>NC_092136.1:95844196-97101696 GCF_043159975.1 Macaca nemestrina | reverse complement strand
ATTATATAATGATAAAATGATCAATCCAACAAGAAGATATTAAAATCCTAAATATATATGCAAGTAACTCTGGATTCATTGAACAATTACTACTACTAGACATAACAAAATAGATAGACAGCAAAACCCATAATAGTGGAAGACTTCTAAACTCTACTGACTACACTAGACAGATTAAGACAAAGTCAACAAAGAGAAAATGAAATTAAACTACACTCTAGAAGAAATGGACCTAACAAATATTTACAGAACATTCTTAGAGAACTGCAGAATACACATTCTTCTCATCAGCACGTGGAACATTCTCCAAGATATACCATATAATAGGCCACAAAACAAGTCTCAATAAATTTTTAAAAACTGAAATCGAATCAAGTATCTTCTCAGACCACAGTAGAATAAAATGAGGAATCAAGTCCTAAAGGAACCCCAAAAGTACACGAATACATGAAAATTAATCTGCTCCAGAATTATTTTTGGGTAACAATGAAATCATGATGTAAATTTAAAACTTCTTTGAAATGAATGTTAAGAGTGAAAGAAGTTATCAAAACCTTTGGGATACTGGGTTGCTTCCAAGATGGCCAAATAGGAACAACTTTGGTCGGCAGCTCCCGGGAAGATCGATGAAGACGACCGGTGATTTCTGCATTTCCAACTCAGATACCTGGTTCATCTCACTGGGACTGGATGGACAGTGGGTGCAGCCCACAGAGGGCGAGCTGCAGCAGGGCAGGGCATCACCTTACCCAGGAAGCACAAGGGGTCAGTGGATTTCCCTTTCCTAGTAAAGAGAAGCCATGACAGACTGTACCTGGAGAAATGACACACTCCTGAGCAAATACTGTGCTTTTCCCAGTCTTAGCAACTGGCAGACCAGGAGATACCCTCCCGTGCCTGGCTCAGTGGGTCCCACGCCAATGGAGCCTTGATCACTGCTAACGCAGCAGTATGAGGTCAACCTAGGATGCTGGAGCTTGGTGGTGGGAGGGTCGTCTGCCACTGATGAGGCTTGGATAGCTCAAAGTGTAAACAAAGAGGCCAGGAAGCATGAACTGGGCGGAGTCCACCGCAGCTCAGCAAGGCCTACTGCCTCTATAGATTCCACCTCTAGGGGCGGGGCATAGTAGAACAAAAGGCAGCAGATGGCTTCTGCAGAATTAAATGTCCCTGTCTGACAGCTCTGTAGAGAGCAGTGGTTCTCTCAGCATGGTGTTCGAGCTCTGAGCACAGACAGAGTGCTTTCTCAAGCAGGTCTCTGACAACCGTGTAGCCTGACTGGGAAACACCTCCCAGTAGGGGCCGACAGACACCTCAAACAGGCGGATGCTCCTCTGGGATGAAGCTTCCAAAGGAAGGATCAGGCAGCAATATTTTCTGTTCCGCAGCCTCCACTGGTGAAACTTAGGCAAACAGGGTCTGGAGTGGACCTCCAGACCTGCAGCTGAGGGGTCTGTTAGAAGGAAAACTCAAACAGAAAGGAATAGTATCAACATCAGCAAAAAGGACATCCACACCAAAATACCATCTGTAGTTCACCAACATCAAAGACCAAAGGTAGATAAAACCACAAAGATGGGGAGAAACCAGAGCAGAAAAGCTGAAAATTCCAGAAAACAGAGTGCCTTTCTTCTCCTTCAAAGGATCACAGCTCCTCACCAGCAAGGGAACAAAACTGGATGGAGAATAAGTTTGAGGAGTCGACAGAAGTAGGCTTCAGAAGGTCGGTAATAACAAACTTCTCCAAACTAAAGGAGCATGTTCTAACCCATCTCAAGGAAGCTTAAAACCTTGAACAAACATGTTAGAATAATGGTTAACTAGAATAAATAGTGTAGAGAAGACCTTAAATGACCTGATGGAACTGAAAACCACAGCACAAAATCTTCGTGACACATGCACAAGCTTCAATAGCTGATTCAATCAAGTAGAAGAAAAGATATCAGTGATTAAAGATCAAATTAATGAAATAAAGAGAGAAGTCAAGATGAGAGAAAAAAAATGAAAAGAAATGAACAAAGCCTTCAAAAAATACGGGACTATGTGAAAAGACCAAATATATGTTTGATTGGTGTACTGGAAAGTGATGGGGAAAATGGAAGGAAGTTAGAAAACACTCTTCGGGATATTATCCAGGAGAACTTCTCCAACCTAGCAAGGCAGGCCAACATTCAAACTCAGGAAATACAGAGAACACCACAAAGATACTCCTCAAGAAGAGCAACCCCAAGACACACAATTGTCAGATTCACCAAGGAGGAGATGAAGGAAAAAATGTTAAGGGCAGCCGGAGAGAAAATCTGGTTACCCATGAAAGGAAGCCCATCACACTAACAGATCTCTCTGCAAAACCCTACAAGCCAGAAGAGAGTGGGGGCCAATATTCAACATTCTTAAAGAAAATAATTTTCAACCCAGAATCTCTTATCTAGACAAATTAAGTTTCATAAGTGAAGGAGAAATAAAATCCTTTACAGACAAGCAAATGCTAAGAGATTTTATCACCATCAGGTCTGCCTTACAAGAGCTCATGAAGGAAGCAATAAACATTGAAAGGAACAACTGGTACCAGCCACTGAAAACACATGCCAAACTGTAAAGACCACCAATGCTAGGAAGAAACTGCCTCAATTAATGGGCAAAATAACCAGCTAACATAATAACAGGATCAAATTCACACATAATATTAACCTTAAATGTAAATGGACTAAAATGCCCTAATTAAAAGACACAGACTGGCAAATTGGATAAAGAGTCAAGACCCATTAGTGTGCTGTATTCAGGAGACCCATCTCATGTGCAAAGACGCACATAGGCTCAAAATAAAGGGATGGAGGAAGATTTACCAAGCAAATAGAAAGCAAAAAAAGCAGGGGTTGCAATACTAGTCTCTGATAAAACAGACTTTAAAGCAACAAAGATCAAAAGAGACAAAGAGGCTTTACATAATGGTAAAGGGATCAATTCAACAAGAAGAGCTAACTATCCTAAATATATATGCACCCAATACAAGAGCACCCAGATTCATAAAGTGTCCGGAGCTGCGCGCCCCGGCCATAGCAAATAATAATTAATGATTAAACGCCCAAGCTCTATTCCTTTCCACCTTCTACCTCCTCCCTAGATTTGTTGTTTCTCTTTTGTATCAATACCTCATAATAGATGGCGCTCTTCCTGCTTCTTCACTTGTTTTTCCCCCCTGCAGTGGCGAAAATTGTTACTTTGTAGCACAGGCACCATCCCGTGCCCGGGAAAATTACCAACTGACAGCGCAGGTGCAACATGACCTTGGACCAGAGAAACCAATACCTACTTGGTCACACCCTCTGCAATGAGATCATCTCCGCCTCTGGCCCAACCCCTTCCCCTCCAAGTGTATATAAGGCACTGCATTACCGGCATTAAACGAGACTTGATCAGAGCACTGTCTTGTCTCCATTTCTCGTGTCTCTTGTTCCCCAAATTCCCACCCCCTCCTCCAGGGCCTGCTTCAACGATCCCGCGGGCCGGGATAATAAAGCAGGTCCTTGAAGACCTACAAAGAAACTTAGACTCCTACACAATAATAATGGGAGACTTTAACACTCCACTCTCAATATTAGACAGATCAATGAGACAGAAGGTTAACAAGGATATCCAGGACTTGAACTCAGTTCTGCACCAAGTGAACCTAATAGACATCTACAGAACTCTCCACCCCAAATCAACAGAATATACATTCCTCTCAGCACCACATTCTAAATTTGACCACAAAATTGGTAGTAAAACACTCCTCAGCAGATGTAAAAGAACAGAAATCACAACAAACTGTGTCTCAGACCACAGTGCAATCAAATTATAACTCAGGAGCAGGAAACTCACTCAAAACTGCACAACTACGTGGAAACTGAACAACCTGTTCCTGAATGACTATTGGGTACATAGTGAAATGAAGGCAGAAATAAAGATGTTCTTTGAAACCAATGAGAACAATGACACAACAGATCAGAATCTCTGAGACACATTTAAAGCAGTGTGTAGAGGGAAATTTATAGCACTAAATGCCTACAAGAGAAAGCAGGAAAGATCTGAAGCCAACACCTTAACATCACAATTAAAACATCTAGAGAAGCCAGAGCAAACACATTCAAGAACTAGCAGAAGGCAAAAAATAACTAAGATCAGAGCAGAACCGAAGGAGATAAACACACACACACACACACACACGCAAACCTCCAAAAAAAAAAAAAAAAAAAAAAAAAAAAAAAAAAAAAAAATCAATGAATCCAGGAGCTGGTTTTTTGAAAAGATCAACAAAATAGATAGACCTCTAGCAAGACCAATAAAAAATGAAAAAAGAGAAGAATCAAATAGACACAGTAAAAAAATGATAAAAGGGATATCGCCACCGATCCCACAGAAATAAAACCCAGCATTAGAGAATACTATAAACACCTCTATGCAAATAGACTAGATAATCTACAATAAATGGATAAATTCCTGGACACATACACCCTCCCAAGACTAAACCAGGAAGAAGTTGAATCTCTGAATAGACCACTAAGAGGTTGTGAAATTGAGGCAATAATAGCCTACCAAGCAAAAAATGCCCAGTATCAGACCAGACGGATTCACAGCTGAATTCTACCAGAGGTACAAAGAGGAGCTGGTACCATTCCTTCTGAAACTATTCCAATCAAGAGCAAAAAAGGGAATCCTCTCTAACTCATTTTATGAGGCCAACATCATCCTGATACCAAAGCCTGGCAGAGACACAACAATAAAAGAAAATTTTAGACCAATATCCCTGATGAACATCTATGCAAAAATCCTCAATAAAATATTGGCAAACCGGATTCAGCAGCACATCAAAAAGCTTATCCACCATGATCAAGTTGGCTTCATCCCTGCAATGCAAGGCTGGTTCAACATACATAAATCAATAAATGCAATCCAGCATATAAACAGAATCAAAGACAAAAACCACATGATTATCTCAATAGATGCAGAAAAGGCCTTCGACAAAATTCAACACTCCTTCATGCTAAAAACTCAATAAAATAGGTATTGATGGAAAGTATTTCAAAATAATAAGAGCCATTTATGATAAACCCACAGCCAATATCATACTGAATGGGCAAAAACTGGAAGCATTCCCTTTGAAAACTGGCACAATGCAAGGATGCTCTCTCTTATCACTCTTATTCAACATAGTGTTGGAAGTTCTGGCTAGGACAATCAGGCAAGATAAAGGAATAAAGTGTATTTAATTAGGAAGAGAGGAAGTCAAGTTGTCTCTGTTTGCAGATGACATGATTGTATATTTAGAAAACCCCATCGTCTCAGTCCAAAATCTCCTTAACATAAGCAACTTCAGCAAAGTCTCAGGTTACAAAATCAACGTACAAAAATCACAAGCATTCCTGTACACCAATAATAGAGAGCCAAATCATTAGTGAACTGCTATTCACAATTATTACAAAGAGAATAAAAGACTTAGGAATCCAACTTACAAGGGATGTTAAAGACCTCTTCAAGGAGAACTACAAACCTCTGCTCAAGGAAATAAGAGGACACAAACAAATGAAAGAACATTCCATGCTCATGGATAGGAATAAATATCGTGAAAATGGCCATACCACCCAAGGTAATTTATAGATTCAATGCTGTCCCCATCAAGCTACCAATGACTTTATTTACAGAATTGGAAAAAAACTACTTTAAATTTCATATGGAACCAAAACAAGAGCCCTCATTGCCAAGACAATCCTAAGTCAAAAGAACAAAGTTGGAGGCATCATGTTAGTGACTTCAAACTATTCTACAAGATTACAGTAACCAAAACAACATGGTACTGATACCAAAACAGATATATAGATGAATGGAACAGAACAGAGGCCTCAGGAATACCACTACACATCTATAACCATCTGACCTTTGACAAACCTGACAAGAACAAGCAATGGGGAAAGGTTTCCCTGTTTAACAAATGGTGCTGGAAAAACTGGCTAGCCATGTGTAGAAAGCTGAAACCAGATCCCTTCCTTACAGTGTATACAAAAATTAACTCAAGATGGATTAAAGACTTAAATGTAAGACCTAACACCATAAAAACCCTAGAAGAAAACCTAGGCGATACCATTCAGGACATAGACATGGTCGAGGACTTCATGACTAAAACACCAAAAGCAATGGCAACAAAAGCCAAAATAGACAAATGACATCTAATTGAACTAAAGAGCTTTACACAGCAAAAGTAACTATCATCACATTTAACAGGCAACCTACAGAATGGGAGAAAATATTTGCAATCTACCCATCTGACAAAGGGCTAATATCCAGAATCTACAAAGAACTTAAATTTACAAGAAAAAAAAATCCCATCAAAAAGTGGGAGGAGGATATGAACAGACACTTCTCAAAACAAGACATTCATGCAGCCAACAGACACATGAAAAAATGTTCATCATCACTGGTCAGCAGAGAAATGCAAATCAAAACCACAATGAGATACCATCTCATGCCAGTTAGAATAGTGATCATTAAAAGTCAGGAAAGAACAGATGCTGGAGAGGATGTGGAGAAATAACACTTTTACACTGTTGTTGGGAATGCAAATTAGTTCAACCATTGTGAAAGACAGTGTGGCAATTCCTCAAGGATCTAGAACTAGAAATACCCTTTGACCCAGTGATCCCATTACTGGGAATATATCCAAAGGATTATAAATCATGCTACTTTAAAGACACATGCACATGTATGTTTATTGTGGCACTATACACAATAGCAAAGTCTTGGAACCAATCCAAATGCCCATCAATGATAGACTGAATAAAGAAAGTGTGGCACATATACATCGTGGAATATTACGCAGCCATAAAAAAGGATGAGTTCATGTCCTTTGCAGGGACATGGAAGGAGCTGTAAACCATCATTCTAATCAAACTATCACAAGGACAGAAAGCCAAACACTGCATGTGGAGTTTGGTTGAGTTAGGTGGGAGTTGAACAATGAGAACACATGGACACAGGGTGGGGAACATCACACACCAGGGCCTGTTGAGGGGTTGGGGGGAGGGATAGCACTAGGAGAAATGCCTAATGTAAATGTGAGTTGATGGGTGCAGCAAACCAACATGGCATGTGTATACCTATGTAAAAACTTGCACATTTTTCACATGTACCCTAGAACTTAAATGGACAAAACCTCTTGGATATAGCAAAAACAGTGCTAAGAGAAAATTTTATAAGACTACATGCCTACATTAAAAAGTGTGAAAGATCAAGGCCGGGCACAGTGGCTCATGCCTGTAATCCCAGCACTTTGGGAGGCAGAGGGGACTGGATCACCTGAGGTCAGGAGTTCAAGACCAGCCTGGTCAACATAGTGAAACACTGTCTCTACTAAAAATACAAAAATTTGCCCGGCATGGTGGTGCACATTTGTAATCACAGCTACTTGGGAAGCTGAGGCAGGGGAATTGCTGAAACTGGGAGGCAGAGGTTTCAGCGAGTGCAGATCATGCCACTGCACTTCAGCCTGTGCAAGAGAGCAAGACTATCTCAAAAAAAAAAAAAAAGTGTGAAAGTTCAAAAATTGAAAATCTAATGTCACACCTCAAAGAACTAGAGAAACAAGAACAAACCAAACCCCAAGCTAGCAGAAGAAAAGAAATAACAAAAATTAGAGCACAACTCAATGAAATTGAAACAAAAAAAGAATCAAACATCAGTTAAACAAAAGTTGATTCTTTGAAAGGATAAATCAATAGACCGTTAGCTAGATTCTCCAAGAAGAGAGAATATTCAAATTATCTCAATTATATATCAAAATGGAGACATTGGCTTCATCCCTGGGATGCAAGGTTGTTTCAACATACTCAAATCAATAAATGTAATTCATCACATAAACAGAACTAAAGACAAAAACACATGATTATCTCAATAGACACAAAAAAGGTCTTCAATAAAATTCAACATCCCTTCATGTTAAAAACCCTCAGTAAACTAGGTACTGAAAAAAAAAATACCTCAAAATAATAAGAGCCGTTTATGACAAACCCATAGCCAATACCATACTGAATGGGCAAAAGCTGGAAACATTCCCTTTGAAAATTTCCATAAGACAAGAATGCCCTGTCTCACCATTCTTAGTCAACGCAGTGTTGGAATTTCTGGCCAGGGCAATCACGCAAGAGAAAGAAATAAAGCATATCCAAGTAGGAAGAGAATAAGTCAAACTGTCTTTGTTTGCAGATGACATAATCCTGTTATCTAGAAAACCCCATCAACTCAGCCCTAGATCTTAAGCTGATAAAAGCAACTTCTTTAAAGTCTCAGGATACAAAATCAATGTGCAGAAATCACAAGAATTCCAATGCATGGACAACAGACAAGCAGAGATCCAAATCATGAAAGGACTCCCATTCACAATTGCCACAATGAAATAAAATACCTAGGAATACAGCTAACAAGGGAAGTGAAGGACCTCTTCAAGGAGAACTACAAACCACTGCTCAAGGAAATCAGAGAGGACACAAGCAGATAGAACAACATTCCCTGCTCATGGGCAGGAAGAATCAATATCGTAAAAATTACCATACTGCCCAGAGCAATTTATAAATTCAATGCTGTTCCCATTAAACTCCCATAGATATTCTTCACAAAATTAGGAAAAACTATTTTAAAATTCATATGGAGCCAAAAAAGCTCACATAGTCAAGACAACCCTAAGCAAAAATGACAAAGCTGGAGGCATCATACTATCCTACTTCAAACTATACTACAAGGCTACAGTAACTGAAACAGCATGGTATTGGTACAAAAACAGTCAAACAGTCACATAAACGATAGAACAGAATAAAAAACTCAGAAATCAAACCACACATCTACAATCATCTGATCTTTGACGAACCTGACAAACAGGCAATGGGGAAAGGACTACCTGTTTAATAAATGGTGCTGGGAGAACTGGCTAGCCATATGCAGAAAATTGAAACTGGAACCCTTCCTTACACCTTATACAAAAATTAACTCAAGATGGATTAAAGACTTAAATGTAAAACCTAACACCATAAAAACCCTAGAAGAAAACCTAGGCAATACCATTCAGGACATAGGCATGGGCAAGGACACCAAAAGCAATGGCAACAACTTAAATATAAAACCAACAAATCTAAACATCCTAGAAGAAAATCTAGGCAATATCATTCAGGACATAGGCATGGGCAAATAGTTTATCATGAAATCACAAAAAACTGCAACAAAAGCAAAAATTGATAAATGTGATCTAATTAAACTAAAGACCTTCTGCAAAACAAAACTATCATCAGAGTGAACAGACAACCTATAGAATGGGAGAAAATTTTTGCAATCTATCCATCTGACAAAGGTCTAATATCTAGAATCTATAAGGAACTTAAATTTACAAGAAAATAAAACAACCCCATTAAAAAGTGGGCAAAGTATATGAACAGACACTTCTCAAAGACATACGTGCAGCCAACAAACATGAAAAAAGCTCAACATCACTGATCACTAGAGAAATGCAAATCAAAACTACAATGAGATACCATCTCACATCAGTCAGAATGGCAATTATTAAAAAGTCAAGAAACAACAGATGCTGGCAAGGTTATGGAGAAACAGGAATGCTTTTACGTTAGTGGGAATGTAAATGAGTTTAACCATTGTGGAAGATAGTCTGGCGATTCCTCAAAGACTTAGAACAGGAAATACTATTTGACCTAGCAATTCCATTACTGGGTATATACCCAAAGGAATATAAATCATTGTATTATAAAGTTACACATACGTGTATGTTCATTGCAGCACTATTCACAATAGTAAAGACTTGGAACCAACTCAAATGCCCATCAATGTTAGACTAGGTAAAGAAAATATGGTACATATACACCATAGAATACTATGCAGCCATAAAAAGGAATGAGGTCATGTCCTTTGCAGGGACACAGATGAAGCTGGAAGCCATTATCCTTAGCAAACTAATGCAGAAACAGAAAATCAAACACCACATGTTGTTACTTATAATTGGGAGCTGAACAATGAGAACACATGGACGCATGGAGGGGAACAACACTTATTGGGGCCTGTCAGGAAGGGCACGAGAGGGGAGGGCATTAGGGAAAAAGCTGATGCATGCTGGGCTTAATACCTAGGTGATGGGTTTTTAGATACAGCCAATCACCATGGTACATGTTTACCTGTGTAACAAACCTGCACCTCCTGTACATGTACCCTGGAATTTATAAATTAATATTATGAACTAATAAAATAATTTTTAAAAAAAGATGTTAGTATGGATGTGGTGAAAATGGAATGATTATACACTGTTGGTGGGAATGAAAATTAGTACAATCTCTGTGGAAAATAGTGTGAAGATTTCTCACAGAACTAAAAGTAGATCTACCATTTGATCTAGCAATATTACTACTGGGTATCTACCCAAAAGAAAATAAGTCATATCAAAAAGACCTCTGCACATGTATGTTTATTGCAGCACAATTCACAATTGCAAAGATATGGAACCAACCTTATTGCCTATCATGTGATGAGTAGATAAAGAAAATGTGCATATATACATACCATGAAATACTACTCAGCCACAAAGAAGAAAAAGATAATGTCTTTTACAGCAACTTGGATGGAGCTGGAGGCCACTATTCTAAATGAAGTAACACAGGATTGGAAAAGCAAATACCGTCTGTTCTCACTTATAATTGGGAGCTAAGTTATGAGTATGCAAAGGCATACGAAGTGGTATAACAAACATTGTACACTCTGAAAAGGGTGGGTGGGAGGTGGGTGAGATATAAAAAATTACATATTGGGTACAATGTATACCACTCTGGTGATGAGTGCACTAAAATCTCAGACATCACTACTATACAATTCATTCATGTAACCAACAATCACTTGTACTCCTAAAACTTTTGAAATAAAAAGAACTCATCATTAAATTATTATGTTTAATTCTCTATATAAAGTAAACCTAAAATAAAATGGAATTATGTAAATTGTATTATAGAATTAACAATAAAAATCCGTATCTTACAGATTTCATGGAATCTTAAATCTTTTTCTTTTTAAAAATCTGACAAAGAAGTATGAGACTAAATTAATACATTCAAAATCTAAATTCTGGTTATTTGTTTAGAAGTGGGAAAAGAAACACAATTTCTATTTAAACAGATGAGGAGAACTATAGAAATGAAGTTACAAATTGATGGAGAATCTTTCCTTTATTCATTCATTCATTCAACAAATAATCATGGACAATCTGCAATATGCCAGGCATTTTGCTAGACTGAGAAATGCATGAGTCACAAAACAAGCAATATTCCCTGCCCTTATAGAACTTATTTTTTTTGAGTGTGCAGAATATGATACTGTAAATAACATAAGACATTTTAGCTGGTGACATAGCCTTGTGTCTATGATCATTTTAACAGTGATAAAAATGTTTTTGATGGGAAAAATGTTATTGAAATTGTGGGGTTTACCTTTTATAAGTAGGTTTACAGAAATAGCTACTCCTATGATAGTATTATTTTAGGATTTAATACTTAATTACTTTATTTAACTTTTCTGTTTAGAGAAACACTTTGTAAATGCCTATCAATGGTCATAAGAAGGTTGCCCATTGTCATTGTTAGGGGTTAATATTATAAAACAAAACTCTACATTATTTATAGTTACTAAAAATCCCCACCTTTGAAACTTATGGGCGGCAGTTGTATCTCTACTACACATTCTATCCAATACTTCTGAAAAGTAATTTAGCTACATTGCATAGAGGCTATTCAGCTTGGTAAGTATTAGTTAGGGATTTGGAGAGCAAGACAACTAGAAGAATATATATTTGCAATGTAGTACACTGAACTCAGAGGTACAGTCTTGACTTGGGGTCTTTAAATTTCCTAGACCCATTTTCTATTCCTCTCTCTTAATGCAGCTAAGCGTGAAGTAGTGGGAACTAGGTAGATGTTATGTATGTGATCAGAGTCCCTGGCTTAAAAAAATGGGACCTTTTACATCTGCATATCCAGAAGTAAGTAATTATTGCCACGATTTCATGTGGTATTTAAAAGATAACAGACATAGAGCTATTTTAAAGGCTCACATGTCAGATAAATGTTGACCTGAGAATCAAAATTGGCAGCAAAAATGGAAATAAGATGAGTTTCCTAAGAAAATCAGTGTATAAAATATTTCCCCTTGACATATGGTCTTTGAGTTAAAAAAAAAAAAAAAGTATTTTTTTTTTTAAATCTCAGAAATAAATTATGTATAGTTAAACATCTGCCAAGTCAACCAGCCTTTAAAAAGGCTGACACTAAAGGATGACATTTCTACTGTTTAAAACTTTGCCCTGGTAAAAACTGAAAGGGGAGAATTGAATTGCATCTTTGCATTTTATTTGCCTAAAGTGATTTTAATGACTAATTTGGTGTAGAATGGAGAGCTAGCAGTAACGTTCCATGTGTTTCTTATTAGAGCTGGATTACTCTAAAAAATAAAATAACCCTCCCCCACTTTTTCCTGCCCTTAATGAAATGTCAGGAGGTGAGCTATTTAGCAGCACATTAAGCAGAGTAGTAACTACAAAGTTTCTCAAGTAAAGTGAAAAACACTGATTTGAAGAAAAAAAAAAAAAAAAGAAGAAGAAGAAAATGTCACATGCACCTGGCCTAAGAAGATTACCAGTAGCCCAAGGCTAAATATTTGGCTTTTTAATTTTCAGTTAGAGTGAAAAAGAAAATGTGTAACTTTTTAAAAAGGCTTTATGCTTAGTGATTAGTCTAACGGCCACCGTCCCATACTCCAGAGCATGGATTCTAAAGGTAATTTATCCTGCATACCAAAGTTCATACAATTGTCGAAGCTGCTAGGGGCTTTATATTTAACAAAATTCTGATGCTGAATTTGGGTCATTTCAGGAAAAAGTCATCATTGATGCATCTATCATTTGTGTTCTGGAAGGCAACAGAATTCATTCCGGATGGTTCAAATGAGATTTAATGAAGGTACTACTTAGAGAGGTATGGGCAGTATTAAGGGATTTGTGTGTGTGTGTGTGTGTGTGTGTGTGTGTGTGTGTGTGTGTGTGTGTGTGTGTGAGAGAGAGAGAGAGAGAGAGAGAGAGAGAGAGAGAGAGAGAGAGAGAGATAAAGAGACAGACAGAGAGAGAGAGAGAGACTCGGTCTCACTCTGTTGCCCAGGCTGGAGTGCAATGGTGCAGCCTCGGAGGTTCAAGGGAGGCCCAAGGAATCTCTAAAGGGTATAGAAGCAACCAGTGACAAGCAACAGAGAAAACTCTGGGGATAAAAAAGGAGTGAAGAAAGCATTACCAGATCTTCTGTGAGAGCTGGATCTAGGAAGATGATGGGCTTGATAGGAGTTATAGAGAACAACTGAGGAGTACTTTCAAATATATGGGGCACTGAATCAAGGAGGGAACAAGGAAGAAGAATCTCAAACTTTTTTCCTGCACTGTGATCTCCTGCCTACATCTCCTGTTGGCCAAACTAGGACTAGGCTTATAAACAAAATGTTTTACAAATAACTTTCAAAACAAAAACACGAACAAAAGCTTGATTTTAGAGTTTGTCAGTACCTGTGGGGTAATCACTCTCACTATGGCTAACTTCAGCCTACCAATGTCTTAGCACGGAACAAGATGTGAGAAGAGATGCACAAAATTGACTGTTGCAAGCTAGTGAGTTGGCTACAGCACACCACTGGTTAGGTGTAAACAAAAGCCAGCCTCCAAGAAGTCCAGAGGATGCATTATGCAGCAGATTTAGAGCAAGACAAAGACTGGTGGAGAATGCAAGGAAGGGGGGTGTGGCAGTTATCAAACAAGGTAACTACAAAATTGACAGGCTCCATGACTTGCCCAGAATTTTTCCATAGTTGATCCAGCTAGGACTCAAAGCTAATACAAATACAAATGAAAATTTCTCTCCTACACTGATCTACCTCTTTAATGTCTAACTAGGAAAATAGAGTTCTATTATATACTTAGCCACCAATTTCATAAGAAAAAACTTTTGATCCAATCCAAATAAAGCTAAGATTCAGAGACAAAAAGTTATTTAGTTCGAAGTTTAGCTTCTGGATAGGTTTGCAAAGGGAAAATACATGTTAGGCTTAGAAACTCAGCTTTTTGATTTTTGACTTTTTAAAATGGAGAGGGGCAGTTAAGAAAGATTTCAGTAAAATCCAGTGATAGAAGAAAGGATTGCTGTTCTACTTCTAAAAATTTGTTCAGAGACCAACAAAAAAACTCAGTCTTTTACAAGTTACCTCCTTGACAAGACTTTTTGAATCATTGAAATGGTAGAAGTTATAGTTAAGGTCTACAGATCTTTTTAAACTTGAGTGGATGTAGTTGAATAATCTGGCTGCAAAATATAATTTTTTTTCTATGAAATTATAATCACAAATTAAAGTATTTTCATTAAAAGTCTATTAGATATTAGGCACTTTTATTTGTAATATATATTGAGAGGTTAATATGGGACTTACTCTGTCTCAGATTTGATTGAGGATGCAAAATGCCATGAAGAAACCAATTTGTGACATGTCCTCTCAAGTTGCAAATGAAAGATTTATGAGATTTTTTTAAGTGTCCTAAATTTTGCTTTTAGACCCTTATTCTAGTTCCTAACCAGGAGTATAAATGAGTTGAGTTTGAAAATTTGAGACAGAATACTTTTATAAAGTACTGTAAATTTTCATCTCCTTTGCAGAAAGGGCTTTCCTCTCACCTCAATCTAGGTTAGAGGCATTTTAAGGGAGCTCTATTGAGAATTTCCTGTAAATTTCTTGGCATTTGGGGTAAGCAGGATCTGCTAATGATGGTAATCAAGAGATGTGTCTTAAGAGGACACAAACAAATGGAAGAACATACCATGCTCATGGACAGGAAGAATCAATATCGTGAAAATGGCCATACTGCCCAAGGTTATTTATAGATTTAATGCCATCCCCATCAAGCTACCAATGAGTTTCTTCACAGAATTGGAAAAAACTGTTTTAAAGTTCATATGGAACCAAAAAAGAGCCCACACTGCCAAGACAATCCTAAGTCAAAAGAACAAAGCTGGAGGCATCACACTACCTGACTTCAAACTATACTACAAGGTTACAGTAATGAAAACAGCATGGTACTGGTACCAAAACAGAGATATAGACCAATGGAACAGAACAGAGTCCTCAGAAATAATACCACACATCTACAGCCATCTGATCTTTGACAAACCTGACAAAAACAAGAAATAGGGAAAGGATTCCCTATTTAATAAATGGTCCTCGGAAAATTGGCTAGCCATAAGTAGAAAGCTGAAACTGGATCCTTTCCTTACTCCTTATTCAAAAACTAATTTGAGATGGATTAGAGACTTAAATGTTAGACCTAATACCATAAAAACCCTAGAAGAAAACCTAGGTAATACCATTCAGGACATAGGCATGGGCAAGGACTTCATGTCTAAAACACCAAGGCAACGGCAACAAAAGCCAAAATTGACAAATGGGATCTCATTAAACTAAAGAGCTTCTGCACAGCAAAAGAAACTACCATCAGAGTGAACAGGAAACCTACAGAATGGGAGAAAATTTTTGCAATCTACTCATCTGGCAAAGGGCTAATATCTAGAACCTACAAAGAACTCAAATTTACAAGAAAAAACAACCCCATCAAAAAGTGGGCAAAGGATATGAACAGACATTTCTCAAAAAAAGACATGCATACAGCCAACAGACATGTGAAAAAAGGCTCATCACTGGCCATCAGAGAAATGCAAATAAAAACCACAATGAGATACCATCTCACACCAGTTAGAATGGCAATCATTAAAAAGTCAGGAAACAAGAGGTGTTGGAGAGGATGTGGAGAAATAGGAACACTTTTACACTGTTGGTGGGATTGTAAACTAGTTCAACCATTATGGAAAACAGTATGGCGATTCCTCAAGGATCTAGAACTAGAAGTACCATATGACCCAGCCATCCCATTACTGGGTATATACCCAAAGGATTATAAATCATGCTGCTACAAAGACACATGCACACGTATGTTTATTGCGGCACTATTCACAATAGCAAAGACTTGGAATCAACCCAAATGTCCATCAGTGACAGATTGGATTAAGAAAATGTGGCACCTATACACCATGGAATACTATGCAGCCATCAAAAAGGATGAGTTTGCGTCCTTTGTAGGGACATGGATGCAGCTGGAAACCATCATTCTTAGCAAACTATCACAAGAACAGAACCAAACACCGCATGTTCTCACTCATAGGTGGGAACTGAACAATGAGATCACTTGGACTCGGGAAGGGAAACATCACACACTGGGGCCTATCACGGGGAGGAGGGAGGGAGGAGGGATTGCATTGGGATTTATACCTGATGTAAATGACGAGTTGATGGGTGCTGGCGAGTTGATGGGTGCAGCACACCAACATGGCACAAGTATACATATGTAACAAACCTGCACATTATGCACATGTACCCTAGAACTTAAAGTATAATAATAAAAAAAAAAAGAAAAAGAAAAGAGACTTAATGTTGAAAGGATGGGTCTATCAGCCTGTATTAATCTGTTCTTACACTGCTAGTAAAGACATACTCGAGACTGGGTAATTTATAAAGAAAAAGAGGTTTAATGGACTCAGTTCCAAGTGGCTGGGGAGGCCTCACAATCATGGTGGAAGGTGAAAGCCACATCTTACATGGCCATAGATTAGAGAGGAATGAGAGCCAAGTAAAAGGGGAAACCCCTTATTAAACCACCAGATCTCATGAGGCTTATTCACCATGAGAACAGTATGGGAGAAACCGCCCCCATGATTCAATTATCTCCCACCTGTTCCCTCCCACAATATATGGGAATTATGGGAACTACAATTCAAGATGAGATTTGCGTGGGGACACCGCCAAAACCTATTACAGCTCAAGGCATGAAAGGAAGGGAGAGAGGACAACGAGATGAGTGAGCCGTATTTCTACCAATAGTGGGGACAAAAATTTATTATATTACTCACGGGTCAGAGTGGGCATTCAATAGATTAGGCTGAAGCCCTCAAGTTCTGCTTAAGGCAGCAATGTGACGGTGATGTGACCTTGGCAGAGAAGATGGACTGCCAGATGTCCAAGGACTGAGAGAAGAAACATAAGTGACCAGATGGAAAAAAGCAAAAATGAAAATATCACCTGAATCTTAGGAAGGACTGTTTAAGGCCACGAAAACACCAGAGAATGAGCATTGAATATCTACAAACTCTAGAGAGTCCTGATATTAAATCAGGACAAAATCTGACAAGTAATTATTGTTCTTAAGTATTCTTATTTAGCTCCAACTTCAGTACACTCAAATAATGGAGCAGTCAGAAACCATGGCTCCCAGCAGGTAAAGAAATGCTAAAAGAAGAAAAGCCAGCCAATCCCTTTTCCAACTATAGTCTTCTCAAGCATAAAGCAAGTTCAAAGTGGGAGAAGAAATTTTACGTTTTTACTGTTGCTTGAGAAAAAAAATTAAATTTCTAAAGGCAAGACTATTTTGTGATTTGAAGTGACTAAGTCTTTTAAGTATCAGAATAACTGAGAACAATTTAAAGGCATAGAAAGCACAAATCAGAAAAGAAATAAATATGACTCTGTTTTTAAAATAAGAAATTATCTTTATAAAACAACTTCATACAAAATGAACTACCATGAGTTTATAGGGAAACAGAATCAGCTAAATAGAAAAAAATGGGGAAATGCCATTAAAAGGCATTTTGCAGAAAATATGAGTATAAAATATTTGAAAGATGCTTAACCCCTGTGATGAGGAGGGATATACAAATTAATAAATGAAATGCTATTTTACACATACTGGATAGGCAAAAGAAAAGGCTGACAAATCAAGTGCTATTAAGAATGCAGAACAAGATAAATGTATAAATGTATATACTGCTGGTAGGAGGTATATTGATGCAACTTTGGAAAACTATGTGGAATTATCTAGTTAAATTGATATAGTAGTATTATACTGTTTTATTATAAGCGTTGTGGAAATGTGAATCTCCAAATTCACTTATCTGGTTTCACGTTCCAGTTTGCAACTTGAGAAATTTACATGTCATTTGGTTAGAGTCCTTGAAGAGCAAAATCAATGGTGCCCAGTGGGTTCCGGTTTTCTCTTCTTTTTACTTCACTCTTCATCTACCCCAGCTCTGTTACCCATAGTGAAGGTTTTTCTGCAAACTTACAGAGACAATATCCATGAAAACTCAACCAAATTCCTGTGAAATCGAATATCACAGTGATGAGAATAAATATGTATTTGGTCTCTGCCCTTGGTTCCTGGCACACAAAATCCTTGGAATCTACAAAGTAATAACTTTTTTAATATGAAATGTTTGATGGCTAAGGGTCCTTTGGGTAGTTACGGGGTGGGGGCTAGTTGCAAGGGGAAACAATCATGTAATTAGAAGGTTAGAACTTTCAGTCCCATCCCCTGACCTTCCAGGAGGGGAGAGTGACTAAAAGTTAAGTTAGTCACCAATGGCCAATAATTTAATCGAGCATGTCTACTTAATGAAGCCCACATAAAAAACAACAACAAAAACAAATCAGGAGAACCTCCAGATTCCTGAACATGTGGAAGTTCCTGAAGGGTGGTACACCCAGAGAAGGCACAAAAGCTTGGCGCACATCCAGTGTGCCTTGTTCTATGCATGTCTTCCATCTGGGTCCTTTGTGATATCCTTTACAGTAAGTTTGTAAATATAAATATTACCCTGAAATCTGTGAGCTGCTCTAGCAAAATCAATCAAATCCAAGGTGAACACGATGGGAACCCCAATTTATAGCTGGTTTGTCAGAAGCACAGATCACAACCTGGTGCTTGTAATTGGCATCTAAAGTCGTGAGCAGTCTTGGGGGGCTAGCCCTTGATATGGTTTGACTCTGTGTCCCCACCCAAATATCATCTCAAATTGTAATCCCTACGCATTGAGGGAGGGACCGGGTGGGAGGTGACAGGATCATGGGGGAAGTTTCCCCCATGCTTTTCTCATGTAAGTGAAAGAGTTCTCACAAGATCTGATGGTTTAAAAGTAGTAGCTCTCCCTTGCTCTCTTCCTGCCATGTGAAGAAGGTTCTTACTTCCCCTTTGCCTTCTGCCATGATTGTAAGTTTCTTGCTGCCTCCCCAGCCATATGGAACTATAAGTCAATTAAACTTTTTCTTCATATATTACCCAGTCTCAGGTAGTCTTTTATAGCCATGTGAAAACGGACCAATACAGCTCTTATCCTGTGGGATGTAATGCTTTGTTATCTCCAAGCAGATAGTATCAGAATTAAGTTAAAATTGTAGGGCACCCAGCTGATGTCTATGAAAACCAGTTGCTTGATATTTGGAACACACACACACACACACACACACACACACACACACACACGGTGTGAGAATTGTGTTGAGTAACATCGTGAGGGAAAACAAACAAAAAAAACCCTTTTTCCTCTGTCTAATACTTCTATAGATTTTTATGCCAAATCCCTTTGCTATTCCACTCCAAAAGCTGGATGTGCCTAGCTTCCTGCAAGCTTCAGCTTTTTCAGCCACATTAGGAATCGTCAGTAACTTCTCTGAATGTTTTCTAGGTTTTCTTTCTCTGGAACTTCCTATATTTTAAAATTAATTCCTATGATAAATTCTATATTCCATTATATAGTTCTGATACACTGAACAAACTGACATACGTGTATTTTATTTTGTAAATTAATTTTTAGTGTCATTTAGGAGTATTTCCTGTCCTTGTAAACCAGGAAACACAAAGCATCTATTTGCATTTGGGAATTTCATTGCAGCACACTGTAGTAAGACTGAATTCAACCCAAATGCCTATCAAATACAAAACAAATAAATGATGATATAGCTTTTAACAAAGAAAATTAACATGGTAAAATCCTAGGAAACATTGATAAAAGACAATTTAGTGATTCAATTTATAAAAAGTTAATTGTCTTTAAAATGTAAACAATACCTTTTTTGACTGTATCTACATAGTAAAATGGTAAGAAAAATAAGTGTAATGATGATCATTAAATTCAGGATTATTGTTCCCTCTGGAGAGAAAGATTGAAATGGCAACTGGGAAAGACTAAAAGACAGATGTTATAATTTGAATTGTATCCGCTGCCAAATTCATATGTTGAAGTCCTAAGCCCCTGTACCTCAGAATGCAACCCTATTTGGAGATAGAGTCTTTACCAACATGACCAAGTTAAAGTGAGACCATTAGGAGCTGCCCTAATCCAAGATGACTGACCTCTTTAGAAAAAGAGGAAATTTGGACATGGTGACATACACACAGGGAAAACAATGTGAAGATAGAAAGAAGATGGCCATTTCTAATCCAAAGAGAAAAGCCTGGAACACATTCTTACTCACAGCCCTCAGAAAAAAAAAAAAAAAAAAAGCCCACCCTACCAACACCTTAATCTCACACTTCTAGCCTCCAAAACTGAGATGATACATTTATATTGTTTAAGCCATCCAAATAATACAGCTTAAACAACTGACAGCCCTAGCAAACAAATGCAATAGGTAAATGATATTCATTTTCATATTATTCTTTATATCTTATTCTTACATTATCTATAGTTTTATAACTATTCCATATTTGATAGAAGTTGAAAAATATAAAATGTTTAGATGAGAAATGTGATGATTTTATGATCAATGAGGTGCCCATATATTTGGTTAAACATTCCTGGTATGTTTTTTGATTATTTGAGGTTTAGGGGTACACATGCAGGTTTGTTATATAGGTAACCTCATGTCACAGGGTTTGTTGTACAGATTATTTTGATACCCAGGTACTAAGTTTAATACCCAGTTGTTATTTTTTGTAACCCCTTCTCTTCTCCCACTGTCAAGTAGGCCCCAGTGTCTGTTGTTCCCTTCTTTGGTCCATGTGTTCTCATCATTTAGCTCCCACTAAGTGAAAACATGCAGTATTTGGTTTTCTGTTCCTGTGTTAGTTTGCTAAGGACTATGGCCTTCAGCTCCATCAATGTCACCTCAAAGGACATGATCTCATTTTGTATGGCTGCATGGTATTCCATGGTGTATATGTACCACATTTTCTTTAGTCTACCATTTACAGCTATTTAGGTTGATTCTGTGTCTTTGCTATTGCAAATAGTGAGTGCTTCAATGAACATATGCGTGCAAGTGTCACTATGGTAGAATTATATTCCTTCAAGTATACCCAGTAATGGGATTGCTGTGTCAAATGGTAACACTGTTTTTAGCTCTTTAAGGAATCACCACACTGCTTTCCACAATGGTTGAACTAATTTACACTCCCACCAACAGTGGGATTGTGTTTGCATTTCTCTAATAATCAGTGATAAAGCTTTTTTTCATACAGTTGTTGGCCTCATATATGTCTTCTTTTGGACGTGTCTGTTCATGTCCTTTGCCCAGCTTTTAATGGAGATGTTTCTTTCTTGTAAATAAGTTCCTTATAGATGCTAGATATTAGACTTCTGTCAGATGTATGGTTTGCAAATATTTTCTCCTATTCTGTAGGTTGTCTGTTCACTCTGTTGATAGTTTCTTTTCTTGTGCAGATGATCTTTAGTTTAGATTCCATTTTTCAATTTCTGTTCCTGTTGTGATTACTTTTGGCATCTTCATCATGAAATCTTTGCCAGTTCTTACATCCAGAATGGTATTGCCCAGGTTGTCTTTCAGGGTTTTTATAGTTCAGGGTTTTACATTTAACTCTAAAGTCCATCTTGAATTATTTTTCTGATTGAGATTCACATTTGACTCAGTAAAATGAGTCGACTAAATTCCCCTCTCCAATGTAGGTGGGCCTCATGCAATCTTTTGAAGGCCTAAATTGAGCAGCAGCAACAACAACAACAAACACTGAGTAACAGGATTTGCTCTCTGCCTGACTGAACTGGATGCAAGTCTTTTCATGCTTTTAGATTTGGGCTCACACTGGAACTACGCCATCATCTCTTATTGGGTCTCCCAGCTTGCAAACTGCTGACTTAGCCTCCATAACTTCATGAACCAATGAATCTGAATTATCTGAAGAACCTAGACTAATCCTATATGTATGTGGGATACTATGTCTGAGGGACAGTTCACATAAACAAGCTGCACCCATTAGACACCACTGTAACAAGCTACCTTTTCTTGAGCAACATCTCTACCAACTTTTCTTCCTTTATAAGACTCCTCTCTCTACCTTGTCTTCTTTTCTTCTCTCTCTAGTTCATCTAGCACCTTGGAATGGCTCTGCCTAGGGACAGGAAGCCAGGAATTCTAGCAGCAGTGGTTTCCAAACTTGACTAATCATTCAAAGTCCCTGGCAGGTCGGGGAGGGAGGGGCATTTTAAACAATAAAAATTAAACATTCCTAAATTTGTAAAATGTTGTTGGCCAATTTCTGAAAATCTGTGCGTATTTCGCAATATTCTTTACCTGGCCAAATTTCCTAACGATAGAGTATGTCTCTGAAATCCCATAGCACTTACGTAACCTTTTTTATGCATATCAAATTCTGTCTTGCATCATAATTATCTACTTAATGTTTCCTCTAGATATTAATGTTTCTTGAAATCAGCCTTCATATTTGTGTGAAACATTTTTTTTTTTCCAAAATAACAAGATGTTTTACATACACTGCGTTCACAATAAATTATTGGATTTATAGGTTAGAGGACTACCGAGTAGTGGAATTTTTAAGAATAGTTAGAAGCAGAACAACGTAGATATGGAGGGGAAAAAGGAGAAAATGTATATAAACATGGCCTTAAAATTGTGTGATAAAAATGATAAAATACATAACTCTATAGAATCATAACTAGTGTTTTTGGATGTGAAAAAATATTCATCTCCACAAATCATGTATTTAATCTGAGACTAATAGTACTTCTCATTTATTGAGTCCATTCCAGGTATACTAGACAATATTCTAGGTATTTTATATTATTATTTTCACAACCCTCCAACAAAAGTTAATAATTTCCATCTTATAGATGAAGAAACTGAGGGCTACAACAATATTCTAATCACACAGAACAATTTAATAGACCTGTATATGGTCCCTGGTACAGTCATGTGAGGACTAGTGGCTTAGAACAGTATACAGATTTTATCTATCATAATGCAAATCAGTTATGTACAAGGACCGATATTAGTCATTAAAATGCCAGAAGACTAGCCTTCAACTTCAAATTTCATTATTTCAAAAATGCATTCACTATAAAGATGTTCTGAGGTCAACTTCTCTGTACCAGATACTGTGCTAACCTGTTTATAGAAAGAGCTATCATGCATGTGTGCATTTATTACTTTGAAGAACTGCCTTAGTAATAATCCTATATATTCATCTGTGAGATAGGAAACATCTTAGTCATCTCATATAATTGTGAAAAATAGTTTATAAAAACAAAAGCAGTTTAGAAAAAGCATAAACTACTAGGGGGAAAAAACGCAAAAAGTCCCTGTAGTACTGGGTCCATACTTGAACTAGGCACATCTGCTTTAAAAGCGTTTTTTCATAATCACAACTCTGTCTTTTAAAATAAACCTGCTAGCTTAAAACGAAGTCTGCATTAAAATAGTTTTTATATCAGAAATAAATGTGTGTTTTTCCCCAAAGTTTGATAAAATCCATTTAATTGTGCAGTCTTAACTTCCCATTATCGCATAACTGAAATTAGTAATGATAGGTGTTTAAAGAAGCAAATTCCAATTACTATTAACATAAGCAATTTGTTATTCCAAATGTAATCAATGTAGCTATTAAACTACTGTAAACAGAATCATTATCAATATGAATTATGTCACTATACCATAAACAGTCTATCAGATTTACTTTTGGTGAGTTTTTTGTACTTTGTATATTTACATATTACATATGCTATATGTACATATTACATATGCTATATATATGCATATGCAAATATGCCATTTGTGAACACTCACCTTTTTTACTTTCTTCCCTTTTCAAACTACAAAAGAGAACATTCTAGATTATAAGTAAGAAATGCCAAGAAAAAATTATTTTTATTTTACTCTGAAACCTGTTGATTCAATATAACTGGCAGTGGCTTTCACATCCAATTTTAGTTCTATCTCATTTCTATGATTATTATTTTACTTTTATAAAGAAATATGACCTCATCATATTATCACTCAGATAAATGGAAGAATCTTTAAGTGAAGCATGGACTAAATTATGATTTAAAGTAAGATATTTCAGATAGTCTTTGATATGGTTTGGCTGTGTCCCTACCCAAATCTCATCCTGAATTGTAATAATCTACACATGTTAAGGGTGGGACCGGGTGGAGAAAATTGAATCATGGGAGCTGTTTCATTCCTACCGTTCTCATAGTAATGAATAAGTCTCATGAGATCTGATGGTTTTATAGTAGGAGTTCCCCTGCACAAGTTCTTTTGCCTGCTGCCATGTAAGATGTTATTTTGTTCCTCATTTGCCTTCTGCCATGATTGTGAGGCCTCCCCAGCCATGTGGAACTGTCAATTAAACCTCTTTCCTTTATAAGTTATCCAGTCTCGGGTATGTGTTTACCAGCAGTGTGAGAACAGACTGATTTAAGACTGATCTGATCAGATTAAGACTGACTGAACAGTCTTAATCTGCCAGTTCCACAGGAGATGGGAGTGGTAGTGGTGGGGCATGTGCGGAGGGGTGACATGCAGAGAAGAAATACAAGTTAAAACAATGGCACCACAGATCAAATCCAGGGCTTCCTAAGTCAAACCCAGAAGACTCCACACCAACACAAATGGATTAAGAGGGTATTAGGATTAAACAGTCAATAAGTACATTAGAAAGAGCATGTATTATTATTTCTACTTTACAGAAGAGGAAGCTGATTCTGTAAACTGTTTATATATATTTTTTAAAGCCGATTAGTTCATCCATGTAACAGCAAAATATCGAAGGCTTACCAGGCACTTCATTGATTATTAGAGATAAGGAAAGACAACATCATCGAAATGCCAAGCGGATATTATGAAAACAGATGTGGAATAATTTTCCAGTAAATAATTGGGTGAGTAAGATGATGCCAGAGCAGTTATTTTTGTCAAGTCTTGATGGTTAGAAGGGGAAGGAAACTGCTTACTTTTGTCAAACATTTTTCAATCTCTTTGTAAATACAATCTGCCTTTTGTTTGCATAAAATTGTTAGATACTGATAAAGAAAAATTATATTCTGACATGGAATTTTAAGCCAATAAAGAGCCAAACTCGGCATAACAATGAAATTTGGCCTCATTATAGGTAGAGTGGTTTTTCCTGTTTTGTGGAAAAAAATCTCTAAATACCCTTTTTCCTTTCTATGACCACCACTGACCAGAAGTTGAGGTTTAGATTCTATGGGAGGAAAAGAAAGCTCAGGCCCATTTCCTTGAGGTAATAAGGTTACAGACTGGCCCCTGCAAGTTAGCAACAGGATGGAAGAAGAAAGACAGGCCAGGAGCAAAGCCCTCTGAAACACCTTGGACTGGTATCACATGATTTAACGTTTGCTGTTTCCATTGTCTGCAGTTTGTTCAAGTCTTCAGGTAAATTTTGTTAAATGGCCAAGCCTGGTACCAGCCATCACTCTGGGAAAAATATAGAAAAATTCTATACCTCGCAAGTTGTAAAGTAACAAGGCATATAAGCAGGACTCACCTAGAGTATGGTTAGCAGGTGGTCGTCACAGAAAGAACAGGGAAATCAATGGTCTAGAGCCCTACTGGATAGCTAGCTGAGGTAGCAAGTAACCAGAATGCATTTATGAAATAAACAAAGACTCCTCATGGATTCCTAGAGACCTAAAGAAGAGACTCAATAAAACAGTAATTTCTTATAGCCAATTATGGGACTTGCACCTTAAGGATTTGTTATACTTTATTCTGGCATCATCAGCTGGATGTATTATATCCAAGTCCATAATTCAACACAACCATATAGCACAAGATCCAGGTTCAAAGTTTCCTTGACTTGAAGCATAAATGGTACCAGGGTTGCCACAGGTTGAAATTTGAAGCAGTCATTACTGAAATTTCATTCTGCATCTTGAACTAATTCATGTCACAGTTCTTATCAATTAATAATCTACGGCTGATATAGTGATCACTTTTTGAGTATAATGGCTTAATAAAGAGGCCAAAATGTTTGGTCTACCATCTTTGGAACCTAAGTTTGAGATTACCAAGATTTAACATAGAAGTAGTTATCATGTACCCCTAGTCTTATCTCTTCTAACTTGTTTTATGGCCTATTAATATTCATATTTTCAACTTACTTTAAATTCCAATACTTTATAATTTGAATTACACTGGGCTTTGACTGTAGCAGCCGAGCCTTCCTATATCTATTGATGTTTCATTTATTTTTAATTAAAAAATTTAGTATCAGAAAATAACCAAAGAAAACCAACATGGTACTATTCCGTATTGGAATCAGGTCGGCTAAGTAAGGACTCAACATATGGTCATGCTCAGTGGGAACAAGGATTAAGTGGAGATCAGAGACTACCCAATTTCCATTTGCTCTTGTAACAAATTGAGTGCCAGACATATGCAAGGTTAAAATAGTAATTAACAAGGAGAGGGTGCTGGTACCAGGATTTAGGTGAATTAGCTTTCCCTTAGCTCAAGTGAATATAAGTAAGTCCACAGAAATTTAAATAGCTTGAAAACTGGGTTAATTTTATCTTGTGCTTATAAATGCTTTGCACAGCAATGGCAAGCTGTTACAGGGCTCAACAATATTAGTGGGGAGAACAACTTTGAAAATGTGAGATTGCATTATCTTCCCAAGGATACAAGATGAGAATTGCCAGGCACACACAATGAAGTAAAAGTGGAGAGTGGAGAACTGGGACTGGGAAAGGTAGCTCATTAGAGAAATTATCTATTCATCTTTAAAATGATGCTCTAAGGTATTATTATCTCTGTTATATAAATGGGAATTCAGACTCGCGGAGGTTAAGAAACTTGACTAACATTTACATATTAAGTAGCGGAGTGCTGAGTTCAAACCTAGGTCTTTCTACTTGATGAACCATTTGTTTCCACTGTCCCACAGTGCCTTATATTTTAGGGTGAGTATCTCTTCCAAATATTCCACCACCCCACCCGTTGAACCATCACTTTGTTACATCTTTTTGAGTTTTGTTTTTCAAAATCCAGTGAAAACAGAATTTAATTTGATGTCCTTGCTGTATTCAGATTATATCACATACACACAAGAAGGAACTCCAGGTAATGGGCATGATTTTTTAGAAATTGAAATAATTAGTATTAAGAATGAGATGTCATTAGAGGACTCACTTGGCTTATTAATTCAGTTAATATAACCTAAAAAGAACAAGCTGATTTTACTTTATGGCACACCTGGCTTTAAGCTGCATTTAAAAAAAAGAAAAAAGAGGCATTGCTGTGAATCGAGTGAAGAAATTCTGTATCTCAAAGGAGAGTGAATTTTCCTTTGAGAGAGGCAATTATATTACATTTCTTATTCTAGCCCTCCTGTTTGTTGTTCACCAGGACTAAAATAATATATTCATCTGCCCTAAAGGTAGACATTATTAGTTGCTCACTTGTGTCAAGGAAAGTTTGCCTCATTAACAGAAAGCTCCCCCATGCTGTGGCTAGTCATGGTTATGCATTAAGTAGAAAACTTCATTAAATCA
Source organism: Macaca nemestrina (assembly GCF_043159975.1). Classification (NCBI taxonomy): domain Eukaryota; kingdom Metazoa; phylum Chordata; class Mammalia; order Primates; family Cercopithecidae; genus Macaca; species Macaca nemestrina. The sequence goes on along the minus strand of NC_092136.1, from coordinate 97,073,950 downwards.
GCACTTCAACATTCTTTTACCTTTACATCGGAATTTATGCAATGAGCTTACTCAATTCCCTCACTTTAGAGGAATGTACACAATTGATTAGATCATTAAATGCCATCCAATCCATGTGTATAGCTTTTCTTCGTAAATATACCCAAGTCTATCATAAGAATCATATGCCTAATATCATATAATTGTACATTTATCATGGGTATGAAAGCTAGGCATCAATTGTTACTGGTACTTTAAAAGAGAAGACGTCTTCTGAGTCTTTGTAAGTTTCTCAAAAGCATGTTAGAGTCACAGCATCAATGTGTGCCTCAAAATATGCTCAGCTTTATCTAACCTTTTTGTTTTCTAAGAAGCATTATCTTATCCATAAAAGATAAAATGACCTTGGAGATATTTTGGAAGTAATTCAAGTGCAGGATTTTCTGAGCTTTGAACCAGATATTTGACTTGGAACCTTGCCTCTGGTCTTTCAAACTGAATATTTAGCTGTTTGGGGTAATCCTTTAAATAAGTACCAGTTCCAGTAAATTAGTAGTATTCCGATAAGAGTTAGCATCACACGTCTCTTCCCTCAGTCTTGCGTAGACTCAGATTTAATTTTTAAAAATTTCTGGAAATGATTTCAAGGACAATTCATTGAATAATAAGCAATCAAATTAGTTTTTCACTAAATCCTTTTGCTAAAGTGATAGTTTTACAAAGCTTTTTTCTTGTTTTGACTGATATTTTGTCAAGTGAAAACTAGCTGAAGAAATTATGTAAACATGTGAGCTGTTAGAAATAGTCGGTAACAGAATGTGCTTTTAGAAAACAATTCAGTGCAAAAACCAAAGGCAATAGTAGCAATGTATATACTGCCTCAGGTTTATGTACCAGTATTACTATGCTTCTTGTTGATGGTAGCATATTGGGTCATTTAACCATCTCCTCTAGATAGCAGCCTCCCAGCTTCATAAAAAGATCCTAAATGTGTCTATTTAATAGAATTTTATAATAGGATTAAATGAATTAAGTTAGGTGATTTTTGTGCAAAGCACAAGATACTATGCAAACATTAGCTACTTTTATTAATACATATTTTTTTGCTGTCATCTCCATGAAACATCCAAAATTTGACCTGCATTTTGTTCAATTTACTCCTAAACATCTGCTTTCTCTAACTTAAAAAAAAAAAAAACAGAAAATCGTCATCTCAAATTGTATTTCCCCCTTTGCTTCCCACACAGTAGTCTTTTTGCCTATTCACAAAAAAACGTACTTCTTTTTATTCACTTATCTTTCCTTTAGATGGGACTATCACTTTTTAGAAAGTTATTTTCTATCAATAGCTGAAGCATCTTTGATAATAGTCTAAACCCCTACCTCCAAAGTTAAGTTTCTCTTCACCTTTTCCCGAAAGTGCTACCTGAAGGACATGGTAAATTTGTAGAGCAGTTCATGTTTCCATTGGAATCTTGATTTTCCTGGTCATAGAAGACAGTGTTCCTATAATATATTCATGGGTGTCTACTGCATGCATACTGCTGTATATATAGGTGTGTATAAAATTGTAAAACCTAGTAAACTGGACAGAAAAAAAATTTATTTAAAGCTGAAAATAGGAAGTAACAGTCTGGTAGAAACAGCGATACAACAGAGCCTGCAATACATGCATCTTGCTGGAGACCCACAAACTAGAGGCAGCAGGATGTGCTGCCAAATACCTTTTGGAATGTTCACTTTTGGAAAAGATCACGTGAAACTGGCAAGTTGTTAAATTTCTACTTGAAAAAAAAAATGTCGGCTGGGCGCGGTGGCTCATGCCTGTAATCCCAGCACTTTGGTAGGCCAAGGCGGGTTAATCACCTGAGGTCACAAGTTTGAGACCAGCCTGGCCAAGATGGCAAAACCCTGTCTCTACTAAAAAAATACAAAAATTAGCCGGGTGTGGTGGTGTGTGCCTGTAGTCTCAGGTATTCAGGAGGCTGAGACAGGAGAATCACTTGAACTTGTGAGACAGAGGTGGCAGTGAGCCGAGATCACGCCACTTCACTCTAGCCTGGGTGACAGAGAGACACTGTCTCAAAAATAAGTAAAATAAAACAAAATTAAGAAGTCAAGGCCGGGTGTGGTGGCTCAAGCCTGTAATCCCAGCACTTTGGGAGGCTGAGATCGGCGGATCACGAGGTCAGGAGATCGAGACCACCCTGGCTAACACGGTGAAACCCCGTCTCTACTAAAAAGTACAAAAAACTAGCCAGGCGAGGTGGCAGGCGCCTGTAGTCCCAGCTACTCGGGAGGCTGAGGCAGGAGAATGAGTAGAATGGCATAAACCCGGGAGGCGGAGCTAGCAGTGAGCTGAGATGCGGCCACTGCACTCCAGCCTGGGTGACAGAGCGAGACTCTGTCTCAAAAAAAAGTCAAGTGGAAGATTAGTCAGTTTTTATCCTTGTTTATATTTGCAAACAACTGAAGACAATGGCATTGATTGAAGAACAATTAAGTCAGGCATTGCCCTTTTCATAGATGGATTTTTTTTTTTTTTTTTTTTTTGGGAGACTGAGTCCAGGCTGGAGTGCAGTGGCATGATCTCAGCTTACTGCAACCTCTGCCTCCAAGGTTCAAGCGATTCTCCTGCCTCAGCTTCCCAAGTAGCTGGGACTACAGGCTCATGCCACCACACCCAGCTAAGTTTTTGTATTTTTAGTAGAGATGGGGTTTCACCATGTTGGCCAGGATGGTCTAGATCTCTTTACTTCGTAATCTCCACACTCCCTCCCCCCAGCACCCCACCTCGGCCTCCCAAAATGCTGGGATTACAGGCGTGAGCCACCGTACCTGTCTGGACAGATTTCTTAATGTGGCCTGCAGTACCATTTTAAGTACCAAAATGGTTTTTCCTAAATTACTGTGTACGTCTTGTCTTAGGCCTGCCTAAATTAGACTTGATTTTGTTTCTTCAATTAAAATAAGAAGCAAAATGAAGATAATTTGAAAATGAGCATTATGAAAACACCTAACATTTTTCAAAAAAGGTATAAAAGATTTCTAACATCTGAGGAGAGATAAAAAAGACTAAGCTATATAGAAGACAGTGGATGTTTACAAAAACATCCATTCTCAAAGGTCTATTTGTTTTAGCAGCTTTATTGAGGTGTAATATACAAAGAACTGCACATATTTTATGTGCACAATTTAATGAGTGGACATATGCAAACACTCATGATACCATCACCACAATCAAAGTAATAGACACAGCCATCCCTCCCAAAGTTTCCTTGTGATCTTTCCCCCCAATCGCTTCTACTCCCCTGAACTCCAGAACCTATATCCAACTTCACCGTCAAGACCTTTAGATTTTAACAAGCATCTATCTCAAACTGAACATGTATACAAACTGAATACTTAATCTCCCCTCCCCCCCAACTCCCATTATTGCTTCAAATCTTCTCTTCCCCTGTTATTCGCAACTTGCTAAAAGCTAATTCTAATCTTCGAGTTGTTTAGTCTAAAAACATTGTGTCTCTATCTCCTTCAGTTCTGCTCTGATCTTAGTTATTTCTTGCCTTCTGCTAGCTTTCGAATGTGTTTGCTCTTGCTTCTCTAGTTCTTTTAATTGCGATGTTAGAGTGTCAATTTTAGATCTTTCCTGCTTTCTCTTGTGGGCATTTAGTGCTACAAATTTCCCTCTACACACTGCTTTAAATGTGTCCCAGAGATTCTGGTATGTTGTATCTTTGTTCTCATTGGTTTCAAAGAACATCTTTATTTCTGCCTTCATTTCGTTATGTACCCAGTAGTCATTCAGGAGCAGGTTGTTCAGTTTCCATGTAGTTGAGCGGTTTTGATTGAGTTTCTTAGTCCTGAGTTCTAGTTTGATTGCACTGTGGTCTGAGAGACAGTTTGTTATAATTTCTGTTCTTGTACATTTGCTGAGGAGTGCTTTACTTCCAATTACGTGGTCAATTTTGGAGTAAGTATGATGTGGTGCTGAGAAGAATGTATATTCTGTTGATTTGGGGTGGAGAGTTCTATAGATGTCTATTAGGTCTGTTTGCTGCGGCACTATTCACAATAGCAAAGACTTGGAATCAACCCAAATGTCCATCAGTGACAGATTGGATTAAGAAAATGTGGCACATATACACCATGGAATACTATGCAGCCATAAAAAAGGATGAGTTTGAGTCCTTTGTAGGGACTTGGATGCAGCTGCAATCCATCATTCTTAGCAAACTATCACAAGAACAGAAAACCAAACACCGCATGTTCTCACTCATAGGTGGGAACTGAACAATGAGATCACTCGGACTCAGGAAGGGGAACATCACACACCGGGGCCTATCATGGGGAGGGGGGAGGGGGGAGGGATTGCATTGGGAGTTATACCTGATGTAAATGACGAGTTGATGGGTGCAGCACAGCAACATGGCACAAGTATACATATGTAACAAACCTGCACGTTATGCACATGTACCCTACAACTTAAAGTATAATAATAATAAATAAATTAAAAAAAAAAACATTGGATTTTTTTTCACATTCCACAGGGAATTCGTCAGTTCATCTCACTGTCTTTATTTTTAAACTATATCCAAAATCTAACAACTACCACCTGTATTGTTACCACCATGCTGGCCCCTGGCATTTCTCATCTAATATGTTTTAGCATCTTTCTAACTGGACATGGTTGCCCTCCTACATATTATTCTCAATACGGTAATCACAGTAATTGTGCTCAAGGGAAGTAAATGTCATGTTATTCTTTCTGCTCAGATCTCTGAAGCCTTCTCATTTTACTTAAAATAAAAGCCAATGGCCTTACAGTAATCTGTCTGCCCCTACAGAACTTGGCTCCTACTGTCTCCTTGACCTCATCTACTCCTCATCCCTTACTCCACTCCAGCTACATTGTTTCACAGACTTCAGCCCTGTCCACCCAGGAACTCTGCACTTGTTTTTTGTTTTGTTTTGTTTTTTCCTGCTGCCTGAAAATTTCTTCCTAATATTCATGTCTTGTTCTCTCACCTTTCTCTAATCTTTACTCAGATATTCCTTTTTAGTGAAGCCATTGCTGACCACACATCAAATACAAAGTGAAGCCATTGCTGACCACACTATCAAATACAAATCTTCCAAGGCAGCCCTTCCTTCTACAACGGTTATCACCATTTGACTTACAATAGATTTTACTTCTTGATTGTTGCTCGTTATTAGAATCATTGTCATTATTACTAGAATGTAAGCTCAGTGAAAACAAGGATGATATTCTGATTTGTGTTGTATCATAGAATTCAGACTTTCACCTGGTAAAAGAAGTAGCTAATTTGAATAGCATGTCCACAGAAAATGCAAGGAAAAAAAAGTCAGACAAAAACCAGTCCTCATGTGGTAGTTCTTTCAGATGATCCTTAATACCAGGAGAAAATAATTTTGTGGATTAAAGGAATGATGTTCAAGTAAGGAATCAGAGAAAATGAATTTCAAAATGGATTAAAGAAATAGTGTTTAAGTAAGGACTTAGCATCATATGGGTCATAATAGCCAGATTTCTGCTCTTAAGGCTGTGAGAGGGAGAAAGGAATAAATGTGTATCATGTCCTTTGGGATAAAAGTGGAATCTCATCCTGATTTTCTTTATAAGTATTTGTGCTCCACAAATTCCCCAGTTCGATGAGTTACTAAGAATTTAGTTCCTTTACCTCATATGGTCACACATCATGTGACTTTATATAAGATTCCAAATATCAGGAAAATAGGATACATCTAGAGTTTGAATTACTACATTTACTCCACTTTTTAAAAATGCAGCTGTAGTCAGCAATGAAAGAAAAAAAACTACAGAACAGACAAGGCTTAATAGCTCTTACCGGCATTTTTACTTTTGATGTTGCATCCCTCCTCACAGATTTCATGCCTTGTAAATGACAATACTTGAAGCTTAATTTTAATGTTACCAGTGTCAATTTCTAGAATGAGTATTCAAAATATATTGACAACATGCTTGAAAAAATATTTGGAATGGCTTTTAATGGTTATATAATTCCTAAAACTATAAGCTAGCAGAGATTCCAAATGGTAAAATGTATTTTCTGATAATTTGAGTTTACATCATGGAAGTATAAGACTTATGTTACATCAGAAAATGTATATCCCTATATATACAAGCTTTAGCTATAAATTTAGTTTTCTGCACCTGTGGAAATCTAATTTGCCTTCTATATTACTTTCGTCTCTCTGCAACAAAGCTATGGCTGGTTGATGACAAAAACATCTGGGGTAAAGTTCAATATTTGAATATTTGTAGATATATTTACAATTTTGCTCCAAATTTAATCTATAGCCAAGTATTAAATCTTTAGGCTCTTTAGTATCCACTATTCTTTAATTTTTTTCTACATTCCCTTTACAACATAAATAGTTTTGTATTTCTAGCTTTATTTGTGTGAAGCCACTTACTCAAGTATTTTTATTTAAGGCATTTATTTTCTCCCTGAATCCATTTTTATAGCAGCAAAGAGTATCATTTAGAGGTAAGTGAACATGTGGTTGTCAGAAGAATATATGTTATGGATAATGATTTGGGGGTGGCGACTGGCTGAGTGCTGAGAAGTATGGAATCCGTACATATAAAGCACTTAAGAGAGAGTCTGGAGAATAGAAAGCATTCTGTAACTGTTAGCTCCGCTGATGCTGTGACTGCTGAATTCTGGCCATATAGGATAGAGACCAGGGCGTTTCATCTTATTAAGTGGATTTCCAGATACAAATGTAGAAATAACTTCAAATGTTTTCCCACTGAAACTATAAGACAATTTTCCAAGTGCTGAAGATATGTAAACGTGAGCTCAGTTGTTCAATGTTTGTCCAAGATCTCCTAGGATATTAAAATAAAATACAGCCAAATAAATCCTGCTCTCTGGCACTGTTGAGGAAAGGGATTTCATAGAATTGACATGATTCTTAATGATTTGGTTAAACATTTCTATTTGATGCATCTTATTAAGTCACTGGTTACACTGTGCTACTTTAAACTTTCATAATAAATAGTCTGAACATATAATCTGGTACTTATGGTTAACCCGTAAGACTTTAAAGTAGTGCAGGCAGTTAAAAAAAAAAAAAAAAAAAAAAAAAAAAAAAAGGACAAATGTCATGGATGGCTTCACAGCATTAGAGGATTGTTCTATTATTTGTGAGCTCTTGACATCAATGAACAGATAAGATATTCTACAGCTGGAGTTTGCAGTAGAAGCCCCAATATCTACACTACATCACTGTTACATAATCTCTGGACTTCAGTGTTCTCATTCACACATTGATCAATATTGAGCAGAATAATTCAGTCAACGAACATTTATTTAATGGCTGTCTTGTGTCTGACAATGGGCTAGCTGCTGAGATGATATTGGAGTTTAGAATCTACTGCAAAACAGACATGAAAACAAAATCACTTAATATGGTAAGATGATGGCTGTAAGCCTTGCAAGTCAAAAGGACCTATAGGAGCAAAGGCGGGTGCTGAGTAAAGTATTTCAGTATGATTGGGGATTATTGCTTTGCCAAGCAAGCAGAAAAATTAAAGGAAAGAAGGGAGAGAAGGTGGGCAGAAAAGGAACTAAGGGAGAGAAATATGAAAGAAGTGAACGAAGGAAAGGAAAAAAGATTCTAAATTTTAGAAAGAACAAGATGCGCAAAACACATTGGAAGCATCAAAAGTCTTGTCTTATCTGGGAAAGTTTCAGTGAGTGTGAGGATGAATTAGGAGCATCGGAAAGCAATGCCGCACAAGGAAAGAAGGACGTAAGGGACTAATTTATCTTCTAATATATTTAGAGTTCTTATAATTCATTTAAATAATTGAAGTCTGAGAATTGAATGAGATTACAAGGTTAGATTTTCAAACTGATAATTTCTATGATATACATGGGAAATATGTTAGAAGGTAACAAGAATCAAAGCTTAGAGAAACCAGAGAGGACAGTATTACAAAGATCCAAATGATAGGTGCCAAGGGGCAAATGAGTAAGAATATTTTTTAGTACTATTTTGCATGTGTTAAAACAACTCCTTTATTCAATAAAGTAAGCCTAAAATGCTTGTCATTAATATTGTCATCTCCATGTTACGGAAAAGAAAACTGAGGTAGCAAGGTTAAGTACCACAGTAGGGTAGGACGTAAACCTAGGCATTTCGGCTGCTAAATCTGTATTCTGAACCACTATAATTTACTACCTTAAAGACAATACTGTGATGATACAGGATGGTAATGAAGAGGGTAAGAGGAAAGGTGGTTGTTCATTAAGTATTCTTTGGGAATATACTAAATAGATATGAAAATTGACTCCTGGATTTCAGGCTTGAGATGGTGCCATTTAAAGTTACATATTACAATAGAAACCATTTTTGGCAGAAGACAGTGAAATCAGGTTTGGATATATACATTTCAGAAAATTTAGGCAAATGTTTGTCAAGAATCTTCCAGGTGGAGGAAACATGACTAATTCTCTATAGATATAAGCCTGAAATAGAAAACTGGATTGCAGAAGGACCAGTCCCAGGCTACTCCTACCCCCACCCCCATTTAATATTCTGTTCAGAAACACTGTCCAGAAAAACACTGCTTTTACTTACCATTTTTTTACTAACCTCACAAACTTACATCTCATCCCCATAAATCTCACAAAGGATGAGTTTGATCACATGATCTTAATTAACAGTGGGGCAAGTTTCCACCACTTTTTCTTTCCCTTAAATTCATCTATTCCACAACTTTATAATTGGCTCAAAGATAACATTTGTCATTATTTCTGTCTAAATGAAGAAAAAGTACTTATAACCTGAGTCTTTTGTCCTTTCACTTAGAACATTCTTAGAAGAACAAGGTATAGTACCCCTGCAACAGGCGTATACTCCTGTGAGTGTAATAATAATTTAATCATTACTAACACTGAATTGGAAAATCAAATACATATTTTGATTGATTACTACTTCAGATTTACCTGTGTTCTTTGAATTGGCTTCCTTATTTTAAAATTGGAGATAATACTTTTTACCCAACAAGGTAGCTGCGTGAATGATATGAGAAAACAAATTCAGAGAGCACAACATAGTGCCTGGCATGAAGGAAATAATAGAAGTTAAAAAGAAATTCCAGTCATTTTCACTTTGAGTCTCACAGCATTTTCCTTATTGCCCACTCTTCCATAACATGATCTGTCCTGCTTAACAAGCTATTCTCCTCAGTTGTCCCCACCTTCATTTATCAATAAACTTACCTAAAAACATTTCTACATTTCATCTATGTTTTAATTCAATAAACCTTTTCCAGTAGCATACTCATCTTCTTTGGAGCTCGCAAACTCTGACTAAAAATATGTTCTTTAATGTGATCTGATCATGACTGCTACCAGTTGAAAGATCTTTCTAGGTTTCTGGTACTTATAGAATCCTGGCTATGCTCTTTAGTATAGGCTTTAACCATTCCATTTACTTCTTCCTTTCTATCCTACCGAAGTCAACTGAAGATACAGCTCCAAACACCACTTCCCATACTCAAATGCATATCTAAACACCTTATCTTCTTCTCCTGAATATATTTCCTTATTTTAGAAACCTCTTTTTCAAGATACAGATATTACCTCCTCTGAATTGCAGATTGAGTTGGACAATTCCTCTACCCTTTCACAGACCCTCTTTGGGCTTCTACAATACCACCTGCTATTATGTTTCAATTAAAGATTAAAGGGAAATTAGGGTTCAAATAGCTTCACCTGTAACATTGGGTAAAAACAAACCTCTCTGGATCCCTAGACAATTACAGCCAGTATCTATGTACCTTTTTTAGAAATTAGCCATATGTTTTTGCTCTGACATCTCTTCAATATTTTAGGGACTTTGTTATTATTTAAAACATTTTATGTGTATCTATTGCTGCTTTAAGAGAATCTTTTTCCCTGCTTCTAATTTCCTATTCTGCTTACCAGCTTGAATTTCTACTTCTTAAGCATAGACTGTACCCCGAGTTTGACAATTCTGCTTGCAGATGTTAAAATATGTCCTTCAACATCGTCTCTAGACACAGATTATAGCTAGAGCCCTATTATCACTTAGACCACCCCTGCCATCTACCTGAACATTTAATATTATGCTTCCTGGGTTCCTAATCTCTACAGAATAAAGCAGAATTTCATTTTGAACTCCCAGTTGATAGCATTTCGTCTGGACAATATCCAGAGAATACAATAATCCTGAAGCATAGTGCTTGTCAAGTAGACTAAAATACCACTCTCCACACCTGTAGCTAGGTCAGCACCCACATATTTTCCACCTATTGGATGCATCTTATTCAGGTTCTACTCCCTATTTGCTTTATTTATATCTTCTGAGTCCCCACAGGTGACAGGTGTAAGTGATGGTTTCTATGGGAAGGAATAAAAGAGTCTTTTAAGAAAAAAAACTCTTCACTATTTTTTAAAATAATGGTGGGGGAAAATGTGGTTATTTAGGAAGAATGGAATTTGCTGAGTGTTTTGTTATTTCTCTGTAAATAAACACTCATACTATAAAGGTGTTTAAAAGACACACTGAATACTGTGTTCTCTTTTCTAACCCCTTACACTTTGGGAAATTGAGTGTGAAGAAACAATAAGAAAAAATAAGCTTTCAGATGCAATCTCTCACATGTATTGATTTCTTCCATTTTGGTGATTTGTATGGAGAGTCTACCATGAACTCCAACAGAGCTTGCCCTTCTTTGCACAAGGTTACTAACATGATAAGGCATTTTCACTGTATTACTTCTCTTATCCCATCCAATTTAATGCTTTTAATTTAACCACTCCCTCTTTTTCAAGAATTCATGCTTCTCCCTTGCGTAGTGCAAAATATCTATGGCTCTTCTTTGAGAAAGGCCTACAGGATTGCAAAGGTCTAATCGACTCGTCAGATACGGTTTTCAAATATTAAATGCCATACTGACATTCAAAAATTCATCTTGGGTCCCACACAAGGAAAAAAAAAAAAAAGTTGTGCCACTTAAGAGTTCAGAAAAGCATATCATCTACTGAGTGAGGGCATGAAAGCTGGTTCTCAGCAGCATTTTCAAATACCTGTCAAAGAACAAGGAATGCAGCATATTCTGTGGTAAAAATTATATTGTATTTTGTTTTGCAAGAATTGTGAAGAAAAACATTTTTGAAAATCTTTGCATATAATCACAATTTATACATGCGTTTAATTCTCAAAATCAGTTTGTCTTTGGCACATATTTATTATGGATTATAGGATTACAGCACTAGGAAGAAACTTAGAAGTAACAGTGTCCCTATTCACTTAGGTGTTAATAATAGAGAGGTGATATTCTAATTTTAAATTTACTCTGCTATAGGCAGAGTACATGTCTTTACAGAAAAGGAGCTGATGTGCTAAACTCTTTGTTTACAATGGCAATTACTCCTAAGACAATGAGTTTTTTTTTTTTTTTTTAAGAAGACTCTGTCTCCCAGGCTGGAGTGCAGTGGCCGGATCTCAGCTCACTGCAAGCTCCACCTCCCGGGTTCCCGCCATTCTCCTGCCTTAGCCTCCCGAGTAGCTGGGACTACAGGCGCCCGCCACCATGCCCAGCTAAATTTTTTTTGTATTTTTAGTACAGACGGGGTTTCACCGTGTTAGCCAGGATGGTCTCAATCTCCTGACCTCATGATCCGCCCGTCTCGGACTCCCAAAGTGCTGGGATTACAGGCGTGAGCCACCGCACCTGGCACAATGAGAACTTTTAAAGACAGAGCTAGGCCATATTCATCTTTGTATTGCTGATGCCTAATATATGTTGTAGTTTATTTTAGGTATTTTTGTTTTTAAAGAATGAATCAAAACAACCTTGAACACAGAGGGTCCAAACATATAGGAGTCTTTCTTCCTTGAAATACACAGCGACACTGAAAACCTCTTATTATTCCTTTTGCATCAGCTTGCCTCACAAAGGCATACACATTGAGAGCTGTTGTTAGGTTTTTATTGTTATGTTTTTCCTGTTTCTTTGGCCTTGAAGTCTTTCTGTAGAGTGGCCATAAGCCTAGGTAGACACTCTTTAGAAAAGCCCTGATTCAGAGTTGGGGCGGGCGGCAGAGGCGGGGGGTGGTGACTGGGGGAAGAAATTAGCTTCCATGTGTGAGTCAGATGAGACAGAATGAGGAGATGAAACCAAAATGCATAAAACAAAGGAAATTTAATACTTACAAATCCCAAAGAAGGTAGAGGTGTCGTGCAAATGGGTGGCTGACAGGAAGGATGTAGGCAGCAGGAAGCCCAGCCGGTGAGTAAGGAGCGGAGACAGAACCTGTTGGATTGTGCCTCTCTTAACGTTAGTGAGCTTTTATGCCTTAGTCTTTTCCACAGGGGTTGTAGATTGACTAGTCTATAGGAAACACATGTGAATGGGGGAACTAATTTATAGGACTCAGGTGTTGACCATTTTCTCACTAGCAGCAGCTGTGGGGTGTGTTGTGTTTCCTATGGGTGGGATGAGAAACAAGTGAGCCCTATCACAAACACTAACACAGGGAGAAGTTTTAACTAGGCCAAAGGTAAGGGGATACAACGAGGTTTCTAAAGGCCTGTCTGGCCTAGAAATGGATGCCAAGGCAGCAACTATATTAACCAAATTTATGACAAGGTTATTGATATTTTGATTCAGCTTGTATCAAGCTTGACATACATTTACTCTTTGATACAGTAAATATTCATTAAGTCTCTGCTATATGCCATGAGAGTGGTACTCAATTACTGCTTCTCCAAACACAGTGTTGAAACTTTATCATATGAGGTCAAGATACAGATTGTGTCATGCTCAATTTTGCATAGAACATAAGCCTTTTCTTTAAGGCAGTATATAATCTGATTATAGCATAATTAAGGCTGGGAAAAACTGTGCTATTGACTTTGGGTGATCCTAATAAATACACTGGAGGATCTACTATGCCTAAAATATATTTTTAAAATAGTTTAGATTTTAGTAATTTCCCCCTTCACACCTACCACACAGGTTTTCACATTAATAACTCAAACTCACTTGTCCCATTTTACTCTCTTTGAACCTTACTGTAACTAACAGGTAAAGTCACAATCCTCATTGGGTTTGATATATTTAGGTTGGGCTAATATAGAGCCAAAATGTATCCCTTGAGAAGTCTTTTTCTTCCACAGTTCAACTCTTAAATCCTATAAATGTTATTGCAGCTGTAACGCTATCCTGAACGGGAAACAGGTTTGACTTGAAAGATTTATTCTTGTCATATAAGATGGCTTTATAGCTATGCATACCATTTATTGACCTGACACTGTGGTTATATTTTTTCTTTGGGGGAAAACAAATTAAAAGCTTTTTAGGGAATTTGATAAGGAAAACTGATGCTTACATCCAGCAGCATCCCTTGTTTAGTGGGTAACTGACAAGAGACTTCCGGCAGGGAAATCTCACCACAGCTCTCCTTTGTTTCTTCTTTTACTCTTAATTTCTCTTTTAGGCCTCCTGGTCTTCATGGTGACACCATATGAAAACCTATTATCAAAAATGCTCTAACTAAAGCCATACTTCTCCCACCAGAGATTACAACTTTACAGAAATCAACATCTCAATCTAAAGGAATCAACTACCTAGGTAGAATTTCAAGCATGTTAAATGTACCAATTAGCCTCTTAGAGGAGTTCTGTTAAAGAATTTTTTTTTTCTTTTTTTTTTTTTACTTATGCCCTGGAAGAAAGTAAGAGAGAATAGAAACAGTAAGATTAAGACTTTGAGTTTCTTAAGGCTAAGACTTTCTAATGTAGTATGCAGGGCATAGACTGACCTTAGCTATTAAAACAAAAAGTGCAGAAATGGACAATAGCAACTTGGGATTTTCAGATATCTTTTTTGCACTTTTTTTTTTTTTTTTTTTTTTTTTGGTTCTACCTAGAGATTCTTTGTCTGCTCTGTTAATTCTTTAACTGCATCCCACGCCAGGTTTTGCCAAACACTTGAGGTAGATGAACTCTTCTTTTTCTTTTTTTTGGAGACGAAGTCTTGCTCTGTTGCCCAGGCTGGGGTGCAGTGGCATGATCTTGGCCCACTGCAAGCTCCAAACCCCGGGTTCACGCCATTCTCCTGCCTCAGCCTCCCAAGTAGCTGGAACTACAGGCGCCCGCCACTACGCCCGGCTAATTTTTCTGTATTTTTAGTAGAGACGGGGTTTCACCGTGTTAGCCAGGATGGTCTTGATCTCCTGACCTCGTGATCTCCCCGCCTTGGCCTCCCAAAGTGCTGGGATTACAGGCATGAGCCAGTGGCAAGGTAGATGAATTCTTATCCAGTCATGATCCAAAGATTCTTTGGAGGTTTTTTTTTTTATTCATTATCTCTTCTCTGAGTTTCCACTAACTTCTTATTCTAGGATACCCATAATTCAGAAGAAGAAATGAAAGTTATTCAGCTTAAGGAGTTTAAAGTTAGGCTTTTCATATATTAGGGCTACAAAGACTGCTAGTTATCTTTTAATCTAAAAAATATGTTAATACAGATGAATAAACTAACCTCTGGAGAGGTTAAGTGGTTGATGACAGTTCAAATGGCTACTTATTGCAGAGTTGGGTCATGTCAATATTTTGTTATTATTTACATGAATAAAACAATTCTAGTTTTGATTGCACTGCTTTTTCTGATCAGATGTTCTATTCTTGTCTAAGCTAGTCTTGTAATTCACCAATTTTCTACCACAAAGTCCCAAAACGGTTGGTTGTCTTTACTTGTAAGAATCAGTAAATTGTAGTTAATATACCCTGCAGAAAAGCCAGATATCAAAATCTGGTCCACACCATTGCATTATCACACACGTGAGCATAAGTGAGGTAGAATAAAGTTCACAAACTACTGAATTGAGTACATTTCCATCTTCCACAGTGTTCAGCAGTGTGCTATTAATAGCAGACAAGATAGTAGACAAGATTATAAACAGTCAGGGTAGTAAAGATTTTAGATAATATCAAGCTTCAAAATCTGCAAGCCCTACCTTGACCCAGCTGCCCTTTTTCCTTTTGTTTCATTAAGAAGTAAATGCATGAGACATCATCAAAGGGGAAAAAATTCATTATGTTATCTAGGTTTATATTCCAACTTTTTATTTGGTTTTTAAGATTGGAGAGGTTACATAGGCCTGTGAGATTTATTTTTAACCCTTATTTCTAAACTTGAATTTACAGATTTAACCACTCCCTGACTGGCTTAATGGAAAGAGAGAATAGAACACTGGAAGGATGGTCAAATCAGCTTACCTTTTCTGCAGAAGCCATACAGTTTTACTTCTTAGTAAGACAGAAACAAAAAGATGACAGTGTCTCTTACTATACAGACCAAAAGCTTGACCCTGACTGTATGAAAGAAAGAAGAGAGAGTATATATGTGTGCTATATTAGCATGCAGTAACTCTGTGCAATAGTTTATATGAGCAAGTCAACATATAGACTCAAACCAATCAGAATAGACTTCTTCATGGAAATTATGGAAGTGGAGTTGAAGACATTCAGAAGGAAGAGAAAGAACTAACCCCTTCTAAATGTCTACAAGTATGTGTTTATTTCTTGAAGATATAAATCATAGTCCTAATCTTCAATATCCATGTCTTAGCAGAAATAATTAACATTCACCTAGAGTGATTTATCTGCTGGGATTCAATATAAAATATGTGATTTGATGCAAACTTCCTTTATATTACAAAATTTCCTTTTCTATAAAATACCCTTGTCATGGAGGTGTATAATATATATATATATATATATATATATATATATATATATATATTCAGTTTAACATTTACAAGGCTAGTTCTACTCTATGCAGACTAGAACTAGAAATTCAGACTCCAACTCTAAGGCCTTTTCTTTCCCACAGAAGTGTGGTTTTCAGGCAATAAACCGAGGTCAACCAGTGTCCATGGTTTTTATTTTTAACATAGGTCAAACAGTAACCTCAAAGCCCCTTTAATGCCAAACATATAATGAAAGAGTTCAGGGTCCAATCATTTACATTTCAGCAAGAAATATGTTTTCCTTTGATATGTTGGCAGCGGTTCAGTGCAAATGACCTGCTTTCACACATTGACGTTTTTCAAGGTTTGGAGCAATTGGCTTGAAATTTGAAACACTTATGTCTGACTTTCATGCCTCTGATATATAACGGAGTGCTTTTTTGGAATTTTGTCCAGTTATTTCTATTGAATTCCCACCTCCATAGAGTTCTCAAAAATGAGAACACAGATTAACTGTCAAGTACAGTTTTTGCTGTCAATTTATTTTTAGCCTATTATATAAGATCAGATTTGGGATGGAAATATTCATGTGTTTGCACTTCTCTTATTAATCATTTTAATCAACAAACAACACTTTTAAAACAGCATATTCTATTCAAAAGCTGCAATATGGGAAAGGAAGCACGTTATTATGACATCAACATGGAAACCAAGCACTATGATGTTTAGTAAACTCTTTAAGTTACAAGTCCTATTTTTATTTTCCCTCAACTATACTGAATATCACAGGTAAATCTAGATGGATTTTAAACTTTGCCCTCTTTTAAAAATTCCTAAATTGAGCAAATGAGTCTACATGGAGACACCATTACTATAGTGGTTAAATCCCAGATTCCAACCTCACATTATGTAACTTGAATCCTGACTCTACTGCTTGTATAACCTTAGGAAATTTTCTTAGTTTCTTTTTGTCTTTGTTTTTTTATTTGAAGAAAAACAAGATAAAAACATAATTTCTGTTTCACACTGTTGTTACAAAGATTTTATGTAAAAATGTACATAAAAGGCTTACCATTTTTTTTTATCATAGATAGTAAATGCTCAATTAAATTTGAGTCAAAGTGTAATAGATAATGGAGAGGTGATTTTTCCAGTATTTCTTTTTTTGTGCTATGAAGTATATGTGGTTTAGCTGTTAGGATATTATTTTAGGAAATCTAAGGCAACATCTCATCAAAAATCAAAGTAAGTGGGTACAGAATATGCTCTAGGCATTTAAGGAAAAAGATCAGTGCAAACTACAATTTGATTCTAGCTTCTCAGTATAGCGGTTAAGTGCTTTCAGGAGATATCAGTGTGAGTTTTCCAAGTTCCTCACTTTTAAATTGAGTGCATTTATCTGAAACTTCCTTATGGTATTAATGAGACGAACATGTCTTCCACTGGAGAGTTACAATGCAGCCTAATATTACTGTCATTAGTAAGTCGGGAAACATGTGAAATTAAACAACTTTGAGAAACAAAATATTGAAGAATTTTCTCAACTATGTAATGCATGTGCCAGAGCATCAATATTGATCTCCACTATTAAAAATCAAAATTATATTTTAAATGCTCGAATATTGAAAAACAGTATACAATTTAGCTTAAAAGTCCCATCAGTTTTGATGTTGGTTGGATATGTTTAAATCTACGTAAGTGTTCTTATCAGATGGATGACTTAATTAAGTTTGGTAATTACAATGTAGATCTTTCATCTGTGAATTAAAATATATTATGTAAAAACTCCAAATTAAATTTGAGTTTTATTGTAATAAAGATTCACACATGGCTAATGAGTTGATATGATATTTATATTTGCATATATTATAAAATGTTTTGTGTAACACAGTTATCAAACTCTGTGCAGAATTTTATAATTTAAATGAACATGTTTTGAACAGACACAATGGATGCAAAGCCTCGTGTTTAGATAACTTTAAAATGATACCTTATTTAGTTAAAAGTGACACTTAGATTTATCCCAATTGCTCTGATATTTAATTTAGATGGTGTGTGATGATCTGCATGAAGATAATTCTGAGCTCAAATTTATTTTGTTTATATTCTCACATCTGCCACCTATCCTTGATTAGGAGTATAAGTGTCCTTCTCTAGATTCTTGCATTTATGAAAAAGGGAAATTACTGTTTCCTTCCCCTCAATCATGAACTTCAGTGCTATGCACAGAGTACATCCCTGGAAAGAAGGGAAATGAATCTCACAGGGATCAAACATAATCAATATTAGCTAGCCAATGAGAATAAGCCTTACTCTCTGACATAGTCCAAATACACTTGAGAAATCACATCCACTTTTCTGAAGCAACATGTTTCTCTAATCTTTAATATGTTTTAATAGAATAGGACCTCATTCCCAAAACTAATATCCAGAAGTCATCCAATTCATAATTTTATTTTGGCTCTTGTATTGAATTCCCAGTTTCATTTTATGTCCTCCATGTGAACCAAATCCTTTCTGATCCCAGGATTTTCCCTCAGCCTTTATATTGAACAAATAAGTTTTTTTCTCCTAGTTTTTCAATCCACTAATTCTTGCTTTCACTCCAATACAGCATTCTTCATCAGTCCAGGACTCAGTTATTCCTGGGCTGTCTGTGTTTACAGAATGTTCAATCCATCCCTAGGCCAAGCCATTAGTTGGAACCTTACACAAATCTCTAGAAAAGAGACCACAGAATAATAATATAAAATAGAGGTGAAAAGCAAAATTTAGAGTCTTCTTGTCAAGTCCAGATTTTAATATTTCACCTTACATAAGCATAAAAATAGAAGATGGTGAAATGGATAAGAATACGCACTATAGCATCTAACCACCGAAATGAATTCTAAGGGATTATCAACATTACAGGATTTCCTGTAGTATAAACATCCAAAAGTTTTTGAAACCGTAAGCAAGAGTGTGTTTAATAATTTTCCACAACTACCAAAAAAGATTCTGAAAAAACAGAGGTTGAAATGGACATTGAAGAAGGCATTGTTTTCTTCTTGAAGAGACCAAGATGCAATGCCAGTGAATAATTTCTGTAACTCTAAAACAAAGCATTTTCAGTTTTATTCTTTCCTCCCCTAAACACTTTATCTTTATTTATCCACTTTTAACCCTGCTTATCCTATATAAAAATTAGTTACTATTTTTCTTTTGAATACTAGCTAAAGACAGATATCTGACTTTTATTCAAGGCACAAAGCATGCATTAACTTAGGTCCTTTAATTTTTAAAAAAAGCCTAAAATTCTTCTGCAGTAAAATTTATAGATATTAATTGCAAAATTTGATGTGCTTGGATAAATATATACTTCTATATAAACACCGTTTTATCAAGATATGAAAAAGAATTTCCCTTATTTTACTAAATAGATCACATTTTTGTCCTTTTTTTTGTCTAATATTTTTAAAATAATGAACATTTTATAGGCTTGATTATAATGCCTTTAAAGAGTATCTGTTTCTTATGTTGGCTGGTTTTATGTGTGAAGTTATTTGCCTAGAGATGACTTCAGCCTCTAACTCTTCACCTTTCTGTTTATATATGGTATTTTTAAAAATTGTTGGCTGGGCACAGTGACTCACTCCTGTAATCCCAGCACTTTGGGAGGCTGAGGTGCGTGGATCACGAGGTTAGGAGATCGAGACCATCTTGGCCAACATGGTGAAACCCCATCTCTACTAAAAATACAAAAATTAGCTGGGTGTGGTGGCACGTGCCTGTAATTCCAGCTACTCGGGAGGCTGAGGCAGAAGAATCACTTGAATCAGGGAGTTGGAGGTTGCCGTGAACCAAGATCTCATCACTGCACCCAGCCTGGAGACAGAGTGAGACGCTGTCTCAGAAAAAAAAAAAAAAGAAAAGAAAAGAAAAGAAAAGAAAAAAATTGTCATTTTTCTTGAATATGAGGTAGGATGAAGAACAGTAAAGATATATGCATGCATATGTTCACTGCATCACTTTTCACAATAGTAAAGATATAAAATCAACCTAAATGTCCATCTGCAGTAGACTGGATAAAGAAAATGTGGTATGTACACAACATGAAATACTACTCATTCCTAAAAAAGAACAAGGTCATGTTCTTTGCAGCAACATGGATGGAGCTGGAGGCCATTATCCTAAGCAAACTACCACTAGAACAGAAAACCTAATACCACATGTTCCCACTTACAAGTGAGAGTTAAACATTGAGTACATATAGACACAAAGTAGGGAACAACAGACACAAAGCAGGGAACAACAGATATCAGGGCCTACTTGATGGTAGAGGGAGGGAGGAGGGTGAGGATAAAAAAATTACCTATCAGGTACTATGCTTATCACCTGGGTGACAATATAATCTGTACACCAAACCTCCCATGACATGCAATTTACCTATATAACAACCAGCACATATACACCTGAACTTAATGTTTTAAAAGAAAAGAACAGTAGTATTTGGGAAAGATATATGCTTATATTTGTGTATCTATATAAACAAGAAATTTTGTGGAAAAAAATTTTTACAGCAGTACTTCTAAATACAGTAGTAGTATGAGTGTAAACCTAAATTACCCTGTTAAAAGTCGTCAAAATAATGTGTCTTCCCCAGTAGACTCTGCTACTAAGTAAATTACCAAGGGAATAAAGTGTCTAATGAGACTGGAAGGTAGACTACATGATCTCTAGGAACCACTTCAATCCTAGAATATTTTGACCTAGCAATTGCAAAGATTAAAAAATATTGTTTATTTAGAACTTATTATATACCATGTAATGTTTGCATGGTGTTACAATTTCACTTAACTCTAACAATAACAAAGTTAATTCTTTCTGCTCCTAGATGAAGAAAGGTGCACTGACCAACAGCAATGCTGCACATAAGTGGCCAACATAGAAAATGAATCTAGTCATATATGTCCCTAAAGCTATCTTTTTTTTTTTTTTTTTTTTTTTTTTTTTTTTTTGAGGCGGAGTCTCGCTCTGTCGCCCAGGCTGGAGTGCAGTGGCGCGATCTCGGCTCACTGCAAGCTCCGCCTCCCGGGTTCCCGCCATTCTCCTGCCTCAGCCTCCCGATTAGCTGGGACTACAGGCGCCGCCACCACGCCCGGCTAATTTTTTTGTATTTTTAGTGGAGACGGGGTTTCATTGTGTTAGCCAGGATGGTCTCGATCTCCTGACCTCGTGATCCGCCCGTCTCGGCCTCCCAAAGTGCTGGGATTACAGGCTTGAGCCACCGCGCCCGGCCATCTTTTTTTTTTTTTTAATACAGTCTTACTGAGATGCCCAGGCTGGAGTGCAATAGCACAATCTCGGCTTACTGCAACCTCTGCCTCCCGAGTTCAAGCAATTCTCCTGCCTCAGCCTCCCAAGAAGCCGGGATTAAGATGCCCGCCACCACGCCTGGGTAATTTTTGTATTTTTAGTAGAGACAGGGTTTCACCATCTTAACCAGGCTGTTCTTGAACTCCTGACCTCAAGGGATCCTCCCGCCTCAGCCTCCCAAAGTGCTGGGATTACAGGTGTGAGCCATCGCGCCCATCCCCCTAAAGCTTTTAATATTTTATTCCCTTTGTCTAGATGTATGCCTCTCTTATACCTTCTCTGTTTTGAAATTGAACTTTGTATTGAGTTTTAAGTTCTAAATATAGTTGTGTCTTTTAAAGACATGGGATAACTATTAAAATAATTCATACAGATGTTCCTTTTTAAGTCAATGGGTGAATTTTATTTATGAAATTGATGTTTATTTCTTAAGCACACAACTCTTTTTTCTTTGATCTTCTCCCTAAAAACACTGGTCTAGACAATACTGACTGTTTGCAATACATTCACTATCCCTTTTTGTCAATGGTGCCAGCAGGAACCGAGGCAACATTTCTAAAGTTCTAATTAGCTTCCAAGTCTAGATATAAATATTTTTTTTGTGTTGCCCTTATCACATGTAGGAGCAAAGGATTAGGGTTCAATATAGTCCTTTTCAAAATGGTGGAAAAAGATGATACAATATCAAGTACACAAGTGTACTGTTTAATTGCTGTTGCTGTAACTGTTGCTGCTGTTACTTACCAAATCTCTTGGAACAAGGGCAGAAACCATCCCCAGCATCCTCCTACTCACTGTGCTGGAGATGCTCCACTGCTCAAGTGGAGGGGTTGAAAAGATTTTAAGTCGTTATTTGTTATCCCATATTATGACACTAATATAAAATGAAGAAACTATTTTCCATGACAAAATGCTAATAAGAGTCTGTGCTAATGAGGTTTTTGTCATATTAATGAAAATAAATGCCAATATGATATAAAATTATTATGAATAAAAATTGCTAACGTAGCAGCCCTCATAATGGGGGAAGATGTTGAATGCAAAGCAAAGATATCAGGAGTGTGTGTGTCTGTGTGTGTGTGTGTGAGAGAGAGAGAGAGAGAGAGAGAGAGAGAGAGACTCAGGGAGAGGCTAAAAGAAATCCTGAGTTGTAATTTCAATCACATCAAAGATACAGAATGAAAAGCAATTAAGGAAGAAGAAAAGTGATAATATTAAATGTACAAAGAAACAAAAAGGAGATCCAATGGAAAAGGATGTCTTTATATCATGATCAGAAAATGTGTTATGGTAAAAATTATTTTATGTTTCTTTGTAGGAAGGGAGCAAAATTTAAAAAAATACATAAAGCACTTGACCTGAAAAGCATGTTATCATGGTTAATATTATTCATAAGAACTCATAGTATTACTCATAAGAAGAAATTCTTATAAAATGATATATCATGTATTTGAACATAACAGTGTTTTTTTTTTATTATGATAAAACACAGGATTCATTCACCTTCTTAGGAATGCATTTGAGTCTGTTTAATTATTTAGAAAATCTCAAAGCTGGAAGGTCCCAGAAAGGCATTTATTTATGTTGTGCATCGTCTCTTTGATCTACCACCTACTTTAATGTTGCTGTAACATTATCTATCAAAAAATTTACTACTTTGCACCAGCCTATAAAATACATGTGATAAATTATAGGTGTGAATCATGTATTCAAAAGGTGTTTATTGACTGCTGGTAGATAACATAACCACTTCAAGAGGTAGATATTAATTCTGAAAAATAAAGCCCCACGATTTGCTTACGTGATAAACCTGGGGTGTTACAACTTGCTATTAATAAATCAGAATTGGATGATATTATAGTAACAAGAGGCTAGGGAGATAACCCGACCAGCATGGGAATTAACCAACAGCGTCTCCACATGTGGCTTTACAGGGTCTGCCAGATTCTCTTCATTCTTTCTTCCTGGTATATTTATTTTTCAATGGATTCCATCTCCAGTAGCTTTGTAGGATAGGGTGAAAGGTTGATCTATTTTGAGTCTTCAAATGCTGAAAAACATCTTTATACTTTCTTCAAATTCTATGGGTAGTTTCAGTAGGCAAAGAATCCTGGTATGTTAATAATTGTCTCTCAGAATTTCAAACTATTTTTCTCTTGCTCCTACTGTTGCTGTTGGGAAGTCTGTGACATTTTCAATCTTATTCTTTATAAGATGTTTTGTTCTTTCTTGAGTTTTTATGGCTCTCTTTTTATCAATTCATCTTCCATGTTAAGAAATTTTATAATTAGGGATCTCAGTGTCATATGTGTGGGGTGTGTGTGTATGTGTGTCCACATGTATATGCACACATACATCTATATGTTTATGATTATGTATATTTTCTCCAGATTGAAAGGGCCCACATAGTTCCCTGAATAATTCTGAGGTTCTTACCTTTCAGTCTGAGAAACATTTTTACATTGTTTGATAATGCAAGAATGTTGATAATTTTTTCTTCTTTTTTATTACCTTATTCTATAACTACTAATGGTAGGATATTGGTTCATCAGTATTAATGCTCCAATGTTATTGTCTTTTTAATTACCTATTTTAAAGTAATTTCTGAGGACTTCCCTCTTGGAAACATCATGCCTCATACTCATCTTTTACCGCAACTGGTGCCTCCAAGGAGTGAGCTTTCCATATATCTTCGGGTGAGTCATCTTTCTTTCCATCCAGCTTTCATTCTGTAGCCATGGACACTATAGGCTGTAACTTATCTGACTTTCCTAAGTTAATAAACATTTTTTCCTTCCACATCAGCACTCCAAATCTTCCTAG
Source organism: Macaca nemestrina (assembly GCF_043159975.1). Lineage (NCBI taxonomy): Eukaryota > Metazoa > Chordata > Mammalia > Primates > Cercopithecidae > Macaca > Macaca nemestrina. The sequence continues at coordinate 97,050,011 of NC_092136.1, read as the reverse complement.
AAATCTTTTGTCCACTCTGCAGTTTACTTTGATCATACGGGTTTGTATCTTTGCTGTCATTTTACTAGTATTTCAGGAGGTAAGAACAAAATTTTGAAGGATAAATGAGATATTAACAAGGCAAGAAGGAGACTTTATTTCAAATAAATGCACTTTGAATAGAATAGTTTTACAAAAACTGGGATTTATTAAGACACTTCAAATCTCATCATGTAGGGGTCCAAATCTGGTCTGACAGCTGACTCATGTCATTTTCTACATACACAGTGATGTGTATGGTCCAGTCACAACTTTAGTGTTTACAGCTGTCATTAATAGTCAGTGAGTCTGTAATTCACACATGATATTGAAAATTTTAACTATTTTTCTACACATCCCTTTGAAAACCAAAATAATGAATTCCGTTGCAAGCTTCTCCACTTTATAAACAAAATTTCCCTTCCACAAGTTATATAATGTTAACTTATTTCAGTCCTCCAGTCTTTCCTAGTACCTAATCCATTATGATCACATATATTTGCTATATTAATTTTTAATACAAACACAACCTTTTATACATTTTTAACAAGCATCGAATAATGAGATAATAAACCCTATCAAAGGAATTGGGTGATCCAATTTTGCCATTAGTACTTCAAAGAAAAAAAGTAGTTTTTGTTTGCCTTTTAATTATAGAGTGATAGCAACTGAAATTACAAAAGGACAAAAGCAATCATGCACAGGGTAATTCACTATCTCTTGCTTCTCTTGCATGTGCTTCTACTATTCTCCAGTCTAGAAGAGAACTGTGAGCAGCAACACGTGGAAGAGTAATAGTGCCCACCCTACTCTCCAGAGGAGTTAGTGGAAGCTCCTTTGGTGTCACTTAAGGGGCACTGAAAAGCTTACTTGCCTGTCAGATTTCCTTTAGCCAGTTCATGCTGCTTTAAACATTGTGAACATGAATACATGTGTGTTGTTTAATACAGAAAAATGTAATAAGAAGTTACCATGTACCAAAAAATTATGCTTGGAATGTCAGCATATATCTGCAAAACAATTATCTAGGCAGTCCCCATACTAACAGACAAGCAAACGAATGTTCAGAGTTTTTTATGGAGATTTTAATTTGTTTTCCTAATTTTAAACAGCTAAAAAGTGGCAAAGAGCTTAATCTCAAACTCGTGACATTAACACCACTCCTCACTCCACAGTCTCAAACTCAAGGCAGGTATTAAGTAAATATAGGCAGCTATAATAAAACACAGATTTTAAAATTCCATAAGTGAGAATAAAAGATATGAAGATGAGGTCAGGCACGGTGGCTCACGATTGTAATTCCAGCACTTTGGGAGGCCGAGGCGGGCGGATCACAAGGTCAAGAGATCAAGACCATCTAGCCAACATGGTGAAACCCTGTCTCCACTAAAAATACAAAAATTAGCTGGGAACAGTGGCACACACCTGTAGTCCCAGCTACTGGGGAGGCTAAGGAAGGAGAATGGCTTAAACCCAGGAGGCGGAGGTTGCAGTGAGCCGAGATCACACCACTGCACTCCAGCCTGGTAACAGAGCAAGACTCTGTCAAAAAAAAAAAAAAAAAAAAAAAAAAAAGGTGAAAGAGGACAATAGTAAATAGTAGGTATGAGTTTTGCTAGTCTCACTTCTCTCTATTTCAATTTTGATATCCCCCACGAATAGAAATATGTACCAATAGTGACTCAGCTAATCCATTTCAAATCCAACATAATTATAAAACTTGGTGGACTTACTATACTGGTTTTATAGATAAGCAGGTAAAACAATTAGAATGCTGTGAGTTCCTCTGACCTCAGAATTATATTACTTTATACAATGTCACAATGTTTTCCAAATTTTAAAAGACTTTCAGCTCTAAGTGTCTGGCTAGAACATGTCAGTCACTTGTAGGTGCTTTGGTTTACAGATATGAATGGGCTAGGAATGCTTATATCCAAAGCACTGGGGATAAACCATGTATATAAATAGCTACAAATACAGAGTACGCTTCACATCCTGACTTCATGTAATTTTCCAATTTTATATAGAGATTTATCTAAACATACAAAATATGTATATTTATCTATAATTATCATTTCTTACCTTGCTTACTCTGCTGTTTTCCTATTTTCATATTTTTCTACAGCCAAACCCAACCTTCCATCAAGCCAAATTCAAATACTGTATAGTTGACACTCCTTATTGCATCCTCAGATTCAACAATTTTTTTAAAGCAATATCTACATAAAGTGAAGCACAGGAAAAGAAGGTATGCCTGTATTGGCTCCCAATCTAGGAAAAGGTTAGACAAGCAATTAGGTGAATCCCATGAGTAAAAATGTAGCTGAATTAGGGAGACTAAATCAGAGGAAATAAAGCATAAACCATTTAAACTAAAATCAGAATAACAGTAAAAATTTGAAATATATTTGTTTTCTTGGAGCTAGCTGGAGGGATGCATTAATCATTGTTCTTCTTTTTTTAAAAAAAATATTTTATGATACTTTGACATCTTGAGGTCTTACAGATCCAGGCAAGGACTGCCCCTCCCAGAATTAGCCAATTCCTAGAGATGGCAAACATGGCGTCCATGAGCATCATTTTGGTATGCAAACTGACCAATCCTGAGTCCATACTCCCTTTTTTCCTTTTATCACACTTTTGCAGTCAGGGACACTATGCCCCTTTCCTGCATTATTACCACAGGATCAGGTACCAGACACCTAAGGACTACCTCCAAAGCCCAGAATCATCCATAATAATTCAAGGTATCTCCTTCTAAACTGGCTCAGCATACCTACCCTGCCTCACCTATTTCTTCCCACAAAAAAATACAATTAAAGCTCTGACCCATCCTCTCACTCCTCTTACCTCATGACCAACTCTGGTTGTTTCCCAGGTGGCTCTGCCTGGCATCACATGGTATACCCTCTTCTCCTGGGAACTGAGTAACAAATCATCTTTTCAGAGGCAATAGTCTCCCAATCTGTTTGCTTACCATTCCTGACTAATAAAAGCAAAATCCTGGATACATTTAAAACAAGGTGCCCTTCTCATATATCTTAGAAATAGCAGGGAAGCAATCCTATGTCATATCTTCTGCCCCCTGCCCTCCCAACATTAAGGTAACTGCTGGAGGTGGGGGCAGCATGGTGCTATAAGAAGAACCTAGGGTTTGGGAAGAACGTGGCCAAGGGTCTAATTCTATTTCTGCCACTTTCTAGCTGTTATGTTGAGTAAGTTATTCAACTTCTTCAAATATCTGTTTCCATATCTGTAAAAGTTATCTACCTTGAAAAGTTAATATGAAGAAATAACATAATTTCTAACAGAGTATTGGGGATCTAGTAAGTACATTGCAAATCTGAATTATTTTTCTTTTAGGCTTCAATTTAAAAGTTATGAATAAAAATACATTAGATATTGATTTGTGAAGATCTATAAGTCAATGTTAGGCCAATATCTAGAAGTTACAAGATTGATTTTGGCTCAGTATAAAAAAAGAGCAGCTTCTGATTTCAGCTATAACATGTACAGAACATGGAAGCTGTGACTCCATAGTATAGGACAAAAGCTGAAAAAAACTAAAACTCAATGAGTTTTTTTAGAGTCATCAGAGAATTTCGGTCACAGGCCAAATCATCACCTCAGAACCTGAAGAGAAGGGAAATATAGAGAATTACAGTTGAGATCAGCTTACCTGGAGCAAAAGATGCTAGGGCAATATGTTAGCAGGAAAACAAATGGTAGCTTGGATTAATTGCTAGAAGTGAAATGTGGACTAACACAAAAGTGAGAAGCTTTTGGAGAATGCAGTCCTTGGGTGGAGGCAAAGCACAATTTCATGGGTTTTATACCCAGGAATCTCACCAGGTTTTCAGAGTAAAAAGCTAAGAAAAACCTCCTGTTTCTGGCAGGAGTAGACGGATAGTAAACATTTTGAAATACGGCCATAATATGCATATTTGGAGGGCATATGGCTAGAATATTCTCTCCATACCTAAAACCTGCTCAGCACAGAGAAAGACTTTACCAGAGCCTTATCTGACCTGAAAGAAGGCGAAGTGCTCAACTATCGCTCCCTCATCTTCCTATATCACCTAAGCGGGAAAAAAGAAGTGGAGAAACCCTTGCAAAGGTCACATCCTAGGGAGACAGGACACTAAAAGACTAAGTGTAAATCATCAGATTTAGAATGCTTCTCATTACACTACCTCTTACCATGATATCAAAAAATCTGCAGTTATATAACATTGGATTACAGCCAAAAGATCTGGAGAGGGTAGGCTTTAATTAAGGAAAAGATTTTAGGAAAACTGAAAGACATCATGAGAAACAAAAGAAAGACACTTTGATATCTACAACTAGAGCAAACAGTAAGCACAGACCATCTACTTGTCAGATTATACAACCATATGCTGAAAACCTATTTTACCTCAGTTCTACTCACCACATTACAACCTGCATCCAACAAGAAATTACAAGATATGTCAAACGACAAGAAAAAACACAGTATAAAGAGACAAAGCAGGTATCAGAACCAGACTCAGATATGGCAGTTTTTTTTTTTTTAATTACCAGACAGGATACAAAAAGTAACAATTGTTACTATGTTAAGGGCTCCATTGAAAATAGTAGACAACATAAAAGAATAAATGGGTAATGTAAACACAGAGATGATACCCTAAGAAATAATCAAAAGAAAATACTGGAAATTAAAAATAGCCATAATGGAAATAATGGATTTGATAGGCTAAAACTAAAGGGATGGAAATTGATAGACCATGCTAAAACTAATAAAAAGAAAGTCGAACTGGGTATATTAATCAGACAAATATAATTTTAGAACAAGGAAAATTATTAGGGATAAAGAGGGCATAATATAATGATAAAAGAGCAATTCTCCATGCAGAAAAAAAATCTTGATTATATATGCAACTAGCAGCGGTCTATAACAATATAAGAGGAAATTAGGCAAGGAGACTCCCACCTCTGTGGAACTTAATGCAGCAACATGGCTACACTGGATTGACCCAAGAAGGCGACAACAGTTCCTTGCAGACCCAAAGCTTGCCCAATGCCCCTACCAAGGCAGGGAGACTCCTACCTTCTCATGTCAGAGAAGACAAAGAGCTATGCTGACTTGACCCAGAAAGGTAAGCAGCAGCTCCACATAGCCAAAATGCCTGCCCAGTGATCCAGCCAGCCAAAGAGACTCCCACTTCTGTGTATTTTAGAGAAACACAGAGGATAGTCCTGCTTGATGCAGGAGGTCAAACAGCCAATCAATTCATAAAAGACCCAATCTACATCTCTACCTAGACAGGGAAGCAATCCACAATCACACATTTCTGGGAAGCATATCCTCAAATCCCACCAGAGCAACAACTCCATCTAACTTTGAATTCCCACCTGCAATGCAGATGGTGCAGCTCACAGTGGCTCCTTCTGCTTGCAGAAAGGGGAGGGAGGAGTAAAGAATATTTCATCTTGCAAACTGAATATCAGCTCAGTTACAGTGAAATAAGGCATCAATTACAGTCTTTAGGCCCTACCTCCATGGTAACATTTCTAGATTCACTCTGGGTGAGAAGATAACCAACTGCAATGAAGGGAAGGACACAGCTCTGGTAGAATTTACTACCTACTGACTTAAGAGCCTTTGAACCTTGAATAATAAATATTGGTTGTAGCCAGGACATAGTCACAGGCAGGCCTTGGATGAGACCCAGCACCATTCTGCCTTCAGATGTCACCCAGCACTTTCCCAGTTGTGATGGCCATGGAGAGAGACTGCTTCTGCTTGAAGAAAGGAGAGGGAAGAGTATAAAGGACTTCGTCTTGCAACTTGAGTACCAGTTCAGCCTCAGTAAAATAAAGCAACAAAGAGACTCCTAAAGCCCCTTACTCTAAGCTTTAGCTTCTGGATGGCTAGTGGCAAGATGTGTTCAATGTGTTGAAGGAAAGAACCTTTTATTTTAGAATAGTATATCCAGCAAAAATATCATTCAAAAATCAAGGATAATCATTTCCCCAGACAAACATAAACGGAGGGACCTGTCCTACAAGAAATGCTGAAGAGATTTTGTAATAAAAATTATCTGAAGGTATAAAGCTCACCAGTAACAGTAATTACATGGACAAATACAGAATATCTTAACACTGTAATTGTTGTGTATAAGCCACCCATATCTTGAATAGAAAGACTAAAGGATAAACCTATCAAAAAAGTAAGTGCAATTTTATAAGACGGACAGTGTAAGACATCAATAGAAACAACAAAAAAAGTTAAAAAGCAGAGGGTATGAAGTTTAAAATGTAGAGCTTTATTTATTTATTTATTTTATTATTATACTTTAAGTTCTGGGATACATGTGCAGAACATGCAGGTTTGTTACATAGGTATACATGTGCCATAGTGGTTTGCTGCACCTATCAACCCGTCATCTACATTAGGTAATTCTCCTAATGCTATCCTTCCCCTAGCCCCCAATCCCTGGCAAGTCCTGGTGTGTGATGTCCCCCTCATCGTGTCCATGTGTTCTCACTGTTCAACTCCCACTTATGAGTGAGAACATGCAGTATTTGATTTTCTGTTTCTGGGTTAGTTTGCTGAGAATTATGGTTTCCAGCTTCATCCATGTCCCTGCAAAGGACATGGACTCATCCTTTTTTATGGCTGCATAGTATTCCATGGTGTATATGTGTCACATTTTCTTTATCCAGTCTATCACTGATGGGCATTTGGGTTGGTTCCAAATCTTTGCTATTGTAAAGAGTGCTGCAATAAACATACGCATGCATGTGTCTATAGTAGAATGATTTATAATTCTTTAGGTATATATCCAGTCATGGGATTGCTGGGTCAAATGGTATTTCGGTTCTAGATCCTTGACAAATCGCCACAGTGTCTTCCACAATGGTTGAACTAACTTACACTCCCGCCAACAATGTAAATGCATTCCTATTTCTCCACATTCTCTCCAGCATCTGTTGTTTACTGACTTTTTAATGATTGCCATTCTAATTGGTGTGAGATGGTGTCTTATTGTGGTTTTGATTTGCATTTCTCTAATCACCAGTGATTATGAGCTTTTTTATCATGTTTGTTGGCTGCATAAATATCTTCTTTTGAAAAGCGTCAGTTCACATCCTTCACCCACTTTTTGATGGGGTTGTTTGTTTTTTTCTTGTGAATTTGTTTATGTTTTTTGCAGATTCTGGATATTAGCCCTTTGTTAGATGGATAGATTGCAAAAATTTTCTCCCATTCTGTAGGATGCCTGTTCACTCCAAGGATAGTTTATTTTGTTGTGCAGATGCTCTTTAGTTTAATTAGATCCCATTTGTCAATTTTGGCTTTTGTTGCCACTGCTTTTGGTGTTTTATTCATGAAGTCTTTGCCCATGCCTATGTCCTGAATGGTATTGCCTACGGTTTTAGGTCTTACATTTAAGTCTTTAATCCATCTTGAGTTAATTTTTGTATAAAGTGTAAGGAAGGGGTCCAGTTTCAGTTTTCTGCATATGGTTAGTCAGTTTTCCCAATATCATTTATTAAATAGGGAATCCTTTCCTCATTGCTTTTTTTTGGTCAGGTTTGTCAAAGATCAGATGGTTGTAGATCTGTGTAGAGCTTTTACGAGTTTTATCTTTCCTTGTTTGTTTTTGCAATCAGAGTTAAGTGGTCATAAGTTTAAAATAATGGGCTATAAGATATTATTTGCAATCCTTTTTTACCTCAAGTCAAAAATTCTACAACAGATACAGAAAAAATAAAAAAAAAAGAAATTAAAACATATTGCCAGAAAAATTAACTTTTACACAAGGAATACAAGAAGGAAGGTAGAAGGATAAGACCATAAAACAACCAGAAAACATAAAACCAAATGGCAGGAGTAAGGCCTTACTTATCAATGATAACATTGAATGCAAATGGACTAAACTTTTCAAATAAAAGACATAGAGTAGCTGAATAGTTTTATTTTTTTTATGACTTAGCTGTCTACTGCCAAGTAACATATTTCAACTATGCAGACATATGTAGACTGAAAACAAAGGGATAGAAAAGAATATTCAATGCAAATGAAAACCCAAAATTACCAGTAGTAGCCATTCTCGTATCAGATAAAATATTTTTAAGACAGAAATCATGAAAAGAGACAAAGGAGGTCATTATATAATGATAAAGTGGTCAAATCAGTAAGATGATATGATAATTATATATATGTATACACCCAACACTAACAATTATAAATATGTATACACCCAACAACATTATAAATATATATACAACCAACATCCCACTTTCAGCATTAGATAGAGATCCAGACAGAAAATCAACAAAGAAAATTTGAATTTAGTCTTCACTGTAGACCAAATAGACCTAATAGATATTTACAAAACATTTCATCCAAGAGCTGCAAAATATACATTCTTCACAGCAGATGGGTCATTCTCAAGGATAGGCCATATGTTAGTCCACCAAACAAGTCTGACAACATTCAAAAACTTTGAAAGAATATCAAGTATCTTCTCTGACCACGATGGAATAAAACTAGAAATCTATGACAAGAGGAACTTTGAAAACGATACAGACACATGGAAATTAAAAAATATGCTTCTGAATTACTAGTGGGTAAATGAATAAATTAAGACAAAAATGTAAAAATTTTCTTGAAACAAAAAAATAGAAACACAACATACTAAAACTTATGAGATATAACAAAAGCAGTCCAAAAAGTTTACAGCAATAAGTGCCTATATCAAAAAGTAGAAAATTAAAATAATCAACCTAATTATGCATCTGAAAGAACTAGCAATCAGAGTTGTCATAAGTTTAAAATAATCCTAAGTTTAAAATAGCCTTCTTTGTAGATGATATGATCTGATATTAAGAAATGATATGTAGATGATACGATCTTATATTTAGTAAAACGGAATGACTCCACTCAAAAGCTACTAGAAAAAATAAACAACTTTAACAAAGTTGTGGGATGCCAAATCAATGTGCAAAAATCAGCATTTCTATATGTCAGCAGCAAAAAAAAAATCTGAAAAAGAAATTAAGAAAGTAATAGCATTTGCAATAGCTACAAATAAAACAAAACACCTAGGCACAAACTTACCCAGAGAACTGAAAGATCTCTACAAGGAAAACTATAAAAAACTGATGAAAGAAACCAAAGAGGGCAGGAAAAAAGGAAATATATTTTATGTTTATAGATTGGAAGAATATTGTTAAAATGTCCGCACTACTCAAAGCAATCTACAGTATGTTTATAGATTGGAAGAATATTGTTAAAATGTCCGTACTACTCAAAGCAGTCTACAGATTCAATGCAATCCCTATCAAAATACCAATACTAGAAAAGCAAGAGCAAACCAAACCCTAAATTAGTAGAAGAAGGGAGATGATAAAGATCAGAGCAGAAATAATAAAATTAAAGATAAGCAAAATTAACAAACTTTTATATAGACTAAGAAAAAATTAGAGAAGACTGTTAAATAGTTAAAATCAGAGATGAAGAAGAAAGCATTACGATTGATATTATAGAAATTAAATGATTATTAGACACTACCACAAGCAAATATATACCAATAAATTAGCACGCCAAGACACATGAATAAATTTCTAGATACATACAACCTACCAAAAAATCCAAAACCTAAATAGACCAATAACAAGTAGCAGGATCAAAGCCATAATAAAGCGTTTTCAATCAAAGCAAAGCCCAGGACCCTATGGCTTCACTGCAGAATTTTACCAAACATTACATGAAGAAATAACACTAATCCTACTCAAATTATTTTAAGAAGTGAGGAGGAGGGAATGGTTTCAAATTCATTCTACGAAGCCAGTATTACCCTGATACACAAACCAGACAAAGACACATCAAAAAAAGAAAACTACAGGCTAATATATCTGATGACATTATGCAGAGATCCTCAACAAACTACTAGCAAACTGAACTGAACAACACATTAAAAAGATATTTCATCATGACCAAATGGGATTCATTCCAGGGATGCAAGGATGATGCAACATACACAAATCAATGTGATAAATCATATCAACAGAATGAATGAAAAAACCATATGATTAATTAATGCAGAAAAAGCATTTCATAATATTAATTAACCCTCCATGATTTAAAAAAAGCCTTAAAAATTGGGTATAGAAGGAACACACCTCTATATGATAATAGCCATATATGACTGACCCACAGCTAGCAATATACTGAACGAGGAAAAAAGTGAAAGGCTTTTCTCTAAGATTTGGAACAAGACGAGGATGTCCACTCTCATTGATGTTTATCTATATAGTACTGGAAGTCTAGCTGCAGCAATTAGACTAAAGAAATAAATAAAAATTATCCAAATATAAAGAGAAAAATCAAGTTATCCTTCTTTGTATATGATATGATCTTATACTTAGAAAAACCTAATGACTCCACCCCAAAACTACTAGAACAAATAAACAACTTCGGCAAAGTTGTGGGATGCCAAATCAATGTGCAAAAGTCAGCAGCCTTTCTATATGTCAGCAGCAAAATAATCTGAAAAAGAAAGTGAGAAAGCAATATTTCCAGTAGCTACAAATAAAACAAAACACGTAGGCATAAACTTCCCCAGAGAAGTGAAAGATCTCTACAATGAAAACTATAAAAAATTGATTACAGAAATTGAAGAGGGCAGAAAAAAAGGAAAGATATTTTATGTTTATAAATTGGAAGAATCAATATTTTTAAAATGTCCATACTACTCAAAGCAATCCACAGATTTAATGCAATCCCTATCAATATATCAACGACATTCTTCCCAGAAATAGAAGAAATAATCCTAAAATGTATATGGGCTACAATAGACTTAGAATAAACAAAGCTATCCTGAGAAGAAAGAACAAAACTGGAGGAATCATACTACCTGACTTCAAATTATACTACAGAGCTATAGTAAAACAAAACAAAACAAAACAACAAAAAACCCCAGCACGATACCGGCAACAAAACAGACATACAGAACAATGGAACAGAAAAGAGAACCCAGAAATACATCCATACATCTAGAGTGAACTCATTTTCAACAGAGTTGCCAATAACATACACTGGGGAAGGGCAATTTCTTCAATAAATACTGCTTGGAAAACTGGATATCTATATGCAGAAGAAACTGGACACCAATCTATCACCATATAAGACACTGAATCAAAATAGATTAAAGACAAATCCAAGTCCTGAAACTCTGAAAGTATTAAAAGAAACACTGGGGAAACTCTCCAGGACATTGGACTGGGGAAACATTTCCTAAGTAATACCCCATAAGCACAGGCAACCAAAGCAAAAAATGGACACATAGGATTGCATCAAGTTGAAAAGCTTCTGCATAGCAAAGGAAACAATCAACAAAGTGAAGAGATAAACCACAGAATGGGAGACAATTTTGCAAACTATCAATCTGACAAGGGATTGATATTCAGAATATATAAGTAGTTCAAATAACTCAACAGGAAAAATCTAATAATCTGATTTTAAAATGGCCAAAAGATCTGAATAAACGTTTCTCAGAAGAAGACATATAAATGAGCTGGGCATGGTGGCTCACGCCTGTAATTCCAGCACTTTAGGAGGCCAAGGCGGGCAGATCACGAGGTTGGGAGATTGAGACCATCCTGGATAACACAGTGAAACCCCATCTCTACTAAAAATGCAAAAAGGACAGTCTCTTCAATAAATGATGCAAAGAAAACTGGATATCCACATACAGAAAAATGAAACTAGATCCCTATCTCTCAGAATATACAAAAATCAACTCAAAATAGGCAAAACACTTAAATGTAAGACCTGAAATGTTAAAACTACTAGGAAAAAAAAAAAACACAGGGGAAATGCTCATGACATTGGTCTGGACAAGGAGCTTTTGCATAAGACCCCCAAAGCACAGGAAACAAAAGCAAAAATAGACAAATGAGATTACATCAAACTAAAAATCTCCTGCACAGCACAGGAAACAATCAGTAAAGTTAAAAGACAACCTAAAAATGGGAAAATGTATTTGAAACTATGCATCTGACAAGGTTTAATATCCAGAATATATAAGGAAGTAAAACAATTGCAAAATAAATAAATAATTTAGTTTAAAAAATGGGCAAAAGATGTGAGTAGACATTTCTCAAAAGAAAAATACGAATGTTCAAGTATATGAAAAAATGCTCAATATCACTAATTATCAGGCAAGTGCAAATCAAAACTTCAATGAGGTAATTCCTAACCCCAATTTAGAATGACTATTATCAAAAAGACAAAAATAGCAAATATTGATGTAAATATAAAGAAAGGAGAACACTTATACATAACTTGTGGGAATGTAAATTAATATTTATTATGGAGGTTCTGCAAAAAACTAAAAACAGAACTACCTATGATCCAGCAATCCTACTGCTACATATATACATCCAACATATAGGAAATCAGTATATCAAAGAGATATCTGTACACCCACATTTATTGCAGCAGTATTTACAATGGCCAAGATATGAAATCAAGCTAAGCATCCATCAACAGATGAATGGATAAAGAAAATGTGGTATATCTACCTACCAGAATACTATACAGCCATAAAAAAGAATGAAATCCTGGCATGTGCAGCAACATGTATGGACCTGGAGGACATTGTTTAAGTAAAATAAGCCAGGCAAGGAAAGACAAATACTGCATAATCTAAATTATATGTAGAATCTAAATAAATTGATCTCATAGATTTAGAGAGCACAACAGTGGTTAGCAGAGGCTGGGGAGGGGTGCAGGAAGTGGGTTATTGGGAGACATTGATCAGTGGGTACACAATCACAGTTGGATAGATGAAATAAGTTCTGGTATTCTATTGCAGAGTAGGATGACTATGGTTAACAATATTATATTGTATATTTCAAAATAGCTAGAGGAGAGGGTTTTTAATATTCTCACCATCAAGAAATGATAAATATATGAGGTGTTGGATATATTAAATACTCTGCTTTTGTTTTTACCCCATGTATCTGTGTATCAAAATGTTACCCCCTGCCCTATAAATGTGTATGATTATTCTCTATCAATTAAAAACAAAATAGAAAATGTGAGGATAAAACTGATAGAGGAACAGAGAGAAGAAGACAAATATAGTTGGAAACTTTACCACCCTTTCTCAGCCATTGATAGTTCACGCAGGTAGAAAATCAGTAAGGATATAACTAAGTAAATAGCAGCATCAGTCAGCCTGATCTACTTCACATTTATAAACATATTTCATTCAGCAACAGCATAATAAAAATTCTTCTCACACTCTCGTGGAACATTTACTAAGATAGACTACTATAGGTCATAACACACATATGATCACATTTAAAGAATAGAAATCATGCAAAGTATGTATGATCATAACAGATCATAATAGAATTTGTCATAATACAATTAATCTGGAAACAGTACAGAGAACTGGGAAATCTACGAATACTTGAGGAATTAAACAACACATTTCTAAAACTTCTGTGAGTCAAAGACATCTCAATAAGTTCATATATAAATATATACATATATACGCATGTATTTATTTCAACTAAAAGAAAATGCAACTTAAAATTTGTGAGATGCAGTGAAAACAGTGCCTACAGGGAATTTCATAGCATTAAGTGCACATACTAAAAGAGAAGAAAGATCTAAAATCAATAATCTAAACTGAAATCAATAATCTATACAGAAAAAATTTAAATTAAAACAAATAAAATTTTAAAAATAAAACTTAAAGCAGAAAAGTGAAATTGAAAACAGAGAAGCGATAGAGAAGGCTCACAAAACGAAGAGCTGGTTCTTTAAAAAATTTAATGAAAGTTGTAAACCTCTAACTACCCAACTTCAGATGAATAGAAGGCAGAAATCATCAATAGCAGAAAGGAAAGATGTGTCAATGCTACTGATACCATCAATATTAAGAAAATAATATAGACATAATATGAGCAAGTCTATGATCAAAAATTTGTTAAATCAGTCTAAATAGTGCTAGAAAATTTAGTTGTACATGTACCCAAAAATGACAAAACAGACCTAACACCTTTCACAAAAATTATATCAAAATTCATCAATGACCTAAATATAAAAGCAATAGTGTAAAATTTCTAAAAGAAAATGTAGGAGAAAATTTAATTGATTATGTATTTATTGACACTATATACAATGCAAAATCACAACCTATGAAAGAAAAAAATGATAAATTAGATTATTAAAGTTTAAAACTTCTGCTGTAGTGGAGACATTAGAAAATCAAAAGAAAAGCTACATGCTGGAGAAAATATTTACAAATTGCATATCTAATAAAAGACTTGCACCCAAAATATACAAAGAACACTGAAAAATAAGGAAACGAAAATCCACTTAAGAAATAGTCAAAAGATTTGATCAGATGTCTCACCAAAAAATATAAACAGGTGTCAATAAGCATATGTAAAGATGCTCGGTGAACATCTTTGATCATGAGAATTGCAAATGTAGTCAACATTGAAATAACTTCACACATCTATTAAAATGACTAGTTTCCAAATAGCTGACAATAGCAAATGATGTTGAGAATACAGAGGAACAAGAATTCTCCTTTTTCTTGTTAGGAGTACAAAATGGTACAGCCACTTTGAAGATGGTTTGGCAATTTTTTACAAAAATAGTCTTATTATCTACCAATTATGCTTCTAGGTATTTATCAAATGGTTTGTAAACTTCTGTCCACACAAAAACCTATACACAGATTTTTACTGAAATCTTATTCATAGTAGTCAAAAACTGGAGATTATTGTCATTAGACTTTAATAGATTAATGGATAAAGTGAGGTTCATTCATACAATAAAATACTATTCAACAATAAAATGAATGAGCCATCAAGCCAGGCAAAAATACAAATAAATATTAAATTAGTATTGCTAAGTAAAAGAAGCCAGTCCTAAAAGGCTACATTCTCTGTTATTCCAATTATTTGACTTTCTAGAAAAGGCAAACTACAGAGACTATAAAATGATCAATGATTGCTGGGGTAAATTGTAGGAAAGAGGAATAGGTAAAGCACGGAAAATTTGTAGTGCAGTAAACCTATATACTAGTAAGTACATAATATCACACATTTGTCAAAACCCATAGAGCTTTACAGCACAAAGAGAAGACTTTATGAATTTTTTAAAAGAAATTATTTAGAAGGTTAAAGGTATCCAGATATGTAATGCAGAACATGATGAAATAATCTACTTGTATTGCATATTGCTGAAACAATTTTTACTGAAGGTGGAGCAGGGAAAAAGTACTGACCTAGGTAAGTTTGGAAATGAGTGGAATCTATAAGACTAAAGACAAAAGCAGCTGCATATAAGCACTGTAATCTATTTGATAAAGTTGTTTCCTAGGGTTACAAGTTAACAATTTGGATACTACTCTGCATGTATACTGGATTTGAACAATTAAGTAAATGGTTTTGCATGATGGAGGCCAGTTTTCTCACTGTTAGAGTGGGAATTTACAGATAAGCAAGGAGATCTAAGGAGTGGTGGATTGGAGTTGCAGTAATCAATATATAAATACTGATTAGTTTAATACTTATCAGTTTAATGCTGTTTAGTAAAGGTAAATGGTTATATACAGAATATTTGTGTATGTATATACAAGTGTTTAGTATACACACATATATTTCTGGGCTCTCTTAGCTAAGATAATCTCAAATAAATGACACATCAGTAGCAACAAGCAAAACTAGTACTAACATTCTGGTTTGTAATGCCATTCTCCAATCAAAGGAACTAGTGCATTCTGGAGAAATGGTTGATTCTCATACCGAGAAAGCTTATAGACAAGATGAGCTTGGAGAAACTCATAGTGCCAGAAAGCAAGGGAGTGTGAAAAGAAATGAAACGAGAGGAGAGGGGAGGGGAAGAAAGCAGGGAGAGAAGGAAGGAAGGGAGGGAGGAAGGAAATAAAGAAAGCACATTGATGAAAGAGCTCCCAGTAGTCAAAGCTGAAGCAATGTGAACAATTTAATAAAGTATTACTGGATCTTAACCCAAAATAGAAAAAAAAAAAAACACATTCATTAGTCCATGCTGATACAAACAAATGTATTAAAACAAATGTTTATATAAATTTTCAGCAAAACTGGACTCAGCAAAGATGGGCACAGAGGTTGAAGGTCAAAGTTTGGTCAAGAAGAGGGCTTAGATGGATTTAACTAAGGTTTGGTCAAAGAGAGTTTTTGCCAGGGATTTATGAGAGCTCTACGTATTATCTCAGCTTTTTTGTGAATCTAAAACTTTTCTCAAAGTTTAAGTTTAATAGAAAAACAAACAATAAAAATCTTTACAAGGAAAAAAAAGAGCTATCTATAAATGGAATGAGCTACCTTAGATTAAACAGCATTCCTTCTTGTTGTTAAATTTTCTCAGTCTTCTTTTGAGAAATGTCTGTTCATATCCTTTGCCCACTTTTTGATGGGGTGGTTTGTTTTTTTCTTGTAAATTTGTTTGAGTTCTTTGTAGGTTCTGGATATTAGCCCTTTGTCAGATGAGTAGATTGCAAAAATTTTCTCCCATTCTGTAGGTTGCCTGTTCACTCTGATGGTGGTTTCTTTTGCTGTGCAGAAGCTCTTTAGTTTAATGAGATCCCATCTGTCAATTTTGGCTTTTGCTGCCGTTGCTTTTGGTGTTTTAGACATGAAGTCTTTGCCCATGCCTATGTCCTGAATGGTACTACCTAGGTTTTCCTCTAGGATTTTTATGGTATTAGGTCTAACATTTAAGTCTCTAATCCATCTTGAATTAATTTTCGTATAAGGATTAAGGAAAGGATCCAGTTTCAGCTTTCTACTTATGGCTAGCCAATTTTCCCAGCACCATTTATTAAATAGGGAATCCTTTCCCCATTTCTTGTTTCTCTCAGGTTTGTCAAAGATCAGATGGCTGTAGATGTGTGGTATTATTTCTGAGGACTCTGTTCTGTTCCATTGGTCTATATCTCTGTTTTGGTACCAGTACCATGCTGTTTTGGTTACTGTAGCCTTGTAGTATAGTTTGAAGTCAGGTAGCGTGATGCCTCCAGCTTTGTTCTTTTGACTTAGGATTGTCTTGGAGATGCGGGCTCTTTTTTGGTTCCATATGAACTTTAAAGCAGTTTTTTCCAATTCTGTGAAGAAACTCATTGGTAGCTTGATGGGGATGGCATTGAATCTATAAAAAAGGATGAGTTTGTGTCCTTTGTGGGGACATGGATGCAGCTGGAAACCATCATTCTTAGCAAACTATCACAAGAACAGAAAACCAAATACCGCATGTTCTCACTCATAGGTGGGAACTGAACAATGAGATCACTTGGATTCAGGAAGGGGAACATCACACACCGGGGCCTATCATGGGGAGGGGGGCGGGGGGAGGGATTGCAGTGGGAGTTATACCTGATGTAAATGACGAGTTGATGGGTGCAGCACACCAACATGGCACAAGTATACATATGTAACAAACCTGCACGTTATGCACATGTACCCTACAACTTAAAGTATAATAATAATAAATAAATTAAAAAAAAAATTTTCTCAGTAAGGGGTTGAAAGATGTATCAGGATTCTTCAGCAATTAGTCATCACAGATGAACACTCATATAACTGTTAGGAAGAGAATTAAAACGTTTTTGTGGTAATTGATCCCATCCAACCCAAAGATTCTAGGACTTTCCTTCCTTCATTTTGAGCTACCCTAAAAGGAAAAGTAGGAAAACATTGTCTTCTATAGCGCATAGAACAGATGTCTTGCAGATAGAATTTAGGATAACCAAATGCATATTTCTTTTTACAAAGTTTATTCACAAACAGATTCCAATTAATCCTTAAAAAGATTCAGAATAAGTGTGTTTATAGTTAACGTTATTGGTAAACATTAGAGGCCAGGCTCACTGGTTCACGCCTATAATCCCAGCACTGTGGGAGGCCAAGATGGGAGGATCACTTGAGGCCAGGGGTTCAACACCAGCCCGGGCAATGTAACAAGACCCTGTCTCTACAAAAAATAAAAATTTAGCCAGGTGCGGTGGTACATGCCTGCAGTCCTAGCTACTTGGGAGGCTGAGGCAAGAGGATAGTTTGAGCCCAGGAGTTCAAGGCTGCAGTGAGCCATGATCTCACCACTGCACTCCAGCCTAAGTGACAAAGCAGGACCCTTTCTTAAAAAAAAAAAAAAAAAAAAAAAAATCAGTCTTCAAATGAGTAAATATTTTCTCAAACTATCCTGAAAATCTAATATATAGATTTTTGTTTCCAAGTGAAAATCTAACATATAGAATTTTGTTTCCAAGTGAAAATCTAATATATAGAATTTTATTTCCAAGTGAAAATCTATATTTTTATGTCAAACAGTCACCTTATAAGCAAACAAAAAGTAATACAGGCATTTGTAAATTGGGAAATATTGGAACAATTCTTGTCATGGACACCTAATATAAATTACCACAGAAGAAAACTGGAGCTCAGGATCATTTTTATTCATCACAACACTGACAAAAATTATTGATAAATATGGGATAAAGAGTCAGAGGTTTTATCTTAACCACAAGGTGCTGTTTATTATTAATAAACCAGCCATTAGGAGCTCCACAGGGGTTGATATGAAATTAGGAAAACAAATTTGGTCAATTATGCTGTTGATTGTTGAGGGAATGTTAAGTCATTGAAATATGAAGTGTCCATTGATTCCATATTCCAAACTGTCCCCTTACAAACAAATGTTTAAAAACAGACATCATGAGTTAGAAACTGTGTGTGTAATAAATACCTACTACTAATTAAATAAGGAAAATAGTAGGAACAGTTATTAGCCACGCCCACTAGTGATGTGCTGTTAAAAGTCCTCTGTAGCAGCATTACAACCTCCTTACGTAGTTTTATTTTTTCCATAGCATTTATCAATTTCTAATGTACCACATGTATCAATGTACTACAGCTGCTGTAACAAAGTACTGCAGCCTGGATGACTTCAATAGCAGAAACCTATTTTCTCACAGTTCCAGAGGCTAAAATCCCAATATCAAAGTGTCCGCAGATTTGCTTTTTTCCACTGAGGGCTTTTTACTGTTTCAGGCCTCTCTTTGACTTGTAAATGATTGTCTTTACCACGTGCTTTCACTTCATCTTGCCTTTGTATGTGTGTGTCTGTGTACAAATGTTCTTTTCTCAGACAGACACCAAGCATATTGGATTAGGTTCCACCCCGATAACATCATTCTAATTTGATTACCTCTTTTAAGACCCTGTATCCAAATACGGTTACATCATGAGGGTCTGGGGGTAAGTACTTCAACATGTGAGTTTTGGGGAAGACACAATTCAGCCCATAATATTATATAACTCATTTTAAAAATGTTCATTAATTATTCTCTCTCTCACACCAATAACTAGAAATGTAAGCTTAGAAATAGAAATAGTACTTTTCCATATTTTGTTCAATGGTGTATCTTAGTTATTGTGAATGATCCATGACACTTCATGGCCACACAAATATATTTCTATACATTGAAAAAATACTCTTAATGGTATCAAAGATTTATTGACTACTTAGAACATGCCAAGTATTTGGCATGGATTGTTAAAAATTATATGGTGTAGGTACTATAATTAATATTCTCATTTTAAAGTTGAGAAAATTTCAGTTTTGTGAACTATGACAGTCATCCAGCACATCACAGTTCATGAAACTTGGAGCTGGGAGTTGAGTTTAGGATACCTGGCTATGTGATCATCATGCTTAGACTCCATGCCATGACGTTCCGCAGCTAATAAAACAGTGATTTTTGGTCAGTGGTAGAGAAGAAAGAAAGAGATTTGCTCATATGAAAAACATCGATATAGAAAGTTAATACATGTATACTTAGAAAAATGAAACTCCCATTAAAACAAAACTGGGTTGTCATAGGCAGAATAGTGGCCCCCCAAAGATGTGCTTACCATAACCCCAGAATCTGTGGCTATGCTAAAGGCATAATATCTTACATGCCAAAAAGGACTTCACAGATGCAATTAAGGGTATGAACCTAGATAATCCCAGTTATCTAGGTGGGTCCAACATAACCATATGAGCCCTTAAAACTGAACGAGGCAGGCAGAAGAGTGGGTCTTCAGAGAGATATGACATTAGGACTTGACCCACTGCTGCTGGTTTTGAAGAGGGAGAAAGGCTCAAGCTAAAAAATGCTGGCAGCCAATAGAAGCTTGAAATGGTAAAATGGATATTCCCTTGAAGCTTTCAGGGAAGGAAGGAAGCCTTGCCAACGTCTTGATATCAGCCCATTGAGACCTGTGTGGGTCTTTTGACATACTGAATTATAAAACAAATGTTAGTTTTTAAACCACTAAGTCCATGGTAATTGGTTATAGCAGCAAAAGAAAATAATACAGGGGTTAAGAACATGATTAGGAATTTCAGAAAGAAAAGAGACTAAATCTGAGCTAATTTATTAAATTTCACTAGTATTTAAGGGAATGAAAATAAAAACAAAATAACATACTGGTTACCCTTCATAAGACAGACAAAGATTAAAAGAATAACATCTACTGCTGGTGAGCCCCTTGAAAAATAGGCATTTTCATGCAGCTTGGCAACATGTATCAAAGGCTTCACAAACTTCCAGGAATTAAACATTTAGAAGTTTATCCTAAGGGTTTAATTACGCAAAAGTACAGTGATGCAGAAGAGAATGTCCACTGAAGCATTGTTCATAAGAGCCAGTTATTATTTCCAGGAACAATGTTAATGATTCTGTACTACCTGTAAAACTCTTCAGCCCAGGCCCTAAGGTACCTGGTCCAACGTTCCCTTTCAATTTTCCTGTTTTCTCCCTTCCCTACAGGATGTTTACATTCTGATCAAATTGAACTACTCACTGTTGTAGAACATTCATCTCACCTTTGAAAAGGATTTTCCCTGGTATTCCCTTTTCCTGGAAGCTACTGCCATTTCCAGTCTTGACCTCTTAAAAACCATCTCAAATGTTACCTTCTTCAAACCCTCCCTAACTTCCTTCCAAATACAGTTGAATTTTTCCTCCCTTAAATTACCACATGATTTGTATACTTCTAAGACACATATTATCTTTTTACTTTTGATTATACTTATTGGCATGCTTGTTTCATGCTTATGCTAGAATGCAAGTGCCCTGAAGAAACAGGAATTATGTTGCAAATGTCTTTATATACCTTGTAGTGTCAGGCAAGCAGAGTGCCTTATACACACACACACACACACACACACACACACACACACACACACACACACACAAAGAGAGCATGAAAAATAAATATACATAAAATAGAAATAGAGACCATTTAACTTCCTTTTTCTTCTGATTTCTATGCCTCTCTTTTCTTTTTCTTGCTACTGCTCTGTCTAGGACTTCGAGTACTATGTTAAATAGAAGTGATAAGAATAGGTATCTTCCTGTTGAGTCTCATTCTAAAAGAAAAGCTTTCAATTTTTTTGTTATTGAGTATGATGTTAGCTGTAGGTTTGAAATACAGGCTTTTATTGCAACAAATTTCTTATGTATCTAATTTGTTGAAAAGTTTTATCATAAATGGATAAAAATTTTGCCAACAATTTGAATTTTGTCAGATACTTTTCCTGCATCTATTGGGTCATATGGTTTTTATCTTTCATTATTATTAATATATGTATTTTATATTTTATTTATACTTTTATTTATAAAATTGCATTGGGAAATATCTGCAAAAACATTCCAGTCCTTTCAATTGTGATTATCTCTGGGTAATGAAATTTCGGGCTATGTTATTTCTTACTACTTTTTGCAAATCTGTACTTTGAAATGAATATTTCTTGAAATCATGTCTAGTCTAGAAACCATGAGCCTAGAGAACTCTGTATATTATATGGCAGAATATATTCGAGGAGAGAAAAAAAACTTCATGAAGACAATAGTATTGAGTAAAGATAAACTGTACTAAAAATACCTATTGGTGGTTATGTACAACTCACTTTGCTAAACAGTTTACATGGATTAATTTTTATTTTATCTTACTTAATATTTTCAAGAAGTTTGTAAGAAAGACAATATTATTAAACCTATTTTTCAGATAATAAAACTGAGGCCCCGAGATTTAAACAGGGTACTAAAAATTAGAGCTAATAGGTTCCTTAGCAAAGATTTGAACTTGGCCAGTTTGTCTACAGGATTAGGATGCTTACAAAGAAAAGAAAAAGAATAAGAAAAAGAAAAGCAAGCGAAGATAAAATGGGACTAGGATTTATAGTAAAGCCAAAATTTACATGCAATCAGGGGAGACAATATGAAGCTAAATTAGTGAGTTCAATTCAGGTATTGACATTTGGGCTGATGGCCAGGGCTCAGTGGAAGTGAGGCTTCCCAACTTTATGAAAGGTTAGAGTGAAGTTGAAGGAGACTATTTGGAGTTAAGTACATTTTTAAAATGGGCTTTTCTAAATTTGTTGACCATACCAATTCTGAATATTCATTATAAGCTCCAGGTTCACAACAGAATAATTCTTTCTAAGCCTGTTCTTGGAAATAAATATACTTGTTTGGAAATTTCACAGCTCTATCTCCATTTATGCTCCATACAAAAAGTAAAGATAATCCAGGCCTAGTTATTGCAGCTGTGGAACCAACTGTCTCACAAGTTGTGATTTAAACTGAATATGAAAATATTTCTTAGAGATACCAAACACATATTCTTCCCTGAGTCACTGCAGAAGCATTTATCAATCTCTATATAATGTATTTGCTCTGTTATTGAAAGGTTATTGACATTTCTCTATTTTTAATATTTTTAGATAAACCAGTCTGACAGAAGTTTTTCTTTGTTTTCCTCTGCCTATTAATTACAATCATGTGTATTTCAATATGATGTGTATATTTATGTGTGTATATTTTAAAGGAGGCATTCAATTATTTAGTCCTCTCGGCTGAATTTGTCTAACAAAACAGTGCTGTAGCAGATGATAAATATGTCTTTCTTTCAAAGCACACCAAAACAGATACCAGTGGCATCCATTCATAAGCTGGGTATCTTGTTATGTCACGAGTGCATTGTCAAGTCCACAGCATAACTAGCTACGGGCAAACCACAAAAGCTCTGTAGTTTTTGAAATGTTTTTATCTTATCAGATCATGGTTTTAATATCCCACTTAACTAAGTCATTGTCAACTAGGAGACTAAAAAATATCTTCTGGGAATGGTTACGCTATTTATTCATCAGGGAACCAAGATAATTAAGTCATCCATCAAAGTTAATGCTTGCATGGATTGTGATGTTTTCTTGTTGTCCTGACCTTGGTGTGCGTCTGGTGCACAGATAAAACCTTTGATGGATATGTGAGCAGTTATAACTACCTCAAGGCTTGAACAGCCTAGTGTGCTCCAAGTGAGAAGAACAGTATATTTTATCCTTCTGCTTTCAATCATCTTGACTTTCTCCTACAAAGTGTCACTTTAGTCTAACCACTCGAGCTGAATTAGTTATTCTTGATGTTCCCTTAGCCCTTTTCAGCTACCCCTATTAAAATCCTTAGTACAGTATGTTATGAATGTCTGTCTCACTTACTACAGTGCGATCTCTTCAAAGGGTTGGATTGTATCTTACCCAGTTTTGTTTTCCTTGTACCAAGTCTAATGACTATCATATAAAAGTCGACTAATACAAAATGAACATATTAATTAAATAATTTCTGTATTAACACCATTTGGTATAGATATTTCTAGAAGGACGATAAGCTTTAAAAGAAAAAGAGAAATAGAAAAAAAGAATAATTTATTGAGTACCAACCAAGTGGCATAAAATATCTTACAAAAGATGTTATCTCACTAGATTTAAAATCATATAAAATTGTTTAAACCTAGACTATGCCATTTGAGAGCAGAAAAATGTTTGAAAAAGAATTTTACTTTCCTGTCAGCTTCTTCAGCTAATGCATAAAAAAGTTCAGAATATCTTTTGTGTAGGACTGCTGTGAAAATAAAACAGGGAAAAGTTGTTTTAAAATGATTTGTGAACTGTAATGTACTGTAATGAACTGGTGCACACATAAAATATGTGATGGATATATGAGCGCTTATAACTACCTCAAGGCTTGAACAGCCCAGTGTGCTCAAAGTGAGAAGAACACTATTGTAATGAACTGTAAGGTAATGTACTGACAAAGATTCTTTGCTTGACCAAACTTCAGTCAGGCTCCTGAATTTTCTCCTAGGACCATCTGCATACTTCCTTATAAAATCCTGTTTCACAGAGAATCCTGCTAAGTTAGTTTAGCGAGAATTCCCCACCCTGGATATTTGATCAGGTTCCTTATTCTCCACAATCTCCTAAGTAATGTCTGATCATCCTGTCCTGTTTTCAGTAACAATCCCTCTAGGTCAGGATTAGCCAGAATTCCAATGTTTCCTCCTAGTAATTTTCCATGCACTGATATCCACTCTGTTCCTCGGCTGTAAATTCTCACTTGCCCATCCTGTATCAGAATTGAGTCCAGTTCTATGCTGAGGTCCCTTTTCTCTACTGCAATAGTCCTAAACAAAATCTGTTTTTACCATTGTAACTGCCCTCCAGCTCTGTTATTGCTTTGACAGTACAACCCCAAAAGAAGGTATTATAAAGACGTTCACTATTGTTAATGTCAAATTTAGATTTTTCTCTTGATTGACCTCACACGTGACACAGCTGGCTACTCCCTCCACTTTGAAACACTGGTTTGGTTTCCATACTTCATCTACTTCATTCACAGTTAGTCTTTCTCGTATTGTCTCATCACATTCCTCACCTCTTGAAGCTGGAGTTAGTTCTTACACCTCTTTTCCTGTCTATCTGCACTTGCTCTTGAGAGGATCTCATTCAATCTTCTGACTTTAAATTTCATCTGAAGCTAAAAATTCCTAAAGCTCTATTTCCAGCTCAGTCGACTTGTCTGAATGCAGATTCACACATCTGTCTATTAAACATCTCCACCTGGGTATATAAGAGATACCACCAAGTTAGCATGTCCAAAACTGAATTCCTGACCTACCTCCAACCCACCCCCATCTATTCTACCTACAGACTTCTAAACCTTAACTAATGAGAACTCCACTCTTTCAGGTACAGAGTCCCATAATTTGAAAATCATCCTTTTTCTCACACACCACGTCCAATTCGTCAGAAAATCATATCGACTCTGCAGTCAAAATGTACACTATATCTGACCACTTCCAGCACCTCCACTGCCACATCCTCATTTAAGACACCATCATCTCTTGCTTGGGTTATAACAATTGCTTTGCCACTGGTCTTTTTGCTTCAATTCATTCCCTTCTACTTGTCTGCTTACAGGCTTTTTTATCCTACAAATAGTAAAACCAAAACTCTTTGCAACAGTCCACAAGCCCTATGTGATTTGCCCCTCCCATATCATTACCACTGTCATTTTTCTGATGTCATCTAATGCTCTACCCCAATTCACTTCTCCACTTCAGCCGCATTATTTCTCAAACACACCATCCACCCTCCAGCCTCAAGGACTTTGTACTTACTCTTTCCTCTGCTTGACTTATTTGCCTCCTGATATCCACAACGCTCATTTCCCTACCTCATTCATGTCTTTATACAAATTCCACCTTTTCAGTAGGCCTTCCCTGAATATCCTATTTAAAATTGAAACCCCCACTATAGTCAATAACAATGTAATTGTACATTTTACAATAACTAAAAGAGTATAATTGGATTGTTGGTAACACAAAGAATAAATCCTTGAGGAGACGGATACCCAATTTTCCATGAATGTAATTATTATGTATTGCATGCCATAAATACATATGCCCCATAAATACATACATCTACTATGTACCCACAAAAATTGAAAATTTAAAAATTTAAAAAATAAATAAAATAGAAAATAGAAATTCCAGACTTCTTATCACCCATCTCTGCTTTGTTGTTCTCTAAAGCATTTATCATTTTCCAAAATTATTTGCTTATTTACTTATTATTTGTTCCACTCTGCCACCAAAAATGTATGCTCCATAGGCAGGGCTCTGTGGCTCACACCTGTAATACCAACACCTTGGGAGGCCGAAATGGGCGGATCACCTGAGCTCAGGAGTTCAAGACCAGCCTGGCCAACATGGTGAAACCCTGTCTCTACTAAAAATACAAAAATTAGCTGGGTGTGGCAGTGGGCACCTGTAATTCCAGTTACTTGGGAGGCTGAGGCAGAAGAATCACTTGAACTGGGAGGTGGAGGTTGCTGTGAGTCGAGATCATGCCACTGCACTCCAGCCTGGGTGACAGAGCAGGAATCCGTCTCAAAAAAAATAAAAAATTTAAAAAAATTTTAAAAAGTAAGCTTCATATAAGCAAGGCATGTGTCTCTGCTTTATTAGTGACTGTTTCCTAGTGCACAGTAGAGTGCCTGGCATAGAAAGACATTAAGGAAGTGTTTAAGTGGATGAATGAGTTATGACAAAATATACTGCCCAAGTAAGCACTAACCATTCATTTTTAAAAAATTTTTATTTGCAATGTCTTATCTCACATCTGTTTGCCAAAGTCTACTGTTTGGGATTGTCTTTTGCGTATTTCATCTTCTGTTCTTTTTTTATTAACTGTTGAGCTGTAAATTTATATCTGGTTGAAATAATTTATACAATGTTGTTTTTTGCAAAATTACAACCAAATATAAAAAACAAATATTAATTTGGTATAAGTACAAGTTTTTGTTGTGGGAAAAAGAAATATTCATAAGCAGGCTCTCTCTAAATTTATTATAAATTTTTATCAAATAACCATACTGAGCATATCAAACTAAACAGGGCAATAAAATGTATAAGCTAATATGAGTCATACTCTTTTTTTTTTTTTTTGAGACGGAGTCTCGCTCTGTCGCCCAGGCTGGAGTGCACTGGCCGGATCTCAGCTCACTGCAAGCTCCGTCTCCTGGGTTCATGCCATTCTCCTGCCTTAGCCTCCCGAGTAGCTGGGACTACAGACGCCCGCCACCACGCCCGGCTAGTTTTTCGTATTTTTTTAGCAGAGACGGGGTTTCACAGTGTTAGCCAGGATGGTCTCGATCTCCTGACCTCGTGATCCGCCCGTCTCGGCCTCCCAAAGTGCTGGGATTACAGGCTTGAGCCACCGCGCCCGGCCCGAGTCATACTCATTTTATAATGGCTATTGTACCTAATATTAGGTGACTATAGTAAGCAGCACATGTAAATAGCTGAGTGTATGTAAATACAAGAGTGATATAATAAGTACATATAAACAGCATACATAAATAGCTATTTACGTTTATATGTGCTTATATGTGCTTATTACATCACTCTTGTTTAGCCACACCAAATATGTGCAGGTTTCTTTTTCTTCAGTAGGTTCTGTAATTAGTATCAATAATTATATTTTCCCTTGATAACAAGTACAATCTATATTTTTAATAAATATTTTATTTTAGATGGCAGTTAGATTTACAGAAAAATCATGAAGATAATACATAGTGTTCTTGGATCCAAGCCCAGGATCCTCTCTTATATTAGTATAGTACATTATCATAGTTAATGAACTATTATTCATAACCTAATTATTAACTGAAATTCATATTTTATCAAGATTTCCTTAGTTTTCTCTAATGTCTAATCTCTGTTCTGTGATCCCATTCAGAATGTCATATTATATTAGTAGTGTTGTCTCCTTAGGCTCCTCTTGACTTCAACAGTTTCACAGACTTTCCTTGTTTTTGACTTCCTTAACAATATTGATGAATATTGCTCTAGTATTTTATAACATGTACTTTGACTAAGATTTGTGCAATCTGTTTTTTTCATAATTAAGTTGAATGTTTAGTTTTTTAAGAGGAAAACCACAGAGGCAAAGTGCCATTTCATCACAATATATCACATAGAAAAACTATTAACATGACTTTTCACTGTTGATGTTATTAACCTTGATCACATGGCTGACGTAGTGTTTGCCAGATTTCTCCACTGTCTAGTTATTTTTCTTCTGCTCTATAATGTACTCTTTGGAATGAAATCATTATTGTATCCACACATAAAAAGTGAATAGCTATGCTAACTTCATTGAGGGTAGAATATTTTCATACATTATTTTAAAGTATTCTGCATCTAAGATTTGTCTATATTTCTCCATTGATTTATTTATTCAATCATTCATAAAAAATTATAAGTACCCTTTATATAAAGATGATCCTTTCTCCTTTGGGTTGCCTTTGCTCCTTTGTTAAATATCAGTTTGGTATATTTGTGTGGATCTATTTCTGGGTTCTTTATTTTGTTCCATTAATCTATGCATCTGTTCTTTTACCAATACCACACTGTCATGATTAATGTAGCTTTAGGGTAAGTTTTGAAATCAGGTAATGTGACTCCTTCAAATTCTTCTTTTGCAGTATTGTCTTGGTTTCTCTAGGTTTTTACCTTTACACATTAACTTTAGAATCATTTTTTAATATCTATATATAGCTTTCTAGAATTTTGGTTGGGATTGCATTGAATTTTTAGAGCAAATGTAAAAGAATTGACCTCTTTACAATATTAGTGTTCCAATCCATGAACATTCCGCATGTTCATCTATGGAGTAACTCTCTCTCTCTATTTAGATCTTTGATTTCTTTCATCAGTGATTTGTAGTTTTCTGAACTCAGATCCTATACATAATTTATAAAATTTGAATGTAACTTCTCTGGTTAAAAGTTACCTTAATTTATGAATTTATCTTATAAATATAAATGTATGAGACATCTCTATTTATGCTTACATTTTTATATTTATGGAAACCTTTACATATTTATATAATTATATACGATTTATATTTACATTAAATATACAATGTTAAGCTTTTTAGGGTAATATATAGCACTAAGTACAGCTTACTGCAATTCAAGAAATCCTAGAATAGGAATTAAAAGACTTGAAGACTTTGTGGGAAGAGGTAGAGTAGAAATCATTAGTATTGATTCAGCCACTTGCTAGAGGTATACCTGACCGACTACTTCTCAGGTCATCATGGGGATTATATGAGGTCTGTGAAAACATTTTGCAAACGTAAACCTATATAATATTATATATAAAGTATGAGCAGGCAACACAGCCATCAAACAACAAGTAATCTTAGCATTTGCAACTATTTCTTATTTAACATAGAATACCATAAGAGTAAATATTAGGGAACACTAAATGTTACATATTAAACACAAGACCACACCCCATACCTCTTTCTGCTCTAAAGCAACTTTCCATATTATCTTCTTAATTTTTAACAGACATAATAATGTGTTTGAATATGGGCTAAAGATGTGTATGTATTTATAAGCACCCAGTGTGAAGAACAGCTGGTGCACCCTTAAAATAGTATATTATATGCATTGCTCCTCATAAATATTTTAAAACTGTCTTTAAAGGGGAAACAAGAAAACTTTATCCAAAAGTGCCATTTCAGTGTTGCAGCGTATCTGTAGCAGCATATATCATAAATATATATTGAAATTCTATAACACAAATAGCAGAGTTACAAATGAGATATAAGGGGAAACAAATCTTTTAAATTGCAATATCCATTTTTCACTTCAGTATTGTAATGATCAACAATGATCCATAACAGATTATTACCCCAAACTGTAATAAATCTTCTGCCCTCATATTATAAGCACTTAAGACAGTCTTGGGACCACAGTGGCAAGGCTTATATTTCACCTTGTCTTCATATAATCTAGAATATATATCTATGAGGCTGTAATATGCCTAACACATATTTCCATGCATGGCTGAAACTAAAATCTATTGCCATGGGGCTTAAAATTCAATAACAATTGTTCTTCACACTCCAAGAGAATTGAAATGGCCAAAGGAATCATCAAATACACATATAATAATAATGGTACCAGGTAACTGCTCACCTTTAACCACTGGAGGAGAGACAAGCTATAGAATCCGCAGCCTTTGGAAATGGATCCTGATGTTCACCTTTTGTGTGCAATGCATTGAGTTACCTCTGAGTTTCTCTACTCATATATCCAGACACTCTTCCTTTGCAGGGAGAAGTCAGAAGGCACCAGGAGATTAATCTTCTTCCACTTTTCATAATATATGCAAAGTTTCTCTTATGCAGTTTTATATTATAAACATGATTATACTCATCAATATATAAATTAAATTGAATACAACAACATAATATATCATTGGAAAAAATGGGGTGGGGAGGAAGAGGGGGAGGGAGAAGTTAGAGAGAGATTGAGAGAACTTACTATTTTGGAAGACTAGATCAAAAGAATGGATTAAAAAATGGCTTTAAGGAATTAAAATAGAAAGTACATACACATAGAACAAAATTAAACTCTACTGAAAGCTTTGATCACTGTGCTTGTGCAGTATTATGGTTTTGCAGTTTTACTACATATCATTAAAATTCAGAAATATTGGTAGTACCACTTATGCATCATAAAGAAATATTCAAGCCATATGGGATGACAACTTTTTATGCCTCCACATATGATTAATCCAGACAAGACAAAAGTGTTACAGTTTGAACATAAACTGACTTGGACATAGACCGTAGATACTTTGCTAAACTGTAATTCACTTTTGTACTTTTATTAAATGTTCTTAATAGTTAACACATATTGAGCATTTACCACATGTAAGGCACGGTGCTAATTCTTCTCTGTGCACCAATTCATTTATTAACAATGCCATTGCTGAGGTTGGTGCAACTATTTTCTCCATTTTACAGTTGATAAAACTGAGGTTTAAAGGGATTAAGAAACTTGGTCATGATTTTACACCTTATATATTTGAAGCCAGGACTGAGACCCAGGTCAGACTGACCTAAAACCCCATTCCTTCACCTACTATTGTCATACGATGTTCATTGAAAGTCAGCCTCATGCCAGGCACTGTAGTAGGTAACAGAAAAATAAAAACTAATAAGACACTCTCCCTTTACTTGTTGAGCCTATAATCTAGACAGAAAATGTAGAAGCAGCATGTAATACTATAATAAGTATTAGGATGAAGTTTCGAACGTCATAAAAGTTTGAGAAAATACTGCACAGAGGGGCTAATTTTAGGGCAGTCACTTCAAGAATCTGCTAAAAAGAGAAAGGGTCCATGAGAAGTTCCTAGAATCCTAAATACAACCACCAAACAAAGAGGTAAGAAAGTAAAACTATTTTTTTATTGTTTTCTGCTTCTCTAACAGGAAGGTCAGTATGAAAGTGAGGCTGCTGTGCTTATGGCAGTTGGCAGAGATTTTATATGTTGGTTGAAATAAAAGGGTATAAAAATAGGAATGTGATGAGAGATATAAGGCAGATGTTCTGCTAAAATTAAGTAAGCATTCTCAGTTTTCAGAATAATATAGCCTAAGGGTAAGCAAGTCTGAGAAAGCATATTCTGCTTTTTAGATTTAGGAAGAAAGATGGGGAGTTTGGGCTCAAGACTTGTAATTCTTTTACATGCAAAGATTGCAGAAAACAACGCCAAGGTACTTAGGTATTGAAAAAAATCAAAAACCTTTCGCACTCCTTCCTATTTGGCAAAAGGAAATCTTTCCTTTATTATTCCCATGCACAGGCCTACCTTATTCAAAATCTTTTTCAAATCATGGTGTCTGTAGTCTCTGACTGGGTTATGGCAGTGTTGTTTTGGACACTTTAGGTGGCAGAATTATTTGCTAAGTGATCTGTCAAGTGGGCATACAAACAGTATTTAACACTCTGGGCACTGATGTTGGGAATGAGGAGACAAACAAACAAATAATTATTCATAGACCTTGTACGATTTGCCTTAACCATATTCTTACAATTCTAAGATTTAGTCACGAGAAAGATCCCAATCCCTGACAGGTTTCTAACTTCCTTTCTATGGTAAGTTTTTCAAGTAGCATTAAAATTTTCTAACTTTTTCACTAGTTTTACAAATCATTTGGTGATGTTAAAAATCCAGGACAACTTTCTAGAACAGAAATGCTGAGGGCACAGGTGCAATATCTGCAGGCTTGAATAGCATCTACTGCTGCTTTTCTCTCTCTTTTTTTGAGACGGAGTTTCACTCTTGTTACCCAGGCTGGAGTGAAATGGCGTGATCTCAGCTCACTGCAACCTCTGCCTCCCAGGTTCAAGTGATTCTCCTGTTTCAGCCTCCCAAGTAGCTGGGACTATAGGCACACGCCACCATGCCAGGCTAATTTTGTATTTTTAGTAGAGACGGGGTTTCACCATGTTGGCCAGGCTGGTCTCAAACTCCTGACTTCAGGTGATCCACCCCCCTTAGTCTCCCAAAGTGCTGTGATTACAAGTGTGAGCCACTGTGCCTGGCTTACTGCTCCTTTTATGTCCTATAACTTGACTAACAAATCAAACCTCTTTAAAATCGGTCATTATGAGTGCACTGGGGCAAAAGGCTTCAGTCCCACAGTGTTTTTGAATGCTCAGTTTGTCTAAACTAATTTCAGATTCATTATTTGGTTCTTCTACAATTTTAATGTGTCAAATATAAATAGAGTATTACCTATATGTGGGGCATATATCTTTCTTGCTATGTCATAAGCCTGGAAACACTTACCAGTGCCAACACCCTGACATGCTTTCTAATATATAAACAGGGAGCCATCCCAAGGGCTAGTTTCAGCAACTGGATATGAGAGTAAACCATCAACATACTGGGTAATGGTTAAATGCCCAGGACTCACTCTTTAGGTATTAGTTTAATATTTGTGGGAAATATGAGGGAGTTTAAGTGAAGTATTTGGACATAACTACTGATTTTCTCATTTGAGAGCAAACTTTCACTGGCTATCAGGGTAAACTGGGTTTCTAGAGAAGACTGAGCTTAAGTCAAACAAAGCAAAATAAATAGCTTTAGGTCAAAGGGGAAAATATCAATATGGGGATATGAAATGACAAGAAAGTAAGGGTTGACAATTCAGTTAATTTCCTAGTGATAGTGAACTAGGCAATATCCTTGTCTATTAACTGTTGTTGTTTTTGTTGCTGTTAGCAAGCAAAACATATGACACGGATAATTAACCCCACTAAATTAGACATAAAAGTCTAGGCCACAGGTTGGCAAACACTTTGTTTTTTAAATAAAAGGCAAGATAGTAAATGTTTTAGGCTTTGTGGAGCATAGTCTGTTGCAATTAATCAACTCTGCTGTTATAGCATGAAAGCAAACATGACAATATATGACAATATCCAAACAAATGGGTATAGCGCTATTCCAGTGAAACCGTATTTATAGGCACAGGCATCTGACTGGATTTGGCCCACAGTCCATAGTTTTCTTCCTGTTTTAGAATGAAGGACTTCATGGGTGCTCCAAGCAGGATTCTAAGAATAACACTCAATCACTCTCACCCTTGTGTAATCCCCTTTCCTTTGAATATAGGCAGAACCTTATACAATATGATGAAATGTCATTCTTGTCATTACTTCAAATTATATGGCAAAAGGGATGATTACTTGGATTTGCCAAACACAGAGTTCTTTAAAATTAAAGAGTTCTAGTTAGGAGCAGGAGAGAAAGTCAAAGAGATTTGAAGCATGAGAAAGATTCAACTCAAGGCAGTTTTCCATTGCTGAGATGAAGAAAGCGTGTGACCAGGAACTTCAAGAAATCTCTAAGCCCTGAGAGCAGATCCCAGCTGACAGCTAACAAGTAAGCAGGGATCTGCCCTAAAATTACAAGTAACTGAATTCAGCCGAGAAAGTGAATGCTTTGGGGAGGAAATTATTTCTCATAACCTCCATGAGTGTCCAGCTTATCCAACACCATAATTACGAACTTGTTAGCCCTAAACAGAGGCCCTGCTGAAAATATCTAAACTTTTGACTTGCAAAATATAAGATAATAAATGAGTGTTGTTTAAACTACTAACTTTCTGGTAAGTTTTTATGCAAAATTAGAAGATGAGCACATTTTATTTCCCTATGGATACTGTATAGAGGTAGTTTACCCAGAGTTACAGATCAAATATCTGTCACAGCTTTGAGCCCATGGGCTTTTATGGATCCCCAGGTTTTGCCTTGAACATGGTGAAACATTCTGCCAATGGGATTAAAATAAAAATCGGGAGAAGGTAACTAAGTTTGCTTCCTCTAGAAAATCTAAAACATAGGCCATTAAAACTACATCCAATTATAGGATTCCATTTTCACAGTAAATATGTCCTTAACAGATTCTAGGTACTGAATTACTGAGAACATAGTCAAGATCTGCAGTGACATAGTTAAGGGTTGGGAGGCAGGTAGATCTTGAAAGGTTTAAAAATATCCACCATGGAAACATATTTTTACTCAGATGAAGATATAATAGGAAATTTATGGAAAGTGTATTTGATGTGGTAGCCTTTATATTTACAAAACAAGTTGATATTTGAGGAGTAGCACTGGACAAAGACCAATGAACGTCTTTTAATGTTGGTTGTTCCTTTCCACTGGTCAGAGCTGGGCAATTATTTCATTTCATTTTTTTTAGTACTCATTAGTTTTCAATACCTAATGTCCCTGGCAATGGGAATTATCTCTTAGGCCTTTAAATTGTCATGTGTCTGCTCTAGATTGTATCTCTTTTTTATTACGGAATTTCTTGTAAAAGTTCAGTTAAGAGCTGTAATTCCTGAAGGGTAGTGATTTACCATTATATTTTCTCTTTCATTTTCCAACAAAGCTACTTCTGTTTTAACAGCTACAAATATGTGAAACAGAGCACTTGATGTAATGGTTAGGTAATTCCTAAATTCTGAAAGTGATCCATCTTTTTGATATTTGTACAGTTGAATCAATGTTCATTCAACTGTGACAAGAAAGTTTGAGAGATGGCCACCAAGAATGCTATTGTTACACTCTGGGCTAAGGTCAATTTTACTTATTAGTTGTTTCCAATCTTCTTGATGGTCTTTTCAATTCATGTTCTGGCATTCCTAGAACCAAAAAGGAGATGGGTCAATTGGTATAAGTCAGGTAGTAAAGGAGTATAAGTCTTTAGGAGAGTGTGGAATTCTTTAATAATTGACACCCTCTTATTCTGTGGAAGATGTTTAATGATATTTCAAAATCTTGAGAGCTGCTGGTTTAGGGCACATATCAGAAAACTACAATCCATGAATCAAATCAAGGCTGCTACCTGTTCTGTAAATAAAATTTTACTGGTACACATTCATGCCTATTTGTCTACATATTGTTCATAGCTGCTTTCACACTGTAGGAATACAGTTGAGTAGTTATAATAGAGAGCCTACGGCCCACAGACCTAAAGTATTTACTATTTGGCCCTTTGCAGAAACACAATGTGGGCTCTTAGGTCAGCCTTTCTTGATTCAAATTCTAGTTCTGCTACTTATCATCTATGGGATTGTGAATAAGGTACTTAACCTTTCCGTGCCTCTAACTGCTCAACTGTAAAACGTGGTAATGCATATGCAGTGTTCTGTACTACCTATAGAACATAATTAGGGCTTTAATCTTATCCACTATTTTTAATAGTTTATTCCAAGTGAAAGATATGTGAAATTTCTCACCAAGAAAGATTTCTTACTATTATGTGCCTTCTGAACTGTAACCACATTAACTACCATTGTTGGTCACTTACTCTGTACCAGAGAGTGTTAGAATGGCTTACATGTATCTCATTTAATTTTAAAAATAGGCTTATGAGGTATTAACTACAACATTTGAACAAGGAGAAAGTGAACGTCGCATGCATCTTTATGATTATGTACACAGATCTAATAAGTTGTAAATGATAACATGTTCAGATGCTACATACCTGCAAGATACATTTTCCCTATGATCTTATTAAAAGGACAAAGATCTGTATAATTATTAGACTCACACAAATCTTCTGCCTGGACTTTTCCCTTGGGAGAACTGAACTGGAATTTAATATGTAAACTTTAAAATGTAAACTTTACTTTGTAAACCTTTGTGAAATGTCTGTCAATTGGTGACATTTACTTAAAATTATAGCAATCTTCTTGACCCACTTCAGAGGAAAATTATGAGTGACATCAAGTGACTGCAGTTCTCCTTAGTAAACAGCTATGCGAGATGGTAAGGCAGAGAATCTTTGAGGACATCTGAAGCACGCTGAGCTGGTGAAGATCTCAAGGGAGGAGTGAGATAAGGTCCCAGCCTATGAGCTGTGACCCATTTTAAAACATCCCCATTTCAGAGATATGAAAACTCCTGTAGCTTACCTAATTTTTTCAATGTCATATGAGATTCTCAGAGGCAGTATTTTATTCGATTTTTTGCTTCTTAACTATTTCTCTATATCCCTCTCCAAAATGTAGAAAACTATGAAATTCGAACTGAAAGTAGTTTATTAACGTCACCTATTCTTCATAGCCATTGAAAAGGATAGTTCTATATGAATATAGCAATCAATTTTACGACATTCAACACACATTTAAAGAATAGCAACTGTATAATATCACTTTGTACAGTGCAATGAAGATATAGAAACACTGCTGGGGCCATCTAGGAGTTCAGGATCTAGTAGAAAGGGCAGATAAAACGTAAATACAGAGGATGACAGCTATAAATGTTATAAGTACAAACAATATGTTCTGATAACATTCTCAGGGAGAATAAGGTGAAAGACTTTCCCCATTCCCATCTAGGCTTGCTGTTGATCAATATAATATTAAAACTGCAACTACCTCTGATATATTCATTCCAGAAATTTTGCTAGTTCATCTTTGCAACTATAAAATATCAAAGTTCACATAACTTTTTATAAGAATGATATTTTGTCTGTATTTTTCTACCTGACTTCTGGTTCTCAGCCATAGAAACATGCTGCAAGAATAGGTTGTATAGCTTCCAAAACTGATGGAAAATTACAAAAAATTAATAAATTACAAACATGGTGTATCCTACCTAAGATAAATCAAACCAGAAAGCATGAACGTGCCTGGTTCTCAAAACAACATCTATAAATTCTCAACAAAAAGTTCCCAATTAGATTACAGATGACGTACTTTGTAATTCCTTACATTTCTCCTAATTTTATGTTTAACATAAAGAAATAAATCATGACATCCCCATCGAGAGGCAAACCCAAATGTAATTTTGTATAAAAACGTTAATCTTTGTAGTTAGTACAAATGCTATAAATTTTCTGTTATAATATCATAATTCATTTTATGTTAAAATGGAGAAAAATCATCTGTGTGGAAAAAATAAATTTTACCTCAAATGACAGTTAACATTGAGATGCATCAAGACTGCCAAGAAACAAGGATATCCTTAGATTCAAATAGTAAAGTTGAAATACTGACAGATATTGGATATTTTAATTCATATATATATATGAATATATATATATTCATATATATATTCATATATATATGAATTCATATATATATGAATTAAAATATCCTATATATATATATATATACACACACACACACACACACACACATATAACATTGACACTCAACATAACATCAAGGTAATTTGAGAATAATATCACTGTTGGATAACTGGAATGTGACAATTTAGTTATAATTTACTTGTATGCTGTTAGGAAAGAGATGAGAATAAGAATTTTACTTTCAAAAAAAGATTGAGAAAAAATGTGAGACAGACTGACAGAAATGGAGAATAAAAATGAGAGAGAGAAAAGCAAACATTTTCCTAGGGGGACCAGGAGACAGTCTTGCTTGGAAATATTGACTTTTTTTGGCTTGTCTATTTCTAACCTGACCAATTTTTTTTTCACCGACTCCTTTGAGAATTTGCCTATCTCTTCAGAAATATGCACTGTTTTAGACAGGTTATTAGGTCCTCTAAATTTCATTTATGGTACCCAGGTTAAGAAGGTAAGCTAAAGAAGGTGAAAGTTCCTCAGTCCTCCTTAGTTAATGTTCATAGTCACACACTCACTCTCAATCATTCACAGTACACCAGTAAAATCAAGTTTCTGAGGACCAGATCATGGTTCATGGTTACTTTTGCAATATCAATATTCCTGGATGGGGTGCTTTCTGGACTGGCATGAGGTTTTTTACAGATAGCCCCTGTTTTGCTCTGTGCTTCATATATGAACATGGAATCTCTAAAAACAACAATAGAAAAATAAAAATACTAAATTTATTAGGTACCAGTGCTATCCACAGGTGGGTTATTCTTGACTAGCAAACACTGTCTGTATTTTTTTGACAAGAATGCTTTTTACTAAAATTTCAAGAAAAATACTCTGAAGTATCAATGATCTCAGTGAAACTTCTGAAATTTATATTTTTATCAAAAAAGCCTTTCATCTCTAAATAATTTTCAGTGAATTATTAATTAAAACTTGATAATCCCACTACTGAGCTTAAAAAGATATGCAACTAATCTATAAGCATTGTCCATGTTGCTAACTTTTCTACTCATCAGCAAAAATATAATTTTGAATGTATAGAAAAAACGTTTAGAAAGTTGTTATCATATTTTTGTAAATAACATCTCTCTCACTCAAAGAGAACTTTTTGGTGGGATAGATGATGTGTATAATATGTAATATATGACATGTATGTATTAGTTCTCCAACTATTATTTATAACATTGATAATATATAATCAATGTAATATATATGTATACAGTGATACAGTATAATCAATATGTAAAATTCATATGACATCAATATCACTATTTCTACCATATATGGTTACCTAAGCACACTCATATGCATGATTCATGTTAGCATATACATTTTTTACCCAACAGTTCAGTATTTGTTAAGGCAGAGTAACTCTACTTATAAAATTACTCTTATGAAAAAGTAACCAAGGTGAAATGTAAGTGTATTTATTTAGTCTGTCATAACAAGTAGTGCTAGCCAGGGTTAATACTTCTGTTGGGACTTATACCATGGTAATATTATTTTTTAATTCCAAATTGCTACCCAGAATAGGTGAAAAACAAGAGTGTCACATCATCGGCTAGGCCAATAAGAAATCACAGTGCCCCAAGTATACATATGTAACAAACCTGCACGTTATGCACATGTACCCTACAACTTAAAGTATAATAACAATAAATAAATAAATAAATAAGAAATCACAGTGCCCTGGTATGACTCTCAATGAGTCTTTTTCTTATTCCAACATCACAAAACATAGAATTTATGCTGATAATGAGATAGAACCTTAAGCAAGAGAAGGAAATATCTAGACAAAGATAAAACCAGGGTAGTTTTTGGAGGAGAAAGAAATCTAACTTTTTTTAGGAAAACTGCAAGGCTAAGAATAAAGGAGAGGTGGCATGGCTAGGACTACCATATGAAGCTGGAATAATGGTCCTTATCTTTGCTTGTTAGTAATTAGCAAATTGATGTGTATAATTTAAGATTACACTGGAATTCTCCATATACATGTACAGCCTACATGTTAAATATTTGCCACACACGCTTCAGAGCCTTGTATCTAAAGAAAATTCTTAGCATGATTTGACTAAAGGGTCTGCAGACAGAATAGAGGACACTGTCTGGTTAGTGTAGTCTGTGAATATAACCATTTAGTATTTTTAGATCTAATGAAGAGGGATAATCATAAAAAATTTGTATCAGTTACTTGGATCACATATCTTTTGCAAAACACAAAAAACAATATCTAATGTAGCTTACTTGTTATTGCTCCTCAGATACCTCCCAGTTAATTCTTCAAATATTCCTCAATCCAGTTCCTAATTTGGAGTTCTTTGTTGTCATTAATGGTAAACAACATCTACTCTAAAGTCCCCGACAGAAACATGAATCTATTCATTCTCTCATTCACCCATTAGTTTCAGGCATTTATCTATTTTTTATACGTTAACTTTTAATATCACTTACATTAACCTCCATTATTCTCAAACTTACTATGATTTTCATCATGTCTCCCATGAATTACTGTATTATCTCCCATAAGATTTAATTACTTCATTCCTACAGGAAAAACAACCTTCCTAGCTTCTAGAATCAAACCTTTGGGATCAAGTTCAAAAGCACAGAGTATCAATGACAGTCCCCATATCATCTTTGTTATCCCCATCTTATAATATTCCTCCAAAATTCTTTGCATCACACACCTGTGCTCACCCATCTACTGGTCTTTCTTCCCAGAAGTCACTACCTTACTTTTTAACTAAGTCCACATATTGTTCAATATTGCTAAATTATGGATTCCCTATCAAGAGCCAAGTTTGTCTTCTTAGTTGCTTTCTTGTCAGAGCCTGTTGAAACATTTTTCATAAATGAATGACTAAACTTTGGTATAATCCCCACTACAAATCCTTCTCCACTACATTTAGATGCCTCTTCCTTGTGCTGGCATCTGAGCAGTTCTTCACCATAACCTATGAGATTGTATTTGCATGTTTTACTGTTTCAGTGACTAAATTTTGAGAAAGGTAAACGGGGTGTGACTGAAGAAGGTAGATAACCAGGATTTATTGTTACAGTGGCACTTTGTATATAAACCACACAAACAATGTATGTATTACAGTGGCAATTAGTATATAAACCACACAAACAACATAGGTATTTATTCTCCAGAACCAATACTATTACTATTTTGAATATTTAATCTCTGAAATTGTAATTGTTCAGCCTAGACTTGCAACCCTTTTGAGAGTGATCTCTTCACAGGAAAGGCCCTCTGTTGTAATACAGGGTCCAAATGCTGACCAGAAATGAGTCCCTGTGGGTATAAACAGAGATTCTTAAACACTGTTACAGAACAGAATCACCTAAGATTGTGGTTTAATTGATTAGAAAAAGGGCCAAACTTCAATATTTTCTAAGATCTCTCCAAATGATTGTACTGTTTACCAGGGGTTGATAAACACTGAATTGGAAGGATGGACTGAATAAGGCAAAAATGCAAGAAAAAAATGGCACATCAGGATATGTAGTTTCTCTTCTTGAATTTTAGAATTCCAAGTGTTCTTTTTTTTAAAAAAAAAAATATTTTCTTGCAGTTCTAGAGGCCAAAAGTCCAAGATCAAGGTATCAGCAGGTTTGGCTTCTTCTGAGGGCTCTCTTGTTGGCTTGCCTTCTCACTGTTTTCTTACGTGGTCATTTCTGTATCTGCATGTGCACCGCTGATATCTCCTTGTGTGTCCAAATGGCCTCTCATAGAAGGACACAAATTAGTTTGGATTAGGGCCTACCCAAATGGTCTTATTTTAACTTAATCACTTGTTTAAAAGCACTATCTCCAAATGCAGTCAAATTCTGAGATACAGGGGTTAGGCTTCAACATGTGAATTTTGGAGAAACACATTTCATCCCACAACATTGCCATAGTAAATTCTTTTCTACTGAATTTGTAAATAATTATTTTCAGGAATAATAGCATGAACAGAAATTATAGCTAAGGAATTATAAGGTGTCTTCTAAGCACTGAAATGCTATGACTGAAGGATTCTACACATATTACATATAGTGAGTTCATTTATTGTGCACAGAAAATATTTCAGAGGTCAAGTTTAAGAGTCTATAAAGTGGAGGGGGCGGAGCAAGATGGCCGAATAGGAACAGCTCCAGTCTCCAACTCCCAGCGCGAGCAACACAGAAGACCGGTGATTTCTGCATTTTCAACTGAGGTACTGGGTTCATCTCACTGGGGAGTGCCGGACGATCGGTGCTGGTCAGCTGCTGCAGCCAGACCAGCCAGAGCTGAAGCAGGGCGAGGCATTGCCTCACCTGGGAAGCACGAGGGGGAAGGGAATCCCTCTTCCTAGCCTGGGGAACTGAGACACACAACACCTGGAAAATTGGGTAACTCCCACCCCAATACTGCGCTTTAAGCAAACAGGCACACCAGGAGATCATATCCCACACCTGGCCGGGAGGGTCCCACGTCCACGGAGCCTCCCTCATTGCTAGCACAGCAGTCTGCGATCTGGTGGCAAGGCAGCAGCGAGGCTGGGGGAAGGGCGCCCACCATTGCTGAGGCTTAAGTAGGTAAACAAAGCTGCTGGGAAGCTCGAACTGGGTGGAGCTCACAGCAGCTCAAGGAAACCTGCCTGTCTCTGTAGACTCCACCTCTGGGGACAGGGCACAGTAAACAATAACAAAAACAGCAGACACCTCTGCAGACGCAAACGACTCTGTCTGACAGCTTTGAAGAGAGCAGTGGATCTCCCAACACGGAGGTTGAGATCTGAGAAGGGACAGACTCCCTGCTCAAGTGGGTCCCTGACACCTGAGTAGCCTAACTGGGAGACATCCCCCACTAGGAGCAGTCTGACACCCCACACCTCACATAGTGGAGTACACCCCTGAGAGGAAGCTTCCAAAGCAAGAATCAGACAGGTACACTCGCTGTTCAGCAATATTCTATCTTCTGCAGCCTCTGCTGCTGATACCCAGGCAAACAGGGTCTGGAGTGGACCTCAAGCAATCTCCAACAGACCTACAGCTGAGGGTCCTGACTGTTAGAAGGAAAACTATCAAACAGGAAGGACACCTACACCAAAACCCCATCAGTACATCACCATCATCAAAGACCAGAGGCAGATAAAACCACAAAGATGGGGAAAAAGCAGGGCAGAAAAGCTGGAAATTCAAAAAATAAGAGCGCATCTCCCCCGGCAAAGGAGCGCAGCTCATCGCCAGCAACGGATCAAAGCTGGACGGAGAATGACTTTGACGAGATGAGAGAAGAAGGCTTCAGTCCATCAAATTTCTCAGAGCTAAAGGAGGAATTACGTACCCAGTGCAAAGAAACTAAAAATCTTGAAAAAAAAGTGGAAGAATTGATGGCTAGAGTAATTAATGCAGAGAAGGTCAAAAATGAAATGAAAGAGATGGAAACCATGTCATGAGAAATACGTGACAAATGCACAAGCTTCAGTAACCGACTCGATCAACTGGAAGAAAGAGTATCAGTGATTGAGGATCAAATGAATGAAATGAAGCGAGAAGAGAAACCAAAAGAGAAAAGAAGAAAAAGAAATGAACAAAGCCTGCAAGAAGTATGGGATTATGTAAAAAGACCAAATCTACGTCTGATTGGGGTGCCTGAAAGTGAGGGGGAAGATGGAACCAAGTTGGAAAACACTCTTCAGGATATCATCCAGGAGAACTTCCAAAACCTAGTAGGGCAGGCCAACATTCAAATCCAGGAAATACAGAGAACGCCACAAAGATACTCCTCGAGAAGAGCAACTCCAAGACACATAATTGCCAGATTCACCAAAGTTGAAATGAAGGAAAAAATCTTAAGGGCAGCCAGAGAGAAAGGTCGAGTTACCCACAAAGGGAAGCCCATCAGACTAACAGCAGATCTCTCGGCAGAAACTCTCCAAGCCAGAAGAGAGTGGGGGCCAATATTCAACATTCTTAAAGAAAAGAATTTTAAACCCAGAATTTCATATCCAGCCAAACTAAGTTTCATAAGTGAAGGAGAAATAAAATCCTTTACACATAAGCAAATGCTTAGAGATTTTGTCACCACTAGGCCTGCCTTACAAGAGACCCTGAAGGAAGCACTAAACATGGAAAGGAACAACCGGTACCAGCCATTGCAAAAACATGCCAACATGTAAAGACCATCGAGGCTAGGAAGAAACTGCAACAACCAACGAGCAAAATAACCAGTTAATATCATAATGGCAGGATCAAGTTCACACATAACAATATTAACCTTAAATGTAAATGGACTAAATGCTCCAATTAAAAGACACAGACTGGCAAACTGGATAAAGAGTCAAGACCCATCAGTCTGCTGTATTCAGGAGACCCATCTCACACGCAGAGACATACATAGGCTCAAAATAAAGGGATGGAGGAAGATTTACCAAGCAAATGGAGAACAAAAAAAAGCAGGGGTTGCAATACTAGTCTCTGATAAAACAGATTTTAAACCATCAAAGATCAAAAGAGACAAAGAAGACCATTACATAATGGTAAAGGGATCAATTGAACAGGAAGAGCTAACTATCCTAAATATATATGCACCCAATACAGGAGCACCCAGATTCATCAAGCAAGTCCTTAGAGACTTACAAAGAGACTTAGACTCCCATACAATAATAATGGGAGACTTCAACACTCCACTGTCAACATTAGACAGATCAATGAGACAGAAAGTTAACAGGGATATCCAGGAATTGAACTCATCTCTGCAGCAAGCAGACCTAATAGACATCTATAGAACTCTCCACCCCAAATCAACAGAATATACATTCTTCTCATCACCACATTGTACTTACTCCAAAATCGACCACGTAATTGGAAGTAAAGCACTCCTCAGCAAATGTACAAGAACAGAAATTATAACAAACTGTCTCTCAGACCACAGTGCAATCAAACTACAACTCAGGACTAAGAAACTCAATCAAAACCGCTCAACTACGTGGAAACTGAACAACCTGCTCCTGAATGACTACTGGGTACATAACGAAATGAAGGCAGAAATAAAGATGTTCTTTGAAACCAATGAGAACAAAGATACAACATACCAGAATCTCTGGGACACATTTAAAGCAGTGTGTAGAGGGAAATTTATAGCACTAAATGCCCACAAGAGAAAGCAGGAAAGATCTAAAATTGACACTCTAACATCACAATTAAAAGAACTAGAGAAGCAAGAGCAAACACATTCGAAAGCTAGCAGAAGGCAAGAAATAACTAAGATCAGAGCAGAACTGAAGGAGATAGAG
The DNA here is from genome assembly GCF_043159975.1 of Macaca nemestrina. Taxonomy (NCBI): domain Eukaryota; kingdom Metazoa; phylum Chordata; class Mammalia; order Primates; family Cercopithecidae; genus Macaca; species Macaca nemestrina. The sequence continues at coordinate 97,005,318 of NC_092136.1, read as the reverse complement.
ACACAAAAAACCCACCAAAAAATCAACGAATCCAGGAGTTGGTTTTTTGAAAAGATCAACAAAATTGACAGACCACTAGCAAGACTAATAAAGAAGAAAAGAGAGAAGAATCAAATCGATGCAATTAAAAATGATAAAGGGGATATCACCACCCACCCCACAGAAATACAAACTACCATCAGAGAATACTATAAACACCTCTACGCAAATAAACTGGAAAATCTAGAAGAAATGGATAATTTCCTGGACACTTACACTCTCCCAAGACTAAACCAGGAAGAAGTTGAATCCCTGAATAGACCAATAGCAGGCTCTGAAATTGAGGCAATAATTAATAGCCTACCAACCAAAAAAAGTCCAGGACCAGATGGATTCACAGCTGAATTCTACCAGAGGTACAAGGAGGAGTTGGTACCATTCCTTCTGAAACTATTCCAATCAATAGAAAAAGAGGGAATCCTCCCTAACTCATTTTATGAGGCCAACATCATCCTGATACCAAAGCCTGGCAGATACACAACAAAATAAGAGAATTTTAGACCAATATCCCTGATGAACATCGATGCAAAAATCCTCAATAAAATACTGGCAAACTGGATTCAGCAACACATCAAAAAGCTTATCCACCATGATCAAGTGGGCTTCATCCCTGGGATGCAAGGCTGGTTCAACATTCGCAAATCAATAAACATAATCCAGCATATAAACAGAACCAAAGACAAGAACCACATGATTATCTCAATAGATGCAGAAAAGGCTTTTGACAAAATTCAACAGCCCTTCATGCTAAAAACGCTCAATAAATTCGGTATTGATGGAACGTACCTCAAAATAATAAGAGCTATTTATGACAAACCCACAGCCAATATCATACTGAATGGGCAAAAACTGGAAAAATTCCCTTTGAAAACTGGCACAAGACAGGGATGCCCTCTCTCACCACTCCTATTCAACATAGTGTTGGAAGTTCTGGCTAGGGCAATCAGGCAAGAGAAAGAAATCAAGGGTATTCAGTTAGGAAAAGAAGAAGTCAAATTGTCCCTCTTTCCAGATGCCATGATTGTATATTTAGAAAACCCCATTGTCTCAGCCCAAAATCTCCTTAAGCTGATAAGCAACTTCAGCAAAGTCTCAGGATACAAAATTAATGTGCAAAAATCACAAGCATTCTTATACACCAGTAACAGACAAACACAGAGCCAAATAATGAATGAACTTCCATTCACAATTGCTTCAAAGAGAATAAAATACCTAGGAATCCAACTTACAAGGGATGTAAAGGACCTCTTCAAGGAGAACTACAAACCACTGCTCAGTGAAATAAAAGAGGACACAAACAAATGGAAGAACATACCATGCTCATGGATAGGAAGAATCAATATCGTGAAAATGGCCACACTGCCCAAGGTAATTTATAGATTCAATGCCATCCCCATCAAGCTACCAATGAGTTTCTTCACAGAATTGGAAAAAACTGCTTTAAAGTTCATATGGAACCAAAAAAGAGCCTGCATCTCCAAGACAATCCTAAGTCAAAAGAACAAAGCTGGAGGCATCCCGCTACCTGACTTCAAATTATACTACAAGGCTACAGTAACCAAAACAGCATGGTACTGGTACCAAAACAGAGATATAGAACAATGGAACAGAACAGAGCCCTCAGAAATAATATCACACATCTACAGCCATCTGATCTTTGACAAACCTGAGAGAAACAAGAAATGGGGAAAGGATTCCCTATTTAATAAATGGTGCTGGGAAAATTGGCTAGCCATAAGTAGAAAGCTGAAACTGGATCCTTTCCTTACTCCTTATATGAAAATTAATTCAAGATGGATTAGAGACTTAAATGTTAGACCTAATACCATAAAAATCCTAGAGGAAAACCTAGGTAGTACCATTCAGGACATAGGCATGGGCAAAGACTTCATGTCTAAAACACCAAAAGCAATGGCAGCAAAAGCCAAAATTGACAAATGGGATCTAATTAAACTAAAGAGCTTCTGCACAGCAAAAGAAACTACCATCAGAGTGAACAGGCAACCTACAGAATGGGAGAAAATTTTTGCAATCTACTCATCTGACAAAGGGCTAATATCCAGAACCTACAAAGAACTCAAACAAATTTACAAGAAAAAAACAAACAACCCCATCAAAAAGTGGGCAAAGGATATGAACAGACATTTCTCAAAAGAAGACATTCATACAGCCAACAGACACATGAAAAAATGCTCATCATCACTGGCCATCAGAGAAATGCAAATCAAAACCACAATGAGATACCATCTCACACCAGTTAGAATGGTGATCATTAAAAAGTCAGGAAACAACAGGTGCTGGAGAGGATGTGGAGAAATAGGAACACTTTTACACTGTTGGTGGGATTGTAAACTAGTTCAACCATTATGGAAAACAGTATGGCGATTCCTCAAGGATCTAGAACTAGATGTACCATATGACCCAGCCATCCCATTACTGGGTATATACCCAAAGGATTATAAATCATGCTGCTATAAAGACACATGCACACGTATGTTTATTGTGGCACTATTCACAATAGCAAAGACTTGGAATCAACCCAAATGTCCATCAGTGACAGATTGGATTAAGAAAATGTGGCACATATACACCATGGATTACTATGCAGCCATCAAAAAGGATGAGTTTGTGTCCTTTGTAGGGACATGGATGCAGCTGGAAACCATCATTCTTAGCAAACTATCACAAGAACAGAAAACCAAACACCGCATGTTCTCACTCATAGGTGGGAACTGAACAATGAGATCACTTGGACTCAGGAAGGGGAACATCACACACCGGGGCCTATCATGGGGAGGGGGGAGGGGGGAGGGATTGCATTGGGAGTTATACCTGATGTAAATGACGAGTTGATGGGTGCTGACGAGTTGATGGGGGCAGCACACCAACATGGCACAAGTATACATATGTAACAAACCTACACGTTATGCACATGTACCCTACAACTTAAAGTATAATAATAATAAATAAATTTTAAAAAAAAGAGTCTATAAAGTGATATATAATATGAAAATAAATATGATACCTGGTAATAGGTTACAGTATTTTTCCATTGGTATATGCTTTAGTATATGCATACTTATTTTTAATGTATTTATTTTTATTTTTTCAACTTTTATTTTAGACTCAGGTGTACATGTGCAGGTTTGTTACTTAGGTATACTGTGTCATGCTGAGGTTTGGAGTATCAATGATCTTGTCACCCAAGTACTGAGCATAGTATCCAGTAGTTTTTCAACCCTTGCTGCCCTCTTTCCCTCCCTGCTCTAGTAGTCACCAGTGTCTATTGTTCTTTTTATGTCCATGGGTACCCAGTATTTAGCTCCTACATAAATGAGAACATGTGATATTTGGTTTTCTGTTCCTGTGTTAATTCACTTAAGATAATGGCCTCCAGCTGCATCCATGTTGCCACAAATGACATGATTTTGTTCATGTACATGGCAGTGTAGTATTCCATGGTGTATATGCACCACGTTTTCTTTATCCAATCCACTGTTGATGGGCACCTAGGTTGATTTCATGTTTTTGCTATTGTGAATAGTGCTGCAATGAACATACAAATGCATGTATGTTTTTGGTTGAATGGTTTGTTTCCTTTTGAACATATACCCATTAATGGAATTGCTGGGTCAAATGGTAGTTCTGAGTTATTTGGGAAACATCCAAACTGCTCTCCACAGTGGCTGAACTAATTTAATTCCCCACTAACAGTGTATTAAGCATTCCCTTTTCTCCTCAGCCTTGCCAGCATCTGTTGTTTTTTGTCATTTTAATAATAGTCATTCTGACTCGGGTGAGATGGTATCTCATTGTGGTATTAATTTGCATTTCTCTGATGATTAGAAACATGGAACATTTTTTCATATCTTTACTGGCCACTCATATATCTTCTCATCTTTTGCCCAATTTTTAATGGAGTTATTTTGGTTTTGCTTGCTCAGTTATTTAAGTTCCTTATAGATTTCTAGATATTAGACTTTTGCCAGATGTATAGATTGTGAGTATTTTCTTCCATTCTGTAGGTTATCTGTTCACTCTGTTGATAGTTTCTTCTCCTATGCAGAAGCTCTTTAATTAGATGCTACTTGTCAATTTTTGTTTTTGTTGCAATTACTTTCGAGGACATGGACATGAATTCTTCCCCAAGGACAATTCCAGCCGAATGGTGTTTCCTAGGCTTTGTTCTAGAATTCTTCTATTTTGAGGTCTTACATTTAAATCTCCTTTTTTTTTTTTTTTTTTTTTTTTTTTTGAGATGGAGTCTTGCTCTGTCGCCCAGCCTGGAGTACAGTGGTACGATCTCGGCTCACTGCAACCTCTGCCTCCCGGATTCAAGCGATTCCCCTGCTTCAGCCTCCCAAGTAGCTGGGATTACAGGTGCCCACCACCACACCCAGCTAACTTTTGTATTTTTAATAGAGACAAGGTTTCACCATATTGGTCAGGCTGGTCTTGAACTCCTGACCTCAAGTAATCCACCCGCCTCAGCCTCCCAAAGTGCCAGGATTACAGGCGTGAGCCACTGAGCTTGGACTTACATTTAAATCTTTAACCCATCTTGAGATTTTTTTTTTTATATAGTGGAGGTGAGGGGCCATGTTTCCTTCTTCTGCATATGTCTAGCCAGCTATCTCAGCATTTATTAAATAGGGAGTCTTTTTCCCATAGCCTATTTTTGTTGATTTTGTCAAACACCAGATTGCTGTAGGTGTTTGGCTTTATTTCTGGGTTCTCTATTCTGTTCCACTGGTCTATGTGTCTGTTTTTGTACCGGTACTGTGCTCTTTTCATCACTGTAGCCTTACAGTATAGTTTAAAGTCAGGTAATGTGATGTTTCTAGCTTTGTTCTTTTTGCTTTGGATTGCTTTAGTTATTCAGCTCTTTTTTTGTTCCATATAATTTTTAAATCGTTTTTTTTTTTTTCCAGTACTGTGAGAAATGACTTTGACAGTTAAATAGCAAAAACATTGAAACTGTAGATTTCTTTGGGGAGTATGGCCATTTAAACAATATTGATTCTTTCAATCTATGACCATGGAATGTTTTTCCTGTTTGTGTCATGGATGACTTATGTTAGCAGTGTTTTGTAGTTTCACCGCCTTGGCTAGCTGTATTCCTAGGTATTTTATTCTGTTTTGTAAATGCTATTGCATTCTTGATTTGGCTTGAAAATATTGGTGTATAGAAATGCTACTGACTTTTGTACGTTGATTTTTGTGTCCTGAAAACTTACTGAAGTTTTTTATCAGTTCCAGGAGCCTTTTGGAGGAGTCTTCAGGGTTTTCTCAGTATAGAATCATATCATCCATGAAGTGAGGTAGTCTGACTTCTTCTTTTCCTATTTAGATGCCTTTTCTTTCTTTATCTCACCTGATGGCTCTAGCTAGGCTTTCCCCTATTATGTTGAATAGGAGTGGTGAGAGTGGGCATCTTTGTCTTGTTCCAGTTCTTAAGGGGAATGCTTTCAGTTTTTGCCCATTCAGTATGATATTTGCTGTGTATTTGTCATAGATTGATCTTACTGTTTTGAGGTATGTTCTTCTGATGCCTAGTTATTAAGGGTTTTTATCATAAAGGGAATTTGGAATTTATCAAAAGCTTTTTCCATGTCTATTCAGATGATCATATTGATTTATTTTTAGTTCTATTTATTTGGTGAATCATATTTATTGATTTGTATATGTTGAACCAAACTTCTATTCCAGGAATGAAGCTGATATGATTATGGTGAATTACTTTTTGATGCACTATTGAATTTGGTTTGCTAGTATTTTGTTGAGGATTTTTGCATCTATGGTCATCAGGGACATTATCCTATAATTTTCTTTTTTCATAGTGTCTTTTCATATTGTCTTTGCCAGGTTTTGGTATCAGGGTGATACTGGCTTCGTAGAATGAGTTAGGGGTGAGTCTTCCTCCTTGATTATTTGGAATAGTGGGTTTAATGGATTGGTATCAGCTCCTCTTTGTACATCTGATACAACTGAGCTGTGACTCTAGTCCAGCTAGCCTGCTTTTTTGATTGGTAGGTGCTTTTTATCACTGATTCAATTTTTGGAATTTGATATTGGTCTGTCTGTTCAGGATTTCGGTTTCTTCCTGATTCAATCTGGGTAGATTGTGTGTTTCCAGGAATTTATCCATTTTCTCAAATTTCTGTGCACTGAGGTATTTATAGTTGTCTCTGTGGGATCAGTTGTAAAGTTACCTTTGTCATTGTTGATGGTGCATATTTGGATCTTCTCTCCTTTTGTCTTTGTTAATCTAGCTAGTGGTCTACAGATCTTGTTTAGCATTTAAATAACTAACTTTTGGTTTCATTGATTGTTTGTACGGATATTTGGGACTCATTTTTTTCAGTTCCACTTTTAACTATTTATTTTCTTCTGTGGTTAGTTTGTTCTTGTTTTTCTAATTCCTCTAGGTGTGAGGTGAGATAGTTAATTTGAGATGTTTCTACATTTTTGAGGTAGGTGTTCAGCACTCATAACTTCCCTTCTAACATTGTTTCTGATGCATCCCAGAGATTTTGGTATGTTATATCTCTGTTTCCATTTACTTCAAAGAATTTTTTTATATCTGCCTTTATTTCATTGTTTACTCAAAAGTCATTCAGAAGCAGGTTGTTTAATTTCCATGGAATTTTGTGTGTTTTAGATATTTTCTTGGTATTGATTTCTGTTTTTATTCCACTGTGGTCTGAGAGTATGGTTGCTATAATTTTGACGTATATGGATATATTATGACTTGCTTTCGACTGGGTGTGGTGGCTCATGCCCGTAATCCCAGCACTTTGGGAGGCTGAGGTGGGCAGATCAAAAAGTCAGGAGATCGAGGCCATCCTAGCTAATGTGGTGAAACCCTGTCTATATTAAAATAAAATAAAAAAAATAGCCAGGCATGGTGGCGGGCACCTGTGGTTCCAGCTACTCAGGAGTCTGAGGCAGGAGAATGGCACAAACCCAGGAGGTGGAGCTTGCAGCGAGCCGAGATTCCGCCACTGAACTCCAGTCTGGGGGACAGAGCAAGACTCTGTCTCAAAAAAAAAAAAAAAAAAAAAAAAAAAAAAAAAAAAGACTTGCTTTTTGGCTGAGCATTTGGTCCATCTTGAAATATGTTATGTGTAAACATGAGAGGAATGTATATTCTATGGTTGATGAATAGAGTATTCTGTAACTATCTATTAGGTCCAATTGGTCAAGTGTTGAGTTAAAATCTGGAATTTCTTTGTTAGTTTTCTGCCTTGGTGATCTGTCTGATGCTGTCAGTGGGATGTTGACATCCTCCACTATTATTATGTGGTAGTCTACATCTTTTTGTAGGTCTTGAAGTACTTGTTATGTAAATCTGGCTACTCCAATGTTGGGTGCATATATATTTAAGATCATTAAATCTTCTTGTTTAATTGAATCCTTTATCATTATGTAATGCCCTTCTTCGTCCTTTTTTACTGTTGTTGGTTTAAAGTCTTTTCTGTCTGATGTAAGAATGGTGACTTCTGCTTTTTGTTTTGTTTTGTTTTGTTTTCTGTTTGTATGATAGGTCTTCCCTAATCCTTGATTTTGAGCCTATGGTTGTAATAACATGTTAGATGGGTCTCTTGAAGGCAACAGATGCCTGGGTTTTGTGTTTTTATATAAATTTTCACTCTGTGCCTTTTAAGTGAGGCATTTAGACCATTTACATTCAAGGATAATATTGTTATGTGTGATTTGGGTCTTATCATGAAGTTGTTAGCTGGTTTTTTTTTGTAGTTTCTATTGTGTGGTTGTTTTATAGTGTCTCCAGGCTATGTACTTACATGTTTTTGTGGTTGTAGGTATTGATCTTTTGTTTCCATATTTAGAACTCCTTAAGGATCTCTTGTATGGCTGGTCTAGTGGTAAGGAATTCCCTTAGTATTTACTTATCTGAAAAAGATTTTATTTCTCCTTTGCTTATAAAGCTTAGCTTCGTGAAATATAAAATTCTTGGTTGAAATATGTCTTCTTTAAGAATGATAAAAATAAGACCCCAATCTCCCCTGGCTTGTCAGGTTTCTGCTGAGAAGTCCTCTGCTAGCCTAAGATTCCATTTACATGTGATCTGACCTTTCTCTCCAGCTGCCTTTAATATTTTTCCTTTAGTATTAACCTTGGACATTCTGATGACTATATGCACTGATAATGTTCAGTTTGTATGGTATCTCACAGGTTTCCTTGGATTGCTTATATATGGATGACTACCTCTCTAGCAAGAATAGTGAAGTTTTCTTGAATTATTCCTTCAAATATAATTTCCGAGTTGTTTACTTTTTCTCCTTTTCTCTCAGGAATGCCATTAGTCTGTAGGTTTGGTCACTTTACATAATTTTATATTTCTTGAAGACTTCATTTTTTAAATTCTTATTTATTTACTTTTGTCTGACTGGATTTGTTTAAAAGACTGGGTTTCAAGCTCTGAAATACTTTCTTTTGCTTGGTCCAGTCTATTAATAAAGCTTTCAATCATATTTTGGATTTCCTTAAGAGAGTTTTCAATGCCAGAAGCTCTGATTGATACCTTTTAATACTCTCATCTCTTCATTTCCTGGGTTGCTTCAGAAGTACATTTCTGTTGATTTTCAACCTCATCTTGGATCTCATTGAGCTTCCTTGCAATCCTTATTTTGAATGCTTTATCTGTCATTTCTTAATTTTCATTTTTGTTAGGGACCATTGATGGCGACTTAGTGCAATCCTTTGGTGGTGACACTACATTCAGATTTTTTTATGGTGCAAGAATTCTTGCATTGGTTCCTTCTTATCTGAAAACTCTGGCACTTCTAATTTTTGTGATTATTTTCTTGCAAGTGGGATTTTTTAGTTTTCTTTCTTCCCCTATATTATTATTATTTCCCTTTCACTTCCACTCCTCCATAGTGGGTCTTTTGGCTTTGCTTCCACAGCCCTATGCACTTCTTTCTGTAGGCCTTATAATGGGCTGTGCAGTTTTTCCTAAAAGCCAGTAGATAATTCTTGTGGGTAAGAGCCAGCTGCAGCCAATATTGCTGTGTATATACTTGATCCTTGTTTACTGGCAGAAGTTCTCTTTTGTCTAAGCAATGTCTCATTGTGGAATACATAGTGGTCTGAACTCCTTGCTCAGCCCCAGGAGGTCAGTGGGGGCCACAAAGGTGGGGTCAGATTGGGTAATTCCACCTACAGTTCCCCCAGTGGCAGGCAGACACACCAGTGCCAAGGAGAAACCAGTGAGTAGCTGCCAAACAGCCAGAGGTGTGCCTAAGTGTGGAGCTGAGAAACCTCCTCAGCCCAGAGTTCTGTGCAGAGGGATTGGGGGTGGCCTAAACTCCTAATCTAGGAGTGTGGGTGCTCCAGATGCCAAGAGATCTATGTGGGCATGCTGTGAATAGAGGATCCCTGCAACAGCACCTCTGCACAGGAGTTTTGGGGTGACTCAGGCTGCTGATCTAGGCAAGCTGGTGCTCTAAATATCGGGACATTCTGCCTGGGTGCAGAGCAAAGAGGTCCTCACTGCACCATGACTTATGTCCAGGTAGGGTAGGGCAGCTCAGGCTACTGAACCAGAATAATGGGTGTTCCAAATGTCTGGGGATCTGCCTGGGCATGAAGCTAAGAGGGACTCCCTGCACCAGGATCTCTGTACAGGAAGGGTGGGGTGGGTCAGGCTGCTGATCCAGGTGAGCAGGTGCTCTGAATGCCTGGAGATTTGCCTGGGTGTGGAGTGGAGAGGTCCTGATGCACCACAATCCATGTCCATAACACACTGGGAAGCTCAGGCTGCTGATCTAGGCAGGCAGGTGTTCTAAATGCCTGGATTTCTCTCTAGGAGTGACGTAGTGAGGGGCAAACTGCATTTCTCTCTAGAAATGTACTGTGTATTGTTTTATCCAGGGAGTAAAACACAATCTCAGTGGAGCAGATTGAGGCACACAGCAATGTCTCATGCAGATCAGTTTTCAGTTGCCAAGCTCGCTCTGGCTGCAAATCTTGCCACCTGGGAAAAACTGTAGCTGTAGCAGCTCTCCTCCCACTCCAGGATTGTAACAGGCGAGAACACAATTCCAGCACCTACTGTTGAGGCACTTTCCACAGCTCTGGCTATAGAAACCCTTACCCTGCACCAGAGCAGGAGCTCCAGTCTCTAGCCTGAGATTAAAATGCGTGTGCAGCCATGCTGTCAGTTTGCCAAAGAATGGCTGACTTTCTCTGCACCCAGATTGAAAATGGCATTCTGCTGTCAGTCCTGGGTCTTGGAAAATGTCTGCAGTTCTTCCTAATGTCTTTCTTTCACAGCATCCCCAAGCCTCTCCCCACGTTGACTTCAGGGCTTGGGAGACGCAAACTGCTCTCCCTCACCATGGGTCACTTGGATCTCCAGTGCAAAGGTGAATTATAGAAGAAGACTCTGCCTCTCTCATGTACTGGGCTTCACTCACTTTTATCAGCCAGATGCCATTACAGTGGCTGTTTGCCAGTGTTCTCCACTCCAGGATCAGGTGTGTCCTTCAAGATTCTGGTGGATTCTCATTTTGCTTCTTGAATTACAGTTCACAGAGTTAATCTTTATGAACTATCTTGCTATTTCCAAGTGACTGAGACACACTAAAAGCCTTTAATCTGTCCTCTTGGAAAAACAACAACAACAACAATATTCAATTGGTCTTAACTAGGAAAGAAACAGAATTTTGATCTCATGACTGATCGATTACTCTAATGATTCTAACAGCTAGCATTACTCAATATGCTGAACAACTTATAAATATTATCTCACTTAATCTTTCAATCAATAATGTGATTATGTATTATTATCCTAACTCTGCAGAGAGGAAAAAGTTAAGAACTTTTTGAAGCAATAAATAAGGAAGTCAGGGACATTGCCAAATTCAAAGACTCCAGACTCATACTGGTCACTACTCCATTTCTGTCTTTCTAGAAATGCACTGTGAATTGTTTTAACCAGAGAGTAAAAGAAGGCAAGGCTACATGTATTTTATTTTTGTTAAAAGCCCGGTATGTTGAAGGTACAATGTAGGTTTCTTCACCATAAAATTCAGTAATATACAGATAGTCAGTGATGGATGATGAAAAAATTTCTTGTTCCATCAGTTTCTGCATTAATACATCTAAATGTGAGGTTTCTCAAACTTCCCACTTCCTATCTGGGCTCCCACTTCCAGCAAACGTGACCTCAAGACAAATTCTAAGATTAATGATCTCTATACTTTCTTCAGCTTTTTTCTTCTGATCACATAATAGAGGCTAATTTGCAAGGCCCTCCTTAGCATCCTTAATACCTGTATGATTTTGAAATTAGCAGCAGGTCTAAAATGAGAAGAATGGTGTGTATGTAGGAAGGGGTCAACTGGAAAATGTTACCTATTGTCTAATTTTTCTATCTGAATATCATGTGTCTACTATCCTATATGTAAAATACATACTCAACATCAAAGAACATGATGTCTTCGTTCAAAACTACTTTCTTCATATTAGTGTTCCTGATTTTATGTTGGATTTTGTGAAGTATCTGCTTGAAACCTTGCTTCCATTTGGAAAATTCCTCAACGTGCTAAAATGAAATATAACTCAGATCTGTTATATATACATTTTTTGCACAGCCTTTGAAAATGCTTCAAGTGCTGACTTCCTGATGGCCACAATCTCACTAAAATTTTTGATTGCCCCAGTCTGTTCTTACCAGTTAGTGAAATGGTGTGAAGTTCATCCTTCTTGAACACAAAAATATTAAGCAAATCGCCAAAAACTAGCATACTATTAGAAGAACTAGATTAAACAGCAAGACAACCAGACAGGTTCTCCGAGCATTGACTTAAAAGAAGCCTGAAAATGTTACCAGTACTCTCAAATTACAGAAAAGGATTTGTAAGAATAGAGTAAAATGTATGTCTCGAAAGCATATTTCAGTAGGAAATTGAGGTAGGAAGTGAGGCCAATTAGTGACCTGCTTGCAAAACAATTGGCATCAGCTACTCTTCCTTGTACGAAAAGTATTCTGAGGCCAGACATGGTGGTTCATGTCTGTAATCCTAGCAGTTTGGGAGGTCGAGGCAGGTGGATCACTTGAGGTCAGGAATTCAAGACCAGCCTGGCTAACATGGTGAAACTCTGTCTCGACTAAAACTACAAAAACTAATCGGGTATGGTGGCACATACCTGTAGTCTCAGCTACTCGGGAGGTTGAGGCAGGAGAATTGCTTGAACCTGGGAGGTGGAGGTTGCAGGGAGCACTCCATCCTGGGTGACAGAGCGAGACTCTATCTCAAAAAAAAAAAAAAATTCTGAAATGATGAAACTTTGTTTTTCCTAAATTGTGGAGAGGAAGTTGAGTGCTATCACCAAAGGCATCTTCACCCTCCATTCCTCATGCTGTTCTTACGTTTTCCTTTAGTAAATGTCAAATAAATATTTGATGATTATGTATTTGAAGTTGGAGGGCAGGCCGGGGCAATTTACTAGCCTACTAAAGACAACCATAGGTTTCTTTTGTCCCTCTAGAAAGAACAGAATGCCAACAATATGACAAATGCCTACCCTTGTACTGGCAGAAAATTAAGTGCATTATCAAGGTCCCTCAAATCAAAAGCTCCTCACCCATTAGGAAACAAAAACACATAGTCCTTTTTCCCATCCCAAGCTCATTAAATCTGTTTATTATTCATGTTTTAGTAATAATTGTCATCCAAAATGTCTAATTATTTTCATCTAATTTCCAAGGAAATATTAAAATGCGGGAAGAGAGAGAAATGTAGATCTGAACTGCTGCAACTTTAGATCAAACCTCACCATTCATTGCAATAATCTTCTGAAGGTATCACTGTTTCTACTTCACCTGATAGCCTCATCTTCATGCAGTAGCCACTGTGATCCCAAGCTAAATCATTCCACATCTCTCTGAAAAGCAAAACAAAACAGAAACATCGATATCTCTTTATCTTCCCTGAATGCAATAAAAATCTTTACTTCAAAATATTGTGACCTACGTGGTCTCCTCCAACTATTCCAGCTAGCTTCCACTTTCAAAACTACTCAGGCAATAAACAGATGCCAGTCTTTGTGCTTAGGTATGTCCTATGTTGTATGTTCCTGTGTGCTTTGAGCATATTGAAGCTCTTCAGAGCTCTCATTGAATTCCAGTGAGCTCCCGTACCTCTGCAAGCACCCACTCAGACAATGTGATTTTAGTCTTACTTTTGCATGAGCACCCCTTATCTCTACAAATGATCTCATTTGCCTGGGAAAGAGGGATAAAATCCTAAGAACTTTCTAGACTTTTGCACCATTCTTCTAGAACTTCCCCACTCTCTGCTTATGGAGACTGAAAGGGTATTGCTGGTGAAGCTAAAAAGAACAATGTGGCCACCTCCTAATAAAGAAGTATCTACTAGCTCTATCTAGAATATGGGAGCACTTACATTCTTTTGTTTTATGCTTTGGGACATCAGACAATAGAAAAACTTTATTCAATATCCTTCAGTAGTAATTATATGACCGTAGAGAGTCTTAGTTACCTAAATTTCTATATGCAGCATCATTCTGTAGTCAGCCAGGGCAAGTAATCTATCCAAGTGACACATTAATCACCCCAGGTTCAGAGACATTAAGCAATTTTCTTTAAATCACAATTCATTTGTGACACAGAAAGTAAGATTTGAATTCAAATTCTGGCACCTCCATTTACAGTTTATGTGACCTTGGGCAAGCTTTTTTATCATTGCTTATCACAAGGGTTGTTTTCTTAAATGTAAATTGCAGATATGATACAAATTTAAAAGGGTATTATGAAGATGAAATAACATGAGCCTTGTAAAGCTCCTGGCTGTGGCGTATATATAGTAATAAAAGAACTACCAATTACTGAATACCTATTACGTACAAGATACAGTATTAGGACTTTATATGTTGCTACGTAAGTCTAGCAGTTTATTTAATATGTCACCTAAACTTTAAATTTTACATTTACACAGATTCGGTCACACTATGGAGTAGAAGGAATTTGTTTTCAAAACCACACAGGAAGATTTCATTGACACTTTACTTTTGTACTGTCTTTTTGGGCTACTTTTCTAGCCTAACAGGTAAGAATTAATCCTTTTTTCAAAATAAGGACCCAGGGTGGAAAAATTAAAGGCAATACTTTCCAGCAATCACTAAGTTGATCCTATGAATAACCTTGTGGAAAACGTCCTTATTTTCTTCATTTTACAGATTACGTAAGTTTTAAACTTAGAGTGACTCCTTTCAAGAACTTGCAGCTACTAGATGGAACACACAGGTTATAAGGTTATAAGCTTAAGTCTTCTTACTCTAAATCCTTACCATTTTGAGAATATTTCTTGTGAAAACTAGACATTAGTGTAGACTGTCTCCTCTTTTTATTAGTAATTATTTCAACAATAATTTTTGTTAAGCTATCTAAAATGTCACATATTTGACTTTTTGCTAAAGTAACCTGCTCATTGATCAGTGTACAGATTCAAGGAGGCTGTGGTCTGTAACTCAGACCTTATTCTTTCTTACTAGAAGCACAGGGCTGCCATCTGCCAGTAATACAGGAATTTGCAGTCTTCCTAATTGTGACAACACAGTAGAAAAAGAAATGCTTCTCACTGAATTGTTTTGGGGCTAAATTTCTAGAAATGTGTTGAAATGTAGAAACTATCAACCCACGCCCAAATTTGAGAATCTCAAAACAATTAGGCCTGGAGGACATTTCTACCTAAACCAAGCCCTAGAAATTTGAGAACAAAACTTGTTTCTCCACATGATCACAATCTTGAAAAAGATTACCTTAGAAGGTTCACATATGAAGGGAAAACTAAAAAGAAAAGCATGTTTCTGAAGGAAGCATGCAAAAATTTACTGTAGCAACCAGACCCTGGTCTAGGTCGATGAGACAGAGATTCAGAAGTTCCCATGTGAAATAATCCCCATGATGGCTGACATAATGACACAGATTGGGTGGTTTAAACAACAGAAATTAATTTTCTCACAGTTCTGGAGGTTGGAAGTTCAAGATCAAGGTGCCAGCCAGTTTGATTGTCAGCAAGGGCTCTCCTTTCGGTTTGTAGAAGACTGACATCTCTACTGTGTCCTCACGTGGCTTTTCCTCTGTGCACACGCAGACAAGGGAGAAATCTCTGGTGTCTCTTCCTGTTACTATAAGATCACCAGTCCTATTGGATTAAGGCCCCACTCTTTTGATCTCTTTGAACTTTTATTACCTTCTTATAGGTCCTATCTCTAAATAGCGTTACATTGGAAATGAAGGCTTCTACATATGAATTTGGGGAAATTCAGTCCATAATGATGGCATAAACTGACATCAGAAAAAGTCCATGCATTCCTCATGTTAACAAGTAATACCTATAAAGCATTTAATAGATGCTAAGCTCAATTTCAAATGCTTTACATTAGTTAATTCTAATGAAAACAATATGAGGTAGTTAAAATTCTTATTATCTCTTTTATAGAGAGATAACTAATAACATAAATGTAAAGTACCTTTCCAAGAGCCAATATTCAAACCCAGGCAATCTGGAAGGAGTCCATGTTATTAAATTCTATGTACTGTACTGCCTTTCTATCCCTAGATGCTTTAGATGTAAACAGAAGAACATGATCAGAGAAATGGTACCTAGGCTATACCCTTCCAAGAAGCGAACTCTTAAATAGAGTGATGTTTTAAAGATACTCATCCAGGTAACAGGATAATAGAAGTCTATTCCGAGATTTCTCACACTGCTTATGATTTTTGATACATTAGTTTACTTTTCTGGGCCTTAGTTCTTCATTAGTTAAATGAGACAAAGGAGAAAGCAATAATTAAACACCTGTGCCAGACTAAGGTGGTGGTGATTGAAGGAGTGTGTCTTCAATGATGAAAGTGATACAAAATCATTTAAACTTGTGTTTTCCATCTCAGAGGCTTTTCCTTCCAGGATCATCCCTACCCAATAGCCTTTATGGATCTCAAGTTTTCACACCTCTATGTACTGTATAACAAGGTTTTTTTAAGAATTGTCTAATTACCCTCTCTCATTTACAACCCAGGAGGATTCCCACTGGGTGTGGCAAGACACAAGACAGTAGAAAATCTAATTCAAAAGCTCCCGTGTGTTCACTGAAAATAGAATTTCAGAATCTTGTTTTATCCTATATAACCTACAACATTGTAAGACAAGCAAAAGGGAAAATATAGTGCCGTGAAAGGAATAGAAGTACAAAAAATAGAGGTGTGAATTATGGCAGCATTTCTTGTATAGTGTTGAATCCACGTTTTTGTTTGATTTTGTTGTTGACATTTTTGTTTGTTCTTGTTTTTGGTCTATATACACTCCTAAAAAAATAATTCAACTAAAGAAAGAAATCAAAGTGTTGTTAATATGCTAACTTCTTCCATAGACAAATCTTCTTCACTCCCATTTCCATAGAGAAATGTTATCATTATCAGATCTTTCTTTCTAACAGCAACAAACAGCAAAGCTTTACGTCTTTAACATACAAATAAAGTATGTGTTTGAAAAAAGTCAATCAAAATCAGGGCCCTAGGAACACGTAAATCATGAATTCATCTTGCCACCATGATGGAGACTTTTGATTGACCTTTTGGTGCCATTATGTCTGAAGCCCAATTATTATGATTAATTTATTTAGCATTAATATTCTCACCACTAAGCCCAAGCCTTGGACAATCAGAGGTTAAAGAAATCCTACAAAACATTACAAAATATTCTTAAAGTAATAAAGAATTCACTGGGATATCTAAGTGTTGAGGAAATAGTACAAAAATCTGTCTGATCTAAGTTAGATTACAAAGAAAACTTCCAATCTTAATTTGTTTTTTCACAATGGCAGTACAAACGGCAAAAGTATGTGCTGAAAGGGCACCTAAGTATTCCAAAATGCTTACCACTTACGTTTCTCAAAATATCCTTTATTAATTTGCATTTATTTTACACAAATATATGCAAATAGGATTTAACATGGTCAAAGAGAAAATATCAATAAAAATAACTAATAGAGCAGAGAGTAGAACAGTACAGGGGCTGGGCATGTGTGAGAAACAGGAAAATGATGGTCAAAGGTTACAAACCTCCACTTTCCTCTAGTGCAACCACATCTTGCACTTGTCCTAGAAAAAAGTAGGAGAAGGCTGCTTCAAAAGGAGAATAGGACTGGATTATTTCAAATTATTCCCTTGAAGGCTTTGATATTGCAGGGGCAATGGAATACAGTTGCAAAATCACCAGACGGACAAATTCTAAGGATTAAATCAGCATGGTGACAGTAGTTAATAGTGCTGTTTTGTATACTTGAAATTTGCTAAAGGAAATCTTAAGTGTTCTCATCATACACAAAATGATGTGAGCTATGTGAGGTGATAAATATGGTAAATAAAATCATAATGAAGCCATGAAGGGTCATCAAGTGTCCAATTCATGAAGTTTTAGCATGCCTGAAGCAAACTTTTAAAGAAAAGTACACATCCACATATAGGTGCATAGATTTCAAAGAAAAGCAAATGTGGCAAATGGTAAATATTTGAGAACCTTGTTGAAGCTATGTGGTTGTTCATTACAGTATTATTTCAGCTTTCTTCTAGTTTTGATTTTTTAAATAAAAACTAAGAGAAAGAGGAAGGAAGGAAGAGAAGTAGTGACAGAGGGAAGGAAAGAGGGAGGGAGAAAAGGAAGAAAGAGGAGAGGGTAGGAGACAAGAGGGAAGGGGAGGGAAGGGGACAGGGAGACCAGGTACCTTTCCCTTCTCCTCAACTGCAGCTTCCAAAGCCCATCAGATAAGTTGAAGCCCTGCCCTGGCAAACTTCAAGCTATTCGGTGGTAGTTTGTTTGAGTACATGTCCTAGCAAGGAGCTAACAGACAGCCTTATAACTAGAAAAGGTGATTAAGAAGTCCAACAACTGGGATGCCAGTTGAGAGACTGGCAAAATGCAAAAGACAAAGGTGTATATACACTACTCTTAGTAGCTGGAAGAAAATGATGATGATGTGAAGGAAGTTCTCATTATAATAAAAGCTTGCAAAGCTACATCATTGTCCACAGTGACTACAGAGGCCTGTTATTTTCATGTGCACAAGATGAAAAAGACAAGAGTCATATACCCATAAAACTCACAGTAAAGCTGCATTCAGTGGCCATGGAAGATCATTACATCATTATGAATTTACATGCTTTTCAGATATAGAGGTTCTTTGATATTCCTGTGAATAAGTTATTGGCAGAATTTATAATCTGCAGAGAACTGAAATACTTATTGCAGAATGAAGAAACTGTAGCATTCTTTCCTCTGATGCAGCTATAACCAAGTGGTTTTATTAATTGTGGACTAACTAAATGCTGAATGTGCTTCAATTCACAAAGACTAAAAGAAAACCTGAGAAGTAGAAAGGATGACTTTGGCTAGTGACATTATTATTTAATTTCTTAGCTGCATATTCTTCAGATGAATGATAGAGTAGGTGAAGTGTCAAGATATCTGACAGTTGTTGCAAACAGGAATAAAAAAAGGAAAACAAATATGCTGAAATATTTATATTTTAAATACAGAATGTACATTTATATTTTTAAATCTAGAATTTTAAATCTAAAGTTTATAATTTTTAATGTTTAATTCTTAAATCTATGTGGCAAATGTACATTTTCACTGTGCGATTTTTTCATTTTCCCTTTATGTTTGAAAAATATTTTGTTAATATATTAAAAGAATACAAGTAATGTTTTTATGGAAATAACTTAGCACCTATGTAGTTTAAGAATATATAAAAATAACTTAGGCTAGCTTGTGGTTCCACCATATATATTTGTTTGCATATTTTTTTTTTCATTTTTTCAACAGGTTTTTAATGGTTCATGTACCTCTAAATTTTAGATCATATTTGTTAATTTTTGGTTTGGTCAAGAGTTGAAATCTTTTTGTTTATTTCTACAGCTCTCAGTTATTCCTATTTTTTGGTGGTTCTTAAAGTCAGCACTTCTTAAAAAGTTTCCCCCCGCTGCTATTTAAACTGATTTTTATGTTACTTCAAATTAAATCCATTATTTCTAGTCTATCAATTTTCCAACTTGAATCAGCATCCTTTAAGAGTCCCATCTGCTAACCACTGTAAAGGCAGTTTTGTAATCTGTCTTTTTCTCTTCTCTGTCTTGCTTCCTCAGGTGCATTGGAAGCTCTGTTCAGACATTCTGGACTGATCTCTGCCTGCCAGAAACGTCTTGGCCATTAGGTGCAAAATCCAGCATCAGGCATCCTTTTACTCCCACAAATTTACTATCAAACTTATAAATGTTCAAATTTCAAAGAGCTTTCAAGCCATGACTAAAAGTTAACTCTCAAGAGAGATGTGAAAAGTCCCTCGGATATAGAGTACAGTAAAAGTATATGAGAGAGTACTAATTGAAAAATCCCTTGGTCAGGAGTCAAGAGAATTACAATCAGTCTATCTCTGGCTTAGGTGTACTGTGCCACATTGGCCAAGCCACTACACACTACTTCACTCAATTATAAAATAGGAGAAATGAATTAAATAGACTCTCTGGGCCATTTCAACTAGATTTTACAATAATTTTATTGTTTTATGTTTATAAAATCAATCTATCCACAAATTGTAGAAAATTTACAAACTAACTTATAGAAAATAAAATAAATGTTACTCATCAAAACATCTTAAAATTACCCACTTTTAAATTATTGGTGTATATTCATCTAACCGTGTGTGTGTGTGTGTGTGTGTGTGTGTGTGCATGCATACAGATATTAATATGAACAGATTTATACTCCAAAATGTACATACTATATGTATGTATGTGTTGCATGTATAAAATTGTATGGGCTATATGTGCAAAATTGGTACATACAGCACATTGAGCTTTGTATTCTACTTTAATAATACTCTGATCATTTTTCATATATTAATATTAAATATCATTTGGAAACTTGTCGTTTAATGACTATATTGCATAATCTGAGTGTGATAATATATATATCCATCAATTTTGGTAATCTACATTTTGGGTTTTAAAAGAGAATGCTAAATAAATACCTCTATAGCATACAATATTGCTTTCTATTTCATGGAAATTACACAGAATAAAATACACAGATTTTATCATAACAAGTGTAACGTCACCACCATCAAAGTTCTAGTAGTTCTTATAGCATAACAAAAAATAAAAGAGTATTTTCTGGAAGTATTTTTCTCTTGAAGAGATAATACCTCACTAGATCTTGGAAAGCAATAAAATGGAATTGTGTGTGTGCGTGTGCGTGTGCGTGTGCGTGTGCGTGTGTGTGTGTGTGTGTGTTGTTTTGTTTTGTTTTGTTTCGTTTTGTTTTATTTTTGAGACGGAGTGTCGCTCTGTCACCCAGGCTGGAGTGCATTGGCGTGATCTCGGCTCATTGCGAACTCTGCCTCCCAGGTTCATGCCATTCTCCTGCCTCAGCCTCCCGAGTAGGTGGGACTACAGGCGCGTGCCACCATGCCCAGCTAATTTTTTTTTTTTTTTTTGTATTTTTAGTAGAGACGGGATTTCAACGTGCTAGCCAGGATCGTCTTGATCTCCTGACCTCGTGATCCACGCGCCTCGACCTCCCAAAGTGCTGGGACTACAGGCATGAGCCACTGCACCCAGCCTTGTGTGGTTTTAAATAACTTTTTCTTTAAAAAACAAACAACAAAAAAACCAACTTTTTTTCTAAATGAATAATTATACCTTTATTAGTAGAGCTATCTTTTCATTTTGCTTTTGGAAAACAATTCCCCATGGTTTTCCACATTTCTGAACAATTTGAAAGGATTGGCAATAATGGCCTTTGTTCCAGATTATATAGTCAAGTTTGTTTCATTTTGTTTTTGCTTGTTTTTGTTGTTGCTGTTAGCTATTCTGTATAACAAAGATAATGCTTCTCTGAAGAACAGAGTTCAGCAAATTTGCTTGCAACCCATTATAATAAAAGATTTGGTTGTCTAAGCTTGACATTCTTCATCTATGTTGCAGCACCTACTTGGGCCTCTCTACTTTGACCCCATGAGGGAATTGGGAGTCAACAGGATCGGAGATGAATATTAATCCCATGTTGATCCTGTGCTGTAAGTAATGGAGTCCTTTTTCTTTGATCCAAAAATTTTTCTGTCTTCTGCCAGTATCCGTAAAATTTTTGTGGCAAGTTAATTTATTAGCTAGTAAGTAGGGTAAACTCTCAGGCCCTTCACTGTTCTTAATTGTTGCCTTATAAAAACAGAATGGTCATAATGAGGAGTAAGCTTTTACAGACAAAGGAAGCTAAGGTAATTTTAAAAAACAAATCACTAGTCTAGGGAAAGTATTTATTTTGTACTGACTTCTGACATGATAGTTTTATTGCTAAATATTATAATTAATAAATCACCAGAAAGTAATCATTGCTCAGGACTATTCACATAGTATTTGCGTATACTACAAAATATTTCTTTTCCACTTTATTTTCTACATCCTGTTCAATTCATTAAAGAAGCTTTACAAATTAAAAAAAAAAAAAAAAGCAAACTAGATAGGAAGCTTCCAGTTTAACTTTAGGCAAATGGTTAGCATATTTATAATTCAAAAAGACAATTAAATATTTTTTCAAATCCAGATACAATTTCTTCAACATATTTAAGAGATGTGAGTTTTGTTTTTAATAGAAAGTAGTGAGGCTTTCCCTGAAAGATCTATCTCCTACAACATTAAACTATTACCCTCTTTCTTATAAAGATGATTCTGAATATAAAGAACCTGTTATGTTCCCTAAATCTAATGTGTATACGTGTGCATATTTGCGTGCATGTATTCTCATAGATTGCTCGTCACCTATATCATTTATGCTATTCAAATATTTGTAAGTAATTATTACAGCCTTCATGATTATATAGCTAGTTTATTTGGAATTAGAGTCTTTACTCTCATCTTACTGATCCAAATTCTGTTCTCTAGAGTTTTAAATGTTACCATAATTTTATCTATGAAATCTTTTCCTTGGGGTTAAGCATATGTGGGATCTTTACCCCAGCAACCTCAAGATCCAGGGCCAAAGCCTTGATATCAGTCAGCAAAGGCTATGGGTTCACTGTTTGTAGCAACCTATTTAGAGCTCCATTGAGCTTTAAAGCCCATCTGTCCTAGCACCTTCAATGAAAGGTAATGAAGCTGATTCTCTTGAGCTTACGTGACTTGCCCAGTTCTCAAATAGACTATTTCAGGATTATCTCTGCTATTTGATGGCAAAAATTGAGGGAAAATTCATTATTAATTTTGTTATTAATAGGCAAATTCTTGAGTAGTTTGGAAAATGTCAGCTTCATGAAATCTATAAAGAAGTAGAAAGTAAATAACAATTGCCATGATAATTACACTGGAATTTACATGTATATAATGACATCCAGATTCTTTCTAAAGCAAAAAAAAAAAAAAAAAATTGGAAGGACTATTTAAAAAGTCATAAGCTGAAATTTACAAAAACTCAACACAGAAATTAAAATTTTATTCTGTGAAAATATATTTCAATTACAAATTATCACAGCAAAAGAGAGGTTTGTTCTTAATAGGTAAAAAAATACTTATTTACATTTTTTCTTGCAAATACAAACTTAAAGTATATTTGCAGATGTCAGGAGTTACACCACAGATCCTAATTTGAGACACACTTTATGAAGGAGATCTAGACATGTAAAAACTAAAAGGACAATAACAGGTCATACCTACTGAAATAAAAGTCCATACAATGTACAAAAAAAGAGCTGTCAATTCAATTGAGAGTTGGGGAGATCAAGAAAGAGTTCATAGAGAAGTTGATTTTTAAGCTAAGCTTTGAAAGATGAGACAGTATTGACAGACCATCAGCATGTTTGAGTGGGGGCCCCCTAGAGAAAAGAGGCACCAAAATGAATGTGCAAGGGCATAAAGTCATGGACCAGCAGCATCCTTAGTAAATGTGTAGCTTCAGTTTGGCGGATCGTAAGTGCTGAGCGGGAAAACATGAAGGAACAAGTAGGGAGAGAAGGCAAACTGGAGAAAGATGACAGTGACTTTGAAGGTGAAAAACATGTGAATAGTTTGGTAAGGAATATTAACCACTGGAATCAGAGTAAACACCTGTCCTGGTTGATGTGGAGCTTCAGGGTTTCTAGGACACAGGACATCAATGTTAAAATAGGGAGAGAACTAGGAAAACTGAGGCAATTGGTCATTCCAACTAGAACAAGAACAAAAATGTGTTTGTCGTGGATGCTATTTTTTTAAACTTTGCTTCAATTAATCTATCGTATATTAAACTTTCTGTAATAATACATCATAGCTTTGCTTTCATATTTTGGCTAATGGAATAGGCTAAGTTCAATTTCTAAATCTCAGCCAATGTATTACCATAAAAATACTTTAAAAAATATTTAATCTGAAACTTAATCCAAAATTATTCTCCATTCTTCAGTTTAGGTAGAGCTATATGTGGCTCCAGAAATTCAGGAGAATTGGAGATCTTCTTCCTGCAATTATCTCCATCACCTGCCCCACTCTCCTTAGTAGCTTGTTCCTCTAATGCATTGGGCAAGTAGGAAAGGCAAGTAGAAAAAACAAGTTCTGCTTCTCAGATTTATATTGAAATATTTCCCTTAATGAGCAATTTCACTGTCTAAGGATTCCTACTTTTTATCCATCAACAACTTCTTTATGTCAACAGGGGTAACTTCAACAAGCCGTTGCAATAGGTCAGTCCTCTAGTTTCTATGTGATGTACTAACTGTGCTACTTACCTCTAGATCAGACACATTGCACTATCACTTAGCCAGATATCATTCAGATTTGTGGTCACAAGCATAGAAATGTAGTTGCAAAACAGTCTCCGGTATCAGACAGTGAGGATTCAAAAGCTCATTTGACTAATTAGCAATTTATGAATTTACTTTGAAAACTCTGTGCCTCAGTTTCCTCAACTATAAAATGAGGATAATAATGATGTTGTTTAGTACTCATTAGAGTAGTCTAAAATACCATATAAAATAGACCCAATGTGTAAGAGCTCAACCACAATAAAAGTTCATTTCTTACTCACATAGTAACCCAGAACAGTAATGCAGATTATGAACCACAGTTCTTATGGTGTATCAGAAAATGTGTTTCTTCCCACATGTGCCTTTGTCATCCCCCAGGGACTTGTTCTTGATATACCAGCCTGCTAAGGGCAAAAGCAATTGAGGAGAATGCCTATCAGCTTCGTAAGGGCTTTGTCCCAGAAATAGCATGTATCTCTTCCTCTCACATTCCATTGGCTAGAAGCTATCACAAGGCCACACCTAGCTTTATAGATGACTGGGAAATGGTATGTATAGGATTCTTTAGAGATTTAAATATTATAATATATTAGGCTTTGAAGAATGCCTGGAACAATTTAAGTGCTCACTAAATAATAGCTACTAATATTATTACTTTTATCACCAGTGACTTTGCTGTTCCACTTAAAGATTTTCTCTCTAGCAATATGTATAAGAGAGCATCAGTGTGAAATCTCAACAGCAGGAATGATACTGAATAGGGAAGAGAAAATGATGACTTTGCTTTATAAATTCTAAAAGTAATTAAAAAAATTTAAGAAATTTAATATTCATGAATTCATACTCTAAAAGTAACTTCAGCATCTTTTAAAATAAAATCATGCTGGTAATGGAAAGATTTCGTGCAAGTTATCCACATCCTTAAAGCAATGACACTTCCCACTTGGAACATGTGTGGCAAGATGTAGTCTTGGATTTAAGACCATTTCTTTCGATAGCTGCGAATGAGCATTTTTCCCTGGCTGTGCAAGATTAACTGACACTGATCACTTCCTCTTGACAGTGAACTGAAGTGGTTTGCGGAAAACACTGCTGGGCTCTCCAGCCTTTCTATATGACCTTCAACACAGTAAAGCCAACTCCTCTCAAACTCTTTCATTAATGAGCTGATGCTTCCATTTTGAGTGTATCTTGCAAACTCATCATGAAACTTCTGCCTGACAGTCTTAGAAGTTAATAGACTTCAAATTACTATTCAGCAAGGTGTTTGCATTTACAGAACACCAGGTAGCCACCTTTATGGCTTATATTTAATTAATAAAAGTATATTCCCAAATAAACAAAACTTGTAAGCATGCTAATTATATTAGTTGTTAGCTGAAGCTAGTAATTGTCTCCCCACTGGGTAGCTCCCCATTTTTATTTCAGTAATTCTCTTTCCTGACGGAAAATAATCCCTTACAAAATTACCAGGTACTGTATGACACCCACTAAGCTAAACGTGTGCAATCTGCTTTACCCCTTTTATGTGACTATAAAAATTTCAGAC
Organism: Macaca nemestrina; assembly: GCF_043159975.1. Taxonomy (NCBI): domain Eukaryota; kingdom Metazoa; phylum Chordata; class Mammalia; order Primates; family Cercopithecidae; genus Macaca; species Macaca nemestrina. The sequence continues at coordinate 96,979,907 of NC_092136.1, read as the reverse complement.
AAAGAAACTGAATGAAGCCATTTTCTAAGTTCCTGATTTTTATCTCATAATTTTTAAGTGTTCAAGATAGACATGCTATTCTCCAAAATCCATAAGCAGATATCAAGTTTGAAGTTTATCTTCCCTCATTGAAGAGATTTTTACTTCTTTTCTTTCATCCTAAAACTCCCTTTACTAATTAATGATTTAAACATTTTTTAGTTCCACGGCAAGTTTGACTTTCTAATGATGTATAATTTTCTGTCTATTTGAGTTGTGGGAAATTATTTAAATTGCAACAAAAGAATATTATAGAAACTTGAAAACTCATTAAAAATGAGTCATTACTTTCATCCATTCAAAAAAAAAAGTTAACTGGACATTTGCCATGTAATGAGATACCCTGCTGGATCCAGAAATACTGTGTGAGGGTAGACAGCAAAGTCTCTGCCCATGGAGTTTACTGAGAAGACAGAATGGATACAACTTAGCCAGGAAAAGAGAGGAGTAAGGATGGTTGAGATAGGAGAAAACTTTTGTAAAAAGGTTGCTGTGGCACAGAGATTGTGTGCCTCAGGCCTTTGAAAGGAATACCTCTGTGTATATTCAGAGAGAAAGAGAATATTTATCTTTCTGAAACAGATATAGACTATCCTGGGATATATAGGGCCATACTCTCTTAACACTTCATAGACTCTGTAGGTGTATTTAAAGTTCATAAATATTATTCTAAGATAATATTTACATAATATATAAATTATAGAAGTTATTAGTGGCAATGATTACTTGCTAGTTTTCCAGTCTTTTCTGAGCACTTCTGGGAGGCTATAAGATCCAACATTTAGAGAACAATGAAGGTATGGCCCTAAAATTCACTCTCAAAGGGAAAACAGGAGAGAGCCTTGAGTAAGTTTCCCTTATTGTACAGGCCTGCAGGAAGGGAACAGCAGCTTCAGGAGTGAGGGCACGGAACTCTGCCCAGACTCTGCTCCTCTCTCCCCTTTGGATAAAAAATCTTAATCTGCAAGGGGAAGGAAGGACAATATCAAACCAGTAAAACTGATGTAAGTACCCTTTTAACCCTGCAGATGTGTTATAAAGTTTAAATATAAAAATAGGCAAATATGAGAGAATAAGCTTCAAGTTATATGAAATGCTATAGAAATTTAATATAACGCTATCAAAATATTTCATGAATAAAAGAATTTATGAATTCAGGAGATAATGTAGCAGTAAATCAAAGAAGCTACCTATTTTGAAAAACTACATTTCCAAAGGAGAGAGAAGAACTTAAAAATACCTATTTTAATCCTGCTTTATGCAGTTACTTAAAGTAAAACTGGAAGGGAAAACATTACTCTTCAGGACTTCATTCCCTTTTCTTTAGAGTAGTTTATGACAAATGTCATAGTTAGCATTAATGAGATAATTTTAAGTAAACATTTTATGTAATTATACTTAATTACAGAGAAAGACAAAATTCTTAATGTTTCAGGTAAATTGTCATAAAGTGGAAGCAAACAAGAACACAAACAAACAAAAACCATGTAGCCAACTCCAAGATTAAGAAACATAAAACTACTGCCAGTAGTTTCTCTGTAAGGAAAGAGAAACTACATCACACTGTGAAGTTTTGGGGTGACTTGTTGCACAGCAGTGGAAAACTGAAACAGACTGTTCTCTTTTGAGCCATGGACCCTTTTGGCAGTCTGGTGAATATTATAAACCTCTCAGAATAAGGTTTTCAAACTCATAAAACAAAATACATAAGAAATCAATTATATTGAACTACAGTTATCAGATTTTAAGATATTTTGTACTGTAGGAAATTTGTGCATATTTACTAATGTATTGAAGAACAAAAACCAGGGCCTGGCATGGTGGCTCACACCTATAATCCTGGCACTTTGGGAGGCAAAGGTGGGCATATTACTTGAGGTCAGGAATTTGAGACCAGCCTGGCCAACATGGTGAAATCTCATCTCTCTACTAAAAATACAAAAATAGCCCGGCATGATGGTACACTCCTGTGAGGTGGAAGAATCACTCGAGCCCAGGAGACAGAGATTGCAGTGAGCCAAGAATTTACTAAATCAGAATATGCACTTAAAAAAGATCCCTGGGGAAGGAACCAAGATAGCCAATTAGAAGCATCTTAGTAACCCATAAATCCAACTTGTGCCATCTGGAAAGGGGGGCACAATCTCTTTCACCATTATCCTGATTTCTAACACCATAAATTAGTTTTGCCATTTTTAAACTTTATATACCTGTAACCTTATGTATATAATCTTCAATCTGACTTTTTTTTCTATTCTGGTTAACTGTACGTGGTTCAATTTCATTATTATAATAGTCTATCATGTGAGTATATCATAATTTAGGTATGCTTTGTACTACTGAAAGACATTTGTATTGTTCCAGGTTAGAGATAATTCAAATAGCACTGTTAATAAAATTCTTGTCTATGTTTTTTAGTAAACACATGTACTTTGTTATGCTTTTTTACTTTGGAGTATATACCTAAGGCAGGAATTGCTGATAATTGGAGATATATATATATATTTAGTGGATATTGGCAAAGCATGTTCCAAGGTGTTTTTTTCCCTGCCAACAGTGGATAAGAGTTCCTATTACTCCACATCCTTGCCAATATGTAGTACTATCACTTCTTATATTGTTAACCATTTGTGTGTGTTTGGAGTAGAATCACTTTGTGGCATTAATTTGCATTTCCTTGATGACTAAGGATTTACAGCCTTGCTAATCAAAGTACGGCCTATTAAGCAACAGTATCTACATCACCTGAGAGCTTGTTACAAGTGCAGAATCTCAGGTCCCATCTCAACTTTACTAAACCAGAATATGCACCTTAAAAAGATCCCTGGGGCAGGCACCAAGATGGCCAACTAGAAGCATCTGTGGTCCTTGGCTCTCACAGAGAGGAAGGAAAATGGTGAGTGAACTTGGCATCTTCAACTGAAATATCCAGGTTCTTGCATTGGGACTCACTAGGCAACCAACTTGATCCACAGAGAACTAAGAAAAGCAGTGTGGGGTGATAGCCCACCCTGGAGTGGCATGTGGCATGGAGCCAAAGGAACTCTCACCCCCAGCCAAAGGAAGCAGTGAGTGATTGTGTGACTCCATCCAGGAAACATGCTTCTACCACACATCTTTGCGATCTGCAATCAGGAGATCCCCTTGTGAGCCCATCCCGCCAGAGCCTTGGGTCTAATACACAGAGCTGTTTGGCATAGCAACAGAGTGGTCACTCAGGCTCACACAAAGACCTGGGAGTTTTACAGTCTCCAGCCCCAGGAATCCCAGTAAGGTGAGAGTTCCCTCAGCACATTCCCTAGGAAGGGGGCCGAATCCAGAAGAGCCAAGCACCATCCTTCTGGGTCCCACTTCCATGGCACCTCACAATATAAGACCCACTGGCTTAGAATTCCAGCTTGTCAGCACAACAGACTGGAGACTGCCTGAGATGGAAGAGTTCATAAGGGGTGGGGTGGCCACAACTTCTGTGGTTAGGTTGACTCAACCATTCTAGCCTGCCAGCTCTGGGGAGTCTAGACAGTCTTGATAATGAGGAATCCCCAACAGAACAACCCAGCTGCTATGCCGAATCATGGCCAGACTGCTTCTTTAAGTGGGACCCTAATCCATCCCTCTTCACTGGACAAGGATGTTAAAACAAACAAACAGAAGGCAACATTAACAACACTAACAACAACAAAAAAGACCTCACATAAAACATATTCAAAGGTCAGCAACCTCAAAAATTGAAGGTAGATGAGCCCACAAAGATAAGAAAGAATGAACACAAAACCACTGAAAACTCAAAAAGCCAGAGTGCTTCCTTTCTTCTAAACAGCTGCAATACCTCTCCAGCAAGAGCACAGAACTGAGCTGAGGCTGACATGGCTGAATTGACAGAAGTAGCCTTCATAAAGTGGGTAATAATGAACTTTGCTGAGCTAAAGGAGCATGTTGTAACCCAATGCAAAGAAGCTAAGAATCATGATAAAACAACACAGGAGTTGATAACCAGAATAGCCAGAATGGCATAACTGACCTGAAGGAGCTGAAAAACACAACATGAGAAAATTATAATGCAATAACAAGTATCAATAGCAGAACAGACCAAGTGGGGAAAGAATCTCAGAGCTTGAAGACTATCTTTCTAAAATAAGACAGACAGACAAGACTAAAGAAACGAGAATGAAAAAGAACAACAAAAAAAGACTTCCAAGAAATATGGGAATATCTAAAAAGATTGAACCTCATTGGGGTACTGAAAGAGACAGGAGAATGGAACCACATTGGCAAACAAACTTCAGAATATCATCTAGAAGAACTTCTCCCACCTTGCAAGACAGGTCAACATTCAAATTCAGGAAATCCAGAGAACCCTAGGAAGATACTTTGTGAGAAGACAAACCCCAAGACACATAATCATCAGATTCTCCAAGGTCAAAATGAAAGAAAAAATGTTTAGAGCAGCCAGAGAGAAAGGCCAGCTCACCTACAAAGGGAAACTCACCAGATCTCTCAGTGGAAACCCTATAAGCCACAAGATATTGGGGACCAATATTTAACATTCTTATAGAAAATATTTTCACCCCAGTATTTTATATCCAGCGAAACTAAGCTTCATAAGCAAAGAAGAAATAAGAACCTTTTCAGACAAGCAAATGCTGAGGGAATTTATCACTACCAGGCCTGCCTTGCAAGAGCTCTTGAAAAAAGCATTAAATATGGAAATGAAAAACTATTACCAGCCACTACAAAAACCCATTGAAGTACACTGACCAGTGACACTATGAAAAAACCACAGAAACAAGTCTGCAAAACAAAACAAAACAAAACAAACAAACAAAAAAAGCTAACATCATGATGAACATGATGAAAGTATCAAATTCACACATAACAATATTAACCTTAAATGTAAATGGGCTAAATGCCCCAGTTAAAAGAAACAAAATGGCAAGCTGGATAAAGAGTCAAGACCCATTGGTATGCTGTCTTCAAGAGACCTATCTCACATTCAAAGACACACATAGGCTCAAAATAAAGGGATTGAGGAAAATTTACCAAGCAAATGAAAAACAGAAAATAACAGGGGTCACAATCCTAGTTTCTGATAAAATAGACTTTAAGCCAACAAAGACCAGAAAAGACAAGGAAGGGCATTACATAATGGTAAAGGGTTTAATTCAACAAGAATAATTAACTATCCTAAATATATATGCACCCAGTACAGGAGTACCCAGATTCATAAAGCGAGTTCTTAGAGACCTACAAAGAGACTGAGATTCATACATAAAAATAATAGGAGACTCTATCACCCCACTGAAAATATTAGACAGCTCATTGAGACAGAAAATTAACAAAGATATTCAGGACCTGAACTCGGCTCTAGATCAAGCAGGCCTGATAGGTATATACAGGACTCTCCAACTCCCCTGCAAAAAAAAACAGAATATACATTCTTCTCATCACCATATGGCACTTACTCTAAAATTGATCACATAATTGAAAGTAAAATACTCCACAGCAAATGCACAAAAAACTAAAATCATAACCTACAATCTCTCAGACTACAGTGCAATCAAATTAGTACTCAAGACTAAGAAATTCACTCAAAACCACACAACTACCTGGAAATTAAACAACCTGCTCCCAAATGACTCATGGGTAAATAATGAAATTAAGGCAGAAATCAAGAAGTTCTTTGAAACCAATAAGAACAAAGACACAACATTCCAGAATCTCTGGGATGCATCTAAAGCAGTGATAAGGGGGAAATTCATAGAACTAAATGTCAACATCAAAAAGCTAGAAAGATCTCACATTAATAACCTAAGAACATAACTAAAATAACTAGAGAACAAAGAGTAAACAAAACCCAAAGCTAGCAGAAGACATGAAATAACCAAGATCAGAGTTGAACTGATGGAGAAAGAGACATGAAAAACCCTTCAAAAACTCAAAGAATCTGGGAGGTTGTTTTTTGAAAAAACTTAATAAAATACATAGACGATTACCTAGAATAATAAAGAAGAAAAGAGAGAAGAATCAAATGGTCACAATCAGAAATGATAAGGGGGATATTGCCACTGACCCCACAGAAACACAAACAACCATCAGAAAATACTATAAATACCTCTATGCACAATAATTTGAAAATCTAGAAGAAATGAACAAATTTATGGACACATACACTCTCCCAAGATGGAAACAAGAAGAAATTGAATCCCTGAATAGAACAATAAGTTCTGATATTGAGGCAATAATAAATAGCCTAGCAATCAAAACAGAAATTCCCAGAAGCAGATGGATTTACAAGTGAATTTTACTAGACATCTGAAACTAGCCCAAAAATTGAAAAGAAGAAACTCCTCCCTAACTCATTTTATGAGGCCCCCCTAATAACAAAACCTGGCAGAGTTAGAACAATACAAGAGAACTTCAGGCCAATATCCCTGATGAACACTGATGCAAAAATCCTCAGTAAAATACTAGCAAACTGAATCCAGCAGCACATCAAAAAGCTTATCCACCGTGATCAAGTCAGCTTCATCCCCAGGATGCAAGGTTGGTTCAACATATGCAAATCAATAAATGTAATTCATCCTGTAAGCAGAACTAAAGACAAAAACCACATGATTATCTCAATAGATGCAAAAAAGGCCTTCCATAAAATTCAACATTCCTTCATGTTAAAAACTCTCAATAAACTAGGTGTTGAAGGAACATACCTGAAAATAATAAGAACCATATATGACGAACCCACAGCCAATATTATACTGATTGAGCAAAACCTGGAAGTATTTTTATTGAAAACCAGCATAAGACAAGGATGCCTTCTCTCATCATTCCTGTTCAACACAGTATTAGAAGTTCTGGCCAGGGAAATCAGGCAAGAGAAAAAATAAAGGTATTCAAATAGGGATAGAGGAAGTCAAATTATTTTTGTTTGCAGATAAAATGATCCCATATCTAGAGAATCCCATTGCCACAATCCAAAAGCTTCTTAAGCTGATAAGCAAATTCAACAAAGTCTCAGGTTACAAAAACAATGTGCAAAAATTCCAAGCATTCCTATATACCAAAAACAGGCAAGCAGTGAAGCAAGTCATAAATTAACTCTCATTCACAATTGTCATTACAATAATAAAATACCTAGGAATAAAACTAAAATGGGAAGCAAAGGACCTCTTCAAGGAGAACTACAAACCACTGCTCAAGGAAATCAGAGAGAAAACAAAGAAATGGAGAAATATTACATGCTCATGAATAGAAAGAATCAATATTGTGAAATTGGACATACTGCCTAATGTAATTTATAGATTCAATGCTATTCTCATTAAACTACCATTGACATTCTTCGCAGAATTGGGAGAAACTACTTTAAAATTCATACAGAATCAAAAAAGAGCCCAGATAGCCAAGACAACTGTAAGCAAAAAGAACAAAGCTGGAGGTATCAAGTTACCTGACTTGAAACTATACTACTATACAAAGCTACAATAACCAAAAGAGCTTGGTACTGGCACAGAAACAGACACATAGACCAATGGAACAGAATAGAGAACTAAGAAATAAGACCACATACCTACAATCATCTGGCAATTCCATTTAGGACATAGGCACAGAAAAAATTTCGTGATGGAAACATCAAAAGCAGTTGCAACAAAAGCAAAAATTGATAAATGGAATCTAAACTAAAGAATTTCTGCACAGCAAAAGATGTGAACAGAATGGGAGAAATCTGTAGGGAGAATCTCCCATTCTCCCTACAGAATGGGAGAAAATTTTTGAAATCTGCCCATCTGACAAAGATCTTATATCCAGGGTTTACAAGGAACTTAAACTAATTTACAAGAAAATAAAAAAGCTCCATTAAAAAGTGGGCAAAGGACATGAAGAAACACTTCTCAAAAAAAAAAAAAAAAAAGACACTGATTCAGCCAACAAACATATAAAAAGAAGCTCAAATCACTCATCATTAGAGAAATGAAATTCAAAACGACAATGAGATACCATCTCATGTCAGACAGAATGGCAATTATTATAAAGTCCAGAAACAGATGCTGGCGAGGTGACAGAGAAAAAAATAATCCTTTTATACTGTGAGTGGGAGTGTAAATTAGTTCAACCGTTGTGGAAGACAGTGTGGTGATTCCTCAAAGATCTAGAGGCATAAATACCTTTTGGCCCAGCAATCACATTACTGGATATATACCAAAAGGAATGTAAATCATTCCATTACAAAGATACATGCACACATATGTTCACTGCAGCAGTATTCACAATAGCAAAGATATGAAATCAACCCAAATGTCCATCAATGATAGACTAGATAAAGAAAATGTGGTACATAATTCACCATGGAGTACTGTACAGCCATAAAAAGAAATGAGATCATGTCTTTTGCAGGAATATGAATGGAGCTGGAAGCTGTTATCCTCAGCAAACTAACACAGGAACAGAAAACCAAACACTGTATGTTCTCACTTGTAAGGGAGATCTGAACAATGAGAACACACCGCCACATGGAGGGAGGGGGAACACCACATATTGGGGCCTGTTGCGGGTAGGGGAGTAGCAGGAAGAATAGCTAAGGGATGCTGGGCTTCATTCTTAGGTAGTGCAATGATCTGTGAAGCAAACCACCATGGCATATGTTTACCTATGTAACAAACTTACACATCCTGCATGTGTGCCCTACAACTTAAAATAAAAGTTGAAGGAAAAAATCATAATAAAAACTTACAAGATTCCCAATTGATTTGTATGCATATTTATGTTTGAAAGCCTCTGAAGTAGAGTATCTTTATATATACTTATTGGAAAATCGAATACTATGTTTTAATAAAGGTATTTTAAGTCCACTTTCTTTGTGAGAATCTACAAAGCTGGAAAGAGTATTACTCTCAAACTTAGAGCAAGAAAAAATCCAGGCAAAATGCAAGTACAGAACTTTTCTTGAACCAAAGAATTGAATCAAAGAATTGAAATATCAGGTAACTAATTAACCTAAAATCTGTAGAAATAAAGATGCTCACAGGACATGAACACTTGTTTACCTGGGGCAGGCAGAAACAGACACTTGTAAAAATAATTCAGCTAAAATAGTTGATAAATTTCTGAGGCCTAGTATGGGCTGACAAGACAGTATGAAGGCCTTGGTAACTACTTTATTGTACACTGTAGGAATTCTAGTACAATGTTGACTTGAAAAGGATTATGGCAGGCATCTTTCATCATCTAAGGTACAAACTTTCAATAACTCACCATTGAATATGATGTTTGATATTGGATTTTTTTATATACTCCATACCAGATTGAGGAAATTATCTTATACTCATAGTTTACCAATTTGTTTTTGTTTTTGCCTAAATGAACATTGAATCTTATCAAATGCATTTCTAGTGTATATCAAAATATTATATATAATTGTTCTTTTTATATTATTGCCGTGAATTGCAATACAGGTTTTCAAATGTTAAATGACAATTGCTGTCTTGAACTGAAGCCACAAAATGTTGTGCTATCATTTTTATACATTATTGAGTTTGATATCTCGACATTTTAACAATTTAACACAAATATTGATGAAAATAGTGATATACAATTTTATTTTCTATAAATAATCTTGTCAAAATTTGATGTGAAGTTTATGAAAACCTCTAAAACCAACATGAAAGTGTTCTTCATTCTTCTTTTCTCTTGAGAATTTTTATGTTCCTTAAATCTTTGGAAGAGTTTACCATTGAAGGTGATGTGATCTGAATTTTCTATTTAGAAAGGTTTTAAAAATAAATATAAGGTTTTTAATAAATATAAAATATTCAGATTTTCTCTTACTTCTTGTGTCATTGCTGCTACGTTGTATTTCACTGTTTTTCCATTCCAACAAAAGTTTTTAAGCTATTAGCTTAAAATTATTCATAATGTTCTCTCATCTATGTAATATCTGTACTTTCATTTGAAGGGTTTTTTTTTTTAATTCCTGCTATTGGTAATTTTTGTGTTGTTCTAATTTTTTTTTTGTCCATCAGCTTTGCTAAATATCAATCAATTTTATTAATCTTTTTAATGAATCAATTTGAGATTTTTTTGATTCTGTTTATATTTATTTTCAGTTTCTTTTAGTTCTGTTCCTAATTTTCTTATTTTCCATTTTAGCAATTTGGCTTTGATTTGTTATTGTTTTTCTACCTTTGGGAGATGGAATTTAACTTAAATGACTTTCAACCTTTTTCTTTTTATATTTTATACATTTTAAACACCACATTTTTCTTAAATACTGATGTTGTGGCATCTCCCTAGTTTTGGTATCTCTCATCTTCATTATCTATCATTTGAAACTGTTTTCTCATTTTGAGTCCTTCTGCCACCTGGAGCTAATTCAAAGCATATTGTTTAATTTCAAAGAATTTAGGGACTTTCTAATTATCTTTAAGTTCTTGATTCCTTTATTAATTCCATTGTACTAGGAGAAGAAACTCTGAATTGCATTATTATTTTTATGTCTTAGCAGATGGTCAGTTTCCGTAAATGTTTCATTGTTCACTTAAAAATAAATTGAAATTTGTTGTTAGGTTTAGTGTTTTCTATCTGTCAGATAGAGTGCATTATATATTTTCAGCTTTGCAATGTGATGGAAATAATTTATTTTTATAAATTAATAACTGTACAAAGTTATGGGATACATGTGAAATTTTGTCACATGTATATGATGTGTAGTGATCAAGTCAGAGTATTTAGGGTTCCATCATCAGAGTACGATAAATTTTTGTCAACTATAGTAACCTTAATCTGCAATCAGACATTGAATTGATTCCTTCTAACTGTATGTTAGTACCCTTTAACCCACTTCACTCCCTCCTCCCTCTCTCCCTACTCACCCTTCCCAGTCTTATCTATCTTTTCACTCCCTTCCTCCATGTGATCAAATGTTTTAGCTACCATACATAAGTATGAGAATTTCCTGTATTTGTCTTTTTGTGCCTCATTTATTTCACTCAATATAGTGACCTCCAGTTCCATCCATGTTGCTGCAAATGACATGATTTCATTCTTCTTACAGCCAAATAGTATTCCATTGTGCATACTTACTATACATTCATCCACTGGTGGATTCTTAGATTTCATATCTTTGCTATTGTGAACAGTGCTGCCATATACATGAGAGTATAGATATCTAATTGATATATTGTTTATTTTCCTTTGGGTAGCAAGTAGTGGGATTGTTATATTGAGTGGTAATTCTGTGTTTAGTTTGTTGTAAAATCTCCATACTGTTTTTCATAGTGGATGTACCATTTTACATTCTCACCAAGAGTGTATAAGAGCTCCCTTACCTGAGCATCATCACTTCCTGTTATGTTTGGTTTTTTAATAGCAGCCATTCTGATTGAAGTTACATGATACCGTATTGTGTTTTTCTTTTGAATTTTTCTGCAGATTAAAGATGTTAAACATTTCTTCATATACCTATTAGCCATTTGTATGTCTTCTTTTGAGAAATGTCTATTCATGTCCTTTGCCCACTTTCTTGATGTGATTGTTAATTTCCTGTTCAATTGTTTGTGTTCCTTGTATATTCTGGATATTGGCCTCCTGTTGGATAAATAGTTTGCAAGTATTTTCTCCTATTCAACAGGTTGTCTCTTCAGTCTTTTGTTTATTTCTTTGACTGTGCAAAAGCTTTTTAGTTAAATACCATTGGTTTATTTTTGCTTTTGTTGCTTGTGCTTTTGAGGTCTTAGTCATAAATTCTTTGTCTGGATCATATCTGGGGGAATTTTCTTTAGAGTTTCTTCTAGTACTTTTATATCTTCTGGTGTTACATTTAAGCATTTAATCCATTTTCACTTGATTTTTGTATATGGTGAGAGATAGGGGTCGAGTTTCATTCTTCTGCATATGGCTATATAACTTTCCACTACCATTTATGCAAGAGGGTGTCCTTTACTCAGTAGAATTTCTTGTTGGCTTTGTCAAAGATCAGGTGCCTGTAAATATGTGGCATTATTTCTGGGTTCTCTATTCTGTTCCATTGGTCTATATGTCTATTTTTATAACAATACAATGCTGTTTTAGATACAATAGCCTTAGAATATGTTTTGAAGTCAAATAATGTGATGCCTTCAGTTTTGTTCTTTTTGCTCAGGATTTCTTTGGTTACTATGACTTTATTTGGTTTAACATGATTTTTAGGATTTTTTTTCTAATTGTGTGAAGAATCACATTTGTATTTTGATAGGAGTTGCACTGAATCTTCAGATTGCTTACGACAATATGGTCATTATAATGATAATAATTCTTCTAATTCATGAGAATGAAATGTTTTTCTATTTGAGCCATCATCAGTTTTTTCAGTGAATGTTTTGTAGTTTTCCTTGTAGAAGTCTTTCACCTCTTGAGTAAATTTATTCCTATGTATTTTATTTTTGTAGCTATTGTAAATGACATGCAAATTTTTTTGGCTAGATCATTATTGACGTATAGAAATGCTACTGAATTTTTGTACATTGATTTTGTGTCATACAAACTTACTGAATTCATGTGTCGAAACTGAGAGTCTCTTTGTGGAATTTTTCTAAATATAAGATCGTATCATCAGAGGAACAATCTGACTTCCTCTTTTCCTGTTTGGAACTCTTTTCTTTCTTTCTTTTGACTTAATTCTCTGGCTAGAAATTCCAGTATTATGTTGAAACAGGAGAGGTGAAAGTGAGCATATTTGTCTTGTTCTAGTTCTGAGAGAAAAGACTTTCAACTTTTCCCCATTCATTATGATATTAGCTGTGGGTTTATATATACAACGTTTGTTATGTTGAGGTATCCTCCTTCTATTCCTAGTTTATTATGAAAAAAGCAATTTTATCAAACACTTTTTCTTCACCTTTTGAGAAGATCATATGACTTTTGTCCTTTATTCTGTTGATGTGATGCATCACATATATTTATTTGCATATGGTGAACCATCTTGTATCCCTTGTATAAATCACACTTGATGATAGTATACTATCTTTTTGATGTGAAGTTGGATTCAATTTGCTATTATTTTGTTAAAGATTTTTGCATTTGTTTATCATGATATTGACCTACAGTTTTCTGGATTGTTTTGTTGTATCTTTGTCTGGTTTTGGTATCAAGGTATCACGGTCATGCTAGCCTTGTTGAATGAGTTAGGAAAAAATTTCTCCTCTTTGATTTTTAAAGATATTTTCAGGAGAATTGGTATTAGTTCTTCTTTGTACATTTGTTAGAATTCAGCTGGGAATACATCCAGTCTGGGGATTTTCTTTGTTAGAAGGATTTTTATTACTGACTCAATCTTACTACTCATTATGGGTTTGTTCAGGAGATCAATTTCTTCCAAATTGAATCTTGGGAGGTTGTGTTTTTCCAGAAATTTCTCCATTTCCTCTCGGTTTTCTGGTTTGTGAGCATAGCATTGTTCATAATAATCTGTTAATCTTTTGTATTTCTGTAGTATTAGTTGTAACATCTCCTTTTTCATTTCTGATCGTATTTATTGGACCTTCTCTCTTCTTAGTTTAGCTAGTGGATTATGAATTTTGTTGGTCTCTTTGAATAACCAACTTTTTATTTTGTTGATCTTTTATATTGTTTTTTGGCCTCTCATTTAATTATACTCTGATCTGTGTTACTTCTTTTCTTCTGCTTATTTGGGGTTTGGTTTGTTCTTGCTTTTCTAATTCTTTGAGGTGCAAAATTCAGTTGTTAATTTATGATCCTTCTACTTTTTTGATGTAGGCATTTAATGCAGCAAACTTTCCTTTTTGCATTGCTTTTGTTCCATCCCAGAGGTTTTGGTATGTTGCCTTTTCATTTTCATTTGTTTCAAGAGACTTTTTGATTTTCTTCTTAATTTCTTCATTGACCTTATGTTCATTAGGAAGCATACTGTTTCATTTTCATGTATTTGTACATTGTCCAATGTTCCTCTTAGTATTAATTTCTATCTTTGTTTCCTCAGCCTGACAAGATACTTGACATCATTTCCATTTTTTTAAATTTTATGACACCTGATTTTCATGTAGCCTAACATATGGTCTATCCTGGAGAATGATCCAAGTGCTTATGAAAAGTATGCATATTCTACAGTTGTGAAATAGAATGCTCTGTAAAGGTCTGTTAAGTCCATTTGGTCTTAAGTCCAGTTTAAATCCAATGTTTCTTTGGTGAATTTCTATCTAGTTAATCTATCTAATACTGAGAGCAGGATTTCCCACTGTTATTGCATTCAATCTATCATTCTCTCTTTATATCTAGTAATATCTTTTATGAATCTGGGTGTTTCCGTGTTGGTTGCATATATATTTAGAATTGATCAATCCTATTTCTGGATTTCTCTTTATAATTATATAATGGCATTGTCTTTTATTTTTTACTGTTTTAACTTAAAGTCTGTTTTATCTGATGCAAATTTAGCTACTACTACTTGATTTAGGTTTGCTTTTACACAAAAATTTTTTTCTATCCCTTTACTTTCAGTCTATATTTATATTTACTGATAATATACTTTTATTATAAGTGGCATATAATTGGATTTTTTTTATCCATTCAGTCAACTTATATATTTTAAGCAGGGCATTAAATATATTTATGTTCAAGTTTATTATTGATATGTTGGTTTTGCTCTGTCATATTGTTCGCTATTTTCTGTTGGTTTTACATATTATTTGTTCTTTCTTTTTCTCTTACTGTTTGTCATTGTGGTTTGGTGGATTTCTATACTGGTACCATTTGAGTCCCTTCTTTTCCTCCTTCATGTGACTGCTTTACCAGCAAGTTTTATACTTTGGGTGTTTTATACTGGTAAATATAATTCTTCTGCTTTTAAGTTTTGGGCTCTGTTGAGTTTCTTGTAGGGCCAGTCAAGTGGTAATACATTTTCTCAGCATTTGCTTTTCTAGGATAGACTTTATTTCTCCTTCATTTACGAAGGATATTTTTGTTTGCTATAGTATTGTTTACTGAGAGGTTTTCTTTCTCATTTTAGCACTTTGAATATACCACTTCCTACCTGTAAGTTTTCTGCTGAGAAATCCACTGTTAGTCTAATGTGGTTTTCTTTATTGGTGAGCAGATGCTTTTCTCTTGCTGTTTTTAGAATTCATTCTTTAGCTTTGCCTTTAGGTGGTCTGACTATAATATGCCACAGAGAAACTCGTTTTGCATTGTATTTGTGATATGGTTTGGATGTTTTCTCCCTTCCCTCCAAATCTCATGTTGAAATGTGACTTCCAATACTGGTTGTGAGCCTAGTGGGAGATGTTCAGATCATAGAGGCATGTCCCTCATGAATGGCTTGGTGCTGACCTAATGGAGTAGTGAGTAATTCTTGCTCTGAATTCACACAAAATTCGGTTGTTTCAAAGAGTGTGGCACTGACTCCCTTTATCTTTCATGCTCCCGCTCTCATCACATGATACACTGGCTTCTCCAATGCCTTCTGCCATGATGGGAAGCCACCATCAAGAGAACATGCCAGAGCCATGCATTCTGTACAGCCTGCAGAACTATAAGCCAAAAATAAACATTTTTTCTTTATAAATTACCCAGTCTCAGGCATTCCTTTATAGCAATGCAAATAGACTAACACAATCTACCTGGGGATCCCTGAGACTCCTGTATCTGAAAGTCTGTAATTTGTGCTAGACTTGGAGAGTTTTCATCTATTATTTCATTAAATAGATTTTTCAAATCCTCTTTTCTCTTCACCCTTGTGAATATCAATAATTTGCATATTTGATCACTTTATGTTGTCCTAAATGTCACAAAGTCTTTGCTAATTCTCTTTTAGCCATTTTTTTCCTATATTTTTGTCTGACTGAATTATTCCAAAAGGCCTGTCTTCAAATTCCGAGATTCTTTCTTCTACTTCAAATTCTGAGATTCTTCTGCTAGTCTATTGTTGAAGCTCTCAAACATAGTTTGTATTTTGTTTAATAAATTGTTCTGTTCCATATTTGCTATTTAATTCTTTCTTAAAAAAACTATCTTTTTGGTAAATTTCTCATTAATATCCAGAATTGTTTTCTGATTTGCTCTTATTGTGTTCAGAATTCTATTTCACTGAGCTTCTTTGACCTTTTTTTTTTTTTTTTTTTTAGACGGAGTCTCGTTCTGTCGCCCAGGCTGGAGTGCAGTGGCCGGATCTCAGTTCACTACAAGCTCCGCCTCCCGGGTTTACCCATTCTCCTGCCTCAGCCTCCCGAGTAGCTGGGACTACAGGCGCCGGCCACCTCGCCCGGCTGGTTTTTTGTACTTTTTAGTAGAGACGGGGTTTCACCGTGTTCGCCAGGATGGTCTCGACCTCCTGACCTCGTGATCCGCCCGTCTCGGCCTCCCAAAGTGCTGAGATTACAGGCTTGAGCCACCGCGCCCGGCCTTCACTGAGCTTCTTTAAAAATCAATATTTTGAATTACTAACTTGGGATTTCAAAAATTTCTATTTGACTAAGATCTATTGCTGAAGAATTGTTGTGTTCCTTTGAAGGTGTCGTATTTCCTTACTTTATCATGTTTCCTATTTCCTTATGTTGATATCTGCACATCTTGTGTAAACAATCTCTTCTTCCTATTTTTGAACATATTGCCATACGGTAGGACTTTTTCTGAAGATGTATCTGTGGTTTTCATTGGGTAGGGGAATTTGGCTTTGATTCTAGATGTATGCAATAGTGTAGTCTCTGTATGGTTTATATGACTGTAAAATGCATTAATGGTTCTGTGATTTTTCTCAATGGTTTAGGGTACAGTTATTATTGGAGGCTGTCGTGAAGCTGTGCTGGTGACTAGAGTGCTAGGTATTCCAGTCTTCCAGCTCGAGTGGGGGCAGTGGTGAGTTGAGAGTGACTATTTTTGTGTCCCAGGGGGATTTACACTGGCAGCAGTGTTGACAGTTATTGGTAGGCCAATTCTTGGACTTCCAGGTGGCTTGCTCAGATACTGGCAGTGACAGTAGTAGACTGGGTGACTATGTTGGTTTTCAGGCCTCTGGACAGCCAGCATGTTGTGGGTGATGGCGGTAGCAGTGGCAAGACAATTATCTGGATCTCAAGCAGTGTGCGCTGATGTTGGTTATGGCTACCATGGACTAGGCTGGGTGAGCCAGCTTAATTTGATTATTCTTTTCAAAATTAATTTGATTAGCCTCTATATTGTACTTCTCAGAATACCTATACATTTCATTAATAGTTATTTTTGATTACATGCCTTACTCTCAATAATTTTAAAGATTTTTTTTTTATCTCCTGATACCAGTACCTAGACATTGTCTGGTACATAATAGGTTTTATATAAATGTTATTTTTTATTTGCTCCCCTCCCTGGTAATATGGGTTTCTTTGTGTCAAGATGATTTGGCCTATTTTTTCTTAGATGTTATATATTTATATTTCCTGATTAGCACCCAAGTAATGCTATTTCTTCCTGGGAAATATGTCTTTTGATATATGCTACTCCGACAGACAGATGTACTAAGTCTGAGATTCACATCTGAGGTTACTCCACAAGATTAATAATTCCTAATGCTGCTACAGCCTGCTAAACTGTGCTAAGCTGATAAAGGCTGTCGGGAAAACACCTAAGAAATTAGAGATTTGGAGTTAAGTAACTTTAAGATCAAGAACTTATTTTGCACAAACTGCTGTATCTGTAATGATTACTCCCTGAAATGTATAAAATGAAGATTAAATAATACTCGAATGTCTTCACAGTCATAGCTTTATAGAAGCTGACTTCTACCTCTATCAATAATGTTATCTTTTACTACATATATTCTAAATAGCAATCAAAGTAAAATGTCATAATTGCCTAACTCTAGTCCTACACTTTCCTGCTTCTGACTTTGCTTAGATCTTTGTATCACCAATAATAATCCCTACTGATATTTCTTCCTCTCAACATCCTAACTTTCTTCAACTTCAACTCAAACTGTTTCCATAATGCCTTCCCTGATCTGCTACTGATAATAAATTTCCCTGTTTTCTCTAAAGTTGCAGCTTTTGTTTACATGTTGTGTTACATTTTAGTCATTTATGTTTATATACAAGTGCTCCTACCAGCTTTTAAGTTCGTCTAAGTTGAAAACATTATTAGTTAGTTATTGCTGTATAATAAATCACCCTAAAATTTAGTATCTTAAGGCAATAAACATCTATTGATCAGGAATTAGGGAGTAGTTTAGCTATATGCTTTGACTTGGTTGTTATGAATGTTGTAGTCAAAATTTGACCACAGCTGCAGTCATCAGGATCCGTCTTCAACTTGGCTCATGTACATGGCTATGGAAAGGAGGTTCCAGTTCCTCATTGGCTGTTAGGGATAGTGCTCAGTTACTTGTTAAGCTGCTTGAGTGTTCTTCAACATGGTGGGTAGCTTCCCTCAGAATGAGTGACCCAAGAGGGAGAGAGCAAGAAGGAAGCTAAAGTGCTTTTATTACCAAGTCCCAGAAGTCATATATCATCAATTCTGCCATACTTAATTTGTTAGAAATGAGTTATCAAGTATAGACCAAACCCAAGTGGAGGAAGATTAGACTCTACCAGTTGAAAAGAAGAGCAATGAATAATTTGTGAATACATTTTTTAAAAACCACAAGAATAATATCTCATTAATATCCATATAGCTATATCATCATGCCTTGTGAATTTTGAACAAATGAACCAATTGATGAATTAATATTAATGTGTATACAGTGCACTTGTGGATTTATTTTTTATATACTCCTTATTGTCACTAGAACGTAAGAGAGAGGGGGTATTTATATTGATGTTTACATTTAGAGCAACCATACATCCTAATTTGCCAGGGGCAGATTCAATTAACACCTGTTGTCCCAGCATCCCATGCCACTCAATAATTGTCCTGGAATTTTCCTTTAAATAAATGATTGTTATCAAACGTGAACATAAATTGGGATTTGTTTGGTGTCTTTACTTTCAGAAACCTGTAATTAAGAAAATTATCTCTTCAACATGTTTGAAATATCAAAGATGCGTTAGACAACTGTAACAGATACAACATAACCAATACTTCAATTGGAGGATAAATAGAGAGTCCTACTGAATGAAGCAAATTATCCTCAAGCAGGAATAGCTAGGAATAGCTGACTCCATCTAGTTTCTGGCAGTAGTGGAAAGGATATTCAATGCTGGTGCACCTGCCAGTTACTTCATTAATAATCAGTTGTGCCATGTCCTGTGCAATATTGCAAAGCCACCAGATGGCTCTTTTAGTGAACACTGTAGTAAGTTGTCAGTTATTTATAAGTGAAATATGAGAAGGAAAAAGAGATTCCATATTTAGACTGTGTAGAAAGAATAGTCTAAACATTTTTGGCTATATGTGCCCTTGACATATATTGTATTTTACTTTAAATATTTAACTATATATCTTAATATTTTAAATAACTTTTTATTTTACAGGCAACTCTGATGGCAGGAATAAACTAAAATTTTATTTGAATTAAAACTTCATTTGGAAATAAGCTCCATTTCATTTTCTCAAGGAATCTGACAGTAAAGGTATAAAATTCAAACACATTGAAATTTACTGTCCACCATGGAGACTGCAGCAAAATCCCTGACATATGGCTATGAAAAGATATAATTCTGCTGAAAAAGTATCAGTATGAAGTTTAAAAGTTAGTATTATAAGAAGGGTGTGAAAAAGATAAATCACATGGGCATGTGCAGAAGGTACATTTATATATTATTTGGTGAAGCACTTTTTATTTGATACAAATTGACTTTACTATTTTATTTATTCCAAGTATTTTTGTGTATGTTTGAAAAACAAAGTGATGGCTCTTAACACACTGGCTCCTTTAGCAGGAGAATTTTCAAGATAGGAGGGTGATGCCAGTGTTAGTATTTTAGTGTTACCAAATGCTTGAAATGAGAGTATAAATTATGACAATAAATGTTCAATATTTTCATGCACGTCAAAAAATCAAAATAAGGCTTTTGAAAGCTTACTCAAACTGATTTTTTTTCTTCCAGCTTAAACAAATTTTGTAACTGACATGTAATAATTGCATATACTTATGGATTACAGTGATGTTGCAATATACATGATGTATAGTGATCATTTCAAGGTAATTAACATATCCGTCAGTTCAGAAATATTTATCATTTCTTTGTTATGGAACATTCAATAGCTTCCTTCTAGCTCTTTGAAAATATATATTACTGTTAACTCTAGTCATACTATAGTGCTATAGACCAATAGAACTTATTCCTCCCATGTAGCTTCGATTTTATTTCTTTTAACAAATCTCTTTCTTTTTTCTTTTTTTTAAATTATACTTTAAGTTCTAGGGTACATGTGCATAATGTGCAGGTTTGTTACATATGTATACTTGTGCCATGTTGGTGTGCTGCCCCCATCAACTCGTCAGCACCCATCAACTCGTCATTTACATCAGGTATAACTCCCAATGTAATCCCTCCCCACTCCCCCCTCCCCGTGATAGGCCCCGGTGTGTGATGTTCCCCTTCCTGAGTCCAAATGATCTCATTGTTCAGTTCCCATCTATGAGTGAGAACATGCGGTGTTTGGTTTTCTGTTCTTGCGATAGTTTGCTGAGAATGATGGTTTCCAGCTGCATCCATGTCCCTACAAAGGACACAAACTCATCCTTTTTTATGGCTGCATAGTATTCCATGGTGTATAGGTGCCACATTTTCTTAATCCAGTCTGTCACTGATGGACATTTGGGTTGATTCCAAGTCTTTGCTATTGTGAATAGTGCCGCAATAAACATACGTGTGCATGTGTCTTTATAGCAGCATGATTTATAATCCTTTGGGTATATACCCAGTAATGGGATGGCTGGGTCATATGGTACTTCTAGTTCTAGATCCTTGAGGAATCGCCATACTGTTTTCCATAATGGTTGAACTAGTTTACAATACCCCCAACAGTGTAAAAGTGTTCCTATTTCTCCACATCCTCTCCAGCACCTGTTGTTTCCTGACTTTTTAATGATTGCCATTCTAACTGGTGTGAGATGGTATCTCATTGTGGTTTTGATTTGCATTTCTCTGATGGCCAGTGATGATGAGCATTTTTTCATGTGTCTGTTGGCTGTATGAATGTCTTCTTTTGAGAAATGTCTGTTCATATCCTTTGCCCACTTTTGGATGGGGTTGTTTGCTTTTTTCTTGTAAATTTGTTTGAGTTCTTTGTAGGTTCTGGATATTAGCCCTATCCCTCCTCCCCGCTACCATTTCCAGCCTCTTGTATCCTCTTTGTACTTCTATCCATACTCTTTTTAGCTTTCACATATAAGTGAGAACACATGATGTTTAACTTTATGTTCCTGCCTTGTTTCACTTAATATAACGTCCTCCAGTTCCATTAATATTGCTGTGAATTACAGGATTTTATTCCTTTGTGTGGCTGAATAGTATTCCATTGTATAAATACACTAAGTTTTCTTTATCCATTCATCTGTTGTTAGAAACCTAGATTGATTCTGTACCTTGGCTGTTTGAATGGTGCTGCAGTAAACGTGGGTGTGCAGATGTCTCTTCAACATACTGATTTTCTTTCCTTTGGATACATGTCCATTAGTGAGATTGCCAGATAATACAATAAATCTATTTGTAGATTTTTGAGAAACCTCCACAGTGTTCTTCATAATGGTTATACTATTTTACATTCCCACCAACAGTGTATAAAAGTTGTCCATTCTTTACATCCTCTCCAGTATTTGTTATCTTTTTAAATAATAGCCATCCTAAACTGGAGTAAGATGACACGTCATTTTGTTTTCGATTTGCATTTTCCTGATGATTTGTGATGATAGCACTTTTTCATATATTTCTTGGCCACTGGCATGTATTCTTTTGAGAAATGTTTGCTCAGATCATTGGTCAGTTTTTTAATTTGACTTTCTTATTTTTTGCTGTTGAGATGTTTGAACTTCCTATATATTCTGGATATTAATCCCTGTCAGGTGAATGGTTTGCAAATATTTTCTTCCATTATGTAGGTTTTCTTTTCACTCTGTTGATTGTTTCCTTTGCTCTGCAGAAGCTTTGTGTTTGATATAATCCCATTGGTTTATTTTTATTTTTGTTGCCTGTGCTTTTGAGGTCTGATTCATAAAATCTCTTCCCAGACCAAGGTCCTAAGGAATTTCCCCTGTTTACTTCTAGGAGATTTATAGTTTTGGGTCTTACATTTGGTCTTTCATCTATTTTGAATTGATTTTTGTCTAATGTAAGCCATTGGGATCTAGTTTCCTTCTTACACATATAAATATACAGTCTTCCAAGTGCCATTTTTTGAAAAGACTGTCATTTCTCCAGTGTATGTTCTTGATGCTTTTATCAAAAATAATTTGGCTATAGATATGTGGATTATTACTAGGTTCTCTATTCTGTTCCATTGGTCTATATTTCTGTTTTTATGCCAGTAAGTGCTATTGTAAATTAAGTTAAAATTATCAATATCGAAGATAAAAATACTTTAAATAGTATAATGCAAATATAAATATTGGTGGAATACAGCATCATGGTAGATCCAATGTTTTGTCTAAATTAACAAACCTATGTGACAGAAATACACTTCAAAGTCTTTGTAAAATATACCTAATTCAATATTACATCCAAACAAGTTCTGATGTCCTATCCAACTAAATAGATGCTATAGCTGATAAATTTTACATATACCAAAACAACTACAAAATTATGATGATCATCAAGAAATTGAATATACATTTTTAAAAGTACTTTTCCTTACTGTCCTTAATCAATAGGATTTTAGAAATTCTGAACCCTTAAATGACCATTTTGTAAATCAGTCTAGGTGTTCTACAATGGTATAGGATTGGGGTGAGTAATTAATTCAATATGTTAGTTTATTTTGTTAGAAATCAATGAGAAATCTGTAAAATATTAAACAAATAGAATGTCACAAAAGTTCAATATTTTAAGCTCTTAGCCACTTCAAATTATTATAACTAGATTTGCAAATAGGCAATAAAATGTGTTCTTATAAAAAGAAAATTAAATAATAAGAGTTCAATTTTATAGGTAGGCTTTGGGTACGTCAACTTTTGGAAAGACTCCTTTATATTCTGCACAACTAGAATGAAGCTGAGATCTATTATTTTAGAGTATCTATGCTGTGTAAAATATTCAAAAGAGTCATAAATACAGAAAACACATTTGATGTGTTTTGTCCTTTAAAAAAACTAATTCGGAAAATTGCTCTGAAATAAAGCAAGAAAATACCTGTGAAAATATTTGAACCACTATGTTTACACATTTCAATTTAAAAAATTACAATTAAGAGGTTTTTTTACGTAGCAGAATTTTTTCTGAGCTTACTGAATACACTGTGTTTCTTCACTTTGAAATATTAACATAGACAGAGAGGGTCAGTTGATAGTATCAACAATTTCAAATGTATTTATTAACTGCTTTTTGCCATAAAAATAATGCAGGCAATTTTGATAAATGTATTAGGTTGTTGCCAAAGTAATTGCGGTTTTTGCCACTAAAAGTAATGACAAAAACAGCAATTACTTTTGCACCAACAAAATAAAATAAAAATATCAGGTTGATAAATATAGTCTTTAGTGAAAAACATGTAACATGGTATTAGAGACATTTCATAATATACTTAAAAATATGTAAATATACATCAAAAATTAACTATACTGCTTCTGTTACTTTTAATGTTCATATAATCAATAGAAAACCTTTTTACTCACAATAAAATGCTTGGATTTATGCTATTTTTATACTTTAGAAATAATTTTATTTTTGAAAGTACTTGTTGAATAGAATTATTTTATATGTCCATTGACATATAAATGTGTTGGTCAATAAATATTTCAAAATATTAGAACTATATGAATATCACTTTAAATATTCTATTAGTCCTCCTTTACTCTCAAAGCGATCATGGATGAACAATTAATTATATGGCCAATCTAATTTTATTATTTTTGTGTTTCTGTTATCATCACTAAGCCTCTGATTCATCCCCTTCAAATTACCAATTTTTATAATTTTTGACATATTAAGAATGACTTCCTGTTTTTTCTTGGAAACTAGTGTCTTTATTTTTCAGTTGACATGAACTATTACCATGCAATTCTATGTTGAACACTTTTCTGTGAAATTGTGAAAAAGACTAAATCTCTAGTTTCTTTCAATAAAATAAAGGCTTGGAAGACCGATGAAGGGCTAAATTTAATTTTTACTAGTTACTTACTACGGAGCCTTAGAACATTAAATAATGTCTTTGCACATTATGTAATATTATTCCTTATCTGTGTTACACATATAATAACGCTTACTTCACAAGTTTTCTGTAAACATTGTATCATAACCCACCAAATTGGCAATGACTCAAAAGCTTGATAGTATACTGTTGGTGCAAACAAAGCGAAACATGAACTCTCATACAGTGCTGGTGGGATTGCAAATTGATACAATCCATATGGAGAGGAGTTTGGCAATCTTTTACACAATTGCATACATATTTATCTTTTGACTCAGAAATCTCAGTTCTAAGAATATGCTAGGAACACCTCCAAAAATAGAAAAATACATATGCACAAAGTTAGTCATTCTGTATAATTGATCATTGCAAAATGTTGGAAAATAGCTAAATATTCCAGCATAGAAGATCCACTGAATGAACTATGGTACCTACAAGCAAATTGATACCATAAAGCCTTTTAAAAAATAAAATGAGGAACAATTCTATGAACAACTATGAAGGGATTTCTGAGAGATATTGTAAAATTTAAAAAGTAAAGTATGAAGTGATTTATATTAATACATTAGCCTTACCAGGCATGGTGGCATGTGCTTGTAGTTGCAGCTACTTAGGAGGCTGAGGCAGGAGGACTGCTTGAGCCTGGGAGGTCAGGGAGGCAGTGAGCTGTGATCATGTCACTGGACTCCAGCCTGGGTGACACGGTGAGACCCTGGCTCAAGGAAAAGAAAAAAGAAAAAAGAGGAGAGTGATGGAGAGAGAGAAAAGAAAATACAAAGCCAGGTACAGTGGCTCATGCCTGTAATCCCAGTATTTTGGGATGCCTAGGTGGGTGGATCACTTGAGGTCAGAAGTTTGAGACCAGCCTGACCAACATGCTGAAACCTCATCTCTAATAAAAACACAAAAATTAGCCATGCATGGTAGCACATGCCTGTAATCCAGTCACTCAGAAGGCTGAGGCAGAATTGCTTGAACTTGGGAAGCAGAGGTTATAGTGAGCTGAGATCGCTCCACTGCACTCCAGTCTGGGCAACAAAGCAAAACTCTTCTCAAAAAAAAAAAAAAAAAAAAAAAAAAAAGGAAAGAAAGAAAGAAAGAATAGAAAATATATACACATTTGCTTATCTTTCCAAAAAGAAATACAGAAAAGGTAAACCAAAAAACAATGAAATTTATTACTTTCAAGGGTGCAGGAGAAACAGTGGAATGGATACGGAAACACATTTATCTGAATATATGTTTTTTGCATGATCATGAGGGTCTTTTTGAAAAGATTGTACACTAAAAATATTAAGCCTACAAATGAATCTAATTCAAAGAATTCTTTTCAAAGAAATATCATAAACACACTGAAGAAAAAAAGAAAAAATGAATTCAAGTAATTTATAAAAGCATTCTTTGGCTGGGTGATTATTATCAATCTTGAGCAGTATGGGTTAGTAAAGGGAGGGAACTACTACAAACAAACCCTGGGCCATCTTTAGAACATTTTATTTTTTAGTCATATGAACAAAGCAATTTTCAAATCATTTCAGATATATTATATAATTGAGAAAATAAGTAAATGTATTGATGTGGGGAGCCAGAGTTGAAGGAGGGAAATAAAAATATAAAATAGGGGAAGAAAGAACCTTGTGAAACAGATTTAAATTTAGAGATACTGGTGTAAGCTCATGGCTTCAAATATATGTATTTGAATGTGTATTTACATGTACACATGTATATATATATGTACACATACATAGATATACACACATATGTGTATAGATGTAGATATAGACATATAAATATATGGTCATACACACATATGCATGTATTCCCTATCTCTGACCACTGCAGGAGTCTATAAACAGATATATCCATTAACAATATACATACCTAGCAACTCAGAGATCTTGATTTTTTTTTTTTTTTTTTTTTTTTTGAGACGGAGTCTTGCTCTGTCACCCAGGCTGGAGTGCAGTGGCCGGATCTCAGCTCACTACAAGCTCCGCCTCCCGGGTTTACGCCATTCTCCTGCCTCAGCCTCCCGAGTAGCTGGGACTACAGGCGCCCGCCACCTCGCCCGGCTAGTTTTTTTGTATTTTTTAGTAGAGACGGGGTTTCACCGTGTTAGCCGGGATGGTCTCTCGATCTCCTGACCTCGTGATCCGCCCGTCTCGGCCTCCCAAAGTGCTGGGATTACAAGCTTGAGCCACCGCGCCCGGCCAGGGATCTTGATTTTTTAAGTCACATTCCCCACTTAAAGGAAAAACATTTTCAGGGCTACTATGTCATAATTAAGTAGCTCAAAAAAAAAAAAATGATGAAGACATGTGACAGGGGCACTGTTTAGATCTGGAAAACTCTGAACACCAAGATTATTAAGTATAATAATTACAAGCAATTGAAAAAATAGAAATCCATGCTCCCAAACTAATAATTAACAGTTAAATTTTATGTACATACATTTACAAATACATAAATACATTTATAAATGGGAGGTGGTTAAGTTCTAGCTAATAAAACGTGAAGCACATGCTATAATAGGAAAATTGTCATTTTGCAAACATATAGTAAAATTTTGTTAATTTAAGAATCATCAATGGATGATAAGCTTTGGGGGAAATTTCAGTGAGCACAGAATATTTTCATGCCTTAAAAGTGTTTCTCACAAATTGCTTATTATTTGCAAGGGAAAATGTAGTAAATTATACAGTAGACAAATCAGACATCCCTTTGTAGGGGTATTGAAAATTGATATAACCAGTGGAAGCAAAAGAATGACATGTGCCCTCAAATGTGATTTTCTGAGAAGTGCACAACTTCAACTAAGCATTATTCGAGCAAGAAATAAATAATGTGAATCTAATGATGAGAAAACATCAAGAAAGCTCAGGTTGAGGTATCATTTATACAAGTCGTAGATAATGTATTTTTATTTTTGTTATTTTTTTCCTATTTTAATTTTAGAGTCAGGAGGCACATGTGAAGGTTTTCTTACAAGGATAATTGTGTGGTACTGAGGTTTGGGCTTCTTTTCATCGTGTCCCTTAGATAGTGAACATAGTACCCAATAGGAAGATTTTCACGCCTTGCTCCTCCTCCACCCACCACTTCCTCCTTTTGGAGCCCCCAGTGTCTGTTGTTTCCAACTTTATGTCCTTGTGAACCCAAGATTTAGCTCTTGCTTGTAAGTGAGAACATCCAATATTTGATTTTCTACTTCTGCCTTAATTTGCTTAGGATAACAGCCCCCAGCTGCATCAATGTTGCTGCAAAGGGCACGATTTCATACTTTTTAATGGTTATGTAGTATTCCATGGTGTATATATACAATGTAATAAAGACCAAAAAGAAAAGGCTATGGTAATGTTTTAGAATTAAAAAGACTAAATAAACAGACGAGATAATTTAATACAAGACCTGCATTCTGCACTGGTACAAAAATAAATTCAATAAAGGAGATTACTCAAGTGAAAACATTGAAATACAGTCTGTAGATGACATAACACTATTAAATTACTGTTATAGTTTTTGACTGTTCTATGATTATATATGATAATATAACATTCCTAGGAAATACACAGAACTATCTGGTAGTAAAGGGCTGTAGTTTACTTATTAAAATAATGTAAAATGTTTACAGTAGTTTAATCTATATAAAGATGGTGTTCTTTGTACTGTTCTTATTCCTGAACTTTTCCTGTATGGCTGAAATACGTTTCAACTATATTAAGTTATAAAAAATAGCAACAATTAACATTATTGAGCATTTTCTATATAACACACCAAGTACTTAAATAGTGTTCTTTTAATTAATTAATCATAATAACCCTTTTAGTTAGGGTCTTCTGTCTCCTCCCCTTCACAAGGGAAGACACTGAATTTAGGAAGAGAATGAGTTGAAAGTGTCTGGAAAACATTAAAAACAGAAGAGAATAGGTTAGCTTTCTTAACTTTACACATCGTAAAATTCTTTTACTTAAAATTATACAACCCAGCTGCTTTCAGCTGTTTCAGTCACACACACACACACACACCTCTTGCACACTCTTATTTAAATTCTGTCCTGTGAAAAATTGGCAGCTCAAAATAAAAAGACCCTGAAAGGACAAAGGGCTACAGCTAGTCTGTCTTCTATTTATTGTCTTTTCCTTCAAATGCCTCACAATGAATTGTTTATTTCATTGCCACTGTGAGTAAGCCAAGGCTATCTCTTGTTCTAAATTTCATTTCACTGGTATTTTTGTAAATCTTTGTGAGCAAGCAGTCATGAAGAGACCCCCTCAAAGACCTGAAAGAAAAGTAAACTCTAAGCATAGACTTCAGATCATCCTTGTTGAGTTCAACAGTGTTCTCTGAAAGCTATTTGAGAATCAATGTAATTGAAAAGCATCAAGGTCTTTCTGCTTTGTATCTGCATTACTTTGACAGAAGTCGGTCTTTATGTAAAAATAAAACATTTTATGATAAAAGAAAGTGTGAGGCGATTTCATTTCTTTGAGATGCAAAGAAATATTTAGACACGTTTAAACCACAAGAAAAATATACTCTCCTCAGAATGCTATACTCTAAACCAGTAATACACCCTAAAAAAACAATTATTTTCAATGCTTCCTCTAAATGCAGAAAATGGAGAATTAGCTTGAAGAAAGAACTATTTGGATACATTGAATATCATATCACAATGTTCTAGTATTAGTCACCTACATTATAGATAAACCTCCATACCCCAGTAATAAATTCAAATTCATATCTCCCCATTTCATCCTTCTTGTATATGATTATAACATAATAATTTACCACTGTTTTCTCCAAGTATAATATGAAATAACAATGAGATAAATAAATCTAAATATGCATATAATTCTTGAAAATCAAGTTTAGAGCACAGTCTGAATAACCAGGGATTTAGAAGCGAGGTACGCCCCCACATGCTGGATTCTAATACTTGTTAACATGTTAATCCTTTTGGGCACAGATAGATATTTATTCTCTGCCTTCTGTTTTTTTCTTTCCAATTCCCCACCCAAACCTCCCAGAAAACCAGTTGTTTCTATAATGCCTGTGTTATTTTGGAATTTTGTGATTTCAACTTTTTCTTTTATGGACATTTGCTTCATATTTTCTTGGTATTTTTTTGCATGCGCATTTATTTTCCATTTTTCTGTTTATTTTTCCTTTTTTTCTACATCTCATATAAGTTGCTGGCTACTTAGGTATTCATAAAGGGAGTCAATATCTTTTTCTTTTTTAAAAAAACTTCTGACATAGAATTACTGCTATAGTGGGATTTATTTTGTCACTTTTATTTCATATTATTCACCAATCGTAGTTTTGACTCTTTTCATTTTTTACTCTCTGGACAATGACAATTCCATGACACTTAAGTTAGTAAAAAAAACCAAACTTCAAAACTGTGTATAAGTGAAGCCCCATTTTTGGTATCTTCATATTACACATTCAAATAAACAACGGTCTAACTCCAGAGGCCTTGAAACAACGTGACTCTTTGCAGCATCATTGTATTATATTAGAAATACAAGCAAATAAGTAAAGTAACAGGAGAATACATAATTAATTTTGATGATGAAATTAGGAAAGCCCAATGGAAACAACTCCCCTGGACAATTTCATAAATTTCTCCATGGACACTTCTCCCTTTCCTAGGTATGTCATACACATAAACTGCTTAAAAAAAAAAAAAAAGTCTCTTATTTTTTCTCTCTTTACCTCCACAGTCTCTATCTCACCCTCCCCATACATGAATACATCAATGCCACACAGCAAGTGCCTTTGAAGCACATTGTTTTTCTGCTCACTTTCTCTTTCCTCATCAGATTACTCAAACACACTGTACTTCTAACACATTCTCACAGACATTCATACTTTATACAGCATTCCAGAGAAGGCTAGTTCATTCTGGAAGCCTGAGTTATTATCTCTAAATTTTCGCTATCCTCTTGAATGATTATATTTCTTTGCCCTGTTGTGCACAGGCTTTGTCATGTGACTTTCTTTAGCTAATGAAGTATTTGCAAATGTGGTGTGGATCATTTTAAGGCAGCAGCAGTTTTAAGAGCCATTGTAAGGAGCGGTTCCTTGTGCTCACTGATCTTTCTTCTTTCACAACTACAGGAAATATTTCCCTGATGGACATTTTGCATGAGTAAGAAATAAACCTTGCTAGTTGTAAGCTATTAAGATTTGGGGCTCAGTAGGTTACATAGTGTAAGCAAGTGCTGCTTCATCAATACATTCAGTCTTTCTCTCTCCGTGGTGGTGTTACAAGCATTAGCAGCTCTGGGATATTGGGAGAGTAATTTGTTCCACAAAATGTAAGGCAGACTGTGAAAAGTGTTATGTTAGAAATACAAGCAAACAAGTAAACTAACAGGAGAATACAAAATTAATTCTGATGATGAAATTAGGAAAGCCAAATGGAAAGAGAGCTTAAATCAATTATGTAAGCTAATCTATTAGAGGACTTTGAGAAGGATCTTGCACAAAAGAAGCTAGGAAGAACTATCCACATCTTGGCAAAATAACAATAATTAGAATTTTAGGAATTTGACACATTTAAGAAAATCAGTAATTAACCTTGTAACAATTGATTATGTTGCTTAGACATTTTTGTTAGATTAGGCTTTGGAGAAATAAAAGAAAATTCCAAAAAGACCCTGCAGCTAAAATGTAAGTGCATGACTCATATACCAAGTAGATTCATGTTAATTTCAATTGAAAGAGATGATTTGGTCAAAGAGATGAAGTGGGGGTTGGAGGGCGTGTATTAGTTTTCTATCACGGCTGTAAAAATTCATCACAAATTTATTGCCTTAAAACAATACAAATTTATTATTTTACAATTCTGCATGCAGAAATCCAACATGGATCTCAATTGGCTAAAATCAGTTGTCAGTAGGGCTGCAATCTTTTCTGGGAACTTTAGAGAAGAATTCATTTTCTTGAATTCTGTAGCTTCTAAAGGTCCACTACTTCCCTTGACTCATGGCCCCTTACTCAGTCTTCAAAACCAGCAACATTGACCCAAGTCCTCACTCTGCCATCTCACTGACCCTCCCTCCAAGTCTCTCTTCCACTTTTAAGGACCTTTTTGATTACATAGGTCCCGCTTTATAACCCAGTGTAGTCTCCCGATTTTAAGGCCAGTTGATTGGCAATCATAATTTCATATGCAAACTTCATTACATTCCCCTTTGCCATGTAAATTAACAAATTATGGGGCTCCAAGAATAAAGATGTAACGATCTTTGGGGTGACATTGGGCATTATTCAGCCTACCATAAGACATAATTCTGCTTTCCAGGCAATGTTGAGATTGGTATACGATCCTCTAGGAGATGGAAGTATCAACAAATGTTCCAGGAAGCTTCAGCATGCTCTCCCTTCATGGTGAGCTCTTTAATCCCAGCTGAGGCTAAGTCATGGACTCTGCTTTATTGCCCTGCACCTATTAAGAACAAAGTGTGCTTCTGCCTAGAGCTTTGGCACATGCTTGTGCCATCCTGATTGTCTCTCAAAGCTTGATTCCCAAGATTACTTGTGCAACCTTGCCTTCAAAAGCATCTGCGTGACTAAATGCCACCACTCCACATGACTGAGTACTTCATGATGCAAGATAAAAATGGCCACTGCCACTCAGACTGCTATAGCAAGTTGGAAATCAAAAGTTTCCTTTCTATTCCTTTTTAACCTACCTTAGCTTTAACAAAACAAAACAAAACAAAAACCAAACAAACAAACAACTGTAAGTCTATAAAATGAAGGATAATGAAAAGGATGAAAGTGGTCAAAAAATTCCCCAAAGCCATTAAATGATATTGAAGAATTAGCCAT
Source organism: Macaca nemestrina (assembly GCF_043159975.1). Taxonomy (NCBI): domain Eukaryota; kingdom Metazoa; phylum Chordata; class Mammalia; order Primates; family Cercopithecidae; genus Macaca; species Macaca nemestrina. The sequence goes on along the minus strand of NC_092136.1, from coordinate 96,947,786 downwards.
TTCTGAAAATATTTACAACACTAAAATATTATTGACCAGAGTTAATCGCAGTTATCCGTAAGAAACAATCCAGAAACAGGGAGAGGAATCAACATGTAAATTACTTTGTTGTATTTACATCAGGTAAAATGGCTTCACAAAATCAAGACAAATGACTGTCCCTTAAATCTCAGATTTATTGCAATGAGTTCTATTTCATTATCAACTTATTTTATTATTGAATAGAGTTGTTCAGTATGAACACCCTTGCAACTCACTGCAAACATTTCCTTGTATGCTCATGAGGCCTTTTTAGATTAGAGTTTGATTACAGCAGGCAGATTATAGAAGGACATGCAAGATAATAGGATGATTCATAGAACGAGTTGGAGATAGACACAACCAAAAATCAGCCAAAAGGGCTGAAAGAGTGATATAAACAAAGGTAGGTGCTTTTCAAAAAAAAAAAAAAAAAAAAAAAAAAAAAAGTTTTGATGGGAGGTTCCAAATCAAACTTTTTTTATTACTGACAAAAATATAAAGATGAGGAAAGGGAAAAAATTCCTCAAATTTTTAGAAATTAGCTTCCGTATCAAGATCAATGAAACATGGCTAGTTGGATGCAATTCAATTAATTCCTGAATAAAATTGAAATATGTCTTGTGTATCAGCACACTTTCTCCCTTGACCATTATAAATACTCCCATGTTCCTCACAGAGCATCTTTAGGACCCTGCCATCTACCTTGTTTTATACCTTTACAGACAATTACACCTGTCTTCAGGCATCCTGTGAACTATATTTTATAGTACTTCAGGTAAAGTCTAACTACTTTATATACAATAAGACCATCTCTTTGATTTATACTGTATTTCTCTAGACTCTTACTTGCCTCTTTCAATATAGAATCATAGTGGATTTTAAGCCGTAGGGAAGAGTTTTATAATAACTCCCAACTTTATTTGGAATTCTTGATTTCCAAGCTAATATAGCTAATGCATTTCTGTAGCTTGCTACGGAATTCAATTTTTCCACTGGAGTTTTTCAGAATTTGTTACTTTATTTTTATTGGAATTAAATTTTAGTTGCATCTCAGTAAGTGCATTAAAAAAGTTTATTTTTCTCAGCCTTCTGTTCTTTTTTTTGGTCATTAAATCTATCTACAAGCACCTTCAAACCATAGTTGCACACATATATTAAGCAGAAATTAGTAAAAGATTCTCAGTATATATTACTCCTTGATTTAAACAAACATGAGACTTTTGCAAAAGCAACTGAAGAAGAACTTTTCATATAGGTAAAAATTTAAGAAAATAAAAGCAAGTAGAGGAACAATACCTAAAAGGACAATAGCGGAAAATGCACTTTTTAAATCTCTTCTTTCCCCACCATCTCTAGCTTGCAGAAGGTATTACTCCATTACTTTCACCAGATCTCCTTTAATTTGTCTCCCAATTCACCCCTTAAGCTGGCTTCATTACTCCTTCAGGCCAGAAAAGAGAAAACCAATATACTTGAGTAATATAAGAAAAACATGTTTTTAACTGGATCTGTATTTACATGGATAATAAACTAATATAGCTCTTTTATAGTTTGACGACCACAAAAAATAATCAGAAGGTAGAGAATTATGGACTTGTATATCTTCTAGAAAAAAAGTAAGCTGCTCTTCCTTCCCTTACCTATTTCAATGGTGCAATATTAACTATGTAAATAAAATTGCTGATTTTGATTTTGGAGTTCCTTCAGTCTAAGGAAGAGAGGTAACATCGGGCCTTAAAAAGGGAAAGGTCAGTGGAATCCAAACTTGAAAAGCTCGGTTACAGGGGTGGAGGCAGCTTTGCTGGACTGTCCAATTCCATGTTAGTAAACACTATGCATCTCAAAGAGAGTCACACAGCACCTAGAGACCATTCAGGCACTCAAGTGAGGGTTGCACGCGAGCTGGAGGAGGTTTTTCCTAACAGTTTTTCTTGTTTCTTTCCGTGAATACTTTCTATGAAAATGAATGCATCACTGTTTTATTTGTCCAGAAAGACTAAAATCTATCTATGACCTGAAACTTTACTTGACCCTGGCAAAATTACTGCCTTGGAAACAACTTTCCCCTTTATCAGTGATTAAGTTCTCTGTGACAAAGATTAGATCCATGAATAGTTAACCTTATACTTGTGCAGGACTGAATGGTATTAGTTTGGGATATTCCCCTAAATTTGCACTGATGTGAGAACACAACTTGAAACATGAATTAATACCTCCGAGCCATTAATTAAATATTAAATATCTTATACAGAAGGTGCCATTCTCTAGATAGGGAATCAGTTGCTAACGGAGACCTCAAACAGGAAGTTATTTTTCCTAACAGAAGGGATTGACATATTCTTTCTATCACTCAAGGCACCACCATGCCAAATGAAATAACAAGCAAGAATTGCTCATATCAGGGAAATGCCTTATTTTTTATATTGTCATTAAACCTGTGTGTAAATTATAGTATCAATCATGCTCAAAAACCCTTTGCATTATAAAATCCTAAGCTAAACCCTTTAAACATTGTTAGGCAAACATATTAAAGCTAGTTTCAGTTAGGATCTTGACAAATGCATTAAGATGTTAGAAGCAAAAGGATGTTAACGTATGTATGGTTGCTGGAAAGCTGTAATATTGCAAGGTATTTAAAAACACAGACTCTGAAGTCAGACCAGATCCTGAACTCATGTTCTGAGCTGAAATTCTACACACTGTATGTTCATACAATTAATAAAATGTCTAGAATTATTATGTGCCAGACATTGCATTGGCTGCTTTGCAAATACTATCTACAATCAATAAACATACTTTGCTCATGCTGTTTTCTTTATTTACTCTTGCTGCCCGCTTGCTCCCTTATTCACATATACCACTATCTAAACTTTAAGGACAAATCAAATGTTACAGCCTCTCAAGTTTTGTACTCCTGTATGTTGTGACACCATCTTTCACCACTATATGCAGGCATAATTAATTAATCATTCCTCCTAATGTTTTCCCATAATACATTTTAGATCACTTCTTCATGTGCTTATACTTCTAAAAGATACATGAACTTTTACCATGTGCCTTGTACAAGTTTTTCCTATTGTTCCTATAATATTGTTCCAGACTTTCAGTATGCCCTGAAAAATATTATCTTATTGAAGATGAAGTACATGACACTGAATTCCAAACTGTAAACACGTGATAAAAAGTGATTCTGGAACTGTAAAATATGGTTCACAAAGGTTCAAGGTTGAAATGGAAGAAAGTAAAAACATAGTTTAGTCAGTGCACTGGAGAGAACAATACTGCAGCAGGAAGAATCAGGAAATGTTTTTCAAATACAGCAGAGATGCTTTTTCGTTAAAATATTTATTTAGCAAATGAATGTTTGCAAATTCCTTGCAACTAAAATACAAAAACATGAGAACCAAGATTAAAAATAAAACACTAACCCAAACACCCCTGAAAAAAAGATCACTTGATAAGAGAAGGATCATAAGATAAAAATCAGAATGACACCTATTCATTTAATGCCTGTTGATTCAAGTGCAAGAAAACAACTTTATTGTTTTATAGAGAGTTATATTTTTGTTAAATCATGTATGCCTATAGATCCAATTGAAACAACACTCTAAATATTTACTATAATAGAATAACAGAAGCAGATAATTCCATATGGTTATTCCATTTGGTTAGTGCTGGAGAAAACTAATTAATTTATTCATTTATTATTTTCAATTCTTTTTTGTCTACTATGAGTCAAGCACAATTTTAGGTACTAGAGATATAGCAATTATTAAAATAAAGTCTTTGCCTTTATGGACTATATAGTGTATTGGAAGGAGATAGACTACAGTCAAATAAAAATATAAACATAAAGTTACATTAAATAAACATATAAACATACATTAAATGGTGACAGGTTTTATGGATAAAAATGAAGCAGATGAGGGGAGTCTAAAGGGTGCTATTCTGTGCAGGGTAATCAAGGAAGCCCACACTGGTTTATGTTTGAGTGATAATCCAAAGAGAGGAGAGAGGAAGTCCTTTAGATGTTGGGAGAAGCAAATGAAGAGCTGCAAAATTTGAAGCCATGCAGTCTGACTGCTCCTTATCAGTACTCTGCACTCCTTCGTAGGGCTGTCATGAGGATTAAATGAGATAATATACACAGGGGACTTATCACAGTGTTTTCAAAACGTCTAATTATCAGAATGGCTATTACTAAAAAGCCAAAAAACAACAGATGCTGGTGAGGTTGTGGAGAAAAAGGAACACTTTTACACTGTGGGTGGGAGTGCAAATTACTTCAATCATTGTGGAAGACAGTGTGACAATTCCTCAAAGACCTAGAAGGAGAAATACCATGCAACTCAGTAATTCCATTACTGGGTATACACCCAAAGGAATATAAATTATTCTATTATAAAGACACATGCACAGGTATGTTCATTGCAGCACTATTCACAATAGCAAAGAAACAAGATCATGTCCTTTGCAGGGACATAAATGGAGCTGAAGGCCATTATACTTAGTAAACTAATGCAGGGTCAGAAAACCAAATACCACATGTTCTCACTGAAAAGTAGGAGCGAAGTGTGAGCCACCTGTAATCCCCGGCACTTTGGGAGGCCGAGGCAGGTGCATCACCTGAGGTCAGGAGTTTGAGACCAGCCTGACCAACATGGCGAAACCCTGTCTATACTAAAAATACAAAATTAGACAGGCGTAGTGGCACATGCCTGTAATCCCAGCTACTCTGGAGGCTGAGACAGGAGAATCGCTTGAACCCGGGAGGCAGAAGTTGCCGTGAGCCAAGATCATGCCATCGCACTGCAACCGGGGCAACAAGAGTGAAACTCCATCTCAAGATAAAAAAAAAAAAAAGTAGGAGCTAAATGATGAGAACACATGGACACATGGTAGGGAACAGCACACACCACTGGGGCCTGTGAAATGTGATACTGGGGGAGGGAGAGCTAATGGATTCTGGGTTTAATACATAGGTAATGGGATGATCTGTGCAGCAAACCACCATGGCACATGTTTACAATGTAACAAACCTACACACCCTGCATTTGTACTCATGAACTTAAAATAAAAGTTGGAAATGTATAAAATAAAACAAATTACAAATGCTTACATAGACCAAAGCAGATATAGACCTTTTAGTCTACAGTAAGTTAATAATGGCACTCTTTATTGGCTATAAAAATATGACAGATATGCAAAAATGAAACTTACTAATAACCCTGCAGAATATTATGTTAAAAATAAATACTTTTCAGCTGTGAAAAATTGGCAATATAAAAGGAATTTTCTTACCAAACTCTATAACTTAGGGGTAAAAGTAAGAGAACAGAACAGGAACCAGTGGAGTCTCCTGAGCAGCCATTGGTGAATATTTTTCTATGTTTAGTGCTAAAAGATTTTATCCAACTGTGTTTTGCCATGAAATTTTCAATAAAATGTAAATAAAAACCCTACCCCATAACATTTTCTCTTATTTGTAGAATCTACACATTCTGAAACTGCACATGCCCATCAACGTCCTCAACGCATTCCCAAAGCCAAGTGGCAGATGTACCATGCTGATTGAGAATGCCTCACCAGCCTGTGTGACTGCACATCATGACCATATTTGTAACACCCCATCAGTTACAAAATGCTCTATTGGCACAGCCTCTTCTGGCAGTGGCCAAATAGTTGCTCCTGAATTCACACTTATAGAAAAGCCAGGCAGCCTTCTTGACTGTGATGGCATAACTCATAGGCAAGCTAAGATGAGCTCAGAGGTACTATATTTTCATGCACATCACAGACTAGTTCAATTAAGTGTCAATTTTGTTATTAAATGGAGAAGGTTACCAGTTGTGATGGTCATTAACCTCCATAAATTGACTGTTTCTGAGTCAACACATTCAGGTAAATGGTTCTCATCAGCTTCTAACCATAGACTTCAATACAGTATCCATCATTGCAGTGCTCTCTCATCAAGCACATCTCTGAGCAATGCCTTCTGTTTCCTTAGATCCATTCTCCTCCTGAGCACCTCAAAGAGCTCTGTGGAGTGAGCAGATCAAGGTGACTTGCAAGATTTTCTTTTCCCAATATGACAAACCCATGTCAACCTATTTTATTTCTCAAGGTTTTCCACTCTCTGAGACTTACAGAAAGTTGCAAAGATTTCAGAAATTTTGCCAGATTATTACAGTCTCTAGCCTTGTTGGTAGAGCCTATTATCCTGAAAGCCCAAGTACTCACTTTGCTCACGTTATTCTTCTACTGAATTATCTAGATAATAATGTAGATATAATTTAATATAAACTGTCACATTTAATTCACACACACAACAACCCAGTAAAACAGCTATTATTATCTCCTTTTAAATATAAAGGTGAGGTTAAAAAAGTTTAGACAATCAACTGTTTTCAAAACTTCTGTTCACTCTACTGTGCCCATACTTTTAATGATGATATGTGAGAATACAATAAAATGATTATGAATAAAAGCATTCAAGAAATAACAGACAGATCTCCTCTAATGCTAGGGCTGTTCTGGTGCAAGTTAGAGGTGACTCCACCTTTTTCCCATATGGCCCAGCTTTATGCTTTCTCATAACCTTCTTCAAAGTATCTACATGCCCTTTTATTTTTCTCTTCTGTGCATAGGCATTTTGGTGATAGGTATAATTACCAACAGTGAAAAGTATCCCCTTTTTAGTTATCATATGTTACATATAAAATGCCACATAAGCTAGTGCAACAATTTGATTCTGGAAGCTTGTTAGTGGAGGGAGATTAAAACAAAGCTGAATCCTGACATTTTATTGAATTAATCTGCGGTCCAATTGCTCAATGATGGTCAGCAGTGCTATTCTGCATTTAATGACTCTGACCATTACAAATTACTATTGCTAGCAATTTTATATTTTATATAGTAATAATATTTATATTTAATATCAAAAATGTCCTGATTGATGTGCTCTGTAGATAAAATACATCAAAATGAAAATGTAAACATATAAACTCACATTTATGTTTGTAGCAAAGTGGCTCTCAGACTCTCAGATTAATGCCTTCCTTTAAGAAAACAAAAATATTTTTAAATCTCTCCTTTCCTTCTTAAAATGTATAGCTGCTATAAAATGCAGATATATATATAAAATAAATGTAATGCATTAACTTTAATAGAAGAGATAAATAAAAAATTAATGCCTTAGGTCAGGTTCCCTAGAAGCAGAGTCTGGCACAGGGACTTGGGAATATGTAATTTACTGAGGGAATGCTTTCAGGAGAAAGGGAGAGATGGATGCAGGAAAGGAGAGAAGTAGGAGCTGCATAAGGATGTGCACCTCTCAGCTGGAATATTGCTTCAACCCCATACTACAAAGTGCCCTAGAACTGCATTATCCAATACAGTAACCACTAGATGTTTGTGCCTATTGCACATTTGAATGTGGCTAAGATGACTTAAGAATTGAACTATTTTATTTTAACTAAAGTAAAATTTAAAATTTACTTTATTCAATTATTGAAAAATGTTTATGTATGTTTGGAGAAACTTGAATACAAGAACCTACTTTTTCAATTGTAAGTTTTCTAAAATCAAAATCCAGATCAAATGTTTCTAGTGAAAATTTAGTTGTCAAATTGACAACTAAATTGCTGCAAGTATAAAGTGTATTCTAAGTTTACAGGCTTACAGTGAAAAGTAATGTAAAATATATGGATAATAATTTTAATATTGATTACATATTTTAAACCTACTACTTTGAATGCTTTGGGTTCATAAAATATATTATTAAAATTAATTTCTCTACCTTTTTAATGTGGCTTAATGTGGCTACATGAAAATTTAAAATTTCAGATATGACCTATATTTTTATTAGATAGCTGTGTTCTAGAGTAATGCTATCCAGTAGAACTTCTGGTAATGTTGGAAATACGCTATTCCTGAACTGTTGAATACTCTAATCACTGCCACACATGGCCCTTGGACCCAGGTAATGTAGTTAGTGAGAATGAGAACTAAAATTTTAATTTTAATTAGTTTAAATATAAATGTAATAACCACATGTGGCTAGAGACTACCATATTAGATATTGCTGTCAGACAGTAACTGAAGGATTGGCAAAGGGCTGAACTCAAGGCAAAAGACTGGATGTTTTAACCTCAATGGCAGCCAGTCATTGACTGAGGACGTTGATGGGTTGGGGGAGGTCCCATTTCAGCCAAAGGCAATTCATTGAAGGGAAAATTTTTTTTTTAATTTTTGTGGGTACATACTAGGTGTGTATATTAATGGAGTATATGAGATACCCTGATACAGGCATGCAAGTTGTAGTATTCCACAATGGAAAATGAGGTGTCCATCCCCTCATCATTATCCTTCATGTTGCAAACACTCCAATTATATTCTTTTATTTATTTTAAAAAGCACAATTAAATTATTATAAACTATAGTCACCCTATTGTGCTATCAAATACTAGGACTTATTCATTTCTTCTATCTTCTATTTTTATTTTGTATCTATTAACCATCACTACTTTCCTCCTACACGCCCTCCACTACCCTTCTCAGCCTCTGGTAACCATCCTTCTACCCTGTCTCTGAGAGTTTTATTGTTTTGACTTTTAGCTCCCACAAATAAGTGGGAATATGTGATATTTGTCTTTCTGTGCCTGACTTATTTCACGTAACATAATGACCTCTAGTTCTATCACTGTTGTCACAAATGACAGGATCACATTCTTTTTACGACTACATAATACTCTGTTGTATGTATGTACCACATTTTCTTTATCCAGTCATCTGCTGAAGGACACTTAACTTGTGTCCAAATCTTAGCAATTGTGAGCAATGCTGCAACAAACACGGGAGTGTAGATATCTCTTTGACATACTGATTTTCTTTTCTTCTTTTATCTTTTTTTTTTCTTTTCTTCTTTTCTCTTTTCATTTCTTTTTTCTTTTCTGTGTATATACCCAGCAGTGGAATAGCTGGATCATATAGTAGCTCCATTTTTAGTTTTTTGAGGAAGCCAAACCATTCTCCAAAGCGATTGTACTAATTTACATTCCCACCAACAATGTATGAGGGTTCCCTTTTCCCCACATTCTCAGCAGCATTTCTTATTGCCTTCATTTGGGATAAAAGCCATTTTATCTGGAGTGAGATGATATATCGTTCCAGTTTTAATCTGCATTTTTCTGATGATCATTTATGCTGAGTACCTTTTCATATGCTTGTTTGACATTTGTATGTCTTCTGTTGAGAAATGTCTATTCAAACCTTTTGTTCATTTTTATTGGATTATTGGATTTGTTTTCCTATACAATTGTTTGAGTTCCTTATATATTCTGGTGATTAATCGTTTTTCAGAAAGGTAGTTTGCAAATATTCTCTTCCATTCAGTGGGTTATCTCTTCACCTCGTTGGTTGTTTCTTTTGCTGTGCAGAAGCTTTTTAACTTGATGTGATCCCATTTGTCTACATTTGCTTTGGTTGCCTGCGCTTGTGGGGTGTTTCTCAAGAAATTTTTGCCCAGACCAATGTCATGGAAAGTTTCCCCAATGTTTCCTTGTAGTAGTTTCATAATTGGGGTAATAGATTTAAGTCTTTAGTTCACTTCGTTTTGATTTTTTATATGGTGAGACCTAGGGGTCTAGTTTCATTCTTGTACATACGGATATACAGTTTTCCCAGCTCCATTTATTGAGGGGACTGCTCTTTCTCCAATGTATGTTATTGGTATCTTTGTCAAAAATTAGTTCACTATAGGTGTTTGAATTTTTTTTCTGTGTTTTCTCTTCTGTTCCATTAGACTATGTGAGTTTTTATGCCAGTACCTTGCTGTTTTGGTTACTATCACTCTGTAGCATAATTCGAAGTGAGGTAAAGTGATTCCTTCAGGTTTATTCTTTTTGCTTAGGATAGTTTTTGCTCTTCTGATTTTTTTGTGGCTCTGTATAAATTTTACAACTTTTTTTTCTATTTCTGTGAAAAATGTCATTGATTTTTTGATAGGGATTGTACTGAATCTACAGATAGTTTTGGGTAGTATACACGTTTTAACAATATTGATTCTTCCAATCCATGAACCTGAAATATCTTTCCTTTATTGTATGTTCATTTCCATTTCTTTCATCAGTGTTTTACAGTTTTCAGTGTAAAGATCTTTTACTTCTTTTGTTAATTTAATTCCAAGGTATTTAATTTTATTTTTGCCTAGTGTAAATGAGATTATTTGATTTCTTTTTCAGATTGTTCACTGCTGACACAGAGAAATGCTATAGATTTTGAATGTTGATCTTGTATTGTGCAACTTTACTAAATTTGTTTATCAGTTCTAACAGATTTTCAGTGTAGTCTTTAGGTTATAACGAATATAAGATCAAGTCATCTACAAACAAGGATAATTTGACTTCTTCCTTTGTAGTTTTTATGCCCTTTATTTATTTCTCTTGTCTGATTGCTCTCACTAGGATTTCCAGTAATACGTTGAATAACAATGGTGAAAGTGAGCATCTTTGTCACATTCCAGATTTTACAGGAAAGGCTTTCAGTTTTTTCCCATTAAGTATTATACTACCTATGTGTCTGTCATATACAGCTTTTATTATGTTGAGGTATGTTCCTTCTATACCCAGTATTTTGAGGATTTTTATCTATGAAAGGATGTCAATTTTATCATATCCTTTTTCAGCATCAAATAAAATGATCATATGCATTTTTTTTTCTTGTATCCTCTTGATATGTTGTATCACCTTGATTGATATGCATATGTGAACCATCCTTGCATCCCTGAGATACATCTCACTTGGTCATTATAAATGATTTTTTGGATATATTGTTGAATTTGGGTTGCTAGTATTTTACTGAGAATTTTTGCATCAATGTTAATCAGACATCTTGGTCTGCAGTTTTCTTTTTTTGATGTGTCCTTTTATGGTTTTGGGGTCAAGGTAATACTGGCTTCTAAGAATGAGTTTGGAAGTGTTACCTCCTCCTCTATTTTTTGGAAAAGTTTGAGTAGGATTGGTAGTACGTCTTCTTTAAATGTTTGGTAGAATTCATCAGTGAAGCCAATGGGCCCTGGGCTTTTCTTAACTGGGAGAATTTTTATTAAAGCTTCAATCTCATTACTTGTTATTGATGTGTTTTGGTCTGGATTTCTTTCTTCAATCTTAGTAGACTGTATGTGTCTGAGAATTTATTCATTTTTACCAGATTTTCTCATTTGTTGGCATACAGTTAACCATAGTAGCCACTAATAATCATTTGAATTTCTGCAGTATCAATTATAATGTTTATTTTTAATCTCCAATTTCTTTATTTTGGTCTTTTTCTTTTTTTGTTTGCCAAAAATTTGTCAATTTTATATTGTTTTTCAAAAACTAACTTTTCATTTTGTTGATCTTTTGTATTATTTTCTTCATTTCAAATTAATTTATTTCTGCTCTAGTTCTTTATTTATTTATTTTGATTCTCATAATTTGGGGTTTAGTTTTCTCTTGCTTTTCTAGTTTTTTTAAATGAATGATTAAGTTATTTATTTGATGTTTTTCTTATTTTTTGATGTAGGCAGTTATAGTTATAAATATCTCTCTTAGTATTGCTTTTGCAGTATCCCATAGGTTCTGGTATGTCATATTTTCATTTTCTTTTGTTTCAATAATTTTTTCAATTTTCTTCTTAATTTCTTCATTGAGTCACTCATCATTAAGGACCATATGTTTAATTTCCATGTGTTTGTATAGTTTCCAAAATTCCTCTTGTTATTGACATCTAGTTTTATTCCATTGTGGTCAGAGAAGATGTTTGATACCATTTCAATTGTTTAAATGTTCATAAAACTTGTTTTGTGACCTAACATATGGCACATCCTTGAGAATGATCCATGTGCTAAGGAGAAAAATTTGTATTCTGCAGCTGTGGGATAAAATGTTCTGTAAATATTCATTAGGTTCATTTGTTTTATAGTTCCAAATTAGTCCAATGTTTCTGTGTAGATATTTTGTCTGGAAGATATGTCCAGTGCTGAAAGTGGGGCGTTGAAGTCTCCAGCTATTATCATATTGAGGTCTATCTCTCACTTTAGCTCTTATAATATTTACTTTATATATCTGGGTGCTCCAGTGTTGTGTTCATGCATCTTCACAATTGTTATATGCTCTTGCTGAACTGATCCCTTTATCACTATATAATGCCCTCCTTTGTCTCTTCTTACAGTTTTAGATTTGAAATCTGTCTCTTCTTACAGTTTTAGATTTGAAATCTAGTTTGTATGATATAAGAATAGTTAGTGCTGCCCTTTTTATGGTTTCCATTGGCATGGAATGTCTTTTTTCATTCCTTTATTTTCAGTCTATGTGTGTCTTTATAATATGTGAAATGTGTTTTTTGCAGGCAACAGATCATTGGGTCTTGCTTTTTTATTCATTCAGCCACTCTATGTCTTTTGATTTGAGAATTTAGTCTATTTACATTCAATGTTATTATTGATAAGTAAGAACTTACTCTTGCTATTTTTTTTTTTTTATTGTATTGTGGTCTACTCTTCCTTCTTTTCTTCCTTTCGGTCTTCTTTTTAGTGAAGGTGATTTTTTCTGGTGGTATAATTTAATTTCTTGTTTTTTGTTTTTTGGTGTATTTATCGTATGTTTTTCAATTTGAGGTTACCATGAGCTTTGCAAATACTGTCTTATAACCTATTATTTAAAACTGATGACACCTTAACACTGATGGCATAAACAAACATCAAAAAGAAAACTAACAAAAACTCTACCCTTTAACTTCACCCCCTACTTTTTAACTTTTTGTTGTTTCTCTGTATATCTTATTCTATTGTCTGTGTTTTGAAAAGTTGTTGCAGTTTTTTATTAGATCATCATTTAATTTTTCTACTTAAAATAATAGTAGTTTATACACCACAATTACAGTGCTATAATATTCTGTGTTTTTCTATGTGGCATTACCAGTGAATTGTATACCTTCAGATGATCTCTTACTGTTCATTAATGTCCTTTTCTTTAAGACTGACGGACTCCCTTTAGCGTTTTTTTGTTTTGTTTTGTTTTGTTTTTGTTTTTGTTTTTGTTTTTTTGCGAGGTCTGGTGTTATTGAAATCCCTCAGCTTTTGTTTGTCTGGAAAAGGCTTTATTTCTGCTTCATACTTGAAGGATATTTTTGTCAGATATATTATTCTACTGTAAAAAGTTTTTTAAATATTTTTCCTTAAGCACTTTAAATATGTCATGCCACTCTCTCTTGGGTCTGCAATGTTTCCACTGAAAAGTCTGCTGCCAGATATATTGGAGCTCCATTGAATGTTATTTATTTTTTTCCCTTGTTGCTTTTAGGATTCTTTCTTTATTTTTGACTTTTGGGAGTTTGATTACTAAATGCCTTAAGGTAGTATTCTTCGGATTAAATCTGCTTGGTGTTCTGTAACCTACTTGTACTTGCATATTGATATCTTTCTCTAGGTTTGGAAAGTTCTCTGATATTATATCTGTGAATAAACTTTCTACCTTGATATCTCACTCTACTTCTCTTTAAGGCCAATAACTCCTAGATTTGTCCTTTTGAGGCTATTTTCTAAATCTTGTAAGCATGATTCATTCTTTTTATTCTTTTTCCTTTGGTTCCTGTGACTGTGTATTTTCAAATAGCCTGTCTTGAAGCTCACTAATTATTTCTTCTGCTTGATCAATTCTGCTATTAAGAGACTTATGCATTCTTTAATATGTCTGTTGCATTTTTCAGCTCTAGAATTTCTGCTTGATTGTTTCCAATAATTTCAATCTCTTTGTTAAATTTATGTGATAGAATTCTGAATTCTTTCCCTGTTATCCTTAATTTCTTTGAATTTCCTCAGCACAGCTAATTTGAATGATCTGCCTTAAAGGTCACATATTGCTGTTTCTCCAGGATTAGTCCCTAGAGACTAATCAGTTCATTTGCTGAGGTTATGTTTTTCTGGGTAGTGTTGATGCTTTTGGATGTTCATTAATGTCTGACCATTGAATAGGTAGGTTTTGTTGTAGTTTTTGCAGCCTGGGCTTTTTGTGCCCATCCTTCTTGGGAAGGCTTCCCAAGGATTAAACGGGAATTGGGCCCCAAACTCAATAATGCTATGATTCTTGTGGACTTGTAGAAGCACTGACTTGGTGGTATTAGATAAAATCTTGAAGAATTTTCTAGACGACCAGGCAGACTCTTGTTCTTATCTCTTCCTTTCTCCCAAACAAACAGAATCTCTCTGTGCTGTGCTACCTGGACCTGGGAGTAAGGGGACATGATCATCCCTGTGGCCACCACCACTGGGACTGCACTGAGTTACACCTGAAGCCAGCAGAGCACTGGGTCTCACCCAAGGCCCACTATAGCTAGTACCTGGCTACCACCTATGTTCACTAAAGGCTCTGGGGCTCTCTGATCAGCAGGTGGTGAAGCCAGCCAGGTGAGTTACCCCAGACCTCAGGCAGGTTCAGAGATGCTGTTCAGGAGCCAGGTATTAGAGTCAAAACCCTTAGAAATTTTTCTAATGTTCTATTCTACTGTGACTGAGCTGGCAATCAAATCACAAGACAAAGTCCTTCTCACTCTTCCCTCCTCTTTCTACATGCAGAAGAGGCTACCCCTTTGGCCATCACCACCACCAGTCTATGAGGGGTTCTCCCAGGCAATCACCAACGTTAACTTAAAGTCCACGTGTCCTTCAGTCAGCTTGTGGTGAACGCTGTCAGACCTGGGACTCACCCTTCTGGAAAGTGGGTTATCCTATTTCCCAGGGAAGGTCCAAAAATGCTAATCAAGAGCCTATTCCTGGACTCAGAGAACCCAAGAGCCTCCCTGGTGCTCTACCCCACTGTGGCCCAGCTAGTACGTAAGGGGCCAGACAGAGTACCCTTTACTTTTCTCACTGCTTTTCTCAAACAGAAGGAGTCTTTCACCATAGCCACCACATCTGGAAGTATGTTGGGTCACATCTGAAGCCAATATATCTCAGAGTCCAAGATCCATGGCATATTACCTGGGTATTGTTGTTGCTTAATCAAAGCCCAAGGGCTCTTTAGTCAGCAGGTGATGAATCCTGCCAGAACTGGGTCCTTCCCTTTAAGGCAACAAGTTCTCTTTTCAACAAGGGTTTGTCTAGAAATGTCATCAACGAGCTAGGGCCTGGCATGGGAGGCTTTATGACTCTGCCTGGTATTCTAACATACTGTAGCTGAGCTTGTATCCAAAACACAAGATGGAGTCCTCTTTACTCTTCACTCTGTTCTCCTTAAGCAGAAGAAATGAGTCATTTTTGTTACTGCAAGCTGTACTGCCTGGGGCTAGGAAAGAGATGGCACAAACACTCCTTTACTCATGTCAGGTGATGTCTCTTTAGGTCATGTGCCACCATAGTCCATGATCTCTAAGACCAGCCCACCATTAGGAGTTAACTAAGAATTGCAGTCCTTGTGTCCTAGATTGCCTTTTGAGTTTATCTAGAACCCTATAGCACTTTAGCTTGTGTTGGGGTGAGGCCTGCCAACTGATTGCAACTCAAGTTCCAGCCACTGGGATGTGTGATGGGTGATTCCCCTCTGGATAGGTCTGGTGCAAATGCTCTCTCTGTGTGCCTGTGCTGGCTGAGCCCAGCATGGCATTGCTCTCCACTATAACAGGGCAGTATTGAGCTCAATTTAAAGTCTCACAATCTCTGTGCTCTCCCTCTCCCAAGCAGATTTCCCCATGCCACATGGCCACTGCTGGGCTATGGGGGCAAAGTGACAAGCGCTTCCTTAGCTGCCTCATCTGGTATCTCAGTAGGTCATGTGCCACCCCCACTCCACTGGCTCTGAACCCAGTTCAGCACTAGGACTTGCCTAGGAATTGCATTCCTTCTGGCCTAGACTGTTACTCAAGTTCCTTAGGGCCTCAGAGTACATTAACCTGTGGTTGCAAGACTTGCCAGAACTCAGGGTCTGACTGCTGGGATGGGCAATTCTCTTCTGGCTAGGGCAGGTTCAAATGCTCCCTCTATGGGTGGGCATCAGCTGGGTACAGCTGGTTCTGCTTTCTGCTGTGACAGGGCAGCACTGAGTTAAAGTTCCCTAGTATCTGTGCTTTTCCTGTCTCGTACACAGATTCTCTGTGCCCCGTGGCTGCTGCTGGGGGATAGGGGAGGGTTGACTTTTGTCATTCAAGATTGTCTCTTCTACCCCTTTTCAGTGCCTCTTTTAGCAATATGAAGTTAAAGCAAGGTACCGTGAGTGATCACTGACTTTTGGTACTATTGATGATGCTTTCTGTGTGTAACTAGTTGTTAAAATATGGTATTTCTGCATAGGATAGGCCACTTTGCTCCATCCCCTGAAATGAGTTTTTAAATGGCTAGCAGTCAACTTCCATAGCAGCTAGGATATGGGGGTATAGAGGTATAGGCTGTTAAGGGGAAGATAAGAAGTACAGCATCCACTGTGGGGAAAAAAAATCATTAAATAATACGTTCACTATACACATCAACGAATAAAATATTCAGACATTTGAATCCATTCACAGAATTATTGTGAATGTGACAACATCCATAATTATGAATTATTATGAATGTAGAAGAACACAGGAGGATTGTGTGGAGGTTCAAATCCCATAACCATTGTTCTTTTCATTAACATAACTTTTCTAAAACAGATAAATCTTGAGAAAATTCTGAATTAAGAAAAGGCACTCTTTCTTCAAATGACACAGTAATTATATCTTCAAAAATTCAGTCTACCTGGATTAAGAAAATGTGGCACATATACACCATGGAATACTATGCAGTCATAAGAAAGGATGAGTTTGTGTCCTTTGTAGGGATATGGATACAGCTGGAAACCATCATTCTCAGCAAACTATCACAAGAACAGAAAACCAAATACCACGTGTTCTCACTCATAGGTGGGAATTGAACAATGAGATCACTTGGACACAGAAAGAGGAATATCATACACCAGGTCCTATTGTGGGGAGGGGGGAGGGGGGAAGGATAGCATTAGGAGATATACCTAATGTAAATGACAGGTTAATAGGTGCAACACACCAACATGGCACATGTATACATATGTAACGAACCTGCACATTATGCACATGTACCCTAGAACTTAAAGTATAATAATAATTTAAAAAAAAATTACATGGTTCACACCTCATGTTAAAACCTAGGTGTGAGCCATGAAGCCTGACCCACCAAAAAAAAAAAAAAAAAAAAAAAAAAAAAATTCAGTCTACATTAAAACTATGTAAAGAAAAGTACTTTGTGACTAAACCGGAGTTAGGTTCTAGGATTGAATGACAAGGCTTTCACCTTTAGAATATCTAGAGGGATATTTGACAGTTGAGAGCAACTTTATAATATTCTTAGTTTTGTGATCCTGTTAATATTAATGATTCTCTCCTGACTCAAACACTAATGCCAGTAAAAACCTCTCCCACTCATTAGGACACACAAAATTCTCTCATTGGAAATTTTCAACCTGCTTCCCTAAAATTTCCAAAATATCTCTAAGTTATGATACAACCCAACCAAGAACTATTAGTATAGGCAAATTAATCTTCAGTTAATGAATTGGGGACATGCTTATGTTTCATGATTAAATATCCCACATTTTCCAGTTACATTTTAAGGGCACCCTAGAAAGACTTAAACACACACACATATTCACATACAACACATACACATGTACACATTGGGGAGAAGAGTGCTGGGAAAAGTATGGGACTAGTATAATAATACAAGAGTTACCAAAATGCTATATATCACTAAGTAGATGCATGCTACTTTATAAATCTAAAATGGAATATCAAGTTCTATTTACCGGTCTAGTTATTATACTTTCATATATACTTATAACAGAATTATGTAATTCGTTTCTAAAAATTTCAGATAGCATCCAAGAAGAGTGTCAATTAGAACATAATGACATTTTAACATTATGGACAAAGATGTAGAGAGTACAGTAATTAACAGAGAGGGAAAAGGTCAAAATAAATTTAGAGAATGAACTGCTTTTCTTATAACACCATATTTGCAAACCGAGTTGCAATAGTTGACTTCCCTTGGACTCAAAATTGTAGCCATTTGGATTAGTTCTTCTCTTAACAATTATAATAATAATTTAAAAACTTATTTGGGCAGTCATACTACATTGAAAAGTGTCCATAAAAACTCTGGGGTCTTCGAGTAAATAATAATCTGGCTTTCCCTTTTTGATGCATCTATGTTATCATGTGTATCTTAAAGAATATAATTCAAACAACTCTGAAATTCAAACTCAACCCTGAGTTTCTCCCAAAACAAAATGGAGAGGAAAAAGGAGAACCACAGAAGGAAAACAAGATTGTCATCTCATTAGGCAGAGGATTCAAGAAAAATGTATTAGAATATGTTCATCATGCTTAACTGCCTTCACAGACTGCTTATACTTGCCCTATAACCTGGACATGCTGAAAAAAAGCTTTTAGCTATTGCATAAATTATTTTTCCTTGAGAAGAAGCAATAAAGAACCAGAGGAGTCTCAGCAGGCTGAAGTATCCAGACAAAGCTAGATTTATGGGGAAATAACTGTTAGTAGTAATTATAATAATTACTACTCAGAGAAAAGATATCCTTCATTAAAATCACCTCCTTTCCTTATGCTCTGAACATCATTTCCTGTGTCTTCTTTGAATACATTTTCACAATTTTCATCAACCTCCCACAACCATTTAACTTGCTATCCTGTCTTCCCTTTTAATTTTTCCTATATATTCTTTCCAGATTGATCTTAAATTGCTCTCTTTAGTTACTCCAGGGGAAAAAATACTTAAAATATGAATCATACCAAGTTTAAGTTATTTAGTTTGCTTTCAAAGTCCTTAATAGTTTGCTCTATCCAATATTTTCATCTGTATTTTTTACTATTCCCTGAAATGAGTTCTTCCCACTGTTCTACTCAAGCCTATGGGCTAAATGTAGTTACCAAATTCTAACGAGACAGCTTCAGGTATAGTGGAGGAATATTCTGGATCCTCTACTTAGGAATCCAACGGCCAATTAGTTCACTATTGTGCTCTTAAGTTACAGTGTTATCATGTCATTTTACTATTTCTTATCTTTTGAACAGAGTGACCAGGAATAACTAGATAGGTCATTTGTCAAGAATCTTTACCTTACTTTTTGTCACTGCTGTGGAGGATCAATATAATTTACATATTCAACTGAAATATTGATGCTCTATGGTCTTATGGACAGGAAATTATTTGAGTGTCAAGAAGTTGAGCTAAATGTCACAAAGAAATAGGTGCTCAAAAGGACGGGGTGTTCCAGGACAAACATTTGAAAGTTAAAGATAAAAATTATAAAGGATAAGCCTAATTCTCCCACTTTTTTCTAATAATGATTTCTATAATTGTGATCAAATAATGTAAGATGTTACCATGTTACAATGCAGTTAAGTTTAGGAAAATATTGTGAAAACTTGCCTTAGAAGAACGCTTAACCTTTGGTCATACTAACTTACTTTGGAGCTAGTATGGAGACATCAACAACTCCAGTTCCCATAGTATCCAAAAGAGCTTCATGAAATCTCCTAAATTTCCTAAGCCAGACTAGTTCTTCTTTTTATTATTTTTAAGTATCTACAGATCTCTGCAGAGACGCTATTACCATAAAAGCAGTCATAGACACTCACACATTTCATGTATGCTGAATCTTACTATGTTTACTCATGCTTTTTTCTTCCATCTGGAATATTACTAGGACTCTTAAGTACCAATCAAAGCCCTATAAATTATTTGAGGATTAGCTCAGTCTTGCTTTTTTGGTTTGTTTTCATGAGTTTCTATTAAATAAGAAAGATGATTTGATTAACAGAATGGAAACCAATGAAAGTAGAAGTTGTTTTTACCTCATGGATGTATAATGCCCGAAAATAAAGGAAACTTTATAAAGGATTCAAACCCAAGGTTAAGTATCCAGACTACCCCTTCCTTTCCTGGCTTTTCTTTGAAATCTTCTCTGCTTGTATTTGAAAATCTATTCAGTCTCTTTATTGTATAGTAAAGCATATGGCTGATATTTGTGCTTAGTTCCTGGGAGATAACCTCTAAATTCTTGGAATTTCCCAAATAATATGATTATCTTTGTTGTTCATGGTTAGTCCTTAGATCATATCTGAGTCTGTGCTGCGGAGATGACTCAGGATATTGCCAGAAAGATGAATCACGTGATTAGAGGGTTACAGCTTCTAGCCACTTGGTATCAGCCTAACCTCCCAACTGCTGGGAGAACAGGAGGGCTAAAGGGCGAGTTCAATCACACGGTCAAGGATTCAATCAATAATGCCTACATAATGAAGCCCCAACAAAAACTCTAGACACTGAGCTCAGTAGAGTTTCCTGGTTAGGGAAGACATGATATGCTGGGAGGGTAATGAACCCTTATTCCACAGGGAAAAGACACAGAAGCTCTGCATTCTGAACCTTCTCAAACCTTGCCCTGTGTGTCTCTTCATTTGGCTGGTCCTGACTTGAATCCTTTATAATAAAAATGCCACTACAAACTCAGTGCTTTTCTGAGTCCTGTGAGTCATTCTAGTGAATTATTGAACATGAGGCCATTGTTAGTGGGAACCTCCAAATTTGTAGTCAGTTGGTCAGAAGTATTGTCTGCCTGGGGATACCTAAGTGCAGCAGGTATCTGAAGTGAGAGTCATCTTGTGGAGAACTGAGCCCTTAACTCACGGGGTCTGCAGTAACTCCAGTAGGTTAGAGCCAGCACTGAATTGCAGTACACCAGTTGGTGTCAGAATACTCATACTTTTCTTTTCAGGTCTGATACTTCTGCTTGTATATTGCTACTTTACTCCCCAAAACTTTGGTTTACATGAGCCCTTAACTTGATAGCCACCTTTGGAATATTATAATCCCTTTTGTTGAGGCATAAAGACTGCCAGAGCCTACTTCCTATCTTTTCAACTGCACAGGCAAACCTCATTGACCACTGACGATATATTTCTCAATTTTGACGAATTGGTGGATTTAGACTAAGTAAAATAATTATTTTGTTGCTTAGAGGAACTTTTAAGTGGCAAACAGTGTTTTCTGCATCCTCTTCTCAAAGGTCCAACATCTAATGCAAAGATTTTCCCTGCATGTCTTGTGGGTCCGTTTTTATCCCTTAGTGTTCTGAAAATGAAAGCAACATTTCATTGCTTTCCAGATGAAATTGAGTTTATTCAGCCCATCAAAAACACACACTATAATCTAAAATCACTACTTTTATGTGACACTACTTTTATGTATGAAGCATTTTTCCATTAATAAATGTATTAACAGTATTGGTTCTAAATCTGAACCTTCTTACCATGGAATATAAAGTCCTGCTCCTCCACAAACCTGTTTATGTACAAACTATGTACTTCCGAGTGCTCAACTGAGCAAAGTGTAATGATTTTCTCATCAATCAAATAGTGAACAAACTGAAACTTTTGGTTTAGTGAATCACAAAGAAAAAGGCTCTTTAGTCCAGTTCTTATGTCTCAAATTTTCAATCAAAGAGTATCATAGCTGTTTCAATGACCAACTAGGATGTGAAGACAAAGTCTCACTGAAAAGTAGATATGTCAATGCTGTGAGCAATAAGAAAGACAAACTCTCCTGATGCAATTTGTCCCTCCTCAATAACACATGATTTTGGAGATCAGTTCCTTATGATTAAATGCTTCAGTCCCTTAGTGTCTCTGAACTTGATCTCCTGAAAGACAGGAAATATGATTGGCCCAGCTTGCACACTATCAGTTCAATCCGCTGTGAATGAAGAAGCTGGGATTAGTTTGTACCAGTATGGTCACATCAGCATACCAGGCATTTTAAGGTGGGAGCTCGAAAGGATACAGGCTTAGAGGCAAAAAGTATGATGATTACAACTGCCCAAAGACCTACCTCATAATGGTTGTTTTTATTATTACTGTTGTTGCTGTTGTTATTTGGTAGGTTTCCTACAAGTATTATCTCCATAGTTTAATGTGGAATGTTTTACATTCATCTTCCAGGACTGACACAGTATAGGCCTCACAATAGATAATTAATAAATCATTGGTGATAGGTTATTAGAAAATGAGATTATACTTAAATCTTTGTCAATGGTGAGGATTTGGGAGATGATTGTTTAAAAAGGCTCTGGAAAACAGATAACATTTTATCAAAAATGTATCACTATGTGCCAAAACATGTGAAATGCAAAACATATAGTAAACTGAGAACTGGTGTGATATAGTGAAAAGGGCCTATAGTTAACAAGGTAAAAGACTGAGATGCAATTTCTAGGTCATTCTTAACTATTTTTATGTCTATTATCAAGTTATTTTCGGATCTTCAGTTTCTTCATTGGTAAGTAAGAACTTTGGGGGAAATGGATTTCAAGTTGCCCTTAAATAATTCACTACAGATACAAAATGTTATATCATCTAGTGTAATAATTTCAATGCTCTAAGTTAATATTAAAGAAATACTAGTGTTCTAGAAGTATAATGAAAGAAGGCACAAAGAAAGAAATTTTAAAAATACCTATATTTATTGTGCCCTCTAGTTTTTATTATGTACTTGTTAAGGTATTCTTAGTTATATTAATTAATTTTATCTTCATAAATATTCCATCAAAACTGGCTTAAGCATTCAATGAATACGCTGGATTGCATAACTGAAAAGTCTTTCAGGCATGGCTTAGATTCAGAGTCTAACAAAACAGCTTCCGGGTTGTATTGATCAGCTAGCTGTGCTCTTCCATGGGTTGCCTTCATTTGCAGAAGGTATTTCCCTTCAGAGTGGCCTGATCACTGCAGCAGATCCTGCCTACCATCCTGCAGTCTCACCATGTGAAAAAAAGAAAAGAGCAGTTTATAACCAAGATTTTGGGGATACCACATGCCCAAATCAGACCCTATGTTTATCCCTGAACCAGCCACAGTTGCCCAATTAATAAAGTACATTGATTTGTTCTCAATCCATTTGCTGCATCACAAGTAACATAAAATACATAAAAAAGAGTAGAAGAAAGTGCAGGAAACTCCAGGCACTATTCTGGAATTAGAAAGCAGAAGTTAGACAGAATAGTGGATTCGTGCATTCAACAAATGTTTAATGGCCACTGTCCATAAGTTGGACACTATACTAGGCACTGGGGATATTGTACGAAATGATTAGACAATGTCTTTGGCTTTCATGCAGATCAGTTTGGCGAGACTGGGAGACAGAAAAAATCTATTTTGAGAGCTGATTATTATTTCTTTCTCCAGGATCCCAGAGAGAAGGCAAATGCATTGAAGTAGGCCCCATATTTTATGCCACATTTCCTACAGATTCCCCACATTTTAAATTCATAAGCAGCATGGGAACCAGAGGCTAAGTAATTGTGTTGAAAGTGGTGCCTAAAATATGTATTAATAGAATGGAAATGTAGACATAATTCAAAATGTAGAATTGAGGCTAAATGGAGTTTAAATGTTTACTTTTCTAGCTTTGCCGAGAAAGTGTTGCAAGTAAAGATTGATTGAAAGCACTTCAAATTTCTACATAGAAGCTATAATGTCCTTTACACTATTGTTCTATTTCTTACTCTTGTTTAATATTGTTTATTCTCTTTTCTACATTATGTATATGCATATTTTTTTTGTTTTTTGGCCTCTATAAACATATAGCTTACAGTCAAAGTGATATGATTTAACAATTTAACTACTCTCACTAACATGTTTTTTCTATTCCAGGGAATTCTTGCCCAGGAAAATAAAATTGTAAATAACTTTATTGTTCATTTTAGGAACTTCCCATGAAATCATTTAATGAACATCAAATTATTCAACTTCTAAATAGACAATGTCAAAGAACTGTTTGCTACCTAGGATTTCAAGATTATTTATATTCTCAAATTAAAATTCCTACGTTACTGTGTCCGTCAATCCTCAACTATTAAATCATGGACCTTATCTTAATGAAGCTCCTGCTTCAAAAGATCCACCTAAAACCAGGCTCTAAAACCTTAAAACTCTTCTGCTTCTGCTCTCTCTACTTACAAATGCTACTGCGTCCGCAATTGGTTCCTTCTTGTGGGTTCTTGTTCTCACTGACTTCAAGAATGAAGCCACGGACCCTCGCAGTGAGTGTTACAGTTCTTAAAGATGCTGTGCCTGGAGTTTGTTCCTTCAGATGTTCAGATGCGTCTGGAGTTTCTTCCTTCCGGTGCGTTCCTGGTCTCGTGCTACTTCAGGAGTGAAGCCGTAGACCTTCAAAGTGAGTGTTACAGCTCTTAAAGGTAGCGCGCCCAGAGTTGTTTGTTCCTCCTGGTGGATTCGTGGTCTCGCTTGACTTCAGGAGTGAAGCCGCAGATCTTTGCAGTGAGTGTTACAGCTCTTAAAAGTTGGCGTGTCCAGAGTTGTTTGTTCCTCCTGGTGGGTTCGTGGTCTCACTTAACTTCAGGAGTGAAGCCACAGACCTTCTCAGTGAGTGTTACAGTTCTTAAAGGTGGCACGTCCGGAGTTGGTTGTTCCTCCTGGTGGGTTTGTTCCTCCTGGTGAGTTTGTGGTCTTGCTGACTGCAGGAGTGAAGCTGCAGACCTTGGCAGTGAGTGTTACAGCTCATAAAGGTCTTATGGATCCAAAGAGTGGGCAGCAGCAAGATTTATCTTGTGATAAATCTTTATCTTTGTGAAGCACAAAAGAACAAAACTTCCAGAGCGTGGAAGGGACCCAGAGCACAGTTGCTGCTGCTGGCTTGGGTGGCCAGCTTTTATTCCCTAATTTGGCTCCATCCACATCCTGCTGATTGGTCCATTTTTCAGAATGCTGATTGGTCCATTTTTACAGAGTGCTGATTAGTGCATTTACAAACCTTTAGCCAGACACAGAGTACTGATTGGTGTGTTTTTACAGAGTGCTGATTGGTGCGTTTACAAACCTTTAGCTAGACACAGTGCTGATTGGTGTGTTTACAATCCTTTAACTAGACAGAAAAGTTCTCCAAGTTCCCACTGGACCCAGGAAGTCCAGCTGGCTTCACCTCTCACTACTAAGACTCTGTCAAGGTAGTGAACTCCCTCACAAGCTTTGCTTCAAGAAGTGGTTTTGTTGGATTTTTGTGTAGCCAGAGAGAGTTTAACCACTCTGATTCTAACGTGGAGTTTCTGCATATAGCTTTTGAAATGATTTATGAATGAATTATAGGTTCATTCGGATTTTGAATAGATCACACTTTGTAGTACTGTAGTTAAGCTATAAAAATTCTGTAGCAAATTATCAAGAATCATGCTAATAAAACTCTCAAGGCTATATCATTTCCACATGATTTCTATTGTCGTCTTAAAGAATATTTTAAAGATTTCTGAAGAAAGAAGTGGGTATGGTCTGAAAGGAAATGTGCAAATCATTTGCAGACAAAGAATGAAATTAAAATGGACCAATTTGACTATTCATTGATACTTGATGAAAATCAGGATTACAGATTTGGATTCTTTATGAACTGTTTTCTGATGAAGTATAGAAAGTCAATCCTCAAAAGCCCTCAAAGGCTTTTGTGCAGTCTTTTATTTTTCTGAGCAGCTGTAAGTGCAAAAATCCTTATTGAAATTAATGCAAGACAAGGGGGTATCAAAAACACGATCTAGTATCCACGGAATATTTACTTTAAGCATTTTGGTTCATTTAAGCAAGTGCAAGCAATGACTTGTCTTACTACCTCCTTAAGGGAATTGCCTTCCTAAAACTTAAGCTTATTTTTTTGTGTGTGGTTAAAATGTCAATTTTCCATTATTACATTAATCTCAGTGCCAGGATCAGAACTCAAAATTTAGAGTCTCAGCCTAGAGTCGATTAGACAAGAGAAGAATTATAGTATTGACTACTCTGTCTTCCAGAGAGAAATAATGCAAATCGGTACAGCCTTAGGGTCACAAAAATATACATTGGCCTCTCAAAGTCCTGGTATCTCAGGGGGCTTTTTGTATAGAGAGAAGGTAAATTCAATGACTAGTTGGTAAAATAAGTGGCAATCTTTAAATTCCAGCAGCAGTCTTTGCCTCTGAGAGAAAAGATTTTCTCACACAGAAAGAGGGGGAATCCATAACTGCATCCTATGGCAAGGTATTCCAAAGACAGGAATAGTTCAGATGGAAAAAAAAGGACAAAAGGTAGCCTGGTGATTTGGGGCTTGCTCCTACTGGGCAGTTAGACAAAATAGAGTGTGAAATCCTTTTGCAGACAACAATGCCCTATAAAAATGCCAGCCCATTAATCAT
The DNA here is from genome assembly GCF_043159975.1 of Macaca nemestrina. Classification (NCBI taxonomy): domain Eukaryota; kingdom Metazoa; phylum Chordata; class Mammalia; order Primates; family Cercopithecidae; genus Macaca; species Macaca nemestrina. The sequence continues at coordinate 96,921,489 of NC_092136.1, read as the reverse complement.
GGATGATTTTAATTACTGTGATATTGATTAGTATAGCAACTATGCAAAATCTAAGCCAGACACTGTGCTTTCCTGAGCTTGCTTTTTTTTTTCTCTCCTCTCAGTTCTATGAACAGCTGGCTTAACCAAAGCCTATTTTAAGATCCAAAAAAGAGCAAACATGAATAAAATAAAGTTGAAGGTTGTAGAGGGGTACAATGAGACGTTATTGAATAAAAGGGAATTCTGGTTTCCCTTAGAAAACTTGGATTTTTCAAAAATGCTCTGCAAAGTATTATGCCTCTAGGGAATGATTCAGTCAATTTATTATAGTAAATGCATGATTGGTTCTATTTGGTTTTATTTCCTCGATAGAATATTTGTAGTTATTTTAAAAGATATATACTTGACATATTATTTAAAGTATATATGTGCATCCTGTACTCTGGGGCCTATTCTCTCTGCTTCTATAGAAACATTGTCTTCCTACGCATGATTTTAGTTCATGCAAATGGCAGTAAAAAAAGTCCTTTGATTTCAGTGCAATAATATATCTGGTATGACATCAGATTCACATATGTAAATCCACTGCAGCTGAGATGTACAGAGAAGCATAATTTCTTTAGTTTTCAATAACTGATCTAATGATCTGTATATACAACCTACTGCATAGTAATAAATAAAATGTGGATTTAAAAACTTCAAACTTTCCATTTAATATTCTTAATTTCTTTTGGTTTTAAATACTCCCTTAATTCATTTAAGATTTCAGATAAATGCTCAGGATTTCAGGTTTAAACTTCCTATCCACATGGCCCCTCAAGATGACCTCTGTGTGTCTGGGGTGGGAATTGTAATAGATCTTACGGCGGGTGAAGAAGGAAGATGGCAGAGAGGCCAAAGAAGACTTGATGTTCTTACTGGTAAGTCCTTACTCCACCTTGCCAAGCAGATTGTTTATGCAGCCAGGTATCATCATTTTTGTGGTCCCTGAATTGATATATCTTGAGATGCTTCAGGTACTAATTAGCATTAAGCTGGTATCTGATGATGAATTCCCAACTTTTCTCCTTTTAGTCATAAAAATATCTGTATACTGCAATCTCCTCGTTCTCAGCTCCAGCTAAAGTCTATTAATCTAGCATATCTTTGGTTTCCCACAGGAACATGAAGAAACTTTTGGGTCTTCTGCATTCTCCAGTAGGCTAAAGGGAGCCAGGATCTCTGTCTTAGACTCATCAACCCAGCCTCTTCCCCAATATTCACTCACAAATCAATCTAATCCCTTCTCCCATGATCAGACTGGCTCTGAGACAAGTGAGGATCTTCTCATACAGGATTTCAGCCTCTCAGGAGTTCTCTTGTGGAAAGTTGGCTTCTCACGAGGGTAGTGAGGTAGGATGAAAAGCAAGACCACTGATGTGAGACTTGCCTAACCCCTTTTCCAGTCTTTCCTACCTTTTCTCAGAAGGATAGTACATTCAAAGCAATAAGCTTAACAGCATATGATAATACATCTGAAAAAACTTATAAAAATAATTTATCATAACACATTTTATGCCAAAATATGCTAAAGTGCCTTATTTAATCTTCATAGCAACCTTGTAAATAGATACCAATTATAGCCATTATAATGAGAGGTTCCAGTGCTCAAGAAAGTTAAATAATTTTTCTAGTATCACACAGCTAATATATGTTATTCATATCCATCTATGTCTGACTTCAGAATGATATCCTTAGGTTCTACGATCAAATGGAAGAGGGCAAATAAATGATTCACCCATATATATACCCCCATGGAAAACAAATATCCAGAAAAAGAAGGCAAGACCATGCGAACACAAAAACTCAAAACTTGAAGAGTTTGTAAGTTATAACATGATACAATAATTGTCTGTTGTTGGAATTTATAATGCATATATTGGGCCAATAGCAGTAGGAAAAATCATTTAGCAATTATAGAATATTAATGCTTTTTTAGAGTTCCTAAGGATATCCATATGTAGACATAAATAAATTCCTAGATTTTGAATAAAAATATTGATATTAAGTCACTTTGAAATATCTAAAGCAGTTTTTGTTTCTCACATGAAACTTTGATAAAACACAGAGAGCTGGAAAAGTTCCAGAGAAAGGCCCTAAAGCTGGATATGTTGGATGGATTATGTGACCGGGTTCGAAAGGAGAGATTACCTCATCACCAGGGAAAAATGGATTGCAGATGACCCATGACACATGGTTGTTGGCAGCACGTAGTTTCTTATCAGTGAGTAAGACTGAGTTCAAGTGGCTGCTGCAAATGAGCACTATGATGACAATGAGAAATACAGAGACTGAGGTGAGCTGGTCTTCTTCTGCTTGAACTGGGTAGCATGAAGAGAGAAAGTTACAGCTTAGGGCTGTAAACACTTGGCTTTATTCTACTTCTCAACTCACCTGTGCCAATAGGTTTAGTCTTATTTGAGTCTTTGAAAAGAATCTCTTACCTCCCATAGCCACTGACTGAGATAACAATAAATCAGACACAGAAACCAATTCAAGGAGTTACAGAATTACACAGTAATTTGAATTCCTGACCTTGCCAGGTCTCTTGTGTGAAAGTCAGGGCAGTGACTGGGAAAGACTGAGCCTCTCAAAATCATAAGGAAATATTTGGGTGAATTATAATAAAAATAAGTCTTATAATTTCCATATCCCATTGATGTTTCCTTGCCTATAGAAGTAGCTGCTCTTTACCATTCTGTCAAAGGAAATCATTCCTTGTTTGAAGACACTGAAATGATCTTACCTACATCAGCCAGGGTCCAGCACAAAAGACAGAAACCATACCAATTACTTGAATGGACAGGTAATTTAATATAAAAGATTGCTAAGTAGAAAAATAATAACCATAGCCAGGTAACTGAGAGGATAAAATGACAACTATAAGGTGTGATAAAGCTGGGGCTGCAGAAGACAGCTTTTGTCCCAAAGTCTGAGGAAACAAAGGGAATGGTTGGCATTATTAAAAATTAGAAACTTACAGGATGTAAGCCTGAGAAGCTGGACCCAGACCTTTGAAGAGGGGATGTCGGCCTGCTAAGGCTGGTGAATTAAAGTGGGTGCATAATAAAGTTGGTTATACCAGTGTTGGAAAAATTGCACAATGGATATAGTTGCTTCCACTGGAAGAAACTTCCACTGCCCAGGTGGAGAACCGTTGCTGGGGTTATTCTTACAGGAACCAGAAGAAGCAAACAGTAAATTCACATGGAGGAAACCGGAAGAACAAAGAAGCTTCTCTTTCCTATAGCCTTGCAGTCTCTTTTTAGTATCCCTTTATTGCAGATCCTAGTACAGAGCCTGGTGGCCAACCAGCAATGTATTTGCAGAGATCCACCTCTGGGATCATGCATACAGAAGGGTTGGTTGGAAGCTGACAGACAATCCCTTAGTAACTGTCACATCACTGTAGGCCATTACTTCAAAGGACTTGTAGATTATCCTCATGCTCTGTTGCTGCCACCCCTTGTGACTTTCAAACTCATAACTAGACTTACATCCTCACAAGCCTCAGGAGGACAAATGCAAAATCTGACTTGAGAGGAAATGATGCACATATCAGAAAGAAACAGCTGCAAGGTTTTCCTGATTTATACAGTCACAAATTGAGGGAATATGTATAAGAATGGATTCTGTGGCTTCTGACAAGGGAAGAATGAACATATTAGAGAAGCTGCATTTATCATTAAAGATGCACATACACAAAATTTTGGATTCAGTTCCATCTCCAGCACTAACAAGCTTTGTGACTCTGGATAAGATGATTAATGTTCTTTGTCTAATTTCTCACACCTATAAAATGAGTAAAATAATTATATTGGCCCCATCAGACTATTGCAAATATTAAATTAATTTATATATGTATCTGTTTAGAGAAGTATTTGGAATGTAGAAAGTACTATAAGAGTGTTAACAAATAAGAGATATGGGCAGCTAAAAGTGACTTGAATTGTTGGATGTTTAAATGAGTGTTGGATACATCAGTTGCCTAAATTAAATGAAGCTTTTAGAAACCCCTTTTATAATATGACGGAAGAAATCTAACAATTTAAGGAGAGAGGAGTTCTGGAGTACATTTTTTATGACCTGTTCACCCACTCTCATCTATGTCACCCTGCAAGGTCACCAAATATATATTATTTTAGACTTCCTAAAGGGATTTGCAGTCATTTACAAAAATGGGTCTACATTTTACACAAAGGAAAGAAAGCAACCTTGGTTTTTCAAGGATTACCATACAATGGCTCCCAGTTAGCAATAATACTTGGATTATCCTATGTTACTGACCTGTACCAGTCAGAATAAGAGTGTATATAAAGCAAGTAATACAGAGTTTAGCTTGAGTTCAGCTCTTACAGCAATTCTATAAAACAACTCTCTGTTTATTTCTATCATTTTTGATTGCATAATTGGAACTGGATTACATAATTACATAATTGGCAGCTAGATGAATTTCCACACTGATTCCCTCACTTATAGAATGGGTACTATTTTGCTTATAAGGCCTAGGTAAAAGTCTTTGAATGCCCCCACTCCTCCAAAATGATAAACCAAATTCGATCTTGCATCCCTGGTGAACCAAAAATACTAGTGCCACCATAAGTGTTGAAGGATGCCCAGGTGGCGATTTCTCTCATGTCTCAATTTAAGTAGCAGAAGATAGATTGCTATTGTGAAGAGAAGATAGATTGGTCTTGGATAAAGAGAGTGAATTATTTTAAACTTGATCAGGGAATTAAATGCAATTGGGCTGCTCTTCCTCCTGTGATAGCTTTATTCCGGTAAATCAACATTTTGCTGATAACTGGTAAGCAGTTTTGAAAACATAAATTCTTTTTCTTTCCCCATCTTTATAAGCAGATGCAGTTTAGCTTCAGGTCAGAGGTACACATTTACTAGTTCACTTCTGGTTCTCTGCATAAACTGGCCCCCAAAATCTTGATTATCTGACTGTTCTACAGGATATTAGACAGGTCGACTGCATTGATAACATTGTGTTGACTGAATTTGGTGAGCAGAAATGTTGTAAATGCCTATACATACATATAGATGTGTGTGTGTGTACATACATATAGGGTTGTGTGTGTGTGTTTGTGTGTATGCTGGAGAATGGGAGGGGAACATCATAAAAACTCAGGGTGCTATCTTAAGGTTAGACAGTGATCTGGGAATGTTGAGGTAATCATCCAAAGTAATAAACAATTGACTTAATATTACACAACTAATACTCACCAGCTTCCTCAGTACTGGAGAGCAGGGATGTTGGTAACATTGGGAGTTGACATTATGTGATTTTAAATCAGAGTCCAAGGACAGCTGGCATGATGGCTCATGCCTGCAATCCCAACTATTCAGGAAGCTAAGCCAAGAGGATTGCTTGAGGCCAGGAGTTTGAGATCAGTCTGGGCAACAAGGCAAGATCCTCATCTCTAAAAAAAATAAAATAAAATAAAATAATTAAAAAAATATATATATATATATATATCCATCCAGGGTGGCAGGTACCTGCAGTCTCAGCTACTCAGGAAGCTGAGGTGGGAGGATCCCTTGAACCCAGCAGTTTGAGACCAACCTGGACAATAAAGAGTCCAATTATATCACCTTATTCCATTCTTTTCATCCTTAGAACAGTTTTGCAACTACCTAAATCTTGTATTAAATTTCTACCTGCTTAAAAAAACAACAATAGAGGGTTCTGTTATTGTACTAAACCTTGATGGGTACTTAATTGCTGCTATGAATAAATTACCACAAATTTACCAGATTCAGACAAAACCCATTTATTATCTTACAGTTCTGGAGGACAGAAATCTGAAATGGGCCTCACTGGGCTAAAATTAAGTCATCCACTGGCTGCATTCCCTTTTTAAGACCCTAGAGGAGAATTTACTTTCTTAGTTTTTCCAGCGTCTAGAGGCTGCCATAGACCTTGGCTAGGTGCCTCTTCCTTCCTCAAGGCCATCGATGATCATTCCAGGCTTTCTCACGTTGTGTCACTCTGATGCTAACTCTCTACCTCTCTCACTTACAAAGATCCCTGTGATTATATTGGGACTAGCCAGATAATCCAGGATAATCTTTCCATTTCACAGACAGCTGATAAGCAAATTTAATTTCATCTTCACCTTAATTACTCCTTTCCATGTAACATAACACATTCATAGGCTCCAGATGTTAGAATGTGATCATCTTTTGAGAATCATATTTTGGATACTACAGACACATTTTGTTTACCCCCAACATCATGTTATCATGAAAAAGAAGTTCATTTAGTAAGCATCTTGGTCTCTTTTTGACCTCCCAGAGTTCAAGTTTTACTGAACTTGAAAGATATAAATGAGCACACACGGCTCATCTCCTTCAATATTCCCATAGGGCTCTGGTGAGGTACTGAGAGTATGCATGGCGCTATCTGTAAAATGGTTCCTGGGGAGGCAGGAAGCTGTATTACTAGCTGGATGGATAATCCTGGGGTGCCTAATCCAGGGTCAAGTGATAACCAGACCTTTACCAATACATCTAAGGTACATTGCCTAAAAATTATCAGTGGTTAAATATTATATCTCCAACTATCTCTCCAGTGTCTACATCTCAATGGATTCTCAACTCTGACATATAAAATAGGAGTGCATATATTATCTTCATAATGTGCCAAAAGAAAATGATAATATCGGTGGGGCACGGTGGCTCACGCCTGTAATCCCAGCACTTTGGGAAGCCAAGGTGGGAGGATCACGAGGTCAGGAGATCGAGACCATCCTGGCTAACATGGTGAAACCCTGTCTCTACTAAAAATACAAAAAAAAAAAAAAAAAAAAAAAGCCGGGTGTGGTGGCGGGCGCCTCTACTCCGGATGCTGAGGCAGAATGGCGTGAACCCAGGAGGCGGAGCTTGTAGTGAGCCCAGATCATGCCACTGCGCTCCAACCTGGGAGACACAGCAAGACTCCATCTCAAAAAAAAAAAAGAAAGAAAATGATAGTATCTGCTACATAGGTGGTTATAAGTATTAAAGGTTCTATATATTTAAATGCTCAAAATAAGTAAGTCCTTAATAAATAATAGCTTTATTAATACTATCATTATCTAGGCCAGTGAAAGAGGACAAACAGAAATAACTAAAGGTTTTAGGTGTCAAATAAAGTGGGATTTGTAAAACTATTTCATGAAATGTTCAATAGAAGTGAGTTTTTAAAATAAAATAATAATTACTGCATATTTAGCTTCAATATATCTGTTTCTTATCACTAAGAATACCAAGGTGAATAGGTAATACATTTTCTGGAATGCCTTGTCCTTATCATTCTTTGTAAAAAATGCTTTCAACTCTTCAAGGCCAGTCTAAATTGCAAAATCTATTATGAGAGGGTTCATAGTCGTCAATTGAGTTAAATATAACAAACTGACAAGGCTGTAACATGAGGTGTATATAAGTATTTCTAGTAGTCTGGTATGTCTATCATCTATACATTATAATTTTGTTCTATTTCTTTTAGAATAAAAACTACTGAAAAGGCATCGCCTAATTCTGTGCCTTCAGAAATAATATAGTATGAAGTTACTATGGCTTTTTATTGATCCATTTTTGTCATAATTATGATCAGATAATTTATTAAGTAGATCTATAGAGGGCCATTGTGTGACTTCTTTGCTGACCTGTTTGTTTAATTTTGGGGATAACTTTCCTACATTTTTGATTTGTCAATTTTTATATTTTAATAAAAACAGAGTAGACATTTTTGCAAACAAAATTATTAAATAAAGATGATGGATGCTATTTCTAAAGTTAAATTCTTATACTAAATAACAGTTTTAAATTATATTTATTATAACACTAGGACTTTTCAGCTGCATTTGAATTATTTTACTTTTTGGCATTAAGAACCATTTTAATATTTTTTTCAAGTGTAGCTCATTATATTTAAAGTGCCATAAAATTTGTTGGCTAACTATGCTAGAACCTCTACCAACCTTCCACCCCCAAAACCTGGCTAAATCCCACTAGTTCCTTCACAATGATTTATACACCGCTTCATCTAGGTAGAGTTCTCTGAGTATCCCTTAAACTTTCTTGGGTACCCTTTCTGTGCAACTCCACATATTTCTCTTATCAATTGCCCTTGTTTTTGCTCATTTGTTTATTTTTCTGTCTCTCTCAGTAGAAGGTAATATCCCCCACAGCAGAAAAGCATGTAAACTGCTCATCATTTTATTCAAAGTGCATAGTACAGTAACTTACACATTATGTTCCATTTACACAATAAGATGCATGATACTTAGTATTTATTTTCTTAAGTTTATCAAACATTTATCACTGATTCATAATGGAGACAAGCACTATTGAGGTGGTATTGTTGCAACACAAATGGTACATTTTAGTGTATGAATTGCATTCACAATCAAAACCTATTTTAGCAGATACATTTATATTAATGTCAAAAAAAGACAAAAATGTTACATTAACTTCTCACTTTGAGCAGTAATTTGAATATGGCATGGTAATAGGCTGTTTTCCTCTTTCCCCAGGAAACCAAAAAACCACAGCTTCAGGATCACCACGAACCAGCCAAAGTAGAAAATGCAGAGCTTTCCTCCAGTTACTATATTTTTGTCATTATAACTCCTGGTCATTTTCAGTTTCTTATATTTAACACACAGTTTGAAATACTGGTTGCTTCCAGCTGAAGCTAATTAGTTTGGGTAATATATTAAGCAACTTTGTCAGATGTAATATCCCTCATTCCTCTTCAAATCAGCATAATGTTTATTACATAATTTCTATAATAGCATTTTTCCTATGATCTGACACTAAGGCCATCCTTGTGGTGGAATAAATAAGGCCAACCACTGGATAAATTATAAAATAAGGAGGCTAGATTCCAGACATACCTGCTCCACTAGGTGGTATGTTCTCTGGGCAGCCACTGGGGCCACACCATCCCTGCTGGGGCACCCAGCCTCATCTTTCGGTGCTTGCTTTGCTTCTCTAGTGAGTTAGGACTATGTCAATGGCACCAATCGGGGAGAATTCAAACTGGTGTTGATCAGAGTATTCAGAAGCTTCTGGATATTGTAATACAGACAGAATATATTTTCGTACAGAAAAAAAATTGCAATTATCTGTCCAGAAACCAAAGCAAGTTATCAAAAAGAGGATGTCTCAGAACCAAGGAATGAATTACCGAAAAAGATGCGCTGGTCCAGAAGTAATTGACAAAACTGAGGCATTGGTGGCAGATGCTGCAGGACATGAAGGCGTAGCACAAAAGCCAGCCAACATCCCTCAGGCTCCTGGGCCTACCTTGAGCAGGTGTCTGCCAATATCCCTGAACCTCTGAAGCTGACTTGAGCAGAAGGGCAAAGGCTGGCAGCCTGAACGTAGGTTAGTGTGTGATGCAGCCCTATGCAGGCGATTTGCCACACATTCCTTGTGATCTTAACATTTTGGAAGAACTCTTTGCCAGAGAATGAGGTGGTTTTAGTTTAATGCGCCCACCTAAAAATGTTTCCATTGTTTTTATAAACTGTTAATCTCGTGCACACATTATAAAATGCCTCTAGCTTGGGAAAATCAAGTAAAAAAATATTTTTTGTCTTTAGCAAAGTTTAGACTATTAATGTGATGACACAGATTCTACTTTATGGGGTTTTCTGTTGCTTGTTTTTTTTTTAAGTTTTTGATAACTTTTCATCTTTTTATGTGTTTCTCTCATTGTTTGTTTGATCTAAGGAAAAAATATTAAAATAGCCTGAGAATCAGGGTTGAGGATTTTGGTTGCAGGCCTTTTATAATAATGACCTTCAGTGGTAGTGTCAAAAAATATGTACGTTTTCTGTTTCAAGACCTAACTTTCTCAAGAAGAATCTAATGGAGCAATATTTGCAATGCTTCCAGAGCTGTCAGAATGAAGATTTTTTTTGTAAATAGGTTGGAAAAGGATTAAAATATCCTGGGTGAATGTAGCGATATTACAGTAGGATATTTAGGTTGATGCTGACTTTTATTTAGGGTAAAATTATATTTTGTGTGGTGTTTATTTACTTTTGATGCAGCAGGATGTAATAAAAGCAGTGATATGCTAAATTTTGTTACTTTCTGCCGTCATGAGTCACTTTAAGTAATGGAGCAGACCTTGTCCTCAGTAGCATGACAGTTGGGGCATAGGTGAGCTATGAGGGGCTAAAGCGTGCACTGATGGTCTCTTTTTGTTTGGAGTTTTGTTCACTTACGCTGTTTTTGTTTTACATTTGGGGAGGGAAAACATTTTCCATTAAGGAAGATTATTGCTAGTGGATTTGATTCCAAGGGACCTCCACCAGGGGCATATGACGCCTCTACCTTTTGGAAGATATTTTGCTGTCTTGTTAGTTTTGCAGGCCACCTCAGATTATCTGTTGAACTGCTGTTAAGAAATATAGACCGGCATTGTGTTTGGCTCTTGTTGGGTTGGGTTTTCCTGAGTTTTATGTCTCTTATTAGATCACATCCCTTTACCCATAATAAATGTTTTACAGTCTTTTGAACAGCTAGTACTCCTGGGCCTCCATGTCTTCTCTCATTTTGTTTTCTTCAGTCTCGAGAACCCCTTCCCACATGCCTTGATGTCCACTCATGTTCTTGGTCAGACCTGGATGCCACCTGGTCTCTGAAACCTCCCAAAGCCCTTTCTGCTGCATCCCCAGGGCACAGGACTTTTATCTCTTCTATTGCCCATGCTTGGTTCTTCCTTGTGGTTAGTAATTTGGATCTGTCTCTCTGTCCCTCACTAATTTTGCACCAATGGGAATTAGACATTATTCTTATACAAGGACCATAGATTCTTTATGTTTTACACATGATACATATTACTCAGTTTTGATTGCATGTGTATAGTATCTGGCACATGGACTTGTGACTACCAGTCTGAGGCCAAGAAATCCCCTCAGTTGGAATATATACATTCAACAAAGCTTTTGAAAGTTCATACTATTTGACCTCAAGATTTTAAACCTTGTAATCTCATAGTAAATTAGGAACTCTGATTGACAGCTTTAGGTTTCTTGATAAACTGATAAGTTTTAGGCATTCTTTCAAAGTGGTTCTCTGTGAAAAGATTGGGAAATATTCTATGTGGTACTTAGTGAAAATATTTTGAATTAATGTGTGTACCAGTTATTGCCATTTCTTCATTAAATTCAGAAGTTTTTTTTTTTTTTCAGAAACAAAAATTAACAAACCAAAAGCCCATCTTTAACAACTTTAATTCCACTTCAGTGTCCCCTTTAGGTTGTACTAGCCAACAAATACCGAATATTAACATGTTGTATAATAATTTAGTATCCCATGGGACCAGGCAATGTTAAAAATCCTTTCTAAATACACATATGCATATTTAAATCCACATACTATTAGTGTCTTATGTCCCTTTATGTTAAATGTATCCAGTAAATATTAATTAAATAATTGTGCGAAATCTCTCTACCTCCAAAATCTGTGCACTTCCCTCCCGAAAGGTTAGAATCAAAAGTTCAGAGGCTATATAAACATCAAGTTCCTTAACTTCCCTTCTTTCAATAAATGTTATATTATATATGGTATAAATGATTATATATCATATATCAGATATAAATATATGTGCTATAAATAGTATATATGATAAGTATTTATCATAGATGACAGGGATGATTCTAGACACTGAGTATATGGTAAAGAACCAGATAAAAATATCCTGCAAAGTTAATGCTACCCCTAAACACAGCAGTAAACATATGACATTTTTTATCTTGTTTTATTTTTTCAATCTATCCCATTGTCTTAATAACTTGCCTTGATATTCAGTTCATCTTACTTTCACATCCCATTAAGTCTCCAGTTCTTATTGAAACTCCTGTTGCTCTACATCTCTACTCCCTCTATGCATACCTATCATACTCTATGTCCCATTCGTTCAAAGTTCAAACAGATGATTGAAGGCATCAAAGATGTTAATGCTGATAATGACCTGAAAGATAAGTCATACAATAGCCAACAGCCCCCAACACATTAGCATGACAGTAAACAATTGAGGAGAAAAGAGAAAAGAAAAACAGAAAGAATGATAAAGTGAGCATTTGAGCAAGTTTGAAAGGCAGGGGGGAGGGAAGGAAGGAAGAAAGAAGAAAGGAAAGAGGAAGGAAGGAAAGAAGGGGAGAGGGAGGGAGGAATAATAATGATAATAATAATACAGGTCAACATTAGTTGATTGTCAGTGATACCCAAACTATGACTGTCATTTGTAGGAATAAGCCCTACTTTGTACAGTTTTCACTGTTCCTGAATAGAACTTGGCATGTGGTCATTTGTTTTCTGAAACTGTTGGATGGTTTTATTGGCTGAAGCCCATAAATAATATATCTGAGTTATGGTTGAAACCCCAGAATTTGTGAGCAAACTTTATGGAAACCACCTATATTGGTTTTCTATTGCTGTGTAAAATAGTGCCACAAACTTAACAGCTTTAGCTAACATATATTTATTATCTGACAGTGACTATGAACCAAAGGTGAAGTATTGGCCAGCTGGGTCTTCTGCTCAGGGTTTCCTGGAGCTGAAATGAAGGTGCTACCTAGGGCTGCAATCTCACATGAGATTCTGGGTCCTCTTCAAAGCTCATTCAGCTTGTTAGCAGGATTCACTATTTTGAGTGCAGGGCTGAGGTCCCCATTTTCTTGTAGACTGTCTGTCAGGGATCATTCTCAGCTCCTTAAGGCTACCTCAGGTTTTTGCCATTCAGACCTCTTACAACATGGCAGCTTACCTCATCAAAACCAGCAGAGCGGGCCAGGTCCAGTGGTTCACACCTGTAATCCCAGCACTTTGGGAGGCCGAGGTGAGTGCATCACGAAGTCAGGAGATCCAGACCATCTTAGCCAACATGGTGAAACCCTGTATCTACTAAAAATACAAAAATTAGCTGGGCATGGGGGCACATGACTATAATCCCAGCTACTCAGGAGGCTGAGGCAGGAGAATCACTTGAACCTGAGAGGCGGAGGTTGCAGTGAGCCGAGATCGTGTCACTGCACTCAGCCTGGGCGACAAAGCAAGACTCCGTCTCAAAAAAAAAAAAAGTAGAGCAATTACACTCAATTCTTTTAATATAGAATCTTCTGTACTATACTATAATCACAGTCCACACTCAAGAGTTGAGGATTATTCAGGACATCTCCAACAGGGTGCAAGAATATTGGAAGCCATTTTTGATTGCTGCCTACTGCAATACCCTTAAAGTTTCCTATTTTATCTTTTAGAAGTAACCTTGTTGTTCCAAAGACTTGCTTGTGGATAAATAATGTGGAAGATATATGGAATCTTCAATGCAAAAACTATTTAGCTAAATTAAGAGGAAATCTACCTATTTTCCCCAAGATGATGTTTTTTCCTTCTAGAAAAGCATTTCTGCTTACTTTTTCTCCTAACAATGGCAGCAAGCTCTTTTATAAAAACGCAATCTTTGAAATGTCATTTAGGATTATATTTAAACTACCAATAGTAAACTATATCAATGATGTTGGCTTATAGTGGTGAATCATGACAGTCAATGGTTTCCATGTAATTGTGTGTGTTTTTCTAACTTCCTTCCTAACACTACATTCAAGGAGTTTTTAAGACCAAAACATGCTACCAAATTTCCTATTTATCTTTTATATTTCAGAATTGCAAAATACGCAAAATATGCCAAGTACAGAATATTCTGCGAATTCTTCAAATACTTTCTTATCTTATATTCAGTATAGAAAAACGACTTAAGATGTTCAGTATAATAGGACTGGAGCTTTACAGTCCTAAACCTGTTCAAAATAAAAATGTGTTGAATTCTATGTATAACTAGTAAAGACAGAAGTTTTTCTTTAAAAAAAAAAAAACGTACACTGAGTGATGAAGCATATAGGTCCAATATTCAATGAATATTGTATCCCAACTGGAGAAAAAAAAAAAAAAAAAACTGTAAGTCACTCAGACACACTGAACCATGGCAAAATAATCTTTTTTAATTAAACCGAGTGGTTTCTTTTCACAGGAGTGATATCATTAACAAAAGGGATTTGAGTGTTATTTTTTGAAATATATATTGTAATGTGAAATAAAGCACAAGATCATAATTTTTTTTGTATCTTGTGAAGTAGAAAATTATGATTTATGACTTCTATTAGGGATAGGGGAAGTTTGGGCATGTATATACCTGGGGAAAAACAAACATAATCATTAACATGAAGTTAAGATAATGCAAAGTAGCATAGAAGAGGTCTTACTAGGTATTTGGTAGATTTAAAACAAAATCAGAATTTTTTTTTTCTTATTTGTATAGGTAAACATGTAAAAAAAGTTTTTATTTTCAAAAATCTAACATGTCAGTTAATATTCTAGACTCGGATACATTCTACTCTGGGTAGAATTGAAATGAAATGAGGAAGAAAACTTTTCTGGTACTAGATAAATTTGTGATTGGTCTCCCTGAGAGAAAACAAACCAAGGAATCAGGACCATAAGGTAGACAATTTGATTTAATGACAAGTGTTTCTCTGCATGACAGAATCAGGACTGTATTCTTACCTTCCTCACCAACTAAATAAAGGCATAGTCCTTCCCTAACTCCTAAATTGAAAATAATGAGAACGTTTAATTCTGGATTATAAATGAGGAAGCTAATTCATTAACCTAAGAGCTTCCTCTGTAAGATGTTTGAGTCTGTGCAAGCTCTCTACTAAACCATTCTTCAGTCATTTTCTGCTGAAGTTACATATTACTGCGTTGTTAAGCTTCTTTGCCCCTCTTTCACTAATCAATTTTAAAAACCTTTTAGCTTTCCCTTATATATAGATGTAGTCATAACCATCAACAAATAATAATATAAATAATAATTTATTGATTGATTTATGTATTAACTCATTTCTTCATTCATCTATGTAAACATCCATTCATTCAATATTTGGAAAGTATCAGTATCAGTCAGGGTTCTACCACAGAAACAGAATTATTAATAGTAACTGGAGATATTAGAATATACATACATATATGTTCGTTTATATATATAAAAATATACATTAATTACAAGGAATTGGCTTATGTGATTGTGGAGACTAGCTAAGCCAAGTCTAAAATATGCAGGCAGGCCATCAAAAGGACAGGTTGGAAACTTGGGGAGGATCTGAAATTGCAATCTACAGTCAGAATTTCTTCCTTATGAAACTATCAGTCCTTCGCTTAAAGTCTATCAACTGATTGAATTAGACCCATCCAGAATAATGACAATAATGTCCTCAAAGTCAACTGATTGTAAATATCAATCATATCTACAAAATTCCTTCATAGTAACACCTAGTGTTTGACAGAATAACTGGAGACCACAGTCTAACCAAGCTGATAAACAAAACTGATCATCACAGTTTACCCTTGTCAACTTGGCACTCATATACATCTCCTTAATCCATAGTTAATTTGCAAATAAAAACAATAGCCAGGTCATACTTCCACCTAACACGGTACCTATCCTGCATACAACTAAAAATGCATTAATCCTTTCCCTAGAAGATAATTCAAATATTTGGGTGATGTTGAGTCTTTCCCTTGATATCGTGTAACTTAAATACAGTGATATAAAGTTAATTATGATTAACACATCTTGTGTTAGTTAATAAGGAAATAAGAGAGGGAAGAAAAAAATTGATAGACACATACAAACATACTCACATCAAAATAAGAGAAATATATTTGATGATTTCAGTCCTCATTCTGCAACTGGCCATGTGGTTGTAGCTGGTATTTATAACTACCTTCTTGCATTGCCATTTTATATTGCCTTTACCCTCAAAAAGCACTTTAGTTGGTATTATAGACTGAATTGTGTCCCACCAAGTTAATATATTGAAGCCCTAACCTCCAATGTGACTGTATTTGAAAAGAGGGTCTTTAATGGGGTAAAGTTAAATGAGATTATGAAGATGAGACCTTAATCTAATAAGTCTAGTTTCCTTATAAGAAGAGGAAGATATATCAGGAATGCATATGGACAGAGGAAGGGCTACATAAGAACACAGCAAGAGGACAGCTATCTTCAAGGAGGGAGAGAGGTCTCAGGAGAAACCAAACCTGCTACCACCTTGACCTTGAACTTCTAGCCACCAGAAGCGTGAGGAAATAAATTTCTGTTGTTTACGCCACCAAGCCTGTAGTATTTTGTTATGACAGCCCCACAGACACACAGATGCTCATGGTTCTTTGCCCAACCGAGTTAACCAAACCATCATTCTTGAAAGGACTATGCCATTAGCACTCTTGTTTAAATTAAGTTGTAGTTTTCTATGGACTTTAATCATCATAGGGCATGATAGTACTAAGATATACCCTGAGTGATCACTTGTAGTTCTCATAATCTTCCTGACCTCTATTACATAGTGACAGTCCCTTGGTAATTAAGGGACTACCCTGGCTAAGCCAAGAGTAAACTGGATTGTAATCACCCAGCCAGTATAATAACTCTCTACTTTACCTGTTGATTCAGAGGAACGAGGAGCCTAAATAATTTTTTCTGGTAGAAGCACTTCTCCTTTTGGAAGTAAGACTTCTCTATATAAGAAGAGAAGAATGTCATGGGGATGAGAAGCGAAATATTTCTAAAGCCTCACTAGTGGTAATAGTGAGCAGTATCACTCTCACATCCACCTATTGATTCCTTGACTTCTGAATCCTGGCTATGGAGATAAAACAGCACAATATATTGAATGCTTACATAGGGAAGATAGAGCCTTTTGCAGGACATTGCCCCAGCCTTGCAAGGTACTATTGCCTGGCTAGTGCTATAACTGAGTCTTCAAATGCCCATTCCACCATTCTATCCAGCCAGCTGCTTCTGAATGATAGAACGTATGGTGAGATCAGTGAATTCCATGAGGTAGGCCCACTACTGCATTGCATTTGGTGTGAAATGATTTCCTTAATCAGAAGAAGGCTATGAAGAATACCATGACATTGGATACATTATTCTTTAAGTCCACAGATGGTCATTTTGGCAGAAGCATTTTGTATGGCAAAGGCAAATACATATCCGAAGTACATTAATATATCAATTAGAACAAAGCACTGCACCTTCCATGGCAGAAGTGGTTGAATGCAATCAACCTTCCACAAAATAGCTCTCTATCACACGCAGTAATTATATCATATTGGGGAATCAGTGTTGGTTTCTACTATTGGCAGAAAGGACACTCAGCAGTGGAAAGATTGGCCTTGATAAGTGGAATTCCACATTGTATTTCACGCATAGCCTCCATCCCTGCCACCACAGGTATTTTGTTCATGAGCTCATTGGGCATGATAGGACTGGCTAGGGAAAGAGGCTCACTGGTGTCCACAAAATGAGTTGTCCTAATCACTTAATTAT
Source organism: Macaca nemestrina (assembly GCF_043159975.1). NCBI lineage: Eukaryota > Metazoa > Chordata > Mammalia > Primates > Cercopithecidae > Macaca > Macaca nemestrina. The sequence goes on along the minus strand of NC_092136.1, from coordinate 96,904,070 downwards.
TAACATCCCTCTCTGCTGAAATAACTTTTTGGTGAACACTGACATGGGGCAAAAATAACTTCACGTTCTTTACCCATGCAGAGAGTTCTATCCACATACTTTACCTCACATACTCAGACTTCCTTATCATCAATTTTCCAATTATATTTCCTCCAAGCCAAGCCCTTGACTACAGCCTATTGATATAAATGCATCATCTCCAGCCATTTCTCTTTTTAAACAAAATGGACAGCCAGGTGCACTGCTAAAAGTGTTGGCCATTGGTCAGATTTTTAAAACTACTCCCTTTCAGAGATGTCTCAGTTCTGCAGCTGTATTCCATTTTCAAGCAGTTCCTGTATATCATGCAAGACCATTTGTAAATTAGGCCCGAGTTTTATCTTCCCCAGTCAACTGATTGTAGAGAACTCCTCGTAAGGCCATAGGTATGGGCTGGGAGACAGTAGGTAATATAGTGGAGTAGGGGCCATGGCATTTATACAATTTCCTTATTTAGCTTATTTATGCCTTCAGGGCTTGCTCAAATCTAAGCTCGTATATACTACTACTATTTGATAATGTATCCCTATACTGTGCATTCCTGAAACTTTATGGCTTGATGGGTCAGATAACCCCCAAGTTCATGATGGGCAGTTTAAGTTTCTGGTAACTTGTTGGTCCACAATTAAGCATTTAGCCTCTTCTAAGCTGAAGTATCAAGCCACAGCAGTTTCTCAAAGAGAATAATTATCCACAGTAGATGAAAGTGCTCTGCTCCAAAATGCTAAGGGTCTGTGTTGTAATTCACATAATGAGGGCTGTAAAAGGCTATAAACAGCATCTTATCTACCACTGACACTTGGAGCAACATCAGATTTTCCGGCTTATACAGGCCAAGTGGGAAAACAGCTTGCAGGAAAACCTAAACCTATTGTGTTTTCTCTTATTCTGAGCCCCACTCAAAACTAAAAGTGCCTTGGGTTACTCAGGAAAAGGGTTAGATAGCACACCCAAATACAGAATATGCTGCCTTCAAAATCTAAAGGGGCCCACTAAGCACTGTGCCAATGTTGGGGTTTTAGGAAGACCAAGATGTAGCAACTCATCCTTCATCTTAGAAGGGATATCTTTACATGTTCAACACCACTGTACCCCTAGAAATTTCACTGAACTAGAAGGCACCTACATTTTTTCTGGATTCATTTTCCACCTTCTATCACACAAAATGATTATCAATATGTATACAGCAGTTGCTATTTCTTTCTCACTATATCCAATCAACATAATATCATCAACATAATAGACCAGTGCAATGTTTTATGGAATGGAAACATGACATACCCCAGAGGTGGGAGAATGAAGCCATATTGTTGGCCTTGCTGAAAGCAAACTGCTTTTAGTGATTTTTACAAACAGGTAAAGAGAAAAAAAGAATCTGCCAGATCAATAGCTGCATACTAGCTACCAAAGGGTATGTCAATTTGCTCAAGCAACAAAATTGCATCTAAAAGAGCAGCTGCAAGTGCAGTCATAATATGGTTAAATTCGTGATAATCCATGGTTATTCTCCCTGATCCATCTGGTTCCCGCCCCCCCGCCACAGGCTAAATAGGCAAGTGGGAATCGCCATCCCTGACTCTTTCGAGTCCTTGATGATGGCATTAACATAAGTCCTTTCAGGAATGCAGGAGTGCTTCTAGTTTACTAGTTCCAGGAATGACTTCTACTTGGCCCTTTCCTTCCATAATAAGTCTCACTCCACAAGTCAAGGAGCAAATGGGTGGATTTTGTCAGTTGACAGGTTATGTCTATTCCAATTGCATACTCTGGAACTGGGGAAATAAACATAAGATAGATTCTGCAACCCATTGGAATCCTTTGAGATGAACCAGAACCTAAACTTACATTGACTGCTGTGATAGTTAATTCAATGTGTCACCTTGGCTAGGCCATGGTACCCACATATTTGGCCAAACACTTAGATGTTTCTATGAATGCATTTTTTAAAGAAAATTAACATTTAAATCAGTAGATTTTGATTAAAGCAAATTATTCTGCATAATATGGGCAGTCCTCATCCAATCAGTTGAAGGCTTCAAATGAAAAAATACTGAGGTCTTCTGAAAAAAGGAAATCAGTCAGCAGACTGCTTCTGACTGAAGATTATCTTCTGACTACAATACCAACTCTTCCCTAGAACTTCAAGTCGCTGACCTACTCTGCAGATTTTGGACTTGTCAGCCTCCCCAGTCACATGAGCTAATTTTAAAAAATAAGTCTACATCTATCTATCCATCTCTGTCTTCCCCCACCCACATTGGTTCTGTTTTTCTGGAGAACCCTAACACAATCACACATACTCCATAAGCCTCTACTCTTGATTGGTTTGACTATTGGACCATAGTGACACTGTGAGTGTCTTAGGTTAAGCATTAGTTCAGGGCCAATGTCCAGGGCCCAATTATCCCCATTGCATTTAGAGATGCCAGTTCCATGGCAGCAGCTCTCACTGTAGTTTCTGATCTACTGAAGAAAGTGACCAAAGAGTTCTTCAATGATGCTTAGACTCCTCTCACAAACTCACTTCTCACAGTTGTGTTGAAAATGTCCTATGAACCCTCTAAGGTTGGGTGAGTAGATCTGACATTATTAAATCTACTCAAAAATTTCAATTTCTCTAAGCCTTTGGATGACTTCCTCTACAGTATGCCAAAGAAGTTCTGGCATATAGTGTAGGCTGTCTTTAGGTCTGTATTTCATCCAACCATATAAACTTTTAGAGCCCTTTCTAACACATCAAGCTATAACATTGAATGAAGAATCCCTACTAACTGGACCTGTATTAATAAATTCAGTTTGATCCAACTTTATATCCTCTCATTATTATCCTACACCCTTAATATTTATTCTTACATATATTCCCTAGGTTTCTCTGTATAAACTGGAAAGTCATAAAACTCTTTAGGTGAGTATCACACCTCTTCATGTATCACACTTGGTACCTTACCCTTTGGGAACTACTGGGACTTGTGTCTAGTGTTAGGTCTAAAAGTAAAGAGAGGTGGCAGGAGTACCAGCAGCAGTTATTAAGCCAATTACATCAAGTGAGACTTTTACATGTTCTTCAGGCAAGATTCTTCAGGGTTAACCTTTGCAGACTAGGGTGGGAGGTCTGCCTCTACTTGCACAAAAGACTCAGCAGGATTTAGGGTTTTGATATTCTCACCTTCATTAGGATCTTTTCATTTGTCCCCAATCCCATGGTCTGGATTCAATTCCTTCTCAATATATGCCCTCACTCACTTTTACAGCAGATACCATACAAGATTGGTCATTCTATTTATGTTATAATTTAACCACTCTCAAGATGAAACTCTGAGTTTTCTAGGTTTTGTTTTTAGAAATCTTAGCCCTGCAGCGATAGGAAATAAAAGTTGCCTTCATGTCGGACACAGATGCTTTCAGGTTATTGAGGTAGAGCTTGAATTGGAAATTTGAAACCTTGATCTCATTCTTTTCTTTCCTGCCTTTCTCTAGCACATTTGGGGGCAACCCATCAATATCTTAACAGTCCTAAGTTTAACAAAAATATTCTATGCTATCAAATACATGGTCACCTATGTATAGTATAATAATTATATGTATATGTATGTATAATAACTATAAAAATCAAGGTTTTGACTTTTGTAATTATTTCATTAAGAGTACCCAGTGGTTATATTTTGTGTATTTCTATTGTCACATCATGCCATGGACTACCAATACCTTCTTTACCACTAGAAATAGGGTCATTAGTGCCATTAAATGTAACCGTATTAGATAATCTATTCTGGGAAACCTAAAACCAATTCAGAAAACACATTGTCAAGATTCTAGATCCACTTTTGGTGCTCAAATAAGTCAGGTTTTCACCACAAAAACAGGACTAGTATCAGAGAGAGAGAGGGAAGGAGAGATTTCTTGCACGGAGTTGTTTACTGGAATGTGGGATCTAGCCAGGCAAGTCCGAAACCCACAAGGAAGGCCATGAAGAAGTCTAAGCTAGAAATTCTTGGACAGGAGCTGAAGCTGTAACTGGTAAATGAAATTTCATCTTCCTCATGAAAACCTTAGTTCTGCTTTTAAGACTTCTCAACCTATTGTATCAAGCTCACTTATACAAATGAGGCCCACTTTTTATTTAAAGTCCACTGATTGTAAACATTAGTCATGTGTATAAAATGCCTTTCACAACGCCACTTTTGGGGTCTGATTGAATAACTAGAGACTATAACCTAACCAAGTTGACACATAGGGACTGACTGTCACAGTGTCAAATGTATGCCAAGTACCATCATAGACACAACAGGCTATCACTATAATGATGGAGCTATGTTTGTCCAAGAGTATACTCTCTTGAGCAGAAATCTGTATTATAGACACCAGTCCTGCCTGTTCTGTAAACTGGATACATAGTGAAAAGCAATTTTATATAATGGGAAAAATCAGTCCACATATTTCCTTGATCAAGACCTTCATGTGACCTTCCCTGACTACTTAATTGACTACTAGCTCTAATATCTATTGCTGTATTACTTATTGTATGAGGCTAAGATAAATGAGGCCCACCTTTTATTTAAAGTCAACTGATGGTAAATATTATTCATATCTATAAAATGCTCCTACAAAATTTGTATAAGAAATAGTTTTTATGTTCAATCAAAAGTATTAAGTTATCATATTTACTATTCCAGGAGTACTGTTGCTCCCCATCTAGTAGTTAAGCTCCTTAAATGGAGAAAATGTATAGTGCTTGAGTATTCTCCTGACATCCTACCATGCTTTGGACATGTGATAGGTTTGTTGACATGAAGTAAAAGGATTGGTCCACTACTGATTTAAACCATATTTTGTTAATACTTAAAATTGCTGTAAACTCTGAGTTATTTCATGGGTTTTAAAATAAAAAAGTAAAATAAAGTGGTTAGAAACTCGTAAGTAGGGAATATGAATTACATTGGCGTGAAAAGAGGAATTAAAACAAACCCCACTCTGTTATTACCCAATAACTTCATTGACTTTTTTATATAAACCCTTCTCCCTGAGGATGGGCTAACATACATCACTGCCTGTGAAGGGCTAAACTGAGACTCCTAAACTCAACTTCCCAGTGCCTCCTCCTAAGAATGTCATTACTAATCCAAAGAGCTCTACTAATGGAGTTTAAAGTGACAGAGTCTTTTATAGAGTAATAAAATATTTTAAGAAGTACTTCAGAGGCTTCTAATTCTCCCAGTAACATAGTAAATATAACGAACATAAAAATTATCTTTGCAGCTGTTGTATGTGTCCGTAACAATAACAAACTCTCAGCACTGCAGAAGATAAAAATAGCATCTGCTATTTTGATTCACCCAATTTAATCACATGGAGTTTGAACATTTGCCATTTTACAAGTTTTGTTTGTTGATTTACAAGATTTTTATAAGATTATGTGACGTCCTATTGAACATATACTTAGCATGGGTCCATTTGCCTCACCCTACAAGGTCCCTACACATAACCAAAAGAACTCTCCTGTGTAAGTGCAATAAGATATTCAGCATTACACAGTAAAGAACTCTGTATGAAAGAAAGAAGTCAGATGGTGAATTCTTACAATACAAGGGTATGGTTATTTCTATACGATGTTAATAAGCAAAATTAATAAACATTTCCCAGTCTCAGATTTTCATATCTGCACATATTATCTTGATAATGTCTATGGAAATTTACTAAGATCACCAATGATGCCTTTTCCCTACACAACAGATATTGAAGCAAGACTGAAGAATACTTTTACTTTAATCAATCACAGTCTTTTGGATTTCTTTTTCAACACAGACAATAACAAATTGATTTATAAAACTTCTAGTCTGAAAAAAACTATCTCGAAATAATGAAAACCCATTTCTGTAGATTCCCCTCTTGCAGATTTTTGCGTCTTGCTGCTTTACCATACTGGGAACCATAGGCAAACTGGCCTCTACCTCATGAATTTCAATGTTAGTCTATTAGTCATTATGTAATATCAAATAGCTCTCATTACATTTCTATGTTTAATGTCTAGAAAATACATTCACAAGTTAAAATGAAATGCTTATTTTTTCTTTAAATTTTCATTTATTTTATATGCCCTTATTATATTGAAAAAGCAAAAATTGGCTAAAGGAGTTTATGCTTTCTGTGCTAGCACTGTGCTGCGCTTTGCTAAGCATAAGAGGTTCAAAATCAAAGAAGACATCATTCCTGATCTAAAAGATCAGGGTAGCTTTGAATAAAGGAGGTGAATGAAAAAAAATAAACCTATTTCTTTGCCACCACTCTCACCAAACATAAACTCTCATTAGTATTTAATGAAGATTGTTGGCCAGAGAAAAGTTTTTACAGTAGATGTTTACAAATGACATCAAAAAATGTTACTTAAACTCAGAAGACAAATTTTAAAAGAGAAAGTGAATAAAGAATTAAAGAACTTACTCTTTGCTATGAGAGAAGGCAGGTACTATGTTCAATACACTGCACCCTCTGCCAAAAAATAAATAAATAAATAAATAATAAAAGCACTAAAGCCAAAACATGTTTTCCTTCTGGACTTTTTTTTTTTTTTTTTTTTTTTTTTTTTTTTTTTGGTGGCCTGGCTTTGAAGATAATGTTCTGCAGTGATGTGTTGATGGTTGGGATGTGCCAACTGTTGTTTTGATAGTGCTCATGTCATGTGCCCAAAGATAAAAAACTGTTCTGAAATAAGTCTCTCAGCATGATGCAGCTGCTATTGCTATTGTTGCTCCTTGTCAAGATTTACTGCTCTAGAATATGCTTGTTAAGAAGAAATAGAAGAATTTGATATCTAAAACAAATTAGTCTCTGGGCCTCCAGAGGATATCTTACTTGTCTGTTCCTTTCACAGACAGGATTGATCATTTTCTCTGGAAAAGAAGGAGCTGAAAAATGACCAAAATGGGCTTTCAAATGTGTATAGAGCAGGGAGGAATAACAATTGACTAAAATGAGGATACTACCTTCCCCGAGGTCATGGCAGGACTGGAAATGGGCTTTGAAATACAGCAGGAGGGATTTAGGTTTCCACATTTGAAAGGAAGTTTGATGACAGAGGTAAGAGATTCCATCCTTCCTGTCTGTCCATCTGTCTTGAATAATTAATATGCCATCCTGCTCAGTGGATGACAAATGAATAAGAGCATAACATATTGAATGTTTCACAAGTTGGTATAGATTCCTATGAATCCCTTAAACTTACACATGCCAAGTAATTGATAATCTTCACTGTGAGATTGAGAGCATGTGGTTAACACGCCACATCAAAACATGTACCTGGAAAGGCAATAACTTAAAAAAAACTTCCTAGAAATATATGTGCTGTTCAACATGCTTGGCCACTTATTGTAGAATTCAGTTAGTTCTGCAAAAAAGAGACAAACTGCTTGCCTGACTTAGCATAGAAAAAAAATAGAAATTTAATAAAACATTTTTTGCCTGCAGCCAGAAATCCAAGACTACTGATCATCTGATCATCATAAATTTTGCAGAACTGCAAAGTCAAAATTATTTGTCTGATGATAAAGCTAGTGCTCACAAAATCCAGGAGGCAAGAAACAAGAATGAAACTTGGATCAAGGAGGCCCAAAGAAATGAGTCTGACTTGCTAGGCATTTCTCAAATACTTTATTGACCCAAAAAAGTAATTTCCTCCATCATCAAGGATGTAGCCTGTTAGTGGAAGCTGATTTGTTCTGTTTCATTATCTTAGACTGAGGAACTGAGTAGAGCCCTGAGGCCTGCCATTAAAAGATAGAAGCTATAAGAGCAGATGCAGTTTTAGTGACCCCTCCTCTATAAGATATCTGGCTTGGTTTCTAGACCAAACTATGACCAGAAATTGAATTAGCCAACTAGCAATTATGGTAAATCCCAGCAAAATGTTGAATCTTTAGTTGTTCACAAAACATATCAATCCCTAGATCTCCATAATTTTTACTAATATGAAGTGGGCTTTTAATATGATAGAATTCCTAAAATAAGAAATACATATCTAGCCCCACTAAAGTAAGGTCATGGAGGATGAATGAAAACAGATATTCTCCTAGGAGGCAGGACTTGAAGCAAGCAGTGGAAGACCAGGGGCTAACTCCATTGGAGAAAAATTAGCCCCTGTTATTCTGGTCCAAAAAATTTTGAAATATGCTATACAATGGTGCTATTTTGTTGTAGTCAACCTTCACAACTGTCCCTTAGTGAACCACTAACATCCATCCTCTTGTGTGGTCCCTTCTATAGTTAATTTAGGGTATCCCTTGTGACTAGCTTTAACTATGATAATGCAGTGGAAGTGAAGCTATGAGAGTTCAGAGCCTAAACTTTAAGAAGGCCTAGAAGAACCTTCTAGATATCCCTGAACCACCATGTATCTACCCGACTGGAGGGACCCCATCAAGACAGTCTGTGTGGTGAGACCACACAAATAGAGAGAAGACTTGCTCCATGGAAATAGAGGGAGTCCAGCATACCAGTGTAGCTCCAGATGATGTCGGCCAGCCCCAGCTGCCATCACACTGCAACCACAAGGGAAAAAACAAGTCAGACCCACAGAACCATGAAAGATAATAAAGTGGTTGTTTTAAGCCACTATGTTTTGGTTGGTTTTGTAAGCAGCAGTAGATTAGTGGAACAGAAGCTATCACTTTCTTTTATTGTTTTACACGTCTAAGTAAGTGTTATTACTGTGGTTAGCCCATTTTTTTCTATTCCATACTTTATGGAAGGTCTGAGAATTTGTTTAACTTAATCTTTTAGGCATAGACTATGGACTGTGTGAAGCCACATTTAGACAAGACTGATTAGAATGACAGATCCCATTGATCTGGGATCTGGAGCTGAATGCAGCAGCATCTGCACAAGAGTTGCAGTTATGATGAAGAGTATTAGAACAGATGTCTATATTAAGAGGAAACACACTTAAAATAATTTGTAAGAAAATGAATGTGATGGGACATGGGGAGGATATTTATTTGTCAGCATATTCTAGTGTCACTTTCCTATTCTTTCTGTTAACATAATCTTTTTTTGGTGGGAAACCTATCGTACGTAGTTTGGGGGGGTACAGATGTCATCTTAGTGTCACCACAAAATTCTGGGCTTTGAGAAAAAAGACTACGTAGTTATTACTTTACTTACAGAATATGTATCTGAAACTACTGCCAATCATTTGCCTACCATGTAGGCAGAGCCTGTTTGAGAGAGAAAACAAAGCAGATAGAGGAGAAAGAAAAGAAAGAGAGAGAAAGAGAGAGAGAGAGAAAGGGAAAAAGAAAGAGAGAGAGAGAGTCTTGACAACACAGTTAAATCACCCAAACAAGTGATACTTCACCTTCCCAGGAATATAAGCGGATAAACAGCTTTTCCTTTCTTTAATATTATTATGATTGTTGCTATTATCTGCTTTTGAGTTGTTTTTCCATTATTTCATAGAAGGAGTATGACTAATGACATTTTCACAAAATATTACTATAACTTTCCTTAAGAATCAACTATAATTTTATACTGAACAAGTGAAGCATAGATTCTCTACACCATCTTCTTTCCCTGGGAGAGGTGTTACAAGAGGGTCATAGTCTGTGATATTGCCCAATGTCATAATGACCCCTATGAATCCTTTTTAACAGATTTTTACACAGCGTTATTTCCCCTGGAATATATCTCAGAGATTCTGACAGTTTGTGCTTCAGCAGGGCCCTAATTCAGGTGGGGTGCCTGGAGGCATGCGCACCAAGGACAGCATTATCTGGTTAAGACACAGGAAATCACCTGAGCTATCATAGGCCTCAGTTTGGGAGTGAAATTACTGGGGAAAAAGAAAAAATAGCAAACCTTGGGTTTAATCTGAGTCAGAAACCTGTGGCCTGAAGTCATAATAGGGAGTAGAGCCCTGCAGGGAATGGTGGCTCATGCCTGTAATCCCAGCACTTTGAGAGGCTGAGGTGGATGGGTCACCTGAGACCAGCAGTTCTAAAGCAGTGTGGCCAACATAGCAAAACCGTATCTCTACTAAAAATACAAAAATTAGCCAGGCATGGTGGTGCACACCTGTAATCCCAGCTACTCAGGAAACTGAGGCAGGAGAATCACTTGAACTTGGGAGGCTGAGGCTGTAGTGAGCCAAGATTGCACCACTGCACTCCAGCCTGGGCAACACAGTGAGACTCTGTCAAAAAAAAAAAAAAAAAAAAAAAAAAAAAAAAAAAAAAGTTGAGCCCTAAAAGCTAGATTACAAAGCCTAGTCATGAAATAAAATGGAGTAAATCACCATAATAGGATTAGAGGCTGCAAGGGTCCTATCCAGAGGAATCTTGCTGAAGATATACCCTGTCGCTCACTTAGTATGTAAGTGTGTCAGCACAGGCATATACGTATATATAGATTGAAGAAAGGCCTCATAAAAATGGCAACAAGAAGGGGGTCTTCAACTGCCTTATTAAGATAAGAACTCTTTGACTTTGCTTTTTAAATAAGTGTTTTCCAACATGCTCCATGGAACACTATTCTTGTATCATGCCCCATAGTTAATAAGACTGAGAAACAACACGTATGAATATAAGATAGGAAAACAAAGTATATTATAGGTTTCTCTTATAGATTCCCAACAAGTATAAAAACATTAAATGTTGTGAGAAGTTCTATAGTAAAGAGATCATTTAACATTTGTTAATATAAGATAGTTCAACTCATTCAGCAGATATTAAAATCTCAGCAGATCAGTTCATTAGCCCTTAGTCTGGAAAAAGATTGTTCTATTGAATGCTTTCCATGAAATTGCCATGCTATTTAGCATGACATCGAGGCTGTATTATTCACTCCAAATCACTTTTATAGACTTGTCACCTATTCACTGCCTGCAGAAAAATACTGATCCAGTCACACAGATTCACTCTTAAATCCTAAATGGGACATACGTTTTTATGACATGATTCCTTTCCTATATTCAGTAACAGTCTTTACCCATCCTTTAACTGAACTCAAAATTTTACTTCCTCTGTGATGTCACTCCCCATTCCGTCCCCATTCCCCATTCAAACTGTCATATTTCTTCCTCTAAATCTTTACAGCAATGTCTTAGGTCTCTTTTAAGCATTAGTTTGACTCAACATTAGTATTATTTGTTGAGTTTAAATATCTTTGTAAGTGGTATTAGAAGTTATTTCCTTATACCTTGTTGCCTAGCACAGTAATATGAATACAAAAAGAAAGCCAAAAATAGGTTAAATTAAATTGAATTATACAAAGTTACATTTAGGAATTTACTAAATGGGAACGTTGCACAATGATGATATAGAAAAACAACCATATGTGGCTATATCCTGGCATCAACTTTTTTTTGCTGTTTCATATCAGATAAAAACATGACACTAAGGACTCCTCAAGGTTAATCAAGATGGCTCACTGCTACTCCCTTGAGATAATCCACATCATCTCTTCATATTGCACGTTTTCAAACCAGAAAACCTGGAAATGACACTTTCTATGTGTTTAAATATCAGAAATTCTCCAGTGCAATCTTTGACTCTCGTATTCCTCATTTCAGAATGCTCTTCTGGAAATAATAAGACACCTGGGCCCCCTATATAACTCATCTTTTTCCATCAATATAGTGAAAAAAGTTTCACTTCAACATTAATGGGGAATCTCGTATTGATTTGTATGCAAAAGTATAATAGGAATTATTATGCCTGTACCTGAGAAGAGGCATCGCCATAGCAGGGTGGCATAGAAAAAAAAATCTGCAAGCTTTGAAGGCAGACAGTCCTGAAATGAATTCATGGCCACTATTTCTCAGCTGTATAACATTAGGGTACTTCAGTTGCTGCTTAAATCTACTTTCTTTATTCATAGACTAAGAACAGTAAGAGCTATTTTGCAGTATTATTACTTAAATTAAATGACAGATTATAATAAAAATGCCTTACATTAGACTACCTTATGCCAGATGTTTTCCATATATGAAGCTTAGATTCTTGGTTCTTTATGACAAAAACCCATGACATATTGAGCTTAGGCACATATGAAGAAACCAATACTTATTTATCCTTTACATAATAAGCTTTGATAACCTGTAGACAGACCTATAATCAGATAATTATCAAATCATCAAAAATAATCAAATAGATGTAATAATAGAGTTATTAGAGTAATTTGAAAACACAAAGAGCTAGTAGTAAATGTTGGAGCCTTGAAGGGTAGATAGCACTGCTTTTTTCTACTTGTCTCTTGAATTATGACAATGAATCAAATAACTAGAAGTGAAAAATACACGTTTTAATACTGATAAATTGTGGGATTGCGGTACATAGTTCAACGGGAGGGCAAAATGGATTTACCGACTCCTATGTTGAAACAGAAGTAACCAGTCCTAAGAACTGTGAGCCATCCCAAGAGAAGGGGGTCTTAATGCTCTACTTGTGAAATGGCCCAGAGCAGTGATGATGGCAAACTCTCAGCTGGAATGCTGGACCTCAGAGAAAAAAGAGAAAAGTGGACCTCACGTGCCTAGCTCATTCTTAGAAAAATTATCAGGTAAAAATATGTCACCTTCCTGGAGTGGAATAAGTGGAGAGATGAAAGAGGCCAAAATAACTTACTACAGTTCTCTTGGAATTAGAGTGGGAAGGAATAATTCTGTCTCTAAAAATACCTAATCTATTTTAGGCAAGATGACCACATATTTGTATTTGCCAGGATTTTCTTAGTTTACACCTGTTTTCCCAGTGTAATTATGCATTGTGTTCGTTTTTATTCTCAAAAGAGTTCCAGTTTGCATGATAAATTATGTGGTCATCTTAATATCAGAGGATAAGGCAGATTTCTCTGGAGGTACAGATTGTGGCACTGTCTTTCAGAACGAGTAAGAGCTATTGCATCTACGAGAGAACTGATGAGGCATAGGAATGAGGAAAGGGAGAGGGATGGGGAAAGAGAAACACAAACCTCAGGAAAGCATGGAGAAATGGCTGAACAAAGAAAGTGTGGTTTGTGCTGAAATTACAAAAATGTATATGCTGCTACAGCATCAAACGTAAGAGAAAAATGGTAAAAGAAGAAACTAAATTTGGGTTTCTATTAGGAAAAAGGGAAGATGGGATCCTTTGCTACTTACAGGCTTTTTTGTAGCACAGCTGAAAATATCAATTATTTTCATTTCAACATAACTTGACTGGCTTCTAAGAACCTTCACAAAAATATGACTAAGGATATACACACACACACACACACACACACACACACACACACACGTATATATATATCTTGATTTCTTCTATTATTTCCCTATTATTGTAGCTTGTAGTATATCGTTTCTTTATCAGATAAACTAAAGGAATATTTTGAGACACTTAAATCATACTGTAAAACATTGAAAACATTGTTAGAAGCATTGTTAGAAGCATTTTGATTTTTTTAATTATTCCAGAACATTTAAAAAATTTATACTGTGTTTAATCTGGTGGGATTTAAAAAAAAAAACTTTAAGAATCCTTTTCTCCAGACAAAGTTACATATTTCAATCAAATTTCACCTTTTATTTATCAAGTAGCACTAAGTCCCACTGTAAAAATATTTATTTATTCACTTAACAGAAATGGGAAGATACTTCTTAGTTTCACCCCATTCTGCTTTTTCTCAATTTCTATCCATTAAGCCCCTACTAATCTCCCAGATGTTTTACACATTATCATTTTATTATCCACAATAAGATACAAGTCCTAGGTTTATACACAAGGAATTAAACACTCAGATATGTAAGATAACATTTAACCTAAATCTTGTCACCAATAACTATCAAAACTCGACTTTAAATCCAAATCTGTTTGCTTCAAAATCAAATTACCTTTTGACTACAACATATGGCCTCCTTTGCATTACCATGATTTTTATTAGATTCAAAAAGAGTCTTAGAGTGTTTCTTAAAACACGATTTGAACTTTAGCTGTTTTTAAATTATTCAACATACGGGACAGTCATATCAATCAGAAGAAATCAAATGATGATTTAATGATAACCACATTAAACCAGTTGTACACCCGTAAAAATACATCACAACTTCGTATTCCCAGAAAACTTTCTCCACCACCATAATTTTTAAGAACTAGAACAGAAACAAAGAGGAGGAAGAGATGTTTCCACTGTTTCTCTTCTATAACCCTAAAGTATTGTCTGCTTTATCTCCTAGTGTCTCTATCGCTACCTTCATTACTAAATCACTATTTAGTGGAGTGCAAAATTATTCCTCTTTGCTACTCACTCTTTTTCTCTTTCACCTCATTTGAGCCAATAGATATGTTGTTTGAGAGGCAGAAAACAAATCAGATTGAAATAGTCCTATATTACTTCTGAGACTGCTCTAAATTTCAAGCTAATCTATTTATATTTTGTCATTAACTATGCACTCTTTAAAATAATTTCCCAATTATTTTTCACATAAAAAACTTTCATGTGAACCTTTAAAATGTTCTGAGTCAGACAGAAAAATATTTCTATTTTGACAGACAATAGCTATACATTACCAAGTGCAGCAACAATTTAGAAAGTATGCATTCATTCTAAGACCTGACTCACAGACAAGAACAAACAAATATGAAAGACTGTGATCCTTGAACTGTATGAAAAGAATCCTGAACTTTTATGCTTTTATAATCTGGGAGTGATTGTATGAGTACTATGTTGAAATGTTAGAGGATAACTAACAAATTATGCAGGACTAACAGTATTTGATCAATGATATTTTGTTATGTTTATTTGTCATGGAGAGTCCGTGAAAAGTAAAATGTCACATGAGACTTTCCAATATCTCCCATCTATTAACCAAAATGCCCCTTGTGTTTAATGTAGATACCTCATGGCACATTTTAGTTAATACTTTTGTTTCTTCCCAGTATCTCTCATTCAAAATACTCTAAAAAATCAAATCGATAGCTGATTGTTCCAAAAAGTTTTTGCTTTATCATCCAAAACTCAAATAATTTTAACCATTTGTAGAGGACTAATTTTGAAAAATTCCAACTGTTTTTTAAGGTTCCACTCTGAACCATCTCCTAACATAACAACGATGTGATGAAAAATTAAATACAGGACTCATTTAGATTCCCACTTATAATTAATAGATTAACTCCTACTCCTATCATGGGTAAACTCCATCATGATCCTTAAAAACTGAGTCCAAAATATTAGCAATGGCTAATAATATTTGCTTGAAAATTTCTCTGAATCCGATACCTTAAAAAAAAAGTCAAATTTTATACCCTGAAAACGCCTATTTTTATTATTTATACATCAGTTTTAGTTATTTTATCCCTTGCTCTTCAGTTTGCCATAGAATTGCATGCCTACTGATACAAGGAAACAGAACAAAGAAAATAAATATAAGTCAAAATTTCTGGCTTTCAAGTAAAATAATATAGAAAAATTATGGAAAACAGCAAGGACCACTGTGAAACAACAGAAAATATTTTCTTGTTGAGGGTTGGAGGAGAGCTGGAAGGGAATAAAGAGATCACTGAAGTGACTATGGCTGAGGAAGGAGTGTGAGCCCCACCTACCACTGGGGCTCTCTCCTGCAAAGCTTCAGTGGGGCAAAGGATGACTGAGGCTCCTAATTTAATGGAAAATATGGTTTCCATAGAAATTGTATGGAAATTTCTAATTTTCTAGAAAACAGAAAAGTGGAGAAACATACCTCATATCAGAATCCCAGAGAAGCAGGAAGATCACAGACATGGTTGTATGATTCATTTGGGCAGTTTCCCCACTTCCTGGTATGGAACGAAAGATTACCCATGAGCAGAATTGCAAAGACATGTAGGCAAAAAATGCCACCTTTATTGTTGTAAGCCCAGAAGTTTAAAAGGTGGGGTTGGGTGGAGTGGGTGACCAAGCAACCATTCTCTAGGCAGATACCATGATATATATAAATCTCCCCAGAATGTAGATGCACCTCTAAGAACATAGAGAATGATCCTGTATTACTGGAGTTGTTTATTGGTTTTGGTTTTGGACTTTTGTTGGTTTTACCACTCACAGAATAAATTCTGGACATTAAGTAATATAAGTTAGAGAAAAATCAAGAAATGTGTTTATGTTTTAAATTGATACCTGCAATAAAGTATTCATCAAGTATTACAATAATTATCATTATACATTTTTTTACCAAATTTGGGTTCAATAAAACTAGATGACATTTATTTTGTATTTACTCTTAATCACTTACTATGTTCAACATTTTATACACATTATCTATTGTAATCCTCAGAAAAATCTGATAAGGTATTACTATAATTGCTAATTTGCTGATGAAGATAATGAGGCTTAGAGAGGGTTAGTAAATTAAGGTCATAGAGTTAGTAAGGGACAAAGTTAAGGGCTCAGATCCACCTGTTTGCATCCAAAATTAATGTGTTTAATCCATGTGCAGTGCCAATTTAATGCAGAAAGGAGACACTACCTAAACATTTTCTAGAAACAAAGAACTTTATCTTATTCTTTATATAAAGTGCTATTGCTTAGAATAAATCTTTCTCAAAAAAAATGTTAAAGCTTAATCATCTTCATTTCTTCCACTTTTAAATGTGGCCCATACAGATACCACACCCTTGTCTTTGATATAATGGTCAAAGACATGCTATCCAATTCTTTTTTATGAGTTTTAGTTATTTTCAAAAATAATTAATTTGGGGTTAACTTTTTATACCCATTTGCTTTTTCTCTCTGGACGTTCTTCAGTGTTCCCTACAATGTTGAAAATTTATTCTTAAAGTTCTGTACTGTATAATTTTAATAATCACTCTTTTGTTCTGTCATAAAATGCATTTAATTTTTGAAATAAAAATCTTTTTTATTAAATTCATCTTCACATCATGATTAGTGTTCCAATCCAATAGTCTGAGTAAGAATGCGGAGAATATTCATGTTATGAATTTAATTGAGTAAGGAGGATATTCAACACTAATCAGCTGAGAGAATGGTGATTAACAAGGCTAAGGGCAAGAGAAGGAAGTAGGGATTTGGGGAAAAGTTGGATTTCTGTGTAGAGTGTATTAAATATAGAGGTAATTTGGAGATGTCCAATCAACTTGGAGAAATTCAGCTTTGTGCCCCCAGAAAGAGGACCAAACTAGAGGCCAATATAAAAAGGAAGAAATGGGCAGATGGCTGGAGTCTTAAGAAAAATTTTTCTGACACTCAAATGTGCTCACAAGAAGACTGCAGAAATTCCAAGGTCACCAGAATAACCACTCAATGAATTCTGAATCTCTTTTCTGTCATTTTTCCTACAAATATTATTTTTGTTCATTTATTGACAGAGTGTTTTTTCTTTTATTTTTAGTTGACACAAAATAATTGTATACATTTATGGGATGCAGAATGATATATCAATACATGTATACAATGTATAATGATCAAATCAGGGTAATTAGCATATTCATCACCTCAAACATTTATCATTTATTTGTGTTGGAAACATTCAAAATGTAGTCTCCTAAGTTTTTGAACATATACAACAAATTATAACTAACTATATTCACCCGACAGTGCTGTAAAATACTAGAATTTATTTCTTCTATCTAGCTGTAGTTTTGTATTCATTAACCAACCTGTCTCCATCCTTCCCTCCCCATTCCTCTTCCCAATCTTTAACAACCACAATTCTGTTCCCTACTTCTTTTTTTCTTTTTCTTTTTTGCTCTGTCACCAAGGCTGGAGTGCAATGGCGCGATCTTGGCTCACCGCAACCTCCACCTCCAGGGTTCAAGCCATTCTCTTCCCTCAGCCTCCTAGGTAGCTGGGACTACAGGCATGCGCCACCATGCCCCGCTAATTTTGTATTTTTAGTAGACATAGGGTTTCACCATGCTGGCCAGGCTGGTCTCAAACTCCTGACCTCAAGTGATCTGCCCGCCTCGGCCTCCCAAAGTCCTGGGATTATGGATGTGAGCCATCGTGCCCAGCTGTTTCCTACTTCTATGAGCTGAATTAATTTTTTAGTTTCCACATATAAGTAAGAACATGCAGTATTTATTTTCTGTGCCTAACTTATTTCACTTAATATGATGTGTTCCAGGCATATCCATGTTTCCATAGATTACAGGATTTCATCTTTTTATGGCTGAATAGTATTCCATGGTGTATATATAGTGCATTTTCTTTATCCATTCATCTGTTTTTGGATACCTAGGTTGATTCCATATCTTGGTTATTGTGAATAGTGCTTCAGTAGGTACGGGGGTGGAGATACCCCCCACAATACATTCATTTTCCTTCATTTGGATAAATGCCAAGTAGTGAGATTGCTGGATCATATGGTAGTTCCACTTTTCGTTTTTTGAGAAACCGCCATGTTTTTCATAATGGCTATACTAATTTACATTTCCACCAACAGTGTACACCAGGTCCTTGAATAATGTTATTTGCTCAAGGTCGCTTCATTATAACATTGATGGGGAAAAAAGTTGATTCCTGGCTGTGCCATTGTCCTGTGGAGTTTGCACATTCTCCCCACATATGGTAAAAATATTTCATTATATACCATTGTGTTTAAAGTCGCAGTTTCCAAGAACTAATGGACACCATTAAGTCAAGACTTACTATATAAGAGTTCCAAGACTTACTATACAAGAGTTTCATTTTCTCTACATCCTCACCAGCATTTGATACTTTTTGTCCTTTTGATAATAACCATTCTAACTGGGGTAACATGATATCTCATTGTGGTTTTGAAAGGCCTTTCCCTGATAATCCTTCCAATATTCTTTATCCACTTTCCTATCAACATGTGTAAAACCCAACTCCTTTGTTTCAAATATGTGGAGGGTCTTTCCAAGCCAACAATAGTATCAAATGATCTTGAAGAAGCAAAACATGTAAATTATATGAACACAAAGGATGTTAAAAAGAAGTTATAAAAACCTTGAAATATACCAAATTAGACTTGTAACACATTTTTCTACAAAAAGCAGAAAATTTTGAATGTTATTGTTTTAAAGAATATCTATGCATATGAGTCCTTTCCTTTCTATGTATTTGTTCAAAGATGTACTTACTAGAGTAGTAGCTACACTGATAGATTAAGCATTTCCTTTCAGTTTCTTAAACTACTAGACTGGCAATTTTTATACAATATTCAGATGTCTGGAGGTTGTAGGGTTTAATTTATACAATATTCAGATGTCTGAATGTTTTCAGGATTTTAAGCTGAGAATGAAATATAATTTGTTACATTACTGCACTTGACAGACTGTTGCCCATTGAAATTATTCCCACCACTGTACTTTTAGGTTTCTGTCTCTAATGAAGCAATACAAGTTGGCTTCACCACGAATTAGCAAAGGTGCCATTAACAATAGCGTTCAATTAATGCTAACATTTTCAATTTGTCTCATACCTCAAATTTTAATGGTTCCTTCTTAAATATTAATAACAGTAGGTACCATTGTAATAGCTGCTATAGAAACTCAAAGGGAGGTGTTAGCTATTATTAGTTTAAATTATAACACTAAAGAAACTCAGGGGTTCAAATTAAAACCCTCCACTATACATCTGAAAGGATAATGTAAAACACTAAGAAAAGAACTGCAATGAATGGAACTGGGGTGAGAAGAAGGAAAGTAACATTTTTTCTAAATATTTTCTATTTTAACTTTTCTATTTAAAGAGAGACACAAGAACTCACACTTATTCCAAGCTTCAGAAATGCTCAATTATTCATATGGAACAAAAAAATAGACCCCAGATGCAATTAGACACCTGGTGGATCAGTCCCTCAGAAGGAAACTAAGAATATGTAATGTTTTCTCTTTGATACTCACAGAAAGAAGCTCTGTGAAGAATATAGTCACGTCTTATCTGGGACCTGGAAAGAAGAGATATAAGATACACTGTAGGCATTTTCAAAGAAAGCCTGGACTTCTTGATTAACATTCCAATTTCTAAAAAACAGTTATCTATGGCTTTTACAATTTTTATTTTTGCAAGCCCATTACCCTTGAAAACTGATTATCCTGCATTATCCCAAATAAGATAGAGAGGAGAACTAGATGGGAGCATCTGGTGGTATAGCCATTCAAAAGTTACAAAGGCCACAAGAAAAGTTGAGAAGTTGATTGCTACCTCTGCCTAAATAAAAATAACCTAAAAGCCACCAAAATATTAAGAAAAATGTCCTGTGACATAATTTCTACACTGTTTTCTAATCCAATAAAGGCCCTCTCTTACTCTCCACTCTACCTTTGCTTAAGCTGTTTCTTCTACATGGAAACCTTTTAGGACCCCTTTTGTCTCCCCAAACCACAGGTATCATCCAGAACCAAATTCATGTTATCTTGTTCTGGAAATTACTAATCAAGTTATTCTATCCCAAAAGGGGCTGCCTTCAACCCTTTCTGCACTGATATTTTTGGGAAGCTTGGCTTGTATCTCTCTTTTTTATTGTTGAAATTGTCCCCCAGCTGGAACACAAATACTTTGAGAACAAATGCATAAGTGTCATATCATACCTCTGATAATGGTAATAAAGGAATCTGTAGATAGCTAAACCAGCTAACACACTGATCTGCGAGTCTTGGCTTCTCACTTACTAGCTACATACTTTTGGGCAAAGATACAAGTGTTATTTGCTTCACTGTCTTTCTTATAAGGACTAAGTAGGATCTTATAAGTAAAGTAGTTAGCACATGCGTAGCATACAATAAGAACTTAATAAATATTAGAGGGTATAGAATTCATTCAGCAAAGAAAAGCATAGATGAACCAATTTGTAAAACTTTAGGGGGCATTATTCATATTGAAGTCAATGTGAATAGCACCATGGAGCTCTACCTTTATATTGCGAATTGCATAGATATATCACATTCATGATCTTTTTTTCTTTTGTTTGACTCTTGTGCTAATCTTTAAGAATACAATAATGAAAAAGGCCCAATTTATTTGCTCTTCTATAAATTACCATCTATTATAAAAAGTAGCCTCAGTATATAACTGTAAAAATGACAGTCATTAGGTTCCCACAATATTCAGTGTGGGAGTTGAGTTCTTTATCCTGATGGCATTTTATGACATTACTTTGCTGCCAACTACCAAATTCAAAGTTTTGATAGTACGTGTCAGACAGACATGATCTGCCAGCATGCATTATTCCTCCCTACTGATTAATCTCTAAAGATAAAATGAACACTTAAAGCCATGGGATTCTCCAAATCCAAAAGTGAACAAGGCTCCAAAAAGTTAAAACAGTCTTCAATGTGTTTCAAAATCCTCTGTCTCAGCTGTGCCGTACAAGTTGTGAGACATGCCTCTTGTTAGCTAAAATTTGAGAATTCATCTCTGTTTTAGTGACTTTCTTTTTACTTTCTATTTCTTTGCCCTATGTATCTCCTTCTTATTGGTGTTTCATCTCCAAATAATAACTTTCTTCTGACTGAGATGGGCTACTCATGTATGGTAACTAGTAACAGATTACTGGTAGAGGTTTCTCTTGTGTGAGCATAAATGGCCACATCAGACACAAATATATTCTTGCATGTCACTATTTGGTGAAAACTGATAACTTTGATCCCATTCTTTTAAAACTATGCGCTAGATTTCAGATATATGAAATCATCAACAATTTTGTCCCACTAAATATTTAGTAGAGATACCATGTATCTACGATACTTAATATTTAGAATTTATTAAGGCAAACAAGTGGATAGGAAATTATCAATAGCATACTTGAGTAGTGGACTAGTTATAAATGCATCTGAATCTATATCAGAACAATAACCAAGAGGGACCGCTGGAACTATGTGAAATCAGAGTAACAAAGTACCCAATGCCCATACCACCACATCTTGCTTTAGCAGAAGTCAAATATGAACTGTGTAATTCTGTGTTGTCCTGGAGAGATCCTCTTTTCTGCTCCCCTTCAACACCCTGGCCTGGCATTCATACCATTGCTTTGAGATGATTAACATCAATTATATCATGCCTTTGTCCTTATTTTCATGAGTCACTTTAAAACCAAAAAACGACAACAAAAACCTTTTATCTCCCAAAGCAGACCTCATCACCACATTCTAATCCTATCATATGTTGTTATAGTATGTTTTTTTAAAGCCTATCTCCCACCACTCTCTACTTCCAAAAATCCCCTCACTGTATCCAATGAAACCCATTATCATTCATCAGAAAAAATCCTGTATATCTTTAACCTCTACTCCGAATATTTCCTGTGTTTTCTTGCTTTTATGGAAACCAGTTTTTCTTAGAGCACTTTTTTTCCTTGTCAGTCTTTTCAAGTGGGGAAAGCCTATACTCCTCTGCTCTACATGGGAGACAGATGTGCCCCGTGATCTTCATTGTCAATTTCAAACCATCCTTAAAATCCCACAAACTTTGAATCTTATTCCATAAGACCATAACACTCTTTACTCCTTTTTATCATAATCTATGAGAAATAAATGTGAAAATTCTAAACCCTCCAACTGGCTGAATGGGTTATCTCTTGGCCATGGGGACCCCCGAATAAGCTTGGTCGGACCTGAAAGGGGTTAAGAGGTCAGACATGCCCTCTTACAGCCCTTCCCTTGCTAACCACTACTAGTCTTTCTTCTAAACAGAAAGCAGTCCTTTCAAAAGACTCCACAACCAATATCAACCAACTTTCTGACATTACACCTCCTTTTTTCCCTGATAAGAGACCATCAATCATGGAGTGGTTCTGGTCAGATTATGAACAACATGCAATAAAGGTTTTCATGTCCTCCACTTCACTGTTTGATGTTAGAAGGCTGAAAACTGCACCCTTGGATCATGCTAATGCTGCCATTATTATTATTATTATTTGTACCTGAGGCCCATGAAAGAGCATAAAGCCCAATTGTGCATGTGCACATTTCACCTTTAATAAATATTCATGATTCCTCCTATAGCTTACTGAATATGTATGTTCAGCCACTCAGCTCAGCATAAATTCCTCCAAGTGTTTGTCTCTGGCTTCTACACACAGGCCACACTTTCTAGCCTGTCAGAATGGCCACCCTGCAGGCTATAAGCCTTTATGAGAAATAAAGCTCACCTTTCCAAATCTATGACCCTCATCTTTCTTCAATTGACACCTATAAACCCCTGGTGCTCACCTCCTTGTGCCTATAAGCTTCTAGATCCTGAGTGGCACTTTCTTTTATACCAGCCTTCTAGAATCTGCTATCCATTGATCCCAATATTTTATTTTTCTGTCCCTAAACCTCATTCTACATTTATTTATCATTTTAATCCCCTTAAATTTCATTGTTCATCATTAAAATTACTTCCTTATATATACCATGAACTCCTTCATTTTTCCTTTACTCCTTAATTGCTTGAGAAAAATCCATACTGCAAATACATCTATTGATCCACACTACACAACTGCACCTCCTCAGCTGAACATAGTTGGTAGAAAACACAACCACACACTAATACCTCTTTACATTCATGATTATGATCTTATTCTGAAGAACAGTACAGTCATGTGCCACATAACATTTCAGTCAAGATAAATGATATACAACAGTGATCATATATGATTGCAATGGAGTCAAAAAATTCCTGTTGCCTAGTGACATCTGTTGTAGCCATCATAACATCACAGCACAATGCATTACTCACTTGTTTGTGGTGGTACTGCAGCCCACCAAGCCCGAGCACCCCACCACCACCCACCCTCCGGCACCTTCCCCCCACCCCTCCCCCCCCACCCGCGGCATGGGCTCTTGCATGACCAGAGCCTCCCTGACTAGCGCCACCCCCTGAGCAGCAGGCGCAGGTCCCACCAACCGCCCAAGGGTTGAGGAGTGAGGCCGCACTGTGTGGGACTGGCAGGCAGCTCCACCTGCAGCACCCCTGCCAGATCCACTAGGTGAAGCCAGCTGGGCTCCTGAGTCTAGTGGGGACTTGGAGAACCTTTATGTCTAGCTAAGGGATTGTACGTACACCAATCAGCACCCTGTGTCTAGCTCAAGGTTTGTAAATACACCAATCAGTACTCTGTATCTAGCTAACCTAGTGGGGACTGGGAGATCTTTT
The DNA here is from genome assembly GCF_043159975.1 of Macaca nemestrina. Classification (NCBI taxonomy): domain Eukaryota; kingdom Metazoa; phylum Chordata; class Mammalia; order Primates; family Cercopithecidae; genus Macaca; species Macaca nemestrina. Next base: position 96,879,971 of record NC_092136.1, on the reverse strand, counting down.
CTGTCTAGCACTCTGTGTTTAGCTAACAGATTGTAAATGCACCAATCAGCACTCTGTGTCTAGCTCAAGGATTTTAATTGTAAATACACCAATCAGTACTCTGTGTCTAGCTCAAGGTATGTAAATACATCAATCAGCACCCTGTCAAAATGTACCAATCAGCTCTCTGTAAAATGGATCAATCAGCTCTCTGTAAAATGGACCAATCAGTAGGATGTGGGTGGAGCCAGATAAGGGAATAAAAGCAGGCTGCCCCCATGGCTACACTTCCACATTGTGGCAGCTTTGTTTTTTCACTCTTTACAATAAATCTTGCTACTGCTTACTCTTTGGGTCCACCAGCCTTTATGCGCTGTAACACTCACTGTGAAGGTCTGCAGCTTGACTTCTGAAGCCAGCGAGACCACAAACCCACCGGAAGGGAGAAACTGCAGACACATCTGAACATCTGAAGGAACAAACTCTGGACACACCATTTTTAAGAACTGTAACACTCACTGCCAGGGCCCGTGGCTTCATTCTTGAAGTCGGTGAGACCAAGAATCCACCAATTCCAGACACAGTACTACTATAAACAAACCTACTGCACTGACAGTCATATAAAAGTACATACAATTATGTACAGTATTTAATACTTGATAACAATAATAATTATGTTAACAGCTCATGTATTTACTATATTATAATTTTTAATTGTTATTTTAAAGGGCACATCTTCTACTCAAGGGTAAAAAAAAACTAACTGTAAAATAGCCTCAGGCAGGTCCTTCAGGATGTGTTCCAGAAGAATGCATTGTTATCATAGGAGATGACAGCTCCATGCATATTATTGTCCTTCAATACTTTTGCATGGAACAAGTTGTGGTGGCAGAAGATAATGATACTGATGATTCCAACTTTGTGTAGACCTACGATAATGTGTGGGCTTGGGTCCTAGTTTTTACCAAAGTTTAAAAAGTAAATAAATTTTAAACATAGAAAAATTACATAGAATAAAAATATAAAGAAATTGTTTTTATAGCTATGCAATGCTTTTTGTGTTTTGTGTTAATTTTTGTGGACACAGGTGTATATATTTATGGGGGACAAGATATATTTTGATACAGGCATATAATATGTAATAATCACATCAGAGTAAATAAAGTATCCATCACCTCAATAATTTATCCTTTCTTTGTGTTACAAACAATCCAACTATACTCTTTTAGTTATTTTAAACTGTACAATAAATTATTGTTGACTCTAGTGACACTGTTGTGTTATCAAATGCTAGATCTTATTCAGTCTATCTAATTATATTTTTGTACCTGTTAATTATCCCCACTTCTCCCTACCCCACTACCCCTCCCAGCCTCTGGGAACTATCATTCTACTACCTATCTCCATTAGTTCAATTGTTTCAATATTTTTAGCTGCCTCAAATGAGTGAGAACATGTGAAATTTCTTTTTCTGTGCTTGGATTACTTCATTTAACAAAATGACCTTCAGTTCCATCCATGTTGCAAATGACAGGATCTCATTCTTATTATGACTCCATTATGTGTTTGTATACCATTTTCTTTATTCATTTGTTTGTTGGTAGATATTTAGATTGCTTGCAAATATTGACTATTGCAAACAGTGCTACAATAAACATGGTAATGCAGGCATCTCTTCCATAAACTGATTTTCTTTTGGGGGAGCATATACCTAGCAGCTGAATTGCTGGATCATATGGTAGTTCTATTTTCAGTATTTTGAGGAATCTCCAAATTGTTCTATATAGTGGTAGTACAAATTTACGTTCCTACTAACAGTGTAAAATTGTTCTATTTTCTTCACATCCTCACCATAATTTGCTATTGTCTGTCTTTTGACAAAAGCCATTTTAGTTGGGGTGACTCACACCAATGTGTCCTGTATGTGAGACATGGAGGCAAAGGATATTATTTTGGAGCTTTAAGATTTAATGACTGACCTGCTGTGTTTCTAACTTGCATGGGGCCTGTCACTCCTTTCTTTTGGCCAATTTCTCCCTTTTGGAACAGGAGTATTTACCCAATGCTTATATCTCCATTGTATCTTGGAAAAACTAGGTTTTTTTTTTTTTTAATTTTACAGGCTCACAGGCAGAAGGGACTAGCCTTGTTTCAGATCAGACTTTGGACTTTGGACGTTTGAGATAATACTAGAATGAGTTAAGACTTTGGGGGGACTGTTGGGAAGGCATGATTGCATTTTGACATGTGAGAAGGATATGAGATTTGGGGCCAGGGCAGAGTAATGTGGTTTGGATCTGTGAAGGGAGCCAGTGGCAGAATAATGTGGTTTGTATCTGTGGGCATGAGAAGGGGCCAGGGGCAGAATAATGTGATTTGGATCTATGTATCTGCCCAAATCTCATGTAAAATTGTGATCCCCCATGTTGGAGGTGGGGCCTGGTGCAAGGTGATTTAATCATAGAGGAGATTTCTGAAGAATGGTTTAGTGCCATCCTGTTGGTGCTTTCCTCACGATAGTGAGTGAGTTCTCATAAAATCTGGTTATTTAAAAGTGTGTAGAACCTCTCCCTTCTTTGCTCCTTCTCTGGCCATGTGATGTGTCTGCTCCCCTTTTGCCTTACACCATGATTGGAAGTTTCTTGACACCTCTCCAGAAGCCAAGCAGATGCCAGCATCATGCTTCCTGCATAGCATGAAGAATCATGAGCCAACTACACCTCCTTTTAAAAAAAACAAATTACCGAGTCACAGGTATTTCTTTATAGCAATGAAAGAATACACTTACACAAAGAGTCAGGTATTTATGTTAGTCTTCATACTCTGGGCTTGTTTATACCTATCCGTTTTTGTGATGACTTTCTAGATATTTGAAGAAACTTGGGTATTGTGATGTAAGTCTTTGAACACTCCAGCTTCATTTGCTTTAGGGGACATCCCAAGCCCAGTAATTTGCCAGCTCTAGCACACTCATAGACATACCACCTTGGTGGTCTTAGCAAGCTCTGAAAGAACTCCCTAGATTACCAGGTAGACCTTTGTTTTCCTTTCCTTACATTCCCCCAAAGAGTCTCTCTCTCTGTGTGTGCTTATCTGCCTGGTGTTGGGGATGGGTGATGGAGGCATGCCCTTGGCCACAGCCACTGGGACTGTGCTGGGTCCCACCTGAAGCAAGTACAGTACTGAATCTCACCTAAAGCCCACAGTGACCACTGCCTGTCTCCTGCCTATGTTCACCCAAGGCCTAAGGGCTCTTCAGTCAGCTTGTGGTGGATGCTGCCAGTCCTGAGTCTCTCCCTTCAGGGCCGTGGGCACTGCCCTGGCCCAGGGAAGGTCCAGCAATGCTGTCTAGGAGACAAGGCCTAGAATCAGTGACCCTAGGAGCCTGCTTGGTGCTCTACCCCACTGTGGTCAAGTTAGTGCCCAAGCCACAAAACTAAGTTCTCTTTACTCTTTCCTCTCCTTTCATCAAGCAGAAGGTGTTTCTCCCCATAGCCCCTACAGCTGAGAATGTGCTGGGTCACACTTGAAGCCAGAAGTCCTCTGAATTTCAACCAATGCTCACGACAAGTACTGCCTGGCTACCAATGCCGATTATTCAGAGCCCAAGTGCCCTTTATTCAGTAGGTGCTAAATCCTGTCAGGACTGCGTTCTTCCCTTGAAGAAAGTGGGTTCCATTCTGGCCCAGCGTGTGCTTAGAAATCTCATGGAGGAGCTAAGGCATGGAAAGGGGGCCTCTGGACTCTGCCTGGTGCCCTATTTTATTGTGACCGAGCTGGTATCCAAGTTGCAAGACGAAATCCTCTTTACTCTTCTTTCCTCAGAGAGAAGGAGTCTCCCAGGGCTATGAGCTGCTCTGTCTGTGGTTGGGGGAGGGGTAACGCAAGCACTCCCTAGAATGCCTCAGCTGGTGTCTCACTAGGTTGTATGCACCACAAGTCCACTGGTTCTGAGACTAACACAGCACCAGGACGGCGCCAGGAATTGTAGTCCTTGTGACCTAGACTGCCTGTCAAGTTTATTTTGAACCCCAGAACGCTTTAGCCTGCCATGGAAGGGCTTGTCAAAACTCAGGTTTCTGCTGAGGGATGGGTGAGGAGTAGTGTAGGTGATTCAAGACATTCTTTCCTGTTCTCTTCAGTGCCTCTTGCCTTGATACGATGTTAAAAGGTACTATGAGAATTCACTTGATTTTTGGTTCTTATGAAGGTGACTTTTTGTGTAGAAAGTTGCTTAATTGGGTGTTTCTGCCAGGAGGAAAGTAGCTAGAGGCATCTATTTGGCCATTTTGTTCCACCTCCCCACAATGTATTTGTGTTTTAAACTAAGTGTTATTACAAAAGAGTAAAAAAGTTTTAAAAAATTAAAAAGTTTATAAAATGAAAAAACTACAGTAAGTGAAATTTATTACTGATAAAAGAATTTGTTTTATAAATTTAGTTCAGCTTAAGTTTACTGCATTCATGAAGCCTACAGTAGTGTACAGTCATGTCCTCAACCTTCACATTCGCTCACCATTCCTTCACTCACTGACTCACCCAGGGCAACTTCCAGTCATGCAAGCTCCATTCATGGTAAGTGTCCTATAAAGGTATATCACTTTTTATCTTTTAACCATATCGGGTTTTGCTGTACTTTTGTTAATCTTTTATCCCATATTGTTTTTACGGAACCTTTTCTATACTTACAAATACAAATATCATTGTCTTACAATTGGCTACAGTATTCCTCGCAGTAGCATGCTGTACAGGTTTGTAGCCTAGGAACAATAGGATAAGCCATATAGCCTAGGTGTGTGAGAGGCTACATCATCTAAGTTTGTGTAAGTCCACTCTATGATGATTGTACAATGATGAAATTGCCTATTGACACATTTCTCAGAACTTATCCTCACTATGAAGTGACACATGCCTGCATTATATTGCTGTCAAGCAATTGTCCTACATTTCTCCAATCTACTCTCCCAGCTCCTAGACAGTTACTGTATTTCATACTATTTCTTCATATATCTCCAGAACCTTCTCCTCATAGTAACTCTAATGATTTTATTTTCAATTTCACTTTAAAGTCTTAATGCCACATCTACCCAACCTTCTTTACATTCATGCCTACATAATCTGCCTTTCCACCAGCTTGCCCCATGCTTTTGTAAACAATCCAGACCCCAAGTAAGACTACTACTTTCATTTTTCAGTTCTATCCCATTTCTTCTCCCCTATTTAAGGACACTGCCCATACACTTTTTCCCTATTCTCCTACATCATCAGTTCCATCTTCACACAGCACATTGTAATTTCTGCTTTTCTCTCCTCATTAAAAAAAAAAATCCTCTGTTTTGATTCCATTTCTCCTCCAGCTAACTCTATATTTTTGTGACTTCATACGACAAAATCCTTTGAAAGATTTATCTGTACTTATTTTCTTCCAATTTAACACCTCTTGTTTTTTCTCCAACCCACTCGTTTTCCTTCTACTACTCCACTGTAACTCTTGTTCAAGGTAGAAAATAATTTGTGATTCGCTTATTCCAACGGTTAAATCTATTTTCATTTCATTTGACTTATTAGTGGCATTGTACACCACTGATTACTCCTTTTCATAGGAGAGAAAATAAGACAAAACTTTCTCTTCTCAGTTTCCTAATTCTAGATTCTCCTGATGATTTTTCCTACCTTACTGGCTCCTTCCAATCAGACTGCTGCTTGTTCTTTCTCACTTTCCTCCACTTTTAATATAAGATGCTTCAGGTCTCAGCACTTGTACAATTTCTCTTCTCTTTCTAAACTTACTTCCTTGTGAATCATACCCAATATTACAGTTTTGAATAGCATCTAATAATAATATTCAGGTCAGAGTTCTTTCTGATCTCCACACTTATATATAAAAATGTACAAGTAAAAATAACGTTGATGTCTCCTTTTGTGAGACCAGTAGGCTTCTCAAACTCACACATTCAAAATTGTAGTCTTGATCTCCCTATCAAAACTTTCTTCTACTATACTTTTCCCTTTCTAGGTAAATGGCAACACCATCATTCCAACAGTTATTTTTTAGAAGTACAATTGTCCTCATATATGCCATATCTAATTCATCCACATCCCTGTTCCAAACACATTCAGGGTCTGACCACAGGTCTCCACTTCTACCATTGTTTCTCATCTGGATTAATCAACAACTTCCTGACTTATCTCCCTGCTCCTGTTCTTGTCCCCTACAATCTGTCTTCATCGCAGAAGCATACCTTCCTGTGTCATGCAAAATAAAAGCAAATTCCTTACAGCAGCCCACACAGTCCTAGGAAGTGTGTCCCTTCCCCTTGGTTTTCTGATCTCATTTCTTACTCCCCTCCCTACTGTTCACTGCTCCAGCCACACCATCCTTACTGCTCCTCAAATACATCAAGCCCACTTTTGCCTCAGGGCTTTGCATATGTTTCTCCCTATACCTAAAATGAGATTTTCCTAGATGTTCACATGGCTCATTCTCTTGCCTACTCTTGGTCTTTGCTCAAATGTCCCCTTTTCAGTGAAACTACCTCAAACACCGTAATTTAAATTTCAGGCCTCTCTCCATTATTACCTTTCCTTTCCCTCCACTGTTTTTCACCATAGTGCTCTGATTCATCTAACATGTTTTATATTTTAATTTTTTAAAAAATATCTTCCTGAATCCTCTTTCTTTCCCCTCCCCAAAGACTCCATCAGAATGTAAACCCTTTGAGTACAGAAATTTGAATCTGTTGTTCGCTGCTGAATCTCCAGTGCCGGTAATCAGTAGATGCTAAATTAATGTGTTTAATAAACGAATGCAAATCAAAAGAAGTAAAAAACAAATCAAGTACTTCTTCCTCCTTCAGATATTCTGAGCTCTTTTATCTTCCCTTTCTGCATCCTATAAGCAATTACTTATTTTATAAAACATTTTCTACTTATCACTAATATCTCATGAGAAATTTTAGTTATTTAATTTCTATTTTCATAACACTTTCCTTTTAAATGCCTAATGTCACGTATACATTTTGAGATTGTGTACCATCATAAACAGACATCAAGTGATAGAAAAATGTTAGTGCTTCTTTTATGTACCCTTAAATTTACAGTCTTTCACTGTCCCTCTTTGAATCATCTCTTCTGCCAGTCCTGGCGAACTTGCTAACATTGGTACCTTGTATAATACAACTGAGAGAAAAATGGGGTGAATGCATCATATTTAAACCCAGTTATGCAGTCACAGTTTCTTCATAGCTGAGTAAAACTGGCCAGGCTTACAGCTAGCTATTACTCACTTGGCTGATTTAGTCTTCTCTTTCAGCCACATAAAAATGCCACCTGCTATTCACTTGATTGAAGATGGAACGATGTGAGCATCTAATAAAGAAGATAGAAAAATAACACAGCATTTGTGATTCATGTGTTCATATTAATTCTCATTTTTTCTCCCCTTCCCTCTTTCCATCTCTCTAAGTCATATCTTTTCCACAACAGATTATGTTTACCCCAATATTGAGCCCATTACATTATTCTATTTTTGCTTTCATTCTGGATTATTTTTTCTCAAAATATATCTCTCTATTCAATTGATTCTTCTATGAAAGAATTATTAATATCAAAGTCACATCAGGGATTTTCAGTGAGGTGTAGCATATTCCCCCAACAGTCTAAAGAAAAGATTTATAATGTCATTGCAGAGCATCATTCAAATACGTTGGCCCGTTAAGTTGCAACTGATGCTTAGCTAATGTGCTTTCTTTTGAAGTGCCTATCTTTTCACAGCACGGGATAGCAATATGCCAAGGAGATAGAGATATGATGGGTGAGAGTTCAACTTGAGAACACTATATAAGAGAGAGGCTAACTAGAGTTCAAAGGGAATTTTCTGCTCATACACAATCATATCTGAGGCAGTAGACATTCCTTAATCCGACTTGTAAATTCTCATCTACCAAGTCTCACATTTTCACTTATATTTTTAACTTAATTAACAAAGCAGAAGATAAAGTAGTCTTTGGACTTATAAAAATGCAAATCAGGCCTGGGCATGGTGGCTCACGCCTGCAATCCTAGCACTTTGGGAGACTGAGGCAGGCGGATGGCCTGAGCTTAGGAGTTCGAGACCAGCCTGGGCAACATGGTGAACCCCTATCTCTACTAAAATACAAAAAAAAAAAATATATATATATATTAGCCAGGCGTGGCAGTATGCTCCTGTAGTCCCAGCTACTCGGCAGGCTGAGGCAGGATAATTACTTGAACCTGGGAGGTGGAGATTGCAGTGAGCCAGTGAGCCGAGATCATGCCACTGCACTCCAGTTTGGTGACAGAGGGACACTCCGTCTCAAAAAAAAAAAAAAAAAAAAAAGTACTTCAGTTACCTAGCAATAGAAAAAGGTAAACATATCATACTCTTCACATTTTACATTTTATACCCAAATTTAATCCATTTTTTAAGCCATACCTCATTTTGTCTTTGGGAAATATTTTCTAATATAGATGAATAGATGTATATTTTCTACTCTTTCCTGTAATTTACCATTATTGAAGCATTTATTCCATTCTACCTCACATATATTAATATATATGTATTTCTCATGTTCGGTTACAAGCTGCTTGAGAGCAGAAATTGTACTATTTTCCTGTTTTTACCTTTAGCGCCTTTCACAGTGCCCATCATGGAGACACTCAAAAAGTATTGTTAAATAAAACAACTTAATTTAATTCCAGAGATATTTATTAATACCTTGCTTTCTCAAGTATTCTGCTAAATAGAAGTAAACCTAGGAACAAGACAGAGTTATTACTCTTAAAAAGCTCATGGTACATTAAACTCAGTTGTGTGTGGCTATGAAAAGCAATTCAGATGTGTATAATTCTTAGTTTCAGAGATTATTCCATGTGGACATACTTAACAATTGAAAAAGTCCAAGGCAACCTATGAGAAAATAAAAAGGAGTCTCTATCTGACTTAGCATAAGAAAACTGAGTCATATTAAGAATAGGTTTTCATGTTTTTCAGCATCGGGACTCTGAGAGTCCTCCCACAGTCTTCAATTACCTATATCCAAGTTCTAGGGAGAATCAGAGAGCACACAGGAAACCTCAATCAGAAAACACTCTCCAGAGCTGTATAAATTGAGATTTCCAGAGCACAGCAACCTACCTATTTACCTTGTTCTCATGGTACCTGGTCTACAACATCACATTTTCATTTAATCATTTGAAAAATACTAGAGATTACAAAAATAAGTATGTACTTATTACATCATTTCTCTCTCTTTTTTTCTTCTTTCCAAAAGTTTAACATAGGGATAGATAAAAAGCCTGCATTTTTTACTATTATAAGGGGTCATCTTTCTATCTATGGTATTTCTTCCAGATGACTGTAATGTTTCATTGAACCATTATTCTGGGGCAAACATATTGATTCTTTTCATTTCAAAGTAAATTTCTCCTTATGGTTCCCACCACCATTACATAGAAGTAAGTTTATGAGTACTCACTTTTTCCTATGCTTATAGTTCTTGAGTAATCATTTAATATACATATCTTCTTCCATTATTCTGAGAGATTTTAGTTCATTTATAGACAACACCTAGCACAGTGCCTTCTAGGTGAGTGGTACTTATGTTAATTGCTATCATCTCTTCAGTGTTTACTAAGTAAATTTTTTGAAACTGTGCTAAGTACTTTAAACATGTAAGTTTAACTTTATAAAGCATTGAAAGAGTGATACCACTGCAAGCCTATACATATTACCATATACTTGAATGACTATATAATTCCCATATAATCATATATCTAAAATTCTTATATATCTTCATGTATATAGTTATGAAAGGTAACTAAAGAGTTAAGAATAATTAGAATTAAGAAACTCGTTTTATTAATTGTGAGTCAAACCACTATATTAAATTATTTTCTCAACTATCTCTTTAAATAAGTTAATAAATTTCATATAAAGATGATTTTAGGACATACAACTCTATTTAGTCATTCTGCTTGTATTTCCACTTCAAATCAATTAGCCTTATAAGGAGTAATTTTGAACATGGAATGACAATGAAAAAAGGCTAATTTTTAATAATTCTTGCTAGTGGAAATAAGCTATGAAAAAAATACACCATCCAAAAGTCACTTGTTTGCGGCTTTGAAGTTAATCATATGAATTTTATATGACAAGTTTAACTTCCTAATAACACATTACTCAGGCTATATATTATGCTAATACTGAAATATTATACCGTGGAATAACTTTATGCTCTTCATGATAGAAAAATAGAAAGGCAAATTCAGTCCTTATTGTTTATTCTAAAATTAAACATCTTCAGCATACAATCTTTTACATGGTATACTACTTGTAGATAACTGAGATTTAGATCCTAGCCTCCAAGAGTGATTAGAAAATGCTTTGAGGCGGCTGGGCGCAGTGGCTCATGCCTGTAATCCCAGCACTTTGGGAGACCGAGGTGGGCGGATCATAAGGTCAGGAGATGGAGATCATCCTGCCTAACACGGTGAAACCCCGTCTCTACTAAAAATACGAAAAAAAAATTAGCCGGGCGTGGTGGGGAATGCCTGTAGCCCCACCTACTCGGGAGGCTGAGGCAGGAGAATGGTGTGAACCCGGGAGGCAGAGCTTGCAGTGAGCCGAGATCGCGCCACTGCACTCCAGCCTGGGCGACAGAGCCAGATTCTGTCTCAAAAAAAGAAAAAAAAAAAAAGAAAAAAGAAAAGAAAAGAAAGAAAATGCTTTGAGGCTGTGTATGTATTAATCAAATACCTCTCCCCTCTAAAACCAAGCAGCACGTATTACGTTTACCACATATTGGAACTTATTTCTGATCTCAAATCTGCTGATTACTAGCAAATGTCCTTGGGAAACTAATAACTCAACTTCTCTGTTACATAGAAGGATGAATGCATTTCGATGAGCTTGACCTTTCCCTTTTGAGCACTGTTTAATCCTTGAACTACTTCTATGGAGCTCCAGATCTTGAGAATATAGGAGGAAAACCACTGGACTGGAGGACTTCTGAGGTCCATTTCCAAAGCCAACAATTGAAAACTTCATAACACATGGTCTTACCTGAATGTTTTATTTTGGTGTGTGCATGCCTTCGATTTTCAATTACCCTGAGGGTTTCCTTGAAGTCAAAGACCACATTTTACATATTTTACTGAATCCACATTCAGTATTCAGTAAACACTTACTAAAGCAATGAATGGACACTACTCCACAGCTACCACATCCAACATATTCCTGAAAAATAGGAACAAAGGCTTGTGTACCTCAGGGACATCTGGTTTACTACTGTGGGGGGACAACAAAACATACCTCCTAGCAGATATCCTTATTACACACACTATTTGTGCACAAATTGTTTTCTGTGGCCGCCTAAAGGATCTTTTCATTTTCCTGCCTCTGGTGGTATTCAGTATACCTTTTCTCTGGTTATTATACCTCCTACGCTACATTCATTCATTTGAGATGACATCTTTGATCTACTCACACTCAGCCACCCACTTTGAAGGCCCATGGGGCCCCCTCCTGCCTGTTCCTGCACTGCAGTGTGATGTCTACTTGGCTATGAATGAAGACGGAAGCAGAGAGATTGTTATCAAAAAATGAACACAAGGCCTTGGGCAGAAAAGCTCCTTTTATAGAATATTTGCTAGGACATAAGATAGTGAGGCTGAGAGAGAGAGAGAGAGGCGGTGTCAAGAGATTACGAATTTGCCTGAGGCAAGTTAATAAAATAAAATAAACATACAAATCTATGCTTTGAAGGAACACAGTGTTAAATATTTTGTCAAATTAAGCGTATGTTCTGTTCTTAATTCTTAATTAAGTATATAATACATATATATTCTGTTTTGTAGTATATATGTGTATGTGTGTTTTAATTTTATGTTCTTTACTTGGAAGAGACTATACCTTTGCTGGAGCACTATCTATGGCCGGGTATATTATGAGTTTTTTTAAAAAGCTGCTTGTATAATAAGACTGAGTGATTTTTCTGTATTATTTGTTCCATTCTTTCCATTTTCCTTTCCATACAGAAGCATTTATCCCTCCACCATGATGGTTATACCTCTACAAGACGATCTAGAAGTAAATTGATGTACTTGAAGGTATATTTGCAGCAATTTAGGCTAAGGCTTTGAGTTTCAAAAGCTAATAACAAAGTACAGTTGACCCCTGAACAACATGGGTTTGAGGTACACTTTAAACTCTCATGTTTTCCTGAAAAGTTGAAGTATATTTAAGGTATCAACACAATATATGGATACCCAGGAAGTAATAAGAGAGAAAAAAAATCCAAAGATGTAATATTTGTGGGGGTGAGATTCTACCTGATTTATTTCAGACCTTGGTAATGTCAACCAATGTTTATATTCTTGCTGAAAACCATAGGTCATACATTTGTTCATTTATTCAGCCATTCTCTTTAAAACTAAATTGATTCTCTACCATAATCTAATGAATTTTTAAATTGCCTTACAATCTAAGCAAGAGATACTGGCAATGAATAGAATTACTTCCACGAACAATAATAGCAAACAAACAAAATACACACATATATAATAACAGAGAAGAAAACATTTTTATGCATTACTAGTCAACAGCAATTTGGCCTCTTGAGCAGTCAGAAGGGTTCTGGACTTTGTGCTCTCCACATGTAATATTTTTAACTGTATTATTGCCTCGAAGCCTCAGTTTCTTCACCATTAAATTCGAAATTACAACATTTTATTTATTATGTTATTGTGAGGGTTAATCAAACTCACATTTGCAAATAATTTAACGTATGGCTTGTAACAGAGTAGGTTCTCAATTGGTAACTCTTTATTGTGTGATTATTATTACTATTTTATCATTAACATTATTATTTGCCTTATCTTGAATAATTTAGTTTTTCTTCTATTTATTTGATAGATATGAACCAGATTTTTTATTCTCAGTCATTAGCCTTCCCAATTCAGTGGTCAGCATTTTCAGTTAGGTAATTCTTCATGCTCTAAATGGAGTCATTTATCAAAACTCACCAGACTTCTTGCTCATGTACAAGAGGCCATCCTGGAATATCCTCTATCCATTGAAATGTGCACTCAGGCGGTGACATGGGAATCAGTACAGCAAAAGCTAATGATCTGGTTCTATTAACAATTGCTCATTTGGGTGGTAAGTGACCTGAAACGAAGAAAACGCAATTTTGCCTGCCAATAAAGTAAAAAATGGTTGCCCTTCCAGTTCCATAGAGATTATAATCAATGATACTTTTTATTGGAATCAATTGAACTACATTGTAGCCAATTAAATCCTTGTTTTGATGACATAGGGTAAAATGAAAGCCTTGTATCATTCATGGCTTGTACAAAATTATCTGGTATACAACAGCTTTAGCCTTAGCCTTTTAATGGCAGGAAGTCACCTTGTTCATCTGACAGATGGACCTTCTCCTTAACCAAACAGTTTTTATCTCTGCATTTAAATAGAAAATTTTTAAAAGTTTTCACATCCTTGAAGAAGAAAATGGTTATCCTCTGCCTATTCCCAAGTAAAGATTTTTGTTGTTCTTTTTAAAAAAATACATAGTGGAATTTTGTTTAAATGGAAATTGGCTACATTGAGATGTCATTTCTAACTGATTGTACTATAGACTAGTTACTGAGCACTTTAAAACTCTCACACCATGTTATTATCCAGGAAGTTATATTACTAAACATCCATACTTTTTTTAATATGGTCATTTGGGCATATGTAACTAAATTATTCTGCTAGATCTATTTCTTGTTCCAAACTTACTGAGAAGTTGAAATAAGAGAGATTGCTCTTTCTTCTATGCCTTTTGCCAACTGTTTAAATTTATTTTTGTTTCAAGCATTACTGAGTACTTGTGACAAACACTGTGCTAAAAGGTAGATACAGAAAGAAGAATATATGATGCAATAGTTTCCTTTTTATTTTTCATACACCTGTCTTTCCATATACAAGTAAGGTAGTTTGTCCTTCTACTAGATAATTCCTAAAGGTGGGTTGGATGTGCTATTTGGCGGGAACTAGATTGAGCAACTTGGATAGCTGTAAAAATTCTAACATTAATATCTACTTTGTGGATATTTTGTTCAGCACAATTTATGTCTGCTTTGAAAAAACTCAGCCAAATCTTTCCATCAGAAGAAATTTTAGGATACTGATGGTCAGGATCCTATTTAATTGCAGATATAGGAAACAATTCTGGTCTAGGAAGAAACTGAGAACTGGCTGAGGTAAGAATAAAAATATTTTTTAAAAATCAAAACTTTTATCTTATAAAGAGATTTATAGTTTTAAATATCTGTAATTACTTCTTTTAAGTTGTAAGCACCAGGAAAAACACATGATAATTTTTTTATTATAGATTGGTTGATTCATTTGGTTATTTTATTTAAATAACTATAAACTTGGTATCTAATTTAAAATAGAATCTGGATAAAAGACCATAGTGAAACAGATGCTAACAGGACATTATGCACCCCCAAACAAAAGTAGAAAGATATTTTATTTTCCCCTTATAATACTCTGGATAAGAAAGTCAAGGTCTTTGCAAAGCTTAATACTGACTAAACCTATACATCTCTATAAAAATTTAACTTGCCAAAATTGAGTTAAGACATATTATAAATAAAACATATATTTTTTTTTAATTGAAGCTGAAGCTAAAAGTCTTCACAAAAGACTATGCCAGAGACTAGGAATTTTATTCAATATAAATGAGATTTTCTGCCTACAAAAACACATGTACAAGAAGGTTCACAGAAGTTTTATTAATAGCAATCAAATTCTTAAAAAAAGAGTACTCCACGTTTATCTATATGACAAAGCTGCATGTCCTGCACATGTATTATGAAACTTAAAATTAAATTAAAATAAAATAAAATAAAATAATCAAGTTCATGCCTGTAAGATCTCACATCAAAACCAAAAATATTTTAAGTGGAATCATCTAATATGCAAAAAAGATGAAACTTTTAATGTTTATGTATTTAAAAAGCTGTGAATTATAAGGAACTGCATGCCTTACTGATGTTACTCCATGCATTAATGAATGAAATGGTATTATTAAACATTTTGCTAATTCTGAATATAAAAAAGTGCTCATGAACGTTAAAAAATGGGTAAATACATTGCGAAGAGGGTAAGTGCTCTAGGCAGAGAAAATATAAGAAATGTGGGAGAATATGGTGTCTTCAAGGCTCCAAAATAACTTTTTACTAAAATATTAAATATTAGAGAAGGAATAGACAGTGAAGAAGCGATGAGCTAGAGATTTGGGAAAGACGCAAATAGAGGAGAGTCTTTAATAAATATAAATAAATTTGAATTTTACCCAAGATAGTCATGTACAAGTTTTAAACAAAGAAGTACTCTGATCACACTGAATTGTAGTTTAGAAGAAGGTTATGGCTACAGAGCATAAAACGACTTATGCAGAGGGTGCTCTATAGGATACAAGGGTATTTACATGATTGGCTCTGTCATAATATTTAAGAATCTACTTAAATTTAACTTCTTAAAGAGGCTTGCCTTAATTTCTTTCTAAAATATGTACCACACTTACATATATAAGTGGCTCTATATAAAGATATACTCCTGAGTTTTAAAATGTCTTCATTATATTTTGAGTTTTTATTTTCTATTTTTTCCAAAGATGTAAAATCTGTGAGAGGTGAACCTTTCTTTTTCTATCTTTTCATCACTGAATCACCAAGAATAGTGTTAGTACATAGTAGGTATTCAGAACATGTTATATGAATAAATGATTCCTGAAAGTACTGTATTTTATGTGTAGTTGAGCTTATATTGATGGTACATTCATGCTATTCCCCATCTACTGCTTACACAGTATATTCATGCTGACTTTTAATATATAAATATATATGCAAATGACTGATAAAGGGTGAAAGGGGGACTCAACTATTTAAAAACAAGCTCGACATTCATTTATACAATAAGCCCTCAACTTCTTTGCTGACACTATCATTTCCAGGAAGCAGGGAAATTTATCAGGGATCTTCAGTGCTATCCTATCCTTATTCTGACCATCAGTTCTTGAAACTGGCAAGAACATTGAACAAAAATAACAATTTAATTTTAGAAATTGTGATAGATGGCAAACGGTACAAAGGCATATCTCTCCCTTAGTATTTTTTGGATAGCAGGGCTTTCTAAATTCATACAAAAGAGAGATATAATTTTTTAGTTGGAAGTTCTGAAGGGAAGATATATTGCGTTAGAAAGCTCTCGTAACAGCAATCTGACTATGAGATTAATAATACACTGCAAGTGGTATCAAGGAGGATCTGGGGTACATGAATAAAGCCCCATGTTTCCTTCATTCATTCAATAAAAATGTAAATGATTGCTTATGACAGATACTATGATTGGTGCTGTTGACAGAGTGCCTCTCCTTATAGAGTTTATGATCTAATATGGAATGTAGAGAAGAACAGAGGTGATAAAAACCTAGTGTCACAAGTGATATATAGGGCAAATTTGATGATCACATGGTACATGTATGTGGAGCCTCTAATCTGGACTTGAAAGAAGATGCCCTTAGGAGGTAAAGTCCATTTGGGGGATTAAGGAATGAGTAGGAGTAAGTTAGGCAAAGTCTGGGGAAAGATCGTTCTAAGAACATGAAACAATGTCAGTTCATACCAAGAGGACAAGTTTTCAAGTGATTTTTCCAAGGATTTCAGGTTTTTCCTAAAAAATATATATAGGTGATGAAATAAATAACATTAAAAGGTATGGTATAAATGCAAGTTTTGTAGTAGTATAGCATTAGGAGATATACCTAATGTAAATGATGAGTTAATGGGTGCAGCATACAAACATGGCACATGTATATATATGTAACAAAACTGCATGTTGTGCACATGTACCCTAGAACTTAAAGTATAATAAAAATATATGTAGTTGCATAAAAAATAAAATGAACTTATTGATCAAAAAATTTCTAAGAATGGCCAAAAGGAATTTTTTATTTGTTGATACAGTAAGAGGCAGAGGAAGATCAAAGAATGGAGAAATCTACTAACAGAGGCAGAGCATCAAATACTGACAAGCAACACAGAGAAAGCTAAATTTCTTTTCTCAAAGAAAAAACGTATTCAGAGTGGAAAGGGTAGAATAATCTGCTTTGGCTAAGGTCAGAGAAATGAAACATGGGTAAAAATACTTTTGGGGAGCCTTCTAGATTGAATAAATGTTATTCAAATCTCCTGTTACATTCTATATTCTTGTCAGTGCCATTAAGATTCAACAGAGCAAGAGTACAGCATGTGTAGCTGCTCATTAAAAAATAACCGTCAGCTAGAAAGACACTTCACTTAGCAAAATTAATCATATTGCCCTTGAGAATGGTCCCATATTCCTGTCTTTTGGTACATTAACTAAAATTCCTGGAGGGATAGAGGGGTCAGGGAGAATTTGATAGGTAGGGATAGAGGAATTTACGTAATTTGGCCATGGTACTAGTAGACTTTTCCTTGAGAAGACGCAGACATTGTTTATTTTGTTTTTTATCTTGAGTAAAAGTTGGCAATTTTACAATTTAGCAGAACAAATAAATCTGTGATATTATTGCCAATTTGGTAGTCAATCTCATGCACTTTTGAGACTTTCTAGGTAGGAGTCCAACAAAATGGTTAAGTGTGCAAAATCTCTGGAATCAGACTGCTTGATTTTGAAATCTCCACTTTATGATGAAACTGAATCACAGAGAAGATAAATTACTTCCCTTTGGTCATGCCAATGTTTGACATTAACCTTGGTGTTCGTTAGGTTTATCTACTATAAAGTTTTATTGTTTCCCTTCCTTTCCATACTATATGCTTGGGAAGAAAGTCAAACGCACAGCCCACACTTAAAAAGGGCGGAGTTATACTCCATGTCCTTAAAGACAGTTTATCTACATAAATCATTTGAATTATCTGTTTTCTCTCATTTATTTATTTATTCGATAATTTATATCAGTATGGTCTCATAGCTATGTATTTTATACTTTGTTTTGTAATCCAATACTGAATTGTTCTAACTGTGGTCATTGGGAGTTCTTTTAGTTGGCTCCTGTATCACTTTGACATGCCCTCATCATTGTGGTGGTTTTTAAAAGCACTTTCTCACTTTATAGAAGTACAAGATGCCCCAGACTCATCTTGTACATTTCCACTCAGTAATATTATCAGCCATTTCTATAAGGAGCCCTTGTTCTCTTTAATTGGAAAACGGTATGAGAAACCAAGATTTGTGTGTTAGATGTGCTCATTATTACTGGGGTGGCATTGCTCCTGGACCCTCTCAGCTAACAGAGCAAGAAGATTTATGTGTATATACTAACCCATGTACATACACATATTTCTATTTCTATATGTAACTACCTATATCTATGTTAAGCTAAACATGAGTTCATATTGATGTCTTCAATGTCAATCAACTATCACACAGGTCATTTTACCCTCCCCTTGGCTGTAACCTCCCATTTCAATGGTAAAACAAAACAAAACAAAAAAAAGACACAAAACTGTCTTCCACAATCTAACATCAATTCACTTAATAGTTTAACTCCAGTATAGATAAATAGTTTATACTATACTCCAGTATAGATAAATAGTGGTTTAAGAATCATTAGCCTGGCCAGGTGTGGTGGCTCATACCTGTAATCCCAGCATTTTGAAAGGCTGAGGCAAGGCAGATTACCTGAGGTTAGAGTTCGAGACCAGCCTGACCAACATGGTGAAAGCCTATCTCTACTAAAAATACAAAATTAGCCAGGTGTGGTGGCGCATGCGTGTAATCCCAGCTACTCAGGAGGCTGAGACAGGACAATCACTTGAACCTGGGAGGTGGAGGTGGCAGTGAGTTGAGATCGTGCCACTGCACTCCAGCCTGGGCAACGAGAGTGAAACTCCTTCTTAAAAAAAAAAAAAAAAAAAAAAAAATTAGCCTATACCCTTGGGAAGCAAATTTATGAATTAGAAGACAGTGCTTATACGCAGTTCCTTTTGCCTGCAATCTTACAGACTCCACACATTTCCAAAGTTTGTAGCACCTTATTTCTCTATACACTTTAGTGAGTTTTTCTTTTTTTAATCATGTGTTTGTAATATATTTAGCTTTTTTGTCACAGTCAGCATTCTCTTCTGGGACCCACCTACCTCGCAATTGATTTCTTAGATTTTCATACATTAAGACTACTCTTTGTGCTGTAAAGCTCTATGATTTTTGACAAATGCTTAATGTTTGTATTCCAAAAATACATAGAATAGTTTTAATTTCTTAAGTAAATTCCGTGTGCTTTACCTATTCAACCATCCTGTGACTGCAAACAACTGGCAATCAGTGATCTGCTTATCATTACTATAGTTGTGCCAAAATATAATATAATTGGACTTATACAGTATGTAGTTTTTCAAACTGGATTTTTGTTTTCACTTAGCAATATGCATTTAGGATTAATCCGTGCCTTTTTGTACAATAGCTCATTTCTGTTTATAGCTAGATAATATTTTATTGTACATTTTATTGTATGTACATACTACAATTTGTTTATTTATTCACAGGCTCAGAGCAAAAACATTCAGCCTTTCACCAGTAAACATGATGTAAGCTGCAAGATTTTTAGAGAAACTTTTTTATTTGGAAGACATTTTCTTGTTGCATTATTCACAGTTAGCTGAAAGTTCCCATCAGAAATGGACATTAGATTTGGTCAGATGCTTTTTCTGCATCTATTAAGATGATCAAATGGTTGTCCTTTGTCAATCTGTTAATATGGTGAATTGTATCTATTGATTTTAATATATTATACCAATCTTGCAGTTTTGAGATAAACCCACCTTGGTCATGATACTGTTTATATATATTATTGGATTAAATTTGCTAAGTATTTTTTTCTAATTTTAGTATCTATAGCCAAAAAGGATATTGCTTTGTAGTTATCTTTTCTTATAACATTTTTTTCCAAATTCAGTTACCAGAATAACACTGGTCTCATAGATTGAGTTATAAAGTATTTCTTTCCCCTTAATTTCCTGATTGAGTTTATAAAAAATTGATAGCATTTTCTACATATAGTTTTTAAAGAAATTCCTGTTGAAGTCATATGAATCTACTTTTAATGAAAAAGAGAGGAAAGATTTTAAACTAAAAATAAAAATTCTGTAACACGTATAAGACTCTTTATCTCTTATACCAAGGTGGGCTTTGATATTTTGTGACTTGCAAAGAATTCATTTCACCTAAGTTGTGAAACTTGTTGACATAAAGGTTTTTCTCATATTTTTTCTCTTGTCTCTTTAATATATATGTAAACTAAATATCACCACTCCCATTATCATATGAGTAATTTGTGTAATTCTCCCTTTTTCTCTGCTCAGTCTGAGTAATATTTATCAATTTAATTGGTCTTCTAAAAGAGCCAGCGTTTAGTTTATACTTAACATTGGGTTTAGTCTGTGCTTCCATTTTCTTGTTTTCTTAAGGTAGAAGTGTGAACATTATTCTGAGGCCTTTCTTTTCTAATATCCATAACTTTTCCTCCAAGTGCAATTTTAGAAGCATTCTATAATTTATATATTCAGAGTTTCTATTTTTGTTCCATTCCAAATACTGCCTACTTTTATATCTCTTTCAGCTCATGTGTTATTTAGATATATGTTAATTAATTTCCAAGTATTTAGGAATTGTCAAGATATCTTTCTCATATTTATTTATAATTGAATTTCCATGTAGTCAGAGAACATATTTCCTCTAAATTGAATTTTTTAAGTTTGTTGAGACTTGTTGTATGTCTCAGCATATTGTCTATCTTGGTAAATATACATGTGCTCTTGAAAATAACTTGCATGCTGCTCTTGTTGTTCAATACTGTTCATGTCTTCCATGTTCTTAGTGATTTTCTGTCAACTTCTCTAAATTATTAAGAAATAGGACAGAAATCTCTGACTACAATTGTGTCTGTATCTACTTCTCCTTACATTGCTATCACTTTTTGCTTCATGTGTTTTAAAACTGTTAAGTGTATATATGTTTGGAATTATACACCCTTGAAATGAATTCATTTATTTACCCATTTATTAAGAAATAACCTTTTTATCATAAGATATATTTATCTGATATTAATATAGACAATACAACTTCCTTTTTATTACAATTAGTACACTATTTTTTTCTATTTAATTTTTTAAAGAAAATTGACAAGTTTATTCTAGTATAATTTTAGGTTTAAAATGAAGTAGAAATTCAGAGAACTTTCGTCCACTTCCTCCTCTCTTTCAGTTTCTTTTATCATAATTATCTTGCATTATTTATTACAATTGGTGAATCAATATCAATACCTGATTATTAACTAAAGTCCACAATTTGCATTAGAGTTTACTGTTTTTGTTGTGCAGTTCTGTAGATTTTGACAAATGATAATGTCTTATATCCACCCTTACGCTACTGTGCAACATAGTTTCACTGTCCTAAAAATCTCCTGTGCTGTATCTATTCATTCCTTCTTCTGTATCTTTTTACTTTTAACCAACTTAAGTTTAGATTTAATGTGTGTTTCTTGTAGGAAACATATAATGGAGTCTTTTTTTTTTCTTGGTATCTGGTTGGCAGTCTACACCATATAATCGGCACATTTAAATCATTTACACCTAATGTGGTGATACATATGTTTGGTTTAAGTACCAGCTTGCTTTTTATTTTCTTTTTATGACATCTGTTACTTCTCTCCTTTCTTTCATCCCTTTCTTTTCTGTTTCTTTTCTTTTCTTTTCTTTTTTGGATTTAGTACGTTCTTTGAGTCAATGCTGTCTCTTTTGTTGTATTATCAACTATAATTCTTTGCTGGTTTCTTTTAGTGATTGCTCCAGGATTTGTACTTTTCATCCTTAACTCATCTGTGTCTACCTTAAAATAATATAATAGCGCTTCAGATGTAGTATAAGAACCTTAAAATAGTACATTTTCATTTCTCTCTCCTGGCCTTTATCCTATTTTTATCATACAAGGTACTTCTATGTACATTGTATTTATAGTGTACTTCACTATATACATGAATTTTTATTTAAATAGTCATTTATCATTTAAAGAGACCTAAATAATAAAGAATATTTTATCTGTACAAATGTAATTACAATTTCTAGGATTCTTTGTTCCCTTGTATTGAATCAGATTTTCACCTGGTATCATTTTTCCTCTGCTTGGAGGACTTCTGTTAATATTTCTTGTCAGGAAGGTCTACAGTTAATACATTATCTCAGCTTTTGCACCTCTGAAAAGGACCTTACTTCTACTTTATTCCTGAAGGATACTTTTTTAGGGATAAGTATTATGGATTGGCCTTTTAGTCTTTCCAATACTTTCAAGATGTTGTGTTGTTGCCTCTGGGCTTTTATGGTTTCAAAGAAGTATGCTGCCATTATAATCTTTGTATGTTAGTATGTAGTGTGTTTTTTATATCTTTCTGATTTACATATTTTCTTTTTACCTTGACTCCAATAAATTTATTTGTAATGTATATTCATGTGGTCACGTGTGTGTGTGCGTGTGTGTGTGCTTAAGGTTCATTTATTTTCTTGTATCAGTAAGTTTATACTTTTATCAATGGAAATATTTAGGCTATTACTTTACAAAGAATAGAACTATCATATGATCCAGCAATTCCATTGCTGGGTGTATATCCAAAAGAAGAAAAATCAGTATATCAAAGAGTTATCTGCACCCCCATGTTTATTCTGGCACTATTCTCAATAGCTAAGATATGAAATCAACTTAAGTGTCCATCAATTAATAAATGGATTAAGAAATGTGGTACTTATGCATAATACAATATTATTCCACCATAAAAAGAATGAAATCCTGTGATTTGCAGCAACATGGATAGAACTGAAGGTCATTATATGAAATGAAATAAGCCAGACAAAGAAACCCAAATACTGCATGTTTTCAGCTCCTATATGGGAGCTAAAAACATAGATCTCATGGAGGTAGGGAATAGATCAGTAGTTAGCAGAGTCTGGGAAGTATAGCCAAGAGAAGCTGGCTAATGAATACGAAATATAAATAGAAGAAATAAGATCTAGTGCTCAATAACACAGCAGGGTGACTACAGTTAACAACAATATGTCGTATAGTTCAAAATAGTTGGAAGAAAAGAACTGGAATGTTTCCAATAAAACAAAAAATTAATGTTTGAGATGATAGATACCTAAACTACTTTTATTTGATCATTACAATGTTGTATGCACGTATCAAAATATCACAAGTATCCCCCGAATATATAACTATTATCTATCACTAAATAACTATCGTAATTTTGTTATCTACTAATTTTATCATCTATATTATTACTAGATCAGTTACAATGGATTCATCTTTCGCTCAGGACAGCTTTTATCTTTTTCCACTTTTTTGCATGCTTAATCATTTTTTTTTATTAGATGTGAGTGAAACTGTGAATTTTACGTTGTGTTGAATAATTTTGAAATTACTTAAATATTCTTGAGCTTTATTCTACACATTGGGTACCTGGAACAGGTTGAGATTTTTAGGTCTTGCTTTTAATCTTTCTAGTTGAGACTAAAGCAGTGTTTAGGCTAGGGCAGAGGTCCCCAGGCTGAGGACATGTACCAATCAGTGGTCTGTTAGGAACGTGGCTGCCCAGTAGGTGGTGAGCAGTGGGTGAGTGAGCATTACCACCTGAACTCCACCTCCTGTGAGATTACTGGTGGCATTAGATGCTCATAGGAGCAGGAACCCCATTGTGAACTGTGCATGCGAGGCATCTAGGTTGTGTGCTCCTTATGGGAATCTAATTAATGCCTGATGCTCTGAGGTGCAACAGTTTTGGCCCCAAACCATTCCCTCCACAACCCCTGCTCCATGGAAAAATTGTCTTCCGTGAAACCAGTCCCTGGTGCCACAAAGACTGGGGACTGCTGGATTAGGGGATATTATTTTCCACTACTGAGGCAAAGTCTTTCTGAAATACTCACCTGAGTCCTTGTAAATTACATGGTTCTTCACACTTCATCTAGTAGAAACAACTATTCCTAGCCCAGCTGTGAATGGTTCCCTCACATGCACGTACTGATGAGTACTCAATTTAAGATATTAGGGTGAACCTCTGCAAATCTCTGGAGCTCTGTCTTTTTGCAGCTTTCTCCACTTTGGTTGCTCTGTTTTGAGAACTCTAGCCAGTTTGACCTTTCTTGTTTCTTAGCTCTTCTCAACTGGAGGAGACCACTGGGTTCTGCTCGAGTTACCTCTCCCTGTGCCATGACCTGGAAACTTACTTTCCAGGAACTAAGCTGGATAATTTAAAAACCATATTCGTTTCCTTTCTCATCTCTTAGGGACTAGTGCTTTTCATTGACTGATGCCTAATATTTTACATTTCTTGTTTTATATATTTTATTTGGATTTTTAGTTGTTTTGAGTAGAAAAGTATATCTGGACTCTATTGCTTCATCTTGGCTGAAAAAACAAGCAACAAATGTGGTTTATTTTCTTATTGCATATTGAAATGATTCATCACTTGATTCTGCATCATTCTGCAAACCAATGTTTTCCTAATGACCAAAGCATGATTTTACAAAATCATGTGTAGTTTAAATATCCCTTCAAATTGCAAGCTAGATCTCGATTTTTATGTAACCAAGCATTAAATATTTATTGATATGGTTTCAGATTATATATTTAAATAAAAATATCTAAAATTAATAGAAAGGATATTAAAATGCCCTTCTCTTTTTCAACCACATAAAAATGTGAAGCAAGGTTTTCTTTAAAAGGTTTCAATTACAAGAGTGTATAGTCAGAGGTTGAATATAGAAATAGATATGGCAATACACCTGTGTTTTATTAAGCAAGATATTAAGTCAGTCATCAAAAGTATAAAACGATGTCATTCTTCTTGTTACTTTTTTTTGTTTTGGAAAATAACATTAATTTTTCCTAAAACCATGTTATTTAGTTTAACATGTAAAAAAGTTGTAATATTTTAAATAAATCAACAAATGTGTATTTTAGAATTTCTCAGTTTCAGTCTTTTAGTATGGTGAATATCAATAGATATACCCTACACAAACCAAAGCTCTTTGAAATTCTCTGTAGTTCTTAAGTGTAAAGCATTCTGAGATCTTAAAATTTGAGAATAGCTATACTAGGAACATGAGAGTCTCTTATGGATCTCTTTCCCTAAGGTTGTTAATAGAAAGGCTGTAACTTCTCTTTTGTTGTCCTATATCCTTCTAAGAATCTGTTAGAATAACATATGTTTATGGGTTAGAATGGGGCAGGGAATCCCATCATAAATACACTCATTCAACTACCTGTAAGACTATATGACTAAGAGAGACAAAATTCAGTAATTTTATACATAAAAATAGGTTTAGCCAAGGTACATTATTGGTTATCTTTGTTTTATGGTATCTTTTGAGTGAGGACATAATTACTATCTGAACTGTGACTCTAACAGCATTATTTTGTCTTCCTGTTTCCTCAGAATGAGAAAAAAATAACAATATTCAGAAGATGAAAAATCCTATAAATATATTCAG
Source organism: Macaca nemestrina (assembly GCF_043159975.1). Classification (NCBI taxonomy): domain Eukaryota; kingdom Metazoa; phylum Chordata; class Mammalia; order Primates; family Cercopithecidae; genus Macaca; species Macaca nemestrina. The sequence goes on along the minus strand of NC_092136.1, from coordinate 96,854,393 downwards.
ACTCACTTCTACTTTAGCTTTCTTCCCTATAACAATGTCAGAGTGTCACAGACAGCAATGCCTTCAGAAACCTATTTCATTAATTCAGAAAGTATTTATTTAGCATCATTTATTGTGGTAAGAATGCCAAGGCAGAGTTCCTGCATTCAAGGAACTTACAATCTCATAGATGTTTAAAAAAGTGATATAAAGGTAATATACAGTAGTATAATAAATGGAATTGTGGTATAGAAAAGCAGAAAGTTTTAAATTTAGATTAATCATTAAAAGTGGCTAAGCATGTATCTTGATTCTCTCACAGTCTTTAGGAAGGAGTATTATAATAGGAAATCCTGGCTCTTCATGACTTTAAAGAATGATACACAATAAGAGTGAAGAAAACTGGCCTACTGGGAGTTGACCTCTTTTCATTTTTTAAAAAGGTAAATTCTAGTAACATTCTCCTCTTTCCAATTTAAATATTGTTCTATGCTTCTAATATTATTCCCTAAAGTTATATACAAGTCAATGATATTTAAACCAAATCTGAAATATTTAAGAAAAAGAATAAAAATATTTAGAAAACAAAATGTTATTTTCACTTTACATCATAGCCCAGTTCAGAGTATTTATTCTTATGTGGGTTAGCTAATAAGGAAGGAAAGCGAGTGTACCTGTCAGCAAAGACAGGAGACTGAGCTCTGAAATTTATTGTTTTGTCATTTTCTCTGCATTTAAAATAGAAAGGATGCCACTGTACTCTTAGGGCTATCTTTAGCTCACTCAAATGATTTATTTCTTTCCCCTTTAGGAAATAGCATACATCAGGTAATTCCCACGGGATTAAAGAAATGAGAATGTGTTTATTTAATTTTATTTTTCATCTCTTCATCTTGAACATTAAGAATCTGTTCCAAAGGGATAGAGATAGACAGACAGATAGACAGATAGATTAGGCTTTGAAGGTCTGTGGGAGAGGTCAGTGTGCAATGATTACTATCTTCATCTATAACCCATAGTAGCCATAGTTTCCCTAGCCCACAGTAATAAAAACTGTGTTATTTAAGCATTACCATGTGCCAGGCACCATGCTAAACACTTTATGTGCCTCCTCTCATTATTTCACATGAAGTTGATTGGTTGATCACATTGGACTCCAAAAGAAACAAAATAAAATTGGCTCATTCCTTTTTAAAAAAAAGCATGCAAATTAAGATTTTTATTTTCTCAAAAAAAAAAAAAAAAAAACTGTTCCATCTCAACCTCTAGGCTAATCGGTTTGTGAGTCACATTCGCTTTTTGTTTAAGTTATTTGTATATTTTAATAGCATGAGCAATAGGTTTTTTTAATCACCCAAACTTTTTTGATATCATAAGATGCTATTGATTTCATTTGCTTTGGATGTATTTGTGATTTTAATGATAATGTAGCTTGGATAGTGAAGATTTCAGTCTCTAATCATCTAACATCATTTGGGAAACTAATATCATTCTTTAATACTGATATTAGTTTTAACATTCTCACTGTTCTACACTTTATACACCTAACCAGGTGTCTGTTCTTTAGTAGCCTTATTCTAAAATGATAGCATGTACACCCCATATACTTACTGATCTTATTCTACTCTAATAGTCTACATTTGTTCATTTCTAATTTGTAAATATTATAGAGGTATAGGTCCTGCATGTTAACTATACTATCACTGAAATTTATTTTATATAAGAAGGGTGTTTTTGCTTCACATGAAAACTGATTCAGTAATATGAAATCAAGAAAATATTCTAGGCCTGTAATAGAGATGAAGAATTTCAATAATCAGAATTTAAAGGTCCTGGTGGATTGAAAATTTTTATCATAGAATCATAACATTTTAAAACAGGAAAGAACTTTAGAGCATATGCATTCTAATACTTGTGCGCCAAAAGTGAGGTAACTAAGATTCAGAAAAATTAAGTGACTTGTTCAGTAACATGTAGTCTTTGGTAGGGTTAATACTAGACTAACATATAGTTAGTCTTTGGTAAGATTAATAGCTGGTTTCTATGTAATATTTTGCCACCTAGAAAACTAATTGGCCAATTCATATAAATAAATGATTTTACTTTATTTACTTTAAAAAAATGCCAGCAGCATGTGGAGGAGTTTTCTTAAACCAAACTGTTAATAAGGCAATTGGGGGTGTATTAAAGTAGATGTATGATGTATATTCATTTGGGTATTTACCCAGTAATGGGATTGCTGGGTCAAATGGTATTTCTGGTTCTAGATCTTTGAGGAATTGCCACACTGTTTTCCATAATGGTTGAACTAATTTACATTCCCACCAACAGTGTAAAAGTGTTCCTATATTTCCCAGCCTCACCAGTATCTGCTGTTTCTTGGCTTTTTAATAATCGCCATTCTGACTGATGTGAGATGGTATATCATTGTGGTTTTGATACATGCGTGTGTATCTTCCCTGCAGCACTGTTCACAATAGTAAAAACATGGAATCAACCCATCAATGACAGACTGAATTAAAAAAAAATGTGCTACATATACACCATGGCATACTAAGCAGCCATAAAAAGGAACGATATCATGTCCTTTAAAGGAACATGAATGGAGCTGAAAGCCATTATCCCCAGCAAACTAACACAGGAACAGAAAACCAAACACCCCATGCTCTCGCTTACAGGTGGGAGCTAAACAATAAGAACACATGGACACAGGAAGGGGAACAACATACACTGGGGCCTGTTGTAGGGTGAGCTGGGGGACAGAGAGCATCAAGAAAAATAATAGCTAATGCATGCTGTGCTTAATACTTAGGTGATGGGTTGATAGATGCAGTAAACCACCATGTCACACGTTTACCTATGTAACAAACCTGCACATCCTGCACATGGTACCCTGGAATTTTAAAGAAAAAATACATTTTTTTAAAAAAAGTAGATATGACTAGGGCTGATAGAAGTTGTTCAAATTGAAGAGATTGCCATTGCTAAAGCCAAATCAAAAAGTCACACTGTGAATTTAGTATATTAAAATCATGTGTTTTTTTCTTAACCTCACTGACAAGTAAATTTAATGAAACATTTTAAAATGACAGTTACTTCTAGGATGTACTAATGCAGGAGCTCTCAACTTTGTAGGGACTGCATATCCTAAAATGACCTGATGCTATTTAATTTATGGCAAGGCATTTAGTACCATCTGACAAATGCAGGAAGTGTTCATCAAATTGTATTAACTAATTTATCGACTGAATACTATCCGCAAAAGAAAGGCATAGAAAGTGTGATTGTAGATTCTATCTAATTGGCATGACACATTGAACTATCAGCACCTGGAGATAAGCATGTGACACTGAATCAATCACCTGATTTTTTTTTAAGAGAAGGAATAAAAAATAGGGAAATAAATAAGAATCAAGTGCACTACCAATGAGAGAAGGTGCTTACAATCACTGAATGAAAGCTACTCTTTACATGGCTTTTAAGGGTTCTCAATAAGTCATGAGTTCTCAACTGAGGATTAGTGTTGGGGGGAAAGCAGAGAACTTTCTTTCCCCTCCTTATGATTTGGGAGTAGAGTAGTCACTCCAACAGATGAAGTGAAGGGATTTCTTAAAACAAACAAAGATACTGACAATTAATCATAGTAGTTGGTAATGCTTTCAAGAAGAAGGGCACATCTCTCATCTGATCTTCTTATGTTAAATAACATTTACACATTGAAAATTCTCAAATGGTTATCTTTGACCCAGAACTCTTCCATGAACAGTAAATCTAACTGTAGATTTTGTCTCTGAAATTAGATTTCTAACACTGCAAAAGTTTAATATGTCCAAAACTGAACTTATTTCCATACACTCCTACTCACCTCTCACACTCTTCTCCTGTCACAAGAAATATCAACTTCTTTCTTTTAGTTTCTCTAATAAATGTTATCAGAGTCATCCTTGACTTTTCTCTTTTTCTTATATTATATATCCAATCTATTAAAAAAATTTAAGCATTTTTTCCTGCAAAATTCAATCAGAATTCACTTACTTCTTCCCATCTGTAAACACAACTTTCAAGGTCTAAGCTTCCATTGACTCTTCCCAAGATTATTGTAAGAGGCTTCTACTTCTATATCCTGTCTTTGCAATTGACCCCTCCAATCTATATTTTTTTCAGCAACTAAAAGAAATCATTTAAAAAGAAAACATGAGTGTGCCAGATCTATCATGAAAACTCTGCAAAGCCTTCCTACCTCACTAAGAGTGAAATCCAAGTCGTTCCTATGGCTAAATGCCTTGATTAATCTTGCAGGCTCTCCCTGACTCAGAACTTCCCCTACCACATACCTCTTTGAATCTCTTTTCTCCCACCTTTTCTTTGCCTTGCTCTTCCCTATTTGTCACCACATGTGCATACCACACCTGCTTCCATCGAGTTCCTTTGTACTTGCTTGTTCTTATGCCTAGACCAACTATTTATTTCCTTTATTTTCTTCCAGTCTCCGCTTACTAGTCTCTCTGGTACCAGGGCATGGTTAATCCATATAAAAACTGCAACATTAATCTGCTGGAACTCTCTATCCCTCTCATTCTATTTTATTTTTTCTACAGACATTATCACTACATGACATAATGCTTTCAAAGTTTTTTATTCATTTTTTTTTCATTAGAATGTAACTCCATGAAGACAGGGTTGCTTATGTTATCCATTTCTATATTTAAGATTGTCAGATAAAATATAGAACACCCACATAAGCTTTAATTTTTGATGAAAACGAGTAATTTTAACACAAAAATGTCCCAAATATTGCACACTTCTACCAATAACTTGTTTATGCTTATCTGAAATTCACATTTGGTTGGGCATCTATATTTGTGTTTGCTAAATCTGACATCCCCGCTTACATTTCCAGTGCTGAAAACAAGAACTGGCATGGCTTAAGCATTCAGTACACATTTTCTGAATGAATTAAACAATGAATTATAAGACCAACAATGGTAGAATACCATTACCATGTTCTTAAATGAACATGTATCCCCAGGGGCTTAGGGGAGTACATAAATCAAGAGACCGAAATCAAGAGGCTTCAGTCTAGGATAGACTGCTTCTATCCTAGAAAAGTCTAAAGACCAAAGATTGGTTGAGGTAATGACAATCTACATGATAAAGAAAGAAGGATTCGTGGTCAGATCAGGTACACTTCCTGAATGGCAGGGTAAGCAATGAATTCTCAGGGAAAGCTGGATGAGTTCAAATCATCTTCAAGCTACTTAGGCCAAGTGGGTTGTCTGCTGTGGTAAGAGGACCATAGCAATAAAAATCCATGGATCTTCTATCGCACTAAGAAAGGGATAGGATAAAGAAGACATAGCAAAACATTTATCAGAGAATGTATCACTCAAGGCAGGAACCTTAAAAGTCTCAGGTTTTCCATGAGAGAACCAATATTTGAAGGTCAGCTCTGATAGTAGATGGTTATAACAGATAACAACAATAAAACTCATTTAGACACTGGGGTTTTTTTTCTAACTTTTTTTTTTAACCCTACATAAAACCTAGAGGACAGGAAGAAAAACAGAGAGGAATTTAGGGAAGACTTAAAGAAGAACTCACACCCTCATTTCTATAAGTTCCTGAGCTGCAAGTCAAAGTAAAGCTAAAAAAAGAAGAGCAAACACTTCAAATTGCATGTAAAACTGAAATTTTAAGTGGAATTGGACTACTGTACATGTAAAATTGAGTCACAAGTTTCAATAAAAGAGATCATGATTAAATAATAATATTATTAAATGATACTATTATAAATAACTGAGTGGCTAGAAACGTGAAAATTTGTAAAAGTTTTATTATAGGAAAAAATAAGTGATAACATGTTTGTAGTAAAGAATAAAGCCATTTTCTGTATTCTGTTGAGTTTAATATATTTGATATTAGTTAATACCTTTGAGAGTAATATGAAGGGAAAGAAGGTGAAAGTAAGAGGAAGGTGAAAGTGAAGGCAATAAAGAGTGAAAGAAAAATAAATTGAAAGGAACTTGAGATGAACATATCCATACAAAGAAATTAAACTGTAATTCAAACATAATATATTACATCTTACCAGACTATAACTTATAAAGCCTCACATTAGCATTTATGAGTTCTCAATAGTTATAATTCAGATTAACTGTCTTCAGAGAACAGTTATAACGGCAAAAAAAAAAAAAAGTATACCTTAGGAAAACAATAGATAACATAAAGATATACATGGTTAATTACTAGATGATTCATACAGACACACGGAGTTTTGAAGAGGAAAATATAAATTTGGCATTAGTAGATAAGGAATATTAAAAGAATGTGAGATTTAAAATGTATAATTAGTAATAAAAATGATTTTTAATAGGTGGCATAGAGAAGAATACCATCTCAAATACACAAAACAGTGAGTAAAATGATAAGGGAGATGCTACCAAAGGACTATAAGACCTTTTCTGTATCCAGCATACCAAAGAATTAGCCTGAAAAGGTATCCCATTAAAAAAAAGCAACCAAACGAAACAAAACCAAATGCTGAAAAAATTACAAAAAAAAAAAAAAAATTAACACATCTTATCATTCAACTGTCAAGAAAACATAATCACCAAGAGCCAAAATTTTTCTCAAAATGAACTTAGAATGTTAAACAAATTGCATATTAAAAGGAGCTCTGGAAGGAAAAATAATTGTACTACCAGAAAATAAGAGTTTGAGGGATTAACAGTAGTCTGAAATACTGGTTTTGGGACATGAACCTGCACATAATTGTGCAGCTGAATCTGATCACCACATGAAAATCCCTAAGGGACTACAGCCTCAGTGGAAATGTAAAAAAAGATTAACCAACAAAGTAAAACTGTAGGGCAAACTATCTGTACTTCAATTCCAGTGAAGGAAAATAACAAACAATAATAATATAATTTCCCCTTGAAAACCATATATATATATGGTTTTATATATATATATATATATAAAAAACCATAGATCTGTACTTACGTGGATCTCAAAAATTAATACATGCAACTATGCAGAAGGAAAAATTTCAAGATGAAATAACTATAAAGCTGTCATTAAATAAGCTCATCTACCATGCTCCATAACTGCATATAACCCCAGGAAATTATGTAGTTTAATCCTCACAGCAACCCTACAGAGGATATAAGAGTCTGAGTGTCTTGCCCAAGGAAAGACAAATTTGAACCTCAGAAAGTTCTGTTCTAAACCTGTGCTCTTCCACCTGTGTCTAAGAAGAGTCATCTGCACATCTTTCTCATCTCACTGTGACAATACAATAGATTACCTTGATTCTAACATCTTTTGTAAAAAACATTTTTTTAAAAAATCTGTAATTGGAAAAAAAACATAGAAATTAAGAGGCTAAGAGACAGAAGGAAAAATAGCATATGGAAAAAAGAGGGACCAGAAAAAGAACAAAGCATATACAGAACTTTAATATCTGAAAAGGTGACACTGAGATTTGTGGAGAAATGCTGGTTTATTAAATAACATAAATAACACTGAATTTGGTTTTTTTTGTTTTGTTTTGTTTTTGTTTTTTTTAGACGGAGTCTTGCTCTGTCACCTAGGCTGGAGTGCAGTAGCATGGTCTCAGCTCACTGCAAGCTCTGCCTCCCGGGTTCACACCATTCTCCTGCCTCAGCCACCCAAGTAGCTGGGATTACAGGTGCCCACCACCACGCCCAGCTAATTTTTTGCATTTTTAGTAGAGGCGGGGTTTCACTGTGTTAGCCAGGATGGTCTCAATCTCCTGACCTTGTGATCCACCCGCCTTGGCCTTCCGAAGTGCTGGGATTACAGACGTAAGTCACCGTGCCCAGCCAACACTGGAAATTTTTTATATGGACAATTAAATATTTGTTTACATGACACACTTCACAAAAATTAATTCCAGGTTTACTTTTGCTGAAATTAATCTATACATAAAAAAGCAAAAATTTAGAATATAAAAGAGAGAAATATCCATTTGTCCTTAGTGAGTCAAGAATGCCTTTAAAAATCGAAATATCACAAATCAAAGTGCAGATCAAAAGAGGGAAAATATTTATATGTTCAACTACATTAGGAAATATTAAGCCTATTCAAAAGACATTTTAAAAAGTGAAAGTCAACCCTTAAACCAGAGAAAGTATTTGCAATGATAACTGGCATTATGTATTTCAAATTTATAAAATCTCAAATATTACTTAGGGAAAAGACAGAATAGATTGGTTCCAAGATGGCCAAACAGGAACAGCTCCAGTCTACAGCTCCCAGCGTGAGTGATACAGAAGACAGGTGATTTCTGCATTTCCGACGAGGGTACCAGGTTCATCTCACTGGGGTGTGTCAGACAGTGAGTGCAGGACAGTAGGTGCAGCCCACTGAGTGAGAGCTGAAGCAGGGTGAAGCATCACATCACTCTGGAAGTGCAAGGGGTCAGGGAATTCCCTTTCCTAGCCAAGGGAAGCCTTGACAGACAGCACCGGGAAAATCGGGTAACTCCCACCCTAATATTACACTTTTCCAAGGGTTTTAGCAAACAGCACACCAGGAGATTATATCCTGCACCTGGATCAAAGGGCCTATGCCCACGGAGCCTTGCTCACTGCTAGCACAGCAGTCTGAGATCAAACTGCAAGGTGGCAGCTAAGCCAGAGGGGGACACCTGCCATTGCTGAGGCTTCAGTAGGTAAACAAAGCAGCCAGGAAGCTCAAACTAGATGGGCCCACCACAGCTCAAGGAGGCCTGACTGCCTCTGTAGACTCCACCTCTGGGGGCAGGGCATAGCAGAACAAAAGGCAGCAGAAACCTCTGCAGATTTAAATGTCCCTGTCTGATGGGTTTGAAGAGAGTAGTGGTTCTCCCAGCACGGAGTTTGAGATCTGAGAACGGACAGACTGCCTCCTCAAGTGGGTCCCTGACCCCCAAGGAGCCTAACTGGGGAACATCCCCTAGTAGGAGCAGACTGACACCTCACAAGGCCAGGTACCACTCTGAGACGAAGCTTCCAGAGGAACCATCAGGCAGCAACATTTGCTGTTCAGCAATATTTGCTATTCTGCAGCCTCCGCTGCTGACACCCAGGAAATTGGGTCTGGAGTGGACCTCCAACAAACTCCAACAGACCTGCAGCTGAGGGTCCTGACTGGTAGAAGGAAAACTAACAAACAGAAAGGACATCCACACCAAAACCCCATCTGTACGTCACCATCATCAAAGACCAAAGGTAGATAAAACCACAAAGATGGGAAAAAAACAGAACAGAAAAGCTGAAAATTCTAAAAATCAGAGCTCCTCTCCCCCTCCAAAGGAATGCAGCTCCTCATCAGCAACAGAACAAAGCTGGATGGAGAATGTCTTTGATGAGTTGAAAGAAGAAGGCTTCATATGATCAACCTTATCTGAGCTAAAGGAGGAAGTTCAAACCCATCACAAAGAAGCTAAAAACCTTGAAAAAAGGTTAGACGAATGGCTAACTAGAATAACCATTGTAGAAAAGCCTTTAAATGACCTGATGAAGCTTAAAACCATGGCACAAGAACTATGTGATGAATGCACAAGTTTCAGTAACTGATTCAATCAACTGGAAGAAAGGGTATCAGTGACTGAAGATCAAATGAATGAAATGAAGTGAGAAGACAAGTTTGGAGAAAAAAGAGTAAAAAGAAATGAATAAATCCTCCAAGAAATATGGGACTATGTGAAAAGACCAAATCTATGTCTGATTGGTGTACTTGAAAGTGATGAGGAGAATGGAACCGAGTTGGAAAGCACTCTGCAGGACATTACCCAGGAGAACTTCCCCAACCTAGCTAGGCAGGGCAACATTCAAATTCAGGAAATACAGAGAATGCCACAAAGATACTCCTCGAGAAGAACAACTCCAAGACACATAATTGTCAGATTTACCAAAGTTGAAATGAAGGAAAAAATGTTAAGGGAAGCCAGAGAGAAACGTCGGGTTACCCACAAAGGGAAGCCCATCAGACTAACAGCGGATCTCTTGGCAGAAACTCTACAAGCCCGAAGAGAGTGGGGGCCAATATCCAACACACTTAAACAAAAGAATTTTCAACCCAGAATTTCATATCCAGCCAAACTAAGCTTCGTCAGTGAAGGAGAAATAAAATCCTTTACACACAAGCAAATGCTGAGAGATTTTGTCACCACCAGGCCTGACCTACAAGAGCTCCTGAAGGAAGCACTAAACATGGAAAGGAACAATCCGTACCAGCCACTGCAAAAACATGCCAAAATGTAAAGACCATCGATGCTAGGAAGAAACTCCATCAACTAATGAGCAAAATAACCAGCTAACATCATAATGACAGGATCAAATTCACGCAAAACTATATTAACATTAAATGTAAATGTGCTGATTGCCTCAATTAAAAGACACAGACTGGCAAAATGGATTAAGAGTGAAGACCCGTCAGTATGCTGTATTTAGGAGACCCATCTCACATGCAGAGACACACATAGGCTCAAAATAAAGGGATGGAGGAAGATCTACCAAGCAAATGGAAAACAAAAAAAGGCAGGGGTTGCAATCCTAGTCTCTGATAAAACAGACTTTAAACCAACAAAGATCAAAAGAGACAAAGAAGGCCAGTACGTAATGGTAAAGGGATCAATTCTACAAGAAGAGCTAACTATCCTAAATATATATGCACCCAATACAGGAGCACCCAGATTCATAAAGCAAGTTCTAGGAGATGTACAAAGAGACTTAGACTCCTACACAATAATAATGGGAGACTTTACCACCCCACTGTCACATTAGACAGATCAATGAGACAGAAAGTTAACAAGGATATCCAGGAATTGAACTCAGCTCTGCACCAAGCAGACCTAATACACATCTACAGAACTCTCCACCCCAAATCAACAGAATATACATTCTTCTCAGCACAACATCACAATTATTCCAAAATTGACCACATAATTGGAAGTAAAGCACTCCTCAGCAAATGTACAAGAACAGAAATTATAACAAACTGTCTCTCAGACCACAGTGCAATCAATCTAGAACTCAGGATTAAGAAACTCACTCAAAACCGCTCAACGACATGGAAACTGAACAACCTGCTCCTGTATGACTACTGGGTACATAACGAAATGAAGGCAGAAATAAAGATGTTCTTTGAAACCAATAAGAACAAAGACACAATGTACCAGAATCACTGAGACACATTTAAAACAGTGTGTAGAGGGAAATTTATAGCACTAAATGCCCGCAAGAGAAAGTAGGAAAGATCTAAAATTGACACCCTAGCATCACAATTAAAAGAACTAGAGAAGAAAGAGCAAACATATTCAAAAGCTAGCAGAAGACAAGAAATAACTAAGATCAGAGCAGAACTGAAGGAGATAGAGACACAAAAAACCCTTCAAAAAAATCAGTGAATCCAGGAGCTGTTTTTTTGAAAAGATCAACAAAATTGATAGACTGCTAGCAAGACTAATAAAGAAGAAAAGAGAGAAGAATCAAATAGATACAACAACAAAATGATAATGGAGATATCACCACGAATCCCACAGAAATACAAACTACCATCAGAGAATACTATAAATACCTCTATGCAAATAAACTAGAAAAATCTAAAAAAAAAAGGATAAATTCCTGGACACATGCACCCTCCCAAGACTAAACCAGGAAGAAGTTGAATCCCTGATTAGGCGAACAACAGGCTCTGCAATTGAGGCAGTAATTAGTCTACAAACCAAAAAAAAGTCCAGGACCAGATGGATTCACAGCCCAATTCTACCAGAGGTACAAGGAGGAACTGGTACCATTCCTTCTGAAACTATTCCAATCAATAGAAAAAGAGGGAATCTTCCCTAACTCATTTTATGAGGCCAATATCATCCTGATACCAAAGCCTGGAAGAAAAAAAGAGACACAACAAAAAAAGAGAATTTTGACCAATATCCCTGATGAACATCGATGCAAAAGTCCTCAATAAAATACTGACAAACGAATCCAGCAGCACATGAAAAAGCTTATCCAACAAGAGCTTCATCCGTGGGATGCAAGGCTGGTTCAACATATGTAAATCACTAAATGTAATCCAGCATATAAACAGAACCAAAGACAAAAACCACATGATTATCTCAATAGATGCTGAAAAGGCCTTTAACAAAATTCAACAGCCCTTCATGATAAAAACTCTCAATAAATTCAGTATTGATGGGATGCATCTCAAAATAATAAGAGCTATTTAGACAAACCCACAGTCAATATCATACTGAATGGGCAAAAACTGGAAGCATTCCCTTTGAAAACTGGCACAAGACAGGGATGCCCTCTCTCACCACTCCTATTCGACGTAGTGTTGGAAGTTCTGGCCAGGGCAATCAGGCAGGAGAAAGAAATAAAGGGTATTCAATTAGGAAAACAGGGAGTCACATTGTCCCTGTTTGCAGATGACATGATTGTATATTTAGAAAACCTCATCATCTCAGCCCAAAATCTCTTAAACTGATAAGCAACTTCAGCAAAGTCTCAGGATACAAAATCAATGTGCAAAAATCATAAGCATTCTTATACACCAATAACAGACAAACAGAGAGCCAAATCATGAGTGAATTCCCATTCACCATTGCTTCAAAGAGAATAAAATACCTAGGAATCCAACTTACAAGGGATGTGAAGGACCTCTTCAAGGAGAACTGAAACCACTGCTCAATGAAATAAAAGAGGACACAAACAAATGAAATAACATTCCATGCTCATGGAGAGGAAGAATCAATATCTTGAAAATGGCCATACTGCCCAAGGTAATTTATAGATTCAACGGCATCCCCATCAAGCTACCAATGACTTTCTTCAGAAAATCAGACAGAATTGGAAAAAACTACTTTAAAGTTCATATGGAATCAAAAAGAGCACCATTTGCCAAGACAATCCTAAGCAAAAAGAACACAGCTGGAGGCATCATGCTACCTGACTTCAAACTATACTACAAGACTACAGTAACCAAAACAGCATGGTACTGGTACCAAAACAGACATATAGACCAGTGGAACAGAATAGAGCCCTCAGAAATAATATCACACATCTACAACCATCTGATCTTTGACAAACCTTACAAAAACAAGAAATGGGGAAAGGATTCCCTATTTAATAAATGGTGCTGGGAAAACTGGCTAGCCATATGTAGAAAGCTGAAACTGCATCCCTTCCTTACTCCTTATACAAAAATTAATTCAAGATGGATTAAAGACTTAAATGATAGACCTAAAACCATAAAAACCCTAGAAGAAAACCTAGGCAATACCATTCAGGACATAGGCATGGGTAAGGACTTCATGTCTAAAACACCAAAACCAATGTCAACAAAAGCCAAAATTGACAAATGGAATCTAATTAAACTAAAGAGCTTCTGCACAGCAAAAGAAACTACCATCAGAGTGAACAGGCAACCTACAGAATGGGAGAAAATTTTTGCAATCTACTCATCTGACAAAGGGCTAATATCCAGAATCTGCACAGAACTTAAACAAATTTACAAGAAAAACAAACAAACAAACAACCCCATAAAAATTGGGTGAAGGATAAGAACAGACACTTCTCAAAAGGAGACATTTATGCAGCAAACAGACACTTGAAAAAATGCTCATCATCATTGGCCATCAGAGAAATGCAAATCAAAACCACAATGAGATACCATCTCACACCAGTTAGAATGATGATCATTAAAATGTCAGGAAACAACAAGGGCAGGAGAGGATGTGTAGAAATAAGAACACTTTTACACTGTTGGTGGGACTGTAAACTAGTTCAACCATTGTGGAAGACACTGTGGCTATTCCTCAAGGATCTAGAACTAGAAATGCCATTTGACCCAGCCATCCCATAACTGGGTGTATACTCAAATGATTATAAATCATGCTGCTATAAAGACACATGCACACGTATGTTTTTTGCAGCACTATTCACAATAGCAAAGACTTGGAACCAACCCAAATGTCTGTCAATGATAGACTAGATTAAGAAAATGTGGTACACGTACACCATGGAATACTATGCAGCCATAAAAAAGGATGAGTTCATGTCCTTTGTAGGGACATGGATGAAGCTGGAAATCATCATTCTCAGCAAACTATCACAAGGACAGAAAACCAAATACTGCATGTTTTCACTCATAGGTGGGAATTGAACAATGAGAACACCTGGAAACAGGAAGGGGAACATGACACACCGGGCCTGTTGTGGGGTGGGGCGAGAGGGGAAGGATAGCATTAGAAGATATACCTAATGTAAATGACGAGTTAATGGGTGCAGCACAGCAACATGGCACATGTATACATATGTAACAAACCTGCACGTTGTGCGTATGTACCCTAGAACTTAAAGTACAATAAAAAATAATAATAATTTTAAAAAAGGAAAAGACAGGATAAAAAAGAATGAATATTTTAGAAAAGAAGAAATATAATGGCCAAATAATATTTTTAAATGTGATCAATTTTATCAGTTATCAAAAAAATTAAAAGTAAAACTACCATGAGGTATTTCACAGCCTCTAAATTGTCAAAACTGTAAAAGCCTGAAAATACAAATATTTCAAGCATATGGAGAAAAGGGATCACACTCTTTAGAGGCAGAAGTGTCACTGGCAGAAAGCAGTTTGGAAAACTATTTGGCACTTGCAAATAAATGTGCTATAGCTACAGGCAGCTTTATAGATACATTTCAAAAATATAATTTTGGACGAAAAAAGCAAGTAACAGAAGAATGCATACAAAAGTAACAGAGTTCAAACATTAAAATGCAGTATATATCTTTGGTGGTATATATGTATACCATAAAACCATAATTAAATCAAGGGAATGATGAACACAAATCTTAGAAAAGTGCTTACTCTAAACAGAAGGTTGTGACCGAGCATGATGGATTATGCCTATAGTATGAACACTTTGGGAGGCCGAGGTGGGAGGATCACCTGAGTTCAGGAGTTTGAGACCAGCCTGGCCAACATGGTGAAGCCCTGTTTCTACTAAAAATACAAAAATTAGCTAGGCATGGTGGTGGGCACCAGTAGTCTCAGCTACTCGGGAGGCTGAGGCAGGAGAATCTCTTGAACCCAGGAGGCAGAGGTTGCAGTGAGCCAAGATCGCACCACTGCACTTCAGCCTGGGCGACAGAGAGAGACTCCATCTCAAAAAAAATTAAGTAAATAAATAAATAAACAGAACGTTGAGATGCAACTATTAGCTGGTAGATAATACACACAGGATCTTCAATAGTACCCAATACATTTTTAACTGGGTGGTGAGTGGGTTATTTAGATGGTCAATGAAGAATCTAATCAGGCAATAAAGAGGGCAGCAAAATTCTGATTGGTAAAGGAAATGAGTAAGGAAGAGCATCACTGGGAGTGGTGCAGAATTACACCTAGCAGAATTAAGTTATGAAAATAGGAACAGGTAACAACAAAAAAGTGTATAAAGATATCATTGCCCAAGGGACATTGATTACAAAGAGAAATACTCGCTGAAGAGGATAGTTTTGGTGTCTCCATTCACAGAGGATGTAAGAAAATTTCATCGAATCTACTTGTGATTCAAGTTGACTCTATAAGGACTATATAGCCTAGGACTTGTGATCAGTTTTTGCTCTAAAAATAATGCTATTAATGTTCAAAATTATTCTTCCAATTTCAGCCTTACTGAGATAATAAATCTGCCTCATCAGAGTTAAATAAACAATCAAATATATGATGATGTTAATCCAATCTACAGCATTTATGGTTTTATAATAACTTTAGAAAAACTGTTTGGTTATTGTATCATTAACCTAAAAGAATATGACATATTAAGTAATCTGAAAATTAGCCTTGAAATTTACATTTGATATTTATAATTGATTTAAGACTTGTGACTTCAAGATTCAAAAACAAGGGGATTTAAACTTTAGAGTATGTAAGAGAACTTGATTCACTAAAAGTTTAACATCATAGCTTAACCGGAATTATTTAAGTAATTAAGAAGATTTTGCCAGATTGCATTGTAAGACTGACCTATCACACATCTGAAGACTTTTTATGAAAAATTAAATATATACTTAGTTTAAAATATTTATGTAAATTTAGGTAACTTCTAAATTTGAATATATTTCATAGATTTTAATCTATTAAACTTTATTTTAATGTGATTGTTCATATTTCTGATGAAAATTACTTGATTTATGGCAATATTAACATGAACTTGAGTTTAAAGTCTATATTTCTAATTTGTAATTTTGATACATTTAATGCTAAGTTAAAATTTAGGTAATTATAAGTAGTCTTGGTCACAAAATCATACCTTGAGTCTCAAAATAAAGACAAAAATTTTTAGAAATCTTAAGAAATTACAAAAATGCGAGGCAAGTCAAAGAGGAAAAATCACTTGAAATGGATCACAGTATGATTTGAAAGATAATTCCAAAATAACATTTATTCAACATATGCTTTTCAGGCAAACACCCTTAGAGTCATTCAATTCAGTTCAGCCCTTTGTAACTTTGTGACTATGGACATAATGCTTAGTTAATGTCACTATTCTTCTGCTGCCTCAGATGCTAATACTGTATCTCTCTCTTTCTCAGGGTTACTGCAAGTACTTAATGACCCTATGCATGTAAAGCACATACAACACAAACAATGCCTGATACCTAGTATATATTTAACACAAGTTATTATTTTGATGTTACTATTATTACAACCATGCAAGAAGTTAATGAAGCTCAAACATTTGGTTAATACAGGGGGAAATAAGGCCATGGAGTAATCAATTCTAATATATAAATATATTCATACTACATTAGCTTTTTAAGTTGATACTGATTTAGCCACTTCAAACTTATAGATGCAGATATGAATTCACAAGAAGAGGGTTTTGTTGGGGTTTTATGTATATAAGGAGAGCATAATCTATGTGTTATATTCATCCACCTTCTACGATGCTATGTTCCAGTTAAAATTAGCAGAGTGGGGTGGATGGAGATGATACTAAAGCAATGTGTTTATCATCTTTATACTGAACGCTCTAGTAATCCATTAAAGTGTTATTATGATTATTTGCACATCAAATATGAAGAAAATAAGGCATAGAAAAATTCAGTAATTTACCTAAGGTTTTATAGCTAGTGAGGGACAAATGTAAAATAAACTTCCTGTTCCTTGAACACTATGTACAATCTCATTATAGTTACTAAATTTCAAAAGCAACCTCAAAATGCAGATCACCCACCAGATATGATTCTTTTATTCTTCCTTGGAACTCTGTCTTAGTAAAATGTTTATTTTTAGTTTCTATTTGGTTGTAAAGTTACTATGACCAGAAATATCTTCATCCTCTTCATAATTATATTATTTAATATATTAGCTATAAACATTTAATATAAATATTTCTGCTAATCAGATGCTGCCAGGCAAGAAGTAGAATTAGGTTGAGAGAAGTTTCTTTTTTTTTTCAAGTTGTTTTTGTATTTTTATGCTGCTTCTTTGCTGAAAACAGACAAAATCAAAGAGGTGCCGCTGCCCAGTCTCCAATTTTGTAAGCATCGAAAGGTTGTTGCAGTAGCAGTGGCAGATTGACTCATTGTTTTAGTATCTGGTCACCAGTTTTGTGGATGTGAGAAAGGACTAAGTACAAGTGATTACCAGATTCTATGTGCTAGTGTTCAGGAAGTTTTAGTAATGCTTAGTTGTTCCTAGCATACTGTATCTAGATCACAATTGCAGAGCTTTTCAGTTTAGTATTAAACTGTCAGCCCCTTGATTCTCCACCTTTCTGATTGAAATACAGATAGCATCCCTGCCAGGTCAGTTCTGTGGCGTTCTGAGGCTAATTCCTGAAGGCACAGTCTAGAGCTTGCTTCCAACTTTTCTGATGATTTTGTAGGCAATCACCAGAAAAGCTGGAAGCAATCCATTTTAATTCCTTGAATTAAATAGATTTCTGCTTAAAATTGTACTCCACTGATATATTCTGTCACACAGACAAACTGCTTCCTACAATTATGATGCGTCTGGGTGAATTCATTCCATGTATTTTTCAGATTGAAATCATGTCCAGATAAGCTATAACCACCAACTCATATACTTGATCCGGTTTTTACAAACAAGTGATTTTGGTTTTGAAACTTAGGGTGTGTCTCTCACATTGAGAAAATATATACACTGGTCTCTTTTGAAATGTACACACAGTGATACCTTCACTCTGCTTTTTCTTGCACTTCTGCTCTATCTTCTTGATTTTGATGCTTTCTACTTATTTGGAGGATGAGATTTCAGATGTTTCTTATTTTCATTGAAGAGGAAGTTTGCATTTCTGTTTTTTACAGAATGCACTGAATGCTCTGTGAGATTCTCACACAGCACAGAATGCTTTTAGGAGATTTCTAAAAGTATAATAAGAAAATGTTAACTTTACTCAACCATTTTCAAAGAGGAATTCTTTTGTTCTTTCCTTGAGATATCTCAGGCCTCAAAATATATAATAAACTTTCAGCTCCTTCTGGGCTGGATGCTTAAATTTTAAATGTCTTGTTTTAAAATGTCTTATGAGTAACAATCTAGCCAAACTATCATTAGGCAGTATGTCACGATGCTTGAAGTAACTTCCACTGGTAATTGTAGTAGACATAAATTCATAATTCAATTACACTTCCACATTTCAAATTTGGGTCCTGATTCTTGTCACTTTTGATTGGATATCATTGGCTTTAGTTTGTAATTAGATACATTAAAAGTTCATAATAGTTTACATATTATACCTCATACATCTAGATATAAAAGATACAGAAAATATAGTAACTTAGCTACTCCTCATTCTTCACTTGTGGTTACGCTAAAGAGTATTTTCAACCAGTGGTTTCCTTCAAAGAATAATTTTAAGCCTCCTTCATTAATTTTCTTTTGTACCTTTTTCAAAGATCAGTTGAGTATATTTCTGGGTTATCTATTCTGTGTATTGATGTATGTGTCTATCCCTCTGTCAGTATGACACTGTCTTGATTACTATAGCTATCCAGTAAGCCTTCATATCAGGTAGCAGTCTCATAATTCCTCCTATATTATTCTTCTTTGTAATAATCAAAAAATGCAAAGATGTACTGAGTGAAAAAATGTGAGGTAATACCTAAAAAATTACTGTGAGGGATTTGATACCTTATTTTTTCTTTTTTTTGTTATTTTTTATTTTTTATTTTCATATATTAATAATACATATTTATAAGATATAAAGTGATATTTCAATACATATATACATCATGTAATGATCTAATCAGGGTAATTATCATATTGTTTCTTTGAAAAGTATCATTTCTTTGTCATGATAATGTTTAAAAACTTCTCTTCTCACTGTTTTGAAATAAAATACACATTTCTGTCCACTCCAGTTATCCTACTATATAATAGAACACTAGAACTTATTTTTTCTATCTAACTGTAGCTTTGTACCCATTTACTATCTCTCACTATACTCCTCTCCTCCCTACCCTCTCCAACCTCTGGTAACCACTGTTCTATTCTCCTTTTCTATGAGAACAAATTTTAGATTCGCATATGAGTCAAATCATGTGGTATTTGTCTTTATGTGTCTAGCTTATTTGACTTAATATAATGTCCTCCAAGTCCGTCCATATAGCTGCAAATAACAGGATTTCATTCTTTTTTATGGCTAAATAGTACTTTTTTTATCCACTCATCCACTGATGGACACATAGTTTGATTCTATACCTTGGCTATTGTGACTAGTACTATGCTAAACATGGGAATGCAGATATCTCCTCAACACACTGATTTCATTTACATTGGATAAATACCCAGTAGTGCAATAGTCAGATCATATGATAGTTCTTCTTTTAATATTTTTTTTGAGAAACCTCTATGTGGTTTTCCATAATGGCTGTCCTAACTTAAATTCCTTCCAGTAGTGTATAAGAGGTTCATTTTCTCCACATCACTGAAATGAGGTGATATCTCATTGTAGTTTTAATTTTCACTTCACTAATGATTAATGATGTTGAACAGTTTTTACTATACCTGTTGGCCCTTTGTATGTCTTCTTTTAGACTGTCTATTCAGGTACTTGGTCATTTTTAATAGGGTTATTTGGGTTTTTTCTTACTAAGTGGTTGAAGTTTATTATATATAATGGATGTTAGTTCTTTATCAGATGTATAGTTTGTAAACATAACCTCCCATTCTGTAGGCCATATATAACAAACCCACAGCTAACATCGTACAGAACAAAAAAAGCTGAAAGCTTTCTCTCTAAGGGCTGGAAGGAGACAAAAATGTCCATTTTCACCACTTTTATTCAACTTAGTTCTGGAAGTCCTAGCCAGAGCAATCAAGCAATAGAAAGAAGTAAGAGGCATTTGAATTGGAAAGGAGGAAATCAAATTGTCCATGTTTGTAGATAAGAAGATCTTATATATAGGAAACCCCAAAGACTGCATGAAAAAAAATTAGAATAAACAAATTTAGTAAATTTTTACAATACGAAATTAAAATATACAAATTATTAGCATTTCTATACACCAATAAAATTAACTGAAAAAGAAATCAAGAAAGCAATTCCTTTTACAACAACTACAAAAATAATAAATTACCTTGGAGTAAATTTAACCAAAGAAGCGAAGGATCTCTACAATAAAAATTATAAAACATTTATTGTATATGTATTTGCATATAGAAAAACATTGAAGGCAATTGAATCCAATGTTCATGGATTGGAAGAATTAATACAGTTAAAATGTCCATATTACCCAAAGCAATCTATAAATTCAAGGCAAACCCTATCAGAATATCAATTACATTCTTCCCAGAAATAGATAAAGCCATCCTAACTGTGTTTGGAAACACTAAAGATGCTGAATAGCCAAAGCAATCTTCAGCATAAATAACAAAGCTAATAGCACCATACCACCTCACTACAAAACATACTGTAAAGCTATAATAAACAAAACATCATGCTATTGGCATAAAAGCAGACACACCAAAAACAATGTAACAGAAGAGAAAGCCCAGAAATAAAGGTCCAGTGATTTTTTGACAAAGGTACCAAGTACACACAATAGGGAAATGAGAGCCTCTTCAACAAATTGTGCCAGAAAACTTAATATCCGCATGCAGAAGAATAAAGGAAAGTAGACCCTTGTTTCTCACCATATACAAAAATTAACTCAAAATAGATTAAAGACTTAAATGGAAGACCCAAAACCATGACACTACTAGAAAAAACAGAAAAAAATATCCATGACATTGAAATAGAAAAGGATTTTTTAGATATAACCTTAAAAGCACAGGTAACAAAGTGAAAACAGACAAACAAGATTACATTAAACTAAAAAGACTCTGCACAGGAAAGGAAATAATCAATAGAGCAAAAACAGAAAACCTTTATTTTTCTGCACCACACTGGTAGAAGCTAGGAATTACTTTATATCTCATTGCACAGAATTCACCAATGAAGCTTTTCTGTATTTCCAGAAATAAGACTTCAGAAGTATATTGATATTTGAATGGCCAAATTCTTTATATTATTGCTATGAGAATGCCTAAGGCCGGAAAATGACGGCTATCTATTTTCTTTCTTCTTCCTTCTTTTATGTGGGGGATGAGGGGTGGGTAGAGATATGGAACTCAAACTATATAAGAGGAAAAATTATGAAGACTATATGTCTGAAAGCAACTATAATCCTATGAAGAAAAATAAGTGTCCCTGGGTTCAAGATACTTTGTATTTTTTACTTATCATATGTAACTCAGGCAGTATGAAACTTATTTTTGTTTTGATTTTGGTTATGTTTTGTTTTGCTTTTAACAACAGGTTACAGTACAAATACCAGATTGTAGAATCTGTCACATGTTTTAGCCCTCACTCAATGACAGTACCTTCTGCCCCTTTGCTATGCCCATCTCCCACCACTACCTGGCCCGTCAACATCACTAGTCTAGTAAATACTCTCAGAAGCCACTACTAGTTATCATCTATTGCTGACCCAGTGAAACAGAGTTAATTTAAAATTAGCGTAATACTGTGGGTTGACAGAGAAAGTAATACGATTTTAACTTTCATATTCAAAACAATTTTCAACCAGAAATAAAGGTCCAAACCTATGAGTCATTTAAATGGAGATGGAGCAAAAAAACAGAAAAAAGATGGATAGGCATTGTGATCTAAATATCTTTCTCTACTGCTTCTCTTCATACCATGAGGCATAATTGGGTAAAAAGAAAATTAATAAAACTAACAAATTAAGGATCAAATTTTTTGAATAAGAAAATATATAAGAAAAATGAATTTTATTGAAGAAAAAAATTATAAATGTGTAAAACTAATCCAGACATATAGAGAATGTTTATTATTGTAAATGTTCATTAACAGTATGTTTTTTTTAACTGAAACAAATGCACTGCCACTTGCTGCAGCTTTCTTAGGCTGTTGTAGCTATTTAGATGAACATTGTATAAGTAGAAGTATAGATTATTGAATCTCAGAATCTAAGGTCACCCTGTCAGCCACAAAACATATATTGATAATGTCATATCTTTTTTTTTTTTAGACGGAGTCTCCCCCAAGCTGGAGGGCAGTGGTGCGATCTCGGCTCACTGCAAGCTCTGACTCCCAGATTCAAACCAATTCTCCTGTCTCAGCCTCCCAAGTAACTGGGATTACAGGTTCATGCCACCACACCCTGCTAGTTTTTGTATTTTTAGTAGAGACAGGGTTTCATCTGTTGGCCTGGCTGGTCTCGAACTCTTGACCTCAGATAATCTGACTGCCTCAGTCTCCCGAAGTGCTGGAATTGCAGGCATGAGCCACCACACCTGGCCACTAATGCCATATTTTAAGATATTGAGTGAAGCAAATTCAAGCAATGGAATATTCACAAATACTTTTAAAGTATCGTTCCATCCCCTCATCATGATTACCAACAATAAGGGCTAAAACATTGTACACAAAAATGTTGTCAACAATCATCATTGGATAGTGGTTGATTGAGTCTGACACACCATTTTATTGTACTGTATAAATTTTCATTATCTTAATATCTTAAATTAAAAAAATTATTATTGAAAAACAGCCTTTAGTTCCCCTGAAAACTAACAAGGCAAAACAAAATAGGAGTTATTATGGGAAGGCATTGTCCTCATTTTTTAATTGTGGCTTATATTTGTTATTTTTCAAAGCACTATGAGAACACTTTGATTTACTGGAATTTACAATAAAGGTTTTCAAAATATAAGATACAAACTTGCCCAGAATTTTTGTAAAATTCTGTGTGGTAGTCATGAGGGATACTCATCAACACACTGGTATCTCTTCCTGCATATACTGCTATTTTACTTCAACATTCCGTTTAATTAGGGATAGACATAGGAATCGATTTGGACATTTGAAAGGAAACACAAATCATATATATTCCTTATGAGCAGAATCATTAAAGAACTTGTACTTTTAAAAATGTTCTCTAAATTATTTTATCTACTGCCATGTGTGCAGTGATGCTCCAGACAGTGAAGGCTTTCAGCTTGTATTCTAGATTAAAGATGATGTAGGCTGTATTCATTTTTTAGGGCAGCCATAATAAACAACCACAATATTTGGTTTAGAAAAACAGACATTTATTATCTCACTGTTCTGGAATCCACAATCTAGGTTCCAACAAACTCTTCTCCCTCTGAAGGCTCTAGGGGAGAATCCTTCCTTGCCTCTTCCAGCTTCTAGTAGCTCCTGTCATTCTTGGGTATAAAGATGCATTACTCCAATCTAGCCTTTGTTTTCACATTGTCTCCTATGTATGTCTTTCTTCATACTTCTCTATTTCTTATAAGGATACTTTCATTGTATTTAAGGCCCATCCTAATCCTGTATGATCTCATATCAATCCTTACCTTAATTATGTCTGAAAATAATATATTTTCGAATAAGTAACATTCTAAAGTTCCAAATGAACACAAATTTGGGGGAAATACTATTCAACCCACTACATACCACATATAGTGTAAGCAAGGAATAAAATTTGTTATTTTAAACCACTGAGGATTTGGGATTATTTGTTAGTGCAGAAAAACCTAAACCATTATAGGTTCTATCCCCCTTTTCAGAAAGAAAGTTTCTAAATTGAATTAATGAATGTTATTTTAAATGTAAAGATTAGTGGAGGGTGTAAGTTAACAATGCAATCTATAATATTAATTGCATCTGCTATCATTGAACAACTTTTACAATAAACAATATTAAATGCCTTTGGTATTAGTAAAATTAATCAATGTTCACACAAGGAGAAATTATAAAGCTTGTTCCCACACAGAACCCGTTTGAACATTTTAACTTATTTAACCAGCAAATTAATTAAATGGAAGTTAACTCAAATATTGTGTGTGTGTGCATGTGTGTGTGTGTGTGTTGGAGAATGAAGTCTATTATATAGCAAAGGGGAAACAAACTGTCGTCTGTTTAGTATTCATTAAGTACCTAGCATTATTACAGAGCCTTCTCACATATTTTATCTCATTTTGTCCTCCTAACACAGCTGTTAAATATTATAATTCCCATTTTATACATGATGAAACTGCAGCTCAGAGAGTTTAGGTAATTTGGTCAAGTCTATAAAACCAGAAAGAAGCAAAGTCTGAATTCTAATCTAAGATTACTGATTAACAAAGACCATTTTATTTCTATTATACTGAAACACTAATAGAATGAACTAAGTTGATTAAATGACTTTGAGACTAGTCGAATCTTTTGCAACAGATAGAGATATTTATAGACAGACCTAGAACAAGTAGCCCAAATTAGAAGCTATCCCATCTTCTTTGCAGATGAACTTTGTTTTATAAATGTGTGAGTCTGCTTTGTAAAAGATAGAAGGTTGGCTAAAGCAAAATATATTTGTGTCATTTGATTCTAAGCATAGTGACCCATCAGCAAAAGGGAAGAACAAAATAGTTGTATGAATATGAACCTACTTTGATTATTGGTTAAAGTCTAATTATACTATTCTTTTTTTAACAAGGTAAGAAAGAACTCAGCTCAATCTCTCATTAGCAGGAATTTCCACTGAATAACCTATATGAGAACATCAAAAAATAGTTACAAAATATCTTGTTTATCAGAGATCAAATTGTTCATTAAGTCTGTAAAGAGGAATAAATTACAAATGGATAATCCTAAGTAAAGTATGGACTTATAGACTGCAAATGCGTAAGACTTAAACACAAAGAAACCATAAATAATTTTCTGCTATACAAGACAGATATTACCTATTTATTTTTAGTGTTGGCATAAAAATTCTAACTGAGTTTCCAGGTTTAGATACAAGCCTACTATTAAGAAAACATTTTGTGAAATCTTATGAGAATCATAGAGTCGTGTCTGTTCTCATTTATACTATATGCTAGCCATATTTATTTTATTTGATCCTTATGCAACACATTGTAATTTTGAGCTCCTGTGCTTTAAAATTAAGCTAATGTAATAGTAATTTTGTTATTACTTCCAATATTTTCCAATATTTGAAGCTTCTTTGGATGTAAGTTCTATTTCAAAGTCAATTTATTCAAAAAATTGTACTTGAGTTGTCGTAAGTTGTAATCTTAAAATGGAAATTCTTCTTAAAGTTTAGGAAACAACAATACATAGACACCTCTTGCACAAGAGGCAAACTTATTCTCCCTAACAATTTTAGAAATGTCAAAGCTTCTTTACTCTTAAGGAGTAAAGGATGAATAGAAAGTTATACACAAAAGTTTTAGATCTGAAGAAAGTGTCCAATGACACATCAAAAGGAATGCAATGGGTGAGACAGATGTTTGCAGGCATTAAGAAACTACAGATAGTTTTGTGTGACGATGTTTGAAGTTATGTTTAATGGTAACAGTCATAACTGGAACTACAGAGATAAAATCCATTAAGATTTTTCTACTTAAATCTGAACATTGAAGAGTTTTAGGAAAAGAAAATACAATGCTTACCTATAAGAGTTGAACAATCCATAATTACAAATTTTCCTGACCATATAATGTGGTTTAGCCAAACAAAAATTATTATGCTTGTTGTCTTTAGAAAGTTCCAAGTTGAACAAATACTTCAGATATATTTATGTTTATTGATTCAACATTCAACAAATGTGTCTGGGCTCCTACTATGTGATAAGCCCCATTATAGAGCCTAGGAATGAGGTAATGAATAAAAAAGATAAAAAATAGTATCCCTCATAGAGCTTACCATATAGTGAAAAAATATTTTACATAAATGAATATGTAAAATATACCTTATGGTAAATGGGATACAGTGTAGTGGAGAAAAATTAAGGAAGAGAATAAGGAGTGCTGGAGTAGGAACAAAATTTTAAGTAGGGAAGTCAAGAAAGTCTTCAAAGAAATGGTGACATTGGTAATAAGACTTGATGAATGTGTAGGAATGAAACCAAGATGATTTTGAGGTGAAAGAGTCACCAGTGGGAATAACAAGTGCAAAGACCCAGAGGTGGAAATATGCCTGCTACATTTCAGGACAGAAAGGAAGCCAGTGTGGCTGGAACACAGTGTAATGGGCCTTACAGGCAATGAAAGATTAGACTTTGCACAGAGTGGGCACAACTGATATCTGAAAAGAATATTCTGGTAGCCAGAGTAGAATGAGTATTATAGTAATTGGCCATCTGATAAAACGCCACCTCAACGAAGTTTTGTTTGTTTACCTTTTTGGACTTATTTGTAAGTGTTTTTCCTATTTTTAAATGGAAAAATGTAAGTGAATAAATAAAATGGCAAAGAAGAATACTAAACTTGAAATTTTCCACACTTTTTAAAATCACAACCAAGAAATAAAACAGGCATATGAAAAATTTTCTAAACAGACAGATTTATATTGCAAATTACACAATAAAAAGAATCTGGTAATTTAAAGCAAAATATGACCACCAGAGGGAAGGCATGATTTGTAGTCTACTTCACATTTCTTATATTCATGACACCAAAAGAATGACGATGTATGTGAGTTCAACTCTCCACATATTTGATCTAGAGTATTTTGCCATATTTTTTATTCAAAGTATACCTTATCCAAGACATTATTGCCAGTTTTAAGCAGTGTAAATTTTGCCTTATACCTTTCAGTTTGTAAAATTTTTGTTCTTCATGCTGAGAAATTTTGAGAGAGAAACATATAATTATGTTCAACACAGATCATATCCATTTACCATTAGATACAATTCATACAATGGAAGAGAAATGATGACTGTTTCTGTAGCTGTCCTTTCTTTCTCCAAATCAATGGTCATTTTATTAGTTCGTTTTCATGCTGCTGATAAAGACATACCTGAGACTGGGTAATTTACAAAAGAAAGAAGTTTAATGGACTTACAGTTCTACATAGCTGGAGAAACCTCACAATCATGGTGGAAGGCAAGGAGGGCAAGTCACATCGTACATGGATGGTGGCAGGCAAAGAGAGAGAGCTTGTGCAGGGAAACTCCCATTTTTAAAACCATCAGATCTCATGAGACTTACTCACTATCATGAAAACAGCACAGGAAAGAACCACTCTTATGATTCAGTTATCCCCCACTGGGTCCCCCCACAACATGTGGGAATTATGGGAGCTACAATATGAGATTTGGGTGGGGTCACAGCACCAAACCATATCATCTCACTCCTGGTCCCTCCCAAATCTCATGCCCTCACATTTCAAAACCAATCATGCATTCTTATCAGTCCTCCAAAGTCTTAACTCATTTCAGCATTAACTTGAGAGTCTACAGTCCAGCATCTCATCTGAGACAAGGCAAGTTCCTTCTCCATATGATGTAAAATCAAAAGTAAGTTAGCTACTTCCTAGATACAATGGAGGTACAGGCATTGGGTAAATATTGCCATTCCAAATTGGATAAATTGTCCAAAACAAAGGGGCTACAGGCCCCATGCAAGTCTGAAATCCAGCAGAGCAGTCAAATCTTAAAGCTCTAAAATAATCTCCTTTGACTCCATGTATCACATCCAGTTCATGCTGATGCCATAGGTGGGCTCCCATGGCCTTGGGCAGCTCCACCCCTGTGGCTTTGCAGGGTACAGCCTCCCTCCTGGCTGCCCTCATGTGCTGGCATTGACTATCTCTGGCTTTTGCAGGCACAGAGTGCAAGCTGTCAGTAGATCTACCATTTAGGGGTCTGGAGGATGGTGGCTGTCTTCTCACAGCTCCATTAGGTGGTCCTCCAGTAAGGACTCTGTGTGGGGGCTCTGACCTCACATTTTCCTTCTGGACTGCCCTAGCATAGGTTCTCCATGAGAGCCCCACCCCTGCAGCAAACTTCTACCTGGGCATCCAGGTGCTTCCATTCATCTTCTGAAATCTAGGCAAAGGTTCCCAAATCCCAATGCTTGACTTCTGTGCACTCGTAGGCTCAATACCATGTGGAAGCTGCCAAAGCTTGGGGTGTGTACCCTCTGAAGCCACAGCCTGAGCTCTGCACTGGCCCCTTTTAGCCACAGCTGGAGCAGCTGGGACACAGGGCACCAAGTTTTCTAGACTGCACACAGCACAGGGATGTTGGGCCCAGCCCATGAAACCAATTTTTCCTGCTAGGCCTCCAGAACTGTGACGGCAGGGGTTGCCACAAAGGCCTTTGATACGCCCAGGAGACATTTTCCCCATTGTCTTGGAGATTTACATCCAGTTATTTGTTATGTATGAAAATTTCTGCCGCCCACTTGAATTTCTCCTCAGAAAATGGAATTTTCTTTTCTATGACATTGTTAGGCTGCAAGTTTTCCAAACTTTTATGCTCTGCTTCCCTTATAAAACTGAATGTCTTTAACAGCACCTGGTGAATGCTTTGCTGCTTAGAAATTTCTTCCACGAGATGCCCTAAACCATCTCTCTCAGTTTCAAAATTTTACACATCTCTAGGGCAGAGGGAAAACACCACCAGTCTCTTTGCTAAAACATAACAAGAGTCACCTTTACTCCAGCTCCCAACAAGTTCCTCATCTCCATCCTCGGCCTGGATTTCATTGTCCATATCATTATCAGCATTTTGGTCAAAGCCATTCAACAAGTCTCCAGGCAGCTCCAAACTTTCCCACATTTTCCTGTCTTCTTCTGAGCCCTCCAAACTGTTCCAATTTCTGCCTCATACCCAGTTCCAAAGTCACTTCCACATTTTCAGGTATCTTTTCAGCAGTGCCCCACTCTATTGGTACCAATTTACTGTATTAGTCCATTTTCACACAGCTGATAAAGACATACATGAGACTAGGCAATTTACAAAAGAAAGAGGCTTAATGGACTTACAGTTCTACATGGCTGTGGAGGCCTCACAATCATGGCAGAAGGCAAGGAGGAGCAAGTCATATCTTCCATGGATGGCAGCAGGCAAACACAGAGAGCTTGTGCAGGGAAACTCCCATTTTTAAATGCATCAGATCTTGTGAGACTTATTCACTATCACAAGAACATCATGGGAAAGACCTACCCACATGACTCAATTATCTCCCACCAGGTCCCTCCCACAACATTTGGGAATTATGGGAGCTACAAGATGAGATTTGGGTGGGGACACACAGTCAAACCATATCAGTCATTAATCTTTTGGGAAATTAGAAATTAATTTGTAAATTTATTAAACTGGTTTCTAATATAAGATTCACTATTTGCATTTACTTTCTTACCCAATTGTCTATATGATTTACAAGATGCTTCCAAATTGTATAAAATGTATATATTATCCTTCCTAAGATTTTCATAAAATAGTCCAATTCTGTTTCCCCAGATGAGTCTAATTCTCTCTTTTCTATAGAGTGTAAAACAAACTATATATTGACTAAATAGATAACGACTGGCTTTTAAGCATTTGACTTAAGGGCACAAACATTTTTAAAAAATTAGCTTAATGCACTTTAAATCATTAAAATGTTTTCTACATTTAAATGGCTTTTTAAAAATTCACAGACCAAAGTAAGTTTTTGATTACACTTACCCAAGAAGAAGTAGCAAATATAATAATGAAATCTGTTAAATTGACAATTACCTTTGCCACGCTATAATAAGTCACAAAGGGAGGGAAAGAAGATGGGGAGGGGAAGAAAGAGGGGGAGGGGGAGACAGAGAGGGAGAAGAGAAGGAGGCATGGTCTCATGGAGACTCATACATTGCTCCACCACAAGTGAGTATTTGAGATGGAATGAAAAGGAGGAAGACAGTTTTCAAACTATAACGTTCTCATTTTTTTATTTCTGAGATAATTAAATAAAGAAAAGGAAAGAAAAGAGTTGACTTTCAATAGAAGTATCAGCACTAACCTCCACACCCTCATCATTGTAAACACATGTGCTTTATGACTTTTCAAAATATCTTGAAATCTCTGCAAATGCATTGCCAACAAACAAAAAGAAGGTACTCAACTTGGGCTCACATAGAATGTACTCAGTATCTTAACCCAAGATTTCAGAATGAGATTTGTTTATATTCAGAGATAAATTTGACAAAGTACCAGAAAAAGAAAGCTTTGTAGAGGAATCACTTGCTCAAAAGTGCCCATATCCAAGTGCTCCTGAAAACCTTGTGTGAAATAACTTACACTGAAGACCCTATAGGAAAACTAGGCAAAATAGAATTGGAGGAATAGGATCACAAGTATTAGTACGAGAGCCTCATCAATACATTTTATTTTCATAAAACTAAAAGGGAGACAGTACTCATTATAAAGAAAACATTTATATTATACTATCTTATCTAGTACTTATTACAGTTAGTATGTACAATTAGTTTGTATTTGTCATCTCTTATCTTCACTTTAAAAACAGCAAGATGATTTTGTAAATTCGTTTTACTCTGTTACAGTTAATAAGGTTGTGAGAGTCTAAAAATAGTCTAAAAATCTAAAAATAGATGTTCCCTAAATAATGGTTAAATGAGTGAAATTAATAAATGAGCCTCCATTCAAACACACAATGCTTTTCTGTGTTTTTAACTCCAAGATCCTAACTGCTCCCCATAAACACATATTGAAACAAAGCACAGACCTGCCAATCCCCGGAAACAACTTAGCTCCCTCCCACCGAACAGACACAGGAGTGTAGTTCTAAAGAGCATCTTGATTTTCCCTCATCTTCTTTTGTCTCTCTAGAAATGTCATTTCCAAAACCTTTACTCATACTTTGCCTTTTGTTTATCTCCCTTCTGGAATCACAGTTTACCAGTTGCATTTTCTACTATTCTAACACTGTGACTCAGAATTATCCTATGCTGAAATCAAATTATCAGCATTATAGAAAAAGCATAAAAACATAAAATCATTTATAGTGTATTAAAATCCTTCCTGCAAATTAATCACAGAGAGGATGTAATGTTAACTACTACACAGAAATTAAAATCTTTGTAGATTTTTTTTTAAAGAAACTTTGAAAATTCAGTTTGTCTTCCCATATCCTGACTGACTCATTTGTGCCTTCTCTTAACAGGTGTGTTCTCAGGGAACAAAAACTAATTGCAATTTGGCCAGACATAATTAAAATAGCAATTACTCCCCACCCTCCCATACAATATATAATGTATTTTTAATTGATTTTGGATTATGTATGCCACTGATTTTCCTTTGAGTAGATAATGTGGAGGTAATTTTATATAGCAGCTTAAGAAGAGAAGTGAGTGTTTAATATTTAGACGCGGACTTAATGATTTGCGAAAGTTTTCTCTCCTATTTGATCACTATGGCACAGATTTGTTCTTTGCCTCTACCGGTAAGCAGATCCTAATTCTTAAATTTGAAAAGCAGCTTGATTAGCGCTCGGATTCAAAAATAAGACTTAGACATTGTGACATCTGCTTTGCTTGTTTCTTAAATCAATTGCTCTGGAGGAAGCCAGCTGCCATGTCTGCAAGACACTCAAGCAGCCCCAAGGAGAGGCCCATATGGCAAAGAACTGTGACTTCTTGAAATCAAACAACATTATCTTGCCAGGTGTGTGAGTGAGCCACCATGGAAGTGGCTAGAGCAGCTCCGGTACAGTCTACGTAACTGCAGCCTCACCTGACATCTTGACTGCAATTTCATAAGAAACCCTGAACTCAAGGCTTTTATCTATTTCATTCTCAAATTCCTGACCCACAGAAACTGAGATTTAAATGTTTTTGTTTAAGCTGTGAGGTTTAGGGCAGCATAGCCACAGTTAACTAATATAGATTTTGTTTGATTTAAAACTATCAACTATTCTGTTACCTGTCTTAGTATCCTGTCTTTTGTCCTCCTAGACTTTAGTCTGTTTCTCTACACCATCCTGATGTGGGACTGCATATAAGAATATGTATCTCGGACACTAGAGGGATGCCATTTGCTTTGCCCCCTTCCTCACTGTTTTTGAACATTCCAAAAGAAGAGCTTCACACAAATCTAAATCTCTACATTTTTATGCTGCTACATTCCTCCTGATAATATACATCCAATTCCCTTATTGTCAAAAAAACTCATAAAAATATTCCCAAGGAATTCCACTGTTTATGAATTATATCAGAACTATATTCCCCAAAATAGTTGTGTGCATTTTAAGAAGGTTTTGCATAGCTTTATCCCATACATAAGAATAACGAACAGCCACAAGAAACAAGGAAAGTTCATTGGATGAAAGGAAAATCCTTTCTGCTCGATCTAATAAATTCCCAAATTCTTTAGACAGGGACCTTGGGTTATTACTTTTTCTTCTTCAGAGAGCTCCTTTGTGCAGCCTTGAAGAGGGGAAATAAATCAGTTAACTGAATGGGTATTTAATCTCTTTCTAGGTTCAAGAAAAAGAGAAGAGATTAGGATTCATGGTTACTTCACTGAAAAGCTCTTGGCCATATAAATTTGTAATTTCCTGGGGATAGTGCCATTTAGGTATTATTAGATGAAAACAGGTAAGTTGACTAATAAAAGGTGGTTTTAAAAACTTTTAATTTCAGAGGCAAAATATTATCTTTATTAAATTTCTTATTTCAGTTCTTCATTAAGCAACAATTATACTACGTAAAATAAGTGTATTTTCAGTTTATTAGTTTTCTTCTACCACTAATTTACTACCAGTTCAACCACACCAGAGGAAAGGTGATGTCTCATCTTTTCCTGCATCATTAGAGTTTCCATTCAGTTTTGAGTCCATGAAAACAGATGATAAAATAACGAAAAAATTTTTGGCTGTTTTAGGAGGAATGTCTATATTTATGTATCACATACCCAGGTGATGAGGGTAGCAAGCAGGTGCTAAGTTCACAAAGATGCTCAGAGTAAGTAAGATCAAAAAGAGTGAGGAATACCTGTAAGAGACTGCATTACCTAGGCCCTTTTTTCAGATGTTAACTGATGGATGTGAAACATGTGGTCATTTTCACAGGAGGCCGCACTTGCCACTTATTCCCCTATTACTGACTCCATGAATCAACTTAATGAGAGAATACAGAGTTTGCAATTTCATTAAATGCCACTGCACAGCACTTCTGAACATGCCCTATTACCCACTTAAACTGTGCTTAGGCTCACTTCCTCTCCTTCCTTTTCCTTCCCCAAAGAGAATAAGAATACCACCTCCTTTTTCTCCCCTTTTAACCCTGCTGCTATTTACTCTTCTACTAATCAGTCACTTTAAGATCTATAATCATTTTTATGCTTCTCTCATCCCCTAACAAATATATTACTCAGAAATCAAGAGACTCATAAAAGCAAAGACTTTCGGTACTTTGCATATGTCGAAGTTTCATTCAATAACATTGTCATTTTTTGAAAAAAAAATATATATTTTTTTTTCCTTATTAGCAAGCCAGCAATGTTTTAACCTACTTTCCATCACTAATATTGCTTTGCTTTTGAGAAATGCTAATATCCAATGAAATTAAACCAAGTAAGCCTGTCTTTTAAGATTTTTTTTCCTTTCACTCATGAAATGCATAATTCTAAAGCTGATTGCCTGGCTGACTCCATTATTAGATAACCCCAAAATGTCAAATGATACTGTTTAAATTAGGTGAGCAAAGCAGAATTACTAGTCACACACAGGAAAATTGTGAACCATTATAAAATCAGTGAAAAGAAGAAAAGATGCTTATAGGAATTTAGCAGTTTGAAATTAATAATCAGGTTTTAGCTCCTATATTCACCTTTTCCTCCCACTTTATTTCTGTTTGGAAACTGCAAGCCAATACATTCAAAAGGAGCCATTAAATTCTCTTGACACCATGAACTTTCCTGCAATAGGGTTATGACACTGTGGGCAATTAGGTGGCTCAATATAGGTCATTCAAAGTATAATCAGCTTCCTTCTATTTTCTTCCAAGAGATAGTGAGTGCTCAAAGCTAATCCTTAACATTGCTTGGTTGGGATTTTGTTCATTTATTTGTGATTCAGAAATCCTCTGAAGGCACATTTTCATTCTTATTAACTTTATTTGGAAAAGAACGCTTATTCTGTTGTTTCTATTCACTGTGAGTGAGGAAAAACTCATGTAAACAGATCTTAAAAGCAGAATTTTATCATTAGTGCTATACTACTACCAAAATTGTGGGATATTTTCAGAGAAAATAAAATGTTCTAATCAAAACTACTGCTCATTCGAAAGAGTAATATCACATCGGACATATTCTATTTCAGGTGGTTCTAAAAATGCCTGCACTATAACCGATCCAGCTAATAATAGAAAGTAAATTAAAGAAGTAAGTCTCAAGAGTTTACTGACTATGCAGCCATGACTAAGTGCAATTTTGCACCCGAAATAGTTCTTCTAAACAATAGAAATTGTTAACATGGGAAAAAAGAAGTTGGCAAGATAAAATGCCTTAAAAATGTGGCTTCAAAGAAGCCATAAATTTTCCAAGGGAGTTACTCTATAGTCATTTGTTTTCTGGCAGTGCTCCCACACAGCGAACATCCTTTTGCAGTCACCAAATTAAGGAACTTTGTAACGTGATTTTTGGCATTTTACATTTTTTAGATATGAAGTAGTCGATTCTCTGAAGAAATTTAATGTTTGTGGTTGGGTAGGGGAGTGGAATTTGATTCAAATGTCACCCTATCTGGAGAGTTTTCCAAATTCCTCTACTCAGGGTTACTTTCCCACTTCTCTAGACTTCCTTAGTATATTTCTCAAATTTCTTTAAACATGTTCCTAATGCTGTATAATTAGTAATTTGTGAGTTTGCCTTCTCCATTCAATAGATGCTCAGCTCTTTAGGTGCAAGAAGCAGGTGTTAATCAATTTTGTGTTTCCAGAGCCTGATTCCATATGTAGCAATTATTAAATTCAATAACATGAGTAACATATCACACACCATGACACATAATGTAGCAGAAATTCCCAAAGAACACTTTCTTTTAATTTTAGGTCAAAAATATTGTCTTAAATATTATCCTAAGACATGGATTTTTTAAAAATTATTCTCTAAGATAGTTACGTTTATCAAAGAATGAACTTCAAGTGGCAGTACAGTAATTCAGCTGGACCAACATAAAATTCAAGGGAATGGCTCATGATAAGGCTAAATTTTTAACTCATAATTAAAGTTTTTACTCTGCTGAAACTATAAATATTCAATATGTGAACTATTTTTCTCTTATGTCAATGTTAGAAATATATCAAATATTTATTTCCATTTGATATATAAGGATAATTCCCAAAATTCCCAATAGAGATTTCTGAGTTTTGATTTATAACCATAAGGATTATGACCTGGGCTGTAAGAGCCTAAACTAATTTATGCATTTTTTTCTGTCTAACATGTGCATTGCAAATGATTCAAGGTACATGGAAATTATTTGAAAATTGCAAACTACCCCACACCTGGGCCCTCAGAATAAGACAAAAGAGCTAAGTTTTAAGTCCCTGAAACTGGACATGAATAAAAAAGTTTCAGATACCACATCCCAAGAAATAATCAGCTATAAGAGTTGATCTATCACTTCAATTCATCTCACATGCATTGCTATAGATCTTCCACTGAAAATACAGCATATTGGTCTGAGTTACTGCAGTTGTGAGCCCTTGCTTTTCATGAAAAAAAATGGCTTACAGTCTAGAAACCATTGTAACATCTCTAGGGAAATCAACAAGATCCCAGCTGTGAGAAAAAGTAATCTATACATGATATGAAGAAGAATAAATATTGTTAATGGTGTGTCAGGTAAGGTTTGGTACTAAGTTAGGGATCATCAGTATACAATGAATAAAAGATCTATGGTATTGTTTAATTACAAGTAAAAAACAGATCTCACAATATTTTATCAATGACTTTCTAATCAATAGAAATATACCACTTGCTCTATTAAATTGGAAGCTAGTGAAAATGTTTTAGAAGACCAAAGAAAAGTGAAGATTTTTAAGGATTTAAGCCAGAATAGGAATGATCTAATGTCATTTATTAAGTGCATGTATCCAAAATTTCTAACTTTCACAAGTTAAAAAATCATGTATGAAATAAAAAATGAAAAGAAATAGAAACATTTTACAGAGCAGTTTTCTCAGTGGTTTATTTTTAAGTCTGAAAAATATCTCACTATGAAGCGGTAAATGAGTTTTAAGTTTTCTTTATTGGTTTTTGAGAATTTAAACTTCTAGAAGAAAAGTGTAGCTCTTCCTTTGGTTCAAATAACTTGATTGTGATCACACAGCAATAATCCAAAAGTAAAATTCAATGCAGGACAGGAGCTCATTAATAATTTCTCCTCTCCTGTACTTCAGAGTGGGAAAAAGATGAGAAATTACACACTCATGCTTTTCTGATTCAAGAGGTCTATGACATCAAAAATGAAAAGATCAGTCCCTTAATTATAAATGTTACTAAAATATTTTGAGATTGTTGGATAGGTATAGATTTCTGGGGTTAGCATGAGGTCTTTTTCAATAAAAAGTTTATGTTCTTATTTATTGCAAAGTAAAGCTGGAATGCTGACATTTCTTTGAATGTTTAACTTTTTATATTATTAAAATTATGCATTTTCAAATATATGTGTCATAGATACTTCTAATTCTCATATGTATTGCTTATATATGATTTTATATCATCTATCTTTAATTGTTGACATATGTTTTATATGCATATATTTATTTTGTGTGTATGTGTTGAGTACATTGTATACTTGGATACATGTATTACAGGTATTTAATTGTATATTTTGTTACAGGTATTTAAATAATTATTTAACTATATATTTTTAGAATGTGTCTGTCTTACTGACCATCATTACTCTTAGCATTTATACTTTATAGATTTACTTTGTCTCCTACCATTCTCTCCTTATACTCAATCCAGGCTTTACTCTATTGCTCCACTGAAGATGCTGTCTGTAAATTCATCCTACACTGTTGGGTTTGACCACTGGTTAATCCTTGTTACTTAAAATGCTTATTTCATCTGCTATCAAGAGACCCCCATACTTGTTGTTATTGTTTCCCTCCTCACTGGGCACTCCTTCTCAGTGTCCTGTGTAGGAAACTCCACCTCTTCCTGATCTCTAAATTTGGGATGGCCCAGAGCTTGGTTCTCAAATCCAGTCAGTTTTCTATGTCTATTTTATCTCCAGATGATCCCATTCAATCATAGCTTTTAATACCACCTATAGTTACATAGCAAATGTAAATCTCCTACCTTGACTTATCATCTGAATTTTAGACTAAAAGAAATATTTGCATAGCATTTACATTTCATTTCTAAAGGCATCTCAAACTCAATATATCCAAAACTTAATTTCCTTGTCCCATGTTCCAAATTTTAGTAAATTATGCTATTAATTATCAGTTCTTCTCCTGTGTCATATAATTCACACTCAATCTATTAGCATGGCCTATTGACTCTAATAAACTCATATTTGACTGTATATCAATAAACTACATTCTCAATAGGCCCACATTGACTACTTGTCCTGCAAGAGTTTCAGGGGTCTTGAGATCCAATTTCAGTATAAAGTACATTAATTTGGGGGAACACTTGTATTGAATTGCCAGCTGGGACTGATTCAGATCACAGGGCCCGGACCTCTATAATGGGCTTATCCTCCTCTGGGGTAAATACCCGAGGTACATCCTTTTGAAGGGGTGCGCTACTGACAGTCGCCACCTTGTTTCTCTCTTCATTTCCCTATCTTGCCATCTTATCCCATGTGTGAAAAAAATAATAAATGAGTGGCACAAACCTAACATATGAGTATAACAGGTTTTAGGGCACAAAATTAATATATAATAATCTACTGTTTTCTTATATGCCAGCAGTAAACAACTATAATTTTAAAATTATTTTAAACCATCACTTACAATAGCACCCAAAAATATGTAGTACTTAGGTATAAATATAACCAAATATAGTACCAATGTACTGAAAATTACAAAACACTAATATAAAAAAACATAGAAAACCAAAGGAAAGGGAGAGATATTCTATAATCCTAGATTGGAAGACTCTCGCAAATGGGACTGAAACAATTCTCATCCATATGCAAACAATATAACAAAATAAACCTAGACAAATAATTTACACCTTTAACAAAAATGATCTCACAATGGATCCTACCACTAAATGTAAAATGGAAAACTATTAAAATTCTAGAAGCAAACATAGGAATAAACCTACGTAACTAGGATTCTTGATGATTTTTACATGTAATAATAAAAGCACAATATATAAAAGAAATAACTGATACGTTAAGTTCCACTAAAATGAAAAATTTCTGCTCTGTGAAGTGCAATGTAATGAGAAGGAAAAGAAAAGCCAGTGACTGGGAGAAAATATTTGTGAAACACATCTAACAAATGTATCCAAAATACACAAAGAACTCTTAAAACTCCACAATAAACATACAGAGTAATTAAAGAGCAGGTGAAAGATCTGAACAGACATCTCACAAAAGATATAAAATGGTAAATAAGCATATGGAAAGATGTCCAACATAATTTGACATTAGAGTTGCAAATTAAAACAACAATGAAATACCCCTACCCACCTATTGAAATGGCTAAAATCTAAAAAACTAAGAAAACCAATTGCTGGTAAGGATGTGGAGCAACAAGAATTCTCATTCATTGCTAGTGAAAATTCAAAATGATAGAGCCATTTTGAAAGACAGTTTGGCAATTTCGTATAAGCCAAACATAGTTTTACCATAATATCTAGCAATCATATGCCTAGGTATTGACCTGATTGATTTAAAAACTTATGTCAACAAAAAAACCTGCATGTTTATAGCATTTTTAATCCCAATAGTAAAATCTCCAGAAACCAAAATTTCTTTAGTAGATAGATAAACATATTATGGTACACACATGCAATGAAAATTTTTTTGGTGATAAAAAGAAATGAGCCGCCATAAAAAACTACAAAAAGTGGATGAATTTTAAATACGTATTGCTAAGTGAAAGAAGCCAGTCTGAAAAAGCTACATATCATTAAGATTCCAATTATACATTCTGAAAAAGACAAAACAATAGAGATTAAGGAGGGAAAATGTTTAATAGGTGAAGCAAAGAGGAGTTTTCAGGGCAAAGAAAATATTTCATATGATACTGTGGTTATGAATACATGAAACTGCATTTTTCAGAAGCCATAGAATTTTACAGAGCAAAGCATGAGGCTTAATGTATGCAAATTTAAAAATTATAATGAAAATACAGAATCCCCAGATGGAAAGTAGACTGACAAAACAATCTAATTGTATTAAAAATATGTGAAGCCATCTCATTGAAAAGGGTGAAGGAATATGTTGTTGACCTAAGTAATTTTGGAAAACAGTAGAATCTTTAAGACTAATGGCACAAAATGCAGTGCACGGGCTCTATACTTTAGTTGATGGCTGTTTCTCTTGGGGATATGGGTAGAAATTCTGATACATTTATAGTGAAATTGAACAGTTAAGAAAATGGAGGGAATCAGGTTTTCTCACTGTTTTGAAAAGGAGGTTACAGATAAGCAAGGATTAAAGTCTTCAATGACCCATTAGGTAATGGATTAGAATTGGAGAGATCAGAATGAACTTATGATTACCTAAATATAGGTGCATATAATTACACAGAATATTTATAAATATGTATATATACATTGGTTAGTATACACCCATGTATCCCCTTGCTCTGCCAGCTAAGAGGGCCTAGAAACAATAGCACCTTAGAAAGGAACATAATTGTACCCATATATTGGCTTCTAATAGCATTCTCCAATAAAGAAAACAAAGCTCCTTAGATAAATGGCTGGTTCTAGGACCAGGGCAGAAAATAGACAGGATGAGCCTGGATTTTATTGTAGTGTCAGAAAGTAAGGAAGTGCTTTGAAAGGAAACAAAATAAAACAAAATATGCAATGATGGGGATGTCTGCCAAGGAGACACAGGAAAAACTGAAAGAACTCCCAAGTGCCAAAACTGCAACAATTTGAGCAAGACAGTAAATGAAATTGTATTGGATTATAAAACAAAGTATAAAATAAATATCCAAGGGTCAGCAGTGATATAACTAAATGTCGTAAGAACTAATAAATGGGAGAGAAGATCTTCCATTCAAAAGAATCCCAAATAATTTATGTAGATTCTCCAGCCTAAATGAGCTGAAATTTTCTACTCCTCTGTGGAAGCTACAAATAGTGACTTTCTTTCTTCCAAAGAGTACAGCGTGGATGGGGAACAAGGGTTATTTTAGTGGAGAAACCTGATTATATATAAACACTATATCTACCATGTGACCAAGTTTAACATCAACAGTGGTAATAATGTTCATAATATGTACCCTCGAAACAATGGGATGAAAATAGCACTTTACCTCTGTGATCTTCTTCCCCAAAACACATTATTCTAGTGTAAGACAGAGACAAGACCCAACTGAGGTATGTTCCACAAAATACTTCAACTGTACTTCTCATACCCCTCAATCCATTGAAAATAAGGAAACTGAAAAACTTGAAACAGCCAAGGGCAACTAAAGAGAAATGAAAACTAAATGCAATATGGTAACCTGGATGGAATCCAGCAACAGCAGAAAGATACTAGGTATAAACTAAGGAAATCTTAAAGTATTGACTTTACTTACAAATGATGCATCGGCATCGGTTCATTAATTGCAATAAATGTATAACACTGATGTAAAGATTTTAATGATAGTGGAAACTGGATGGTAGTATGGAAATATTTTGCAATGAAGCAGCATCCTTGTCTGGGGTAAATACCTGAGGTACATCATCTCACGCCGAAAGAATCAAGGATACAGACACACAAGAAGTGAGCTTAAGGGCAGAGGTTTAATAAGCCAAAAAAAAAAAAAAAAAAGGAAAGAAAAAAACAGAATAGCTCTGTCTCCTGCAGACAGAGAATGGGGGATCCCAAGTGTGTCTTTCAGTATGAGATGAAGTGCAAGGGGTTATACAGACTAGCTTGAGGAGGCAGTGTCTGATTTACAATGGGCCCAAAGATTGGTTGGACCAGGTGTGCTATTTACATAGTGCACAGAGAAGCTGGCCACC
Source organism: Macaca nemestrina (assembly GCF_043159975.1). NCBI lineage: Eukaryota > Metazoa > Chordata > Mammalia > Primates > Cercopithecidae > Macaca > Macaca nemestrina. The sequence continues at coordinate 96,812,946 of NC_092136.1, read as the reverse complement.
CCACCCTAATCTTTAATTATGCAGATGGGTTCTCTACCTGGCTGGAGCCACGTTGTCTGTTCCTTACTGCACAAATGGTTGACAAAGAAAAGGGAATATACAGCCGCCATGTCGGCTTTGCCCCCAGGTAACATTTTCCTATTGGCACAGCTGCTGGCATTCACCCATAAAAGCTTCCAGCTTGCTTATCTATGTCTGCAGCTCAATTTTACAGGCTACTTTTAGTTAGAAACGTAATGATTTGGAGGCTATTTTTATTAAAAGGAAAACATTACTGAGGACTCTTTTACCCTCCCTAGCTGCCTAAATAATTTCTTTTAAACTCCTATATCAGTACTATCTTCACAATTTTTCTTTGTTCTAAAACCGTACTTTTTGTAACCTAAAATTGTTCTAAAATGAAAAGGTTATTTTAGCAAAAAAGATTAAATAATATTATGGGATAAAAACAATGTACTTAACTAAAAACTTACACAGAACGACTTATAAGTCCGTGTGTGGAGCTCAAATAAAACTTTCAGCCTGACCAACATGGAGGAACCCCATCTCTACTAAAAATACAAAATTAGCCAGGTATGGTGGCACATGCCTGTAATCCTAGCTACTCGGGAGGCTGAGGCAGGAGAATTGCTTGAACCCAGGAGGCAGAGGTTGCATTGAGCGGAGATCATGCCATTGCACTCCAGCCTGGGCAACACGAGCTAAACTTCATCTCAAAACAAACAAACAAACAAACAAACAAACAAACAAAACTTTCATTTCTTCCTCTGTAAAATGTTGATTAAGACAGTCTACTTTTGGTTCAAGCTAGCGTCACCCAGGATCTGCCATACTTTAGTGTTTCCCGAAATCCACTTGCCTCACAGTCGTCTACGTAGGATCATATCGTTTCCTTGTACCACTCTATGGCCTTCATCCAAACATACGGAAAATAAAGCTATGATTCTTAGCATTCTACCCTGGCAACCACATCCGACTCTACACTTTGAACTTGAACCATAATGCCTGGTTACAAGGGCAAACGGAGGTGAAAATTCAGCCAAGCTTTGTACCCATGCTTGGTGCTATATCTCCCTCATAAAATGGGGTACATTTTCCTAACTGATATAAAACCACCATGTTGGCAGCCACGTTGGCTAGTGGTGGTTCCATACTACCTAAGAGAACATAGTTTGAAAAATTATAGGGTTTTTTTGCTTTATTTATTAGACACAAATGATTACTGCTTAATGTTGCATATCTGCTCTCAAACTGACCACTCTGTGCTTCCTCTCCCATTTAATCTTTTTAAACAAGTTTAAGAAATTTCATATGTAAAAAAAAAAAAAAGTAAAACATGTTTCTCAACAATAAACAATAATAACAAATTTAACAAGTCACTAACCAGTATAAGAAACCAAAATTTACTAATAGCCTTGAAAACCACTGTGTGCCATTTGCCAGTAGAATTTCTTTTCTCTTCATGGAAGAAACTGCTATCCTGAATGTTCTGTTTTTCATTCACATGATTGTTTTAAGAGTTACACTGCTATAAATATGCGTATGATTAATGTATTGCTTCCTCTATCTGCATATTATAAATTTTATCCTACTCTCTATATTATTTTGCAAGTGGCTTCATTTTGATATATTGTTTCTGAGGTACATCATTTTTAGTAAGTATTGCAGTCAATTTATTTGTACTACTTAGTCATATTCCATTATATAATTTTACCCCAACTTTTTAAATCCAATCTCCTATCAATACATATTTTTCTCTATCATACTTTTTTTCCTTACCAAAGTTATTGTGAAATTTATTTTGCATTTCTTCGAGCATACGTACAAAAATTTCTATTAACACATGCTCGTGAATGGAATTATGACATCCTATGCTGGGAATACTTTTAATTTTAGTATGTGATAGCAAATTGTGTTCCAAAAGGCTTTAGAAAATTATAGGAAATTCACTAAGTCTTGCCAACATTATTAGAGTCAGCCTTCTTAATTTTGCCAGTAAGGTATGTGTAAAATGGCGCTTCATTGTGATTTCCCAAATTACTAAGAGGCTAAGAATATTTATATTTGTTTATTGGATATCTAATGATAGAATATCTGTTCCTAAGTTTGATCTATGTTTATTGGATGTTTGTGTCCTTATTTATCATTAATATAAAAAATACATATGTATATATGCATGTATTATTTTAACTGTGGATAAATATACTATATATATACATATATATTAGATATTACTATCTGTTAATTACATGCATTAAAAATTTCTTAAAATTTTGGCTTATTACCCTCTCAATACTGTCTTTTGATTAAAATAAAATACTCTTTTTCATGTTAATTTATTGAATTTTTCATTTATAGTTTGCGCTGCTTGTGTTTTATTAAAAATACTTTCCTATCATGATATCATAAAGAAATTTCTCTTTGCTATTTTCTACAATTTACATTGTCTTGATATTCAGATTTAAGTCTTTTATCTGTGTGGAATTGATATATTTTGGTGTTATTTAATATAATCAATTGCCCTGATACCATTTTAAGGAAGTATCTTTCTCCACGTTTGTCATACCTGGGTTAGATTTATTGTTCTAGGATCACTATTCTGATCTTTTATCTCATATATCTATGCTTATAAAACTTCATTGTCTTAGTTTATCTTTAAAATAAATCTACATAGCTAAGCTCCTAATGTTAATTTTTTCACATGTATCTTGACAATTCTTTTGCTCTTCTGTAAAATTTCAAGATTTAACATGACTATAATACTCCAGAAATGATTAAAATACAATAAGTACTAAGCATTCTCAAGGTCGAAGTTGGCCTTGGTAGACATTTTCTGCTTGAATTGGTCTATGTTCCTCTTCCTTATCTTCCCCCTCAAAAGTGCTTTTAAATTCCAACAGACTGCAGTTTCTTATCTATGATTTGTGCTATCTGATGACATTCCCTTTATCTTAAACTATTTTTAGTCTCTTTTTGTGATTAGAGAATATCTGGAGTTGATTGTTTAAGCCTTCCTTTTATAGCTGAGACTGTCTTTTAACCTTCTTGAATGCCACGTTGGATTTATTTAAATGTTGTGTCTGTGTTATCTATGATGTGTGGATGTAAGCCAAAGCGGATGATATGTATGAATCTAAGCATGTCTTTTGTGTCCAGTGTTAAGGTATATAGAACCAAAGGAGTGTTTTCAATTACTAATAGTTGAGTCAAGTGTATTAAAACATGTCAAAAGCATTCAAAAATAAGATATTACCTGGGATTGCTAAAGAAAAATGCCTTCAATTTAGGGTGGAAACACACCCATTGCTGATTATGGTTTATAGATCGGTTTTGTGATAGGAGAGGGCTGAACTGAAAAAAGACCATGAAAATATTGCTACTTGATAAAGGGCTTCACTTTTTGGTTGTATTTGAGGTATTAGATCTCAAGCTCCCTTAAGACTAGAGAATATCAAAGCTTTTTAAGTTTCCTAAGATTCTTTGAGCTAAACTTTTCTCTGCTTTTACTATGTTCAACTCTCAGACCTAAGGGAAGCTGCAACTGCTCATTAGAAGAGGCAGGGTGGGGGAAACAGAAGAAACAATAGCAGTATTCTAGGAATGTGTGATACATTAAATATGTGCATAACTTGATGACAGGAAATAAAGGTGTTAATTATTTTTCATGACTCAATTTGAGCATTTTTTTCATGTTTATGATGCAAAGAAAGTTCAGCTTTGAAAATTAATGTTATCTATTTCAGAAACAGAGAAAGAGAGAGAGATCAAAGCACTGTTCTACTATTCATGAAATTTTAACGTGGAGTGTCTGTCTCAACAGATGTTTGCCGATTTTATTGATCTTTTTATCAGTACTTGTATTATTTTTATTACATTTCTTTCATTTTTATTCATTTTACTCTTTACTATTTATTTTCTTCTACTTTACATTCAATTTGCTGTTACTGTTCTAGTTACTTGAGATGAATGTCTAGCTTATTTTTAAACTTTTCTTTTTCTAAAATATACAAATAGTAATTTAAATTCCACTCTATACACTCTTTAGCTACACTCCAGAAGTTTTGATATGTTGAATATTTTATACATTCAATTCAAAATAGTTTGATATTACTAAATTTGTCACTTTCTCCCCGAGGTATGTGTTATTTATAAGTTTGTTTACTTGTTTCTAAACATATAAGTGTTTAAAAAATCCTTTTGATATTAATTTTTAGCTTAAATGCTCTATGGTTAGCAAATATAATTTAAATCATTTGCATTATATTGAGTCTGCTTTCTGATCCAAGACATAATTAATTTCACAAAACTTCTATGTGGACTTAATGAGTGGTCTACAATTAAGGGGCAAAGTTGCATATAAGTCAATTACGTTGAGATTGTTTCAATGTAATGGTCAAGTTTTCAATATTTTGATAGGTTTTATGTCTACATATTCAGTAAGTTCCTGAGAAAGGTGGTTAAATTCACCCACAACTATTATGTTTTTCTATCATCTTTTTAATGCTATCAATTTTTATTTCATAAATTTCTAGGCTATGCAATTAGATAAAGAAAGCTTTAGAAAATTATACTTTCTTTTTTTTTTTTTTTTTTTTGAGACGGAATCTCGCTCTGTCGCCCAGGCTGGAGTGCAGTGGCCAGATCTCAGCTCACTGCAAGCTCCGCCTCCCGGGTTCACGCCATTCTCCTGCCTCAGCCTCCTGAGTAGCTGGGACTACAGGCGCCCGCCACCTCGCCGGGCTAGTTTTTTGTATTTTTTAGTAGAGACGGGGTTTCACCGGGTTAGCCAGGATGGTCTCAATCTGCTGACCATGTGATCCGCCCGTCTCGGCCTCCCAAAGTGCTGGGATTACAGGCTTGAGCCACCGCGCCCGGCCAGAAAATTATACTTTCATGGTGAGCTTAATTAGGGATCATTATTAAATCTTCCTCTTTATCTCTAACAGTGTTTTTGCCATAAAGTCTATTTTTTTATATTAATACAGCAACACTAGCTTCTTTTGGTTAGTGTTTCATGGTATAACTTTTTCATCCTTTTATTTACAAGCTATTTATATAGTAGATGTGTCTCTTAAAAACACAACAGAAGTGCTTTTTTTTTTTTTTTTTTTTTTGTTTTTTGTTTTTTGTTTTTTTTTTTTTTTTTTTTTTTTTGAGACAGAGTTTCACTCCTGTTGCCCAGGATGGAGTGCAATGGGGGATCTCAGCTCACCAGAACCTTTGCCTCCCAGGTTCAAGAGATTCTCCTGCCTCAGCTTCCCAAGTAGCTGGGATTACAGGTATGCGCCACTACGCCCAGCTTATTTTGTATTTTTAGTAGAGGCATGTGGGTCAGGCTGGTCTCAAACTCCTGACCTCAGGTGATCCGCCTGCCTTGGCCTCCCGAAGTGTTGAGATTACAGGTGTGAGCCACAGCGCCCAGCCAAATGCATTTTTTAAATTATATTTTCAGGGAATTGATAGAAACTCCCTGGAGTAAAATGAACTTTTCAAATTCATTCATCTTATTTATTAATAAACATTAGGGACTATTTATGTAGCACACACTACATTCCTAAAATGTAATTAACTGTTTATCACATTTGTTTTCACAACTTTGAATTTTATTTAGGCTTCAATCAGTTTTTACTTTTAGGAAAACAAATTTGCCTCATTAGCTCATTTTACAACTTTGATAGTTCTTAATTATTTCACCTTTACTATCTATGCAGAACATTAAATTCATCACTGGATCTATATGCTATAGTGGTGGCAGTGACTTATAAAGCCAATATAACACAGATTTAGGAGTCAAATTCTATTTCTCCACTTATTAGTTGTATGCCCCTGGGCAGATTATTTGACCTCCTAAAACTACGTTTTAGTTTTCTCATCTATAAAATGGGATAGATAATAATAATACCAACTTCACAGGGTTGTTTCAAAGGTTAAACAAGTTAATATATAAAAAGTGCTTAGGACACTACTGGACACATAATAAGCACTCTATAAATATTACATAAAGCAAAGAAATTGTAATAATATTATAACACTCTCTTAGCTATTAAACCTACTTTCATTAGGTCTTTAAGGATAATTGTTAGATTTCAACATCAACCTTGTTTTCTGTGTCAATTTTCTGCCACGCCTACACTACGGAACTTCTGTCAACACACTTGGATATCTTTGTGCATTTGTATATCCTGTTCCCCCGGCATGAATGTCATATTTTGTCTCTTACATCTAGGAATTCCTCTTCAACCTCCAAGACCCAACTCATTATTAAATTCCCTCTTTAAATTCCTGGATCTGTGTTATCTGAATAACCGCTATGCACATGTTATTACTGAGCGCTTGAAGTGTGGCTAATCCAAACTAAGGCGGACTGGAAGTACACAATGCATCCCAGATTTCAAAGTCTTAACTCAAAAGAAAGAAATAAATAAAAGAATATAAACTACCTCATTAATAATATTTATATTAATTACATGTTGAAAGGATATTTTGGATATATTGGATTAAATAAAAGTATTATGAAATGTATTCACCGACTTCTTTTTGATATCACTACTAGAAAATTTTAAATTACATACATAACTCACATTGTAATTCTATTGAATAGTGCTGGCCTAGACAAATCAGCTTCTTCCCAACTATGTGCTCCCACAGAACTTCATGGACCTATTTCTATACATCGGATATTATATTTTAATATAATTTTCTTTTACTTTGATATTCTTCTACCAGATTACTATCCTTTCAGGGACAGGCTCTGTATTTTATTCATTATTAGATTTCTGACATATCACTGATGTCCTGACCCATAGTGAGTGCTCAATAAATATTTGTTGAATCATACTGATAACATATTGTATATGTTTCAGTAAAAATTAGTAAACAAGTTAAGCTCATGATGTGGCTGGAAAAGGAGAACAACCATATGTTATAAATGATTCTATATGCAAAATAATAGCTCCTCAATTATATGTACAGATTGAAGTTAGGATAGAATTCCTTGAAGCCTATGGAACCAATAAAGTACGATTGTCCCAAAATAACTGGTTCACATAAACAGAAAGCACAGAAAAGAGGTACATTCTTGGGCATTCAGCAATAAACCAGAAAGAAATCTCTGGAAACAGTTGGTAACCACCCCATTCTACTACCACCTCTCATTTCTCTCTCAAGAGATATAAAAAACATTATTGATTTGTAGACTTTTAGAATAGCATTAGATCCTTTGTTTAAGATAAACAATCTGTGTTCTTTTAATCTTTTCTAAAGCATCCTATTTCCCAAACCTTGTGATCACTATCAAGGTAATTCAATTTAACAAGCTTTCTCGTATCTATGAGACACTGTGCTAAGTGCTATGGAAGACATACAATAAAGTCAGGTGTCTAGCTTCAACAAGTTAATAATATATAATGTGAAATGGACATAAAAACTACCCCTAACCCAAAGCAGATAAAAGAGTGATATCTTTGCAGTATAAATTAACAACTATAAGCATGCTAGAGAGAAAAGAAGGTAGAGGAAAGAATGGAACAAAGACCTGATACCCTATAATTTGAAGCCCCTAGGACAAAAATAAACTCTGAAGATAACCTCGTTAGTAAGGGCTTACCTCATTTTATTATGTCTCACTTTATTGTGCTTTGCATATATTGTGTGTTTTACAAATTGATACTTTGTGTCAACTCTGCACTAAGCAAATCTATTCGTGCCATTTTTTCCAACACCATGTGCTCATTTCCTGTCTCTGTGTCACACTTTGGCAATTCTTGCACTGTTTCAGACTTTTTCATTATGATCATATCTGTCATGGTGATCTGTAATTAGTGATCTTTCATGTTCCTATTAAAATTGTTTGGGAGCACCACAAACTGTGCCTATATAAGATGGCAAACTTAATTTATATGAAGACACGTTTACTGGTCTGGAGAAAAGATCAAACCAGCCAAAATATTCCCTTAAGCCAAAACCTAATCATGGGCAAAGCCCCTAGTTTCTTCAATAATATAAAGACTGAGAAAGGTACAGAAGCTGCAGAAGAAAAGTTTGAAGCTAGCGAAGGTTGGTTTCTTAGGCTTCAGGAAAGAAGTCATCTCCACAAAATAAAAATGCAAGGTGAAGTAGTAAGTGCTGATATAGAATCTGCTACAGGTTATCTGGAGATTTTTTTTTTCATGTATTTTTCATGCCTGCTAACCCAATACCCATTTTGCAGCCCATAAATCAGTAGTAATTTTGACTTCAAGTTTTATGATTTAATAAGTATATTGTGTAATGCTACATCTGCCATAAATAGTTATTCCTCTGATGGATCCAGACAAGGTGAGTTGAAAACCTCTGGAAAGAATTTACCATTCTAGATGACATTAAGAATATTTGTAATTTATGAAAGGAGATCCAAATGTCAACATTAACGTGAGTTTGAAAAAGTCTATTTCAACCCTCATGGATGACTTTGAGAGGTTCGGGACTTCCTTCAATGGAGAAAGTAACTGCAGATGTGGTGGAAATAGCAAGAGAACTAGAATTAGAAGTGCATCCTTAAGATATGACTGAATTGCTGCAATCTCATGATCAAACTTGAATTGATGAGTAGTTGCTTCTTCTGGATGAGCAAAGAAAAGGGTTTACTGAGATAGAATCTACTCATGGTAAAGATGCTGTCATCATTATTGAAAAGAGAACAAAAGATTTAGAATATTACATAGATTTAGTTGATAAAGCAGCAGCAGGTTTTGAGGGGACTGGCTTCAATTTTGAAAGAATATCTACTGTGAATAAAATGCTATCAAACAGCATCATATACTACAGAGAAATATTTTGTAAAAGAATCAAAGCATGCAGCAAATTCACTGTTATCTTATATTAAGAAATTGCCACAGTTATTCCAAACTTCAGCAACCACCACCCTAATCAGTTGGCAGTTACTAACATGGAGGCAAGATCCTCCACCAGCAGAGATGATGACTCACTGAAGGCTGAGATGATCATTATAACTTTTTAGCAATAAACTATTGTAATTAAGTTCTGTAAATTGTTTAGACATAATCCAGTTGTACATGTTATAGACTACAGTATAGGGAAAACATAACTTTTATATATACTGGGAACCAAAAAATATGTGTGACTGCCTTTACTGCAATATTCACTTTATTGCAGTGGTCTGAAACCAAATCAGCAATATCTCCGAGCTATGCCTGTATTAAAAGATTATTTAAAAATAGAGAAATTTATATCTGAAATACTTCCTTCCTCAAATCACTTTTTGGGATCCTCAGAGTATACATTGGTATCCGCTTTGGTGACCATCTGCCTTTGTCCATTGTCAGGTATTCTGACTTCCTATGAAAAGCCAGTTCTTTTATTAGAAGTCTTAGAAAACAGAATCATTTACAAGAACCAGTTACATGTTTAATTTTCAGCAGGTATTTCTTAACTATAGGACACTACATTTTAAAATGGATTCACACTCATATCCTTCTGCAAACGAGTTTTGCTTTTGATAAAATAACAAAATAGTCTTTTTATTTTCTCTGATTGGATTGCCAGTTGTCAAAATGACAACTCTTTTAACCTCCCTGATCTCAAATTGAAGGTTTCCACCAACTGCAGTTGCAAAGAAACATATTCAAAACACAGATTGCATACTAAAGAGGAGTAAGTGATAGAAAACCTATTGTGTAGGAGTATTCTCTACGTTATATTGTGCTATTTCAAATGAAAATGTCTTTGTGACCTCTTCCTTTATTTCAGCAATATATAAGGGCACTATATTTCTAATTCTGCAAAGAAGAGGGGTGATTTCTCTAAGAACGCAAGTTTGTGATGGTTTGCTGATTTTTAAAGGATTATTATGAACTAAACGTTGTGTCTTCTCTAAATTCATATGCTGAAGTCCTGACCCTTAATGTGATAGTATTTGAAGGTAGGGCCTTTTGGCAGTACTTAGGTTTAGAGAAGGTCATTAGGATGGGGCTCCCATGATGGAATTTATGGTTTTTTTTTTTTTTTAGACAGAGTCTTGCTCTGTCACCCAGGCTGGAGTACAGTGGCGCGATCTCTGCTCACTGCAAGCTCCGCCTCCCGGGTTCATGCCATTCTCCTGCCTCAGCCTCCCCAGTAGCTGGGACTATAGGCGCCCGCCACCACGCCCGGCTAATATTTTTTGTATTTGTTTTTAGTAGAGACGGGGTTTCACTGTGTTAGCCAGGATGGTCTTGATCTCCTGACCTCGTGATCCGCCCACCTCCGTCTCTCTGAGTGCTGGGATTATAGGCATGAGCCACCGTGCCCGGCCGATTTATGTTTTTAAAAGAAGAAAAAGACAGCACTCTCTCTGTCACGTGATGACATGAAGAGAAGACATGCTGCTGTTTCAAAGATGATCTGAAAGCCAGGTGGCAGGATCCAGAACCAAACTTGTCAACACCTTACTTATGGACTTCCCAGCCCCCAGAACTGTGAGAAATCAATGTCTGTTTCTTCAAGACACCCAGTCTGTGATATTTTGTTATAGCAGCCCAAGCAGACTAATGCAGAGATGTACAAAACCCCACAAAACAGATTACCCAGCAGAAGAACTCTAACCTTTACTCAACTACATACCTTTCTCTTTCTTGCAGCAGTAGATTCCTGAAGCCAGTTGCCTTAGTGGCAATATATACTAGACTCCCTTCAATGCAGATTGCAATATTATATACTTAAGAATTTAGTTTATGATTTGTCCTGGAAAAAGCCCATGTAAAAGTTATACAATGGTTAACATAGCTTCTGTTAAGGATTAGTGTTATAAAGCAGATATAGGGAGGGAGATTGGAGGGTGTCATGGCTCTATTTGACATTGCAAGAACTTAGGCCAACTGCTTTGCCCAATGCCAAGCAGTAAGGAGCAGATCAGGGTCCTTTATCTCTTACCTCCAGTCCAGTTTGACTGTACAACCGTTGCCATAACAATGTTGAGGCTACCCTTTCACCTTGCTTATATGCACTCATGGTGTGTCCATGCACAGTAACTTACAACATACACACTGGCATTAAACCAGTCACTGCTGTTTCAAAGATGATGGAATAACTACAGTACTGCCCCAGAACAGCTTAGAAAGTTTCAGGTTAATAAGGAACAAAAGGAGCTGTCAGGAGAAACATTATGATCTAATATAAATGCTATAAAAGTATTTAAAGAAATGCCATAGGTACCAGGAAAGGGCATGAGGCATGTTACATACACTGCGTTGTATTCTAGTGTTTGTGAGTATATGTTCCTCTACTGTACTATGACAGTCTCAAATATAAGCATTATGCTTTATTCATGTATTAATTCAGTGAAATTGTATGTAACATTGATCTGGCTGAGTGCTTGGTATGAGTTAAACTATGTCCCTATAATTTAGGAGCACACAGCCCAGTAGAGGTGAGAGACATAAAAGTTTCTCATTTCGGTACACTGATTGAACAAAGAACATTCTCAACATAGGAGACAGAATAATGTAGCATTAACACTTAGTAAGCGTATGAGACAGACACTATTCTATACTTGGTCTTAGCCAAAAGGCCAAGAAGCAATTGAGACAGACACTATTCTAATAGCTTTACCCTGATTCATGTAATGCTCACAAGCCTTGAGTAGCTATAATTATTAGCCCCAATTTACCAATGAGAATACTGAGGCAGAGAGTGTTTGCATAGTTTATCTAATGTCACAGATCTAATAAAGAGAAGACCTGGGACTTCACTGTTTTTTAATTGGGCTCAAAAACCACACTTTCAACTATCAAAATGTACTGCCTTTTGTAGCATATTAGTTAATGCTGGCCCTTAATTTCTTGTGGCACAGTTTTCCTCATCTATAAAATAATGATCAAAAATAATACCTTTCTAATAGAGATGTTGTAAGAATTAGTTAAAATTACATATATAATGTCTTTGGAATAGTATCTGGCATGTAGAGTATATGGTCAATAAGGGTTCATTATTAATAATAAATATTTGTTTAATAGATAAAGAGTTTATCTCTGGAAATCTTTTAAAGAAATAAATATTATCATCTCACCAGGACTATTTGCCTAAGGCTGTGGAGCTGGACCAGATACACTCGTAAGTTTTCATCTAGCGCAAAGAAGCTTGTTGAATTGGGGAACTTTAGGTGTCATGCAATAACCCAAGCATGAGCACTCAATATGAATGCCCTGGGCTTTACCCTGTGCAGATTACATCAAGATTAAGTGCCATGTCTCTGTATCTGGAAAATATTATAGGTGCCCTAGCCATTATTTATAGCTTCAGAAAGTTTCCAATGTGATTGTCTATGACAAATACGTCAATTCCAATGCTGTGATTGTGCAGGCACCTAGCAGAGAGGGCTATGCAGTGTGTAATATTAGCACCTCTAAAATCCCTTGAGGACACATTTAGAATAGTGAATTCTGTCATCTTGCAATACTTTTCCACATCAGTTATGCTTCCTGTGCATGAATTCCAGGTAGCAGCAGACACTTTATTCAGAAACAGTGCATGTGGACAATAATCCCATTAGTCTTCATGATAGAGAATGAAAACCAAAAATACATTGGAGTCAAAAATTTATGCTTTGAAGAGGCTAAGTGCTCAGGACAGTTGGAACTCAGTTTATTTAATCTTAGAAAAATTAATTACTATGTTCAAATTACCTGTTTCTAACACAAAGAAAAAATCTTTCTCTTTCCCATAAACTATAGCTTCTTTTATTTTTCTTCACTCACCCTTTTTTTTTCAATGGATACATTGAAGTTGTCAGAGATAAAACAGGAGGAAGATTTCCTATCAATGGAACCAACATTAGCATTGGAAATAGCTCCAGCAGCTGCAGAAAGAGATTGATAGCCCTGTGACTCCTATCTGGGTGTCAAGATTAAGGCCATGAGATGAAGGGTCTCATACGAACATTTGTTATCTGTAACATTTCATAGGATCTTTGCTGAAACCAAGTGTGCAGCTATAGTCAGTATGCTCCAACATTCTATTTTCAATAATCTTTGCTACTGATCTCAATGTGAAGAATATTTACTTGAAGATCTAAACTGGGAGAAAAATTAAATCCATTTGATCCAGCTCTTTTTAAATTTCTTATTGTAGTAAAGAAAATGTATCTATCAACCATCTGATTCTGAATCTTATTGTAGAGCCAGTGATACAGCTCAGATGTCTCGACTGCTAGCCACTGCTATTTCCAAAATTACATTGCCTCCTTAATTTATTAAACTTTAAACTTTCATCTTGGTAATAAAAAGAGAATAATTCAAATTATAATAAAAGGTAATTATGACACGTATCAATGTTGCCTTGCAACATGTTAGTTAAGTTAATGAATTGGTATAAACAAATAATGCCATGGAAGTACTTCAAGAAATTCATAGTCACATACTTAAAACAACAATGTGAATTTTAAAAGACTGACAAGAATGTTACTTAAAAACATGAAATTGTACACTTAAAACCCTTCTGTCAAGAATCAGTGGGATATCGAAAACATCACTCATGCTTGCTATTGAGAGTGACTTTCGTCTTCAATCAGCTTTGTAGGTAATTAGAAGTACTTGACTCTCTCTGCTTACCTTTGGAAGTGAGAGTCAGGAGAATATAATAAGAAACACTTTGATGGCATGACAGGATAGATAGGTGAAAAACAGGGAACCAGAAACCCCTATCTTTGATAGCTATTCTCAGCCAAAAAATGTTAAAACCAAATGAAAACCAGACCCCCAAAATCAACCAATGCCTCCACTAACAATATAGCTTTTCCCCTCGCCCCAAAATGGAAAAGGAGTGAGAGAATCTGACCAAAACAACTCAAAAGACTGAGGCCTTGGAAAAACTCATTTCATTAATAAACCCAAATATTAAAAAAGAAACCATAAAAACATGTATTCCTTTTGACATGAATTAAGAAATTACCCAGAAAGGAGAGAAAAAAAAAAAAAACTTTGTGGATGAAAGTACATATTGCACGATTATATCAATTTAATTTGTAAATGGGGTATAACAGGTACACTGCAAAAAATATTTAAGCATATAGTTCAGTGACTTCTTAAGGATATACATATGTGATCACCACTCAGATCAAGACATAGATTCCCAGCACCAGAACAGGGCTCTCTTATCTTTAATGTCAATAGCACCAACACCCCTGCCCCACCATCTCACCCCCAAGTAACCACTCTTCTCACTTCTATCACCATAGATTAGTTTTGTCTGTTTCCAAATTTTGTATAATTTGAGTAAAATATAATTGTTGTATGATTCTTTTTACTCTACATTATATATGATTTGTAAGATCCACTATGTGTAGAATTTTTTGTTTTTTGGGTGGCATTCTGTTGTATTAATATACTATAATTTATTCATCTACTCTCTGATGTACATTTGGGTCTCCTCCAGTTTTTCAATATTACATATTAAACTGCTGTGAAACTATCTTGTACATGTCTTTTGATTTACAAATGCAACCATTTCTCTTTAGTGTATATCTAAGAGTAAAATTACTGGTTACATATTTAATTTTTATTATTTTTAATTTACATATTATGATTGTACATGTTTATGAGGTACAGTGTGATATTTTGATACTGTATAAAATGTGTAATGATCCAATAAGGTACTTAGCATGCCTATCATCTCAACTATTTATCATTTCTTTGTATTAGAAACATTCAAAATCCTCTTTTCTAGCTATTTGAAAATACAGAATAAATTATTGTTAACTATAGGCATGCTACATGCTACATAACACCACAATGTATTCCTCCTATCTAGCTGTAATTTTGTATCTATTAGCCAACATCTCTCTATCCTTAGTACCCCTTTCCCTTTCTAGCCTCTAGTTACCACAATTCTACTCTCTACTTCTATGAAATCAATGCATTAACTTCCACATATGAGTGAGAACATGCAGTATTTGTCTTTCTGTGCCTGGTTTATTTCACTTAACATAATATTTTCCAAGCACATTCATGTTGTCACAAATGACAGAATTTCATTCATTTTAATGGGTAAATCATATCATTGTATACATATACCACATATTTTAATGCATTCATCAGTTGATGGACAAACTTTAATTTCATACTTTAGTTATTGTGAAAAATGCTGCAATAAACATTATAGTGCAGATATCTCTTCAACATTCTTATTTCCTTTCCTTTGCATATATACCCAGTAGTGGGATTGCTGAATCATGTGCTCCAGTTTCTTCAATAAATGATGCTGGGAAAACTAGATATCCATATGCAAAAAAAAAAAGAAAAAATTAAACTGGACCCCTACCTTTCACCATATACTCCGCCAAAAATTAAGCAAGATAGACTAAAAATTTAAATGTAAGACTTCAAATTACAAAAATCCTAGAAGACAACCTAGGAAATACCCTTTGAACATCAGCTTCAGCAAAGATTTTATGGCTAAATCCCCAAAAGCAATTGCAACAAAAACAAAAATTGTCAAGTGGGACCTCTGCACAGCAAATGAAATTATCAACAGAGTAAACAGACAACCCACAGAAAAGGAGAAAATATTCACAAACTATGCATCTGACAAAGGTCTAATATCCAGAATCTACAAAGAACTCAAACAAATCAGCAAGCAAAAAGCAACCCCATTTTAAAATGGTCAAAGGACATGAACAGACACTTCTCAAAAGAAGACATACAACTTTCTGATAAATATATGAAGAAATGCCCTGTATCACTAGCCATTAGGGAAATGCAAATCAAAACCACAATGAGATACTGTCTCACACCAGACAGAATGGCTATTATCAAAAAGTCAAAAAATAGCAGATGCTGGCAAGGATGCAGGCGAAAGGGAACACTTACACAGTTGGTGGGAATGCAAATTAGTTCAGCCACCATGGAAAGTAGTTCAGAGATTTCTCAAAGAACTTAAAACAGAACTACCATTTGACCCAGCAATCTCATTACTGGATATATACCCAAAGGAAAATAAATTGTTCTACCAAAAAGACAAATGCACTCATATGTTTATCTTAGCATTATTCACAATAGCAAAGACATGGAATTAACCCAGGTGTTCATCAATTATGGACAGGAAAATGAAAATGTGGTACATATACACCATGGAATACCACAAGGCCATATAAAGAAATAAATCATGTCCTTTGCAGCAACATGGATGTAGCTGGAGGCCATTATCCCAAGCAAATTAATGCAGTAACAGAAAACCAAACACCACACATTCTCACTTATGAGTTGGAGCTAAATCTGGGGTTCTCATGGACATAATGATGGAAACAATAGGCACTGGGGACTACTAGAAGGGTAGGAAGGAAGGGAAGGAAATTGGCTGAAAAACTACCCCTTGGGTTACAGTGCTTATTACCTGGGTGATGGAATCATCCATATTCCACACCTCAGCATCATGCAATATACTCATGTTACAAACCTGCATATGTATACCCCAAATCCAAGATAAAAGTTGAAATTAAAATAAAGGTCATAAGTCTATTATAATGTTTACAAAATGAAACTTAAAAATCAGTTAAAAAAAAACGTAAAAACTAAATTAAGCCTCTCCACCAACACACATTAACATTTTCAAATAACTGAGAATGATGGAGCAAAAAGAGTAACTGAGCTGTTAAAAGCATATAAGATTCCTGAAGAGATATGTACATCATTAATATGCTTTACAGAGGTGCTTTCTATCCCTACTGTATGCTTCAAATTCTGGTGGCCATTGGACTGTTAGTGTACTTACATTTTTCATTAAGTATTAGAAAAAAAATTTTGTAGGATAAAAAAATGTTAAAACCTGAAAAATATGTGATGAATATTTATTAACTGAGGTCAGAAGATGGACGTAGGAGAAAAAGGTTACTGGAACTGCCTCAGATTTGTTAGTGTACCAAAAATGGAAATACAGTCCCAGAGGGAAAAGGGAAAGGGTTCCAGTTGAATTTCTTTATAAACTTGCTAATAATGGACCTTTTGGTAACAGACTAATAATGCTTGCTAGCAGAAGAATGCTTGTCTGTGTAATGCTCTTAAAAGGATACCCTTGGTTTAGGATTTTTTATGGGAAACAAAACTAGAATTTATGAAATTATGAGGCACATACCCCTGGAAAAAGTCATGAAAACTGTTTAATATTCTGGACATAAACTACAGACCTTTCATCATCTAAATGCCTTCACACTGTAAGATGACATGCATACCTAGGTTAGAAACCTTTTCTGTTACTGTAGACCATACAATGTGTCTCATGAGGAAAGAAGGACCTAGGAAGCCATATGGGATATCCAAGACCTCTCTGCTGTGCCTACACCATTTGGTTGCTTGTATTCTTAATATCAGGTAAGAGCTGAGATTCGTATGAGCATTATTTGAAAATTGGACCCTTTGTCATAGCTCATAGTGAATGAACCACAAATTCAACCATTAACCTTCATAAAATACCAGATTCAAGAAAACCTCATTCTAGAATGTTAAGACAAAGTAATTTTTGACACAAAATTATAAACAAATTACTAACACCATATTTTCTTTAATGATAATATCTACCTATCTACTATCTATCTGTCTATATCTATCTACATATATACCTATAATAAGCTTATAAAGACAGTTTTGGCCTAAGTTCATAAATAGAAGCCTAAAATATTAATTATGAAGTCAGAGAATACATGTAAATATTGATTGTAAGTGATAGGAGATTTTTATTCTAGTTATGTTTTCAACTCAAGATAATTAACTAGGAGAGATTGATTGATGATAATTGAAACACTAAAGCTAGGGGATGGCATAAGAGTAAAGCAGCCAGTACCATTGTATTTTCTCTCTTAGGGAAGAGCTTTTGCTGAGTTGCAAAACGTTCATTGAATCAATAAACCTGTGTACAGTAGCATCTTCTATGCACCAGCTACTATGCTTAGTTCTTGGTCAAAAATGTAAATAGCGCAAGTTACTCCTATGAGAGGGATACTATTAATATTATAACCATAACAGAAGGTAGGTAAATCATGATACCATGGTGCAACAAATGCTATGAGTAAAAATACCTAGAGGTAATAGGTGTACACATAAGCAGGATTAAATTTAGACTTGGGGTGGATAAATGCGAAGGTGTGACTAGTGGAGAAGGGCTTTACTTTTTGCGTGGCACAAAATCAGATTTAGTAGTTGCTTTATCATTTCTGACTCAAAAAATTAATTATTTTTCTTGAAAAGATAATTTATGTCAAAAGGCTGTATACAGCAGTAAAAAAATGTTATAAAGGTACTTGCCGGAGCCTACTGCCTAGGAGTTCTTCAGCATTGCTTCCCCCCTAAAAAAACAAATAGAATTTAACAAATATCAGCTTGTTATCAAATACAAAAATTATGTTAGTACTTAGTTTAAATATTTCACAGAATGAAAATGCAGAAATCATAATGGAATGCAGCACTTTGCTATTTTTATTTGCTCTAATGGATGTACCACATGGAGCTCTTTCCATTAGAATTCTCGGGAAGAGAAGAAACTTTAACCTTGGCACAAAGGGAGCCTAATGTTTTTAGAAACTACATAGATATTTTTAAGAATAAGGAAAATAAAATGCGACCTGGTAAAACATGCATAACCATAGCCGATGAACACTGAAAATCCAGACAGTTTCTTCTCCAAACCCTTTATTTAATGATGTAACTGTTCTCTTTTAAGAATTCCGAATTTGGTTGGCATCTATGTATAAAGGAAAGCCAGGTGCTTCTGATCTTCAAACCTGTATCCTTCATATGTTTAAAAAAATAATGTTCTGGATTCTCTCTGATCTACTGCAATCTGTTTCCTGGATCTCTATATTCAGTTATAAATGGCTTCAAATGGAAGTCATACGTGTTTCCATTACAAAAAATACCAGTTGCTTTATTCAGTGATGAAAAATTAGTGGATTCAGTGAAAAACAAAAATCTTGATCTCTAACGAAAGTTGATTATTTGAAGAACTCTCTGGTTGGCTAGCTTATTTAATAAGTGCAGAGGTACTAGGAATTCAAGAGCATATTTGAACTACTAGATTAGCCATTATTTAGCTTTTTCCTCTTCAATGATAGTTGTTAACTCCTCAAAATAGAAAGGATTCATTAAAAAGAAATCTATTGAATTTCTATTTGTGGCAGACATTGTACTACACACATTACATATGTACTACACATACTACATATATTATCTCATTTAATCCTTAAAAAAAGCATAAACGATTATTTCACAGATAGAGAAGCCTAAAATTCTGAGAAGTTAGCTGCATTCTATAGCTACTGAGAGTGTTAAAACTGAGATTTAAACTTAGGCCCAAATCAACCCTCAGATGAGCGCTGTCTCCTCAAATCTTGCTATTAGTCACACAGGGAACCAATTGAGGAATATGAAAAATTCACACAAACACATTTATTATTCTGGGAAAAGAGAGAGAGAGTGAATGTTAAGGTTATTGGTAGAGTAGCACTCTTTCTACATAATCATATGTATACACATATGTGTATGTGTGTGTGTAAATGATGGCAGTGGTGGCCCAACTGGAGCGGCTGCTGCCATGATGCTGGCTACAGTGGGGGAGGTGCAGCCAGGGCTGTGCACTCCATGGAGCCAGTGGGAGCCAGGAATAGGCAGAAGCCCTGCACCCTTCTGAGTTGGCAGGGTGGGAGCCTCGTACTCCCCAGGTGCAGCTGCAGCTTCCCAGCCACTGCTCTGGACCTGGGCATCCCTGTGCTCATGGGGACTGGGAGTTAGCAGAACCTCCACCTGCAACCCCACACCTACAGCTGCAGCGACCCAAACTGTAGCTGCAGACCCTGCCATCTCTGCACTCTCAGGAGCCAGGGAAGGCCCTCCTTCCCCCACAGGCATGGATATGCCTGCTCCCATTGCCTCACTTCTCCCTGCTTCTGGTGCTTGCTCCAATCTCAGAGCAAAATTGAGGCCAAGCTTGGGTGCTGTCGCAACCCAGCCAGGTGTGTGCATGCTCAACAGTGCTGACTCTGGACTTTGAGTGCTGATGAGGATCGGAGGGAGGCCTGGGGTATGCTGCGGGAAGCTCACAGATGGCCTGCAGGTGCCCCTTGGCAAGAACAGCCTCGGTGCCATGGATGAGGGCAGGAGGCAGACAGGCTCCAGGAGAGAAAGGGGTAGGTCCCTGGTGAAGCCCCACCTTCAAGCCAGGGGAGACCTGAAGACTGGGGGTTGGGTTGTCAGTTCCACGGACCAGAATGAGAACTTATGATGCCTTTTCCAGGCCTGCCCATGGCCACGCAGGAACCAATCAGCATGTACTTCCTCCCCTCTGAAGCCCATAAAACCCCCTGACTCAGCCAGACTCAGAGAGATGGCAGGATAACCTGCCTGTGGAGAGGAGCTACTCACCCCAAGGTTTCCTCTCTGCTGAGAGCTGAGCAGATATCAGGACTACCAGCTGTGGAGAAGAGCTACCCACAGAGAGGAGCTACCCACTGTGGGTCTCCTCTCTGCTGACAGCTGAACACATTGTGACAACCTGCCTGCAGAGAGTAGTGACCCACTGCGGGTCTCCTCTGAGCTGTTCTGTCACTCACTAAAGCTCCTCTTCACCTTGCTCACCCTCCACTTGTCTGCATACCTCATTTTCCCTGGACACTGGTAAAGAACTCAGGACCTGCTGAATGGTGGGGCTGAAAGAGCTGTAACACAAACAGGGATGAAACATTACCCTTCCTCACCATGTTGTAGGTGACAAGAAAAGAAAGAAGGAAAGAAGAGCTGTGGTCTTTTGGGGAACCCAGACCTAGGAGCTCCCCAAGCCAGAGCTGTGACAAACTCTTTGGGGCTCTGTGGTTCCTGGTATCTCCAAATTTCCAGATGCCACTGCATTTCCCAGTGCCAGCCATGGAAGCTGCTCGTGGTAACACCTGGTCCAGCTATAGCCTCACAGGGAGCCGGCACCTGTGCCAGTGCCTGGAGCTGCCTGCCCCACTGCAGCCAGTGTGCCTGGCTGTGCACAGTGGCCAGACCACATGCTTGCTTGCTCACACATCCCTCACCACTCTACTTGCCCTTGGCAATAATGGATCCAGGCCAATAGCATGAGCTGAGTGCAGCCTGCCTGGTCAAGTGGGCAGAAAGATCCCAGTGGGTCCCAGAAAAATTCAGGCAAAGGCACCGTTGACCACAGAGGTTTCTGGCCGGAAAAGCAACACCCTCAAAGCTCGCATGACATAGAATTTATATATATAAATATATACACACACACATACATAATTGCTTACTGAATACATCCGTTGAATACATTCTAAATTCTCCCCAACATAAAAATACTTTTGGAAAAGGGCTACAATACTTTTGGATAATTATGATAACGTTAAGACATTTTCAAAGGAAAATAAAAGTACTTTCTGTCAAGTAATTGTAAATAATCTTGGATATTTAAATTAAGCTACTATTTAAAGTTAAGGTATGGGTTTTCTGCATAACTTTTTACATAACATATGATATCCATGAATCTTGAAAGAGTGTAGTATTCAATACTTAAATATCACAGTTCTCAGAAACTAGTAAACCAGATAGCATGAGTGAAATAAAAATTATCTCAAAAACATTACTCAGAGTGTGATATTTTGAAACTAAGTATAGAAAGACATGAATAGTCAATCTCTTTTTCTAGTTACTGAAATCACCTCAAGATAAATGATGCTGTATAATTAAATAGAAGAAAGTTTACTTTGCTCAGATCCATGGGGAGCGGTAAATCTTTAACACTTACTAATTTGTGTTAATTAGTTATCCACAAAAGGCACTGGTGTTATTAAAAATGGTTGTAGGACTTTTTAAAAATATTAATATTATTCAGGTGAATGTAAAGTGCTTTTTAGTCAAGTATCAAAGAAAATTAAAAAATGGTGCTTGCGTCTTCATTCTTATCAAAATAAAACAGGCAATAAAGATATGATCAGCATCCAGTAGAACTGACAAGAGGATGCGGCCACATGAGCATATGCTAGTGTTATGAGGCATGAAGAGGTTTAAAATATAGCAAGAAGCCCAATTTAACTACCAAGACACCTGGAACGAAATCAGGGGCAATTGTATATTTGTTAGCATTTGGGTCATGCAGAGACTTACTCTAAGTCATTTCTCCTTTCTGAACCTCCCTTTCCTCTTTGGTAAAAAAAAAAAAAAAAAAAAAAAAAAAAAAAAAATCAGAACACAATATTACACAGTTATTGAAATGATCACATGAAATAATGAACATGAAACACTTTGCAAACTATACATAATGATATAAAAATATAGAATATTTTATTTCTTTGTAGAGTAAAAATTATTCAGAGGTAATAAAAAGTATATAGCAGTGTCAACAGAAGAGAGGCTAGAGTGTTGGATAATCCTTTAAGACAATCTACATTTTTAAGGGAATTTCAGCCTATCTCACTGATCGGATTGACTCATGCTCAGTCTTGGCAGCATGACACAGACGATTTGTGAGTCCCTGTCCTATTTTCTCTCACTCATCATTAAATGGGCTGGGCCACTCTGGAAAATGAAAAGAGAGGCAGATGGAAAAGCTGTCTCCCTGCTGTCATGTCTGGTTTTAAGACTATACAGGCTCTGCTTCATTCTAAGAAATGGAAGCCAGGGTTTCTTAATTTTCCGCACCCCAAAATAAACATAGTCTGCTGTGGACAGAAATACACTCAGTGGCCTCTGTTTAGCATTACTTCGTGTCTCCTTGTTCCAAGGCACTAACTTAACAGGCAAGTCTCTCTCCTAGCTAAACAATTACAAGAACAATGACATTGATTATGAAGTGCAGGAGTGGCATTTTGCCCTTGGTTGTGGATGGCACACTTCAAGGAGCTTAGGATGTCTTCCCCACCTCCAATCAATCTCTAACTTAAGTCTCAAACTGATTAGCATCGTTGCGTTTGCTTCTCTCTCCACACCCAAATAAATGATTACAAGTGACCTAAACATAACAAAGGACAAGCAACAAGTTACTTACTAAAGAAATATAGTAAAGTAGGAGTGGAATTTAGAAAGGGCCATGCTAATCTAGTACGCTTTTTATATCCCTACCATATGCTAAGCACTATAATTGTTGTTCGACTAAGGTCTTTCTTTTAATTATTATAACAGTCCTTTATATATAATTATTTTAAAGCTTTCGGATAGAGAGAATTAAAATCAGAAAGCCTGATTTGCTTAAGCAATGATTGCTGGAGTCAGGGATTGAATCCAAATCCATGGCCTATATTCCTATCACTAGAACAATAATTCTCAGACTTTGTAAGTGTTTTGTGTTCATTTTTGTTTTTGTTTGGTTGTGATTGTATTACCAACAGGGGATCACTTTTATCAAACAAAATCTCACAGAGAAACTCAAATGTAAAATAGACAGGAGTGTAGTTAATCTTGTTGAGAAGGAGGTCATAAAGAAGGGACCTTCACTGATAGCCCCTCAATATCCCTTTGTGGCCCCTCTGATAATTTTTTCTAAAGCTTTCTCTCTCTCTCCATAACTCAGAAAAAGTATTTACCCCACCAAGGTAATGTGTGCCATTTTTCTGAAAATTGCTCTTGGTAGGTGCAAAGGAAATTGTAGCAGATAGCATTGAATGAGACTTCTGAAAGGCAGAGGACAGCCACAGAGAGGAGACCAAAATGGGGCCACAAATGTAATTTGCCTATTTCACAATTCAACGTATAACCAGGCCTGGCTGTAATACATTCAATATCATTCAGCCTAAGGATTGTGAATGCAAATTTATTTTTATCAGCATTCTCTCAGATTCTGAATCATGTATTTTCCTAGTCACACCTTACATTAAAGGAATGTCTGACTTATAATTGCTTTATTTGTCCTTAAATAATAAAGATGAAAAATGCATTGTAAAGGCACCATTAATGAGTTAAACAGCATTTTAATTAATGTGCCTTTAATTAAACAAAATAAATTTTCTTCTCAAGATCCTGATTTTTTTTCCATCCCCTCTAGGAGAAAGAGTAGCATCAATTGTTTCAGCTCATTAAGTTTTAAAGTTTTAACTGACTGAAAAGTTGGGTTCCTGAATTTATATTACAACTCATTCACAATGGGAAATTAATAGCTTATTAATAAAACTTCTCTTAAGAGCAAATAATATTAAACATTTTCCTAAGATATGCATTTTTTTTTTAATTGAACTTATTTTTATTTCTATCTTCTGCCCCAGGTGAGCACAGCCTAACAATGGAACACAGCAGCTGCAAAGGACCAGAGTAACTTGGGAACCAAAGTGCACATAATTGTAGCTTCACCTTCTCATTCGCCATTTTGTTTTCTTGCTAGCCAAGGGCAGAAGGCCTTTTAATTCATTGATGGTTTTAATTCATATGCAAAAATACAGGCTGAGCAAATATGACATAGGAGTTGACAAAATTGAGAAAAAGTTTCTTTAAAAAAAAAAACGACTGAAAAAAATTTTGAGAGCAATCTTTTGCTGACAGTTAAAGAACTGTTAAGAATGAAATACTATTCAATAAAAAGATCTGTGAAATAATTTACCCTTGTTATAAAATAGTTACATGCAAATACACCTGTCATTTTATTTGGCAAAGTCATTCAGTTAGTTAATCAACAAACATTTATTAGGTGTCTTTGCTTTAACCAACATTACTTTCATTTAATACTCAGAAATGTAAAGAAGTGATATTTTTTAATACTAACTCAATGGTGTGTTTAATTTTTCAACTATTCTTTGTGTCATAAGCTGAACTAGCATAAAGACTCTTTAGTAGGCTTTACTCCTTTGTTCTTTCTTTTCCTAAGTACAAGCCATTTTATGAAAAAATTGCTCATCGCACTAAATCTTCAAATGGAAATGGCTTATTCTGTAGACAAAAAAAAAAAAAAAAGACAAATAATTAGTGGATAATAGCTACAAAAAGAAATCTTCTATGAAATGTGGACCAAGTCAAGTTTCTTTTTCGGTAGCTGGGTTCAGAACATACACTGTATAGATATGTAATTATAAAGAAAAGCATACTTAATGTTGGGGTCCCAGGAACAATTTGAAAGAAGACATTGGTCTTCCTTGGCCATAGGGTTGAGACTCTGCAAAATAGTGTCTATTCTTCAAACATCAATAAAACAACAGTGGAAATGCTCACCTCTAGTCTGCCAAACCAATGCATTATAACGAGAATTCTCTGCTTTTCATCTTAAAGTACCACCAAAGGGGGCTAATTTAAAGTGCAGGATCCTAAGCCCAACATCTAAAGTTTCTAACTCAATGGACCTGGTATAGAGTTTCAATAAGTCTGTTGCCCTTAACTGATTCAGAAACAAGTAGTCTGATGACCATGAAGAAACATACCTTAAGTGTTTTCTGTGTTTTTTTGTTTTGTTTTGTTTTTTTCTGAATATACTTTGTAGAGGATTGGAAAATATCAGATGAAAAAATACTGAGAAGAAAACATAATCACCCATAGTCCTACCACTCCAATATAGCTACTGCTTAATCAGATCATTTGTGGACTTGAGGGATGATAGTTCTTTCCACTAATTTTTATCTATCTCATAAAGTTTCCTGAATAAAAGAGGAGCACCAGATTAGGAGTTGCTATCAGAATTTATAACTGATAGAAGTTATATATACCTTCTTTATATAATCCACAGGTTTTTTTCATTCTATATATCACCTATATATCACAGGTTTTTTTCATTTTATATATATACACACACACAATATATATACATATATATATTCGGTTATATATATTCTGTAATATTACAGGCATAATTTATTATAATATAGCAAAAACTGTAGTCATTAAAAACTGCCTAGATATAAAATTACATGTTAATACAATTTTTTCTCATGATTTTGAGTACATGGTTCCGTAGTCATCTAATGCATGGTATGGCTAATAAAAAGTCTAATGATTGATTTCTGGTTGTTTTATACATGACTTTTTAAACAATCTCTGAAAACTTAACAGATGTTATTTATATGCTGGATACTCTGAAATTGCATCTGCCTGTGTAGTATAAATAAAAATAAACCTACAAAATCAGAGAGGTTAAACAAATGGAATTCTGTTAAACATATTTTTTATATTTTCTTTATTTGTTTAATAATGAACCTTAGATATTTTTTTCAAATTAGTGTTTTAAGATCTCATTTTTAAATGGCTAAGGAGCATTCAGTTTTATGAATATACCATAATTTCAGTCATCCCCAAATGATGGACATTTAAATATTCCAAATTTTACCCAATTAAAATCAGTGCTAAAATAAACATGTCTGACCATAAGCATTGGACTAGTCATTAATAAGTTTAAGATGAAAAGCAGATAATTCTTTTCATAATGTATTGGTTTGGCAGATTAGAGATGAGCATTTCCACTGTGTTTTACTCATGTTTGAAGACTAGACACTACTTTGGAGAGTCTCAACCCTATGATTAAGGATGACCAATGTCTTGGACCAACCAGGTATTGGAAACATGTTCAAGTATTTCTATAACATGGATTCCTGAGCATAAAATTTGCTGTTAAAGAATTTTTTAAATATTGTTAGGCTGCTATTGAAAATACTGAGATAAGATACTGAGGTAAGATTTGTGTGTAAGAAACTTGTTGGGGACACTCTAGTTATTAATATCTATGAGTGAGTGAAAGGAAAAGACGAATTTGCAGTAAAGGCTCCAGCCAAACCCAATGGGTTCAGGAACTGATATATCCTTTAAAGCCGTTCTCCAGTAGGGCAAGTGGGCTTAGCTTTTTGTAGTTTTAGATCAACTAGGCATTGGCTGCCCCAAGAAAAGAGCATAGTCTTTGTCATTTTAACTCCCCCCAATCCCCAGAGGCATTCAGCTAAAAGATGTCAGCTGACAACTCTGAGCTGCTGAGATAATGAGTGCTTCCTACTTGAGGGAGTAGGGGTTTGGCCAGTGTACCAAAACATTTACTACCATCTACCGCTTTGTGTTAATTATATCTACCTGCCTTATGTAAATTCTGATAGCAACTCCTAATCTGGTGCTCCTCTTTTATTCAGGAAACTTTATGAGATAGATAAAAATTAGTGGAAAGAACTATCATCCCTCAAGTCCACAAATGATCTGCAGTATCTCACTCTTCTACTTTATTCTACATATTCCTCACCTCTGATGATAACCTTTGCTGGCCAAAGTGACTTGCCTGCTAGAATGACCCAGACCTTCCTCCAGTGAGGCCCTAGTCCTCTAAATAAAAAAATAATAATAATAATAATATAATAAAATAAAAGCATTTCTCTTCTACATGTCTAATAAAACCTCTAAACTTCTAGATCCAAGAACTGTGGGGATGGCAAGCACATATTTCATGAGTGGGTCACAGGAAATAATGGTGAGTATTCTTTTATCTACCCCTTTGTTTCTGGACTAATTTTTAAATTCTACCTCTTGGAGGCACATTACTGTATACTGGTCATTGATTTGGAGTATACACTGCATCCTGAAAGAATGGCACCCATGTTATTAGGGTATTATATCCAAACTAATATTTGGCTATACTTTCACCAGAACTCAGTTAAGACTAGTGGTTTCTGAGGGGTATAGCATGTGATTAAACCAGTGGACTCCATTTTTATGTATATATTCCCTCATCTCATTTTCTCTGAAGATCACAGGTTATAAACACTTATCATTCCACAAGATTTCAAATAGTAGTTCTGGTTACAGTCCTACAAGCAGGTAAGGTAAACTCACACTCAAAATCTAAGTCAATTTTAGAAAAGATGAACATCTGCCTCTTCAAGGATGGAAAGCATTAATAACAACATGAAAATAAGTGGCTGTTTGGTATTTTAGATGAATGTTGCCATATTGGGTCTTCAGGGTTAGTCTTTGTTAAAATTTAAACCAAGGATTGAACAACCATGGTGAGTGGGAGCCTATATCTTTGGGCATATACAAAGGCTTCATCCCTGACCTGGTGTCTATCAAATTCATTTACCCATTGTGCCAACACTGGAATGGTCAATGGCATGTTGGCTGACATCAGTTGACTGAATTATGTATTTTTAGAACTCCTTTCATGGTGAACTTTATCTGAAGAATATTAACATACAATACAAATACCTTCACACTTTATGCCATCTTCAGTAGGTCAGTCTTCATGCTTCTTCACCACACCTCCTTGACCCAAGTCCTCTAATATTTTTATAATACTTCTATACCACTGACCAGCCAAATAAGTTATTTATTATTTTCTATATGCTATTTCATATTCTTACCTGAGACTGTTTCTCTTTCCACATCAATCGATCGACCAGGTGCAACTGAGAAGTCCAGCCCCAGGTCTAAATTTCATGTGTGATCTTTCAGGCTGTACCAAAGACTTTACCTGGCAGGCCTCATGGGGGGAAGCTGCCCTTCCCACAAAAGATTTGGTGCACAACCAGTGCATTGGAGTCTCGGGAAGGAGTTGCAGGCAAGGATTCAGGCCTATTCCAGCCAGCCATACTCATATATGCATGTCTTCATTCTTAGCTTAGGCACCTCTATTCAGAGGCCTCACCTGAAATATTTTTCAGGTACCTCTTTATGAGGGGTACTTGAAGACACTTTTCTCCACTTCAACTCAACTCTTTGAGACTTGTGCCTTCAGAGAAAAAGAGTATAGAGCACTTAGGGATCACTTCACCCAGCAAACAAAAAAGGCCTGAGAGAATGTGTTAGTTTGCCTCGATAATGAAACAAGTATCTTATTAGACTTAGTGAAGGAGATTGGTTCCTTACAGGAACATCACTACAAACCCCCTTCTTCAGACTACCCTGATAAACTGTGACTTTGCCTACAGAGGAGGTGCAAGGTGTTGAGTGAATGAGACACTGCAAATATCCGAGACCCTCTTCTTCCTCATTTGGGTACCAGGTATGCTGTGGCACACCTGACTCACCAGTGATAAATTCCTTGCCACTCACAAACATATTTGGACCACCCTCACAGAGCCAGCCCTAAAAACACCCTTGGATCTACAGTGAAGTAGTGGGAACAGTACATGATGAGAGCATTAATAGACTCAGATTTCTAGGTTAATTCATGCCTCTCCTGATGTATTGAGGCCACTGCTTGAAGTCAGGCCCATTGTTTCACAACACAATGTGACTCTTTACTGACAAACTTCCTGGCATGCAAAAAGTGGCTATTGGCAAGATAGCTAAGACTGACTAGGCAAAAGAGCAGCTGGAGAGTGGTAAACAGGCATCCTTTGCTGTACCATCCTGGCAAAGGCCTTCCAGAAAAGATCACTGAATCTTATCTCTCAATAATGGGGTCTCAAGGAGGAGATTAAATGGGCTCCCTGCCAAGGAACTTGTGGCCAGGTCCAGGCCATGAGAGGCCCAACAGACAACCCCATGGGGATTCAAGTGGTGGCAGTCCCTATGAGTGACATTGGTGCTGTTTCCTCTGACCCTCCTAGTGGGCATGAAGACGAGCTGAATGGTCCATCCAGTCTCTGCCAGGTCTTTCAGTATTCAAAAATAAAAGCAAGACTAAGAGTTAGACTGAGGTCCCCCACTGAGGGAATAAGAAGCCCTATTTCACAGTCATAGCTCAATGGAGAGATGGGGGGATCTAGTACTTCTTGGGCCTTTGGAGATCAGCACACAAATGACTTATGATTCCCACAACCACTGGCACCAAGATAAGGGGAAACAGATAATGTTGTCTGGAATTGGGTTCTAGGCTACCACCACTAGCACTCTTAACCAGACATGAGTATGGGTGGGTCACTCCAGGTTTCTACAAGTCTCCATTGTATGGCCCCCACCACTGAATGTATAGTTGGTATAGATATATTATGCATGTGCACCCTACTCACCTTCACCTACATCCCTGGCAAGAATTGATGCAGTTAGGTCCCTCTTAGTGGGGCATATGGAAGACGGTTAATTTGCTCCACTACTGACAATTGGTGCTGTTATTCCCCCCAAAGCTAACTACCCTTTGGTCAAACTTAAGGAAAATGAAGTTCTCTAAGAGACTATTTCTCTATTCTATAGCCCTATCTGAAATGTGCACAAGGCTTTGGGTGCCTAGAAACTCACTTTTGAGTATTGGAGGCTCAATGTTGTCATGCCACTCTGGGAATTGGTGGAACCAGATGTTGTGATGGTCACAGAAGATTTGCTCAAGCTAAGAGAACTTGGTGTGCAGCAATTAATATTACAAATGCTTTTCTCAGCATCTCCTTCAAATCAAATTATCAGGATCACTTTGCCTTTATGTGGAATGGATTCCAACATACTGTAATGTTTCCTTAATGCTACCTAAATCATCTGGCTGTCATCAACAGATACGTCATAACCCTGAAAAATGGCACTCCCAGAGAAAATACTAGCCTTCCACTATATTGATGACATCTCCTGGTAGGCATAGATAAGACTATCACCCGACAAAAAGTGGATGCCCCCTTGACCCACAAGTGACAACATGGCCAGTCCATTACTAAAAAGTATAAGGATCTAGCAACTAAGTAAAATTCCTGGGCATAATCCAGGAAGGTGCACAATTGTAGAGCAGATAATTATCAAGCATTTGACTCTCTCTACATGTACAAGTAGAAAGAAAAAGGAGCCCTAACCCACAAGATTCCCTTAGAGGGATCTTCCAATGGGCCATTCAAGTTACTCCCCTAACCCATCCAGGCCCCATCAATTGATATTTGCTGTTTGAGTTACAGGTTTTATCAACCTTCCAGTTTGACAATTGAAACCTATGGTAGAAAAATACTACCACAGGTTAGAGGTGTCTATTGGGCCTTTGGACCCCTAGGCTCCCCAAGTCAGCTTAAAGGAATGCATGCTTTAAGTGATTATTATTGGCTTGCCATTCTGCCTTGGTGGTTACTGAGTGTATGGCCCATGGTCATGAAGTAGTATTGTAACTAGAAATCCCAGTCACATCTTGGGTCTGAACATAGCCCTCAAATTGTCAGGTGGAGAAAGCTAAGAAATTATCTCTAGTGAAATAGAACTGGCACATAGAGAAGTACATAAAATCTAGCCAGGATGGGCTTCAACACCATAAAAAAAGCTTGCAACACCATAAAAAAAGTTTCAGGAGTGCTCCTCTATCCCTAGGCATATGCTCAAAGAGCTACTGCCTCCACTGGGCCAGACGAGACACAGATATAGAAACCTCCTGGACAACTGACAAGCCTGGTTCACTGAGAGCTCTTCTCAGTTAACTTATACCAGGATGGAAAAGGGTACAGCTGCCATCTCATCTGAGAGAGGCCAGTCCCTCACTGAGCACAGTAAAGGATGCTCAGCACAATTAACACTTCATGTAATGTGGATGGTTATCGAAGTCACCCCAGCTGATGAGATGTGCTACATTTTCACTGACTCACAGGCTGTGACCAATGTCCTGGCCATTTGGTTAGGCCACTGGCAGGTCTGACTGCTGTATAAACAAGCTTCCCTGTAGGGGTGAGACATTTAGGAAAAAAAGCAAAACAAAAAAAACCTCCATTCCTAATAAGGTTTTCTTGTCAAGGTTGATGATCACTAGAAAGGCTCTCAGACTGACAAAGGGGAATATAACCAATGAGAAGACCACGTTTCTCAGCTAAACTCAGAGATTGAATTGTGCTCTAATCCAGAACAAGCAGAGGTTCAACCTGTCGCCTTCTGGATCCATGAGAAATTTTGATACCATCCTAGACTGGTCTACATGCACAGACTGCCTCTGTGGCCTGAACATGCCAACATAGCATGGAAAACGTTTTCCTCTCACCAGACCATGGCCAAAGCTAAAAATGCTGCCTGGGAAAAAAAAAATCTCTCTAGCCAATGACCAAGGAGTTTCTGATGAATAGATCACATTGGGCCCCTCATCCAATCAAGAAGATTCCACTAGATCCTGACTGTAGCTGATACTTTCTCTGAATTTGTCCAGGCATCCTTGTGCATTCCGCTGACTCAGGCCACACTATCCATATCACTCAAGACTGTACTTGTCTTGTTCAGGTTTTCTGAGTGGATTTTATTTGATAATGGCTTTAAATTGTGGCCCAAGTTACATATCAACGGGCCCAGCCACAGGACATACAATGAATTCTTTATATTCCATATCACTTCCAAGCTGCAATGATGATTGAGCATTTTCATGGATAATCAAAATACAGACTTAAGTGGCTGATAGCACAAGTAAAGATAACCCCAGCTTGGACATCAGAGGAAAGCAGTCTGGGGTCTCAGTGCAGCAGTTCTCTGAAAGGGTACTTCTAATTCATGCTCTGTGAGTTGCTAAGCTGTCTGACCTCTCCCTTCAATTGTACACCCCTTTTTAATAATTATTGACAGCTGGGTCTCTGGAGGGGCCCCCTGCAAGGGCCTTCCTTCCCCTTCACTCTCTTTCTTAAAACTCAAATACCTGAAAGATTAGAATGGCTATTAAACAACGAGGAGTGGGATACAGTAACCTCCTCTATTTACCACCCGGGTGCACAAGTTGGATTTTTTGCCTACAAGGACTTCAAAAATAATGACCATCAATTTGAGTTCTCTGGTTCAATATTTCCCTTAAGGTGGCCCAGATGCTTTTTCCCATGTAGCCACATGGGATCAATATCAGAATACAAAATGTTACTGAACCACAAAAAGATAGACCAGAAGACTTTCATACGTCATCCTAGAAGATGGATTAAGGGTTCTATCCTTGCTCACAGTACAGGAAAGACTGCCCACATTGCATTCAATGGGGAAAGGTCTCCTTAACTGACACCAGGTGAACACCTTTAAACCTAATAGCCTCTGCAGGACAGGAAGGGTAGAGGAATCTAACCTTTCTTCTCTCTCTCCTGCAGAAGGGCCTGTGACTCCTGCCTTGCCAAATTTGTTGTTTTCTCTTCCACCATCTCCCAGAGGGGTAGATTCCCAGGAAGAGCAGGATGTCAGCATTTCTGGTTTTACCACAGCTCCCTGTTGTGGAGGTTAAGTTCTGGATGAGTGTGGACAAAAGGAGCAAATTGCGGTAAAAGGCAATTGGGAGGAAATTGTTAGGTTCATCTGAGGTATAGGTTAAACTGCAAGTCAGCTGGTTTACTGGAGAGAATTGGGAAAAGACACAGCTGAGAATATCACCCTTGGGGTCAGAACAAATCTCAAAAACTGACTGCAAGGGTAATTATCCCTTCAAAAGAGAGCAAATTTGATTGGATTTATCTGTAATGTAATTTATGGTACTAAACATTGTTAAAAACAATAGAGCATCAGTCAACAATAAATGGAGTTTAACAGCTGGGCATTGTCTAGAAAACAGTCAAAAAGACCCCTGCCAAAAGTCACACCTTAGAGTGACTGTGGACATACCCAAGGCTGTAC
This sequence comes from Macaca nemestrina, assembly GCF_043159975.1. Taxonomy (NCBI): domain Eukaryota; kingdom Metazoa; phylum Chordata; class Mammalia; order Primates; family Cercopithecidae; genus Macaca; species Macaca nemestrina. The sequence goes on along the minus strand of NC_092136.1, from coordinate 96,779,596 downwards.
ACCCAGAGAAGCCACATCAGAGGCTTCACACTGCAGGACAGAAATAGACTTTACAAAAATAATCAAGCCAGTTACTAAACAGGTAAACAAGAAAACAGCAAGTATAAGATGAGGGGTAAGAAGAAGTATAGTACCAGTACCCAGAGCTGCTTAAAAACAATCCAGTTTCCATGAGAATGGTCAATGGGTACAAAAATATAGTTACGTAGAATGAATAAGATGTAGTATTTAATAGCACAACATGGTGATTACAGTGAATAATAATTTACTATACCTTTTAAATAACTAAAAACTTAAAATTTGTATGCTTATAACACAAAGAAATGATGAGTGCTTGAGGCAATGGATACTCCATTTATCCAGATGTGATTATTACTCATTGTATGCCTGTATCTAAATATGTCATGTACCCTATAAATATGTAAATCTACTATGTACCCATAAAAAATAACCAGTTTGCAGCAAAAATTACAAGACCTGCAGCAAAACAGGACAGTATGACCCATACGCTAAGGGGGACAAAAAGCATGAAACATACATTGCCTATTAGAATGAAGAGATGTTAGCTTTAAGAGACAAAAAAAATCAAAGAAGCCATTATAAATATGTTAAAAGAACAAACCATAATTAAATAAATTAAGAAAATTATAATAACAAGATTGCACCAAATAGTGAATATCCATAAAGGGATGTAATTTATAAAAAAAAGAACCAAATGGAAATTCTGGAATTAAAAAGTAGTATAATTTAAATGAAAATTTTACTAGAGATTAGAACTGGCGGAAAGAAAGAATTAACAAACTTGAGGATAAATCAATAGAGATTATGCAATCTGAAGAACAGAGGGCAAAAAATGAAGAAAAATGAATGCAACCTCGGAAAAATACAGGACACCAGGAAGCATACCAACATATATGTAATAGGAATACCAAAAAGAGAAGAGACAGAAAAAGGAAAATAGAAAAAAAAATTTTAAACCATGAAAACATTCCCAATCTATTGAAAAACATTAATCTATATATTTAAGAAGCCCAACAAATTAGTATATAAAACATCACATGATTGGAAGTAAAACACTTCTTAGCAAATGCAAAAGAACTGAAATCATAACAATCTCTCAGACCACAGTGCAATCAAATTAGAAATTAAGAATTTAAATTAGAAATTAAAAATTTACTTAAAACCAAACAATTAATTGAAAATTCTATAACCTGCTCCTGAATGACTTTTTTGTAAATGAAGAAATTAGGGCAAAAACCAAGAAGTTCCTTGAAACTAATGAGAACAAAGATACAACATACCAGAATCTCTGGGACACAGCTAAGGCAGCGTTAAGAGGCAGATTTGTAGTACTACAATGCCCACATCAAAAAGCTAGAAATATCTCAAGTTAACAAGCTAATATTACAACTAAAAGAACTAGAGAACCAAGAGCAAACCAACCCCAAAGCTAGCAGAAGACAAAAAATAACCAAAATCAAAGTTGAACTGAAACAGATTGAGATATGAAAAAACATTTTAAAAAATCAGTAAATCTAGGAGTTGTTTTTTAAGAAACAATTGATAAAATAGCTAGCTAGACTAATAAAGAAGAAAAGAGAGAAGATTAAAATAAAAGCAATCAGAAAAGACAAGAGGGATATCACCACTGACCTCACAGAAATACAAATAACTATCAGGGAATATTATAATCACCTCTATGCACACAAACTAGAAAATCTAGAAAAAAAATGGATAAATTCCTGGACACATACACCCACCCAAGACTAACCCAGGAAGAAACTAAATCCCTGAACAGACCAATAAAGAGTTCTGAAATTTAGGTGGTAATAAATAGTCTACCAATCAAAAACAGGCTACAACCAGACAGATTAATGGCTGAATTCTACAAGATATACAAAGAAGAGCTGGTACCCTTGCTGCTGAAACGATTCCAAAAAAAAAAAAAAAAAAAAAAAAAAAAAAAGAAGAGGGAGTCATCCCTAACTCATTCTATGAGGCCAGCATCATCCTGATATCAAAACCTGGCAGACACACAACAGCAAAAAAAGAATACTTCAGGCCAATATTGTTGATGAACACCAATGCAAAAATCCTCAGCAAGATACTGGCAAATTGAATCTGACAGCACATCAAAAAGCTTATCTAAAATGAACAAATGGGCTTATCATCCCTGGGATGCAGGGTTAGTTCAACATACTCAAATCAATAAATTGAGTCATTACTTAAACAGAACTAAAAACAAAAACCACCTGATTATTTCAGTAGATGCAGAAAAGTATTTTGATGAAAACACTGCTTCATGTTAAGAACTCTCAATAAACTGGGTATCGAAAGAACACACCACAAAATGATAAGAGCCATCTATGATAAACCCTCAGCCAATATCATACTGAATGAGATAAAGCTGAAAGAATTGTCCTTGAAAACTGGCACAAGACAAAGATGCCCTCTCTCACTACTCCTATTCAATATAATATGGAAAGTCCTGGCCAGAGCATGCAGACAAGAGAAAGAAAGTGTATACAATTAGGAAGAAAGCAAACTATCCCTGTTTGCACATGACATAACCCTATATCTAGAAAACTCCATAGTCTCAGCCCAAATGCTCCTGAAACTGATAAACAACTTTAGCAATGTTTTAAGATATAAAATCAACATTTTGAAAAATCGCTAGCATTCTTATATGCCAATGATCATCAAGCCGAGAGCCAAAGCAGAAATGCAATTCCATTTACAATTACTACATAAAGATGAAAACAACTAAGAATACAGTTAACCAGGGATGTGAAAGATTTCTAAAAAGAGAACTACAAAACACTGCTCAAAGAAATCAGAGATGACACAAACAAATGGAAAATCATTTCATGCTCATGGAGAGGAAGAACTAATATTGTTAAAATGTGCCATACTGCCCAAAGTTATTTATAGATTCAGTGCTATTCCTATTCAACTATCACTGACATTCTTCACAGAACTAGAAAAAAAAATTTAAATTCATAGAGAACTAAAAAAGAGCCTGAATAGCCAAGACAATCCTATGCAAAAAGAATAAAGCTGGAGGCATCACACTACCTGACTTCAAACTATACAGTTGGGATAACAGGATATCCACATGCAGAAGATTGAAACTGGACCCCTTCCTTACAACATATACAAAAATCAACTCAAGATGGATCAAAAACTTAAATATGAAACCCAAAAGTATAAAAAACCTAGGCAATACCATTCAGGACATAGGAATGAGCAAAGATTTCATGATGAAGATACCAAAAGCAATTGTAACAAATGCAAAAATTGACAAATGGGATCCAATAAATCTAAAGAGCTTCTGAACAGTAAAGGAAACTATCAAGAGAGTCAACAGACAACTTACAGAATGTGAGAAAATTTTTGCAATCTATGCATCTGACTAAAGTTTAATATCCAGCATTGATCAGGAACTTAAAGAAATTTACAAGATAAAAACAACTCCATTAAAATGTGGGCAAAGGACATGAACAAACACTTTTCAAAAGAAGACATTCATGTGGCCAATAATCGTATTTAAAAAATCTTGACATCACTGATCATTAGAAAAAGGTGAATCAAAACCCCAATGGGATACCATCTCACTCCAATCAGAATGGCTCTTATTAAAAAGTCAAAAAATAACAGATGCCATTGTGGTTGTCAAGAAAAAGGAACACTTATACACTGGTATTGAGAATATGGAAGTCAACCTAAATGCCCATCAATGATAGACTGGATTTAAAAAATGTGGTACATATACACCATGAAATACTATGCAGCCATAACAAAGAATGAGATCATGTCCTTTGCAGGAACGTGGATGGAGCTGAAGGCCATCATTCTTAGCAAACTACTACAGGAACAGAAAGCCAAATATCACATGCTCTCACTTATAAGTGGTAGCTAAATGGTACAATCACATGGACAAATAGAGGGGAACAACACACACTGCAGTCTATCAGAGTGTGGAGGATGGGAGAAAAAAAATAACAAGTACTAGGCTTAATACCTGGGTGTTGAAATAATCTGTACAAAAACCCCCCATGACGCAAGTTTACCTATGTAACAAACCTGTACCCCTGAACATAAAATAAAATTTAAAAAGAAAGCAAACTAAAAGCCAAAGGCAAGAAGAAATCTTGAATTAAGCAAGCAAACTATTATGTATCTCTTACAAAGGAATCTCAAAAAGATTAACAGTAGAATTCTTATGAAAAAAATGGCATCAAAGGGTAGTAGGATAAGATGTTTAAAGTGCTTAAGGAAAAAACTGTCAATCTCCTATATCCAGCATACATGTATTTTAAAACTGAAAGAAAAATAATTACATTCTTAAGGAGACAAAAGCAATGAAAATCTTTTGCTAGCATACCCACCTTACAGTAAATGCGAAAGCATGTTTTTCAGGCTGAATGCTAGTGACCTCAGACCGATTTCTACTCATAAACACACTCAAAATAACACCAAAAAAAGGTAATTGTGCAGTTATAAAAGACAGTATAAACCTTTCTTCTCCTTAACTGATTTAAAAAGCTGATGTATAAAGCAATATGCAAATAATATTTTGTTGTGCCTATAACAAATAAAAATTAAACATATTTGTCAGTAACAGGAGGTCAGAGTGGGAACAAAGTTGTATTGGGCTAAGAAAACAACTCCAGATGGTAACACGGATCTATGGGAAAAATTGACAAGAACCAGAGATGATAAATAAGAAGTTTAATATAACAAGAGCTTGTTATACTTATTCTTTCTTTAAGCAAACCTCCATCACCTGCCCAATCTAAGATAGTATCTTCTGTCTACATCATTGTTTCTTAAAGTCACTATTTTTTTCTCTGTTTATAGTCCATGCACTCATCATATTCTCTTTAATGATTAAGGCTTCAGTCAAATAAAGAAAAATCCAAAAAATGAAAATACCTTTCTGGCAACTAATGCTTTTAGTTTTTTAGCACAAACTTTTTCTGAGGAAAGAGTCAACAAAAGAACTTGGGCAATTGCAAGGAACAGGGGAACGGACAATGCAAAATAAACATATATTTTAGTAAATTCTCTATCTGCTCAAGCATATAAACTGTCATCTTCACAATGTTTATTTCCTATCTTTTATTGTCTAACCAACTTATGAATTCCTGAAAAATGTTTGTTAAAATAAAACATTATGATTGCTGCTTTGACAGTACTTTTTTGTGTTTTATTGACATTATATTATATGTCCTATGATGATATTTCCATTGCATAAATATTTATGATCCTTACTTCTTGGGAGATTGAAACTTTTATTACTATATAATATCACTTTTCCCCATTTAATATTTTAGCCTTAAAATTATTTTCCTTACTTTTACTTATTTTGTCTTATTATTTGTTAGCATTTATCTATTAAATATTTTCCAGTACAATTTTTGCTCTCTCAGGCATTGTTCTATTAAATAGTATATGTCTTCAAGATATTACAATTTTCAAGAGTTTACCCTGACTCCTGCCTATATCTTTCTTTTGTGCTCTGATTGTTTAATCAATCAAGTATCTCTGGATAATACCTCATAAAATTGCTTAAAATGTTATTGTCTTTTAACGGTACCCTGCCTTGTTTCCGGTCCCCTTATAGGTTTATTCTAGAAGAATAGAAAGACAAGCATATACGAATATATGTCCACATTAGATGGATATACAGAGACACAGATATAGTTTCCATCCTTTCAAAATTATTTGGATGAAAAAGAAAGAATATGCATATGTTTTGCATGCCCTCTTTAAATATGATGAACTTAGGTTCACAGAGAGTAAGTGATTTGCCCAAACTCAAAGAATGAATTAATAAGCAGAAAGAAAACTAAAGCACTGAGCTCTTAATTTCTATTCAAGAGCCCTTTTCACTAAAGTGTATCTTCAATACACACATTTTTAAAATTTATAGCACATAAAAAATTAACTAAAAACATAATGGTTTCGAGAAAGCACTTCTAAAAGACTTTTATAAGTATTGCTTAGAATTGAAATGTAGCAATTGTTACAGAAGCTCTCCACTTATTAAACTGGAAATAGCTCCCTCTTTAATAAAACCAATGCATTAGAAAGTCAATGTATACCCTATTGATGTGCTCATTAGAAGTGGAGACTGAGTTACAAAGATCAATCACCAGCTATCCAATGCAGGATTTCAAGGGGACATCATTGGCCCTGCCCCCACATACCAATCTATAGGTGTTCTATCTCTAAATCATCCATAGTGCTCAGTTCTTTATTTCTTCCTGATTTAGCTAACCTTTCTCCAGCATTTCATATCATTTTTAATCAAAAATTTCTCTCCTGTTTATCTCTAACCTGTTTATTGACCCTGTGTTTATAGGCAGGACTCAGATATGACAGAAATTGAAAGCTGTAGGAGGCTGCAAAGTTGGATCATTTTTATTGAAGCTCTCAGAAGATTAACCACATGACCCTGTGATTTATAACAGCAGTTATAAGCCAAGGAGTTTCATACAATTGAATAGATTTCACAAATATTCTCCACACTAAAACTCACAAAGGCTGCTTTTTTCTACTAACCATTTTTACTGGTATTGTTATTGTTAATGGACAAATAAAAGAAAAATTACTCTGAGATTAACATGCCAGATTTTAACTCTAAATTTGTTATGTCCCAAAGAATAAATTCACATTATAAAAATGAGTCCAACTTCGAATTAGAAACAGGGTACACAGTGAATAAATAAACAGAGTAATTCTCCAAAGGAGGATCTAAAATGGGAGTAAAATTAAAGTGACCTTGAAAGATTGGAAAATGTCCTGCAAAAGGGTACATTTTAGAAGGAAAAAAGTACCAAGAGATCCTTTTAGAAGATAAATAATTTAGAATTCCAAATATTGGATATAATATTGAGTCAGTCCCCTTCCCATATACCACTGATTTCATATATATACACACATATATAAAAATGTATATATACACACACACATATATACCTATATAAATATATATATACACATATATACATAGAGAGAAAGAGAAAAGAGAAAGAACACACTTTTCCACAAAGTACTATTATAAGGGATCCTATGTCCCCATGTCAGTTCACAAAGACATAGAACTCATAATAAAGCCAGTTACTTGACATGTATATTTAAAGTAAAAAACATATACTGAAAAGTTATTTTTCTTTTAAACATTAAAATACTATTTAAGTTTATAGTCTATATAAGAAAAATAAACAAATACAAAGTTTGTCAGAGCATTAACTGATGCTTGTTATTGCTTTTACTTGTTGTCAATTAATAGCCTACTTGCAAACAAATTGAGCCCATTTATGAGTTATGCAACAAAAAAGTATAAAACACTGATGGAATCATTTTTTGCTTCATATTCTCTCTCCTTCACCATTCCCAGAGATATACACCCTGTAGTGCAGAAATGTTGTTGTTTATGTACAGCATTGTACAGAGACAGCAAACTGTTTAGAACAAAGTGATTACATTCCAACAAAATGACAGTGTTTCGTTATTGGAGATATTCAGTAGGTCTCTGTGTTCTCTAGAGGCTAAACAGATTTCTTTTGCTAATACTGTGAAACAAAAAACAGAAGAGACTAACAGAAGGTTTAGAGAAGAAAGCACAAAGGGTGCCAGAAATATCGGTCCTGGTCCTCCCTTGCCTTCTATCTCTTTGGAGGATGACAGAATGGTATCAGAAAGATATTTCCCAATGGATGGATGGATTTTAATATAAAAACTGGGACTTGCTTTCCCTCTGGTAATTTCTGAAAGCTAACAATCTTATTATTCCGTGGGAATTAGCATAGAACCATGCTATTACCTGAGTGGCTACTCAGTCAAGCAGAGGAAGACAACCCAGAGAAGAGACTGAGGGTATACCTTGCTTTTGCAGAGCCCAAATAGAGACACAGCTGACCTTCTGTTTTTCTGTCATGGAAAAGGCCAAGTAGAAGTTGCCTAAAAGAAACATGTGACCAAACCAGACCAAACCAGACTGAATAGGAGGATCTTTTCCCATACATAACTATCAATCGCATTAACAGACACTCTTTCCTCCCTGGCCCTCTACCTATAAGGAGGGAGGGAAGTGAGACCCATGAGTATACACACTCAAGAGAGAAGAGTGCAGAGGAAGGAAGTTCAGAAAGGAAGGATATTGAACTCTAAAAAGTGACTGAAATAATGACTATATCAAACTTCTTCCTGACTATTCACCCAAGAGAAACAAATTTTGATAACTAGATTAATGATGAATGATACTGGAATGGATGAAGATTTAACCAAGAATGGGGGGAAAGTTAAGATTCCTCCTCTCAGCAAATTTATGGATCCAGAGCCAAGAATTATATGGGTAGTTTTCAAACTAAAGCAAGCTTTATATTTGAAGACATCTATATTTGAAGACATTTGAGAGTTATCAGATAAACCAGGTACACACAGTAGGTAAGTACAGAGTTGAATGATGTAGAGGTATGCAGCTCACCTAAGCTAGGACCATCAAAGTCCCTATCCAGAAAATGAAGACTTGAAATGCCAAGAGTATTCTATTTCAATCTGCCTTGTCTTTTGCTTTTGAAACTTCTATTGTTACTGCTTTTGCTGTTGTTTTGTATTTTGGCATTTAATTGGGTTCATTGATTGAGCTTAGCTATCTGCTCTATCAAGCTTTGTCCTAAGGGGTTCAGAAATAATCAGCTCAGCCTGAGTCACATGGCTACCCCCTGGGAAAAAGTAAACAGGATACTGTAGTTGAATGGTTAAGGCAGAACCAGTTGTGACGGGAAAGAGGACACTCCCACAAAGAAAAGGTACTAAAGGAAAAAAAAATGTAAGCTTACCACCTGAGTAAAAGAACAAGAAAAACAGAGGAAGACATTAAAGAGAATAGTTATGTGAAAAATTCTAGACTAAGAATTCCTACTGAACTTCACAGCTAAATCAAAAAGAGAAAAAATAATGAAATTGTTCCTGAAAACTAATAAGATAATGCAGAGCAGATAATTGGGAGAAATAAAACTTAGCTGCATAGTACATAGTGCTTTCCTTAGAAGGTTTATATAACAATCCTCAATTAAAAAAGAAAAAAGTAAGTATTAGGACAGGAAGAAAGAGTGGGCATCATATATTAAATTATGATTATATGATGCCTTATTTTGAGAATTAAAGGAAAACTACCAACCATTTAACCTTCTGATAATCTGATGTATTAGTCCATTTTCACACTGCTATAAAGATACTACCTGAGACCGAATAATTTATAAACAAAAGAGGTTTAATTGACTCACAGTTCCACATGGCTGGGGAGGCCTCAGGAAAGTTACAATCATGGCAGAAGGCAAAGGAGAAGCAAGCACCTTCTTCACAAGGCAGCACGAGAGAGAGAGAGAGAGAGAGAGAGAGAGAGAGAGAGAGAGAGAAGGAGAAAACACCAGACACTGATCAAACAACCAGATCTCATGAGAACTCACTCACTATCAAGAGACCAGCATGGGAGAAACCACCTCTATGATCCAGTCACCCCCCACCAGGTACCACCCTCAACACATGGATTACAAATTGGATTACAATTTGAAATGAGATTAGGGTGGGAACACAGGCAAATCATATCATTCTACCCTTGCCCCTCCCAAATCTTATGTCCTTTTCACATTTCAAAACCAATCATGCCATCATGTCTTTCCAACAGTCCTCCAAAGTCTTAACTTATTCCAGCATTAACTCAAAAGTCCAAACCAAAGTTCCATCTGAAACAAGGCAAGTTGTTCTGCCTATGAGCCTGTAAAATCAGAAGCAAGTTAGTTACTTACCAGATACAATGGGGATGCAGGCATAGGGTAAACACACCCACTCCAAATGGGAGAAATCGGCCAAATCAAAGGGGCCACAGGCCTCAAGCAACTCTGAAACCAGGCCAGGCAGTCATTAAATCTTAAAGCTCCAAAATCTTTTTTGACTCCTTGTCTTATATCTAGGACATGCTGATGCAAGGAGTGGGCTCCCACAGCCTCAGGCAGCTTTGCCCCTGTGGCTCTGCAGGGTACAGCCCCTGTGGCTGCTTTCATGGGCTGGTGTTGAGTGCCTGAAACTTTTCCAGGTACATGGTGTAAGCTGTCGGACAATCTACTTTTCTGGGGTCTGGAGGATGGTGACCTTCTTCTCAAAGCTGCACTAGACAGTGCCCCAGTGGGGTCTCTTTGTAGGGGATTCCACCTCATGTTTCCCTTCCACACTGCCCTAGCAGAGGTTCTCCATGAGGGCTCTGCCCCTGCCTGGACATCGAGGCATTTTTATACATCCTCTGAAATCAAGGCAGAGGTTCCCAAACCTTAACTCTTGTCTTCTGTGTACTTGCAGGCTGAACACCACATGGAAGCTGCTAAAGCTTGGGGCTTGTATCCTCTGAAACAATGGCCCAAGCTGTATCTTGGCCCCTTTTAGCCATGGCTGTAGCTGGAGCAGCTGGGATGCAGGGCACCAAGTCCTGAGGCTGCACAGAGCAGCAAAGCCCTTGGCCTGACCCACAAAACCATTTTTCCCTTCTAGGCCTCCAGGCCTGTGTTGGGAGGGGCTGCTCTGTAGATCTCTGGAATGCATTGGTGACATTTTCCCCACTGTCTTGGTGATTAACATTCAGCTCATTACTTATGCAAATTTTTGTAACAGGCTTCAATTTATCCCCAGAAAATTTGCTTTTGTTTTTTACCACATGGTCAGGCTGCACATTTTCCAAACCTTTAGGCCCTGCTTCCATTGTAAACATAAGTTCCAATTTCAAACCATCTCTTTGTGAGCATATATAACTATATGCTTTCAGGAAATGCCAGGTCACATCTTGAATGCTTTGCTGTTTAGAAATTTCTTCTGCCATATACCCTAAATGATCTCTCTCAAGTTGGAAGTTCCACAAATCTCTAGGGCAGGGTCAAGACGCTGCCAGTCTTTTTGGTAAAGAATAGTAGCAGTGACCTTTGCTCCAGTTTGCAATAAGTTCCTCATGTCCATCTGAGACCATCTCAGCATGGATTTCATTGTCCATATCACTATCAGCATTTTGGCCAAAACCATTCAACAAGTCTCTAGACGTTCCAAACTTTCCCACATATTTCTATCTTCTTCTGAGCCCTCCAAATTTGTATGACTTATGCCAGTTACCCAGTTACGAAGTCACTTCCACATTTTCAAGTTATCTTTATATTAACAGCAGTGCTCCAAACACATGGTACCAATTCTCTGTATTAGTCTGTTTTCACATTGCTATAAAGATACTACCTGAGACTGGATAATGTATAAACAAAAGAGTTTATTTGACTCACATTTCCACATTGCTGGGGAGGCCTCAGGAAACTTACAATCATGGCAGAAGGAAAAGGAGAAGTAAGAACCTTCTTCATAGGCAGCAGGACGTAGAGAGAGAAAGGGAAAGCACCAGACACTTATCAAACAACCAGATTTCATAAGAACTCACTCTCTCTCAGGAGAACAGCATGAAGGAAACTACCCCCATGACCTAGTCACCTCCCACTTGGTCCCTCCCTCGACACCTGGGGATTACAATTCAGATTACAATTTGACATGAGATTTGGGTTGGGACACAGCCAAACCATACCACCTAATCAGTACTCAGAGAGATTGATGGGTAAAATGTGGTCTTTGTTTTAGTGATTTTCCAAACTCAGGTGCATCCTAGAATCACCAGGAGTGCTTATACAAAACAAGGACTTCATTGGTTTAAATTGAAGCCTGAGAAGCTGTATTTAACAATGCCTCTAGCAATTCTGATTTAGGTAACCATGCTTGGGCACTATTCAACTTTATATATACTATTCTCTCAAATATTGACTGTCTGAACCATTTATGTAATAGGACATTGGATGTGTTTCCCGTAGATCCATCTGCCTTTGCCCTGCTCTCCTCTGTCTGTCATTGGTGTGTGTAGGAGCCTAGGAAAGCAGTTGACTCTGTAGGCTCTTTTTCCTAGGCTGCTGTATCTGGCTTCCAGATGGGTTTAGTGAAGGGGAAGTACTAGTAGGACTTTTGATAGGAGGGAAAAAAGAAAGGCCAGGGTATTCCTACTATCACCACCACCACCATCCCTACACTTCTACCACACTCCTTTACTCCCACCATCACCCCTGCCTGAGGTTGCATTTGAAATGTTGGTCTTGTCTCTTTCATGGCTCCACCTCTATGACGGGCAGTCCTTAGTAGAGTGCCCTGACTTCTGTGGTTTGGTGACCATATCTCATTTCTTTTCCTGGACTTTGGAGAGCCCTGGAAATAGAAGTCATTTCCAGCTGTTGTTGAGCTCTTGGTTGCTTCACAGTCCCCTGTTTGCATTCACAGTCTTCCATAATCCTTGTGACTGATTATCTGTATTAAATTATTTCAATTTAAAAACCTACAGTGAAATTCAACCATATCATGCCTGATGCTGTGTGATTAATTGAAAGGAGATCAACATATTTCAGATAACAGTCACATATGTAATAAAATTGACATTTCAGATGACAGTTGAATAGGTAACAAAGGTTCCTATAAATATACATAAAGATGACTTGTAATTTTCACCATTTAGAAGGCTACCATAGTGCTGTATTAGAGTGGAGATGAGTTTCATTATTGCCTAGATATACAGTAGACTATACTAAGAAAACAGCTTTCTATTGACTCAAATATTGTAACATCTTTGGTAAAAACCCATTTTCTTCATAATATACAGAAAAGTTAGTTTGTCCTAAAACTTTTGATAGCAGAAGTTATCAATTATTTTATCATAAAAGAAGTTTCATTTGGTTCCTCTGGGATAGAAAAGTTAGGGTCTTCAAAACACACTCATAGATCACTGAAAGAGTTTCCAGGATTATTTGATTTGGGCATAGTCAATATAGTTGCTATTACTGAGGAGTAATTATCCAATAAATTTGGTTAGATCCTAAGTTACTCCCAGAATATGAAAAGCAACACACTATTATTAAAACTGTACTGATAAAATATTTTTATTTATATTGAATGCAGATATTTTTAAAACACCTTTCATGAGAGAAGAAACAGAATATAGATGCGGACTTATTTATGTGGCAGTTCTAGGAGGTTATCTTTTCTCCAAATATTCTCGTGGTTGCCATCACTGATTATTATAGAAGATTGGGTGATATTGTTAGCTAATTACACTAAAAAGTTGACTACATATATACTTATTAACAGCTAGAAATTTAACATACAACTTTTCACCCAATTAGCAACAATAACTAGGTAAAATGAGACTCTACCAGAGCATCTTCTCAAAAGAATGTTTATTACATGGCACTACACTTGTAAGTAACTGCTACCTTCCCTGTTAGAATGAAAACTCCATGAAGGCATAAACTATTGCTATTTTATCTCTAGTCACAGTATTTAGGACAGTCCCTGGCACAGAGCAATTGATGAGAAAATATTGGTAGTGTGGAAATTAATTAAACTGAACTAAATTGAATTGAGAGGATTGAGTTTTTAATTTATATTTTGTACTAAAATCTTTCTGCATCATCATGAAACCTCCTAATATAAACGATTTTCTCTCCTTCCTTGTCCTGGAGAAAAAGAGAGACTATGAGACTCTCAAGACTCTCCATCTTTTCCGTTGAGGTCAGGGGACCAGGAATGAAATGGCAGCCAGGCCTGCACATGTGGCTTACTCAGTGGTTACTGAATTGATTCTCTGCTATCCTTACTTTTGACCAATGTGACCAAAAAGAAATATCATCTCTTAAAAATACCCCTGTTTAAGATATCAAATTATTTCTCATAAGTAAATGATAAGTGGGAAAGAGAGAATATATTATTAGAAGTAGCCATACACCTGACAGTTATGCACACACAGATATCCTTTAAATTAAAAAGTAAGACATGGATGCAGCTGGAAACCATCATTCTTAGCAGACTATCACAAGAATAGAAAACCAAACACTGCATGTTCTCACTCATAGGTGGGAATTGAACAATGAGATCACTTGGACACAGGAAGGGGAACATCACACAACGGAGCCTATTGTGGGGTGAGGGGAGTGGGGAAGGATAGCATTAGGAGATATACCTAATGTAAATGACGAGTTAATGGGTGCAGCACACCAACATGGCACATGTATACATATGTAACAAACCTGCATGTTGTGCACATGTACCCTAGAACATAAAGTATAATAAAAAAATTAATTAATTGGCCCGACCGCTTTCCGGGAGACTGTAGTCGAAGGCCCTGAGTCAGCCATAATGGCAGGTGAAGAAATTAATGAAGACTATCCAGTAGAAATTCATGAGTATTTGTCAGCGTTTGAGAATTCCATTGGTGCTGTGGATGAGACGCTGAAGACCATGATGTCTGTTTCTAGAAATGAGTTGTTGCAGAAGTTGGACCCACTTGAACAAGCAAAAGTGGATTTGGTTTCTGCATACACATTAAATTCAATGTTTTGGGTTTATTTGGCAACTCAAGGAGTTAATCCTAAGGAACATCCAGTAAAACAGGAATTAGAAAGAATCAGAGTATATATGAACAGAGTCAAGGAAATAACAGACAAGAAAAAGGCTGGCAAGCTGGACAGAGGTGCAGCTTCAAGATTTGTAAAAAATGCCCTCTGGGAACCAAAACCAAGAAATGCATCAAAAGTTGCCAATAAAGGAAAAAGTAAAAGTTAACTTTTTGTTTTGATGTACACATATTCAAAAAGTACATCTTTTTTTTTCCCCCTCCACAAAATAATTCTGTGGCAGGACAAGTTTAAATGTATTTCTTATTGAATTAATATGTTAATTTACAGTAAATATGTAAAGCTAAATACTTTCCTTGCCAAAGATTGTTATCTTTATTGATTTGCACTGAAGATTTTAACATTGTGATATATTATATATTTATAATTTACCATCTCTTTTGATGAGACTCTTATTTCTTTATATAGGTCAATCTTGCAAGTACCATTTTATAAGCAGCTGTGAAATTTACGTGAAATGTTCTTTGTAAACATTTGTACTATTTTAAATGAATAATGACCTTATGATGTATGCTATCTGTAGGCCGAAATTACAGGTACATCTGTTTTCACTATATGACATTAAGAAAGCATGAAATGACTTAAATGTTCATTTTTTTCTGTAGTTATTTTATCATGTTTTCATGATTTTAGGAATTACTGCTTTGTTGATATTCAAAGTGTGAAACTAAAACTTTATGGTTGTACTTTAATTCTTGGCATGTTGCCTCTATGTCCCATTTAAAATAAAATACATTCTCATTAACTTTAGATGGGAAATAAGGTTGTATGTTGATGGATGAATTTTGGCATGATGACCATACTCTCTCAATAAAGGCTGAAAATGTTGTAAAAAAAATTAATTAATTAATTAAAAAGTACAACAAATTATTTAAATAATTTGCAGCTATAGATATGGTTCATAAAATAAAATCATATGTAGGAGTAGGTGTGCTGGATCATTCCATTGTCAATTTCATAGAGCTGGGAACAATGTGATTCAGAATTCCCTTCCCTATATGGTTCCAGGTCAGAGTTGGACAAAATAGGAAGCTGTATCAGGTTTGAGATGCAAAAAAAATGGAGTAATGATGTCTAAGTCTGCTATAACAAAATATCATGGACTGGATGGCTGATAAACAATATAAATTTATTTCTCACATTTCTGGAAGCTTGGAAGTCCATAATAAAAGCACCAGCAGATTTGATATCTGGTGAAGACTTGCCCCTTCATATATGGTCATCTTCTCCTTTTGTATTCACATGACAGAAGGGGTGAGGGATCTCTCTGGGGCTTCTTTTATGGCACTGATCTCATTCATGAGGGCTCTACCCTTATGGCCTAATCACATTCCAAAGACCCCACCTCCTAGTACCATCACCTTGGGTTTTGGAATTTCATCATATGAATTTGAGGGGGATGCGTGCATTGTCTACTACAAACAGCCATTATGCTCTGAAAGATTCCAAGGTCTTAATTCTATAATGGACAGACACAGAGGCACACACCTGGGTCCAGTGTGCCATCTCTTTCCTCCACTTTGTATCCAGTTTTTTTCCCCAACTGATGGCCAGGCTGAAGAACAACAGCCTCAGCCCTCCCCTAGATGCTTACCTGTTCACCCCAGAGTTATTAACTGCACAGACACCAGAGCTATCCATAGCCCAGTGTCCCCTTGGCTGCACCCATAAGGCAACTTGTTTGTCAAATATCCTGAAAGGTTCTACTTGTCCACCTGTGCCAGGGATCTTCCAGCTCCCACATCTAGAACTCTGCTTTTTTAGTTCCCCCTACAACTGTATAATGAATCTTTTATCACACATCACCTGTAGTGCTTCTGCTTCCCTAACTAGACTCAACTGATAAAATGGATTTTTGATATCAAACATTATTGTTAGGATATCTCTCTTCTTCAGTTTCATCAAATTAGATATCAATACCTATTGATAGCAGTAATCTTATCTTAATTTTAAAAGATTTGTGGAATAAAATGTGCTATTCTTTTACAAAGAGAACTGCATTATATTCAGATACTATGTAACTTCTAGAGAACCTTCATAATATTTTATATTAGTAATATCATAAGTAAATTGACACCAATGTAATTCTAATTATTTATATAATAATATCAGGATGTTATTATTTGAAACCTTTTATTTTCAATTTTTAAATATTTGTTGTTTAATATATATTAATATAAGTGATATCAGGAGAAAAGTCCATGTTTTATCTCTTCCTCCTATTAATGTCTCACTACAGAAAATTATGTCCAAAAACATAAAGAAGTGTTTAAGGAATCAGAGATTGTTTGACCTAAAAGAGGCTCAAAAGCTAATTCCCCATACCTTTGTTCCTATTCTTGTGATTTCACTTACCCATTTTATACAGATATATATTATTGACTAGACTATGAGTTTGAGAGCAAATTTTCTTGAGAACAAGAATTGCATCCTATCTATATCGGAATCCCCAGTGACTAGCATAGTATCTGACACAGGTTGGCATAACATTTTTGAATAAATGAATGAGTGAAGTATTTGTCCACCCTTGCCTTCTGTCAGGTACCCTTTTCTACTTACTATAGCTACATAACAAATTATTCTAAAACTTATTGGTTAAAAACAAAAAGTCATTTGGTATATCTCATTGTTTCTGTGGTTCAGAAATTAAGGAGCAGCTGAGCTAGCTGGGTGGCTCTGGCTTAGCGTTTCTCATGGTGTTATAAACAGATGGTGGCAGAGACTGGGGTCATCTCAAATGTTTCTTCATTCCTTTGTCTGGTGTAGTGTTAGGAATACTCAAACAGCTGCGACCAGAACACTCAGGGCTCCTCGCACATCTTCTCTCTGTGTCTTTATAGTCTCTCCATATGATCTCCATAACATGGAGGCTTTAGTTGTAGCCAGACTTCTTGAGGATGGCTCAAGACTCCCAATGTCTCTAAAAGAGAGACAGGCGGATGCTATATTGCCTTTATTGATCCAGCTTAGAAGTCATGTGGCATGGTGCCATTTTCACCCCTTTCTATTCACTAGAAGTGAGTAAATAAGGCCAATCTACATTCAAGGCAAGGAGAATTAAGCTCTCCCTTGTATGGGAGGAGTATCAAAGAACTTGCAGACAGGCTTTAAAGCTTCCATATACCTTATACAAATTCACACAAATATTTGATGCTTTCTTAAGTCACACTACTCATCAGTTTTGATACTCTACCAAAAATACACACACACACACACACAAAAATTAGCCAGGAGTGGTGGCATGCACCTGTAGTCCCAGCTGCTCGGGAGGCTGAGACAGAAGAATTGCTTGAACCCAGGAGGTGGAGGTTGCCATGAGCCAAGATTGCACCACTGCACTTCAGCCTGGGTGACAGGCGGAGGCTACATCTCAAAAAAAAAAAAAAAAAAAGAAGAAGAAGAAAAGTAAAAAGAACGGGTCTACGTTTTCGTATTAAAAGCTTTCTAATATATTGATAAGCTCAGAAAATGGTTATCATGAATATAACAGTGGATTTCACTTGCATCAGGTTCTAACTTTCCCTTTAGACAACCAACATCCCTCTAAATGTCAAAGCTCTAACTTCTGTTTTGAGGGTGTTATAATACCCACAGCCATCACAAAGTGGAGTTTCCATAAGGGATAGTTTATAAGGGGCTCAGCAAAGTTGTAAAGCACAGACACTTCTGCTGGATGGTTCATGAGCATAATGCAGATTTCTGTTTAAAAAAAAAAAAAAAGAAAAAGAAAAAGCCTTCACCAGAGAGTAAGGAGCATATTCCAGCAAGCCTGGGAGTTTATTTCAGTGGTTAAGAGTAACTATCAGTCATTGGCTCCCCTCTGTGTGATCCCTCAAATTTGGCAACATACTATGTTGGGTTGTCTCTCAAAACTTACTTCCTGTTTTTTATGTGGACCTTCCCTGTGTCGTCTCTGCTTAGGTCCAGTGGACTTTCCATCTCATGCACATGAGCTCCTGAATAAGCCTACAAATTAAATTCTCACAGAGTGAAATAATATGACTCCAACGTTGGAATATTCCAACATTCTCTTTTCTGTTTTTGTAGCATAAATTCTATGTCCTTCTTATTTCAGTAGACTTTACTTTTGATAGCCAAGGGGCTTTTCATTCAATAAGCAAATATATATTAATCACCTTTTATATGCCACACACTACTTTACATATTTAGGATATTTCAAATGAGCAAAACAAGTAAATATCTCTGTTCTTGTAACTCTACAATGAACATAACAAATAAATTATATAATGAGAAGTGCTGTGGATAACATATGAAATACAGCAGAGAAAGGCTGATCAGAGCAGGAAAGGGGAAGGCAGGTTGAATACCAAAAGCTTTGCTTTCACAATCACTTTTTTTTTTTTGATATATGCTTTAAGACAAGGATATTTCAGAAGTACAAAACTAAACTTCTTTCTTTTTCATTCCTACAACTCCCCTAATGTTCCTCAAGGCAATGTATTATCTCTGCCTGCTAAAGGCAAAGCTGTTTTGCAGAAGTGTGGAAAAGAAAGGCACACAAATTAACATTTTAGGATGCTCTCTCATTATATCAGTATTAGAGCCTACACCTTCCAGAGACAAGAATCTTCTTACAAGTATTAAATTCCTCACTTATTCTTACTAAGATATAACTATTATTTTTAAATAACTCTCTTCAGGGAAGATAGAAAAATCATAAAATATGAATGACTAAAAATATGCATGACCACCAATCCTCTGGAAACGAAAAAAAAAATGCCTTTTAATAACTGACTACCTGTTCCTATCAACCCAATCACTTAACATTGCAACAATTCATCATATAATGCCATCAACCTAAATAATAGATATGAAATCGGCCTTGAGCTTCTGTAATAAAATCTTTCTGAAAAATAAGCAAAACAAAAATAAAAGCACAGAAAACCTTGAGCAATATACAAAATCAAAGATTAATTTTTAAATTTAGCACTTTCTTTAGAGATTGTTGTAAACTACAGTGCTGTGACTAAAAAAATTATTGAAATAATTAAACGTTTTTCCCTTACTTTCATACCTCACTCTACTTATACCTGGTAAGTCTTTTCTTAGACACATGGAATGATAGAAAGTATAAATAATCTGAAATCAAAGGTACTTGCTATGTTTTTTTAAAAATCTGTAGTCTTTTGACAAGATAAAATTAAGAGAGAGAGAGAGTGTATATGTGTGTATGTGTATGCGTGTGTGTTGTGTCTTTGTATGTGTGTCTGTGGTTGGGTAAAGAAAGGCTTTTGGAGACAAAGAAACATGATAGATTACTCCTGATGGGAAAGTGAAGAGAGATCTGTGGGTGATGGTGTGAGAGTAAAAGTTTTGACGATACAAGATAACAGCCCAGAAATCAGAAAGAATGGCTGTATGATGCACACTGGAACCAGATTTAAAGGAAAGGGTCTCAATATTATCAAAACTGTTACGCCATCAATGTGGAGTGTCAAAACATATGACAAGGCAGGTTTAAAGAATGACGAAGAAACTCAGACACATACAGGCAAAGAAAAACAGATAGGAAGTTCTAGAATAAAATCGCTAAATTACAAAACCATTACCCACAATGAAGGTCAAGTAGTCTTTATGCTTTGCCTTACTTACAAATTTTTTTTTATTTTTTTCCACAGGTAGTTGTAGACCGATTCATACTGAGGGACCAGCTACAGGATGATATACAATGGGCAGGTCCACAGAAAGTATCTAATTAATAATATCTAGATGGATACCTGGAATCCTTGACACAATCCTAGGAGCAGGAGGAAAGGAAAATCCAAATGACTACAGTTAATTTTTTCATCAGCCAAGCAGGATGGGGATTTGGACACAGACTTAGCAAAGAATAATAATACATAAACGTCATGTTTTTGCACAACCTAACACGATATCTAAAATTTGTTATCAGTAACAAATAGCACGATTAGATTATGAGATGCCAAAAGTTCATAAGAAGAACACAAGAACCCAAAAGAAAATCAACATAAATGATCCATCTTTTGTCTGTCTTAAAAATAGCTATACTTACTTTAGGCTCTGGTGGTTACAGTAACAGCATGGATGGGAATGAATTGAAGAAGCATCATAATATGATAAAAAGCTGTCAGCTTATTGAGATTGTGAAATGTTTGCATTTTTAATTTTGGCTTAAGAAATCATAGAGCCTGGACCTCTGATAGTGGAGAGCAATAGGCTGTTATGCATTGTTTGTGTTTCCACTGACAAGATCAGCTTGATGCCCCTCTATCTGAATCTGAAGTCAGCGAGGGATAAGGGAGCATGGCCACAAATGATGTCCTGGTGTGATAACAGCAAACTGTTACTCTGGTCTCTTGCTACATCTCATCCTGTTGTGTTAATGGGCATGTTCAGAACTCCTTTCACTCCTTTCCTACTTGCTCACCTATGAAACCTTAGCAAATCACTTATCTCTCCAGGCAGAGTGTATCCACCTATGAGGTGACGGGTCAGACTCCAGCCTCTTTCCAGCTCTCACAGTCTATGCTTCAACATACCTACCCACCAAGCTCTTTATTAAAATATGACTAGCCAGCATTCAAAACCTGGACTGCTGATGATCACAACCAAAACCTAAGGCAATACTGATAAATGTCCATTTTTTAAAAAGAATTACTTAACTACCAACATAATTTAATCATTTTAAATTATTCAAAATGAAATTATATCCAAGTGCCCCAAATCATACCTTTGTAGAAACCAAAAGTTAGTTGTAAAAAGAAAATTGTGCCGACAGTCTCAGAAAAAATTTACTAGATTCAAAGGGAAGAGTGTTTCAAGCAAACACACCACACATACAAACCTGAAAACTCATTTAAAGCCAAATACATCAACTAAATAACTGGTTTAAAAAATAAAAAAGAAAGAAAAGGAAAAAAAGAAACATTTGGATGCAACTCAGGAAATTCCAAATCAACACAGACAAACAGGTAAACAGGGAGAATGACATTGTCTCCATCTAGCCTGACTTGAATTCCTCTTTTACAAGTCCCCCGTGTTGTACACACATCCTTGTATTCTGGATACCTTGTTTACAACAGGCACAGACTTCTGTAGGGAGCACTTATATTTTTTCCCAATATTTCATTTGCAGTAAATAAAAGTTCTCTTCCATTGGGGTTGAAAGGCAACAGATGAAACAGCCTGCTCACCTTTCAATATTCCTGACTGCAAAGGATATTCTGTAAGCATCAAAAGAAAAGCTTTCCCAGAATTCAGCAGAAAATAAACAATGAAGCTCATATTTATTTTGCAACCCCTGGAGGGTTTCCAATAACTTGGTGATCTCAGTCATTAAAGAAACTGCTGGCCTATGGGGCCAGGCCTCAGGAGTGCAGATCTTCCTTGAAGAAACGTGAGATTAAATGATAGCTCTCTACAGACAGAGGAGCTTAAAAAACAAAAAACCCTACCAGTACTCATATTGACTCTTGGGGTATATTTTCAATGTAGTGTGCAAACAGTTTAGCTACCTGACTGCCACTGATGTCAATGGTGGCTGCAGAGTTAAATCCTAATCTGCCACTTTCGATAGGGACCCTACCGCTTTCTTCTCTTGCTACCACAGAGTTCATTTTGTTGCTGATAAGAGGAAAAAGAATAAAAGAAATCATTTGGCTTACAGCATCAGGCATCAGTACATTCAACTAGTGTTCATTTGAAAATGTTTGAGAAGTCAATTGTATGTAAATTTTGCCAAGACCAAACTGCACATGAGGTGATAGTCATAATAAGTATCATGATTTAATCATGATGTAATTCATATATGCATCCAAACAGCAAACTGTACCCAGCAAATGTGTTTATATTAATCTATATTACTTATTTCAGTGCTTTTTCATTAATCCTTTTAGGGTTCTTTGCGTCTTATATGTCTAAGAGCAGTAAACTCTTTTCCCAGAAAGAGGTACATATATTCAATTTTGTTAATAAAATTACACAGGGTTTGCAGAGTCCCTGACATCCACTTATGGATATGACCCCCAATTCAAGAATCTCTAGTCTAGCAGATGCATCTAAATACCATAAACCACTCTCTGTGTTTGCTGTATAGGAGCATTAAAAGGAAATTTCAGGTATTTGAAGGAATGGTTCCAAATAAAGCTACTGTGCTTTTCATTGCTATTGTTTTATTCATTTAATGAAGAGAACCTCTCAGTGTTACCTCGTTGCCTATGTGGCATGCCTACATGGCCATTCTAATGAGAAGTCTGACAGTCAATTCAGTAACAACCACCAGCAACCAGTTAGCAACTATTTGTTCTATTCAGTTAACTCACAAAGGCTATCTGTTCTGCATACCTTATTTGGTGAAGCTAATTCATATTTTTGAGGAGCTCACTACCAAAATCATTCTCAAGATTTTAATCTCTTAGAAAATAGTAAGGAAGCTGTACTTTCCTTCAACCTTTCTAGTAACAAACCAGTCCCTGAAATGACAATAGCAGTAAGTTACACACTTCTGAGCTTGTATACTATGGTATGTCAAAGGCAAGCTTTTAATAACTCGTTAACATTTGCCTTTGACTGAATTCCTACCATGTTCAGGGTACTCCATGGAGCTAGAAATGGAAGGAGAAAACTTGATTTCTTCCTCAAGGGTCTTTACAATCTTGTTAGCAGATAAAAGAGAGAGGGACAGGGCCAGTAGAAATATAAATACACATCTACCAATGTATAAATACAGTCATTTCACAATCTACTACCAAAAAAATCCATAGTCTTTTGACATGATAAAATTATATATAGAGAGTGTGTGTGTGTGGAGAGAGTATTGTTACACAAAGGTTAAGAAACGGAACTGGGAATCATGACAGGAAAACAACACCATACTGAATAAGTATCAAGAGCTTTGAAGAGAGTAAGAGACATGATTTGGAAAGGAGCAATTTTGAAAGCATTTCATTTAAACTTTTATCAGAAATTCCTCAAAGTTAGAGAAGTTTTTAAGTGGGTGGGGAATGTGTATTTCAACAAAAATGAAAACATCATTGAGGATGCCACTAGAAATTAGGACATTTAGAATCTATCAACATAAAGGGTCGTATATCTGAACAGGAATTGTCCTATCCAGGTACCATTTTTTGGATGCTGTTCGGTCCACACTGAGCACTCACATATTGAGAGAAAAGATTGACTAGGTCTATTAGGTCAAACACCTCTACTGAAGTCAGAAAGCATTTTTACTTGAGACTTTCTATAATTAACTAAATAATTAGTAAATCAGAACTTAGTCCACATTGTTGATTACATTCGTCAGTTTATTTTAATATATGTAAGTGCTAGGAAGAGAAGGCCGTGATCCCTGGCTAGGGCTCCACCCCTGGGCCTGTGCCCACGGACCTAGCTGAGGACAGGCATTTCTGTTTTCCTGCCCAAATGTTACATTTCCAAAGACCACCCTGACCCGCCACGCCCAGTCCTGTGCCTATAAAACCCCCACTTCGAGCCCCTAGCGGGCAGGCATACAAGCAGCTGGACATCAAGGGGAACACATTAGCAGAAGAAGACACAAGCAGCTGGACATTGAGAGGAACGCACTAGCCTAAGAACTCAATAAAAGACACCAGCAAGCTCGCAGGCCATTGACGGGTGGAATGACACAGAGTTTGGCCGTGGCAGTGGGAGGAGAGGCCAGGCCGCTCAACCTACTGACTCCACGGAAAAACCACCTTCCCACTCCATCTCCCTTCTGGCTCCCCATTCTGCTGAAGAACTACTTTCACTGAATAAAACCTTGCACTCACTCTCCAAGCCCACGTGTGATCTGATTCTTCTGGTACAAGGCAAGAAACCCCAGGATACAGAAAGCCCTCTCTTTTAGCCATGAGGCAGGGAGTCTAACTGAGCTAACACAAGCTGCCTACCAATGGCTAAACTGAAAGAGCATACTTTTGCCCCTGTGCTACCTCCTGGTCTGAATGTGGGTCACTTTTTTTGCCCCTAAAATCCACCAAAAGACCAAGGGAAGCCTGTCCAACATCATGATCTGTGGTCCCAGGGAAGACATTCTGTGTGATAGAAGTGAGCTTCCTGACAAGTAGCTGGGATACTTTCTTCATTCTTATGACAGCCAGGGCTGCATCCTCAGTGAGTAATAACCACTATGTAAATAAGGTACCTGTAAGCAAACAGTTTAAAATCTAGATAGCTAGATGTTCTCAATAGAAGTACTTACAGTAAGGAAGTCATTTTTCATTACTAAACCTATGTGTAATAGGTTATTTGCTATGCAGGAAACTTAATTCTTGGCTCTAAAAAGAATCTTAATAACAGCTCAAATGACATCAACACCAAAGGTATGTATTAATAATGTTATTACATGAAGCAGATGAGTAAATTACAGTTAGGCAATCTCCCAAATATTATTATGAAACACCCAAAATGATTTTCCAAAGGTAATTGATTTTTTTTTTTACTAATAGTCATAAAATGTTTCATGGTACTTCAGATTTCTATGATAAAAAATGAAGTAATATCTCTATTACTGATTAAGAAGCAATATACAGTTCATTCTCTTTTTAGGAATTTGCCCTGTCTGGTCTTTATTCAACAGAAGTAAAACATACAGACATTTGACATATCAAATTCATTTATCAGAATATAAATTGCCTCATAAATGGTCTCACTGATCTTTTGATTGGCAGATAGTACCATGCAAGGAGGGCAGAATTGGTGATTATCAAATGTCAGGAAATTGAATGATATTTGAAAAAGACTAGATTCTTTAATATTATTAAATTCCCAGAAGGTAGAGACCATCTCTTATTCATCTCCTAAAAAAAACCCATTCCTGTGCTTTGTCCCTTAAATATTTGTTTGAGTTTTCTTCTCAAGGGAGACTAATGAGACTAATCAGTTTTTAGACCACATTTCCAATGAAAGTAGTGTCACTGCAGCCCAAGGAAGAAATGAAGCCTGCTATCCATTGTAAAATAAATATAATCAGAGTTATTAAAGTGATCATTTATAATAATAATGATGAAACATCTGTCACATGAGTCAAGATTTATTTGGATGTAGATAAATTAGAGTCAGAAAAGTCTGAAACAAGAAAGAAAAGGTATAATGGGTAACCTACTGATCATTAACAGAAACAAAATGTTAAGTTTTCACCTTGACCCAAATCTACTATCTATCACTTTTTCCCATTGGAATTAGGGGATTAAGAATTATTAAAACCTAATGAGAATTTTTATCCTTCTTTGACTTGTGTGTTTTCATACTCATCTCCTGGTGGAATATTGACTAAAGCTAATTGGCAAGTATTTCAATGAAAGACAAATCCTTTACAAACCCTAGTATCCATAAAAATCGACAAGTTTCTGTTAAGAATATAGTTTGCTGAGCTCCACCTTCACAGATTCTAATTTGGTTATCTAAAGTTGCAATTTTTAAATTTTTAAAGCAATTCCCTCTAAATAGGTGTTTGTATCAAACACACTGAGAAACATGTCACAGAAAGCAGTTCTTATATATTGGTTATGTGTAAATACAGAACTTTTTATTATATGTTTGTAATCGACAAATACAACTGCAAAGGACTTAATGCAAGTAAATTCAATAGTCACTTTTAAATATTTCCTAGGCTTAGACTGTCTCCCAACCTTCATAAACCCCTCAATAAGCAGAGAATAAACAATAAAATCCAATCTGTGGAAAAATCAACATACAATTCTATTTCTTTACCTTCATGAAAAAGTTCTATTTTGAATTTTCCCTAACAGATATAGTACCCAAAAGGTGACAATATGATTGATGTCATCATGAAAACACCTAAAAAGAAGATGTAGCCATACACATATAGACATCATATTGCTTTAAGAAACCTTTTCATCATTCTGTACCTATTCCCAATAAGAGAGAAGATATGATTTGAAGGGAAAAAAATGTGGAGCCATAGGTTTTTTTAGAACAAATCTAGGATTAGAATTTTCCCATGACATATACCACTCATTTCTTTTTAATAGAGTATAACAAGCATTAAAAGAAAAAGAATTGTTTCTTTTAAGTTAGCATAAAACAGTAGGCAATAATAGCCTTGAAAGATTCAAAATAAAGGCAGTAACAATCTAGATGAACCTCCAAAGAATAAGTGTTATAAATAAAATTTGTATAGTGTATCTTATAACGCATGACCTTATTTGAGTCTCACAATAATTCTGTGAGAATAGAAATATTTGTATTTTATCCTATTACAAAAATTGAAGCTCACCGAGATGGGGAGCTCTGCTCATTAACACATAATTAGTAAACAGAAGAACAGAG
This sequence comes from Macaca nemestrina, assembly GCF_043159975.1. Taxonomy (NCBI): domain Eukaryota; kingdom Metazoa; phylum Chordata; class Mammalia; order Primates; family Cercopithecidae; genus Macaca; species Macaca nemestrina. Next base: position 96,752,765 of record NC_092136.1, on the reverse strand, counting down.
AACTGAATCTACATTTCCTAGCTTCAAATTTTACAGCAAAAAACCTAATTCCAGGTCTTGAAATTTCCAAAATTTCTAAAGCATTTTTTCTTAAGTACAGTATGAATGTATTTCACGAATAATTTGTTATTTATTTATTTATATATTTATTTATTTATTTAAGACAGGCCCCTCAGCTTCCCAAGTAGCAAGGACTACAGGCACATGCCACTATGCCCAGATAATTTTTAAAAGTTTTTTGTAGAGATGGAGTCTTGCTATGTTAACCAGGCTGGTCTCCAACTTCTGGCCTCACCTTGGCTTCCCAAGGTGCTGGGATTACAGGCATGAGCCTCAATATTACACACCTGGCCTCAATAATTTACTTTTTAAGTTAATTATGTACAATTAAATGTTTTCTCATTTATAAGGGTAGCTTCAATTGCATACATGGGTATGTTTTCATTGTTGGTAGAAGAAATGTGTACATGCAGTTAGAGTACAGGGAATTGCAGACATCCCAGATCAAACATCCTAATGTATCACTATAAGGTAGAGAACAGTTGCACAAATACAGCCTGCCTCAGATGTCCAATTAATGTTTAGACTTCAGCACTTATAAAATTACCATAAAAATAGCTCAAAGCTCTAACTTTTGATACAAGGAATAAGTGATTAAAATAATAATAATAATAGTAATAAGCCTAGTGAAACAGAAATAGGAGGTCTCACCTCATTTTAGGTTACTTCCTGTCTTTAAAATCTTGGACATGACCCTGGCAGCATTTCAAAATTTCTTCTCCTACATTTCCCATAAAAAACTAGAGCGTCTAGAAGAATGTTTGTCACATAGTAAGTGTTCATTAAATATGGGTTAAATTCTTGAAAGATTTCATGAACATCTTAAGGGATAGAAAGAGGAGAAAGAAGATATGGGTGTTGTTATCTTACATTTACGTATAAAGACGCTGAGGCTTGAGGAAGTTAAGGTCACATAGCTATAAGGCATGGAGTAGAAATCTGAATCCACACCAGTGCCACACACCGGAGTCCACACTCTTAACCACTGTATTACATCATCTTTTTGTTCAATTCTTTTCTTGCTCTCTGAATCCTTTAAACTGACATAATGTACCCTAAGGGAAAATATGAGGAATTGCCCTAAAAGATTTCAAGTGGTTTTCAAAGGACAGAGTCTAGTCAGAGAATTACAGAATGTTACAAAGAACCTCAGCTATCATTCAGTCTCGTCCCAAGAACATTAAGTTTGGAGGCATTATGTAAAAGAGCAAACATCCTTCAATATGTTAATCTTCATGTTCAATATCCTAGACAAGTCAATGGCGGCACTAGAATTGAGAACTCAGGTCTCCTGATGATTAATTCAAATCACTATCCTCTGCTCTTCATGGACCTTGATTTACATACTAGCAGCCATGGATCCAGTATGGTGCTTAGGTATATATCAAGCACCTTCACGTTTCCAACCTCATCTTTAGTTGCTCCTACTGGCGGTGGTGTTGGTGGATGTACTTACAATACAAAATCATAATCCCTGTCTCCAGATTGTGAGGGATTCTTAAAAATATTAATATCTGTCTCTCTACTTCTAATAATCAAGACAAGTCTTGACCATTTTCTCCCAGAATATGCTTAGGAACCTGTTCTCAGCTTTCATCCTATTAAGGAGAAACCAGAGACACCAACTCCTGACTCTTTCACCATACCTAATTGTCCTTCTTCCCACAATATCCTAGGACCAAGCTACATGGGTATTCCATGAAGCAAAAGTTACCAAGACGTGTTCTCAGTTTTCTCCATACCTGGCTCATTGTAGAATTTTATGATGGTATCTCTCAGGGGTAGTTCTTCATATTTTCATGAAAGTCGAATGAATATACAAAATTATCTTCTCTCTCAACACAACTAATTTTCACGACTATGAACTTGAGGACTCAAAATATTACTCTGAATATTAAGAACTGAATATGAACTTTACTTATCATCCCACTAATACAATCCCAATCAGCCCCCAAGTTGAACAGATGCCTCTGGGAGATCAAGAACAAAGAAATTTTTAAAAACAAAAGCATATTTATGTATTTCAGAAATAGTATCTTTTTATAGCTTAAATTTCAGGCTATAGTGAGTCACTATGAGGAGCACTCATGCCTCACTCCAAACTTCATGCAGCTTGCTCTAAAAAGTCATGAACTGACTCAATAGCTGTTTCAGGATGGCATCCTTACCTTATACCTTTGCCAAATGTCTTAGACCTGATGGAGGCTTTTGCATCTGGGTCCCAGAAAAGAATAATTTGTAGATAACCTAATTTTGCTCTTCAGCTCTTCAGATGAAATATAAAATTTCTACTCTTACTCTGCAAAACATAAAGATATGTAAGTCTCTTTATAAAACATCTCCATTACCCAGATTCTTTTTTTTTTTTTTTTTTAAAACAGAGTTTCACTCTTGTTACCCAGGCTGGAGTACAATGGTACAATCTTGGCTCACTGCAACCTCTGCCTCCTGGATTCAAACAATTCTCTGCCTCAGCCTCCCAAGTAGCTTGGATTACAGGCATAAGCCACCACGCCCAGCTAAATTTTTTGTATTTAATAGAGACGGAGTTTCACTGTGTTGGTCAGGCTGGTCTTGAATGCCTGACCTCAGGTGATTCACCCGCCTCGGCCTCCCAAAGTGCTGGGATTACAGGCGTGAGTCACTGTGCCCGGTCTACCCAGATTTTCTTTGCTATCCATTAGCATGTTTTGAACAGGGAAGTTGCAGTTTAAATGAGTCAGAGCCCTCAAAATTTCCATCATTTGATTCTTTTAAAAAACTGCCACATTTTGTTTTATTACAAAAAGAGGAGTAAGTAGGATTTTCCTTGAGTTTTATATGAAAGAGAGCAGGTTAAAGATTCCATTTTGCCTACTCTTTCCTTTGAGAATTATCATGGCAGTTCTCTTTCCTTTAAGAAAAATAATTTAATTTTATAAAATAAACTTTTGAAGTAACAAAAGAGTCATATAATGTTTCCTGTATTAACCAATTTTTTTAGTAGGAAAGATTTACTTAAAACTTGTATACTGAAATTGTTCCATGTTTGAGCTCAAGGTTAGTATTTTCAGTACTGACAGTTGTCATTGGTCTGCTGATCTAATATCTGAGGCCTGGTGTATGTCCTCACATTTAATGAAGGTAATCCTAGGCCAATTTCATAAATTTGTAATAAACCATTATGAAACAACCTTATTGTATTATAACACCAATATCTGCTTTGTGACTATAACATCAATATCTGTTTATTATATGAAAGTCAGGACATATGGGAAAGCATATAAAAGTAAACAAATTGAAATACTACTGCTCTACAACGTAAGTTTAATATTTTGATGTATTACCTTACAGATTACATATATAGTCTGTGTTTATATATACCTAGTGTTCACGCTGCTAATAAAGACATACCCACGACTGGCTAATTTATAATGTAAAAAAGGTTTAATGAACTCACAGTTTCACATGGCTGGGGAGGCCTCACAATCATGGTGGAAGGTAAAAAGAATGTCTTACATGGCGGCAGGCAAGAGAGAATGAGAACCAAGTGAAAGGGGTTTCCCCTTGTAAAACCATCAGCTCTCGTGAGACTTATTCACTACCACTAGAACAGCAGGGGGAAAACTGCTCCCATGATTCAAATATCTCTCACTAGCTTGCTCCTACAACACATGGGAATTATGGGAGATACAATTCAATATGAGATTTGGGTGGGGACACAACCAAACCATATCACATAGTTTTTAAATAACAAATGATTATATAACTGTATTAGTTTTGGAGTGATCATAGATCACTTCCAACTCCACATGCCACCAAAACTGACAAAGAAGTCTGTATCTGTTATCACCATTGTTAAACTTCCCCAGTCTTCTCTGCATTTTTATGATACTGCACAGTTGGAAAAAAAAAAGGTGATTTGCTTTAGGGAAGGCACAACCATAAATCTGAGGCTAAAAGGAGCTGGGAAACAGCCTCTACCTGGAATGGGTGAGCAAGCACCAGATAGTTGGAAGATATTGATAGTTGGGATATGTACAAATGAGAGCTTGAAGATTTTTTTCTTTACATTCAGAATGTGCATTCCACATCATTCTTGTCTTTGGAATCGAATTACAATTATTCTATTGGATCTCTGTACTTTTGACCAAGAAGGCTCAAAGTGGAATGAATGGGGCTCATCTATTCAGACTATATATCATTCTGGAACCTTATTTTTCCTAGTTAATATTTCATGACAGCCTGTGTCAATAAGCATAATACTTATTATTTTATAAAGTTGCATAGTATATATGTAAATATATCAATAATTATTTGACATATTTTAAGTTGTTTCTAATTTTCATAAAATACAATTTTATATTAAAAAGTGTATAATTTTTTAAATAATTCTGTTAGAGTTACTTCTTAGAAGTATAATTTATGGGCCAAAGGAAATATACTTATTTAGTGTTTTGATACCTATTAGCTAATCAACTTCCAGAAAAATTGTATGTTCCTATAAAGTTTCCCACACTGACACCAGTACTAATTATCCTCAATTTTGTTTTTAATTTGTTTGTAGGATTGGAAAACATCAAAAGTGATAGATACTTTTAAATCTCATTGCTTGATAGTGACATAGGACATCTTATCATAAGTTCACTGATCAAAAATGTATCATTGACATTAGGATGCTCTGAAGAGGCCAGTTATTCTCATTGCAAATCCAGGAATAATCTTGTTGATTGCTTGAATTATTTAAATGAAAACCTGGTTAAAATAACTTAGAAAATATACCAAAGAGCACAATAAAATCTAATAGAATGCTAACCCTTCTAGATGAATAGCTCTATATTAAGTGAATGCTTCTTTTATATATACTAAATCAATTTTACCAGAATGATAAAAACCCTTTAAATGAAGGTCTATGAAGAATAAATAATATAATAATCAGTTTCAAAGTAGGTTCCCTTGAAGGTCAGAAAACTATATTTTGAAAAGAACCTACTTTTTTACAGGGGCCCAAAATAAATGCTTTCAATGTATCGCTTTAGCAAATGGTTCTATTTTATAGTTTTACAAAGTCCACTATTTTTTTTTAACATGGCCATTAAACAGAAGTAAATAATTTTCTAATAGTTTTATCTATAAAAGTAATCCATCTAATTTTCCCTTTTCTAGAAATTTTTAGCCTTCATCTGGGTTTGGCACAGTTGGGGACCACATATTTTGACAATAATGTCTATATATGATGTCATCTCCTCAAATATATCACTATTTCAAAGAAGTGAAGAGCAAACATTATGTTTCTCTTTCAAAGGCTTATTATTTGTTTTATTTTTCATTTTTAGAAGAAATGATAGTACCACATGTAACACATACATTTTCTAGGAATTATAACACACAATTTTTAATAATTGCAGCTGTCCCATAAATGTTGATGTTATTTAGGATTCTATTCTTGACCCTCTGTTTCTTTCACTCTGCAGTGACCTTACTTAAATTCTATTCAGCACAAGCTCAATTTGTTCAAAATGAACTCATTATCTCTTTACCACTACCACCCCATAACACACACACATACAAATCTGCTCTTCTTCCAATATTTGTTGAACAGTTGCCCTGTTACAAACAAGAAAGTCATTCTAGACTTTCTTTTTAACTTCCAATATCAAATCAGTCACCAAGTATTATTGATTCTACTCCCTAAATAGCTCCCCCATTCCTAATGATACACCCTTATTTTAGGTCTTAATTATTATTATGACATTCTAAGTTTTTTTTTTCTTTGCTTCTAATCTTGTCTAAACTTTAGCCATCCCCTAATCAATTCTCCTTAAGGCTATCAGAAGAATCATTCTAAAATGCTGATGTGATGATATCACCAACATTCTAAAAAGTCTAACTATAGATTTTCAAAACCCCTTAGCTTCACACACAAATCTCTACATATTCTGATGCCTGCCTGCTCTGCAGTTTCACCACCGAATACTCATCGGCACATATTCTATACAGTATGTCAGCAATTCAGAAGGGTTTGATGTGCCCTGAATTTACCTCACTCTTCCTTTTGTCTATTTCACTATATACCCTGCTTCCCTTTCTTCGTGCCTCCTGATCAGAAAATGTGTATCTTTCAGGAAAATTAAAATTCACCTTTCCCAAACAAGTCTTTCCTAAAACATGATGCTGAATTAGATAATCTTCCATATAATTTCACAAAAAGTACCATTTTACTATGTTTTCTTGACTTAAGGGAGTGCTTCTTGATAGAAAGTCCTTCTCCTTCCACACATGTGACCCCAGCACCTACCACATTGCCCAATCAAAATAATGAATGTGTAAGATAAGAAGCTCGTGTCTTACAGACATATAAACATGGACTGGATTTCCACCTACCAAGGATGCTTTAGAAAAGGCTGAATATGTCCATATCTGTTTAGAACATGTACAGTCTATTCTATATAAATTACTTAACAAAATTAATGAAACAGTGTGAATGTATTTACTTACTGTCAATATATCCTTGTTTGTGTTGCTATAAAGGAAGCCTGAAGCTGGGTAATTTACAAAGAAAAGAACCATTTGGTCCATGGTTCTTCAGTCTGTTATAAGAAGCATGGCACCAGCATCTGCATCTGGTGAGGGCCTCAGGCTGCTTCCACTCATGAAAGAAGGAGAAAGAGAGCCGTTATGTGCAGTGATCATATGGCAAGAGAGAAATCAAAAGGCAGAGAGGAAAGAGAGATGCCAGGCTCTTTGAAACAATCAGCTCTCACAGGAACTAGTAGAATAAGAACTCATTCATGACTTTCCCACCCAGGGAGAGTACTAATCTATTCATGAGAGTTCCACTCCAATGACCCAAACACCTTTTACTAGGCCCCACCTCCAACACTGGAGAACAAATTTTAACAAGAAATTTGGAGAAGACAATACCAAATTATAGCACAGTATCAAGCAGTTCCTTGAGGGTGGGCCACTCGAATCTCCCATCCATAACCTCTATTACCCTTCAAAAGCATCTGAATTGTGATGTTAGAGTGTCAATTTTAGATCTTTCCAGCTTTCACTTGTGGGCATTTAGTGCTATAAATTTCCCTCTACACACTGCTTTAAATGTGTCCCAGAGATTCTGGTATGTTGTATCTTTGTTCTCATTGGTTTCAAAGAACATCTTTATTTCTGCCTTCATTTCATTATGTACCCAGTAGTCATTCAGGAGCAGGTTGTTCAGTTTCCATGTAGTTGAGTGGTTTTGATTGAGTTTCTTAGTCCTGAGTTCTAGTTTGATTGCACTGTGGTCTAAGAGACAGTTTGTTATAATTTCTGTTCTTGTACATTTGCTGAGGAGTGCTTTACTTCCAATTATGTGGTCAATTTTGGAATAAGTATGATGTGGCGCTGAGAAGAATGTATATTCTGTTGACTTGGGATGGAGAGTTCTGTAGATGTCTATTAGGTCCGCTTGGTGCAGAGCTGAGTTCAATTCCTGGATATCCTTGTTAACTTTCTGTCTCGTTGATCCGTCTAATGTTGACAGTGGGGTGTTGAAGTCTCCCATTATTATTGTATGAGAATCTAAGTCTCTTTGTATGTCTCTAAGGACTTGCTTTATGAATCTGGGTGCTCCTGTATTGGGTGCATATATATTTAGGATAGTTAGTTCTTCATGTTGAATTGATCCCTTTACCATTATGTAATGGCCTTCTTTGTCTCTTTTGATCTTTGATGGTTTAAAGTCTGTTTTATCAACATAGTGTTGGAAGTTCTGGCTAGGGCAATCAGGCAAGAGAAAGAAATCAAGGGTATTCAGTTAGGAAAAGAGGAAGTCAAATTGTCCCTGTTTGCAGATGACATCATTATATATTTAGAAAACCCCATCATCTCAGCCCAAAATCTCCTTAAGCTGATAAGCAACTTCAGCAAAGTCTCAGGATACAAAATTAATGTGCAAAAATCACAAGCATTCTTAGACACCAGTAACAGACAAACAGAGAGCCAAATCATGAATGAACTTCCATTCACAATTGCTTCAAAGAGAATAAAATACCTAGGAATCCAGCTTACAAGGGATGTAAAGGACCTCTTCAAGGAGAACTACAAACCACTGCTCAGTGAAATAAAAGAGGACACAAACAAATGGAAGAACATACCATGCTCATGGAGAGGAAGAATCAATATCGTGAAAATGGCCATACTGCCCAAGGTAATTATAGATTCAATGCCATCCTCATCAAGCTACAAATGAATTTCTTCACAGAATTGGAAAAAACTGCTTTAAAGTTCATATGGAACCAAAAAAGAGCCCACATTGCCAAGACAATCCTAAGTCAAAAGAACAAAGCTGGAGGCATCATGCTACCTGACTTCAAACTATACTACAAGGCTACAGTAACCAAAACAGCATGGTACTGGTACCAAAACAGAGATATAGACCAATGGAACAGAACAGAGTCCTCAGAAATAATACCACACATCTACAGCCATCTGATCTTTGACAAACCTGAGAGAAACAAGAAATGGGGAAAGGATTCCCTATTTAATAAATGGTGCTGGGAAAATTGGCTAGCCATAAGTAGAAAGCTGAAACTGGATCCTTTCCTTACTCCTTATACGAAAATTAATTCAAGATGGATTAGAGACTTAAATGTTAGACCTAATACCATAAAAATCCTAGAGGAAAACCTAGGTAATACCATTCAGGACATAGGCATGGGCAAAGACTTCATATCTAGAACACCAAAAGCAACGGCAACAAAAGCCAAAATTGACAAATGGGATCTCATTAAACTAAAGAGCTTCTGCACAGCAAAAGAAACTACCATCAGAGTGAACAGGAAACCTACAGAATGGGAGAAAATTTTTGCAATCTATTCATCTGACAAAGGGCTAATATCTGGAACCTACAAAGAACTCAAACAAATTTACAAGAAAAAAAACAAACAACCCCATCAAAAAGTGGGCAAGGGATATGAACAGACAGTTCTCAAAAGACGACATATGTACAGCCAACAGACACATGAAAAAATGCTTGTCATCACTGGCCATCAGGGAAATGCATATCAAAACCACAATGAGATACCATCTCACACCAGTTAGAATGGCAATCATTAAAAAGTGAGGAACAACAGGTGCTGGAGAGGATGTGGAGAAATAGGAACACTTTTACACTGCTGTGGGATTGTAAACTAGTTCAACCATTCTGGAAAACTGTATGGCGATTCCTCAAGGATCTAGAACTAGAAGTACCATATGACTCAGCCATCCTATTACTGAGTATATACCCAAAGGATTATGAGTCATGCTGCTATAAATGTTCATTGCAGCACTATCCACAATAGCAAAGACTTGGAATCAACCCAAATGTCCATCAGTGACAGACTGGATTAAGAAAATGTGGCACATATACACCATGGAATACTATGCAGCCATCAAAAAGGATGAGTTTGTGTCCTTTGTAGGGACATGGATGCAGCTGGAAACCATCATTCTCAGCAAACTATTGCAAGAACAGAAAACCAAACACCGCATGTTCTCACTCATAGGTGGGAACTGAACAATGAGATCACTTGGACTCGGGAAGGGGAACATCACACACCAGGGCCTATTATGGGGAAGGAAGAGGGGGGAGAGATTGCATTCTGAGTTTTACCTGATGTAAATGACGAGTTGATGGGTGCTGATGAGTTGATGGGTGCAGCACACCAATGTGGCACAAGTATACATATGTAACAAACCTGCACGTTATGCACATGTACCCTAGAATTTAAAGTATAATAATAATCAAAAAAATGCTCAAGAAAAAAAAAGCATCTTAAACTAAATATAGACCAAATAAAAATATTATGCTTTACAGATGATATAGTTATTGGAAGTCATTTCTCCATGGGTTTTCCATGTTTTTACACTTCTTGTGAGTAAGGGCACTGACAATCTTTGCTCCAAACTATCTTTCCAAGGCTGTTTGTGTAGTGAGCAGTTATAAAGATAGACATAGTATCTTTCTGTAAAACAAACAGTAAGATTTTTTACTGCCCAGTGTAATAAATATAATGTCCCCCTTTGAGACAAAGGACCAGTTTTCTTGAAATCTATTATAAAATATCTGAGTTCCCTAAACTTGAGTTTCTTTAACTGTGATGACCAACCACATGTACAGTATCTTCCCTTTCCCTTTCCCATCACCTTCATGGGACTGAGAGACAAGGAGAAATGATACAAACATGTATTTCATGTGGCTTGATGTACCGTGAGTAATAAAGCCCCTTGTCTTACACCAAGTGTTTTGTTGTTTCTTTCAGTGTCCATGAAACAGTAGGCCAACTTGTTAGTTTGCAAGTACAATTCATTTCAGGCCCATCACAGTTCTCAAGAATAGCTTTAAGATAAATCCTATCCTTCAAACCAGATTGCCATTGCAAAACCCATCTTTTGAAAAAATTCTGGAACAATTTCCATTCGTGGATTACCACAGAGAATATTTAGTTAAATAGCAGTGTATTCAGCCCTAACACCCTAAACATCCACACACAGATAATAATCATGCTCAAACTAGTTATTTTTATCAAGAATGGTAGTCTTGTTCTACTGCCCCTTTGTAAATCAAAAACCATTCGTCTTACGCTTGACCCCATCCAAGTTATTCACATTTAGCCTAACTTGGTTCATTGCAGAAGGACTTCCTTTCTTCTGCCTTCCCAAGATTATTTACAAGAATAGGTAGCAGCCTGTGCTCTTGGAGGAGGATATAGCTGATTAGACATAAAATCTGTCATTCATATTCAGCATTTGTACCTCACACCTTCAACTCTGGCTTGATTAAATTTTTTGGAACATGCCTGCAGCCGCATTATGCCAAAAGCATGAATTAGTACCTCTTTAGTTTCTGTAATGCATAATAATGCCTTACCATTAGAAAGTATAGGTTGAGTGTCCCCACTACAAAAATCTGAAATCCAAAATGCTCCAAAATCCAAAACTTTTGAAGCATGAACATGACATTTTAAAAAAATGTTCATTGGAGAATTTCAGATTTGTGATTGTTTTGATTAGGGATACTCACCAGTAAGTACAATGCAAATATTCCAAAATCTGAAAAAAAAATACAAAACCTTTACAGCATTTTGGATAAGAGATATTTAAACTGTATTGAATAAGTATTTGTTCAAAATAACAAGCAAAATTAAATGAAAATACATTTTTTTTCACTAAGGAGTATATAAGCTTGTTTAGGAAAAGAAGTAAGTCTTCTTTGCAAATCATTGGGCTTCCAACAGATACTGAATATTTACTGATATGTTGATAAGCAAGCAGTCTACCACAGTGAATACCAAAACTAAGTACACATCAGAATCACTCATGATGCTATACTTATTAAATCATAATCTCTGTAGGCAGGGCAGGGTACTCTCTAGTTGGGAAAAGCTCTCCTAGCAGAGTCTGAGATGTGATAAGAATTTGAAACAGGTTGATAGATGACTGTGACCATGAAACCTTTTGGAAATAATCATAATTATAGCCATTTTCAAGTTAGTGGCTTGATAAACAAAAAACAACAACAACAAGAAAACACAGATATTTCACATGGTAGTGATTAGTGGCCAGAGTAAAATTAAATTTTACAAATATGATTCTCATATATAAATGTCCTTTCTTAATATCAACAAAATTTGACTGATCCTATTAGTTGTGGTTTTCTCTGTTACTAATTGAATGATACATAATAACTTTTATTGTTAATATAGTAACTCCTTTTTAAAGTTTTATTTATTAATAGCTCAACGGTATCTACATATATTTGAAAAAGTATATGTATATATGGGTGTATGTGAAAGAAAAGCATGTCTATTCAATCTACAGATTATGCTTGTCCTAACTAGAAATTCTCTGACTACATTGAATATTTCTTCCTGCTCCTTCTCAGGTTTCTGGATACCATACTGAGAGCCAGAGCAACTTTTATGGAGGATATGGCCCAACTTTAAAATTTGAGACTTTTGGCAGTTAAAAACTACCAGAACATTAACTGAAAAGTCATTATATAATAGTATATTTTTCTTACCAAAATACCTAAGTATTCAAACTTTTCATACAGTATCTTTTGATTTGTCATTATCATATCTTCAAGATAGACACTATTTACCCTCTTCTTTTAATGTGGATGCTGCAATATGGAGAAGTTAAGTGATTTGCTTCAGGCTTCCAGAAGAGTTAGAATTCCAGATCTCCTGGCTGGCAGTTTCTTGTCTGATACATGAGACAGCACTGCCCCTCTAAGGCAGCTGAAGGTACATAGGAATCAAGCTTAGAGGCGGGATTTACCGTTATTTTCAGCTGAGGTTTATAAGAAGCTGAACACTCTCTAAGCAGCTAAGACTTCAACTGCTGAGTCATTTTTTTTCCAACCATTCAAACAGTTTTACATGCCTTCCTCTCCATAAATCAGAACACAGACTTCTAATCCCGGGATGATGAAAGCCTGTCGCTTGACAGTGGGGTGTGTGTTTCATGAATGTTGCAAGGTAATAGTACATATCTCTTACTGATGAGATCAAATGAAATTGTAGATTTAAGAGGTAAGTGTGGTATAGAAAAAAAGAAGATTAAATCACATTCAAAAGAAAACAACACTTGGGAGAAGAGGTCTAGAGACAAAAATTGTCAAAAGTTTACTGTAAGGCTATGAAAAATGAGCTTAAGAAAAGCAAAACAGGTTATTACATTATATTGAAGGTTATTGTAATGTAATTGTAAATGTAAACAGGTTATTACAATATACCATGAAGCTTACCCATTTGTAATGGGTTGAATTATGTCCCCCCAAAATCCATATGTTGAATCCCTAAGCCCCGTATTTCAGAATGTGACAGTATGTTTAGAGATAGGACCTTTACAATGGCAATTAAGTTAAAATAAGACTCTCAGTTGGGTCCTAATCCAGTCTGACCAGAGTTCGTATAAGAAGAGGAGCTCTGTACATACAGACAGTCTACAGGGGAATATGTGCACAGAGGGATGATTACATGAAGAGGGAGCAGAGAGCAGTGATCTGCAAGACAAGAAGAGAGAACAGAGGAAACTCACCTTGACGACACCTTGATCTTGGACTTCGAGTCTCTAAAATTGTGAGAAAATAAGTTTCTGTTATCTAAGCCACCTAGTGCATGGTATTTTCTTATGTCAGCCTTAGTAAAATGAGACACCACTGATTTTGTGGATTAATCCAGAAAGGTCAAGGAATGTGCCTAAGATCACACAATGGTGCACTTGTCCTTGATCCACTGCTGCCCTTCTGGGGCCTTTTCCTGAGCCACTCACCTGCGGCACAGGGTGTCAATGCCTTACCCATTGGCTCCTGTGATTCTCCTCTACACAGGATCACTGTCACCTATGACTGTCTGAGGCTCTGTTTCTGACTGAAGGTTCCCGCTCAGCCTTTACACAAGCTAGGCACACACAGAGTGCTGGACAGTTAATGCCCCCAAAAAAGGCTCTCCATACATAATAGACAATAATTTGGTGAATGCATATCCCAGCTTCCTTACTCCTTGGTCAGGATAACTCTGGGGCCTCTTTCTATGCTGTCTCCCAGAGTTCTCCAGTGAGGCTAACCTCCGATTGCTCGCAGTAGTAACTGGTTTGACAATGTACCTCTTTAGGGGGTTCATTTCCTCTCCATTATATTTGCCCACTCCTCTACCAATAATTCCTAGGATTACCTCCCAAATAAACTACTTCCACTCAAATTCTTGCTTGGGACCAGCTTCTAAACCCAAACTAAAATTCTGTCTCCATGTTCCTCTTATTTAAATCATCATTCCAGTTTATAGATTTGAGATTAGGCTACAGAGTATTTGAGAAAGACCTAAAAAATTTCTAAAGCCTTTTTTAAGACAGATTAAAAAAAATAAGAAAAGTGCACGCCTCCCAGCTTTTTAGTAGTTCTAGAATTTAAATTAGTGTTCAAAATGTCCACCCTGAAATTACTTCTCTTTGAAGACCTTTTACTCTTGTTCTTGCTCTATAAATATGCTCACCCCTTAAAAAATTAACACTTCCTTGACTCTGGTTTCCTCTAGTTTCTGTTGGTCACTGAAACGTTTCTGGCAAAAAGACCCAGTAAGAACACGGCTATATCGAATGAACGCCTTTCAATTATTGCCTAAAATAGATGTTTTAATGTAGTCTATTTTTGTAAATTTTTTATAGCATAAACTTTATAACATCTTTTCTTACCCCAATATCAGAAAATCATTCTCCTATATTTTCTGCTCAGGGGATTAAAGTTTGATTTTTGCATTTAGTTCCTATTCTACTTGGAATTTATCATTAAAAGACCCTAGACTATATGATATATTTTATCAGTCACTTCTTCTGAAATCCTTCCACACCAGCTTCTTTGACTGTTCTCATCAACTGACCCTTTTAGATTTCTAATCATTCATTAATGGTTGGTTTATATACTCCTCCTCTCCTGCCTACTCTGGGAATTCCCCCAGAGCCTGCCTTCTGACCAGTCATTTTTTATTACATATTCCTCATAGTATTCATATCCCCAACTTTATATTTATACTTATTTTTATTTATGCACTTACTGAACCTTAAAATCAACAAATTCAAAAATTAATCTTATTTTTTATTCTATCAATGAACATCCTGTTTCCCCAGTATTCTATTCTACTCTGATTAACTGTACTATCACCTACCCAACTGCCCATTTCAGAAACCCAATGGTAGTCCTATATTCTATTAATTATTGCCTCAACTCACATTTCAATAAATTAATCATCAAGTTCTAATAATTTTAATTCCCAAATATTTATCATATCATTGCTCCTTTCTTGGTCCCACCTACATCTTTACAAACTGGTCAATACATTCATTATATTTTACCTAGTTAATTTAGATACCTTCTGTGTACAGCACTGTACCACTGAAACCCATCCTCCCCAACGCCCCCAGAGAGGTGCGATAGCAACAGAAATTACTACCGCTCACCTATATTTCAAGGTCTTATCTCTTTTTGCATGTAGAAAAACTTCAACCTTCTCAGATCTCTTACACTTAAGTAAGACCATATGACTTCTTTGAGCAATGGTTTGTGTAGGGAAGCAATTATTTACAGGTGGAGGTGATGAAAATCTATATGTGACTTTCCATTCTCTATTGCCCTGCATCATCCAAAAAGATAGTACAAGCTGGCTAGCCAGGGTTGAAGAGAAATATTTAGATCTGAACACCCTACTTCCAGACAAATTGAAGATTTGTAGGTTAATTTGTTATCTCAACTTAAAAGCTTACCATTACTAATATCTAAAATAAAATTTTGACTCTGTCGTATGCCTAAATAAATCCTCCAATAGTTTGCTTTCCATTCTTGAAATATGGTCCAATAATTTTACACAGTAAAATAAGGACTTTCATAAGTTATTGTCCACTCATCGTCATCTCATGCCCAGTACTTTCACTTTATGTTCTAATAATATACTAAATGCTTATTCTTTTCGTATATTCATATCTTCACACACTTTTTTGTTTTTCTAAAACAGAGTCTCACTCTGTCACCCAAGCTGGAGTGCAGTGGTGTGATCACAGCTCACCGCAGCCATGACCTCCTGGGCTCAGGTGATCTTCCCACCTCAGCCTCTGGAGTAGCTAGGACTACAGGCACCCACCAACACATCAGCTAATTTTTGGAGAGGTGAGGTTTCACCATGCTGCCCAGACTGTTTCAAGTGATTCACCTGCCTCGGCCTCCTAAAGTGCTAGGATTACAGGTGTGAGTCACTAAGCCCAGCCATATCTTCACACTTTTTTTCCTACTTTATCTCTACCTTGAGTTCTTGTCCTCCTACTATTTAATTGGATAACTTCTACTCAAACTTTGAGACTCCATTCAAGTGTCAGCACCTCCAAGAAGGATTTCTTGAACTTCAAGCTGGTTATAAACTTCTCCAGGGAATGTTTGATATTTATCTTTTTAATCCCCATCTTCTATCACATCACCTTTTACTTAAAAGGCACCTCAACTGATGTTTCTTGAACTCTCTTCACAACATAATTCCAAGACAAATAATCAAAAGCCTTAATCAAATGAAATATTTAATCATTTTAATCAACGAAGTTTTCTCCACAAGACTAGATACATCATTTCTAATTCACAAACGAATTGAAGTGATCATCATTTTTAAATAAAATAAAATATAACTAATAACATAAACTTCTTTCAGTATATTCATGTCTCCGGTTTAACTCTTTATTAAATATATATTTAGAAAGGAAAGATAACCTTTAAGGAATCCACTAAGCATCGGGAAAACTCAGTGTCTTGGCTTCACAACTTGAAGAAAAGGTTATTTTCTTCAGTGAATTCTTTATTTGATCCCAATTTATATCTTTTCCCTCTTATACTCTATCTTCCAAACAGCAGACAGTTATTCTTTAAAAAATAATTGACAACCTCTCTCCTTGTTCAATGGCTTTCAATCTTATCAGAAAACAGAATCCAATATCCTTATTATATTGCATCATAACACACCTTATTTTAACCTCTGATTTCATCTCTTTCATCTTTCCCTTGCTCCCTCTGATTCATCAACATCTTTTCCCTGACATCTCTCAAACATACCGAGGTTGCTGATACCTTTGTATTTGCTCTTTCCTCTGCCTTAAATAATGTTAACCAAAATATCTGCTTGGTTCCCTATTTTTGTCTCTAATTTGGTCTGTGCTCAAATATTAATGTATCACCTGGATGTTCTCTGACAAACATCTGTAAAATTATACCTTATTATTTTTATCTCCTCTAGACTGTTTTATTTTTCTTGATGGATCTTTTTATATCTTTATATATGACTGTTTATTTATTTTTGGTCTTTTGACCCTAGAATATAAGGTCCTTTCCTACTGTATTATGTTTTTCTATGACAGGGGCTTTGTATCTTTCTTTATTACTATATCTCCAGGGTGTAAAACGATATCTTGCATATAGTATAAACTGAAACATATGAGCAGACCAAGTACATAAATTAAATAATTAGACAATTTCATCAAAGGAATTTTAGTCTAATGGATAGGTGCACAATTACAGTAAAATAAGTTTTATAAATATCCTATATGAATAGGCTATGCTGGAAAATAAACGTAACCAATATAGTCTAACTCACATATCTTATTACCTAATTGCTATCAACTGCATGGATGTAAAATGGGAGTTCTTCTCACTTTGTTTTTCCTTTTTCATCTATTTTCTTTCTTGTAATCTGACAGTTCTAATTTTGAATAATATCCAGCTGCTTTAGCTATGTACTTTTTTTATTACACTATATTAATTTTACTCTGTAAGTTGGACCAACTATGCTGATAAGAATTGGAATGGAAAAAAAATTTCTCTTTCAAAATTTCCATTATACTCAGTTGCAATTCTTAGCCTCTAAATATATGATAATACATATTATCATGACATTTGAGACCTAAATGAATCTTGAGATACAGCCACACAAATGCAAGGAAAGTTAGTATCAGTGAATTCCAACTCTGTACCAAGCACCATAATAAGGATCTTATATACAAACATTTTAATTATTAATCTTCATTACAACCATGTATATTATATACAAATCCTTCAAGAAATATGTATGCCTGTCCCTTTTGGTTATCGAAACAACATGCGAAGAAATAAGATATTTAAAGTAATAATTTTTATTTAGAAATATCCTTCTGCTTGGCTGCAGAAGTAGGTTTCATAGTAGTCCACAGTCAAGACAACTCTCACATCTAATGCCAAAATTTACCAGCCTTATCTCCCCTACTCAGTTGATGTCGGGGGTATGGAATTGCGTATCATGTGGAGACACAGAACTCTGGGCATTGAACTACAGCAGACACTAAGATCCTTACCTGGGGTACAGGGTAACTCATCTACAGTTATGAGCCACATAATAGCATTCCAGTCAACTACAGACTACATATACAACAGTGGTCTCATAAGATTACAATACCATATTTTTACTGTACCTTTTCTACATTTAGACATATTTAGATACACAAATAATTCCCATTGTGTTACAGATGTCTACTTTATTCAGTACACAAAATGCTAGGAGATTTGTAGCCTAGGAGCAATAGGTTATACCAAACAGCCTAGATGTGTAGTAGGTTATACTATCTACATTTGTGTAAGTATATTCTGTGATGTTTGCACAACAAAATCATCTAATGAGGTATATATCCAAAGGTATTCCTGTCCTTAAGCAATGCATGACTGCACCTCCCTCACTCTCTTTATAAACAATGTCTGCAATTTCTCATGCTCATAGATTTGGTTTATCCTCTGACCTTCTAATTAGATATTTTTTGGCTTAATATAGTCCCACCCTGTTTTGCTATGCATTTTTCTAAATATTATATGTTATTAATTCCATTATGTTCCATTTCTGGGAAGAAACTAAGACTCTGAGGAGTTAAATAATATCCCAAGTAACCCAGTTCTTTAAGTGGCAGTTCTTTGACTCACGTCTGACTTCACACTATTTTATTCTGCCTAAGATTAAAGATAAAATCTAACCTATAGCCAATGTCTCTTGGATGCAAATCAGTGAAAAGAGGTTTGTACACCCACAAATGATTCACAACAAACTAAAAAGAAGTCTGTTTATCCACTCCAGCCTGTATCAATTTTACAAGGTTCTAAGCATTAGTGTTCACAACTAAAAATAAATCAAATTAAGACATCTTTCTTTTCTGACTTTATAAAAGGATTATATTTTAAATTATTAATATGCTAGCTTATAAATCTGGTTTTAACAATCAGATGTCTGTCTATGTTGAAATATGGTATTTTTTATACAAATCAAGATAATGAAAATTTGACTTTGTTATTTTATTGATGTGTTTTCCTCGAATCATATTCCAAGAATGTTGGGTTTCTCCATTAGAGGAGACTGTGAATAAGACATTTTATTAAGGTGATCTATGTATATTCACCCATAATATCTAATTTATTGCCAAACTATATTGATATTTTAAAGTATTGCTTAGGGCATCTTTTCATCTCTCTGCCATCACCCTGAATCAAGTTCTTATTATCTTAAGTACAAGTCACGGGGGTTGGAGTTATTGCAGAAGTCAAGTATTGCTATGGGTCCCAAGCACAGTCCAAAGAATCATAGAATATTGGAATAAATCTCACATCAGAAAACAGGACTATTTTCAAATACATAGCTATGATTAAAAACAAAAAAAAAACTTACATAAATTATTAATTTATAAAATTTCAACATTATGTATTTTAATGTATATTAAAAGATCAACTATAATCATACAGAGGCTATATACAGTTTCTAAAAATAGAAGAGTACACACTCAAAATATTTGGAATGACTTATGACAATTACAGTTAGCTTCAAAGTGACCTCTTTACCATTTCTGTATTACAGTTCCTAAATTGGTAACAATCCAAAAGTTTAGCAACTGTAGAATGAATAAATAAACTGTGGTATAGTTATATAATTGAATACTATTCAGCAATGAAACTGAACTCCCTGAACAACATAGGTGGATATCACAAATATAATACTGAGCAAAAGATGGAGAGACAGAGTAATTTTGCAAGATTCCAGCTCTCTGGCGGTTTAGATAGTGGTCACCTTGATAGAAAACAGGAATAGGAGAAAGCAAAGAGAGAGTTTCTAGAGTGCTGATAATATTTTAACCCTTGTTATTGGCAACAGTTACCCAGATGGGTCCACCTCCACAAGTTGTATTCTTATCTGTGTAAACCTAGGTGTTTTAAGAATCAAATAAAAATATTACTAACAAAAGTTACTGACTGTCCTACACTTAAAGTACCTCTTGGGTCATGTTATTTAATTAATATAAAAAGACTAATTAATTAATCTTCCAAATCAAGACATATTTGAGAGTAAATAAGGATGCCATTAATAGTTACTCCAGTACCACCCCATACAAACCACCTCAGGACATGTGTTTACCCTGTTAAATTTCTTGAATGGTTCTTTCTTTTCTTTGGTTCTGCCATAACTATTTATGAACACAATTTATCAACCTTTTATTCGCCCATTTTAAGCCTTTTGAGGTTTGAGGTGATGTCATAACTACTCTAAATGCCCTAGAATAGCTAGAAGAGTAAAACTGATAGCTATTTAGAAATTTAGAAATTTGAAAATTTAGAAATTTAAAACAGCAACATTTGCTCTATTAAGATCAAAGTAGCCTTTGATATTTAAGAATGTCCAGAACTGAGTCATAAAAAATATTGATTGGGATTATTAAGAATATTGATCATAATTCAAAGAGCAGGGTAAGACAGAAAGAGGGACATGATGAAACCCATAGAGTAAGTAGGCCCATAGCAGAAAGAAAAGGGTGGTCCCACTGTAAAGATGAAGCTGCTTCCAAAGGCAAGACAAAGCTATCTTTTTGCATATGATTTTCAAACAAAAAATGAGCCTGTGAAAAATTAGAATTATCATAGGACACCATTAATTCTTAGGGGTATGTAAGTATGAGAGTCTTTTTGCTCAAGAATTACAGTTTACCTACTATCAACCTACAGACAGTAGGATATGCAATGTCAGTGGAGAGAATAACTTTTGACCAATTTTTCAGTTATCAATTTCTCAGGCATTTTTAGACAAGGTGAAAGTGGTGATAGAAAGAAAAATAAATTACTTTTTTGGTGGTCTAATAGGATCATTCCAAAAAATTCAAGGCAAAAATAGATTAAAATGTGTATAGCTTTTATTACCTGGCTAATATAGGCTGTTGGGATTGAAGGATGATGAAGGGGTAGGAAGTCCTCAAAAGTAGGTGGCAGCGTGCTAACTTACTATGATACACAAACAATTAACATATGAGAGGGAAAAGGCAGCATTAGAAGATCTGACTAGGTAAGGTTTAAAACTCTTGTTCTTCCTCATCATAATATTGTGTTCCCCAGTGTTGCCTCTCTGATACCAGTTCCCAGTCAGATGTGCCCCGGAGGGTGCTTCCGTCTCCAAATCCTCTCCTTCTGCCTCAACAGTCTTGGCCATCTAACCTTCAGCACTGAGACTGCTCAAGTACAATTAAAAAAAAAAATACTGGTTCAATTGATCCCTTCATAGTTGATGTGTTATCTTCTGAAGTTACTTTAAACTATTATTACACTGGACCCTTTTTCACCCCTGCCCTTCAGCATGCATCACCCTTCACATTGATTTTCATCATTTCCAATGTAGTTGGAACTAAAGGTCCAGCAGGAGCAAAAGTCCATCCACAGTAGCAGCTTTTCAAGTATCTATTTACTGGTCACCTGTGCAAAGGGGAGATTTGCATCTGATTATGAAGAGTCCATAAAATCCCTTCATTTTTCCCCACTTACACAAAGTAATACAAAAATCCCTCAGGGGGAACCTCCAACAGGCCTTATCTGTTTCCACAAACTTTTATCTTTGTTGATCCCAGCTCAGTTACAGAATATTTTACTTTTAGAGACATTGCTTATCAATTCTTTCCAGCATGAAAAGTATGTATTAAAGTGATCACCTGAGTTATGCCCCAAGGCAATATTAAAATTCCCTTTCTTGCCAAGTGATTTTCTGTCAACTAGTGTATTTGGTACTCCTGGGAAAGGCAGAGATTCGTTTATAAAGAATTATGCTACACAGTCATAAATTTAATCCCCAAAATCAATAGCATTTAGATTTTTTTAAGAAGATAACCAAGGTGCTGTCAACAATAAAAAACTCTCTGTTCTTTACAGTCAGATTATTTTCACAAATGTAAGTATTTGACCATCGGAAAACCACAGTGTCATAATGCCTATTTAGTGGGAGACTTCCCCACTGGATATGTTACAGCAGGAGAATTAAAGCTTCAGAATGTGTCAATCAGAAAACTTCCAAGAACGATTCATCACCACTCTCATGATATGACATTAAAGATAGTTTATCTCTACACACCAGACATGTAGAAAGCAGATAAGTGGCCCTAAACTAGCTGAAGTGATGATCAGATAATATGGTACATTCGCTCCTCTGTCATGAATCACAGAGTTTTATACTATCCACTTAACATCCTCCTGCGTTTTACAGCCTAATGTAGGAATGTCAAACATTTTAATTCACCAAAGGACAAATGAATCATAAATGTTACAACCCAGACACAGGTTTCACTGTTTATAGACATGCTGAGATGGCAGAGACATGACACCTTCATTTAAAACTAGGATTGAATTTTGGACTGACGCAGTTTTGGACAGAGAACTCATGCGTTTCGTTGCTAGAAATGAGAAATGTTCTCTGTCACAGGTGGTTGAGAACGGCCAGTTCCAGAAGCCTATCTTAAAGATGTTTCCTCATCCCCAAAGATTTCTTGGCCAGTTGGGTTCTCAATCTTAGGACCACTGTTTTAGATACATTATGGTACATTTGGGCACAATGACAAGGAGTGAGAAAAATTGTTTCTTAGCTGTCAATAAAGAAAGTTCTTCCTTCTGGGGTCTCTGGTCTATAACTCTACACTGAGATTTGCAGCATCTGCAGCTACATGTGGAGTTTGGGTGAGGAAGATGGATTGTGCCATTAGAAGAGTTTAGGCAGGAGTACACATTACAAATTAAGCTAAGGGAATTTCTGTGCAACTATCTCTAGGTGAAGAGTGATAGTAGCTGCTAGGTTCATAATTTACATCCTTTATTTGGAGTCAGATAGCTGCAGGTTTTCTCCTCAGTAAACTGGGGATAATACTAGCATCCATTTCAAAATATCACTATGAGAATTAAATAAGAAAATGTTTGTGTTTATTTAAAAGAAAATCTGACATACTTTTTCCTACAAGAAATGTAAGTTTCTACCACTGCTATCAATAAAGGCATTAACCAGCTCAGCTCTCAAGTATCCAATTTCTTATTTCTATAACATCTGTTGTTTGTTTCTCAAAATGCTATTTTAAGAGTACAAGTGGCAGCAGCAAACATGCAGCACTAAGACTCTGTCCAGGAACTTCCATTTCCATTGCAAGTGGATTTTGACAAACTATGATATAAGTGCAATTAAGAAAACTGTATTTACTTACTGAAAGTCCAGAGAGTCTGCCAAATCCATATGAAGACATTATTTTACAGATAAAGTGAGCTCTAATCAAATTCATCTAATTTGAAAAGCAGAGAACTTGAGCCTAGAGCATCAGACTGCAAACCCACATTTAATCTAAAGTAATGAAACTCTTCTAATCTATGTACTGTGATAAGCAGTTTGCGGGGGAAAAAGCATCCTACATGTTCAGTACTATAAAAAAAATTATTTGGAATTGTTTTTTTTTTAATTTATTTATTATTATTATACTTTAAGTTGTAGGGTACATGTGCATAACGTGCAGGTTTGTTACATATGTATACTTGTGCCATGTTGCTGTGCTGCACCCATCAACTCGTCATTTACATCAGGTATAACTCCCAATGCAATCCCTCCCTCCTCCCCCCTCCCCATGATAGGCCCCGGTGTGTGATGTTCCCCTTCCTGAGTCCAAGTGATCTCATTGTTCAGTTCCCACCTATGAGTGAGAACATGCGGTGTTTGGTTTTCTGTTCTTGTGATAATTTGCTAAGAATGATGGTTTCCAGCTGCATCCATGTCCCTACAAAGGACACAAACTCATCCTTTTTGATGGCTGCATAGTATTCCATGGTGTATATGTGCCACATTTTCTTAATCCGGTCTGTCACTGATGGACATTTGGGTTGATTCCAAGTCTTTGCTATTGTGAATAGTGCTGCAATAAACATCCGTGTGCATGTGTCTTTATAGCAGCATAATTTATAATCCTTTGGGTATATCCCCAGTAATGGGATGGCTGGGTCATATGGTACATCTAGTTCTAGATCCTTGAGGAATCGCCATACTGTTTTCCATAATGGTTGAACTAGTTTACAATCCCACCAACAGTGTAAAAGTGTTCCTATTTCTCCACATCCTCTCCAACACCTCTTGTTTCCTGACTTTTTAATGATTGCCATTCTAACTGGTGTGAGATGGTATCTCATTGTGGTTTTGATTTGCATTTCTCTGATGGCCAGTGATGATGAGCATTTTTTCATGTGTCTGTTGGCTGTATGAATGTCTTCTTTTGAGAAATGTCTGTTCATATCCTTTGCCCACTTTTCGATGGGGTTGTTTGTTTTTTTCTTGTCAATTTGTTTGAGTTCTTTGTAGGTTCTGGATATTAGCCCTTTGTCAGATGAGTAGATTGCAAAAATTTTCTCCCATTCTGTAGGTTGCCTGTTCACTCTGATGGTAGTTTCTTTTGCTGTGCAGAAGCTCTTTAGTTTAATGAGATCCCATTTGTCAATTTTGGCTTTTGCTGCTGTTGCTTTTGGTGTTTTAGACATGAAGTCTTTGCCCATGCCTATGTCCTGAATGGTATTACCTAGGTTTTCCTCTAGGATTTTTATGGTATTAGGTCTAACATTTAAGTCTCTAATCCATGTTGAATTAATTTTCGTATAAGGAGTAAGGAAAGGATCCAGTTTCAGCTTTCTACTTATGGCTAGCCAATTTTCCCAGCACCATTTATTAAATAGGGAATCCTTTCCCCATTTCTTGTTTCTCTCAGGTTTGTCAAAGATCAGATGGCTGTAGATGTGTGGTATTATTTCTGAGGACTCTGTTCTGTTCCATTGGTCTATATCTCTGTTTTGGTACCAGTACCATGCTGTTTTGGTTACTGTAGCTTTGTAGTATAGTTTGAAGTCAGGTAGCGTGATGCCTCCAGCTTTGTTCTTTTGACTTAGGATTGTCTTGGAGATGCGGGCTCTTTTTTGGTTCCATATGAACTTTAAAGCAGTTTTTTCCAGTTCTGTGAAGAAACACATTGGTAGCTTGATGGGGATGGCATTGAATCTATAAATTACCTTGGGCAGTATGGCCATTTTCACGATATTGATTCTTCCTATCCATGAGCATGGTATGTTCTTCCATTTGTTTGTGTCCTCTTTGATTTCACTGAGCAGTGGTTTGTAGTTCTCCTTGAAGAGGTCCTTTACATCCCTTGTAAGTTGGATTCCTAGGTATTTTATTCTCTTTGAAGCAATTGTGAATGGAAGTTCATTCCTGATTTGGCTCTCTGTTTGTCTGTTACTGGTGTCTAAGAATGCTTGTGATTTTTGCACATTAATTTTGTATCCTGAGACTTTGCTGAAGTTGCTTATCAGCTTAAGGAGATTTTGGGCTGAGACAATGGGGTTTTCTAAATATACAATCATGTCATCTGCAAACAGGGACAATTTGACTCCTTCTTTTCCTAACTGAATACCCTTGATTTCTTTCTCTTGCCTGATTGCCCTAGCCAGAACTTCCAACACTATGTTGAATAGGAGTGGTGACAGAGGGCATCCCTGTCCTGTGCCAGTTTTCAAAGGGAATTTTTCCAGTTTTTGCCCATTCAGTATGATATTGGCTGTGGGTTTGTCATAAATAGCTCTTATTATTTTGAGGTACGTTCCATCAATACCGAATTTATTGAGCGTTTTTAGCATGAAGGGCTGTTGAATTTTGTCAAAAGCCTTTTCTGCATCTATTGAGATAATCATGTGGTTCTTGTCTTTGGTTCTGGTTATATGCTGGATTATGTTTATTGATTTGCGAATGTTGAACCAGCCTTGCATCCCAGGGATGAAGCCCACTTGATCATGGTGGATAAGCTTTTTGATATGTTGCTGAATCCGGTTTGCCAGTATTTTATTGAGGATTTTTGCATCGATGTTCATCAGGGATATTGGTCTAAAATTCTCTTTTTTTGTTGTGTCTCTGCCAGGCTTTGGTATCAGGATGATGTTGGCCTCATAAAATGAGTTACGGAGGATTCCCTCTTTATCTATTGATTGGAATAGTTTCAGAAGGAATGGTACCAACTCCTCCTTGTACCTCTGGTAGAATTCAGCTGTGAATCCATCTGGTCCTGGACTTTTTTTGGTTGGTAGGCTATTAATTATTGCCTCAATTTCAGAGCCTGCTATTGGTCTATTCAGGGATTCAACTTCTTCCTGGTTTAGTCTTGGAAGAGTGTAAGTGTCCAGGAAATTATCCATTTCTTCTAGATTTTCCAGTTTATTTGCGTAGAGGTGTTTATAGTATTCTCTGATGGTAGTTTGTATTTCTGTGGGGTCGGTGGTGATATCTCCTTTATCATTTTTAATTGTGTCAATTTGATTCTTCTCTCTTTTCTTCTTTATTAGTCTTGCTAGTGGTCTGTCAATTTTGTTGATCTTTTCAAAAAACCAACTCCTGGATTCATTGATTTTTTGGAGGGTTTTTTGTGTCTCTATCTCCTTCAGTTCTGCTCTGATCTTAGTTATTTCTTGCCTTCTGCTAGCTTTCGAATGCGTTTGCTCTAGCTTCTCTAGTTCTTTCAATTGCGATGTTAGAGTGTCAATTTTAGATCTTTCCTGCTTTCTCTTGTGGGCATTTAGTGCTATAAATTTCCCTCTACACACTGCTTTAAATGTGTCCCAGAGATTCTGGTATGTTGTATCTTTGTTCTCATTGGTTTCAAAGAACATCTTTATTTCTGCCTTCATTTCGTTATGTACCCAGTAGTCATTCAGGAGCAGGTTGTTCAGTTTCCATGTAGTTGAGCGGTTTTGATTGAGTTTCTTAGTCCTGAGTTCTAGTTTGATTGCACTGTGGTCTGAGAGACAGTTTGTTATAATTTCTGTTCTTGTACATTTGCTGAGGAGTGCTTTACTTCCAATTACGTGGTCGATTTTGGAGTAAGTACGATGTGGTGCTGAGAAGAATGTATATTCTGTTGATTTGGGGTGGAGAGTTCTATAGATGTCTATTAGGTCTGCTTGCTGCAGAGATGAGTTCAATTCCTGGATATCCTTGTTAACTTTCTGTCTCGTTGATCTGTCTAATGTTGACAGTGGAGTGTTGAAGTCTCCCATTATTATTGTATGGGAGTCTAAGTCTCTTTGTAAGTCTCTAAGTACTTGCTTTATGAATCTGGGTGCTCCTGTATTGGGTGCATATATATTTAGGATAGTTAGCTCTTCCTGTTGAATTGATCCCTTTACCATTATGTAATGGCCTTCTTTGTCTCTTTTGATCTTTGATGGTTTAAAGTCTGTTTTATCAGAGACTAGTATTACAACCCCCGCTTTTTTTTGTTCTCCATTTGCTTGGTAAATCTTCCTCCATCCCTTTATTTTGAGCCTATGTATGTCTCTGCGTGTGAGATGGGTCTCCTGAATATAGCAGACTGATGGGTCTTGACTCTTTATCCAGTTTGCCAGTCTGTGTCTTTTAATTGGAGCATTTAGTCCATTTACATTTAAGGTTAAGATTGTTATGTGTGAACTTGATCCTGCCATTATGATATTAACTGGTTATTTTGCTCGTTAGTTGATGCAGTTTCTTCCTAGCCTCGATGGTCTTTACATGTTGGCATGTTTTTGCAATGGCTGGTACCGGTTGTTCCTTTCCATGTTTAGTGCTTCCTTCAGGGTCTCTTGTAAGGCAGGCCTAGTGGTGACAAAATCTCTAAGCATTTGCTTATCTGTAAAGGATTTTATTTCTCCTTCACTTATGAAACTTAGTTTGGCTGGATATGAAATTCTGGGTTGAAAATTCTTTTCTTTAAGAATGCTGAATATTGGCCCCCACTCTCTTCTGGCTTGGAGAGTTTCTGCCGAGAGATCTGCTGTTAGTCTGATGGGCTTCCCTTTGTGGGTAACCCGACCTTTCTCTCTGGCTGCCCTTAAGATTTTTTCCTTCATTTCAACTTTGGTGAATCTGGCAATTATGTGTCTTGGAGTTGCTCTTCTCGAGGAGTATCTTTGTGGCGTTCTCTGTATTTCCTGGATTTGAATGTTGGCCTGCCCTACTAGGTTGGGGAAGTTCTCCTGGATGATATCTTGAAGAGTGTTTTCCAACTTGGTTCCATTTTCCCCCTCACTTTCAGGCACCCCAATCAGACGTAGATTTGGTCTTTTTACATAATCCCATACTTCTTGCAGGCTTTGTTCATTTCTTTTTCTTCTTTTTTCTTTTAGTTTCTCTTCTCGCTTCATTTCATTCATTTGATCCTCAATCGCTGATACTCTTTCTTCCAGTTGATCGAGTCGGTTACTGAAGCTTGTGCATTTGTCACGTATTTCTCGTGTCATGGTTTTCATCTCTTTCATTTCGTTTAGGACCTTCTCTGCATTAATTACTCTAGCCATCAATTCTTCCACTTTTTTTTCAAGATTTTTAGTTTCTTTGCGCTGGGTACGTAATTCCTCCTTTAGCTCTGAGAAATTTGATGGACTGAAGCCTTCTTCTCTCATCTCGTCAAAGTCATTCTCCGTCCAGCTTTGATCCGTTGCTGGCGATGAGCTGCGCTCCTTTGCCGGGGGAGATGCGCTCTTATTTTTTGAATTTCCAGCTTTTCTGCCCTGCTTTTCCCCATCTTTGTGGTTTTATCTGCCTCTGGTCTTTGATGATGGTGATGTACTGATGGGGTTTTGGTGTAGGTGTCCTTCCTGTTTGATAGTTTTCCTTCTAACAGTCAGGACCCTCAGCTGTAGGTCTGTTGGAGATTGCTTGAGGTCCACTCCAGAACCTGTTTGCCTGGGTATCAGCAGCAGAGGCTGCAGAAGATAGAATATTTCTGAACAGCCAGTGTACCTGTCTGATTCTTGCTTTGGAAGCTTCCTCTCAGGGGTGTACTCCACCCTGTGAGGTGTAGGGTGTCAGACTGCCCCTGGTATGTCTCCCATTTAGGCTACTCAGGGGTCAGGGACCCACTTGAGCAGGCAGTCTGTCCCTTCTCAGATCTCAACCTCCGTGTTGGGAGATCCACTGCTCTCTTCAAAGATGTCAGACATAGTCGTTTGCATCTGCAGAGGTTTCTGCTGAGTTTGTTATTGTTTACTGTGCCCTGTCCCCAGAGGTGGAGTCTACAGAGACAGGCAGGTTTCCTTGAGCTGCTGTGAGCTCCACCCAGTTCAAGCTTCCCAGTGGCTTTGTTTACCTACTTAAGCCTCAGCAATGGCAGGCGCCCCTCCTCCAGCCTGGCTGCTGCCTTGCCGGTAGATCACAGACTGCTGTGCTAGCAATGAGGGAGGCTC
This sequence comes from Macaca nemestrina, assembly GCF_043159975.1. Taxonomy (NCBI): domain Eukaryota; kingdom Metazoa; phylum Chordata; class Mammalia; order Primates; family Cercopithecidae; genus Macaca; species Macaca nemestrina. The sequence goes on along the minus strand of NC_092136.1, from coordinate 96,723,628 downwards.
CGTGGGTGTGGGACCCTCCCGGCCAGGTGTGGGATATGATCTCCTGGTGTGCCTGTTTGCTTAAAGCGCAGTATTGGGGTGGGAGTTACCCGATTTTCCAGGTGTTGTGTGTCTCAGTTCCCCAGGCTAGGAAAAGGGATTCCCTTCCCCCTTGCACTTCCCAGGTGAGGCAATGCCTCGCCCTGCTTCAGCTCTCGCTGGTCGGGCTGCAGCAGCTGACCAGCACCGATCGTCCGGCACTCCCCAGTGAGATGAACCCAGTACCTCAGTTGAAAATGCAGAAATCACCGGTCTTCTGTGTCGCTCACGCTGGGAGTTGGAGACTGGAGCTGTTCCTATTCGGCCATCTTGCTCCGCCCCCCAATTGGAATTGTTAAAAGAAAAGAGAAAGAAAAGAGAAATTCATATGAAACTTGAAAGTGCAGCTTCAAATGAATGATTGCTTGAAAGTGACAAAAGTGGGAGTCATCAAATGACATCAATTGTTGGTTTAATCATTCATCGTTCACTGTGTTATATATGTGAACTGAGCATTTATAGGCTCCAGACTCTGCTAAGCTCTACTGCACAAAGTTAAGAAAGAGAGAGGGGTACAGGAGGAACTCTTGTGGCCAAGGAGCCCACTTTTTTTTTTTTTTTTGGCAGGATAGAAATATTTGAACAAACAATTGTTATAAAGAATATAAGTTCTGAGATAAAAATGTAATGATGAGAAAATGCCAGGTGGAACATATCACTATGTAATATGTTCAAGGGGATTCAAGGAAAGCTGTTTAAAAGGAGGGAGGACCTAGAAGGTAAAAAACTGAGCAAAAAAAAAAAAAAGAAAGAAAAGAAAAGAAAGAAATGAATATTAGTTCCTAAAAGGTGCAAAAGAACAGTGTGCCAAGCAGAACAATGTGTAATTTAGGGAACCCGTACAGCATTTGGTATGAAAAAAAAAAGAAGGGGAGTTATTCAAAGCAGAAAGGGGTGAAGTTGGAGGAGGAAAAAAAAGCAAATTTCAGCTGAGGATACGAACAAGTACATGCCTGGGGAAAGAAGAATGACAATAGCTGGAAAAGACTTAAAATTATCCAGCAATATCTCTCTCATTACGTGGCTCAGCTTCACTGAAGACATAAAAATCTCTGTGATCAAGCAGCATAAAAAAGCACACAATTATCTGTTCAATATTTAGATACAGGAAAGATGTGCTGTAATGAAAGCATCACAAGGAAAATCCAGTTTGAGAGCAAAGATTGCTAAACTGAATATTATCTAAGTTTCTGTCAAACACCCAGACTTGGGCACAGGCTCATTGCCTAATCTCCCCATATGTACACCATCAATCTCATAACACACTCCATCAGCCAAACTCTGTCAGCACATTATTGAAAAAACACTGATTAAGGGAAAAAAATAAACCTAAAGTTATCTCTGACAAAGTTTACATAAAATGAATACCTCTAAAGAGAAAAACTGAATTTTTGTCCGAAGCATACAATTTCAGAGAAAGCATCTGCCAGTAAATATTTAAATTACCTCTCCTGATTTCTGACTTCCCTTCCAACATGTAAAGCACTTGGAGGTCATCAGGTCCATTCTTTTTTATTATTATTATATTTTAAGTTCTGGGATACATGTGCAGAACGTGCAGGTTTGTTACATAGGTATACAGGTGCCATGGTGGTTTGCTGCACCCATCAACCCATCATCGACATTAGGCATTTCTCCTAATGCTATCCCTCCCCTAGCTGCCCACCCCCCAATAGGCCCCAGTGTGTGAGTTCCTCTCCCTGTGTCCATGTGTTCTCATTGTTCAACTCCCACTTATGAGTGAGAACACATGGTGTTTGGTTTTCTGCTCCTGTGTTAGTTTGCTGAAAATGATGGTTTCCAGCTTTATGAATGTCACTGCAAAGGACATGAGCTCATCCTTTTTTATGGCTGCATTGTATTCCATGCTGTATATTTGTCATTTTCTTTATCCAGTCTATCATTGATGGACATTTGGGTTGGTTCCAAGTCTTTGCTATTGTGAATAGTGCTGCAATAAATTTACATGTGTATGTGTCTTTATTGTAGAATGATTTATAATCCTTTGGGTATATGCCCACTAATGGGATTGCTGGGTCAAATGGTATTTCTGGTTCTAGATCCTTAAGGAATTGCCACACTGTCTTCCACAATGGTTGAACTAATTTACACCCCCACCAACAATGTAGAAATATTCCTATTTCTCCACATCCTCTCCAGCATATTGTTTCCTGACTTTTTAATGATTGCCATTCTAACTGGTGTGAGTTGGTATCTCTTTGTGATTTTGATTTGCATGTCTCTAATGACCAGTAATGATGAGCTTTTTTTCATATGTTCCTTGGCCTCCTAAATGTCTTCTTTTGAGAAGTGTCTGTTCATATCCTTCACCCACTTTTTGATGGGGTTGTTTTTTTCTTGTACCTTTGTTTAAGTTCCTTGTAGATTCTGGATATTAGCCCTTTGTCATATGGATAGATTGCAAAAATTTTCTCTCATTCTGTAGGAGGCCTGTTCACTCAGATGATAGTTTTTTTTTTTTTTTTTTTTTTTTTTTTTTTTTTTTTTTTTTTTTTTTCTGTGAAGAAGCTCTTTAGTTTAGTTAGATACCATTTGTCAATTTTGGCTTTTGTTGCCATTGCTTTTGGTGTTTAATTCATGAAGTCTTTGCTGATGCCTGTGTCATGAATGGTATTGCCTAGGTTTTCTTCTAGGGTTTTCATGGTTTTAGGTCTTACATTTAAGTCTTTAATTCATCTTGAGTTAATTTTTGTATAAGGTGTAAGGAAGGGGTCCAGTTTCAGTTTTCTGCATATGACTAGCCAGTTTTCCCAACACCATTTATTAAATAGGGAATCCTTTCCCCATTGCTTGTTTTTGTCAGGTTTGTCAAAGATCAGATGGTTGTAGATGTGTGGCATTACTTCTGAGACCTCTATTCTGTTCCATTGGTCTATATATCAGTTTTGGTATCAGTACCATGCTGTTTTGGTTACTGTAGCCTTGTAGTATAGTTTGAAGTCAGGTAGCATGATGCCTCCAGGTTTGTTCTTCTTGCCCAGGATTGTCTTGGTTATGCAGGCTCTTTTTTGGTTCCATATGAAATTTAAAGTAGTTTTTTTTTTTCCAATTCTGTGAAGAAAATCAATGGTAGCTTGATGGGGATAGCATTGAATCTATAAATTACTTTGGGCAGTATGGCCATTTTCATGATATTGATTCTTCCTATCCATAAGCATGGAATGTTTTTCCACTTGTTTGTGTCCTCTCTTATTTCCTTGAGTAGTGGTTTATAGTTCTCCTTGAAGAGGTACTTCACATCCCTCGTAAGTTGTATTCCTAGGTATTTTATTCTCTTAGTAGCAATTGTGAATGGAAGTCCACTCACGATTTGGCTCTCTGTTGGTATGTAGGAACGGCTGTGATTTTTGCACATTGATTTTGTATCCTGAGACTTTGCTAAAGTTGCTTATCAGCTTAAAGAGATTTTGAGGTGAGACAGTGGAGTTTTCTAAATATACAATCATGTCATCTGCAAATAGAGACAATTTGACTTCATCTTTTCCTATTTGAATATCTATTCTTTCTCGTGCCTGATTGCCTTGGCCAGAACTTCCAATACTATGTTGAATAAATGTCAATTCTTAAAATAAGAAAAGCTGGGAAAATTGAAAATCAATGACTATGTGAACCTATCAGAAAACTGAGGTCATAGGACCAAAAAAAAAAAAAAATTCCCCCAATCTAGAGAGACAGGTACATCCAGAGAGGTAGAGAAACAGTAATATACTTAGAAATAGAAGCCCCTGGAAACATAAATTTAGAAGAACACATATAATTTTGGTGGATTCTAGGAGGCCAAGTATGGATCAATATAAAAGTAAAAAACTCCATAGAATTGAAGTTTGAAAGGGATCCCCATATTTCTGTGGACCTTACTATCAAGAACCCACCAGATTCTAATGATGAAGATCGACGTAAGAGTTCCTCTGGGTCTTAGTAAAGAAACAGAAACTCCTTTATAAGACATGGCAAGAGACTTCTTCATAATAAAAACTTTCCACAGAAAAGTATTTTGTCAGAATATAATTTTGAAACCTTATCATGGCTGGGGGAAGGGAATTCCTCCCCAGTAGAGATACCTCCAAAATCCTTTTACTCTCTAAAGGGAAAAAATACATAGTTAACAGGGTACGGTGTTTCAAGGAAATAGATTAGGAACACTGAACCCGAGAAAGAGATTAAGAGGCAGGGGTAGAGAGGGGAGGAAATATATCAGTGACGAAAAACTTGTGAAGGTCATAGCCACAAGACGCAAGCCCGCTAAAAATCTGAAACATCATCAAAAGATTATAAAATGCCCCTCCTGCCCTATACCCTCACATTCCAGCAAAAACAAGATAATATAACACTATAAGATTGGAGTAGAGCTGACAAAAACTGCAAGATCTATCAAAAAACTGCAAAAAAAAAAAAAAAAAAAAAAAAAAAAAAAAAAAAAAAACCCTAGACTATCTCTAAATAGTATTTTCAACAGCCCAAAGCCAAGAGGGGAGAAAAATACGACATTAGCAGTATTAAATACCTCTATCTTGCTGGGCACGGTGGTTCACACCTGTAATCCCAGCACTTTGAGAGGCCAAGGTGGGTGGATCACCTGAGGTTGGGAGTTTGAGGCCAGCGTGACCAACATGGAGAAACCCCGTCTTTACTAAAAATACAAAAAATTAGCTAGGCGTGGTGACACATGTCTGTAATCCCAGCTACTCTGGAGGCTGAGGTAGGAGAATCGCTTGAACCTGGGAGATGCAGGTTGCGGTGAGCTGAGCTCATGCTATTGCACTCTAGCGTAGACAACAGGAGTGAAACTCCATCTCAAAAAAAAAAAATCCTGTATCACCAACAGCTACAGCAAGCATTAAAAACAGCCCAACTCCTAATAGAATAACATATGATCTCACAATCAAGGTCTATTTACCTTACTTCCTATCTATATCCTGCTCTTCTCTTTGATTTCTAATTTTATTTATTTGAGTGAAATTATTTACAATAACATGATATAGATATATCCTAAGGGTTCATTGACAGATGATTAAAGAAATTGCTCTCTCTCTCTACATACACATACACACACACACACATATATATACATACACGCACACACACACATATATACACATACATACACGCAATGGAATATTATTTAACCTTAAAAAAGAAGATTCTGGTATTTGTGACAATATAAATGAACCCAGGATTATGCTAAATGTAACAAGCCAGATACATAAAAATTACTGTATAATCTAACTTATATATGAAATTTAAAAGACAGAGGAAAGACAAAAACTGAAATTTATGGAAACAGAGATTATATAGGTAGTTACCAGGATTGAAGAGGTGGGGGAAATATAGGCATAAAGGGTACAAAAATGCAGTTATTTGGATAAATAGGTCTAGAGATCTACTTTACATCATAAGGTTTATAATTAAGGATATTATATTGTATATTGGAAACTTGCTAAGAGAGTTGATTTTAGGTACTCCTACCCTTACCCCAAAACAAAATGGGTAGCTATGTGAGATGATGGATATGTTAATTTACTTGACTATAGTAATCACTTCAGTATGTATATGTCAAAACACCATGCTATGCTGTTTGGGAAAAAACACAAACTGTTTTTTCTCTGCTCTCATACCACATCAGCCTTCAACATGAAGGGTTCTACGATCACATGTTGGGGGGTGGTTTCTCTCCATCATCAAGTGAGCAATGAATTCTGCAGCAGACACCAGCTGGGTATCCTCCAATTCAATTCCGACATTATCTACCTAAAGATAGCATCAGATCCCACAGATTAAGTGCCAATCCAATACTGCCCCCGACTTCAGACAATGTTCACAATTCTGAGCCTCTGAAACTTCTGACCCTCTAGCTTCACATTGGGGTTCCCATGACTCCATCTTTTGGTTCAATTAATTTGCTAGGGAGACTCACAAAACTAAGGGAAACACTTTTGTGTTTACCGTTCAGTGTAAAGGACATTACAAAAGATAGAGACGAAGAGATGCACAAGGCGAGGTATGGGGAAAGGAACAGGGAGCTTCCATCCCACCCTGGGTGTGCTACTCTCCAGGAAACTTGTATGTTCAACACCCCACTCTCAGTAATGGATAGATCATCCAGAGAGAAAATCAACGAAGAAACATTGGAGTTAAACTATACACTAGATCTAAATGACATTTACAAAACATTTCACCCATCTTCTGTAGAATACCCATTCTTTTCATCAGCACATGGAACGTTCTCCAGAGTAGATCATATTTTAGGCCACAAAACAAATCTGAAAAAATTCAAAAAAGTAGAAATTATGTCAAGTACCTTTTCTGACCACAATGGAATAAAACTAGAAATTAATAAAAAGAAGAACCTCAGAAACTTTATAAACATATGTCAATTAAATAGCATGTTCCTCAATGATAAATGGGTAAATGAAGAAATCAGACAAGAAATTTTAAAATTTCTTGAAACAAATGAAAATGGAAATACAACATAACAAAATCTATGGGATACAGCAAAAGCAGTACTAACAGGGATGTTTATAGCAATATACCTCAAGGAACTAAAAAACAAGGACAAACCAAACCCCAAATTAGCAGAAGGAAACAGCAAAGATCAGAGGAGGAATAAATATAATTGAAACAATAAAACATAAAAAATATTAACAAAACAAAAATTTGGTTTTCTGAAAACATAAAATCAGGAAACTTTTGGCTAAATAAAAAAGAGAGAAGACCCAAATAAATAACATTTGAAACAACAAAAAAAGATGTAACAACTGAGGCGTCAGAAATACAATGAATCATTTCAGACTATTATGAACTTTACACCAACAAACTAGAAAACCTTGAAGAAATAAATACATTTCTAGATACATAAAACCTAGCAATACTGAGACATAAAAAAGTAAAACCTCAATAAACCAATAATGAGTAATGTGATTGAGGCTATAATAAATAGCTTCCAACTAAAGAAAAGCCCAGGACCTGATGGCTTCACTGCTGAATTCTAACAAACATTTAAAGAGCTAATACCAATTTTACTCAAACTCTTCAAAAAAATTAAAAAGCAGAAAATACCTCCAAACTCATTCTATGAGACAGCATTACCCTAATCCCAAAATTAGACAAGGGCACAACAATAAAGAAAAGTACAGGCCAACATCACCAATGAACGTAGATGCAAACATCCTCAACAAGATACTAGCAATCTGAATTCAAGAACACATTAAAAAGACCATTCACCCTGATCAAATGGGATTCATCCTAGAGATGAAAGGATGATTCAACATATGCAACTCAATTAATATGCTACATCATATTAACAAATTTCAAGAAAAAATATATAATTCTTTTAAAAGATGCCAAAAAATGCATTTGATGAAATTCAGCATCCCTTTATTGTAAAAATCCCCATCAATCTGCATATAAAAGGAACTTACCTTAAAAATAACAAAATCTATATATGACAAACCCACAGCTAATATACTGATTAGGGAAAAAAAACTGAAGGCCATTTCTCTAAGCTCTGGAACAAGACAAACATACCACATAAAAGACAAAGATTATCAGGATGGATTTAAATAAAGTGGAAAAAAAAAAGAGACCTAAATACCTGTTGTGTAGAAAAAGAACAACTTTAAATACAAAGACTAAAGTAGTTTAAAAGTAAAGGAATGGAGAAATATAAACCATGCTAATACTAATCACAACAAAGCTGGAGTACCTATGTTAATTTTGAGACAAAGCAGATTTGACTAAAATAAAAATTATCAGGGATACAGAAAGACTAAAACATAGTAACAAAAAGATCAGTTCTCCAAAGGACATAACAATTCTTAGTGTATATTGACCTAACTATAGTGCATCAAAATACGTGATGCCAAAAAATTATCAGCACTCCTCTTTAGTTAATAGCACGAACAGGTAGAAAGTCTGTAAGGACATAATTGACCTGAACAACACTATTAATCAACTTGACTTGTTTGATATGTATGGAATACTTCACCCAACAACAGCAGAATACATATTACCCTCAAGATCATGAAGAACATTCATCAAGGTAGACTATTTTGGGCCATAAAACACACCATAACAAATTTAAAAGAGTGAAAAGATACACAAAGTGTATTGTCTGACCACAGTGAAATAAACAAGATATCAAAAACAGAATGATGGCCAGAAAATTTGTATATTTGGGAATTCAATAACATGCTTCAAATTTACACACAGATCTGAGAAGACTCCAGAAAACCTTTAAAAGCTCTGAATTAAATAAAATGTCAATTCAACTTATCAAATTTTGTGGGATTCAGCAAAAGCAGTGCTTTGAGGGCAATTTATAGCATTGATGTATATATTTTAAAAAAAGATCTAAACTAAATAATCTAGAATTTTACTTTAGGAAACTGGAGAAAGAAGAGCAATTTAAGCCAAAAACAAGCAAAAATAATAATAATAAAATTAGAGTAAAAATTATAAAATCGGAAACACAAAAATTAGAGAAAAATCAACAAAATACAATTCTGGTTCTTAAAATGATCAATAAAATTGGTAAGCCTCCACCTAGACTAATCAATAAATTTTTAAAATTCCCACCTTATTAATATAGCAAATGAAAGATTGTGACTACTGATTCCATGGTCGCTAAGGATAATCAGGGAATGCTGTGAACAATTCTCTGCCAACAAATTTAATTACTTAAATGAAGTTGAGAAATTTATTGAAAGACATGAACTACCAATGCTCACCTAAGAAGAAGTAGATAACCTGAATAGGTCCATATCTATTATTGAACTTCGAATCAATAATTAATAACTTATTTTTAAAAAGAAAGCACTAGGCCCGGATATTTTCTCTAGTGAATTCTACCAAACATTTAATAAAGAAATGATACCAATTCTCCATAATCTAGTCTAGAAAATAGAAGCTGAGGAAATGCTTTCTTACTCATTCTGTGGGGCCAGCACTACCCTAATACCAAAAAGAGATAAATTATCATTATGAAGAAGAGGAACTACAGATCAAAATGTGCTATGAACATAGATGCAAAAATCTGTAACAAAACGTTAACAAATCAAATCCAATAATACATACAAAGAATTATAGGTCACAATCAAGTGGGATTTGTTTCAGGTATAAAGGCTATATCTATTTTTAAAAATTAACCGATTCAATAATCTACCATGTCAATACGCCAAAAAAAATAAATGAACGTATCAGTTGATACAGAAAACAAATCACACCTCTTTTAGGATAAAAAAGAAACTCTCAACAAATTAGAAACAGAAGATTTCCTCAACTTCATAAAGAATATTCACAAAAAATCTTTAGCTAATACTATACTTAGTGGTGAGAAGGTGGGTGCTTCTCCCTTAAGATCAGGGACAAGGCAAGGACTCACTACTCCTACTCAACATTGTACTGAAAGTCAAGAAAAAGAGAAATAAAAAAATACAGAAGAAGAAAGAAAAAAGCTTTTGTTTACAGATATAACTGTATATGTAGAAAATCCTACATAATTGATAAAAAAAAACTTGTACAAATCAGCAATTATAGCAAGTTGCAGGAAGGATATGAGTTAATACACAAAAGTTAATTGCTTTACAGTCTTGAATATGCAGAAATCAATAATTGGAATTTGAAACTCAAAAACCAATTTGAAATTACAGTTGTACTAGCAAAATAAAAACAGTATAAACCCAAAAATTTTTAAAACATTTATAGACTCTAGGACCAAAAACTACAAAACTATGATAAAAGGTTTAAAATATCTAAATAAATAATTCATGTTCATAGAATGGAAAACTCAAGTTGTTCAGATATTAGTCCTTCCTTCTTGATATATAGATTCAATGCAACCCCATTGAATCTATATATCCTATTATTCTATATATCCAATTATCCTATCTACCACACATATAGATATCCAGTTATTCCAGTACCCTATGCATTGTCTGTTCTCCTTTTTAACAGTCAGTTGAACATCTTCATGTGGGTCTATTTCTGGGCTCTTTTTATATCTGTGTGTTTATTCTTTCACCAGCACCATTCTGTCTTGTTTACATAGCTTTATAGTAAGTCTTAAAATCATGTAATGTTAGTCTTTCAACTTTGCTTGTTTGTTTGTTTGTTTTTCAGTATGGCATTCCCTATTCTAGGTTTTTTGCCTTTTGTAGAAACTTTAAAAACAGTTTGTTGATGTCTGCAAAATAGCTTGCTGGTATTTCGTTGCCTTATGTGATAAAACGGACCCTGTGGATATGATTACATTAAAGATTCTGACTTGGGATGCTACACAGGATTATCCAGGTCACATTAAGCAATCACAGTGTGTTGTGAAAGGGAAACGAGGGAAAGAATGAGAGAGTAAGATGTGACAACAGAGGCAGAGATTTGAATATGTCACACTACTGTTTTGAGGATGGAGGGAGTGTCCATGAATCCAGAAATTGAGGTGACCTCTAGAAGCTGAAAAGACAAGGAGACAAATTCTCCCTTAGAATCTCCAGAAGAAACATAGCTCCCAAAACCCATTTTGGATGTCTGATCTCAAGAACTGTAAAATAATAAATTTGTGTTGTTTTAGGCCAGCAAACTTGTAGTAATTTGTTACAGCAGTGATAAGGAACTAATACCTGTATAAAATAATGGATCCTAAGGCCGATCTTATACTGTAATAAATATTAAGTCAAAATGAATCATTGAATCATAAGGCTAAATAGAATACAGAATATTCTAAAACTTACAGAAGAAAACATAGGAGAACATCCAGGTGATTTTCGGTTTGATGATTAATTTTTAGATACCATACCAAAAGCAAAATCTATCAAATAAAATTTATAAAATGACCTTTATTAAAAGTTTTAAAACAACTTCTTTTGGAAATAGGCCACTAAGAGAATCAAAAGACAAGTGTCATATGTTGAATAATGGCCCCCAAAGATGTCCACATTCTAGTCTCCAGATCCTATATGTCACTTTACATGCAAAAGGGATTTTGCAGATATGATTAAGGATTTTGAGATAGAGAGATTATCCTGAATTATCTGGGTTATCCCAAAGTAAACACAAGGGTTCTTATAAAAGGAGGCAATACAGTCAGAGAGAGAGACTGCAAAATACTGTACTGTTGGCTTTGAAGACAGAGGATAGGGCCATGAGCCAAGAAATGCAGGCAGCCTCTAGAAGCTAAAAGAGCGAAGGAAAATAATTCTCTCTTAAAGCCTGTAAACAGAATATAGCCTGGCAACACCATGCTTCTGAGACTTCTGACCCCAGAGAAATGTTAGTGGATAAGTTTGTATTATTTAAGTCACTGACTTGTTATAGCAGCAATAGGAAACTGAAATAGCCAGCCACAGACTGGGAGGAAATATTTGCAAACTTATGGCTGAAAAAGGATTTGCATCGAAAATACATTGAGAACTTTTAAAACTCCACAGTAAGAAAACAAAAACAAATTTTCAAAAGTGAGCAAAAGATCTGAACAGATACCTTACCCAAGAAGACAATCACATAATTTTTAAAGCATTTTGGAAGAAGCTCAGCACATTAGTCATCAGGCAATTTCAAATTGTATTATCATACAACCTGGAAACTGTGCTCCTGGGTAATTATCCAACTAATTGAAAAAATGTACGCCCAAATAAAAACCTACATGTAAGTGTCCATAGCAGCTTTATGTAAAATAGCTAAAAACCGGAAGCAAAAAAAGATACCGTTCAATGGGATAGCAAGAGTACTATAAACGAAACAGATACAATCATACCAAAAACACCTGAACAAAATACCTTGAAATTTCTCCTCAAAATTGACAAAAATCTTCAAACACAAGGAAAATCTGAAAATGTCAATCTAGAGGAGCCAAGGGATACAAGACAACTAATTATAATGTGGTATCCTTGACATGAATATGTGTATATATATTCACATATTCACATATGTGTGTATACATGTATATATATTGTATATGTATATATGTATATATATTCACATATGTGTACATATATTGTATATGTGTATATATGTATATATATTCACATATGTGTACATAGATATACACACATGTATATCAGATAGTCAGCATTACATTTAATAGAAAAATGAGTTAAAGCCACTAATAAGTCATAGACAAAACAGTAAAATTTTAAAACAAGAGATGAAATATTTACCAAAAATACAAGAAATTAAAATGAAATCATTAAAATTATTACACTGTGTCTAGATACAAGAAAAAGTTATTTCCACATAATAAAGGGAATCAGAAAATATATGTGGAAATATATTTTAGTCACATGAAAATATGTAACATAATCCTACAAAAAATTGTTTGATCTATGTAAATAAAATAAAGGGTGAGAGAGAAGAGGTTTATATATAAATTAAGTATGCCCAGCGCTGCACTGGAATTTCACCTTCAAAATAATTCAGTAAGATAGGTATTATATTACCACTACTGACGTGGGTAGTCAGGCTCTGAGTAACTAACTTGCACAAGGTCTTAAAATTTGAAAGTGTTAGAACAAGAATTCAAATCTTGAACTGAAAAATGCTAAGGTCTATGTTGTCTCACAGCATTGTGCTACAGAAGTTAAAGTTTTCTCATAGTCTCTTCATATTAAGCTATCCCAATGAATGAGAATTCATTTCATTTTATTTTTTTACTATGTTGGTGGAAAATAAGGAGCTTGTTGCTTCTGTGAACGCCTACTTTCCAATCTTTGTGGATGTATTCTGCAGTTAAAATCCTAACATTTTCTTGACCTTTTTTCACATTACAAAACTTTAAGAAATTATTCTAATAATTAAATGTGAATATTATTTTATCCATTACTTCATTGTCCTAGTACCTCTATTCTGGTAGGCATTCAAGGTTACTGAGATTTTTTTTATTCTCTTTATAGAACATCTTTTGTTGACATCTGGTATTAATACATAGTTTAGAAATCTTGAGTTTTAATCTTTAAAATAAAAAACAGCTGTATGTTCCTTTTTCCCCTAACATTTAATGTTGTGGAGTAGTCAGACTGGAATCTGGTTTTTGTTCTTTTGTGTTTAAAGTGGACTTGTTCTTGTGGGATTCATCTATGCAGTTTGAATATTTTTTGAGATTCCACATAATGGTGTTTTTTTTTGTTTTTTTTTTTTATTTTAGGCTTTGCTTAAAATAACATGTACTCTATTTCAAAATTTAAAAACTTTATTTAGATTTGAAAAATTTTTATTAAGTGTTTTTGCATAGTAGCTGCAGTGCAAAAAAAAGTAAAAGCAAGAGAAAGATAATAAAAATGAGAAAAACCAACAACCAAAAGGTTTAGAACAAAAATAAGTGATAACTTATAAGTTCCAGTTCTGCCCCATTAGTTGTGTGTTTTAGAGAAAGTTGTGTAATTCCTCAACTTTATTTTCCATACCTATGAAGATTACATAATCCCTGCTCTATGAAATATGTGAATTAAATAGGAAACCAGATATGACTGTCTAGCATACTACCAGGTCTGAATGTCCAACCATTAGTAAAAAGAAGAAATGACATTTTAAACATGACCTATGATGAAGAAATAATTTTATGTTGGGAAATTCAGTATTATTAGAAGATTGCTGAGAAATCTGTGAGAAAAATTACATTAACATATTGTTTAAAATCCAAGTTTTATTCTCTCAGATAAGACCAGATCTCATTTTGTTCTCTGAGATTTTATTTGGTGTATGACCATATTTTACTCCCATAATTCAATTATTATATAGGCATATTTTAACAGAATTTCTGCCTTTTTTAGGGAACAATGTTATTTTCTTTCCTGTGAAATAAAAATTCAAGTGTCCTTCAAGCCTCAAACATAGTGTAATGATTTGGGTCCCACTGTCATTCTCACTTGTCTATACCAGGAGGCAAAGCTGTTTCCATTCAAAACAACAGGAGTACAAATATACCAATCCCTGATATCTGGTGCTGTCATTTTACATTGCTGCAGTCTGAATGCACTGTCATTTAATAGCACCAACTAAATTGATCTCTATTTTTTTTTATAATTCAAAAAAATTATATTAACAGGGTTTGGATCCATGAAGAATTATAGACTGTAATGACCAATTTTAACATGCTTTACAATCCATCAAAATGGGAATAATACCTTAGGGTACAATTTATTTTTCCTCATCATAAAATTCTGCCATAGTTAGAATGGTCACATACATTAAAAAAATGAGTCCCTTGCAGAGGTAATGAAAGGAAACCCATTCGATCTTCGTTCTGATGTTTTATTCTGGCTTGACAGCTGAAGTTACCAAAGTGCAATCAAACGCCTTTAGCACGGTAATGAAAAACATAAGCATTAAGCAAATTTGTCCACATGATATAATTGACAGTGGTACAAAGTGATTCAATTCAGTAGTTTATAAAATATAAGAATCTGATTTAAATTAATTTGGAAAGGCAAACATGAGAAGCATATGCCACATGGCAAATGAAGGAAATGGATTCATGTGCTTTGTCTATATTCATTCCCATTTAAAAGAAATAAAAGCACAAAGCATGTTATGATTTTTAAAGAATGTTCTTAGTTCTTCTTCTCTGGTATTCTATAGAAGTATATAAACGATCCTGCTCTCTGAGAACTAACAACCCCATACATAAGAAGCAGGAGGCCAAAAAGAAATAAAATACAAAGACATGGAATGTTGATTGACTGAACCACTAGATTTATATCAGCTTTTCCTGAACATTCTTTCATTATAATTCAACACAAATGCTTATTTGTACAAAAAGAAAAAGTTATTTTAATGCAGGTGTGTTTATTTTAAAAGTCTGGTGTTTTTCTTTGAATAGCAAATTTTAATATACTGATATCATAACTCAGAATGAAAATGTAAAAAACAATTTTTAAATGATACACAGAATAACTACAGTATGCTAAGAAAAATAACTTTTTAAGCTTAGTACTTTCAACGGGATGAAAACAACATAAGTTTGTTTATACCATGGGATTTTAGGCACAATGAATATATATAGAATTTTATATATGTACAGGATTATGTGCTGTGGATCAAGATAACTAATTTCTCTGTCTGCCAAAAATTATACTCACTGTAAAAGCAGCAGAAATTTCTCAACCAAAATTGATAAAACACTATAAATGATTTCTGCTCATTTCAACAAGATAAAAGAAAAAGGCATAAATATTGAACATGATGCTTGAAAATATTTTAAAAGTCAAATTAATACTTCATTTGCAACATAAAATAAAACACCTGGTTATTTCACTGTTCACCATTGAGACAATAGCAAGTAGTGGATAAGGAAAATTTCAATGAATTCTTTTAGTAACCCATCTGTCTGAGTGTAGCTATTACACAGCTTTTCTTTATTGGCATTTTATGTCAATATCAAATATGTTCGAGGACTATTTAAGGTTTCATTATTACAAAGTTTCCCAATATTTCTTTGATTTAAAATCTTCTATCGTTTGCAAGATTCATTTATATGTCAGTAAGATCCTAATTATTTTCATTATTTGACCTAGGGGTATAACAGATGGTTTTTGTTGTTTGTATTTATTCACTTGCTTTCTGATAGTTTCTTTTAGAAATTATTTAACAAAAATTAAATATTTTAAATACTTGCTTATTATTACACCCACCAGAATTTTTAACATAGCTTTTTACTTCAGCAGTTTATAAGTCATGAACAAAACACAAGGAAACATGAACTAATGTTTACTGAATAAAAATTTCTAAAAGCTAGAGATTTTCTATGCATGGTAATTCAGTAATATAGGACAGTTTTTATTTTATTCCTGATTCATAGATGATGAAACTGAGTATCAGAGAGGGAAAGAAACTTGCCCAGGATTGCATACAAGGAAAGGTAAGAACGAGCGCAACAGCCCAGACATATCTAGCTTTAAAGATTACATGCTTAATGTAGGCAATATCTTAGTTGATGAAAGAGGAAAAGTCGTATGATTTTTTATTTCAATAGGTACAAAAATATTTTTAAAAAATTAATAGGTATTTTCAATTGTTTTAAGAAGAACTGTTAGGAAGACTAGAAATAGATAAAAATTTTCATAACCTGATAATGTAAATTCATCATAAGCCTACAACAAACATTATATCAAATGGTAATGAATTCTGTAAAATCAAGAACAAAATAAGGATCTCTATCAACATTTCTATTAAACTTTGTCCATAAAGTACCAGTCAGGGGATTAAGAAGATAAAAATACGTAATAGACACAAAGATGGAAAAAGAATAAAAAGTTTCAAAGTAAAAAAAGAACCTATAGACTAAGAATTAGTAAGGGAGTTCATTAAGTTTATTAGACATAAAATCAAGAATCAGATCATTGGTAGCTATTCACAATAACAAAGGCACGGAATTAACCAAAATGCCTATCAATGATAGATTGGATAAAGAAAATGTGGTACATACACACCATGGAATTCTATGCAGCCATAACAAAGAATGAAATCATGTCCTTTTCAAGGACATGAATGGAGCTAGAGGCCATTGTCCTTAGCAGACTAACACAGAAACAGAAACCAAATACTCCAGGTTCTCACTTATCAGTGGGAGCTAAATGATGAGAACGCATAGACACACAGAGGGGAACAACACAAGCGGGGTCTATCAGAGGGTGGAGGGTAGAGGGTAGAAAGAGGGAGAGGATCAGGAAAAGTAACCAGTGGCTACTAGGCTTAATAGCTGGGTGATAACATAATCTGTATGACAAACTCCCATGACACAAGTTTACCTATGTAACAAACTTGCACACATACCCCTGAACTTAAAAGTTAAAACAAAAACAAAAACAAAATCAGTGGCATCTGTATATACTAAACACAAAATATAATGCTCAAATATATCATTTACTATGACAATATAAATATACACATAAATTACCTAGGGAAAAATTGACTAAAAACATTCAACACTTTACACAGAAAATTATGGCACTGTACTGAAATACATCAAAGAAAACTGGATGTATTTATAAATAAACGGAGAAATATATAAAAATCATAGATTTAAAAAGTTGATTTCATATACATGTCAATTCTCTCCAAATTAATCAGTACCATTCCAATAAAAATCTAATCAGATTTTTATAGAATTGTTAAGCTAATTTTAAAATCTATATGGAAATGCAATGACTCAAGAATAACAAGAGAATTTTTGGCCTAGGAAATGTCAAACATTATTAAAAATCTAAAATAATTTGAGCATCTTGGCACTATCTTGTAAAGATAGATAAATTGAACAGAATAGACCACAGGTCTGCAAACTGTAGCCTGGGGCGCAAAACATGTTTTTGTAAATAAATATTTTTTGGAACATAGCCATACTCATTCATTTACATATTATCTATGGCTGCTTTCCCACTGCAAAGGCGGTGTTGAATAGTTACAAGAGAGACTGTAGAATCACAGAAATGTATAATAATTGCTACATGGTGTTTTAACTTAAGCATTTTGCATACTCCTAGGTTAGAGAGCCCAGAAGCAGACCTATGTACTCATCAACATATGACAAGTGGGATAAATGTTATTGTGGGTAGGTGGGGGGAAACGGACTTTTCTCAGACCATTTTTAATAGAAAATATAAAAAAAATTGTTGTCTATGGACACATGAAACACAATTTTAAATGGATTAAAGACCTGTAATTTTTAATAGAAGAGTATCTTCATGAAGCCGGAATAGAAAAGAATTCCAAAGAAGACTTCAAATCACAAACCATAAAGAGAAAAATTGTGTTAATTTTGACTATATTAAAACTAGCAATCAGAAAGACTACAATGTGCCTTTGTACATGCTGTATTTGCAACCTGAAATTGCCTTATCTCAGATAGCTAAAGGTCTAAACTCCTTATATTAGGTTCTCTCTGAAGCAAACTCCAGAAGATAGAATTCAGAGCAAATAGTTTATTTGGGAAGTGATCCCAAGTAGCACAAGTAAATTAGTTCCTTGAATAGGAAAGTGAAGGAAATCAATAAAGTTGTGTAAATAAACAGGTTGCTGCTATTGAAAACTGGGGCTCAAGCCTCTTGGAGACCTCTGAGAGATGGTGTGGAACAAAGATACCGGGGATATTATCCACTAATCTCAGCCGGCATTACTTGAAGGCTATTTCTGGGGATGTTACCACCACAACACTGCCGGTATAACCCATATATAGATCAAGCACACTCTTGTAACAAGATAATGCTCACACTCAGAGACTCCCAGTTGCAACAAGAAGATGCCAGATGTACATAAATGGTAGTTGCTGAGGGGACATTGATGAGGCATGCTCAGTTGAACCTCTGCACAAATATCAGCTTATCAGAGTGGATTTGCCTGACTATCCCATATAAAACAGCATCCCAGTTCTATAGGTACTATGCTCTTACTCTGCTTTGTATTTACACATCTCTTTGTTTATTTTTAGCCACTTCCACTAGAATACGAATTTCATGGAAACAGATGTTTTAGAAAGTGCTTTATTGGCTGGGTGCGGCGGCTCACGCCTGTAGTCCTAGCACTTTGGGAGGCCGAGGCAGGCGGATCACGAGGTCAGGAGATCCAGACCATCCTAGCTAAGATGGTGAAAGCTCGTCTCTACTAAAAATACAAAAAATTAGCCGCGCATGGTGGCGGGCGCCTGTAGTCCCAGCTACTAGGGAGGCTGAGGCAGGAGAAAGGTGTGACCCTGGGAGGCGGAGCTTGCAGTGAGCCAAGATCACGCCACTGCACTCCAGCCTGGGGGACAGAGTGAGACTCCGTCTCAAAAAAAAAAAAAGAAAAAGAAAAGAAAAAGAAAGAAAGAAAGAGAGAAAGAGAAAGAAAGAGAAAGAAAGAAAGAGGAAGGAAGGAAGGAAGGAAGGAAGGAAGGAAGGAAGGAAGGAAGGAAGGAAGGAAGGAAGGAAGGAAGGAAGGAAGGAAGGAAGGAAGGAAGGAAAGAAGGAAGGAAGGAAGGAAGGAAGGAAGGAAGGAAGGAAGGAAGGAAGGAAGGAAGGAAGGAAGGAAGGAAGGAAGGAAGGGAGAAGAAAGAGCTTTATCTCCCACATCTAGCATAATGTTTGAGACATAGTAGGTATTATGTGCTGAATGTTTATGTCCTCCCAAAATTCATATGTTGAAGCCCTAATCCTTAACAGATGGTATTTGGGGATAGGGGCTTTTGGGAAGTGATTAGGTTTAGATGAGGTCATGAAAGTGAGACTTCCATATCGATCTCTCTCTTCCTCTCTCTCCATGCACCAAGGAAAGGCCTTGGGAGAACATCATGAGGAAAAGCTCTCTCATTAAGAACATACCCAGTCGGTGGTAATTTGTTATAGCAGCTGGAACTGACTAATAAAATAGGTGTTCAATTACTTTTTGTTAAGTGCATAAATAAGATGCCACTTCATACCCATAAGAAGAGCAAAATGTAAAATCTGGATATATTCGTTATTGTGAGGTTAGGTAAAGAAAATTATTATACATTGTGGTGGAAGTGTGAATTAACTCAAGAATTTTAAAGACCAATTTGGCAACATAAAGCATAATGAAAAGTACACTTACCCTAAGACCCAGTTACATTAATGAGGTAGCAAAACTCCCATTTCTGGCTTTAATTTGCAGCAATTTCTGCCCATGTGCAGAAGACATATAGAAGGATGTTAATCACAGAGAAATATTATAAGCCTTTATTTTAATCTTGAAAGTCCTTTTATAAATACCAAGCACTATATTTTTGGTTTCTTGAATTTACAAGTTCCACTTTCTCCTCCAACTAATGGAAATACTCTTGGCTCTTGAACAACATGGTTGTGAACTGAACGGTCCAATTATAGGAGAATTTTTTTCAACCAAACATGCATCGAAAATACTGTATTTGTGGGATGAGAAACTTCCACATATGAAGGGCTAACTTTTCATATATGCAGGTTTCACAGGGCTGACTGAGGGACTTGAGTATAAGCAGATTTGGGTATACTTAGGGGTCCTGGAACCAATCCCCCAAGTATCCTGAGAGGCTGATGTAGATATCATCACAAAAACAACAACTTAGATTTGTAAGTTTTATTTCAGTTTGCAATGCACTATTCCACTGGATTCTTATAACAATTTAATGGCATTCTTGGTACGACGGACAGACTACTAGACACAACCTAGCCTATGTTATCAAGAAGCTTACTCTACAAGGGTTGAACAATCTAGAGAGGTACTAGGTACTAGTCTATTTTACAGGTAAATAAATGCAATCTCAGAAAGATGAATTTCACTGTCCAATGCTAGTGCCAGTAGATGGCATAGTCAGAATTTAAATATAATTTCTCCCACTCCAAATCCATGCTCTTCTCATTGTTGTAAATTAGCTATATTTTAGTAACAGTAAAATAAGTCCTCAAATAATTTAAAAAAAAAATTAAAGTAATGACGGAACTATTTAAAACTTGCTGGTGATTTCTATATAATTATGGTCAAGTGAGAATCAGACATCTATCTTTATAAAATATCAAAAGGCTTGGACATTCATGTAAAATAAAGAGACAGAAGACCATTTTTTCCACCCATGAAATCGAAAATACATGTAAAAGTATTCTATACTCCAGAATGTGTGTGTGTGTGTTTATGCATAGTTTTTACTTGGTAATATTTATGCAGTATAACTTCCTTCTTTCCTTATGTGATTATATCTGAGCAAGTACCAAATTTTTAAAAGGTTAAATTTAAAAAGTAATTACACCATTAAAGAAAACAGGTGTAGTCATTGCTTTTTTTTAAATATCTATTTAATTTTAAATATGAGAGAAGGTGGTTTTGTTTTTCTGTAAAGGTCAGTCAAGGATTAGAGACTTGAATTGAAATTCAAAAATTTCTTCCAAGATTCAGTCTAAGATTTTTTCTTTCTGGAGGTACTGGATAAAAACTTTGTTACAATAATTAGTCCAAGGTATCACAGCTAGAAATACTGTCTTGCATTTAATGCTACATAATGTAGTTGCTTTATTAGTACTCTTCAAGAAGGATTACTTGCTATTTCTAGAATGTTTTGAATCTTATGGTCCTCTAAATGTGAAATGCACTAAGTTGAACCTACATTGCAGTAAAGAAGCAAGGGTAAAGGAGAAGTAGAAAAAAATATAAAATATTTCTTTGGGCATCAGAAAACTCCATATTTTGGTCCACATCTTTCTTCCACTAGTTTTGCGGCTTTGGATATATTTACTTAAATTTACTAAATTCTATTTTCTCATTTATAAAATTGAAATGACAATACATAGTTTTTCTATAAGCAAAGTTTGCTATTAGCATTGGATGAGCTACTATATGTGAATGCATTCTTAATTTATACAAATCTTTCAATATTCATTGAAAATGTTATTATAATAATACAGAAAGCTTACCTCATAGAACTTCTTGTAAATTTTCAGTAAGTTAATGAGTATGAAATTCTATCATTCATTCATGAATGCATTCAATCAACCAATGTTATTGAGAACCTGAATTATGTCGGCTCTTATGTTAGACACTGGAAGTTTGGAAATCAGGACAGCATGGCTTCTTGGACCCAAAGTCTAGCATGAGTAAAGCAAGCAGATAATAACAAAAAGCTTGCTAAATGGACTGGTTGCTCTAGAAGCACTGAATGCAACTGCAAGATTTCACATAAGAGTTAATGACTGAGCTTAATATTAAGGAAGAGGTTTAGGCAGGCCAAGAAATAGGGAAAGGTCAGTTGACTTGCAGGAAACAATAAACGTAAGAAGACATGTGGCAAGAGACATGTGGTATCTTCTAACAAAACCACATAAAATTTAGTGGCACAAAAGGTATCTGTAGAGAAGGAAAAAGAAATAAGCAGGAACAAGCTTGTAAATCATCTTGCATGTTACAAAAATAATTTAAAGCTTTACCTTGAAATGATAAATTGTTACTGGATAATTCTAGAGAAAGAAATGATAATTTGATGCGTGATTCCAGTAATGCCACTCTGTGCAGTAGAAAGGATCAGCTGTGCAGGAAGAAACCTGGAGTTTTAAAACCAGTTTAAAGACAACTGTAATAAGGCAAAACATAAGGAACATCTAAACAAAAGTGTTGGCATTGAGAGTAAAGAAAAGAGATAAAATTATAGAAAAATCAGGAAGAAGAATCAGTAGGGACTAATTGGATTGAGGAAAGAAAGAATCAAGGGTGACATAAAACCAACCATAAAAAGATAAATGAGTGTGATTGAATCCATCTTGATAGAATGAACTATGGTTAATTCACTGATCACCTAAAACCTAAACTGAACTATACATACAATTATAATGACTGCATTTGGTTCCAGTGATAGCTACTACTTCCTTCTCACTGCAGGTTAGTTTACTCAGATTCAGGAAAATTTTCCTGCCCAGGACCTATGAGACTCACAGTAGTTGTTCCTTCCACTGACCTTTTCTACCTCATTTCCTGATTGTTGTATTCTGTTACTATGCAAGTCCCATGCTGGTTTACCTTAGAATGGTGACTTCCAAAGATTTACTTACTATTATTTTTACAATTTATATTACATATATCCAAATAAAGTTTAAAAATAAATATTTTCTTCTCTGCAAAAAAAAAGTTCTGAGAAATATTAACTCTACCACTATTCCAGAAATGGCTCCTCTGCTACTCATGTAATCAGATTTGTTCTGTACCGCTGTGACATATAGTTCTTCCTTAAAAGAGATTTTATTTTGCACCTTGACTCTTTGCAGAAGAAGAATTTCCAGTTTAAATATGACCTTTAAAAATCTCTGCCACTACACAAACATCCTAGTCATCACAACTTAGCCAATGATGTGATTTTAAATGTTCTCCCCAGCTGCTGCCTCTTAGACTTTTAAAACTTAACACGTTAACACTATAAGCTGAGGTAGCAATATTAATGTTATTTTATTATGAGTAGTTTCTCACACAGAAGCACTTTACATAATCAACAGTACTAACTATATTTAAGGTAGTATTTTCGTTGCTATTTCAATCCAGTTTAATAATGTGGGTAAAATTACTAGCCCATAATTGCATGACAAGTATATATTGAATAAATTCATTATTGAGTAAATGCTAATGTCGTAACACAATTGGTCATTTTTATTCAGACAATTTAATATATGTCCAGTTGGCACCATGTAGACATAATTTTAAAATCCTAATGGCATTTATCACAGTTCCTGCTGATGAGTAAAAGATACCAACTCTGATTGTCTTAAGCGGTATTCACAGAATCAAAGACAGGCTTAGCAAAGGAGAGGGAACTAAGTCAGCTCTGGGGTGAGCCAGCAGGAGGAGTATTCCATCACTCTAGGTAACTCCTATACTGTGCGCCATTATCCTTGCTTAGCACAACCACTGCCACTGGATACCACTGCTGTATCTCACACTGCCATTGCAGGCTATCCTAAGATTTTGTCCGTTCTATTCTCTTTGTATCCTTCACCCAAGGAGATGGGAGACAGGGAAAGTTATCTGAGGAGAATGTGATTGGCTGATAAGTCACACACTCAAATCCTGACTGGCAGGATTTCTCCTCTCACGTTCTATGGTGGAAGGTGAGGCACTGCATCCCTTCAGAACTACATACAATAGAGAAGACTTTACAAATAGGGAAAAGGTAGTATTGTAGGATGCAAGGAGGTAGTATATAAAGAGGTAGTAGTTATAGGGTACTGTGTATATATATGGGGCACAGGTGTGAGAGTTGGAAGACATTAACAGGACCATAAATCATCCCTGAAGCTTATCACTTTTATTATACCACTAGTCATAGTAGGGTATACTAAAGTGTGTATCTGTGTCCTCAAGTGAGTTTCTTCAAATCAGGGAAGATGCATGGATACTTTAAAAAGTTATATTAATTAATACTGATATTAATTATCAATAAAATAACCTGTTTCTCCTGTACTTGATATACAATATGTGCCCCATTTTAGATAAGAATTCACGGTTACTTCCAAGACAGCTGAATAGGAACAGCTCCGGTCTATAGCTCCCAGAGAGATCAATGCAAAAGACAGGTGATTTCTGCATTTCCAACTAAGTTACCTGGTTCATCTCACTGGGATTGGTTGGACAGTGAGTGCAGTCCACAGACGGCAAGTTGAAGCAGGGCGGGGTGACACCTTACCCAGGAAGCGCAAGGGGTTGGGGGATTTCCCTTTCCTGGTGAAAGGAAGCTGTGAGTGACTGTACCTGGAGGAATGGTATGCTCCTGCCCAAATACTGGGCTTTTCTCACAGCCTTTGCAACCGGCAAACAAGGAGATTCCCTCCCATACTGGGCTCGGCAGGTCCCATGCCCACGGAGCATTGCTCACTGCTAGCTCAGCACTCTGAGATTGACCTGGGACTCCGGAGCTTGGCAGGTTGGGGGGCGTCTGCCATTGCTGAGGCTTGAGTAGGCGGTTCTATGCTCACAGTGTAAACAGAGTAATAGGGAAGCTCAAACTGGGTGGAGCCCACCACAGCTCAGCAAGGCATACTGCCTCTCTAGATTCCACCTCTTGGGGCAGGGTATATCTGAATAAAAGTCAGCAGACAGCTTCTACAGACTTAAACGTTCCTGCCTGACAGATCTGAAGAGAGCAGTGGTTCTCCCAGCATGGCATTTGAGCTCCGATAATGGACTGCCTCCTCCAGTGGGTCTCTGACCCCCATATAGACTGACTGGGAGACACTTCCAAGTAGGGGCTGACAGACACTTCATACAGGCGGGTGCCTCTCTGGGACAAACCTTCCAGAGGAAGGATCAGGAAGCAATATTTGCTGTTCTGCAGCTTCCACTGGTGATACCCAGGCAAACAGGGTGTGGAGTGGACCTCAAGCAAACACCAACAGACCTGCAGCTGAGGGGCCTGTTAGAGGGAAAACTAACAAACAGAAAGGAATAGCATCAATTTCAACAGAAAGGACATCCACACCAAAACTCTGTCTGTAGGTCAACAACATCAAAGACCAAAGGTAGATAAAACCACAAAGATGGGGAGAAACCAGAGCAGAAAGACTGAAAATTCTAAAAACCAGAATGCCTCTTCTCCTCCAAAGGAACACAACTCCTCACCAGCAAGGGAAAAAAACTGGACGGCAAAAGAGTTTGATGAGCTGACAGAAGTAGGCTTCAGAAGGTCGGTAATAACAAATTTCTCCGAAGTTAAAGAGCATGTTCTAACCCATCAAAAGGAAGCTAAAAACCTTGAAAAAAGGTTAAACAAATGGCTAACTAGAGTAATCAGTGTAGAGAAGAGCTTAAATGACCTGATGGAGCTGAAAACTATGGCATGAGAACTTTGTGAAGCATACACAAGCTTCAATAGCCAATTTGATCAAGAGAAAGAAAGGGTATCAGTGATTTAAGATCAAATTAATAAAATAAAGCTAGAAGACAAGATTAGAGAAAAAAGAGTGAAAAGAAACAAACAAAGCCTCCAAGAAATATGGGACTATGTGAAAAGACCAAATATACATTTGAGTGGTGTACCTGAAAATGACAGGGGAGAATGGACCCAAGTTAGAAAACACTTTTCAGGATATTATCTAGGAGAACTTCCCAACCTAACAAGGCAGGCCAACATTCACATTCAGGAAATACAGAGAACACCACAAAGATACTTCTCAAGAAGAGCAACCCCAAGACACATAATCTTCAAACTCACCAGAGTTGTAATGAAGGAAAAAAAGTAAAAGGCAGCCAGAGAGAAAGGTCAGGTTACCCAAAAAGGGAAGCCCATCAGACTAACAGCAGATCTCTCAGCTGAAACCCTAGAAGCCAGAAGAGAGTGGGGGCCGATATTCAACATTCCTAAAGAAAATAATTTTTAAACCAGAATTTCATATCCAGCCAAACTAAGCTTCATAAGTGAGGAGAAATAAAATCCTTTACAGACAAGCAAATGCTGAGAGACTTTATCACCACCAGGTGTGTCTTACAAGAGCTCCTGAAGAAAGCACTAAACATGGAAAGAAGCAACTGGTACCAGTCACTGCAAAAACATGCCAAATATTGTAAAGACCATTGACACTATGAAGAAACTGCATCAATTAATGGGCAAAATAACCAGCTAGCATCATAATGACAGGATCAAATTCACACATAACAATATTAACCTTAAATGTAAATGGGCTAAATGCCCCAATAAAAAGACACAGACTGCCAAATTGGATAAAGTGTTAAGACCCATCAGTGTGCTGTACTCTGGAGACCCATCTCACATACAGAGACACACACAGGCTCAAAATAAAGGGATGGAGGAAGATCTGCCAAGCAAATGGAAAGCAAAAAAAAAAAAAAAAAAAGCAGGGGTTGCAATCCTAGTCTCTGATAAAACAGAATTTAAACCAACAAAGATCAAAAAAGACAAAGAAGGCCATTACATAATGGTAAAAGGATCAATGCAACAAGAAGAGCTATCCTAAATATATATGCACCCAAAGCAGAAGGACCCAGATTCATAAAGCAAGTTCTTAGAGATCTACAAAGAAACTTAGACTCCCACACAATAATAATGGGAGACTTTAACACCCCACTGTCAATATTAGACAGATCAATGAGACAGAAAATTAACAAGGATATCCAGGACTTCAACTGAGCAACCAAACACACCTAATAGACATCTACAGAATTCTCCACCCCAAATCACCAGAATATACATTCTTCTCAGCACCACATTGCACTTATTCTAAAATTGATCACATAATTGGGAACTAAAACACTCCTCAGTCAATGTAAAGGAACAGAAATTATAACAAACTGTCTCTCAGACCACAGTGCAATCAAACTAGAACTCAGGATTAAGAATCTCACTCAAAATCGCACAACTACATGGAAACTGAACAACCTACTCCTGAATAATTACTGGGTAAATAATGAAATGAAAGCAGAAATACAGATGTTCTTTGAAACCAATGAGAACAAAGACACAACATACCAGAATCTCTGGGACACATTTAAAGCAGTGTGTAGAGGGAAATTTATGGCACTAAATGCCCACAAGAGAAAGCAGAAGAGATCTAAAATTGACACCCTAACATCACAATAAAAATAACCAGAGAAGCAAGAGCAAACAAATTCAAAAGCTAGCAGAAGGCAAGAAATAACTAAGATCAGAGCAGAACTGAAGGAGATAGGGACACAAAAAACCCTTCAAATAATCAATGAATCCAGGTGCTGGTTTTTTTTTTAAAAGATCAACAAAATAGACCACTATCAAGACTAATAAAGAAGAAAGGAGAGAAGAATCAAATAGATGCAGTAAAAAATGATACAAGGGATATCACCAATGATCCACAGAAATACAAACTACCATCAGAAAATACTATAAACACCTCTACGCAAATAAACTAGAAAATCTAGAAGAAATGGATAAATTCCTGGACACATACACACTCCCAAGACTAAACCTGGAAGAAGTTGAGTCTCTGAATAGACCAATAACAGGTTCTGAAAAGGAGACAATAATTAACAGCCTACCAACCAAAAAAAGTCCAGGACCAGACGGATTCATAGTCGAATACTACCAGAGGTACAGAGAGGAGCTGGTACTATTCCTTTTAAAACTATTCTGATAAATAGAAAAATAGGGAATCCTCTCTATCTCATTTTATGAGGCCAGCATCATCCTGATATCATAGCCTGGCAGAGACACAACAAAAAATGAGAATTTTAGGCCAATATCCCTGATGAACATCGATGCGAAAATTCTCAATAAAATACTGGCAAACTGAATCCAGCAGCACATCAAAAAGTTTATCCACCATGATCAAGTCAACTTCATCTCTGGGATGCAAGGCTGGTTCAACATATGCAAATCAATAAACATAATCTATCACATAAACAGAACCAATGACAAAAACAATATGATTACCTCAATAGACACAGAAAAGGCCTCCAACAAAATTCAACAGCCCTTCATGTGAAAAACTCTCAATGAACTAGGTATCGATGAAACATATTTCAAAATAGTAAGAGCTATTTATGACAAACCCACAGGCAATATCATACTGAATGGGCAAAAACTGGAAGCATTCCCTTTGAAAACCGGCACAAGACAAGGATGCCCTCTCTTACCACTCCTAACCAACATAGTATTGGAAGTTCTGGCCACGGCAATCAGGCAAGAGAAAGCAGTGAAGGATATTCAAATAGGAAGAAAGGATTCAAGTTGTCTCTGTTTGCAGATAACATGTTTGTATTTTTAGAAAACTCCATCATCTCGGTGCAAAATCTCCTTATGCTGATAAGCAACTTCAGCAAAGTCTCAGGATACAAAATCAACGTGCAAAAATCACAAGCATTCCTATACACCAATAACAGACAAACAGAGAGCCAAATCATGAGTGAACTGCCATTCACAATTGCTAGTAAGAGAACAAAATACCTAGGAATCCAACTTACAAGGGGTGTGAAGGATCTCTTCAAGGCGAACTACAAACCACTGCTCAATGAAATAAAAGAGGACACAAACAAATGGAAGAACATTCCATGCTCATGGTTAGGAAGAATCAATATCGTGAAAATGACCTTACTGCCCAAAGTAATTTATAGATTCAAGGCCATCCCCATCAAGCTACCACTGACTTTCTTCACAGAATTGGAAAAAAAAATACTCTAAACTTCATATGGAACCAAAAATGAGCCCACATAGTGAAGACAATGATGAGCAAGAAGAGCAAACCTGGAGGCATCACACTATTTGACTTCAAACTATACTACAAGGCTATAGTAACCAAAGCAGCATGGTATTGGTACCAAAACAGATATATAGACCAATGGAACAGAACAGAGGCCTCAGAAGTAACACCACACATCTACTACCATCTGATCTTTGACAAACCTGACACACACAAGCAATGGGGAAAAGATTCCCTATTTAATAAATGATGTTGGGAAAAATGGCTAACCTTATACAGAAAACTGAAACTGGACCCTTTCCTTACACCTTATAAAAAATCTACTCAAGATGGATCAAAGACTTAAACATAAGATCTAGGACCATAAAAATCCTAGAGAAAACATGGGCAATACCATTCAGGACATAGGCATGGGAAAGACTTCATGTCTAAAACACCAAAAGCAACAGCAACAAAAGCCAAAATTGACAAATGGGATCTCAGTAAACTAAAGAACTTCTGCACAGCAAAAGAAACTATCATCAGAGTGAACAGGCAACCTATAGAACGGGAGAAAATTTTTCTAATCAATCCATCTGCCAAAGGGCTAATATCCACAATCTACAAATAACTTAAACAAATTTACAAGAATAAAGCAAACAACTCCATCAAAACATGGGCAAAGGATATGAACAGACACTTCTCAAAAGAAGACATTTATGCAGCCAACAGATATATGAAAAAATGCTCCTCATCACTGGTCATTAGAGAAATGTAAATCAAAACTACAATGAGATACCATTTCATGCCTGTTAGAATGGCAATCATTAAAAAGTCAGGAAACAATAGATACTGGAGAGGTTGTGGAAAAACAGGAACACTTTTACACTGTTGGTGGGAGTGTAAATTAGTTCAACCATTGTGGAAGACATTGTGGCAGTTCCTCAAGGATCTAGAACTAGAAATACCATTTGACCCAGCAATCCCATTACTTGGCATATACCCAAAGGACTATAAATCATTCTATGATAAAGACACATGCATACATATGTTTATTGCGGCACTATTCACAATAACAAAGACTTGGAATGAATCCAAATGTCCATCAATGATAGACTGGATTAAGATAATAAGGCATGCATACACCATGGAATACTATGCAGCCATAAAAAAGGATGAGTTCGTGTCCTTTGCAGGGATATGGATGAAGCTGAAAACCATTGTTCTCAGCAAACTATGACAAGATCAGAAAACCAAACACCGCATGTTCTTACTCATAAATGGGAGATGAACAATGAGAACGCATGGACACAGGGAGGGGATCATCACACACTGGGGCCTGTGGGGGGTGGGGGACTATGGGAGGGATAACATTAGGAGAAATACCTAATGTAAGTGACGGGTTGATGGGTGCAGCAAACCACCAAGGCACGTGTATGCCTATGTAACAAAACTGCACATTCTGCACATGTAACCCAGAACTTAAAGTATACTTTAAAAAAAAAAAATTCAGATATATATGATTTTAAGATGTTTTGGCATTTTCTATCCAATTATTCTTTAAGATTCTACAATAACTCATCAAAAGAGGC
Organism: Macaca nemestrina; assembly: GCF_043159975.1. Classification (NCBI taxonomy): domain Eukaryota; kingdom Metazoa; phylum Chordata; class Mammalia; order Primates; family Cercopithecidae; genus Macaca; species Macaca nemestrina. Next base: position 96,693,354 of record NC_092136.1, on the reverse strand, counting down.
TTAAGAAAATTGAATAATTTTATTTTATGAATTCCAAATAATATATATCCCAAAATGTCTTTGCATCACAAACTTCCAGAAATTTCAATCTATGAACCCCACATTGAAGTTTTACCTGACAATCATTTGAGTCTTAACATCAAAAGCTGATATTTTCATCGTTTATCTCTAATGAGACTTCACTGGGCTCCTTTTAAAATTTTGTTTAATTATACTTCAAGTTCTAGGGTACCTTTTATTGTTTGTTGTTGTTTTTAATTGAAATGCATCACCCTAACCTCTCAGTAACCCTCTTTATAAGTTGTCTGTTGTTTTAGATTTGTGGTCTGTTTAAAAGGAAACAGTTAGATTCAAATCATATTTGAGAGCTGAAAGTTCAGCCAAGAATTCAATTATGTAAATTAGAAAACAAATGCCAGTAAAAAGAAAACTAACCACTCCAGTGTTCCTTAACTCAGGTGGGGGCTGGGAGGAAGATGCAAATAAGGAGAGGAAAAGAGCTTTGCTCTGGCGCTGAGAGGAAGATAAATATTTTTTCCATTCAGTTTTATAGCAAGTAAGGACCATCATCTACAGTATCTTCCACCCTAAACATATCTGCAGCCAATCATTTGAACCACTGAACTGCAAGTGTGCTTTATACTCTCAGGTGGTTGTGCTTCACAAAGGGCGCTGTCCTCTCAATTGTGTGGGTATAGATCTGTACTACTGAACAAACAAAACAAGGCAGTAAGCAATCAATGTACCTTGGGGAGCGGGGAGGGTCTGAAACATGGACAACTGGATGCTTTGGCTTTGGTACACAGCCTGGAGGGTTTATTTCAATGAATGCGCACCTTCAGGTTGTAAAAGATCCTTGGAAAATTAGTTCTGGAAGGAATCTTAGAGATACCTATTTTGTCTTTTGTTTTAGTATTGGCTTCTATGGATTCTATGAGAGTGTATAAATGTGTCTCGAGGCTGCTTCAGGCAATGGAAACAAAGTCAGCTGGACTCAGGGGCCCTCCTCACCTTACCTTAGCCAATACAGCATTTCTTTTATCTGTTGATCACTTTTCCCACTTAATTTAAGAATTCATTTCTCTGCTAAGAAATTGCTTTTAAAATCGCCAGTCTAGTTCAAGTGAATATGTCATTTTACACTTAAAGGAAGAAGCCAGAAAGATTAAGTTAGTAGTCCAAGGTCACATAGCAGGTATTAATAGAGTTGAGACTAAAATCCTACGCCCCTTTCCTAACCTTTGTGTTTACCACCAGGTCACATTATTGATCTTTTATTCAATTCACTAAATTCTAGACTTTCCATCCTTGATAGCCAGTCAAAGCACCCCTGGCAGACAAAATTTCAAAAAGAGATTTTGAACTCATTGACTTTAATCCAAAGAAAATAACAGAATAATTTATACATGTATAATTATTAGTAATTTTCAAAGGATGTATCGATATGTATGAAACTCTTTGGTTAAAATAAACTCCCAATGGCTCTCAAGTTTGCCTCAGTGATACTCTAGGGAGAGCCCTATAAAGAATGGGATATTTCTAAGTATAAAGAAAGGGTAATTAAAAGAAAGGCAGATGCCGACAGAGGAAAGAGCATACAAAGATAGGTAAGCTTATTAAGTATATTGATGTATTTATAAATGAGAAAATAAATTACATTCAGTAACTCAACAAGATAAATATCTGTTCAGAGGACATGTACAGATGCTATGAAATACAGGACGTGATTCATATAAGATAAGAGACTATCTTACTGAACTAACGCTGACATATAAGGAAATGCCTTTTTTTTTTTTTTGGCATTCAGATTAACAGCTGTGGTCTTGCTGTATAGGAAAATGTTTAAGTGAGCTTTTGGAGACTATGTTATTTCCTTAGTGTAACCGTAAGGACTATAAGCCATTTGCCACCCCAGAGGACAGTTTATGCCTCTGTCCTCCCTAAATAGCATGCATATTTTACTACTAGCTCCTGCCAGTCTGGTTCATCTCAATAAGTGATGAACCCAAGTAACCATGCCACTCAGTTTTAGTCAATCAGGCTCTATTTTCATCCTTTCAGGTCACATTTGCTTTATTTAATGCAGCTGTGTTGAATCAGCTGAAATGCAAAACATTCAATGGAAGCCTTAAGCATGTGACTAGAGCTTCACATAAATATCTCTAACTTGAAGCTTTAATATAAAGCATTGCACATATACACACATTCAGTCAGTAAACAGGTTAGAAGCACTGCTCAAGTAGATAACAGTTGTCTGTGTGGTGACTTAACACTGCTCTTTATTCTGATTAAGGGCAATCCTAGAGAAATCATAGCATTTTATCACAGATTCTCCTTTTTTTTTAGGTAAATGATTACGAGCAAAAAAATAGTTCTGACAAATAAAAATAAATAACATAACTTTAGGGTCCTTCCTTTTTTCCTCACTAGAACTATGCCAAATCCAGTAACTAATCATCTAAAATAATTGAGGAAATAAGCAGAAAAAAATCTAATGGCCTATAAGAACATTCCAGTAGTTTAATATATTGCAATTGCTTAAATTATTAATACTTGTGTGTCCTGAGCCCATATACTGAAATTAAAAAGCACTGTCATGACATGGAGGATTAAAAACAAAACCTAACGTAGAAGATCCACATGAGACTTTTTTTGATCAAGCAGTTAGGATTATCAGCCCTCTGATATCAAACTGGGGCATGATGGTAGCACAGCCAAAATGCCAACTCTAACAGAGTAGAAGGTGGGTCCAGAGTACAGGACTAAGGGGAAACTAATTTAGTAGAAGCTAAGAACAGCATCCAGAGATGGTGATAAAGTTGATATATGTCTAAAAGACAGAGATAAGAGAGGACTTTGTGGTCTTTGCACTTTGTTATTGATCTGCTAGCTGGGCTATTTAACGTGTCTGGTAATAATACATTATTTCTCCAGCTTCAGACTTAAAATGTGATAGTAAAAATTAATAGAGTAAAGACTATTTTTCTCCTTTCTTGTGCATTTTTACTATACTACATTTGTCATGAGAATAGAAAGAAGTTACACACATTAAATAGCTCTCTTATGAGCTATGATGATTAGTAGTTTGAGCATCAGCAAAAGGGTGTGGATAATCCTAACAATTCGGTAGAGAGCCTTAGACTACTCTCTTGAATTCTAAGCACTCTTAACTCCATGAATTTGTGATGTGAACATAGGCTTTGGAGTCAGACAGAGAAAAGTTAGGCAAGTTATTTAACCCCACTGAGCTCCTCATAAAATGGAAATAATGAGATAGAACTCATAGGGTCATTGGGTGGATTATAATAATGGAACGTTGCAGAGAAAGTCCTTAACAAGTACCTGACACAATATAGTATTCCTCAATATTCCTTAAAGGAGCAGATCATAATGAATAAGTTTATGTAAATCAGTGTTCTAAATCCTGGCTTGCATCAGAATCAACTATGGAACAATTTTACAAAAGAGATGCCAAACCCTATCTTAAGAGATATTTATTCAGTATGCACAGTACAGTCTTTTCTATTTAAGAACTCCATGGGTGACCGCTATGTCCAGCCAGCACTGATAGTCACTCTTATAAAAGTATTTTTCATAGTCAAAGAACTTGAAAAGTTGAAAATGAAAAGGACTTTAATAAAGAGTCAGCAACTCTTCCACCTTTTTGCTTATTGCCATCCACCATAGTTTACACCATATAGAAAAGGGTATGTATATACAGATACATGCTGACTATGATTCTATAATGTATAAATAATTGCATGACACAAAGGGATATTTCTAAGAATAAGATAAATTATTTGAAAAATCTTCCAGGGAACTAAGCACGTTCATCTCTACATGACTCTGAGCATTGTTAGCTCTGGTTGGAATGCCATCCAGGATGAAAAAAAACAGGAGCCTGAACTCAGACCATCTGGCCTGTGCTTCTGCCTTGGATTCAAGAGTTGTAAAATATGATAGGTGCAAATTATTCATGCATACCCAACACACGCTGCCTCTCTCCTCCTGCATGACCCTCCCATTCTGTTTCAGAATAGCATTTGGAGCCTGACCAAGTTCATAACCATGATCCAGGTAAAGAGGAGCCAAAATTGAAAGGAATCCAACTGTGACTCAGTATTAAGCAATATGCTGCCAAGTCTCTTCGACTACAACAATAGAACCCATAAGAGCTTAGTTCAGGATAGTGGATCTGAACAGGAGAACTTGGAGCAGCTGAGAATCAAACCTATGATTTAAACCTGAATCAAGAGATATTCAAACAGATTAGGGTAACACTTATATTTTTCTTCTGTGTATTATTTTACCACATGAAATGAAGGAAACATTTCAATTTGTTAAATATTACTCTTTTTGGATGCTATTAGGAAAAACATTGGATGAAACCACTAACATAAACATGTCAAAACCAACCTGTCAGTGCCTTACTAATGTTCTGTATTCTATTATTAATAAGAAAAATAGCAGCAATAATTATACAATGTTTACTATGTGTCAGATGCTGCTTCAAATGTTATTTACAGATTGACTCAATCTTACTGACCACCATATGGAGTACGCAATTTTTTACACCCCTAGGTGATATGTCACCTAGATTCTCCTTAAGGAAGGAGGACATTCCCCTGGCTCCTGGGAGTGCTGCTGGAAGTTGGCCTACAGCTTTCAGATGGATGGATCAGGCAGCCCTCATCAAATGATTAATCATCATGTGAGTGTCAAGTCTGACCCTCTTGCCCCAAGTTAAGAAAACTGCAAGGCTGTCCCAGTTTTAGATCTCTTCATGGGGTTGTCTAAAGACTTCCTCAGAATTCCATCCTAGCTCAACTTGTCCTTCTGCCCTATCCTGCTTCCCACCCTTTCTACCCACATTCTGAAGAGGACTCCATAATAAATGTCCTGCACCCTAATCTCTGTTTCAGAGTCTGCTTCCAATGGAATGCAATCTACAACAAGCCACTTAGACAATTTGATCATCTCGAAAATCTCTCAGAAACAAGTGTCATACTCTAATATGTCAGTAACACATTCTAACTCAGCATTTCTCATCTCTCTACTTCTCACTCCATTTTAAGCATATCACTTCATCTTCTACTACCTCTGCGTTTATTGGTCTCACATTCAGAACTCTTAATATCTGACTGATTACTTAGTTATCATCCAACAAGGTTTTTCTCTATAAGTAGACTACTTCTTAGAGAGTCTGGATTCCCTATTTCTAGCCTGTAAGTAATTGTTGATGCTTAGAATTCATATTTCTCTGTCCAGTATATCCTGGCCAGGTTAACAGGAACACAAACAAGACAACTGAGAGTTTATGCCTAAGTAACTATCCCTAGCTATTTAGTGCAAAGAAAAGACTTTAGATGTAACAGGCATTGAGATTTTCGTGAGTTCCCTATTTTTTTTTTTAATTTTGACATTGTAATGTGATTTCTGTTGTTTTCCACCCATCTTCCAAATTCCAAATAATTATAAAGTCTAAAATTCTGCATAATCTCTTCCATTGACTCTTGTTTTTCCACCCAGTTCCCTGGAATCTTCTTTGGGTGAAACTACTTCTCACTCATTTGTCAGTCATATGGTAGTGGTTGGGCCACCATGTTATTATATTATCCCATCTCCCTGGCTACAGTGATGACAAAGGGGTGATTTCTGGGAAGCCAATAAGATTCCTCTTCAGCATTCTCCTAGCTGGAACTGAGAAAGAACATTGTTGCAGCTCTAACATCGAGCCATCAGCCAACAAATTCCTTAACTTGTGGAGCTTACTGGTTTGTTATGTGAGAGACTAGAACCCAAGAAAACAAGAGAAAGTTTCAAAGATGATGACTACCCTAATTCCAATTGTTTTTATGGTCCAACTCTGGCTCTCTTTTTCAAAGTTTATTTATTCAACTTTGCTTTCATTAACACCCCCATTACCTGTAGGATTAATTCCAAGCTCCTTACTATGATATATACAAAGTCTTTCACAACATTAATCTCACCTACTACAATCTAACTTCATCTTTACAAACTACATGTGCTCTATCCTTCCCTCCACCATACTCAGTGTTATAGTGATATTATAAAGTGCCTGAATGGTGACTCAGGACATAGCACACACTGTGCCTTTTTGGAAAAACACTCCCCAATTCCTCCTGTCAGGGTTAGTCATTAATTCTTCATGTCCTAATGACCCTATCTTCATTCATTTGGAGGTCTGTGTCCACTACTATTTGATGAGTCATAGAAAGTGTGAAGATAATGTTAAATCCGAATGGAAGAAAAATCACAAGGAAAAGATGTCTTGTGTATATTATCTCACAGGCTCTAAGGATGAGCAAAAGATACATAGAGTTTTTTCAATTTGTGCAAAGGCACCAATAATAGAAAAATGCTTAAACTAACACTAAAAATAACACCTACAATAGTTCCAATGTTTTGTCATGCTAAAGAGCTGCTTCATATCTACTGTGACAACAAGTTTTTATCAAGCCAGTCACCTGGGACAACTGCTTATTGATATCATGCTTTCTCCCAAATGTTTATTTTGTTTTGTTTTGTTGTGTTTACTTTACACTTAATTTGTATTACTTTACTTGGTCTCCTAAGGTGAAAGCTTAGGTTAGTGAGTTTAGATTTCTTTTTCTAACATGCATTTAAAGCTATAACTTTTTCTGTAAGAAGTAGATCTCTCAACATTCCACAAAATTTAAGTTGTATTTTCTTTTACATTTATTTTTAAATTTCATTTGAGACATCTTATTTGACTTAGGTGTTTAGAAGTGTTCTGTTTAACCTCCAAGGATTTGTGAATTCTTCAAGTATCTTCTGTTTTGGTTTCTAGTGTAACTTTAATGTGGACTGAGATTATTTCCATTTTTAAAAATTTACTAAGGTGTATTTATAGCCCAGAATGTGCTCTATCTTTGTGAATGTCCTACACAAGCTTCAGAAGTATGTGTATTCTACTGTTGTTGAGTGGAGTATTTTACAGATGCCAATTGAAGCAAGTTGACTGATAATAATAATGTTGTAGGTGTCTACATGCTTCCTGACTTTCTGCCTGCCTGATCTATCAATCGTTGACTATGGGGCATTGAAATCTCCAACTATACTAGTGGATTTGTCTATTTCTTCTTTCAGTCTACAGTTTTTGCCCCCACGTATTTTGATGATGCATTGTTAGGTGCAAACGGCTAGGATTATTATGTCTTCTTGTAAAATTGACCCTTTATTATTACAATGCCTCTCTCTTTCCCTGATAATCTTTCTTTTTCTGACATAGGTTTTGTCTGAAATTTATATAGCTACTCCAACTTTCTTTTGATTAGTATTAGCACGATATAGCTTTCTCCATCTCTTCTTTTTTAACCGTCTGAATCGTTATACCTTAAGTAGATTTCTTTTAAATAATGTGTATTTGGTCTTTTCTTATATCCATGTTTAAAATCTGCCTTTAGACCATCCATACTGAAAGCAATTGTTGATATATTTGAATTAATATTTGTCATGTTTGTAACTATTTTCTACTGGTTACATTTGTTCTTTTTTTTTTTCCTTTCTTATCCAATTTAGTTTGGTTTAATTGAACATTTAGTTGATCGTTCAATTAGTATGTGTGTATGAATTATAATTCCTTTTGAACATTTCTGAATAATTTCCATACAGTTTACAATATAACTTTTTAATTCATCAAATTCACCTTCAACTAACATTATACCACTTCACTTGTAGCCTAGATCCTCTCTTCCATCCCTTGGGACATTGCTGCCATTCATTTCACTTACTTACATGTTTATCACACAGTACAACATTACTATGATTCCTTTCAACGGTTTTCTTTAGAGCAGTTAAGAATAAGTGAAATTTTTTGTTTTGCCATTATTTATTCTTTCTCTGTCATGCTTCCTTTTTCTAGATCCATATTCTTCTTCTTCTCCATGAATAACTTATTTTAACCAAGATCTTTCAGGGTATGTCTGCTAGGGATGAATTCCCTCAGATTTTGTTTGTCAAGGAAAATCTTTATTTCACTTCCATTTTGGAGGATAATTTCAGAAGATACAGAATTTTAGGTTGGTGGACTTTTTCTTTCAACACTTTAAATATTTCATTCTATTCTTCATGATTTCTTACTTTTGTTTTTCATAGATAAGGTTCACCACCAACATTATGACATCATCAAGATTTTCTCCTTTTAACTTGGTTTTCTGTAGTTTGAATATGATCTGTCCAGGTATGAGTTTCTTTGGTATTTATCCTGTTTCGTGCTCTCTGAACTTCTAGAATCTTTAGTTTGGTATCTATTAGTCATTTTGGAAAGTTCTCAGGCATTATAACTCCAAATATTTTTTGTGCTTCATCTTCTCTTTTTCCTCCTTCTGATATTTCAATTATGATCATGCTATATCTTTTGATATTGCCACCATTGTTCTCGATATTCTGCTCTGTTTTATTCATTGTATTTCTCTTGGCTTCACAGTTAGGGGTATTTCTATTTGCCCTGTCTTCAAGTTACTGATTCTTTCCTTAACCATTTTCCAGACTACTGATCAACCAACCAAAGGCATTCTTCCTTTTGTTTACACTATTTTTGGTTTGAAGCACTTCCTTTTGATTCTTTTTAGAGTTTCCCTCACTGTTTTCACTACCAATCTCTTCCTGCATGATGTCTGCTTTTTCTATTAGAACCCTTAACATATTAAATACATCAGTATTTTAAATTGCCTGTCTCCCAACATCTGTGTCATATCTATATCTGGTTCTGATGATGGCTTTGTCTCTTAAGGCTGTGTTTTTAAGTGTCTTTTGGAGTGCATTAAATTTTTTTGCCGTTGTTGAAAACCATACGTGTTGGAATGAGTAATAGGAGCTGAAGTAAAGTGATCTTTCACATGAAGGATTATTTTAACCTGGGTAGAAGTTGGGTTGTGTTTAATGTTTGCTATAGCTGTAAGTGCCAGAGGCTTCAAATTCCTCTAGTGCCTTTGTTTTGTCTCTTCACTTGACCTCAGGCTTCCTTAAGTCATTCTCTTGTGGGAAAGCCTGTATTTCTCACCTTTTTTAGATGTTATCCACTGTTGTAGTATACTGTTGTTGGTATGTAGTAGCAAACTTATATTCTTATATCAGTATTTTTGTGAATTTGTGCCTTGGAACTTTGACCTTAACAATGTTTCTCCAGTAGAATAGATTTTCCCCTTGCCTCCTACTTCTATCTCTGACTACAATGTTTCTAGGATTTTTTTTTTTTTTTTACTTATAACTCCTGTTGACTACATTTCTTTCTTCCTGCCTCAGGTAAAAAAGGAAAGCTGGAAGTTCCTGGAATGGAAGGAAATCCCTCCCTAAACTGGGATAAATCTCTAGCAAAATCATTTTCCCTAGAGAGTGGCCATTTTTCATGGAGAAGTCTTTAGACATACTTTATAAAGATAACAGTTGTCTCTCAGTATCCATGAGTTCTGCATTCATGGATTCAACCAATCATGGATAGAATAGATTTGGGGAAAAAGTAAAGATAATTATCTGTAGTAAACATATACAGACTTTTTTCTTTGTCATTATTCCATAAATGATACAGTATAACAACTGTTTACATAGCATTTACATTGTGTTAGGTATTATATATAATCCAGGAGTTAAAGCATATGGGAAGATGTGCATAGGTAATACACAAATACAACATTTTATATAAGGAACTTGAGCATCTGTAGATTTTTATACCCACAGGGTTTTCTGGAACCAATGCCCCGTGGATACAGAGGGACAACTATACTATCCCTTTCCCTTCCCAGATTCATAGGGGATTGTTCTTCATCTTTAACCATCAACCTGGTATGGTTCCTGGTGTTAAAACCCATGAGAGTGTAATAACTATTTTTAATAAACAAGAAAAAGTGAATAAAAGTCAGCTTTTAAAAAACCCACAAAAGTTGATACCAGTGATAATACTTATTTTGTCTAAAAAGATTCCTGATTCCAAAAGAAGTATCAGAGAGGGTTTTGAAATCAATTGGCCATTAAAAGTTTCTGTGATATCACAGATAATAGTAAATTAGATGTGGTAATGTACCTCAGGGGTGATAATTTCACGTCCTTTAAATATCAAATTGCATCCTAAATTATACAACTTAATACAACATTGATCTGCTATCAAAGTTTGCACTTGTTATTTAATATAAAAATAAATTTCATTTTATATATTTTTGTGTACATGAATTTTGTTTTTCAAGTTTTTAGAAACCTTTGACAGTGTATCTTATTTATTTATAATAAAATATCACCATCTGATTATATAAATTTCAAAATGCAGGTAAAAATCCTATAGGGTCTTAATTTAACAATTATTTCCTGAATGCCTTCTGCATTCTTTCCTACAGACCCTGTGCTAAGAACTATTGCTATAAAAATAAATAAAGGTCTCTCATGCAGAATAATTTACACTGTAAACATGAGATATGTAAAAATATTACACTACTGTAAGTGCTATAATAAGAGCTTGTAATATAAACTGTTCATTAACTGGTTCAACTGATATCTTTTTTGCACCTACTATTTATCACACATTGTTCTAGACACTGGGAATTCCTTATTGAATAAGTAGTAATTATATATATAGGAAAACATATAGGAAAATGACACAGGAAATGGGGATAGAGAGTGCTAAAGATAAGAGTGAAAAATTAAATAGAGTGATAGTGGAAGGCTATGTTGATAACTTTTGTAACATCTGAGCAAAGATCCAAAAGACATAAGAAAGTGGTACTTATAGCTATCTTGGAGAACATATGACAGGAAGAGGAAACAGTAGATGCAAAAGCCCAAGAGAGGAAGCTTCCCTGTCATGTTTCAGGAAAACATAGACCCATTCAGCTAGAATGCAGTGAGCAAGAGGGAGAGAAAAAGAATGAATTTCAGAGAGGAAATAGGAAAGACGGAATATATAAATCATGAAGTTCATTTAAGGAATGGATTGTACTTTAAGTGAGATTTAAAGCCATTGGGATATTTCGATGTGATCTACTTCATGTTTTTACAATGGCTGCTTAGACTGATATAATAAGAACGAAATACCCAAGAGAATACATATTCTTCCCAAGTGCACATGGAACATTCTCCAGGGTAGACAATATATTAGGCCACAGAACAAGTCTTAAAACATTTAAGAAGATTGAAATCTATTGAGTACCTTTTCTGACCACAATGGAATGAAACAGACATTAACAATAGGAAAAATGTTGAAAAACTCACAAACATGTGGAAACTAAATAATGCTCCTGAACAACCACGGGCTCAAATGAGAAATTACAAGAGAACTTTAAGAATATCTTGATACAAACAAAAATGGAAACAAAACATACCAAAGCTTATGGGATGCAGCAAAAGAAATCCAAAAAGGGATATTTGTAGCAATACACTCACCTACATTAAAATTTAAAAAAAATCTTGAAAAATAACTTTATATTACACCTCAAGGAACAAAGTAAGCCCAAACTTAGCAGAAGAAATGCAGTAACAAAGACAGAGCAGAAATAAACAAAACAGAACTAGGAGACATAGAAATATAGACAACATCAACAAAAACTGGTTTTTTGAAAAGACAAAACCAACAAATCTTTAGCTACACTAACAAAAAGAGAGAGGACACAAGCAAAATTTGAAATAAAAGAGAAAACATTACAACTGATATCACAGAAAAGCAAGGTATAATAAGAAACCATTATGAACAACTATGCATCACCAAATTGGATAACCTAAAATAAATTGATGAATTGCTAGAAAATGCAACCTACCACTGAATCAGGAAGAAATAGAAAATCTGAACAGACAAATAATAAGTAAGGAGATTACATCAGTAATCAAAGTCTCCCTTCAAAGAAAAGCTCAGGACTGGATGACTTTACTGCTGAAATCTACCAAACATTTAATCCAAACTAATACCAATCCTTCTCAAACTCTTCCAAATATCGAAGAGAAGGGAATACTTCCAAACTCATTTTACAAAGCCAACATTACTTGAATACAAAAGCCAGACAAAGACACTAGAAGAAAAGAATACTTAAAGCCAATATATCTAACGAACACAGATGTAAAAGTCCTCAACAAAATCCTAGCAGACCAAATTCAACAGCACATTAAAATGATCACTCACTGGGCCAGGTGCAGAGGCTCAGGACTGTAATCCAAGCACTTTGGGAGGCCGATGCAGGCAGATCACAAGGTCAGGAGATTGAGATCACCCTGGCTAACACGGTGAAACTTATCTCTACTAAAAATTCAAAAAATTAGCTGGGCATGGTGGCACGCACCTGTAGTTCCTGCTACACGGGAGGCTGAGGCAGGAGAACTGCCTGAACCAGGAGGCAGAGGTTGCAGTGAGCCGATATCACACCACTGCACTCCTGGGCGACAGAGCAGAACTCCATCTCAAAAAAAAAAAAAAAAAAAAAAAAAATCATTTACTATAATCAAGTGAGATTTACTCCAGGGATGCACAGATGGTTCAACATATGCAAATCAATAAATGTGATACACTGTAGTAACAAAATGAATGACTAAAACTACATGATCATCTCAATAGATGCAAAAGAAGTATCTGACAAAATTCAAAATGCATTCATGATCAAAACTCTTTAAAAAAAGGTAGAGAGCACTGGAGAAAGATGGCCGAATAGGAACAGCTCCAGTCTCCAACTCCCAGCGCGAGCGACACAGAAGACCGGTGATTTCTGCATTTTTAACTGAGGTACTGGGTTCATCTCACTGGGGAGTGCCGGACGATCGGTGCTGGTCAGCTGCTGCAGCCCGACCAGCGAGAGCTGAAGCAGGGCGAGGCATTGCCTCACCTGGGAAGCCCAAGGGGGAAGGGAATCCCTTTTCCTAGCCAGGGGAACTGAGACACACAACACCTGGAAAATCGGGTAACTCCCACCCCAATACTGCACTTTAAGCAAACAGGCACACCAGGAGATCATATCCCACACCTGGCCGGGAGGGTCCCACACACACGGAGCCTCCCTCATTGCTAGCACAGCAGTCTGTGATCTACCGGCAAGGCAGCAGCCAGGCTGGGGGAGGGGCGCCCGCCATTGCTGAGGCTTAAGTAGGTAAACAAAGCCACTGGGAAGCTCGAACTGGGTGGAGCTCACAGCAGCTCAAGGAAACCTGCCTGTCTCTGTAGACTCCACCTCTGGGGACAGGGCAATAACAAACCCAGCCGAAACCTCTGCAGACGCAAACGACTCTGTCTGACAGCTTTGAAGAGAGCAGTGGATCTCCCAACACGGAGGTTGAGATCTGAGAAGGGACAGACTCCCTGCTCAAGTGGGTCCCTGACCCCTGAGCAGCCTAACTGGGAGACATCCCCCACTAGGGGCAGTCTGACACCCCACACCTCACAGGGTGGAGTACACCCCTGAGAGGAAGCTTCCAAAGCAAGAATCAGACAGGTACACTGGCTGTTCAGAAATATTCTATCTTCTGCAGCCTCTGCTGCTAATACCCAGGGAAACAGGGTCTGGAGTGGACCTCAAGCAATCTCCAACAGACCTACAGCTGAGGGTCCTGACTGTTAGAAGGAAAACTATCAAACAGGAAGGACACCTACACCAAAACCCCATCAGTACATCACCATCATCAAAGACCAGAGGCAGATAAAACCACAAAGATGGGGAAAAAGCAGGGCAGAAAAGCTGGAAATTCAAAAAATAAGAGCACATCTCCCCCGGCAAAGGAGCGCAGCTCATCGCCAGCAACGGATCAAAGCTGGACGGAGAATGACTTTGATGAGATGAGAGAAGAAGGCTTCAGTCCATCAAATTTCTCAGAGCTAAAGGAGGAATTACGTACCCAGCGCAAAGAAACTAAAAATCTTGAAAAAAAAGTGGAAGAATTGATGGCTAAAGTAATTAATGCAGAGAAGGTCCTAAACGAAATGAAAGAGATGAAAACCATGACACGAGAAATACGTGACAAATGCACAAGCTTCAGTAACCGACTCGATCAACTGGAAGAAAGAGTATCAGCGATTGAGGATCAAATGAATGAAATGAAGCGAGAAGAGAAACCAAAAGAAAAAAGAAGAAAAAGAAATGAACAAAGCCTGCAAGAAGTATGGGATTATGTAAAAAGACCAAATCTACGTCTGATTGGGGTGCCTGAAAGTGAGGGGGAAAATGGAACCAAGTTGGAAAACACTCTTCAGGATATCATCCAGGAGAACTTCTCCAACCTAGTAGGGCAGGCCAACATTCAAATCCAGGAAATACAGAGAATGCCACAAAGATACTCCTCGAGAAGAGCAACTCCAAGACACATAATTGCCAGATTCACCAAAGTTGAAATGAAGGAAAAAATCTTAAGGGCAGCGAGAGAGAAAGGTCGGGTTACCCACAAAGGGAAGCCCATCAGACTAACAGCAGATCTCTCGGCAGAAACTCTACAAGCCAGAAGAGAGTGGGGGCCAATATTCAACATTCTTAAAGAAAAGAATTTTCAACCCAGAATTTCATATCCAGCCAAACTAAGTTTCATAAGTGAAGGAGAAATAAAATCCTTTACAGATAAGCAAATGCTTAGAGATTTTGTCACCACTAGGCCTGCCTTACAAGAGACCCTGAAGGAAGCACTAAACATGGAAAGGAACAACCAGTACCAGCCATTGCAAAAACATGCCAAAATGTAAAGACCATCGAGGCTAGGAAGAAACTGCATCAACTAACTAGCAAAATAACCAGTTAATATCATAATGGCAGGATCAAGTTCACACATAACAATCTTAACCTTAAATGTAAATGGACTAAATGCTCCAATTAAAAGACACAGACTGGCAAACTGGATAAAGAGTCAAGACCCATCAGTCTGCTGTATTCAGGAGACCCATCTTACACGCAGAGACATACATAGGCTCAAAATAAAGGGATGGAGGGAGATTTACCAAGCAAATGGAGAACAAAAAAAAGTGGGGGTTGCAATACTAGTCTCTGATAAAACAGACTTTAAACCATCAAAGATCAAAAGAGACAAAGAAGGCCTTTACATAATGGTAAAGGGATCAATTCAACAAGAAGAGCTAACTATCCTAAATATATATGCACCCAATACAGGAGCACCCAGATTCATAAAGCAAGTACTTAGAGACTCACAAAGAGACTTAGACTCCCATACAATAATAATGGGAGACTTCAACACTCCACTGTCAACATTAGACAGATCAACGAGACAGAAAGTTAACAAGGATATCCAGGAATTGAACTCAGCTCTGCAGAAAGCAGACCTAATAGACATCTATAGAACTCTCCACCCCAAATCAACAGAATATACATTCTTCTCAGCACCACATCGTACTTACTCCAAAATTGACCACGTAATTGGAAGTAAAGCACTCCTCAGCAAATGTACAAGAACAGAAATTATAACAAACTGTCTCTCAGACCACAGTGCAATCAAACTAGAACTCAGGACTAAGAAACTCAATCAAAACCGCTCAACTACATGGAAACTGAACAACCTGCTCCTGAATGACTACTGGGTACATAACGAAATGAAGGCAGAAATAAAGATGTTCTTTGAAACCAACGAGAACAAAGATACAACATACCAGAATCTCTGGGACACATTTAAAGCAGTGTGTAGAGGGAAATTTATAGCACTAAATGCCCACAAGAGAAAGCAGGAAAGATCTAAAATTGACACTCTAACATCACAATTAAAAGAACTAGAGAAGCAAGAGCAAACGCATTCGAAAGCTAGCAGAAGGCAAGAAATAACTAAGATCAGAGCAGAACTGAAGGAGATAGAGACACAAAAAACTCTCCAAAAAATCAATGAATCCAGGAGTTGGTTTTTTGAAAAGATCAACAAAATTGACAGACCACTAGCAAGACTAATAAAGAAGAAAAGAGAGAAGAATCAAATCGATGCAATTAAAAATGGTAAAGGGGATATCACCACCGACCCCACAGAAATACAATCTACCATCAGAGAATACTATAAACACCTCTACGCAAATAAACTGGAAAATCTAGAAGAAATGGATAATTTCCTGGACACTTACACTCTTCCTAGACTAAACCAGGAAGAAGTTGAATCCCTGAATAGACTAATAGCAGGCTCTGAAATTGAGGCAATAATTAATAGCCTACCAACCAAAAAAAGTCCAGGACCAGATGGATTCACAGCTGAATTCTACCAGAGGTACAAGGAGGAGTTGGTACCATTCCTTCTGAAACTATTCCAATCAATAGAAAAAGAGGGAATCCTCCCTAACTCATTTTATGAGGCCAACATCATCCTGATACCAAAGCCTGGCAGAGACACAACAAAAAAAGAGAATTTTAGACCAATATCCCTGATGAAAATCGATGCAAAAATTCTCAATAAAGTACTGGCAAACCGGATTCAGCAACACATCAAAAAGCTTATCCACCATGATCAAGTGGGCTTCATCCCTGGGATGCAAGGCTGGTTCAACATTCGCAAATCAATAAACATAATCTAGCATATAAACAGAACCAAAGACAAGAACCACATGATTATCTCAATAGATGCAGAAAAGGCTTTTGACAAAATTCAACAGCCCTTCATGCTAAAAACGCTCAATAAATTTGGTATTGATGGAACGTACCTCAAAATAATAAGAGCTATCTATGACAAACCCACAGCCAATATCATACTGAATGGGCAAAAACTGGAAAAATTACCTTTGAAAACTGGCACAAGACAGGGATGCCCTCTCTCACCACTCCTATTCAACATAGTGTTGGAAGTTCTGGCTAGGGCAATCAGGCAAGAGAAAGAAATAAAGGCTATTCAGTTAGGAAAAGAAGAAGTCAAATTGTCCCTGTTTGCAGATGACATGATTGTATATTTAGAAAACCCCATTGTCTCAGCCCAAAATCTCCTTAAGCTGATAAGCAACTTCAGCAAAGTCTCAGGATACAAAATTAATGTGCAAAAATCACAAGCATTCTTAGACACCAGTAACAGACAAACAGAGAGCCAAATCAGGAATGAACTTCCATTCACAATTGCTTCAAAGAGAATAAAATACCTAGGAATCCAACTTACAAGGGATGTAAAGGACCTCTTCAAGGAGAACTACAAACCACTGCTCAGTGAAATCAAAGAGGACACAAACAAATGGAAGAACATACCATGCTCATGGATAGGAAGAATCAATATCGTGAAAATGGCCATACTGCCCAAGGTAATTATAGATTCAATGCCATCCCCATCAAGCTACCAACGAGTTTCTTCACAGAATTGGAAAAAACTGCTTTAAAGTTCATATGGAACCAAAAAAGAGCCCGCATCTCCAAGACAAACCTAAGTCAAAAGAACAAAGCTGGAGGCATCACGCTACCTGGCTTCAAACTATACTACAAGGCTACAGTAACCAAAACAGCATGGTACTGGTACCAAAACAGAGATATAGACCAATGGAACAGAACAGAGTCCTCAGAAATAATACCACACATCTACAGCCATCTGATCTTTGACAAACCTGAGAGAAACAAGAAATGGGGAAAGGATTCCCTATTTAATAAATGGTGCTGGGAAAATTGGCTAGCCATAAGTAGAAAGCTGAAACTGGATCCTTTCCTTACTCCTTATATGAAAATTAATTCAAGATGGATTAGAGACTTAAATGTTAGACCTAATACCATAAAAATCCTAGAGGAAAACCTAGGTAGTACCATTCAGGACATAGGCATGGGAAAAGACTTCATGTCTAAAACACCAAAAGCAACAGCAGCAAAAGCCAAAATTGACAAATGGGATCTCATTAAACTAAAGAGCTTCTGCACAGCAAAAGAAACTACCATCAGAGTGAACAGGCAACCTACAGAATGGGAGAAAATTTTTGCAATCTACTCATCTGACAAAGGGCTAATATCCAGAACCTACAAAGAACTCAAACAAATTTACAAGAAAAAAACAAACAACCCCATCAAAAAGTGGGCAAAGGATATGAACAGACATTTCTCAAAAGAAGACATTCATACAGCCAACAGACACATGAAAAAATGCTCATCATCACTGGCCATCAGAGAAATGCAAATCAAAACCACAATGAGATACCATCTCACACCAGTTAGAATGGCGATCATTAAAAAGTCAGGAAACAACAGGTGCTGGAGAGGATGTGGAGAAATAGGAACACTTTTACACTGTTGGTGGGATTGTAAACTAGTTCAACCATTATGGAAAACAGTATGGCGATTCCTCAAGGATCTAGAACTAGATGTACCATATGACCCAGCCATCCCATTACTGGGTATATACCCAAAGGATTATAAATTATGCTGCTATAAAGACACATGCACACGGATGTTTATTGCGGCACTATTCACAATAGCAAAGACTTGGAACCAACCCAAATGTCCATCAGTGACAGATTGGATTAAGAAAATGTGGCACATATACACCATGGAATACTATGCAGCCATCAAAAAGGATGAGTTTGTGTCCTTTGTAGGGACATGGATGCAGCTGGAAACCATCATTCTTAGCAAACTATCACAAGAACAGAAAACCAAACACCGCATGTTCTCACTCATAGGTGGGAACTGAACAATGAGATCACTTGGACTCAGGAAGGGGAACATCACACACCGGGGCCTATCATGGGGAGGGGGGAGGGGGGAGGGGGGAGGGATTTCATTGGGAGTTATACCTGATGTAAATGACGAGTTGATGGGTGCAGCACACCCACAAGGCACAAGTATACATATGTAACAAACCTGCACATTATGCACATGTACCCTACAACTTAAAGTATAATAATAATAAATAAATTTAAAAAAAAAAAAAAAGGTAGAGAAGGAATTTACTTTAACGTAATGAAGACTCTATAAGACAAGTCCACAACTAATATTCTCAATGTTGAAAAGTTGAAAACTTTTTCTCTAATATCACAAGTAAGAGAAAGATTCCCACTCACCACTTCCACTCAATATAGTACCGGAGGTCCTAGAGAAAACAACTAGGAAAAAAAAAGAAAAGAAAAACAAGAAATGAAAAACATCCAAATTGGAAAAAAAGAAGTGAAACTGTCAGTTGGTAATGACCTGATCTTATATATAGAAGACCCTAAGGACTCCAGCAAAAGCTTGTTAAAACAGAAAACCAAATTCAGTAAATTTGCAGGTTATAAAATAAACATACAAAAATCAGTAGCACTTTTTATACACTAAGTGGCAAATTATCTGAAAAAGAAATTTAAAAACAATTTAATTTACAATAGCATCAAAAATGAAATATTTAGGACCAAATTTAATGAAGTGAAAGATATATACACTGAAAACTATAAAATATTGATAAAAGAAATTGAAGAAGACATAAATAAATAGAAAGCTATTCCATGTTCACAGATTGAAAGAATTGAAGTTGGTTAAGTGTTCATACTATCCCAAAGGATCCACAAATATGATTCAATTTCTATCAAAACTTGAATGTGAATTTTTATAGAAATTTTAGAAAATCCTAAATTTGTAATGAACCAGAAGAGACCCTAAATACCCCAAGCAATTTTGAGCAAAAAGTACAAAGCTGCAGGCATCTCACTCCCTGATTTCAAAATATATTATAAAGGTATTTTAAGCAAAATGGTATGGTATTAGTGTATTAGTCTGTTCTCATACTGCTATAAGTATCTGAGACTGGGTAATTTATAAAGAAAAGAGGTTTAAATGGCTCATGGTTCTGCAGGCTGTATAGGAAGCATGGCAGCTTCTGCTTCTGGGGAGCCCTCAGGAAATCTACAATCATAGCCTAAGGCAAAGGGAAGCAGGCACGTCTTACATGGTCAGAGCAGGAGCAAGAGAGACAGACGGTAGGTGCTACACACTTTTAAACAACCGAATCTCATGAGAACTCACTATCATGAGAACAACAGCTAGAAGGATGATGCTAAACCACTTATGAGAAACCACCCCCCAAAATCCAATCACCTCCCACCAGGCCCACTTCTGACATAAGGGACTACAATTTGACATGAGATTTTGGCAGGGACATAGATCCAAATAATATCAATTACCATGAAAACAGACACATCAATCAACAGTTTACCAAAGTCTCTTTAATAAATGATATTGGGAAAGCTGGACATCCACATGCAAATAAAATACAATTAGACACATATCACATTATATACAAAAATTAACTAAAAATTTGACAAAAGACTAATATGTATAAACTAAATCTATAAAGCTACTAGAAGAAAATATAGGGAAAAATCTCCATGACATTGGTCTGGGCAATGCTTTTTGGATTTGACCCCAAAAGCACAGGCAATATAAGCAAATATAGACAAATGGGATTGCATCACACCAAAAAGCCTCTGCACAGCAAAATAAACAACAGAGTGAAGAGACAGCCCATGTATTGAGAGAACATATTTGTAAACCATACATCTAATAGGGGGATAACTTCCAAAATATGTAAGAAATGCAAACAACCCAAATTAAAACTACAATGAAATATCACTGCTGGTGGGAATGTAAATTGCTACAGCCATTTTGGAACATAATATGGAGCTTCTTCAAAAAACAAAAGTAGAATTACCATATGATTCTGTAATCCCACCTCTGGGTATATATTCAAATAAACTGAAGTTAGTATGTTCATATCTTCACTCCCATGTTTATTTCAGCATTTTATTCACAATAGCAAAGATATGGAAACAATGTGAGTATTTACCAATGAAAAAAAACAGATAAAGAGAATGTGGTATATAAACAGAGTGGAATATTATACTGCCCTAAAAAGAAGGAAATCCTGTTATTTGTGACGACACGGATGGAACTGAAGGAGATTTTGCTATGCAAAATAAACCAGGCAAAGAAAGACAAATAAATACTGTGTGATCTCACATGTAGAATCTAAAAAGTCAACCTCATAAAAGCAGAGAGTAGAAAGGTGGGTTGAGGAGGAGGTGGGAAAAAGGAAGGTGTTGATCAAAGTGTACAAAGTCTCAGACTGAAGGAATAAATTTTAGTGATCTATTGCACTATTGCACTGCATGGTGACTAGAGTTGATAATCAGGTATTGCATATTTCAAAATTACTAAAAGAATAGATTGTTAAATATTCTCACAGCAAAAAAAAAAAAATGATAAGTTGGTGAGGTGATAGATATATTAGCTTGATTGAGTCTTTCTACTATATTCACAGAACAAAGCGTCACATTGTACTCCATAAATATATGCAATTATTTGTCAATTTAAAAGTTTTAAAACAAAAATAAATAACAAAATTCAATTTGAAACTGTAAAAAATAAAATAAAATATGGGAAAGGCTATAAGTAGAAAAGATCTTTAGGACAGGGATACTCAAAATACTCGTTCACAAGTAAGATATTTATGTCAAAATGTAAACCAAAGCACCACTTCCTGTGCCAAGAAAGTCTTACTACAACAACAACAACAACAACAAACTCAACTGTATATGTAGTAATAGAGTTCATTTACATTATGGTATAAGCTATTTCTCTCCTTGTGGACCATGAGGCCTTTGATGGGCCATAATTTGTGAAGCACTGCTTTACAATATGACTGTAATGAGCCAAGTAAAAGAAGATGGCATCTTAAATCCTGGTTGTGGTGTGGGTCAAGGAAAATGACTCATTTCTATATAGATAGATACAGGTATATACATGCCCACATCCTCACAGGATTTGATGATGGATTAAATGTGAGATGTAAGATAGCAATAACTACAACAAAATCAACAGCAACACCAGTTTCTGAGCCTGAGATACTGGAGTTGCATTTACTGAAATGAGGAATATTGGAGATGAGACAGATTTGGGGAAAAGATTGGAATTTTACTTTTAAGCATATTAACCATGAATGTCCAGAGATATCAAGTAGGTAGTTAGATCCTGGAGTTCAGCAGGGCCTGAACTAAGTATATACTACTTAGGTATATACCATCATTAAATATAGGAAATTTAAAGCCTTAGAATTGGATGATATCACCAAGTGAATGAATGATCTTTATACATACCAGAGAAGTGATCCAAGGACTAATATCTGGGACCACTTGATAATTTAGTAGTCTAGAACACGAGTTGGCAAACTATGGCTAGTGGGCCCAATCTCGTCTGCTGTCTGTTTTTGTGTAGCCCACAAGCTAAGAATGTTGTTTTTACACATATCAAGTGCTGCGAAGAGAAAGAAAACAAAAGAATATGCAACAGCAACCATAGGTAGTCCAAAAAACCTAAACTATTTTACTATGTAACCATCTACAGAAATAGTATACTGACAACTGGTCTAGAAAATATGATAGGTGTGATCAATAAAATAAAAACCAGGGGAGTGTGGCATCCTGGAATTCAAGTGAAGCCAGCATTTCATACAGAAGGGAATAATATTTTTGCCAAATTGGGATGATAGATCAAGAACGATGAAAACATGGAACTGACTACTAGATTTAGCAATATGGAGGATACTGATGGCCTTGACAAAAGATTAGTGTTCAACAAGTTATGTGAATCAAGGCGTGACTGGGAAAAGAGAGATTGAAAACAGAAATAGAGACTACCCTTCCAAAGAGATTTTCTGTAAAGAGGATCTGAGAAAAGAGGTAGTGCATGGCAAGGTGAATGGGTTAAAAGGGGTTAAATGGTTAAAGTAGGAATAATGACAATTTGTTTTTATGCCTATAAGAAAGACACAAAATGAATGGAACTTTTCATGATGCGATGTTGGCAGGGAACTGTTACTGCAGAGATTCTCTTAAGTAGGTGAGAGCCAATAGGATCTAGTGACAAGTACACACTTAGATTGGGGCATGGGGGCAGTCCTTCTACAGTAACATGAAGAAAGGGGGAGAAAAATCCGGAGGCAAAGATACTGCCAGGTAGGAAAATGCTGTGACAGGAGCTTGTGAAAATATATTCCGATAACTTCTGTTTTTAGCAAGTGGAAGAAGGATCATTAACTGAGAATGAGGATAAAAGAAGATATGTTGGAATTTTTAATAAAGAACTGAGAAAAATACTTGTTTCCAAGAGTAGGAAAGAGAATTTGGTATTTTGCCACCCAGCACTAAATGTCAATTTAAAGCAACTGGTCATGAATTGAAAGTAATACAGTCATAAGGTTTACTATGCAGGAAGAGGAACTGGGTAGGCATGGAGCTTGATTTAATCAGAATTGGGGTTTTGCCAAGTGCACACAATAAATCTAGAGGGAGCAAATTAGTTGAATGTGATGAAAAAGAGTGATTATGATGATGTACCATGGACTCTAAGCCTAGTAAAGAAAAAGCAAGGACATGGTGGAGTCTATAAAAATCCATTGAGTTATAAATACATGCTATATACATTTTTTCTACATGTTATACCTCAGTACATGTTTACCTAAGTCTTAAAAAAAGAAGACTTCAGCAGGATAAAATATTAGTACAAAAGAGAAAACACTGATTGGAAGCATACTAGCTGAGTTATTAGAAACAGACCAAGTGACGGATATAAGCACAATGGGGAAATAAGTTCTAAGGGAGAATGTTAAAGTATAAGACTAGAAGATGGACTGCAGAAAGTAACTTAATAAAAAAGTCTCCATTCATTCTATAAATTGTATATATAATATAGTCCACAAAAGTGTTTATATTATAACTCACACAATGACTTTAAACTAGTAGAATGGAAACTGATCATATTTCTTATATTTGCAGAATTCAGAATAATCATTGGAAGATACTTAAGAATTAGAATTCAAAATAATCATAACAAGATGCAGAGAAGTCATAAAACAGAAAAATTTGTATTATGCTAAGTATCCTTGGCAAGTAAAACCAAGTGCACAAATTAATAGAAAGGAAAAGGTGGTTTTGGTATCATATGGTGAAATGGTCTAAAGGCCCAAAGTAGATGAAAGTTGAGTCTTGTCTCACACATAAGGTGCCCTTGTACAAGGTAAGGTATAAATCTAGGAACACTTACATTGAGTTCAAAGTAGATTTGCGACACCTTATTCAGTGCTATCTGGATATCAATATGTGGTCATAAAACAGGAAGGAATGATACTATCCTTATCATGGATTTGTTTTTGGTACCACACAGTATGGAGGGAACACCGATGCGTTCACATTTGGCTACATAACAATAAGAGAGGGATCATGAGCAAAAAGCTAAAGCAGCTGATTTATTCTTCTAGGGAACTTTTAAAACGTATTACTGAATATCGATTAACACGGAACAGGCAGGCTCTTCTGAGCCTTTGTTTACTGATTGAGTGCCCTTTATAAAGATAAGAAAATAAGTGAATTTGAGCTTCAGTTTGCAGAATTAAGTACAGATATCAGAATTAGTCGAGAAGATAGAGAATGGCCACATCCTGATAGAACAAGAGCTGCCTCCCTTTGTGTCTTTCTACTTCAGCTTATAATACAGTTACCTATGATGAGAAATAAAAAATGAGAACACTATTTTGTCATCAACAAGCCAGAAATCAGTTCCTCCTGTCCTAGCCAAGTTCACAGGCTGTTCCAGAAACAATGGCTGCAGTGCCACCCATCAGGAGTTTTATTATGTGGGGCCTCATTTTCTTTCCTGCCAGGCAATGCTGAGCTTCTCCTGCCAGCATAGACTTCTCCCTGCTGCTGTTTCTCAGCTTTGGGCACCATGACATTGCTTTACTCTCCGCTTCCACATGAATTTGGAGCTTTTCTTCTTCCTGTTTCCTATGGCTTGCTGGGTCCTCACACATATCCTTGTATATTTAGGACATAAACAACACCATAGAGGAGAATGATGAAGCCACCTAGAGAAGATCTACAGTCCAGCAGTTGCTGTGAGTAAAACTTCATTCAGCCTAGAGCTATGGAGAATATCACAAGTTTGTAAATCTTTCCTAGGATTAATCAAATACAATTTGAAAAAGACATAATAACTCATTTTGAAAACCAGTAAAACCACAATCCAAGTTTTATAAAGTCAAAGATGTTTCCTAGATCCTTGCCAAGCTGAAGCTGGTAATCAAACTAAAGAGGCAGTTGTCTCACTTCCACTTGCTTTCTATCTCCTCTAATTAGAGTCATTCTGCACAATAAGTTCATTAAATTGTTCACTTCAAATCCACTTCCCTTCTTATCTAAGAATCTACAGGTGACAAAGGTGAATTCATAACCATGATAATTTTTGTATTTCCTGACATTATTCCCAAAGGTTGGTGATGTTCCCTTGCAATAATCACCTGATTAAGCCCTGACCTATAGCACATCTAACTCCCAAATAGTTCTAGGAGGGAATTTCCATTCTAACTCCCAAATAGTTTTCTAATTTTTTATCTTCCAATCCCTGCAATCATCCCCCTAAATCATTCCCCTAGGCTTTCTATGTTAAATAGGCTCAGATTTCTAAAAAATATTTGTTGAATGCTTATTGTTTGCCAGATTTCATTCTATCACTTCCCCACACATTATTTGATTTCATCTTTAAAACAGCCTCTGAAAAACAGCACATACCATTATAATCATGCCCTTTCAGATGAGAAAAACTGAGCCCTTCATAATGGTTAAGTGATTTTTATCAAGGACTCACAAGTGCCAGAACCTGGGTATTCCCAAAAAGGCACTCCTCTCTCCTATAAATTTATTTAAATTCTTTATAAATATATTTAAATTTTATGTATGTAACATCTCTTGAGAGAGTAGGTTCTTAGTGTGTTTTTTTTTTCTTTTTATAAAAAAAAATTCTTTCATGCATTTATAGCTTGCCACCTTTAAGGTTCTATTGTTTTTCTGAAATTTTTTCAAACATATGCTCA
Organism: Macaca nemestrina; assembly: GCF_043159975.1. NCBI lineage: Eukaryota > Metazoa > Chordata > Mammalia > Primates > Cercopithecidae > Macaca > Macaca nemestrina. The sequence goes on along the minus strand of NC_092136.1, from coordinate 96,667,584 downwards.
TTCTTTATGGTATTCTCAAAGTCACAAGTGTCAGTATTACAGGTCTTCAATTGCTAAGAAATGTGAACCTCTTTGTTTCTTTTTTTTTTTTTTTTTTTTTGAGACGGAGTCTCGCTCTGTCGCCCAGGCTGGAGTGCAGTGGCCGGATCTTGGCTCACTGCAAGCTCCGCCTCCCGGGTTCACGCCATTCTCCTGCCTCAGCCTCCCGAGTAGCTGGGACTACAGGCGCCCACCACCTCGCCCGGCTAGTTTTTTTTGTATTTTTTAGTAGAGATGGGGTTTCACCGTGTTAGCCAGGATGGTCTCGATCTCCTGACCTCGTGATCCACCCGTCTCGGCCTCCCAAAGTGCTGGGATTACAGGCTTGAGCCACCACACCCGGCCTCTCTTTGTTTCTTATAGTCAGATCTTCATGAGTGAGAATCTGCAAAGAATAATAATTCTCTTCTGGAATACAAGAAGTATATCTGGGCACAATATTCAGTAAGAGGAAGATCATTTTACTAATGACATTAAAAAACAGAAGCTAGTCAATCCAGGGAGGATTGTACAGTTTTACACTGAGGTTTAAGCATTTTATATTATGTCTTACATCACTTCTAAATTTTATAAGGGATTTAGGATCAAACAGTTTAATAGTACTATTTATTAACCCATTATGTACGTAAGAAAACTAACCAGAACGAGATTAAAGATATCAAAGTAATAAACAAAATAATACATTTTTTAAAAGAATGTTATTTATTTAACTGCTACAATGAGTAAGACATGAATACACCATTCTTTAGTAATATCCAGCAGGTTGCAGTTACTATGAAAACATTTTTCCTTTTGTTTTCCAAAATATTCTAAATGTAGTCATGTTAATGTATCTTAGTCCATTTTTGTTGCTATAACTAAATACCAAAGATTGGGTAATTTATAACAAACAGATGATTATTGGCTCATAGTTCTGGAAGCTGGGAAGTCCAACATCAAGAGGCCAAGATCTAGTAAGGCTCTTCTTACTGTCTCATCCCAAGACAGAAGAGCAAAGGCAGGGGAAATAACCTGTGATAATGTCATTAATTTATTCCTAAGGGCTCTACACTCATGAACTAAACACTTCTTTAAGATGCCACCTTTTAATACTATTAGAATGGCAACTAAAATTCAGTATGAGTTTTGGAGGGGACAAACATTCAAAGCATAACAAAGTAGAATATTCAGTCTAAACTAGAATGATGTCTAGCAAATGAAAGATACTCTCTGAATCTAATATTATAGTTTAATAATATGACTTTCTAGTAGAAAACTGTTATAAACTACAACTTTTTTAGTAAAATGTGTTTCCACAGCCATCTAGACAAACAAATCAAACCCAAAGTCATAGAATTAGGTACAATTTTAGTGATTTAGATTAATCCCCTTTTTCATAAGTGAGGAAAAATGAAGGTCTGACTCATTCAAGTCTTTAGTTCAAGATCAGGGTTGGTTGGTAGTTAAGTACAGATTAGAACAAGTTATCTAATGTTACGTCTAAGGGTAACTCAGTTAAAGGCTATTCTTTACTCATTCATTTATGGATTCATTCAACAAATAATACATCAAACAACCAATATATACCAAATTCTGGCCTAGGACTTGGTATCATAATAAATAAATAGACACAACCCTGCTGTAAATAAATAGACACAACCCTGCCTTCAAGTAATTTTTAATTTGGTAGGAATATAGACATTAAATAACTAATAATGTACATTTAAATAATAATTGTGAAAATTTATCCAAAGGAAATATGCAATGTTCAATGAGAGCAAATACTGCAAAAATCTTAGAAGGCCGTCTCTAAGAAGTGGCATTAGAAGAATGATTAGTAATGTCTAGAAAGAAAGCGGGGTAGGGATGGAAGACAGAAGTCAGAAAGTGAGAAATCCCAGACTCATAGAAATAAGAAAACAATAGTTTTTCTGAGGAGTCAGAGCTAGGAAGGAGCTTAGTAAGTAAGAAAAATGAAAGAGCGTAACGTGACTAGAATCCCATGGGCAGGGGGACATGTAGCATGAGATAAGGCTAAAGAGGTGAACAGTGATCCTTGTGACTGTGACCCCAGTTAAGGCCTTGGGGCATTATTCAAAGTGCTCTGGGGAATCCATTGAATAGCTATCAGCAGGGTAATTATAAGATTATATATATATACACACACACACACATATATATATGTTTATATGTATAAATTTATATATATAAATTTTTGTATATATAAATTTATTTATGTATATATAAATTTATATATATATTATTTTAAGAAAAATTTCCCTATTTTCTTTTACAGACAAGAGGCTATGGAGATGCCAAAATTTATGATGCAAAGTCAGTTACCAGAAACCAAAATTCGAGGAAGAATGCAAGAGTCCAAGGACAAAGTGATAGTGGCTTTGAGTAGCAGAATGTTTGTAGGAATGAAGAGAGGTAAAAATCCAGGGAATTATTTGGAATTTACAATATTCCCTTCTGAAACTATTTGAAAGTTAGAATAAATATTGTTTGATTTTTAATTAGGGTCTAAGAAATATTAATGTGCCAATTCTGGCTTTCATGCCCGGAAGCACAATGGTACCAATTATTAGAGGTACAGAAAAATTGTTAACTGTCTTGTTGTTTGTTACATTTTTGGGGAGATGTCAAATTTGAGCTAACTCTGAGACATGTGCAAGGAAATATCAGTTGAATATATGGCTATGAAATTTAAAACAGGTCTGAACTGTAAATTTGGCATAGAGGCCTCATTTCAAACATCGAAGTAGAAGAGATTTCCCCAGAAAGTAAATGTAGTTAGCAAAGATTGAGCCTTGAGAAAGTCCAAAATTTAACATTCAGTTAGAGGAAGTTGAGTTGAAAATGAGTCTAGAATGATCAGTTAAAGAGGAGGGAAACTAGAAGAGTGTAGTGTCATGAAAGTCAGTGGAAAAGAGTGTTTAAAGTGTTTCAGCAGGGAAACCATGAGCAAATATATCTAACAATGTTAAGCTATGCAAGTGAAATGAGCTCTCTACGGTTCTTACCACAAGACAGTTCAGTGGCATGATGAGAGCAGTCAAACTGCAATGGATTGAAAAGTAAACAGGATAAAGTTACAATAACTCTAGAGAAATTGGTTGTGGCAGGAGGAAAGAAATAGGACAGTAACTACAGGAGGCTATGGAGGCCATAAAAGGCTATTTTAGATAAGCCCTAGAACATCTCAAATATAAGAGTTCTTCAAATAGATCACAGAAAATGCATATTATCAAAAAATTATGGGTGGATTTCAAGAACTTTTTGTACCAAAACAAACTTGTATTAACATGTTACAGTATGTCTGAACAGGATCTAGTTTGAGGCATTAAGAAGGATAAGACATCAGTTTGAAAAGAACCTCTATCAGAGCAACATAAATTTTATTAAAATTGAAGCAAGAACAAACATCAAATTTATGGTGAAGCTTGGGTAAAAGAATGATAAAATCATTGATGCTTTATATAAACTTTATAGGGACAGTGTCCCAAAGAAATCAGCCATTTACAAATGGATAACTCATTTTAAAAAGGGATGAGATGATGTTGATGTTGAAGTCCATGGTGTCAAGCCATCCACATCAATTTGTGAGGAAAAGAAAATTAATCTTGTTCATGCCTTCATCGAAGAAGACCTACAATTAACAGTAGAAACAATAGCCCACAATATAGAATATCTCTACTGTTCCAGCTTACAGAATTCTGACTGAAAATGTTGAGCAACCCTTCCACTTGATGGGTGCAGAAACTGTTGTGTCCAGATCAACTGCAGACAAGAGCAGAGCTTTCAGTGGAAATTTTAAACAAGTGGAATCAAGATCCTGAAGCATTTCCTCAAAGAATTGTAATGAGAGACGAAACTTGACTTTACCAGTACGATCCTGAAGACAAAGCACAATTAAAGCAGTGGCTAGCGAGAGGTGGAAGTGTTCCAGTCAAAGCAAAGTGGTCCTGTCAAGAGCAAAGGTCATGGCAACAGTTTTTTGGGGAACTCTTAAGACATTTTTCTACTTGACTTTCTGGAGGTCCAAAGAACAATAGTATCTGCTTAGTATGAGAGTGTTTCGAGAAAGCTAGCCAAAGATTGAGCAGAAAAAATTCCTAGGAAATTTCACCAGAAGAGTCTTTCTCCACCATGACAATGCTCCCGCTCATTCCTCTCTTCAAACAAGGGTGGTTTTGTGACACTTTCATTGAGAAATCATTAGGCATGTATCTTAGTGTCCTAATTTGGCTTCTCCTGACTCCTTTTTCTTTCCTAATCTTAAAGTGCACTTATTTTTCTTCCGCTAATAATATAATAATTTTTAAAAGATTGCATTGAGGGTCCCAGGACCCTCAGTTCTTTAAAAATGAACTTAATGGCTGGTATCATTGCTTCCAAAAGTATCTTGACCCAGACGGAGACTATGTTGAGAAATAAAGGGTTTTTTTTCTTACTTTTATTTTTTAATTCCATTTTTCTATGAACTTTTTGAAGTCCCTCATATTGTTTCCCATTTTGACAGATTATTCAAAATCAAATCAACATCATTTTTAGTTCAGATTTCTGGTTTCTCAGTTCTAATCTCTAGGCTCCTCTTTGTTCCTGTGATGAAAAATCACAACTTATTCCCCAGCTCTAAAAATTGGATATCATTTTGTTTCCAGGTATTATATGACAGTATCTTATTTTATTATGTACTACTTTTAGTAACAGAATCTCCATCCACTTCACATGAAGGCCAATCTGTAAAAAACAAAAAGTTTCAAAAAGATAATATAGGAGTTTATGATTATGTTATCACTGCATTCTGAAACCTCTTTCTTCCTCATTTGTCATCTCCATTCAAATTCCATTAGCCTAACTGGACCCAAGAAATTTCTTCATTGAACTTCTAGGATTCTACAAACACTGCCTGACTCCATTAGCTTGAGACTTTTATTCAAATGTTCTGCAAGGAACTATATCTACAAAGTGGGGAAACATGAGGTGATCCGTTGGATTTAGAAAATAAATTATTAAACCTTTTATTTACTTGTTTCATTTATCGTATATTTTCAACAAAAATAAAAGTGATAACTTGGGAAAGGAAGGACATTTTTAATTCCAAAGTGTTAACAATGGCATTTCCAGAAGTGTTCAGTTTTAGCTTATGTAAGAATTTTTTTTTTTTTTAAATTTCCGAGGCATAGAAGGGACAAAAGAGAAACAGATTGGTACTGTTTTCTCTGATTTCAAAATCACTTCTTCAATATACTTATTTTTAAAGTTTTAAAAATGTAGAAATGTACACAAATTATAAGAATACAGCTCTTAAAATTTTTACAGAATTTTTACAATGGAAACCCAGATCAAAAAATAAAACATTAACAGCTAGAGAGAAAAGCCCCCACTTGGCCTCTCCCAATCTCTATCTATACTTCCCAACAGGGAAAATCTAAACCGACTTTTTATAAGTTAGTTTGCTGGTTTTTGGATTTTTGTAATTAATAAAATGAAATATATGTACTTTTTAAATACTTGACTTTCTTTGTTAACATTTACGCTTGTGAGATTCATCCACATTTTGAGTAGCACACATTATAGTTTATTGCTTGGTAATGTTAAATTATATTAATTGGCACTATAAATTTATTGATTCTACTGTTGATAGAAATTGGATTCCTTCCAGTTTTGACTATTATAAATAATGCTTCTATGATTATTCTTATGTCTTTTGATGCATATATGCCTGGATTTCTATTGAGTATAAAGATGGGAGTTGGAATACCGGATCACTGATTATGTATATGTTCAGTAGAAGTTGCAAAATATTTCCCAATAATTACAACAATTCATTCACCATCAACAGTGAGACTTTTGGCACCTTGCCAATAATTGGTATTAGCAGAACATTGTATTTTAGCAATATTGGAAGGTGTATAGAGGTATCTCACTGAGTTCTTAATTTTTATTTCCCAAGTGACTAATAAGATTGAACAATTTTTTTTTTTTTTTTTTTGAGACAGAGTGTCGCTCTGTCGCCCAGGCTGGAGTGCAGTGGCCGGATCTCAGCTCACTGCAAGCTCCGCCTCCCGGGTTCACGCCATTCTCCTGCCTCAGCCTCCCGAGTAGCTGGGACTACCGGCCACCGCCACCTCGCCCGGCTAGTTTTTTGTATTTTTTAGTAGAGACAGGGTTTCACCGGCTTAGCCAGGATGGTCTCGATCTCCTGACCTTGTGATCTGCCCGTCTCAGCCTCCCAAAGTGCTGGGATTACAGGCTTGAGCCACCGCGCCCGGCCAATATTTTTGTATTTACGGAATTTACTTTTTTATTGAGGGAGCCAAGATGGCCTAATAGAAGCAGCTGCAGTGAGTGGCACTCACGGAGAGAAACAAAAGAGGTTAATGAATACAGCACCTTCAACTGAAATATCCAGCTACTCGCATTGGGACTGATGGGGAAACAACTCAACCCAGGGAAAACTAAAAAAAAGAGGGAGCAGCGGGCAACAACAGCCCACATGAGAGAGACACAGAGCCAAGGGAACCCCCACTCCACTGCCAAAGGAAGCAGTGAGTGAATGTGCAACACCAGTAAAAACCACGCTTTTCCCAAAAAACCCTTGCAACTCTCGGATCAGAAGAACCCCTCTTTGAGCCCACACCACCAGGGCCTTGGGGCCAACACAGAGCTGTGTGGAGTCCCAGCAGAGCAGCTGCTCAGGCATGCACAGAGACCCGGGAGCTTTACATACTCCGGCCCTAGAATCCTGACAAAGTCACTGAAATTCAGGCAAGGTGGGAGGGTCCCTACACACCCCTTGGAAGGGGGCTAAAACCAGTGGGCTGAGAAGCATCTGTCTGTAGGCCCCACTTCCGTGGCACCTCAGGAGACCCACTGACTTTGAATTCTAGCCAGCCACTTCCAACAGGGTGGACCCTGCCTAAGAAAGGACAGAGCCCCCGAGGGGAGGGGCAGGCCACCATCTTTACTGTTTGGAAGACTCCACTGATCCAGCCTGTGGACTTCGGAGATTCCAAGTTGACCAGGGCAGAGGTGATTCCCCAGCACAGCACGGCTGTTTTCCCGAGGTGTGACCAGAATGCCTCTTTAAACAGGACCCTGATCCACTCCTTCTCACAGGGAGGGACCTCCCAGCTGGGGTCTCCCACCACCCCCACGAGTATTCTACACAGTTCTGATTTCTCCATGGGAGGGAGTGCCTGAGGGGCAGGGCGAGCCGCCACCTTTGTTGTTTGGGTGTCTCACCCAGTCCAGCCTGAGGGGGCCTTGGAGTGCCCAAACGGATGGGGGCTGAAGGGATCCCCAGAACAGCACAGCTGCTCTACCAAAATGCAGCCAGACTGCTTATATAAGGTACTCCTGATCCCATTCCTCGTGACTGGGTAAAAGCTCCCACTGGGGTCTCCAGCCATTTCCTACAGGTGCATTCAGACTAGCAACAGGTCAGTACCCCACTGGGAGCTCCCAGAGGAAAGGGCAGGCTGCCCTCTGATGTTTCACAACCCTTACTGGTGATACCTCCAGTTACTGGAAAAACTGAGGTGACTAAGGTCTGGAGAGGACCCCCAGCAAACCGCAGCAGCCCTATGAAAGAGAGGCAAGACTGTAAAACAAACAAACAAACAAACAAACAAAAAATAACAACAAGAAAAAACCACAGAAATCCCATCCAAAGGTCAGTAATCCCAAAGATTGAATATAGATAAGCCCACAAAGATGAGAAAGAATCAGTGCAAAAACACTGAAAACTCAAAAAAACAGTGTGCCCCTTTCCTCCAAATGACCACCACACCTCTCCAGCAAGGATTCAGAACTAGACTGAAGCTGAAATGGCTGAAATGAGAGAAGTAGTCTTCAGAATGTGGATAAAAGTGAATTTGCTGAGCTAAAGGAGCACATTGTAACCCAACACAAAGAAGCTAAGAATCATGATTAAACAATGCAGGAGTTGACAGCAAAAATAGCCAGTACAGAGAGGTACATAACTGACCTGATAGAAATGAAAAACACACTACAAGAACTTTACAACGCAATCACAAGGATTAATAGCAGAGTAGACCAAGTGGAGAAAAGAATCTCAGAGCTTGAAGACTGTCTTTCTGAAATGAGACAGGCAGACAAAAATAGGAAAAAAAGAATAAAAAGGAATGAACAGAACCTCGAAGAAATATGGGATTTTGTAGAGACCAAATCTACCACTAACTGTGGTACCAGAAAGAGATGGAGAGAATGAAACCAATTTGAAAACATATTTCAGGATATCATCTAGGAGAACTTCCCCAACCTAGTTAGATAGGCCAACATGCAAATTCAGGAAATGCAGAGAACCCCAGTAAAATACTCCATGAGAAGATCATCCCCAAGAAACAGAATCATCAGATTCTCCAAAGTCAAAATGAAAGAATAAATGTTAGTGGCATCTAGATAGAAAGGCCAGGTCACCTACAAAGGGAAGCCTGTCAGACTAACAGCAGACCTCTCAGCAGAAACCCTGCAAGCTAGAAAAGGATTGGGTGCCAATATTCAACATTCTTAAAGAAAACAAATTCCAACTCAGAATTTCATATCCAGCCAAACTAAGCTTCATAAACAAAGGAGAAATAAGTTCCTTTTCAGTCAAGCAAATGCTCAGGGAATTTGTTACCACCAGACCTGCCTTACAAGAGCTCCTGAAGGAAGTACTAAATATGGCAATGAAGAACATTACCAGTCACCACATAAACACACTTAAGTACACAGACCAGTGACACTTTAAAACAACCTCATAAACAACTCTGCCAAATAACTAGCTAACATGATGACAGGATTAAATTCACACATAACAATATTAACCTTAAATATAAATGGAAAACTGTAGGCAGGCCAGGATGGCTGGATAGAAACAGCTGCAGTCTGTGGCTGTCACAGAAAAGAATGAAAATGGTGTGTGGATTTTGCACCTTCACCTGAGGTATCCAGATTCTCTCATTGGGACTGATTAGGTGAACAGCTTGACCCATGGACAGTGAGGAAAATCAGGGTGGGGTGGTATGGAACCAGGGGAACCCCCACCCCCAGCCAAGTGAGGCTGTGAGTTGACTGTGCCACCCCACCCAGGAAAACACACTTTTACCAGTTTTTTGCAACCCACAGATCAGGAGATCCCTTCGTGAGTCCACGCCACGAGGACCTTGGATCTGAAGCACAGAACTATGCAGACTCTTGGTGGGGTGCAAGGCAACCAGTCAGGCATGCAGGGAGACCCAGGAATGGTTTTGCCTACTCCTGCCCCTGGAATTCTGGCCAGGTGGGAGATCCATCCATTTATTCCTGTAGAAAGGGGGCAGAATCCAGGGAGCCAAGCGGCATCATTCTGTGGGCCCCGCTCCTACACACCACACAAGTTAAGACCCAACAGTTAGGAATTCCAGCCAGCCAGCAGTAGCAGGATGGAGACTGCTTGTGATGGACTGAGTTCCCAGGAAGAGGGGCAGCCTCCACCTCTGCTGTTCTAGTCGGCTGTTCTAGTCTGCCTGCTCTGGGGAGTCGTGGCAATCCAGACCGGGAGGAGTTTTCCATAACGCAGCAGATCATGGCCAGATTGCTTTTTTAAGTGGGACCCCAATCCATCCCTCCTCACTGGGCAGGTCCTCCTTGTGGGAATTTCACCTTCAACAGCCAGCATTATATGAACAAATCTCTGACCTCTCCCTGGGATGGAACCCCCATGGAGAGGGACAGCCACCATCTCTGCAGTTCAGTCAACAGCCTTTCCAGCCTGCTGGCTCTGGAGAGTCCATGTGATCTGGATGAGGGGTGTTCCCCCAAGTGCAGTGCACCACTCTACCAAAAGCAACCAGACTGCTTCTTTAAGTGGCTCCCTGATCCCATTCCTTCTGAGTGGGTAAAGCCTCCCAACAGGGGTCTCCAGACACCTTGTATAGGAGTGTTAAGACTGGTATCAGGTCGGAGCACCCTTGGGATGGAGTTCTCAGAGGAAGAAACATCTAGGCTATTTCCCAGCCTTCACTGGTGATACCTCCAGGTGCAGGAGGGACCAAGGTGAATAAGGTCTGGAGTGAACCCCCAGCAAACTGCAGCAGCCCTGCAGAAGATTAACCTGACTTTTAAAAGAAAAACAAGCAAACAGCAACAACAACATCAACAAAAAAAGACCCCACAAAAACACCATTCAAATGTCAGCAACCTCAAAGATCCTCAAAGAATATTACCACTGACCTCATACAACCAACCATCAGAGCATACTATAAATACCTCTATACATATAAACTAAAAAATCTAGAAATGGAAACACTCCTGGACACATATACCCTCCCAAGATGGAACCAGGAAGAAATTGAATCCCTGAATAGACCAGTAATGAGTTCTGAAATTGAGGCATTAATCTACCAGCCAAAGAAAAGCCGCAGACCAGATTCACAGCTGAATTCTACCAGAGGTAACAATAATTGCTGGTATGACTCCTACTAAAACTATTTTTAAAAACTGAAAAGGAGGGACTCCTCTCTAATTCATTCTATGAGGCCAGCATCATCCTGATGCCAAAATGTGGCAGAAATACAACAACAACAACAAAAAAGAAGACTTCAGGCCAATATAATTGATGAACACCCATGCAAAAATCCTCAACAAAATACTGTCAAACCTAATCCAGCAGCACATCAAAAATCCACCATGATCAAGCAGGCATCATCACTGGGATGTAAGGTTGATTCAACATATACAAATCAATAAATATAATGCATCACATAAACAGAACTAAAGCCAAAACCACATAATTATCTCAATAGATGCAGAAAAGGCCTCCAATAAAATTTAACATCCCTTCATGTTAAAGTTTCTTAATAAACTAGGCATTGAAGAAACATACCTCAAAATAATAAGAGCCATCTATGACAAACTGACAGCAAATATAATACTGAGTAGGCAAAAGCTGGAAGCATTCCCCTTGACGACTGGCACAAGACAAGGTTGTCGTTTCTCAACGCTCCTATTAAACATAGTATTAGAATTTCTAGCCAGGGCAATCAGGTAAAAGAAGGAAATGAAATGTCTGGGCACAGTGGCTCATGTCTGTAATCCCAGTACTTTGGGAGGCCGAGGCGGGCGGATCACGAGGTCAGGAGATCAAGACCATCCTGGCTAACACAGTGAAACCCTGTCTCTACTAAAAATGCAAAAAATTAGCTGGGCATGGTGGCACGCACCTGTAGTCCCAGCTACTCAGGAGGCTGAGGCAGGAGAATGGCATGAACCTGGGAGGCAGAGCTTGCAGTGAGCCGAGATCATGCCACTGCACTCCAGGCTGGGCAACAGAGTGAGACTCCATCTCCAAAAAATAAAAAATAAAAAGAAGGAAATAAAGTGTATTCAAATAGGAAGAAAGGAAGACAAACTAAGTTTGTTTGCAGATGACATAATCCTATATCTACAAAACCCCACCATCTCAGCTCAAAAGCTTTTTACCCTGATAAGCAACTTCAGCAAAATCTCAGGATACAAAGTCGATATGTAAAAATCACTAGCATTCTTATACACCAAAAAGAGATAAGCAGAGAACCAAATCATGAATGAACTCCCATTCACAAATTGCCAGGAAAGGAATAAAATACCTAGAAATGCAGCTAACAAGGGAAGCGAAGGACCTATTCAAGGAGATCTAAAACCACTACTTAAAATAAAAAATCAGAAAGGACACAAACAAATGGAAAAATATTACATGTTCATGGACAAGAAGAATCAAATTTATGAAAATGGCCATACTGCCCAAAGCAATTTATAGATTCAATGCTATTTCCATTAAACTAACAATGACATTCTTCACAGTATTAGAAAAAACAATTTTAAATTCAAATGGAGCCAAAATAAAAAGATCCCAAATAGCCAAGACAATCCTAAGCAAAAAGAACAAAGCTGGAGGCATCACTCTACCTGACTTCAAACTATACTACCAGGCTACAATAACCAAAATAGCATGGTACTGGCGAGAGAGCAGACACACAGACCAATGGAACAGAGTAGACAACTCAAAAATAAGACTGCAAACCTACAACCATCTTATCTTCAACAAACATGACAGAAACAAGCAATGAGGAAATGATTCCCTGTTTAATAAGTGGTGCTAGGAGAACTAGCTAGCTATATGCAGAAAATTGAAACTGGATCCCTTCATTACACCATATACAAAAATCAACTCAAGATGGATTAAAGCCTTAAATGTAAAACTGAAAATTATACCATTGAAGAAAAACTAGGCAAACCCATTTAGGTCATAGGCACGGGCAAAGATTTCATGACAAAGACACCAAAATCAATTGAACAGAAGCAAAAGTTGACAACAGCAAAAGAAACTATCAACAGAGTGAACAGACAATCTATAGCATGGGAGAAAATTTTTGCAAACTGTACATCTGATGAAGGTCTAATATCCAGCGTCTATCTACAAGGAACTTAAACAAATTTACAAGAAAAAAACAACCCCATTGAAAAGAAGGCAAAGGATATGAATAGACACTTCTCAAAAGAAAATATACATGCAGCCAACAAACATATGAAAAAAAAAAAGCTCAACATCATTGATCATTAGAGAAATGCAAATCAAAGCCACAATGGCATACTATTTCACACTAGCCAGAATGGCTGTATATTAAAAAGTCAAAAAATAATAGTTTCTGGCGAGGTTGTGGAGAAAAAGGAATACTTTTACACTGTGGCTGGGAGTGTAAATTAGTTCAACCATTGTGGAAGGCAGTGTGGTGATTCCTCAAAGCCCTAGAAGCAGAAATACCACTCAACCCAGCAATCCCATTACTAGGTATATGCCCAAACGAATATAAATCATTCTTTTATGAAGACAGCTGCATTTGTATGTTCATTACAGCACTATTCACAATAGCAAAGACATGGAATCAACCTAAATCCCCACCAATGATTGACTGGATAAAGGAAATGTGGTACATACACACCATGGATTACTATGCAGCTATACAAAGAAACAAGATAATATCCTTTGCGGGACATGGATGGACCTGGAAGCCATTATCCTCAGCAAACTAATGAAGGAACGAAAAACCAAATACCACATGTTCTCACTTATAATTGGGAACTAAATGATAAGAATACATGAACACATGGTGAGGGAAACAATGCACACTGGGGCCTGTTAGAGGGCAGGAGGTGGGAGGAGGGAGAGGGTCAGGAAGAGTAGCTAGTGGACGCTGGGCTTAAAGCCTAAGTGACGGGATGATGTGTGCAGCAAACCACCACAGCATACGTTTGCCTTACGTAATAAACCTGCACATCCTGCACAGGTACCCCTGAACTTAAAATAAAAGTTGAATATTTTAAAAATGAAGTTTGCATCTGCACAGTTAAATGAGCTTATAGATTACATTGTTTGGTTCAAAGTAACCGTTACAAAAAGGAATTTAAATGCAAATGAACCAAGAATTGAAAGTAATATTCATAAAGCATCAGAAAAAACTAAGAAAATGGCAAAGACAGACACAAGCTCTTCCTAAGCTACATATCAAAGATGAAATAATGATTTCATCATATCTAACAAAAAATTTGCAAAAACAAATCATCAAGACTACCTAAACTGTGGATTGACTGTTGCTATTTTTAATGACGAACTCCTACTTTAGTATAAATTGTGCCATTGGATATTAACTAATTCCTATCATTTATATATATATATATATACACACACACACACACACACACACACACATATAAAATATATACAAATATATACACATTGACTGTGAATGCTTGTTTTTGTTTTATTCTTAGTGGTATACATTCAAAAAATGTTTAAACATCTCTAAACTATGGTGGTGTTGCACACCATAGGACATAGATGGGGCTATCTCTGCTATCAAACCTCTTTGATGTTGATCACTAAGCTGTCTGAGTCCACCTTTGGGAATTTCTTGCTTTTAGGGTCCTCAGTGGGATGCTCATCCCTCAGTGCCTTTCCGTCTTATTAACCTGTTCTCTGTCAAGGCTACCAAGCAGCCCCTAGCAGGTTTGTCTTCAGATGCCACGCTCCACTGGCATGACTGCACTTTGTCCCCAAACCTGCCAACAAGTTTACCTCAACATCTACATTTCTTAAACGGACATGTCACATTTTTAGGTTAGTGTTCTCCTAATAAAGCCTATATAACTCAGTTCCTCAATTGCCTGTTCCAAAACCCTGTAACTTAGATGACATTTACAAAATACAGTGAAAATAACTTACTGACTTCATATGCTAGCAAAAGTATATCCATTATAGATATTTAACACCATAAAAGGAAGTGCTAAAATGAGGGACTACATTAGCCTTTTATCATTTCTTCTTTTCAGTTGAAGTTATTTCTCACATCATCAAATGATGTAACTCAAAACATTAACTTTTAAATGGATCACACCAAAACATGTATTTTAGAAATCAAAACTTACTTGTCAAATTCCTATGTGCTTGCTAAATATTCTACTTTTTTGTTGGCTATTGTTCAATTTTAAATATTCTATGTGCAAAGTACTGTGCTAGGTACTACATGTGGAGCAGTAGATGAACAGATAGGATCTCTTCTTGGTAGTGTTTACAATGTAGTATTGAAACGGGAAAAGTTCCCCTGTCCCCATCGCAGGACATGTTATGGGGGTGTGGCTCGCTTCTTCAGTGCCCCACTGTTCAAACTTCTAGGGAGCATGCAGACAGGCAGGCTGTGGGGCTCCGACCCCATGGCAGCATCTAGGGGTGAATGTTTACAGCTGAAGCCCCAGTGGGCATGTGCTATAATATGTTCTTTCAGTGTAGCCATCTGTAGACAGCTTGTGTTAGTCAGCTCAATTAGGCCCCCTGCCTTATCACTAGGAGAGAGGCCTTTCTGTATCCAGGGGTTTCTTGCATTGGTGTACTGGAAGAATCAGATCACACATGGGCTTGGAGAATGAATGCAAGCTGTTATTGAGTGGAAGTGGCTCTCAGCAGATGGGGGAGCCAGAAGGGAGATAGGGTGAGAAGGTGGTTTTCTCCTGGAGTTGGGTTGCTCAGTGGCCCAGGCTCTTCTCCAACTGCCCCCACTAAACTCCGCCTCATTCTGCTGGTTGATGGCCTGCCAGCATCTATCAGTGTGCTCTTATACTGGTGTGCTCCTCTCGAAGTCCAGCCGCTTGTGTGCGTGCCCACTAGGGTCTCGGGAGTTTTTATGGGCACAGGATGGGGGCGTGGTAGGCCAGGGTGGTCTTGGGAAATGCAACATTGGACAGAAAAACGGAAATGCCTGTCCTCACTAAGGTCCATGGGCACAGGCCTGGGGGTGGAACCTTAGACAGGGACCATGCCTTCTCTAGCCAGCACTTCCCTGACCCCTCCCATATCAGTATGTTCACCTACCGCAGATCAAACCCACTCTCAAGAGTCTTTCCACACTCAGCTAGTCACTGGGCACTGCCTGTTATTTCTTTTGACTACCCGTTTTCATCTTCATCACCTTAACCATTATTTAAATATTTGTAGATATGCCAACACCCGATAGTCAATAATTATTTAAGTCCTCCAGAGGCTTGGAATTCAAGATATAGTATTCAACATACTTGAGATAGATGAGTATGCTCTGCTTAATGTATTTATTAGAAATAGAAAAACATTGTAAGTTTCATACTGTTAATCTGTTAAATTTTCAAAACATGTAAACAATAGTGCTTTATTGATAAAAGGTTAGTTTAAATGGACAAAATTGCTGTGTAAAATAAGCATTTTCAAAATACATTTCTATAGATAGAGATTATCTCTTAGTAAAAGAGCAATGATCTATTATCAAAAGTATATATTTTGATTTGAGTAGCAAAACAAAAGAGGATTATAAGTATAACAGTGGAGGGCCTCCTACCCTGCATAACCATTATTAGGTGACAGCTTGCCCTATGTAGTACTTTTACTCAAACACATAAGTCTTACATTAACCATTTGCACATGCTTTTTTTCTTCTTTACAGATTTTTCTAGCAAAGTTAATTTTTATTGATTTGTTTCTCAACAGCACCTTTTACAGAGGTTACATGACCTGAAATATTTTTGTTTAAAGTATATGTAATTCTTTTTTTTTTCTTTTCCAAGCATGATAAATGTTTATTTATATAAGTGAGCATATATTTGTAAATATGCACATATGTGCTTTTAATAACCTAGAAACCCATTAGTGTGAATCAGAGGAGTATGCAAGAAGCAAATTTTATACGCCCAAATAATTAAAAATATATTCTATTATTAACTTAGTCTGATCATCAACAGACATTGAAAGAACTTAAATATGTACCTCACAATCACCGTTTATTAAACTTTCCTTTTCTCTTTAATTCACAGCTCTTCTTTTTTTCAAATTCATTCCCTTAATTCCTTTTTCACAATTTGCCTTTTAAAAATATAACTTTCTCCCTTTTTCAGTTCCTTAAATTTAGGAAAGAATTCTTCCATTTAGGAAGGAAGTAAAGTATATGTAATTCTTAAGCTTTCATAGCATCAAAAAGGTAAGGACTTTGCAAAACATGCAGTTTTCTTGCAGGGAGCTTTGTTTTCCTACCCAAATTGCTAGGAATGTATTTTAAGGTTTCTGAATGAAACTATGCTATAGAAATTTTCTTTTTTCCTTTCTGAAAACTCACTTATGTATCCGAACTAATTGAAGACAACTGTCCACTGACATTCTGACCAATGTCTTCACTGTTTTTAGATTGGACCTAAAAATAACTAAAGAAAGTAATTTTTGCGTGCCTGTAGGCAAAAGATCATCGTGTTCAGGAGAAAAGACCACTGGATAAATGCCTTTATCTTTTAATTGATTAAATTCCCAACTGTTTAGATGTGGTATACCCTTTTTAAAGGTTAGAACTTCCATCTGTCTATCCTTTTACATGAGACTCTGGGAAGTCTCAGCTGCAGATGTGGCAGTCCCAGGGCAAAATGAGGGCAAGCTAAAAGCTGTGATCTTCCCAGTCAAAAGGAAGACAGCATTTTCTGTCCCTTTTTTTTTTTTTTTCTAGACTTTTTATTTTTTTTTCCAGCCAGTCTTTCACAAGCAGCTCACTGGTTCCATAAATAAAGAGCAGCATCCTCTGTAGTCTGGGCTTTCCTGTAGGTGACCTTGTAAGAATGTCTCAAAACAGCCCATTCTCTGATTTGTGCATTTCTTGAGACCAATCAAGATCTTTTTTCCCCTTCCGTATGGGAAAGTAATGCTTAAATGACATCCAGATCATATTGCTGAAATATTTTTTTACTCCCCCATTCTCAAATGTTAGAAACTGATTCATTTGATGTCCAACTATGCAATTGCAGAAAGTATGACTTCTAAACTCCAATAGGAGAGAGAAACTCCTTGGTTTAGAATTGTGAAATGACTAAGCCAGATCACATGGACTACAGATCTGGCTTAGACTTCCTCTTTGCTGAAGAGGAGAAAGAGGAGATAGGGTTGATATTGAATAGAATGAATCATGATTCAAATACAGGAAGAAAACATATGAATGATTTACATTGAAATATTATTGGAATGGCATTTATCAGTTGTAAGGACCTTGAAATTAGAGATTGTGTGGATTTATATTCTGTGTGGCTAGCACAATAATAGGGATTACAGCAGTAGTGGCTTAATGTTAGTGAAAGAGCAAAAGGGACAGATTATAAGACCAAAAGGGACAGAGCAAAATGGAGGGGATTATAAATGCCCTAACTGTCTAGTGAAAACAAACAAACAAAAAGCACCAGATAAAGAACACAGACACTTTGCAATTATGGCTATAAAGAGAGGCTGTCCTTACTAAGACTGAAGATCACAGAAAGCTAGTATTAGAAAAATATGGATACATAAAGTATTCCTGTTGTAGCGAGTGTCCCTTCTGTAAAAAATAATAAATGTATGGCTATTTTAAATAGTAGTTGCAATTGTTATCTTTGCTTTCAGAAATGTCTAATAGGAAAAATAACCCCACAGAGTTTGGAAAGATGGAAATAATATCTTGGCAACGAAGCAGAAGTTAGAATAAGAGAGATGATGTGTTTTGTAAAAAGAATCACAAAGAGACATGGTATCCTCATCCAGCAGTCTTAATACTTACTAAAAGGATGTTGGTGATTTGAGAAAAACTGAAAATTTGGAAAAATTATATTCAGATTCAACATATTTGGAATCAATTAAAGTGAATAAATATTTCTGGGCACCAATGAAGAATCAGACAAAGTTAAATAGCATAAATATGTGCATATTCATTAAGAAAAATAAAAATTTTCCAAAGATATATAGACTAAGAAATTTTGACTAAAAGAAAGATAACAGCAGAAGTTGAAGAATTTCTAGGCACAGAAAGCTAAGAGTACAGGAGATTCAATGGTGCTCGTTAGCAAGCACATTATGAAAATGGCTTACAAAGTGGAGAGAGACTGTTGAGTCCAGAAGGAGTAATAAATTAAAACAATAGCCAAAAAGTGCTGTGAGTGTAGAACATCGCTATTCATTTGCAGTGAGTAAGTGGTAGAAGTAAGAGGCACAGAAGTGGTCATAAAAAGAATGATAATAGAGCTTAAAGGTTGAGTGATTCTAAGGACTGAAGAAGTTATGTACACACATTCTTAGTGACAATATTTGCTAAGGATTTATACAACATGCCAAGCTTTTGGCAATACTCTTACCAGATAATTTTTCACTTAGTTCTAATAACTATATTATGAAGATACTCTAAGTAACTCCTACATATGTATAAACTAAGGTTTATAGAGGGCAACTTTCCCAAGGCCATGTATGTAGTAAGCAACATTTTCTAATTTAGATCTATTAATTTCAGGGTCAATATTCTTTATCACTAAGCTTTGTTCCACACTCTATGGCTATAATTGTGAATGTCTAAGTGTAAAGTGGTAGAAAATATTATTGATTATGAGAATTTTGAATACTTGCCCTGGCATAGATACACAAATTATAAGGCTAGAGGGGTCAAAGGGTCATCAACACACAAATGTTAAAGGCTAAGAGCAGAGAGAGGAAAAGCAAGAAATTGTAAAGGGAAAGAGGGAAGAGGCAAGATATGACAAAAATTTAAAAATAAAAATAGATGCCATAGGCAGAGGAATAAAATTTGAAAGACAATAATTAAGTCATATGGCAGAACAATGATCCAAAAGTAAACATAAAAAATAACAATTATCGTGGGTTCCAGAAGGCACGAGGCAAGTGATCTTTATTGGAGAAAGAAACAAGATAAAAAGGAAATGGAGAACCTAAGAATATCTTTTTTTTCTTTTTTTTTTAAGATGGAGTCTCACTGTGTCACCCAGGATGGAGTGCAGTGACACGATCTCAGCTCACTGTAACCTCCACCTCCCAGATTCAAGCAATTCTCTTGCCTTAGCCTCCTGAGTAGCTAGGATTACAGGCACCCACCACCATGCCTGCCTAGATTTTTTGGATTTTTAGTAGAGACGCGAATTCGCCATGTTGGCCAGGCTGGTCTTGAACTCCTGACCTCAAGGGATCCTCCCACCTCGGCCTCCCAAAGTGCTACAATTACAGACACGAGGCACTGTGCCCACCTGAACCTAGGGATTTCAAAGAGGTCACACACCATAAAAGAAGGGATCTCAGGTACGAATAAGAAGCAATGAGTGGGTGCGTGTGTGCTGAAGAGGGGAGTGAGGCTGAGTGGGAGGATGGTGAAAGTGTGAGCTCAAGATTCTGATCTGTGAAGTCCTCTACACTACTTACAAGTCCTGTGGCCTTGTGACCTTGTGCCAGTTATTAACCCTCTCCTTTGTCCTGTTTCCTCATAGGTAAGGTGACAATAAATAATGATAGTACAATCCCACAGAGTTTTGTTTAATCTCTGACTCTGATCTCACAGCTATTAATCTATAACCACCATATTCTAGAAAGATGGAACATATAATATCAGAACCTATATCTTTGATCTTTTGATTGTCTCAGTGTCCCACCATTCAAATTGTAGTACTCTAGCATCCAGTTTCAGGAAGATGGTGGTCCATAAATTTTATTATGCTATGGTCTCTACTTTAGTATATGTATGAAATTTTTCAGAATGTTTAAAAGTTCTGAAAAAATTTTAAAATAACTAATTTTCTGAAATTCTATAAATAGCAATATCTTCTGGAAGAAGCTGCCTAGCTCAGATTTCTCCCCTACAAGAGAAAGAAAACCTAATTTTTTATTTTACAGTTTTCCAGAAAGGGTAGTTTTACAAATGTCCTTCCTAATGTATCTGCTCTCAGTGGATTCTATTGTATGAATCATAATGAAAGAAAAATGCTGGGGGTGCCAAAAACCTGAAACCAACTGTCCACTGCTAAGATGCTAAGTAGGCAGGATTGCGAATTCATTCTGCTGCCTTTGTCTTTATAGAGGTCACCATTCAGGACAATCCAGAAAGAGGTGATACCTACTAGTGAGTAGTGATTATTCAGCGTCATAGTCAGCGCGAAAGAACACGTACACCATGTGAACATGAGCCAAAAGTTGCTGATTAGAGGATAGTATAAAAATAAAATGGGTCACAGCCAAAAATATCTCAGCAACCTAAAGAACAAGACAGCGCCTCACTTTGGTGGCACGGTCCCTTAGTTCTTTCAAAAGGAAAATGTTCTTTTATTCATTCATTCCACCAGTCAGTCTGATAATCACTGATGAAATGCCTTGACACTATTCTAAGTGCTATACTGAATTACACTGACATGATGCCTGATATCAAAGAAAAGAAATTATCTTTTAGACAAAAAGACAGACATTAAACAATATGCTGCTGTGATTTGAGGAAGCCCAATTACTAAAATGCTTTCCCAGTGCTAGTTATGAAATAGTAGAGAAGTAGTTACGGAGTGAGGCTGGTGGAGGTGGAAATGCCAGCTCTCTACCTGCTATTCCTTGTACATGGGAACAGATGATTTTTTAACACTACATCCAAGAACCAGGCATGAACTTATCCTGGCATAGGTAAAGCAGACAACAATCACGGACTTTCCTAGATGTCTTCCCTACAAGGTCTGCCCCTGAAAAATTTGTGGCAAGGAGTAAATAAACCATACTCCTAGAGCTTACTAGATAATGCAATAATTAATTGCCAAAATTATTACATAAATTACATGAATGCCAGCAGGATAGGAGAACTCCCACTGCAGTTTATCCTCCCAAACACTGGATATGACACACTGATTACAAAAATTGCGTCACTCAGCATCCTTTGCTGCATCCATGTTCTTTGTCATGTGACTTTGCAGCTCCACCTATCAAAGTCTATTTCTCTCTTCCTTCCATAAAGGCTGGATTTTTTTGTTTGTTTGTTTGGTTGGTTTTGGGGTTTTTTTTTTTATTTTGTTTTGTTTTGAGACAGTGTCTTTCTCTGCTGCCAGGCTGGAGTGCAGTGGCACAATCTCAGCTCACCGCAGCCTCTGCCTCCCAGGTTCAAGCGATTCTCCTGCCTCAGCCTCCCAAGTAGCTGGGATTACAGGCATGCGCCACCACACCCAGCTAATTTTTCTGTTTTTAGTAGACACAGGTTTTTACCATGTTGGCCAGATAGTTTCGATCTCTTGACCTCATGATCTGCCCCCCTCAGCCTACCAAAGTGGTGGGAGTACAGGTGTGAGTCACCATGCCCAGCCAAGGCTGGATTTTAGATTTACTTTGACCGAAAGAATTTGGCAGAAGTGATTGTGTGCCTTTTTCAAGTCTAGACTTCCGAGGCCTTGTATGTTTCTGCCTTTTTTTTTGGGGGGGGGGTGGGGAAACCCTGATACTTCATGAGAACAAGTCCAAGCTAACCTGCTAGATGATGAAAGATGGTTCAAAGCAGACATGAATGTGTCCTGATGAGGGCATCCTGATGCAGCCAGTCCCATCCAATTCATGAACTGTTAGCTGACATATGATGTACTCAGGAGAGATCAGCTCAACTTGGGCAGATTGGCACAAGAGCTAAGCCAACCTCACAAGACTAGGGTTCAGCCGCTAACATTTTCAGGTGTTTTGTTATATAGAAATATCAAATATCTTGATACCATGGTATTGTTAGACTTACTTTCCTTGTTAATTAAAATCTGGTAGCTCTGAAATGGAACTGCTGTACATGTGCACCAGAAAACATAAATAGAAACATTCATGCCATAATTGTTTCATAAAAGCAAAAAACAATTTTTTAAGTGAAAACCAAGTATTAAAAACAAGAGACAAAAAAAATTGTAGTATATTGCTACAATTGGATCATTGTTCATCATTAGAAATGGATAACTACAGATGCAGGTATCATCATGGATAATTTTCAAGTAAACATTATGGAGTGAAGGGAGAAAAGTAACCAAAAATTAACAAAGTAGGACTCCTTTTATATAAAAATAATAAAACTTTAAAAATACTGTTAAGAGTATTTAAACTTTAAAAACACATGTTACCTATATGTGTAGTAACATTATTATTTTATTACATAAAAATAACAAAACTTTAAAAATACTGTTAAGAGTATTTAAACTTTAAAAATACATGTTGCCTACATGTGTTGTAAAGTATTTTTGAAGAGTCAAAGAGATAATTAAGACAAAATTCAGGATAGTAGTTAACTTCTAGAGGGGTTGGGAAGCAGAGACAAGATGACCAACTAGACGTAACCAGGAAGCACTTCTCCCACCAAGAGAGACCAAAATATACAGTAAACTAACATACTTTGAAAAACCTTGTGAAAGAAAACACTGAGAGCTCATAGAGAGGTGATGCAGACCAGGATGCAGACCAGGGAGAAAGCTGCGAACCCCACATGGACTTGCTTGCTAAATGCCAGGACTAGTTCCCAACCCTGAACAGCTCCTAAGGACAGGGTGAGTGAAGTGACAACAGAACAGAACAGGCAAGCCACTCTCACTGCAGAGCTCTGGGATCTTAGCTGCAAGAGATCCCACCACTCCCCTGTGGCCTGACAGCACTTCTGTTTCCCCAGCACAGCCAGTGCCCAACCCCAGGGGGCTAGAGGACAAAGCAGCAGACCCAGTCCCAGCACCTAAAGGGTTAGGGTATGCAGCTCTGGGGTGTGAAGCTGAGATCTGTGGCTGGAACTCAGCATGGGAAGAGCCCTCACTCTCAGAATACTGAGAAGATTGTGAGGTGCAGGTTCCTGGGCTGATATGCCTTCCTGGAGCTGGGCATGCCTCCCTTTACAGGACTGGTGCAGGAAAGGTATGGCCTGTGTAGCCTCTACCTGAGGCAGCCCCACAGTGCCTGGAATGTCTAACAGGCCATCGATTTGTGTGGAGAAGGCTTGGGACAAAACTCGCTGGGCAGGCCACATATTGGAGCAGCCACCAGAATGAGACTCAGTTGAGGGAGAGCAAGTTGGATGGTGCACACAGCTGTCTGCTGGGCAAAAAGAATACAAAATAAAAACAAAACATACAGCTATAGCCCCGGGTTGTGGGCACCTCATTGGCTGCACACCCACAGCAACACCGCCCTACCAGGTGATACCCCACCTTTGACCTAATGCATCAACCCACCACCAGCGGACATACCCCACAACCTGCTCTGACTCTGCCAAGCACAGAAGACCAGTGGGCCTCTGGAGTGCTGAGGGTCTCCTGGTAACCTATCCTTCAGCTTGGGTAGCCCCTAAGGGAGAGGGGAGCACAGCCCACCAGGGCCCCCCTTGGGGCTAAGGAAGTGTGGACTTGGCACCAGTGATTGGAGGGGGCTTCCCTGAGGCCCAAGAATGGACCTGGCAAGGGGATCATCTTTTTGCCCATTGCCCTCCTTCCCCATCTTACCCATCAGAAAGTACTGCTATAAACACACTGAATTACAAAGAGCCATGTGGCAGAAATCCTATCTTCTGGCTGTTACTCATAAAAGTAACCTATCAGATCACACCCTGAACACCACCACCAAAAAAAAATTCTAGCATGTATCGCCTATGAAATCCAGTGCAAGAAACTATCTATAAATGAAGATCCCAAAAAGAGCTTTGGCCTTCTGAAAGCACCCAGAAATGAACCATCAACTATACTCACTTTACACCACAGTCAAAGCCTCAAAGGAAATAAAGAATATAAAAACAGAAAGTCCCATCCAAACAACAGCAAATTCAAAAAGATAAAGGAACACCAGCCCTCTCAGATGAGAAAGAATCAGTGCAAGTACATGGGCAATTCAAACAGTCAGAGTGTCTCCTTACCTCCAAATGATCGGACTAGCTTCCCAGCAATAGTTCTTAACTGAATTGAAATGGCTGAAATGACAGACATAGAATTCAGAATTTGAATGTCAAGGAAACATATTCAAGATTCAGGATAAAGTTGAAACCCAATCCAAGAAATCCAGTAAAATTACCCAAGAGTTGAAAGACAACACAGCCGTTTTAAGAAGGAGGCACACTGAACTTCTGGAATTGAACAATTCACTACAAGAATTTTATACTACAATCTGAAGTCATTAACAGAATAGAGCAAGATGAAGAAAGAACCACAGGGCTTGAAGACTGATCCTTTGAATCAGTTCCGTCAGATAAAAAAAAAAAAAAAAAGGAACAAAATCATGTAGAAATGTGGGATGGCATAAAGAAATCAAACCTATGACCCAATGGCATTCCTGAAAGACAAGGAGAGAGAGTAAGCAACTTGGAAAACATATTTGAGGATATAGTGCATGAAAATTTCCCAGTCTTGCTAAAGAGGACAACATGCAAATTCAAGAAATTCAGAGAACACCTGTGAGATATTATGCAAGATTTCCATCCTCAACATACATAGTCATCAGATTCATCAAGGTCAAGCAAAAGAAAAAAATCCCAAGGCAGATAGAGAGAAGCGTCATCACTTAAAAAGGGAACCTCATCAGGCTAGCAGTGGATTCTCAGCAGAAAACATATACGCCAGAAGATATTGGGGCCTATTTTTACCACCCTTAAGAAAAAAAATTCCAACAAATAATTTCATATCCTGCCAAACTAAGCTTCATAAGCAAAGGAGCTTTCATATAAGTAATGGCTAGGGGAATTTGTAACCACTAGACCAGGCTTACGAGAAATCCTTAAGGGAGTGCTAAACATGGAAATGAAAGAACAATTACCAGCTACCACAAAAATACACTTAAGTACATAGTCACAGACACTATAAAGCAATTACACAATCAAGCCTGTATCAAAATGATGACAAGAGCAAAATCTCACATATCAATATTAACCTTGAATGTAAATCATCTAAACACCCCTCTTAAAAGTTATAGATTGGCAAGCTGCACTAAAAAAAAAAAAAAAAAAAAAAAAAAAAAAAAAAAAAAGGCCCAACCATCTTTTGTTACAGGCTCAAAGTAAAGGGATAGAGAATCTTGTACCATGCAAAGGAAAACAGAAAAGAGCACAGGTCACTATTTTTCTATTAGATGAAACAGACTTAAAGCAGTAACAGTAAAAAAGGACAAAGAAGAGCATTACATAATGATAAAAGGTTCAATTCAATAAGAACACTTAAATATCCTAAATACATATGCACACAACATCCAAGCACTCAGATTTATAAAACTAGTTATGCTAGACCTACAGAAAGACTTAGACAGCCACGCAATAATTGTCAGAGAGTTCAACACCCAGTGGACAGCATTCGATAGATTATGAGGCTCAAAATTAACAAAGAAATTCTGGAATTAAACTGGAAACTTAACCAATTGGATCAAATAGATATCTACAGAATACTATCCCACAAGCCACAAAATATACATTTTTCTCACCCACACACAAAACATACCCTAAGATAAACCACATGCTCAGCCAGAAAGCAAGTCTCAAAAAAATTTTTTAAATTGAAATCATACCAGGCACACTCTCAAACCACAGGGCAATAAAAACAGAAATCAATATCAAGATGATCTCTCAAAACTGCACATTACATAAAAATTAGACAACTTGATCTTGAGTGTTTCTTGGGCAAACAACAACAGTATGGCAGAAATCAAAAATTTATTAGACATTAATGAAAACAAAGATACAACATACAAAAGTCTTTGGGACACAGCTAAAGCAGTGTTAAGAGGAGATTTTACAATGTTGAACGCCAACACAAAGAAATTAGTGATATCTCAAATTCATAATCTAACATTCCACCTAGAGGAACAAGAAAAGCAAGAACAATACAACCCCAAAGCTAGCAGAAGAAAAGAAATAACTAAAATCAATGAAGAACTGAATGAAACAGATGCAAAAGTCCATATAAAACATCAATGAAACACAAAGCTGGTTCTATGAAAAAATAAACATGATTAATAGATGGCTAGCTAGATTAACAAAAGTGATAGAGAAGATACAAATAAGCAGAATCAGAAACGAAAAAGATGACACTACAACCAATCTCACAGAAAGACAAATGATCTTCAGAGACTACTATAAGCACATCTACAAACACAAATTAGAAAATCTAAAAGAAATGAATAAATTTCTGGAAACACATAACTTCCCAAGATAGAACCAGGAAGAAATTGAAAACCTGAACAAATCAGTAATAAAAAAATCCAACACCAACCACAACAAAAAAGAGCCCTGGACTAGACAGATTCACAGCCAAATTCTACAAGACATACAAAGAACTGGTACAAATCCCACTGAAACTATTCTTCAAAAAATCAAGGAAGAGGAACTCATCCCTAACTCACTCGATGAAACCAGTATTGTCCTGATACCAAAATCTGGCAAAGGCACAATGAAAATTAAAAACTGCAGGCCAATATTCCTGATGAACATAGATGCAAAAATCCTCAACAAAACACTAGTAAATCAAATCAATTAGCATATCAAAAAGTTAATTCACCATGATCAAGTAGATTTTATTCCTGTGAGGCAAGATTATTTCAACATATGCAAATCAGTAAATGTGATTTGCCAAATAAACAGAATTAAAAACAAAAACCTTTGGTCATCTCAATGGTCGCAGAAAATGCTTTCAATAAAATCCAACATCTCTTTGATTTTAAAGAAAAAAAAAAACCCTCAACAAACTAGGCATCAAAGGAACATACCTCAAAATAATAAGAGCCATTTATGACAAACCCACAGTCAACAGCATACTAAATGGGCAAAAGCTGGAACCATTTTCTCTGAAAGCTAGAACACAAGGATACTTACTCACCATTCCTATTCAACACAATACTGAAAAGTCCTAGCCAGAGCAATCAGGTAAGAGAAAGACCTAAAAGGCATCCAGATAGGAGAAGAAGTCAAACTATCTCTTTTCACTGACAATATGATTCTATACCTAGAAACACCTAGAGACTCTGCCAAATGACTCCTGGAACTGATAAATGACTTCAGTAAAGTTTCAGGATCCAAAATCAATGTACAAAAATCAGTTGCATTTCTAAATGCCAATAATCCTCAAGCTAAAAGTCAAATCAAGAATGTAGTAGCATTTACAATAGCCACAGAAAGAATTAAACACCTAGGAATACAACTAACCAAAGAAGTAAAAGATCTCTGCAAGGGGAACTACAAAACACTTCTGAAAGAAATCAGAAATGACGCAAATAAAGAGAAAAACACTCCATGCTCATAATTTGGAAGAATCAACATAGTAAAAATAGCCATATTGCCCAAAGCAATTTACAGATGCAGTGCTATTCCTTTCAAACTACTAACATTATTTTTTATCAAATTAGAAAAAAACACTATTCTAAAATTCATGTGAATCAAAAATAAAGAAATAGCCTATACAGCCAAAGCAATCCTAAGCAAAAGAAACAAATCCAAAAACATCACATTACTTGACTTCAAACTGTACTGTAAGGCTACAGTAACCAAAACAGCATGATACTGGTACAAAACAGACACTTAGACCAATGGGACAGAATAGAGAACCCAGACATAAAGCTGCACAGCTACAGCTATCTGATCTTTGACAAGGTCATCAAAAATAAGCAATGAGAAACAAAACTCCAAGTTCAATAAATGGTGTTGGAATAACTGACTGTCTCTTTGCAGAATAATGAATTAACTCAAAACAGATTAAAGACTTAAATGTAAAACCTCAAACTATAAAAATTCTAGAAGAGAGCCTAGGAAATATCCTTCTTGATAAAGGCCTTTGCAAAGAATTTGTGGTCAAGTCCTCAAAAACAATTCCAACAAAACACAAACTTACAAATGGTATCTAATTAAACTATAGAGTTTCTGCACAGAAAGAGAAACCATCAAATTAGTAAATAGGCACCCTACACAATCGGAGAAAACATTAAAAAACTATGCATCCAACAAAGGGTTGGATATCCAGAATCTATAAGGAACTTAATTCAATAATCAAAAAACAACCCCATTAAAAACAAGGCAAAGGACATGAACAGACACTTCTCAGATTGAGACATATGGCCGGGCTTGGTGGCTCATGTCTGTAATCCCAGTACTTTGGAAGGCCAAGGCAGGCAGATCTCTTAAGTTCAGGAGTTCAAGACCAGCCTGGCCAACATGGCAAAACCCTGTCTCTACTAAAAATACAAAAGCTTGCCAGGCACTGTGGTCCACGCCTAACCCAGCTACTTGGGAGGCTGAGGAATGAGAATCGCTTGAACCCAGGAGGCTGAGGTTGCAGTGAGCCAAGATCACATCACTGCACTCGAGGCTGGGTGACAGAGTGAGACTATCACAATGAGATACCATCTCACACCAGTTAGAATGGTAATCATTAAAACATCAGGAAACAACAGGTGCTGGAGAGGATGTGGAGAAATAGGAACACTTTTACACTGTTGGTGGGATTGTAAACTAGTTCAACCATTATGGAAAACAGTATGGTGATTCCTCAAGGATCTAGAACTAGAAATACCATTCGACCCAGCCATCCCATTACTGGGGATATACCCAAAGGATTATAAGTCATGCTGCTATAAAGACACATGCACACGTATGTTTACTGCGGCAATATTCACAATAGCAAAGACTTGGAATCAACCCAAATGTCTATCAGTGACAGATTGGATTAACAAAATGTGGCACATATACACCACGGAATACTATGCAGCCATAAAAAAGGATGAGTTCCTGTCCTTTGTAGGAACATGGATGCAGCTGGAAACCATCATTCTCAGCAAACTATTGGAAGAACTGAAAACCAAATACTGCATGTTCTCACTCATAGGTGGGAATTGAACAATGAGATCACTTGGATACAGGAAGGGGAACATCACACACTGGGTCCTATTGTGGAGAGGGGGAGCGGGGAGGGATAGCATTAGGAGATATACCTAATGTAAATGATGAGTTAATGGATGCAGCACACCAACATGGCTCACGTATACATATGTAACAAACCTGCACGTTGTGCAGCACATGTACCCTAGAACTTAAAGTATAATAAAAGAAATAAATAAAAAATAAAAATAAAAAATAAAAAAAACAAGGCATACAAATACAAGTGGCCAAACACGTGAAAAAATGCTCGTCATCACTAATCATCAGAGAAAACCAAATTAAAACCACAATGACATACTATCTCACACCAGTCAGAATGGATTTTCTTAAAAAGCCAAAAAATGATAGATGCTAGTGACACTAAATGTCCATCAGTGATAGACTGGATTAAGAAAATGTGGCACATATACACCATGGAATACTATGCAGCCATAAAAAAGGATGAGTTTGTGTCCTTTGTAGGGACATGGATGCAGCTGGAAACCATCATTCTCAGCAAACTATCACAAGAACAGAAAACCAAACACCGCATGTTCTCACTCATAGGTGGGAACTGAACAATGAGATCACTTGGACTCGGGAAGGGGAACATCACACACCGGGGCCTATCATGGGGAGGGGGGAGGGGGGAGGGATTGCATTGGGAGTTATACCTGATGTAAATGACGAGTTGATGGGTGCTGACGAGTTGATGGGTGCAGCACAGCAACATGGCACAAGTATACATATGTAACAAACCTGCACGCTATGCACATGTACCCTAGCACTTAAAGTATAATAATAATAAAAAATAAAAAAATTTAAAAAAAAGAAAAAAAGGGAATGCTTATACACTGTTGGTGGAAATGTAAATTAGTTCAGACACTACAGAGAGCTGTTTAGAGATTTCTCAGAGAACTTAGAACTACCATTCAACCCAGCAATCCCATTACTGTGTATACCCAAAGGAAAATAAATAGTTCTTCCAAAAAAGAAACATGTATGTGTATGTTCATTGCAGCACTATTCATAGTCACAAAGACATGGAATCAACCCAGGTACCTAGCAGCGGTGAACTGAATTTTCTAAATATGGTACATATACACATGGAAACTTTGCAGCTATAAAAAGGAATGAAATCATGCCCTTTGCAGCAACATGGATGCAGCTGGAGGCCATTATTCTATGCAAACTCATCCAGAAACAGAAAATCAAATACTGTATATTCTCACTTTTAAGTGGGAGCTAAACATCGTGTACACTCAGACATAAACATGGGAACAACAGACAATGGGGACTACTAGAGGGGGATAGAAGGACAGGGTCAAGGGATGATAAACTACCTATCGGTTACTATGCTCATCACCTCGGTGACAGGCTCAATTGTACTCCAAATCTCAGCATCATGCAATATACCTTTGTAACAAACCTGCACATGTACCCGCTGATTCTAAAATAAAAGATGAAACAAAGAGAGGTGGGAGGGAGAAGAGATTGGGATGGAGCACACTAAGGCCTTCAAAGGTACTAAAAATGTTCTATGATGCAACGTACGTATCCTATGTACATGTGGAAGTAGTATTTTGGCATAGTTCTGGAACGATAAATAAGGAGCTGAATACAGTAAGTACCTCCTGGGCAGGGAACAGTGTGACTGAAAGAAAAAGAAAGGGGACATTTTGCTATATGCCATTTCAAATAATGAAAGAGAATGGATGCTCTATCATGAACCTATATTAACTACTTTAAGATAAAAAATTTACATTAAAAGTTACAAAAACAAAATATTGGCGTGTGATTATGTATCTGTTGGCATTTTTCATCTTCTGTATAATGAACACGAACAGCCTAGCTTACTGTGTTTTAATATGGGACTGGATCCACAATGCCTGCCTCACCTCTTAATTAGAAGAAATTGTGTAATTTCTCTACGTCTCAATTAGATCCCTTTGTAATATGCTCCAATAGAGTAGTTTCATTACCTTTACCACACCCATAGATAATCTTCTCTGTATTGTCTACCAGACTATAAAAGCTTTAAGAAGGCAAGAATAGTGTCTGGCTTATTCATTGCTTGATCCCTAATGCCTAATAGTGTTTGCCCACTGCAATCATTATTGGTAATTATTACATATTTACTGTATATAATATTTACTATATGTAATATATAGTAAATATGTAATATAGTACATATATTAAATATTACATATAGTAAATTATATCATAATTAAATTAAATTATTAAATATAACATACTGTATTACTGTATGTCATATAGTAAATATCATAAATATTAAATAAATAACTATATTACATATAGTAAATATTATATTTACGATATTTACTATATTACATATTTAATATCTAGTATATTACATACAGTAAATATGTATAAATATAGTAAATATGTATATAGTAAATATTTAGTACATTTAGTAATTTTTTTACTCTATTTGTAATACTAATAGTAGTATTTACTAATATTTGTAATACTAATAGTAATATTTACTAATATTTGCAATACTAATAGCATTAGTAATATTACTATATGTAATATAGTAAATATATAGTTAATATTTGCTATATGTAATGTAGTCAATGTGTAATAACTACCAACAATTATTTATATGTATATATTATTACATATAACTGGACAAAAACATGGCAGGCAATTGAAAAATATTTATACTTATTACATCTTTAAAAATAATTCATATCTGATACAAACATTTTAAAACACAAATTGAAAGTATTAGAAAGCTTCTCACAATTTTATGGGATACTCACAGGGTAAACTTAAATTTGAGGTTTTTGTATAAAGGCTTCACGGAGGTTGCAACTCTTTCAAGGATAGAGTAGACTAGATAGGTAATGATTTTAGGGATTTATTAGTTTGTAAAATTATATCACAATTCTTTATTTTTAAAAAGTTAAGCAAATAAATTGAAATACATACTTCACGCTGGGAAAACTATTCCTATGCATGCTTTTGGTTTATTGAATGACATAATAAATTGGTTGGTAATAATTTATACTTGAATCATTGAACTTTGAACATCACAAAATCAGTTTACCATAAAATTATATAATTGGTTACAAAGAGGCTTATACCAAAAATAGACATCAGTCAAAACTACAGATAACTGGAGCATTTACTTCTTTCCCATGAAATACGGTATTTTCCCCACGGCTCTGTCATCTGAATTATTTAATAATTTTAAATCTAGGAGTAGATACAGCATCAAACTTAAAATTAGGTATCCATGTTGCTTGTCTCTCAGTTTGACTTATCCCAGATAAGGAGTTTGGGACTAAAGCAATTCCCTGTATCCTGTGATGACTACAGAGATTTCCTTCACCAAAAATCAGATTGAAGCCTTTTTTTCTTGAGAGCTGTGAGTACATTACAGCACTTAGAAGCATATTCTGTACTATTTTCTTCCCCTCTTCCAAATGTTATCCAGTTATTTGGCTGGGGCTTCTGTCTTGCTTTCCAGTCATTACTTTTCATCCATCACATTTCCCATTATCCCAGTTTCTAACTGACTAGTTCTATACTCTAGGCCCCTGTTGGAGGCCCTGGCCCCTGCCTAATTTTTATGTATACTTCTCTCTAAAGTTGAGTCTCTACTTGCACCTCTTGGACACTACACTGGACTCGAATGCGTGTGAACAGATGTCTCTTCTTCGTCCTACAACAGCATTATCAAATGTTTATTTGATTGTATTTTGAATCCTTCCAGCAACAGAAAGCTCAAAAGCAAGTCAT
This sequence comes from Macaca nemestrina, assembly GCF_043159975.1. Taxonomy (NCBI): domain Eukaryota; kingdom Metazoa; phylum Chordata; class Mammalia; order Primates; family Cercopithecidae; genus Macaca; species Macaca nemestrina. Next base: position 96,634,612 of record NC_092136.1, on the reverse strand, counting down.
TCCATTGTTAACTATCTCTAGCTCTTTGTTTGAAAGTGCTGCAAATGGACCCAATATTCTGACTTGCAATTCTACTCTTTAGGATTAAAAACTGAATGTGGAGACATTTAGAATAAGTAAGTTCAATTTTCAACTGATGTGATCTGTGGAGACACTGGTCAATGTTATTTGTCCATGCCCCAGGTTCTCAATATTTTAAAAATGTGGTGCATGGGGAATATTCAAAAGTGGAATTGTTGATTCAAAAGGAAGATGCAATTTTTATTTTTTCAAATAGTTAAATTGTTCTCAATATTCTTGCACCAGTTAATACTTCCATCAGCAATGCATAAGATTTCCTAGTCTCCATACCCTTAAAAACCTGGTGTATACTCAGAATTTATACTGTTGGCCATAAAAAATAAATAAATAAATGTTACCTTGTTTTTCTAATATTATGTGTTAAGTTGAACATTTTTTATTTGTCTAAAATGGAATTTATTTACATTGACTGATGAATCTTATGCCCACTTAAATATTGAGCTGAAGTTGTCATTCCTACTCATTACAGTGAGCTTGAATTTAATCAGATAAAGTAGACGTTTGTCTATGATATTAAGTAAAAATGTGTTTTCTCAGACTTGTTTTTCTTTGGTAATGGGATTTCATATAATGAAGTATTCTTTTTCAAACTTTTAAAGATTCATTTTTATCAATCTTTTTTGGCCTGTAACTTTTATCTTTTACTTAAATAAACCTGTCAGTTACGGAATATTAAAAACCTATTCTTTTTCTAATACTTTGGTGATTTTTTTAATATTTAAGTTTTTGAACCATCTGATCATTTATGTGAAAAGTGAGAAGTAGAAATCTAACTAGTTTGTTAAAGAGGACAATTATTAAAGCATATTTTTCTTTTTTATTATATTTTATGTTCTGGGGTACACGTGCACAATGTGCAGGATTGTTACATACATGTGCCATGTTGGTTTGCTGAACCTATCAACTTATCATTTCCATTAGCTATTTCTCCTAATGCTATCCCTCCCCCAGCCCCTCACCCCACAACAGGCCCCAGTGGGTGATGTTCCCCTCCCTATGTCCACGTGTTCTCACTGTTCAACTCCCACTTATGAGTGAGAACATGTGGTGTTTGGTTTTCTGTCCTTGTGATACTTTGCTGAGAATGATGGTTTCCAGCTTTATCCATGTCCCTGCAGAGGACATGAACTCATCCTTATTTATGGCTGCATAGTATTCCATGGTGTATATGTGCTACATTTTCTTTATCCAGTCTATTATTGATGGACATTTGGGTTTGTTCCAAGTATTTGCTACTGTGAATAGTGCCACAATAAACATACTTGTGTGTGTGTCTCTATAGTAGCATGATTTATAATCCTTTGGGAATATACCCAGTAATGGGATTGCTAGGTCAAATGGTATTTCTAGTTCTAGATCCTTGAGTAATCGCCACAGTGTCTTCCACAATGGTTGAACTAATGTACACTCCCACCAACATTGTAAAAGCATTCCTATTTCTCCACATCCTCTCCAGCATCTGTTGTTTCCTGACTTTTTAATGATTGTCATTCTAACTGGCATGAGATGGTATCTCATTGTGGTTTTGGTTTGCATGTCTCTAATGACCAGTGATGATGAGCATTTATTCATGTCTGTTGGCTGCATAAATGTCTTCTTTTGAGAAGAGTCTGTTCATATCCTTTGCCCACTTTTTGATTGGGTTGTTTGTTTTTTACTTGCAAATTTGTTTAAGTTTTTTGTAGATTCTGTATATTAGCCCATTGTCAGATGGATACATTGCAAAAATTTTCTCCCATTCTGTAGATTGCCTGTTCACTCTGCTGATAGTTTCTTTTGCTGTGCAGAAGCTCTTTAGTTTAATTAGATCCCATATGTCTATTTTTGGCTTTTGTTGCCGTTGCTTTTGGCATTTTAGTCATAAAGTCTTTGCCCATGCCTATGTCCTGAATGGTATTGCCTAGGTTTTCTTCTAGGGTTTTTATGGTTTTAGGTCTTACACCCACGGAGCCCAGCAAGCTAAGATCCTTTGGCTTGAAATTCTAGCACAGCAGTCTGAGATCAACCTGGGATGCTGGAGCTTGGCAGGGGGAGGGGCATCTGCCATTGCTGAGGCTTGAGTAGGTGGTTTTGTGCTCACAGTGTAAACAAGCTGCCGGGAAGCTTGAACTGGATGAACCCCACTGCAGCCCAGCAAGACTGACTGCCTCTCTAGATTCCACCTCTGTGGGCAGGGCATATCTGAAAAAAAGGCAGCAGCCCCAGTCAGGGACTTATAGATAAAACCCTCATCCCCCAGGGACAGAACACCTGGGGGAAGGGGCAGCTGTGGGCACAGCTTTTCCAGACTTAAACATCCCTGCCTGACAGCACTGAAAAGAAAAGTGGTTCTCCCAGCACAGTGTTTGAGTTCTGATAATGGACAGACTGCCTCGTCAAGTGGGCCCCTGACCCCTGTGTAGCCTGACTGGGAGATACCTCCCAGTAGTGACTGACAGAACCTCATACAGGAGAGCTCTGGCTGGTATCTGGTGGGTGCCCCTCTGGAAAGAAGCTTCCAGAGGAAGGATCAGGCAGCAATATTTGCTGTTCTGCAGCCTCCACTGGTGATACCCAGGCAAACAGAGTCCAGAGTGGATCACCAGCAAACACAAATAGACCTGCAGCTGAGGGACCTGACTGTTAGAGGGAAAACTAACAAACAGAAAGGAATAGCATCAACATCAATAAAAAGGACATCCACACCAAAACCCCATCTGTAGGTCTCCAACATCAAAGACCAAAGGTAGATAAAACCAGAAGGATGGGGAGAAACCAGAGCAGAAAGGCTGAAAATTCCAAAAACCAGAATGCCTCTTCTCCTCCAAAGGATCACAACTCCTCATCAGCAAGGGAACAAAACTGGATGGAGAAAGAGTTTTAAGAGTTGACAGAAGTAGGCTTCAGAAGGTCAGTAATAACAAACTTCTCCAAGCTAAAGGAGCATGTTCTAACCCATTGCAAGGAAGCTAAAAACCTTGAAAAAAGGTTAGAGGAATGGATAACTAGAATAACCAGTGTAGAGAAGAACATAAATGATGTGATGGAGCTGAAAAACACAGTATGAGGACTTCACGAAGCATACACAAGCTTCCATAGCCAATTTGATCAAGCAGAAGAAAGGATATCAGGGATTGAAGATCAAATTAATGGAAGAAAGTGAGAAGACAAGATTAGAGAAAAAAAGAGTGAAAAGAAATGAACAAAGCCTCAAAGGAATATGGGACTATGTGAAAAGACCAAATATATGTTTGATTTGTGTACCTGAAAGTGACAGGGGAGAAAGGAACCAAGTTAGAAAACACTCTTTAGGATATTATCCAGAACTTCCCCAACCTAGCAAGTCAGGCCAACATCCAAATTAAGGAAATACAGAGAACACCACGAAGATATTTCTCAAGAAGAGCAACCCCAAGACACATAATCATTGGATCCACCAAAGTTGAAATGAAGGAAAAAATGTTAAGGGCAGCCACAGAGAAAGGTCGGGTTACCCACAAAACCAAATCCATCAGACTAACAGCTGATCTCTTGGCAGAAACCCTACAAGCCAGAAGACAGTGGGGGCCAATATTCAACATTCTTAAAGAAACTAATTTTCAACCCAGAATTTAATATCCAGACAAATTAAGCTTCATATGTGAAGCAGAAACAAAATCGTTTACAGACAAGCAAATGCTGAGGATTTTGCCACCACCAGGCCTGCCTGACAAGAGCTCCTGAAGAAAGCACTAAACATGGAAAGGAACAACCAGTACCAGCCACTGCAAAACAAGGCCAGATTCTAAAGAAATTGCATCAACTAATGGGCAAAATAACCAGCTAGTCTCATAACGACAGGATCAGATTCACACATAACAATATTAAGCTTAAATGTAAATGGGCTAAATGCCCCAATTAAGAGACACAGACTGCCAAATTGGATAAAGAGTCAAGACCCATCAGTATGCTGTATTCAGGAGACCCATCTCACGTTCAAAGATACACATAGGCTCAAAATAAAGGGATGGAGGAAGATCTATCAAGCAAATGGAAAGCAAAAAGTAGCAGGGGTTGCAATCCTAATCTCTGATAAAACAGACTTTAACCCAACAAAGATCAAGAAAGACAAAGAAGGCCATTACATAAAGGTAAAGGGATCAATGCAACGAGAAGAGCTAAGTATCCTAAATATATATATATACACACACACCCAATACAGGAGCACCCAGATTCATAAGGCAAGTCCTTAGAGACCTACAAAGAGACTTAGATTCCCACACAATAATAATGGGAGACTTTAACATGCCACTATCAATATTAGACAGATCAACAAGACAGAAAATTAACAAGGATATACAGGACTTGAACTCAGCTCTGGACCAACCAGATCTAATAGAAATCTACAGACCTCTCCACCCCACATCAACAGAATATACATTATTCTTGGCACCACATCATACTTATTCTAAAATTGACCACATAATTGGAAGTAAAACACTCCTCAGCAAATGTAAAAGAACAGAAATCACAACAAACTTTCTCTCACACCACAGTGCAGTCAAATTAGAACACAGGATTAAGAAACTCACTCAAAACCACACAAGTACATGGAAACTGAACAACCTGCTCCTGAATGACTACTGGGTACATAGCGAAATGACGGCAGAAATAAAGATGTTCTTTTAAACCAATAAGAACAAACATACAACATATCAGAATCTCTAGGACACATTTAAAGCAATGTGTAGAGGGAAATTTATAGCACTAAATGCCCACAAGAGAAAGCAGGAAAGATCTAAAACCAACACTCTAACATCACAATTAAAAGAACTAGAGAAGCAAGAGCAAATACATTCAAAAGCTAGCAGAAGGCAAGAAATAACTAAGATCAGAGCAGAACTGAAGGAGATAGAGGCACAAAAAAACCCTTCAAAAATCAATGAATCCAGGAGCTGGTTTTTTGAAAAGATCAACAAAATTGATAGACCGCTAGCAATACTAATAAATAAGAAAAGAGAGAAGAATCAAATAGAACCAATAACAAATGATAAATGGGATATCACCACCAATCCCACAGAAATACAAACTACCATCAGAGAATACTATAAACACCTCCACACAAAGAAACTAGAAAATCTAGAAGAAATGGATACATTCCTGGACACATACACCCTCCCAAGACTAAACCAGGAAGAAGTGGAATCTCTGAATAATAGACTAATAACAGTCTCTGAAATTGAGGCAATAATTAATAGCCTACCAAGCAAAGAAAGTCCAGGACCAGAAGGATTCACAGCCGAATTCTACCAGAGGTACAAAAAGGAGCTGGTAGCATTCCTTCTGAAACTATTCCAAACAATAGAAGAAGAGGAAATCATCCCTAACTCATTCTATGAGGCCAGCACCATCCTGTAACCAAAGCCTGGCAGAGACACAAGAAAAAAAAGAGAATTTTAGACCAATACCCCTGATGAACATTGATGCAAAAATACTCAATAAAATACTGGCAAACCGAATCCAGCAGCACATCAACGAGCTTATCCACCATGATCAAGTGGGCTTTATCCCTGGGATGCAACGCTGGTTCAACATATGCAAATCAATAAATGTAATCCAACACATAAACAGAACCAACGACAAGAACCACATGATTATCTCAATTGATGCAGAAAAGGCCTTTGACAAAATTCAACAGCCTTTCCTGCTAAAAACTCTCAATAAACCAGGTATTGATGGAACATATCTCAAAATAATAAGAGCTATTTATGATGAACCCACAGCCAATATCATACTGAATGGGCAAAAACTGGAAGCATTCCCTTTGAAAACCGGCACAAGACAAGGATGCCCTCTCACCACTTTTATTCAACATAGTATTGGAAGTTCTGGCCAGGGCAATCAGGCAAGAGAAAGAAATAAGGCTACCAAGAGAATAAAATACCTAGGAATCCAACTTACAAGGGATGTGAAAGACCTCTTCAAGGAGAACTACAAACACTGTTCAACAAAATAAAAGAGGACACAAACAAATGGAAGAACATTCTATGCTTATGGATAGAAAGAATCAATATTGTGAAAATGGCCATACTGCCCAAAGTAATTTATAGATTCAATTCTATCCCCATGAAGCTACCACTGACTTTCTTCACAGAATTGGAAAAAACTACTTAAAATTTTTTATGGAACCGAAAAAGAGCCTGCACAGCCAAGACAATCCTGGGCAAGAAGAACAAACCTGGAGGCATCGTGCTACCTGATTTCAAACTATACTACAAGTCTACAGTAACAAAAACAGCATGGTACTGATACCAAAACAGACATACAGACCAATGGAACAGAACAGAGGCCTCAAAAATATCACCACACATCTATAACCATCTGATCTTTGACAAACCTGACACAAACAAGCAATGGGGAAGGGAGTCCCTATTTAATCAATGGTACTGGGAAAACTTGCTAGCCATATATAGAAAGCTGAAACTGGATCCCTTCCTTACACCTTATACAAAAATTAAATCACGATGCATTGAAGACTTAAATGTAAGACCTAAAATATTATGTCTTACACTGTTGTAAAACATACTATACTAAATTTCCATACGTGTTTAGGTTTATTTATGAATTTTAAAATTTCATAAAATTGTTTAGTCTGTTTATTGTATGCTGGTACGAATCTTTAATATTATATCTTTATAATATGATTTAATATCTGAAATGCTAGTTTCCTCTAATTATTCCTTCTCTTTCTAAGGTTTTTCTGTCTATTCTTCTATGTAAACCTTAGAATTGTCTTTAGTTCAAAAAAAAAAAAGAAATCCTGTTGGTATTTAGGTGTACTTATATTATTAATAAATGTATAGTAAGTCATAATGAAATTTTCATATGAATTTAAAATTCTAAAGTAAGGAGAATATATGTTTTTATAATATTGAGACTTTTTATCATACAAAATCTCTCTCTCCACTAAATCATGTATGCTTTTACATCCTTCAATATCATTTTTACCTACATAGAGTTTCAAAGACATTTTTCAGGTATTTCATATGTTATTTACTAAAGTTGACCTTTAAATAAAGCAGAGCCTGGGGGTAATGACTCCCACACAGTTGAAAACTTTTTTTATTTTTTTGAGATGGGGTCTCACTCTGTCTGCCAGGCTGGAAGTGCAGTAGCACAAACTCGGCTCACTGAAACCTCTGCCTCCCAGGTTCAAGGGGGTCCTCCCACCTCAGGCTCCTGAGTAGCTGGGATTCCAGAAACATGCCACCACATCTGGCTATTTTTTAAATATTTTTGGTAGATATGGAGTTTTTTCATGGTGCTCAGGCTGGTCTCGAACTCCTGAGCTCAGTAGATCCACCTGCCTCAGCCTCCCAAAGCACTGGGATTGCAGGTGTGAGCCACACCATGCTGACCACTATGTATAATTTTTGGCTCACCCAATAACTGCTAATAACCTACTGTTGACCAAAAGCTTTACTGACAACACAAAGCCAATTAACACATATTTTGGATTTCACATGTATTATATATTGTATTCTTATATTAAAATAGAGAAAAGAAATTGTTATTAAGAAAATCATAAGGAACAGAAAATATACTTTTTATCAAGTGGAAATGGATCATCAAAGATCTTCATTCTCCTCATTTTCACATTGAGTAGGCTAAGGAGGAACAAGACGAGGGGTTGGTCTTGCTGTCTTGGGGTGGCAGAGGCAGACGAGGTAGAGAAAGTGGGAGGGGAGGCAAGAGAGGCAGGTATACTCAGTGTAACTTTATGGAAATACATCATAATTTCTAACTTTTTTTTCCTTTCTCTAAAAATGTTTCTATACTTTATACATTTTTCTTTCACCATAAGAAAAACTGATTTAGTTTTTCAGTGCCCATATCATGGAAGGGTCCACGTTGTAAAAGAAGTCAAAAGCAGTCTTGAATAATCAGAACCATTCTGCTCGATTGTCTAATGTCAATTTGTTTTCTGGAACTGCTTCTTCATCTTTTCATTGCCTGGCTATAGTTCAGAAGCTCTCATCTCCATCAAGTCATCATCTATTAATTTCCCTGGTGTGGTGTCTATTAGATCTTAAACTTCTCCAAGATCCATATCATGAAATCCTTCACCTCCACTCCCCAACTTTTTTTCTGCAGTATCTACAATCTCTTTCATGATATCCTTGACTGACTCCGTTGTAAATCCTGTGAAGTCATGCACAACATCTGGACGCAATTTTCTCCAGCAGGAATTTATTGTTTCAAGCTTAATGGCTTTCACAGCTTTTTCTATAATAATGACATCTTCAGTGGTGTAATCCTTCCAGCCTTTCATAATGTTCTCTATATTCTCTGTACCAGGGTTTCTTTTTTTTCACAGCATTGACAATCCTCTCTATAGAGTACCATGGGTAATGAGCCTTAAGGTCTTATGATTCGCTGATCTAGAAGTTAAATTAGAGATGATGTGTCTGCAGGCAATTAGATCACTTCAGCACTATTGGTGTTGAACTCATGGGGTTCTGAATGGCCAAGGGCATTGTTCAATATCAAAGGAACTTTAAAAGGCAATCCCTTACTGGTGAGGGACTTCTTACTTCAGGGACAAAGCATCAATCCTAAGGACTCAGAAAAAGGATTCTCATTGTCCAGGACTTCCTGTGGTACAACCAAAAGATGGGCAGTTGGTGTTTATCATTCCCCTTCAAGGTTCAAGACTTAGCAGCTTTACAGATAAAGGCAGTCCTAATCACAAACCTAACTGTGTTAGCACAAAACAGTAGAGTTGGCCTACCCCTTCCTGCCTAAATCTTGGTGCTCACTTCTTTTCCTTATACTAATAAATGTCCTGTGTGGCTTTTATTTTATTTTTTTCCAGAATAGGGTACTTTTTTTCTTCATTAAAAACCTGTTCAGGTAGGTATCCCTTCTCCTTGATGATTTTTTTAATAGTATCTGGGAACTCATCTGCTGCCTCTTCTTGGTCAGCAGAAGCTGCATCTCTTGTTATCTTTACATTTTTTAAGCCAAACTTCTTTCTAAAATTACCAAACTACAATTTGCTGGCATTAAATTCTCCAGCTTTAGATTCTTCCCCTTCCTTTTGCTTTCAGTTGTCATGCACTGAATTTGCTTTTTCGGCAATCATATTAGAGTCTATATGTATGCCTTTCTGATAGCAATTCTGAACCAAAATAAGGCTGCATTTTCAATATGAGATAAAAACATATATCAAAAAAAGCACAAGGTTTTTGCATGTGCTACTATAGCTGCAGCAATGGCTTTGTCAATTTCTTTTTTTTTTTTTTTCTGTACAATGGTCCTTACATTAGATTCATCTATCTTTAAGTGGTGGGAAACCGTAGCTGCAGACCTCAATCTATAGTAGATATCAAGCAATTCCACTTTTTCTTATAATGTCATGACTTTACTGTGCTTCTTGGGAAAATTTCCAGCATCACTAGTGGCATTTTGTATGGATCCCATAGTGTTATTTAAGGTTTACTATATTGCACAACATACAATGAAAAACTATATGAGAGCTGTGATACATCACTTTTAACAGATATAAAATTTATTGCAGAGACAAATTACGTGAAGATGATTAGCCTCACAATATGTTTTAAAGGGATACTGGCAACACTTGAGCTCACTGCCATAGCAACAGGAGGTGACAATGAAATAATTAAAGTAATACTTTATGTACTATAGTTAATTTTATGCAGTTATGATTTAATAGCACATCTTTACATTTGTTACATTTCTCTCGACTATGAATGAGAGTGCAATGTACAGGTTTACTGGTGTTTGTGTGTGTGTGTGTGTGTTTTAATAAATTTTAACTTTTTATAATGGATTTTTATATATTTTATGGTAAATATAATATCTACATATATCTTATGCATTCATGACTTTTATTGTTCTTTTTGATATTTCCAGATCATGTGGTTCTTCTGAGAGTTTTTCAAATTGTTGCAAATCTCCAAAAAATTTTACAATATATTTATTGAAAAAATTTTGCATATAAGTAGACCCATGCAGTTCAAACTTGCATTGCTCAAGAGTCAACTGTACTTACTAATGAGAATTTTTGTTCTAAAATAAATTTGTTCTAAAATAATTAATTTTTTATTTTGTTCTAAAATAATTATTTTCATGTTAATTAGCTTGACTGTGAAGATTTCATAATATTTACCAAATCATCAAGTGTGATGATGTTAAATCATTGAGGTTGTACACCTTAAATAGATATAATTTTTAATTGTTGACTAAGCCTCAATAAAATTAGGAAAATAAGCAAATAAAATAATTATGGCTAAACTGATTTTTACATAGTTGATATCTGACTTGCTTTTTTGATATTTGACTTAATTATTTGATATTGGATTTTCATTAGTTCTAATAGTTTTCAGTTACCTCTGTTTCCAAGAAAGCTTGGTAAATACTATAAATAAATATAGGTATTTACATAATTTTCTATTCAGTGATTATAGTTTATCATTTCTGTTTCATGACGCAATGCATTGACCATAACTTTTAGAGTCATAGTAAAATCATAGTGATCACAGAGATATTCTTTTCCTTTTAAATTTCAAGAGAAATATCTCTGATTCAATATGAAGTATGGAATATGTAAATATGAACATTATTACATTGTAGAAATACTCTTATTACTAGAATGCTAACATTAATTTGGGAAAGAATGTTTAAGGGTTTTTTATCTTGTTTTCTTTTGCTTTCGGACAAAAACCTTCCAACTTCTAGTAGGAAGTTATGTTTTCTCCCTTACACATCAATGTTATAAAAGAAAAAAACTGAAAGTAAAAAGGGAATTATGAACATTTTATGTTAGTTTGGTTTGTCACAATTAATTGATCATTCCATCTACAAATTGATTTCATGCATATCAAGTATCTGCATTCATTAATTATCCAATAAGTTTCAATCAAGAAAAGAGTTAAATATTCTTTCACATAATTCCATTTCATCTCAATTTTTTCACCTACCTATTGCTCCTAAATACCTACCTTAAAAGTATTAAGAAAGTATGATAGTTGGTATATGTGGTGACCTGGTGCATTTTTTAATAAATAAATTCTTATCGATTGAACCCTTCTGTGCATGAAAGTATAGTAGAATGAATAAGCAGAAAAGCTCTGGAAAGAGAGTTCATGGGTTCTAAATCCTAGTTCTCTCACTTACTAGATGTTATTATATTTCATCAATATAAGGATTCACTTTTTTTTTTTTTTTTTTTTTTTTGAGACGGAGTCTCGCTGTGTCTCCCAGGCTGGAGTGCAGTGGCGTGATCTCGGCTCACTGCAAGCTCCGCCTCCTGGGTTCACGCCATTCTCCCGCCTCAGCCTCCCAAGTAGCTGAGACTACAGGCGCCCGCCACCACGCCCGGCTAGTTTTTTGTATTTTTAGTAGAGACGGGGTTTCACCATGTTAGCCAGGATAGTCTCGATCTCCTGACCTTGTGATCCACCCGCCTCAGCCTCCCAAAGTGCTGGGATTACAGGCTTGAGCCACCGCGCCCGGCCTGGATTCACTTTTTTCATATTTTAACATCTCAAAGTGATTGGCTTCTTGACATACATGGCATAGTCATAATTTTACTCAGTGTTTTCTCTCATAGTCTTAAGATAAAATAGTTATGCATCTTGTAATGAATGAGATAAATAATAAATTAAAATGTTGACCTTGGATATGTTATGTAATTATATGTTACAATTTAATTAATACAATAATCACAGACTTACAGTAAAACATTAAATGTATTACATGTAAAGACATCTACAACTGTATTAGATATTTAGCAAGTGCTCAATACTATATATTTGTTATTGCTTGAAAATTAAAGACTAGTCACACCAAATGCCCACTACTGTACTGTACTCTAACAAGTGTCAAAAAAGAATGAGCTAGACACTTTTCTATATTTTCTCACATTTAGTCCACACAACAGCCTACTACTTAAAATATTATCCCCATATAATAGATAGGAAAAAATATAGCAAATTATTTCCTCAAAATGAAATAATGAAAGTAGCAAAACCATGAGTCAGTTGCAGATTTTTTATTTTTGTTTTTTAATTTTCTTTTCTTTGGATGCAGAGTGTCCCTGTATATGTGTGTGTGTGTATACACACACACACACGGGGAATGAATACGTATATAAGCATGTGATGTATATGTGTATATATACACATACATATATACACCATAAGAGTATTTCAAAATATACATGTGTATTACATTCTATTAAGTGAATAAAAAAATCTTAAAGCAACACTGAAATATAAAAGCTGTTAAGGGAAATTTCCTTTGATTTCATTGACATAATCAACTTGACAAATCACAAAACAGATCACAGAAAAATGTCAACTGATTGCCTTTAATATATGAATCTTGATAAAAATGGTATCCAATTTAATATGTCAAGTTTACCTAAAATGCTTTTGTCTGCTGACACATTGTGAAATAGATTGCTGGCATCAATAAGAAGAAGAACTGCTGAGAGGCTGAGTTCCTGAAACCTCTGAAATATTCATCATCAATTTTTTTATCAGTTATTTACTAATCAAGCTTTTACATCGTGATATCCAGACTGAATATGTAATTAATAGGAAAATGTAATGTCAAGGGAAAATGCAGCCAATGAGTTACTTAAATATACTGTTTCATTAAAAAGAGACTCTTTAACACTTGTTTATAAAATTCTAATAGCAACTGTCCTCATCTTCTGTCAACATCTTAATAACCTCGTATTTGTTTTCTAAAAATTTATCTTCTCCTAATAAATCACTCTTCAAGAGCCCTGGCATCTAATTACGTATTTAAACTTATTTGTTATATCAACTTATAATGAAGACGAAGCCTATTAGAGCAGGCAGTTCATTTCAAGTTCAAGTGATGAGCAACCATAATTCAGGAATTCAGCAAGCAGAACCGATGCTCAAAAAGTGATGAAAAGCAATCCAAGTTCATGCCAGTACATGGCATCCTAAGAATATATTTGAATTTTCCCACTTAAGTGCCAAATTCTGAGTCAGGGTTTTAGATCTTTTAAAATTTCTGCTTTTATACTTCTGCTAACAGGAATTAATTATCTACCCACTAAGTAAAAGCAATAATTGCACAAAATAAATAGGGAGATAATTAATTAGTATAATAAACAGTAAATGATTGCTTTAACACACTGAAATAACAAGGGAAGCCAGTCTGTCCCTTTGTTTCTTCCTAAAGGCAGGAGAAAAACATGCCTGCAGTGACATGAGTACAGATGGGCATAATTGTCTGATGAAACTGAACCTTACCACTAGAATTGACGATCCACACCACTGAGTTTTTCCTCACTGTGAAGAAACTCTCAGTGAATATATTTTGCTTCTGCTAATACTCTTCATTCCTAAGTAACTTGATGAAAAGTCTCTATATCTGGGAGAAAGATTCCATTCATTGAAATGGAATTTGCAATAGTTGGATTTTTTTAATATAATTTCTGACACTTACCCTAACCATGTCCCTAATCCAATCTAGATTTTACTGACTTTGGTTTGGCTCTGTGTCTCCACCCAAATCTCATCTTGTAGCTCCCATAACTCCCATGCATTGTGGGAGGGACCCAGTGGGAGTTGACTGAATTATGGGTGCGGGTCTTTCCCGTGCTGTTCTCATGATATTGAATGGGGCTCACGATATCTGATGGTTTTTAAAAACAGGAGTTGCCCTGCACAAGCTCTCTTTTTGCCTGCCACCATCTAAGTAAGACGTGACTTGCTCCTCCTTGTCTTCCACCATGATTGTGAGGCTTCCCCAGCCACATGGAAGTCCAATTAAACCCCCTTCTTTCGTAAATTGCCCAGTCTCTGGTATGTCTTTATCATACATACATACATACATGAGAATGGACTAATACACCAAGTGATTAGAAATGAGAATTGTCCAGCTTCTTTTAATAATTAAAAACAGGTCTACAATTCTAGTCTAACTTCTGAAGGAATACATGGTTAAAATAAAAAGACATTCAAGAGGGACACAGCATCAGAGCGTAAACCTGGATAATAACTACTGACCACAACAAGGAGCTGGGGCTGAGTCCCAACCTGAGATTGTGACATTTTCAGAAGAGCTAAGGGATGAAAGAGATCTTAGAGAATTCAAGAACAAGCATCACCTTCAAAACCAGAAGATGCTGGGTCCATTTGGGAAAAGGAAAAGTCATTAACACTGGGCCATTGTTAATTTTATATTCTGAACAAACAGCAATGTAACTCATCCCTGTGTTATCAGAATCAGCCTCTAGCTCTTAGAAGTGGATTATCCATGTATTCCCCAATACTTTACTTAGATAACCCTGTAGAACAAGAAGAAAATGTTTAATTCTGCTTTTCTTCCAAATACCATTAATGTTTATAGGGTCTTTATACCTACTCATACCTTTACAATCACATTGGCTCAGAGACTTAATTTATTTTCCCACACAAGAGACTGAGGCTAAGAAAAGAATTCTGCTGCAGTGAGTATTCAAAGTATAAAGGTCAGGTTTCCAGTTCAGGAGAGCTATTATATTCAAACAGTAATATGAAAAAATTCTTTAACTATTTATTTAACATGACAGGAAAACAATTCATGAAAAGAGTTCAATGAAACTGACAACTTCAATAAACAACCTGGGAAATCTGTATGTTTGAGAAACTTCTTTTCTCTGTTTTGTTTTTTAAATTATATGCAGAATGCTTCAGAAATAACAGGAATAACTTCTCTTTCACCACTCTTTGAGACTTTCTGAAGTCTATAAAAGCATTTGATAAAAGGTTATCTTGCATCTGTGGCAGTAATAGGACAAATACTGAACATCAAAAGTGAGAATGTGACAAATATTTTGACACAATCGTACAATCACAGTGACATATACAATAAAGTATTAGAAATAAAGAAAAATACTCTGACAGTATGCCAAGTGCAGACACTTTCATATCAAAAGAGACAACAAAATACAATTACAGTACAGGAAAAAATAAAAATAAAAAGGAGGGGAGAGAACAGATAGGTCTTGGAACCAAATGCTGAGATTTCAAACTGAATTTAACAGAAAACAGCACTGATGGGCCTTTGGCTGCCACGATGACAATGGCATAATTGACATACTCTCAGGAAAAGAAAATAATTGGTTTCATCAAGCGGAGGAGAAAAAGTATCATCTAGCAAGCAGTGACAGAAGTCATGGCAGATGTCCAGCCATCATGGAAGAGCAAGGGCCTGCTCTAGCTCTGTGAGGGAGCAACCCAGAGAACACCATCACCTAACACATTGTGAATCCTTTTCAAATCAGAAACTGAATATATTACTTTATTTTGGTTGGATGCATTTTGCTGGGAATTAAATATCACAGTATTCTTAATAGAAGTTTATTTCTAGAGAGCAAAAATAAGGTCTACATTTTGACTTGGCAGTTTTGTGGGAGCTAATTTATGGAGCAGTAACAAAATCATTTTTAGGAAAAAAAAAAGGTAGTTTTTAGCAGTTAACATATTGGAGGCAATAATTATAGGCATTTGATTTATGAGTCTGAATGCATTTGATAATAGGAGACTACTTATACTTGAATCTGATGTAGTAAGTACAAATGTTACATTCTACTCCCTGCTATAAAAAATTGCCCATGAGCATGGTGGTGCACACCTGTAGTCCCTGCTACCCGGGAATTTAAAGCAGGAGAATCACTTGAACCTGGGAGGCGGAGGTTGCAGTGAATCGAGATTGCGCCACTGCACTCCAGCCTGGAGACAGAGAGAGACTCCACCTTAAAAAATAAAGAAAAAATTTAAAAAATGCCCATCTGTAATTTTTGTAGTCTATATAATCAAGAACGGTGGGAGCAAGAAGGTTAACATTAAGCAAGAAGGGATAGCATCAGATAAATTTAATATAATTGTTCTGATAATTGTATAATTATATCAATATTTTAAAAATTATTGGTTATTAGAAAATCATTGAGAATGTTTTTCGTGCTGAAAAATGTGTGCCTTACACTCAGTCGCCTTCTTTAGTAAAATACCAAGTCTAGGTCTCCACTCTATTAGGGCTAAACTAGTTTGAACTGCAGGACTCTAAGATGGAGAAAATTACAAATACAGTGATCTAGCAAAGTGTTAATGGGATCTTAAAATAATGAAATTGAAAATATGTAAAGTCACTGGAAATCCACGAACAAAATACTTTCATTTACAAGATAATCATAATCACTATTAGAAAAGCAGCCAAAATCAATGAGTACTATTTCTCTTCACCTCTGTTTCATTTATATTCAAATCAATAAGTACACTGGCTCTCCCTCCTTCATAGTATGTGTATCTTGCCTTTCTGCCCATGAGTCATTGGAAAGCATCAATTCACCATCAGAAAGAATCCTACCTTCCTTGGAGCTAATCAGAGAAATTTGAAGTCGAGAAAAAGATAAAAACACTTCATTATTCTTCTCCTCATGTCGCCTTTCTTTTCTACCACTCCCTCCTGCAGGGTACCAGCTTCATCTCTCCATTGTCCCATATACTTCAACTGGCACACCCCATTCCAGCCTGGATATTCACGTTCCTTAAAGTGGATTAATACATGACAAATAGCCTTTTCTCTTGCTATTATTAAGGAGCTTGCCTAAAATTCCTTCGATATCTCATTATGTCTTAAAGTACTTAGAGTAGGATTTGAAGAGACAGATGAGGGAAATAGGCAGACAACTTCATATTTATCTAACTCTCACTTGGCAAGATAGTGTCATGATTAAGACTATGAACTCCAAAAGCAGCCTTCCTGAGTTTTGATCAGTGTTCAGCTTTTCATTATTTGTGTGAATATTTGTATTAATCTATTTTCTCACTGATATAAAGATGCTTCCTGAGACTGGGTAATTCATAAAGAGAAGAGGTTTAATTGACTCACAGTGTGGCATGGCTGGGGAGGCCTCAGGAAACTTACAATTGTGGCAGAAGACGAAAGGGGAAGCAAGGCACATCTTACATGGTGGCAAGAAAGAAAGAGAGTGCACAGGGGAAACTGCCACTTTTAAAACCATCAGATCTTGTAAGAACTCTCTCACTACCACAAGAACAGCAAGAGGGAAACTGTCCCCCAGGATCCAATCACCTCCCACCAGGTACCTCCCTCAACACATGAGGATTACCATTCAAGACGAGATTTGGGTGAGGACACAGAGCCAAACCAAATCAATGTTCTTTGTTTCTTTCTCATTATTTACCAGTTCTTGGCCTGAATTTCCTCATCTGTAAAATGGAGGTGATAATAGTGTCTACTTTAATTAGATTATTGACAAATGACATGCAAAATGCCCAATGCTAATCCTGACACTAAAGAATCTTTGATAAAAATTAGTTTAACTAGAGGTTACATATGACTTCTATTGTCTTGGAGTTTGAACTGAGTTTAAAAGGCTGAGAATATTATCATGGATGCTCAATATACCATACCCTAAAATATGGTACTAGACCTTCAAAGACTAAATAATGATGGAAGTGATTCTGACAGTACCTGGGATATATAAGGGAAAGTAAAGGACTTTTCAGGAAGTTAAACTGAACTGTAGCAAAAATTTCTTTAGAGAGAATACACACAGGGCTGTGGCTGGGAGAGGGATGTTTGCCTACACTAAGACTTATGAGGGGACCTGCAGATAAACATTCAGAGAGTTTGACACATGTTCCTGGGGTTTGGAGACATCTGGTTGTATACAGGTTGTACCTGACTTATGACTGAAGGCACATAAAAGGTAAGAGCTTGGATGAAGTTGGCATAGAAGAGCAAAGTGTCCATTAATTGATGGCAGAGCTAAGGTGCCAAGGTGCCAAATGTGAACCCCAGAGTAGGGATGGCAGTGATCTATTCTATACATTGCACCTATCCAATACAGCTGCCTGCCTAGGGTGAAGTGAGCTCAGCAGAGGAGACAGGAGGTGAATCTGAAGAGCCAGAATCTAAGGCAGAAGCCATGACAGTCAGAAAGAGGCAGCACCACCTGTGCCAGAAACATCAGGGAAAGATCCCTGGGGTTAGGACAGCTGCTCTAAAGGTGCTCCATGTAAGAAAAACCTAGCAAGTGTGCATCTACCATTCTAAAAGCTTTAGTGCCAAATTACAATTGTGCCTATTAATTATAAAGTACATTTTTACATTTTCAAATAAAAAAGATGGGCAGGTCGGTAAATATATCCTAGAAAATAACATGGCTCAGCTGTAACTCAGCTTACAGAGTCAAAATACTATAAACACTGAATCGATGTGACAAAAATTACAACATAACTACACTGAGAGAATGGGAATGGAAAAATTCCTCATATTGTAGCAGGAGCTGATGAATGAAGTGTGAAAAAGGAAAAAGACTGCATCACATTTTATAGTGGAAAATCAAACATAATCTAATTGAAAAAATCAAGATGTCAATATAAGCATGTTATTTAGAGATTTAAAAATAAAAGCCAAAACATTAGCCAAATGAAGTGAGAGTTCTAGCCTGGGTAGAGGAAGAGCCACAAGTTGTGGTGGCACAGGGTGATGGGGGGAGTTGATTGGTAGTCAGTGGTGAGAGCTAAGGGACTGAAGATTTTTATAATAAGCTTGAAAAATTGGTTGACACCTTATAGAGTATGTGTGTATAACTTTGGTAACAACAAAAACCATATAGGGGAAGAAGGAAGGGAGGAAGGAAGGAAAGAAAGGAGGAATGGAGAAAAAAGGCAGGAAATAAGGGAGGTAGGGAGGAAGGAAAGGAAGTTCAAGAATCTAGCTATGTGTGCTGCTTATTTGTAGCTCTTTAAAAAATGATCTAAATTTTTAAATTATAAAATATCCTGAGTTACCGTCAAAACCCAAAATCCACATGTTTAATTTTTTGTTTTCCTGATGCTATTAAGAATTACTTATCCCCAAAATAAAAGTATTTACTCAGCAAACACCATCCCTGAAAGTGAACGCTCATTGCTTGTTGCTTCTCTACCCATCTGGTGCATGTCAATTCAGGTTAATAGGACTTGTGCAACTAAAATCTCCATCAGAAATTCCACCAGCAGGTGTTACCTGTGAAGAGCATGATTTCACCTCTAACATCAATACCTTGTGGCAGAGATTCCTTCTCCCAAATGTTTCAATCTCAGAGGCCACTAAACTGAAGAACAAATGGGCATTAACTAAGGAAGACACAGCAACTCTATCCAAGCTGAAGACAAACACTAACAAAGGTGAAAAATAAAATTGTGGGCTGCAAAAATTGCAAATAGATATTTTAAAATCTAGTGAATGAATGACAAATAATCTACTCTGATTATATAGCTACACATTCCACAGAAGAGCTAAGACTATGAAATACAGCAATTCCAATGAATGCTCTTCTCAAAGCAAGCAGTACATATACTCATTATCACTCCTAAAGTTTCTATTTTCTGTGACTTAACTTGTGAGCTGTACAGAAACAAGCCACAATCCTCAAGTTCACCTTTAGACTGGGGCTCAAATCCCATGTGTGCTGGTATAAAAATTAAGAGGGCAGCAGAGACAAAAGAGGAAACAGAGATAAATTTTTAAGAATTTTGCATTGTCTTGAGGATATTTAGATCAAGAAGGAGAAATCCACAGACTGTAACACCATTTGCTTGCAGCATAAATACCAATGTGGCTCAGTCACAGATACAGTATTCCATCCGCCAGCTGTGAGGAGGGAAAGGAAAGCAATTAGGCATATTATAAATCACGGCTTGAAGTGGCAGGTTCAAGCACCACATGATTCATGATATGTAAAGAAAAATTTAGATAATGTGTTTTTTCCTTAAAGTGAAAAATAAGTGAAAGAATTTAGGATTCTTTAAGTTTTCAATTGATTTATGGGATAGAATGGCTGGCCACTTGATTAAAGAATTATGTAACAAATTTATAGGACTAGAATTGCCTTTCCCATTAACACACATACACCATTAATAATTCTTTCACTGTCTCCTTTATATACCACCACCTGCATACTCCTCCTTGCCTGCCCTCCCATCACCCTCACAATGACAATGATGAGAAACTTTTGGATGAAACATCTAAAGGACAAGAATTTGAGAGAGAGAATGCTTTTTTCTTATGATTAAACACAATTGTTATTACTATGATCCACAAAGCCCTATATTTTCTAGTTTCTTCCTACCTCCCCAGTCTCATCCCACACCATGTTCCTATTTATTCACAGTGATCCAACCATCTGGCCTCTTTTGTTTTTTTTTTTTTTTGGTTTTTTTTTTTTAACTCCTCAAAGATTCTAATTCCCAATTATTTTAGGACTGGCCCATGTGCTGTTCTTTGATGTAAAATGCTACTCCAGGTACTCATCTCTTTGACCTAGCCAACTTCCATTAACCTCTAGCCTTACATGTTGCCTTCTCAATGAACAATTTTTTAATATCCCCAAACGAAGTCTCTTTATGATGTAATCCCATAATTCCCTGTGTGCCTCCTCAGACCATTTATAAAAACTGTAATTCAATTACAATTAAAATTATAATTGTGTATATTTCTATAGCAATTATAATAAAAGTTTGCCCTTTTTTGGGTATAATAATCATCCTCCAACAAGGTAGCTATTTCCATCAAATAAGGATTTTTTAAAAAGTTTAATCCCAGTGATTGGCTCAATGTTGCATATATGGTGTGTAGTCAGAGGATGAAACAACTTTAGACTTTTATAGAGGGCTGACTTCTTAACTTCCCGAAATTTGACGGAAAACAACATTAAAAATTAAAGCTCTACTCTAAAAGTTGATCGGACAAAAAAAACTCTGCTGAAATATTAGCTAGTGGACTTGGCAGCAATGTGTTTTGAGATTCTACTCTGTGGACAGAATACTTCTAGATATGGAATTGATCTGTATAGTTTCTGACCTCTGGACTCTGCCAATCAATTATGGGAGGTAAATGAGCAAATATAACTAACACACAAAGCCTCCAACAGAGAAAATACACACATGAATGTAAGCTAATTTGACTATCGTACAGTTTGGTGACAAAAAGCACAAACTCTGGCTGGGCATAGTGGCTCATGCCTGTAATCCCAGTACTTTGGGAGGCTGAGGCAGGAGAATGGCATGAACCTGGGAGGCGGAGCTTGCAGTGAGCCGAGATTGTGCCACTGCACTCCAGCCTGGGTAACAGAGGGAGACTCCATCTCAAACAAACAAACAAACAAATAAATAAATAAATAAATAAATAAAACAATAAAAAATAAAGCACAAACTCTAAAGCCAGAGGTCCTCCTTCAGAATCTACCTTCAAAACTTTCTAGCCAATTACTTTGAGCCTGTTAACTCTCTGTCTCATTTTTACTATCAGTAAAATAACTTAAGGAAAGCATATCCTATATAGAGTTGTATTAGTTTTTTTTAGCACACATCCAAAGTGCTTGAAGAGAGCCTAGAATGAAGTAAGCTAAGAACTGTGTGTGTGTGGGGTGTGTGTGTGGGGGGGGGGTTCAACCTTGTAGAACTCTGTATTTAAAAAAAATAAGAAAATGTACAGTTACGGAATTAATCACAATTTAGGAGAGTTCATCAGAGAATATAATAAGACAGGGAATTTCGAGGAAAAAATCTGAAGGTGGATAGACACTGTAGGGTAAAAGCACCTGACAGCAATAACTTAAGCATACCCTTAGAACAACCCTCTATGTCAAACACATGTGAATGTGTTTATGGAGCTAGGGAATCCAGGTGCAGCCAAGCTGGAGAGTCGTTCTTTGTCTATGAGGAACATCTGAGTCACTGGCCCATCCCATGGAACATGGGCCATGCAAGGGATTGAAGCCCTGAGTTTCAGGTTAAATGAAGGTTGCCAAGGGGAGGCTGTTAGGGGAAGGGTGTTAAGTGAAAATGTTGTATAAACTGCATGATATTTGCAGGTGGTTGCAGTTTTCCTGCCCAGCCCACCACTCCTGGGCCATGTGGTTATGCTGGCCACTCCTGGACAATTTCTATATATAAAGTAATTCTCCTGTTCAGCCTGCTGCCATTGGCCTCTCTCTCCTGTATGTAAACACCTAATACAACCCCGTGTCTTGTGTACTGGCTCTGGGTCTCTTCTGCCTCTTGAATCTGGTTCTTTCCTTATTGAGGTTAACAGGGGTTCAGCACAACAGGGATACAACTTCGTATAATGGAAAAAGAGTACATATTTTAAAGGAGAAAAGAGAAGCCTTAAACCTCAGAAGTGAGCTAAGTGTGTTTGAAGGAAAATAAGGTTTATTCTATCTGAATGTGTATCATGGAATAAAACCAGCATAAATGAGCAACAGGAGTTAAAGGCCTTGGGGGCAGGTGCTGAAGAGTTTGATTCAAGAGCTAATTAAGAGCTACAGTGGTTTCCTGTGTAGGGAGCAATCTGATTAAAATAATTTAGGGAAACAATAATTGTTGCTTTAATTAGAATGAATTAGAAAGGAAGAGAAACTGTCCACTATGATTTGATCAGCAGCAGGGCACAACAAGAAGACTATGGAAACTGAGAAAGTATATACCTAGGACGAGATGGGGTTGTAGGGAAATTAACAGAATTGTATTACAGATTCTAAATGCATACAACAGGAAGAATATAACCCAACAAAAAGGATGAGTGTATTGTTATGCTTGTTTGTAATGTAAATACATATATTATTAATATTTAATACATTTTATAAATAATGTTCTGATATTTTTAAGAGAAGAAAAATCTCATCAGATCAGCGTTAGTTGATAACAGGAATGCCTCTCCCTAACTGTCCACCCCCAATTCTTTTCTTACCCAAATTGCTAGACTAGCCCACAATAACTGATAACAAATCAGACCTATCAGATATATCTGCTATTTTGAAGACATTATCAATAGGATTTCAGCTGACTCACCAAATTCATTTTACATAGCTTATCAAACAGCTGGCAGGCTTCAACTGATTTTGTGTCACTCAAAAACAAGAACTTAGAAGTTAAAAGAACCATATCACAAGGTTGACACCTTAATCTTACTCACCTCTGGTTTTGTGACTGACATTATTAAGAGATTAATGAGTACTTGTTCAATGATATATTTATGCCTTATGAACACGGTGTTCTCTATCAATTCTAGTTTATCATCTATACATTTGATCATTTTCAATCATCAAGTGACCTATGTTCATAAAAATAATCTATGCTTTGAATATCTTATCTATAGGATGGATAAGAATCTGATCTTCTGGTGACAAGTTATATCTAGATATCTCTCAGGAGAAAGAGAGGAAAAGTAACTTGTATTAAGTACAATATATTGAGTGCCAAGATCTGCACAAGATGTTTCACATTTTATCTCATTTAATCCTTTATTGAATTCTAGAACATAAAAATAACTATTCTTTTTCTCACGTAAGGAAACAGAGGCTCAGGAAGTCTGGAGAACGTAAATGTCAGAGTTAAAACATGATATCTGCTTTGTAAGCCTTGGGTGCCTTCATATCACTGTCTTTCTTGGTCTTTTCACATGGTCCAACATTCCTAATCCTCAGATCATGATTATATAGTCATATAACACCATGTCCTCTACCCAAGTACAACCAGCAGAGACAACCAGCCAAATAGTCAACTACGAAAACTTGATAAAAAGGGGCAGCAAAAGGCCAGTGAAGCAGAGACAGCCCGCCCTCTTCTGCTAAAGAGAAATAGAACTTGCTCTTTTCACAGATTGCATGGCATTGTTACCATTTGCTAAGCGCCGTCCCAATGCTTAGGTGATGCACACAGCAAGATGACATAGTCCATGATCCTAGAGACTTACAATTTAATAGCTAAGAGAAATTGTTTACACAGTGAACCCAGGCAAGAATGACTAAGGCAATTACTGTTTTGGAGAATAGAAATGTTTTTGTAAGAGATGCCTTGATGGAAAAGTAAGATTTTATTCAAATAGCAATAGAGGTAAGGCCTTTCTTAATAGGTGAAGTAAACACTAGAAACAACTACCACAGAAGTACAAAAAGATGTGACATATTTGGGAATGATGAGAAATCCAACCTAGATTTCTATAAATACTCTACCTATAAAATGTGTTTGTGTGTGTGTGTGTGACATAATCTGAAAATGACTAATTTCATGACCCTGAATCCATACTATTTGAGCTTTGACCTTCTTTCATGAGTGCAGTCACTGAAAAGTTTTATACAGGAGAGAGATACAATAAGTACTATATCATTATTATCATTACTAGTATTGTTATTACCTATAGCAATAATATTAATAGATAATAACATATGTTAAATGCTTATGAAACTCTAGGTACTTTCCCAGGCACTTAATATTCATTTTTCATTGATTTCTTAGTCTGGTCTTAAAAACTAGAAATGATTTTATTCCCATTTGATAACAGTAGAAATCAAGCCTCAGAGAAATTATCATTTTCTCAAGTTTCTACTGATAGCGATGGGCTGCTCCTGGTATCAAACCTACACCTGGCTCTCCCTAGAAATATTTTCTTAACTACTACACTCTACTGTCTCTGCATTTCATATGAAAGATGAGGTGCATAAAGTGGGCAAGCTGGATCTTAGTGAGACTTGTCAGGGAGTCCAGGTATTCACCAATTGGTAACAGGCATTTTCATTTTCTTCCTTTCTTCACAAAAATTATTGCAAAAGCAATTTAAGCCTTTGCCTCTCCTTTCTATAGCTTGATATTCATTTCCTTGGTTTTCTATATATTGCCACAATGAGAAATATACATTCCTGAGAGAAGGGAGGTAAAAAAATTGAGATTTCTGATATTTTGCTTTCCACCAGCATCTAAGGATCTCAAAGCAATTTACCAACAGTGCCTCCTTTATTCTTACTTTTGTTAGTGACAGACAAGGAGCAATGTTGCTGATTAAAGAGCAGTGTTCATAGTAAAGGAGGTTTTTAAGCAAATTAAAATATAACTACTATATAACCCAACAATCCCTTTTCTGGGTATATACTCCCCCCAAAAAGGAAATCACTACCTCATAAGGATATCTGTATTTCCATGTGTATTGTAGCATCATTCATGACAACCAACCTTCGCAAACAAATTAAATGCCCATCGACAGATGAAGAAAATGTGATACACACACACACACACACACACACACACACACACGAATATTATTCAGCCTTAAAAAAGAAGATCCTGTCATTTGCTACATGGGTGGAGCTGGAGGATATTATGCTATGTGAAATAAGGGAGACTCTCCTCCCCCCAAAATATTGCATATTCTCACTTGTATGTGTACTTTAAACCACTGAAATATACAGAAATAGAGAAAAACAGTGATTATCATAGGTAGGGTAGAGGAGAGAAAATAGGGAGCTCAAAGAAAACAAATATATAGGATGCACACGTCTAGAGGTCTAATGTACAACATTGGGACTAAAGTTAATAAAACTATATTGGATCGAGGATTTTAAAATCTGTATTTTTAAAATTAGTAATTTTAACTACTCTTATCATACAAACATTAACTATGTGATAGATATGTTAATCTGCTTCACTATAGTAACCATTGTACTATGTGTTTATATGTATCTCTGTATTTATATGTACTTAATGACATCATGTTGTAAACCTCAAATACACACAATATAATTTTTTTTTAAAAAAAAGAACAATTTTCTTATTAACCACATTATTTTGGTGGCTGAAAGAAGACATAGACCAAGAGATGCTTTAAGGTATGGTTAAAATCAGATATATTATTGAGTTTAAGCCCCAGGGATAGCATATTGCTAGCCAGAGCTTTGACTTATTTGATAACACATAGGAAAAAAATCACTGGGTTGAAAAAGAAGAACAGTGAAGTAATGTTCTGCTCAATTCCTAAAATACATAATTTTTTTTTTCATAAGATTTCTCTTTTGTCCACATTTTCTTTTGAAACTAGATACTTAAGAGAGTGTCAGGATGGGAATGAAGACTAATATTCTTAAGAGTACAAGGAAGAAAAGCTTCAGTTTTAACCACAGATCTGCCACTTACTGACTGTGTGATCTTGAGAAAGTCACCTACCCTTTCTCATCTTAGGACAGCACTGGTCTGAGGACACAAACATTAAACAGAGGCCAATCATTTCAAATTATTTTTTACTTCCAAGATTCATTTTATCAATTATAAATTGCCTTTCTGGAAAAATGACTAACTATCTCCTTTTTTCTATTAATTAAAATTTAAGAAATATGCAGCCCAAATGTCAGTATTCTAAAATGTGCAGGGCAAAGCAGGTAACATAAATGAATGTTTCAACATGGATAAAATATAATAGGGAATTCATGGTCTCAGCCTTCAGACACTTTTTCAAAGGAACATAATGTGATCCAAACAAAAGACATCTGCAGGCTAAAACATGTTCACGTTTTTCCTATGAAAAAATAATCTATTTCATTTGACCATTCAGCTGCCACTTGCACCATGCCCCCAGATTGCTGCATCCTGTCTATTGTTTTCAGCTAAACTTCTTGAAATTATCATATATCTCTCTAAATAAAATTTAGATTCATCTTATTCCAGATTTCTTTTAATCAGGAGTATTGCCTTTATTCATGTCTTTTCTTACTATTTCCTTCTGCTAAATTTGACCCTGATGATCACTCTCACTTCTTTGCACCTCTCCTCTTTGAGCTTCCATGAAACCTATCACCCCTACCTGTCCTACTGTCACTTCTTCTAGCCCTCCTCTTGGGGCTTCACATCCTTTCTGACCAACCCTTAAGGAATGGCCCTTCTTTTGGCTCTTGTTTTAGCCCAGCAGCCTCTCCTCTGTATGCTCCCCTTGAAGATCTCAAACACTCTTATGTGGATAACAACACCACCTACATTAAAAACCCTGAGATTTTTCAAAACACCATATCTAAAGGTTTGCTAATTATCTATGTTGATGTCTTACAGGCACCTCAATCCCAATGTCCAAAACTATACTGGTTATCTTACCAATGTATCTCAGCTCCAAATCTACTCTTCTTTTCCTTGCTTTGTGATACTGGAGTGTGTCCAATAAATATTTTTCCTTTGCCAGACAGTTTGCTGTTAGGCTTTGACAACAGAGGGTAATGGAGGGACATTGTTAAGCCATTATAGAAAAAGCTTCTTTTCCAGACCCCAGAGGGCTGTTTTGTTTCCCGCAGATTATATGTGAGTGGCTCAGTAGTATTGTCCTTAATGACCCTCACAGAACTATGGCCTCTACTCTCCAGCAAGCCTCTCCAACCACCCATCTGGCTGATTCTGTATACCAGCTCCAGCCAGCAATCTCTGGAAACTGTTTCCAGACACATAGAGAACCACACTTATGAACTAACTCTGGCCTATAGTCTGTGGCAAAATTCTTTGGCAACATCAGGCTGTTTTCCTGTTTCAGCCATCCTCTCCAAAAAGGTTTGAATCACATTCTTAGGGTAAGAGATTTGCTAAGTTCTTAGTCTCTTTACTCACCATCCTACAATCCTAGAGGAAGCAGCTGCTTTCTGAACTTGCTACTTCTATACCACTTAAAGTACTCCATTACACTTTTAACTAATTTTGCCAATTAATTTTTCTTATACTGAATTTTCTGTCTCCAAATTATTGGTGTGATTTTCTATGACTGGACCCTGAAAGATACAAAATTCGTAGCAAAGGTAGTCCCAAGAGGCAGACACTCAAAGGTGGGATTGGGGGATAGGATTGGTCCTTCCCTTGAAATTCAATATAGCCCTGAGTTACTACTTGCCAACGCAAAAGGGTATGCTGATAATTCATGCCAAGCAGTGGTGTCACAATTAGTCATGTTATTACATACTTAACTGTGATGATGTTCCAAGTGAAATAAGTGCCTTGGATGTCCACATGACTGCTGCAGTTATCTGCAGTGAAAATGACTACAAGGACCATGTTTTGGAACAGAATATCCTGAATATATTTGAGTGCTTATAGGAAAAACAAAAACCCCCAAATAAATAAAACAAAAATAACAGAGATATCTTATTGATTTTATTGCTACAAAATCAAATACTAAATTTAGTTATGCAGGTTACAAAATCAAATATCAGTTAAATTTACATCTTCCTCAAGTTTCACATGTGAGCATTAGGACATTGATTTAAAAACAACATGCCACTACAATTCTGAATGAGGACATCTTGTTGAACTCAAATGAAACAGAGCATCTCAAATCCCTGAGGCACGTTGAACCTCCCTGACCAACAGAAGTAGCTTTCACTCCTGTGTCTGAAAAGGCCAGTCTTCCTTTGCTTGAAAACTCTGTGATAACCTCACCTGGGGCCGATTCCTTGTAAGGATATTCTCCACGTGTCAGTTACAAAGCTTGGCCCAAGAGGAAAGAGATTATACTCCAAAGAATTGCAACGTTGTGTTGTATCTGTCAGCAAAATCCTGGGATAAGTGTTTTGTAGCTAATTCTATAGCTATTAAACCAAGGAAGGTGGAATATAACACCAGATAAAGCAAAATGCATTTATATGAGTGCAGTTACTCAGTAATCTGAATTTAATGAATTGGCTTATGCACCTGGAAGTGGTTCTGATGTCCTACTTGGTTGGTGAACTGAAATTAGGACTTAATGGTGAGATATGTTTAATAAGGAGGAGTGTTAGTGCTTCCCTGCAATGATGAGCAGGAATGAATTCAAAGTTTATGAAGATGGGAATGTTGGTGTGGATTAACCTATGATATACCTAGCCATCCACCAAGAAGACCCAGGAGATAATTTCTCCACTATTCATTGCCAAATACATTTCTAAGGGCAGCACTTTCATCCTTGAAAATCTCCATGGTTCTGCATCTTAGTCAGCCACATATAACAATGGGAAATATAGTAATTGAGATAGGCTCCTGATTTCAAAGAGAATAATGAGATTCCTAGAGAAGCAGAGACCAAGTGACATCACTTAATTGTCAAAGACAAAATAAACACATTTGTCACACAGGGCAGCAGAGTTCTGACCTTCAGGGATCTCTGAGAGTGACTAATTGATTACAATGTCCCTAAGAATGAAACAGATGGGAAAACTGCAAGGACATTATTTAAATGTACCAGAAAAGAAAAATCGAAGTCTGATGGCCAAATCCTGACTTGAGTCACCATAATACTTGGTCATGACTTCTAACTCACTTTCCATATCTAAGGCAGTTTAAGATACAGAATCTCTTAAAGAGCAGTCTGGGTCTCCTTGTGGAAGAGCCCTGCGGCAATGCCACTAGTATATCTAACAATTATTTCTCCAACCTTTTTCCAAAAAGTACTGCAGCCAGTTACTAGAATAAGAGTATGCAAGGGAAAAGTAAATACTTTCTGGGCATTACTAGACATTGACAAAGTATCAGTAATTCTTAAGGTCCCAAAATGTCACTGTGACTTACCAGTTAAAGTAGGGGTTTATGGTAGTCAGGTGACCAGTGGAGTCTGCCCAAATGTGAATGACAGTGGATCCAGTAAGTACACAGATCCACCCTGTATGTGTTTCTCAACAGGGCCTGATGGCATAGTTAAAAAAGGTATATTTGGAAACTGGTAGAATATATAAATTGGTTTTTTGACCCAAAGGGTAATGTCCATAGTAGCAAGAACCAAATGGAGGATCCTGCATAACAACTGAAATAATACATCAAAAGCAGTATTACATATTGGGGGGAATTTCAGAGATTTCTGCCAACTTCATATATTTGAAAAATGCAAGGGTGTTGATACCTATCATAATCTCACTTAATCACATGATTGGCCTGTGAAAAAGTTAGATGGATATGGGAAGTGACTGGATCATCACAAACTTAATTAGATAGCAAATCTAATTGCAGCTCTTGTTCTAGATGCAATATCTTTACTTAAGCAAATCAACATGGCCCCTGGCACTTGGTATGCAACTGTTGACCTAGATAATGCTTTTTCTCCCTATCAATGTGGAAGAACCACCAAAGACAGTGCTGTTTTACCTGGAAGGGCCAGTAATATACCTTCATAGTCTTATCTCACAACTAGGACAATTCTCACCTTCCACCATAATACAGTTCATAGAGATGCTGACCATCTCAACATTCTGAAAAATGTCACAGTGGTCCACTATATTGATGATTGAATCTGATAAACAGAAAATAGCAGGTACTTCAGATGCCTTAGTAAAATATGCAAGCCAGAGAATGAGGAGTTTCCCAGACAGAAAATATAGGAAGATATCCGAGTGGGTGGATGCAGCAATAGAGATCCACTCAAACATGATTGTGAATGACAGCAGTAAAGTATTCCATATGGGCCTAAGTTCAAATGGTATATTTGGTTGTCTACATTTCCTGGACTGAGAGAAGGCTAGACCATGGACAATTACTGATGGTTTTGCTGGAGGGTCACAGACAGAATGAATATGGTTGGGACATTAGTAACATGAGTGTCTGGGACAGACACATGGATGGGCCTCTCACAATGGGCACATAGCTATGAAGGTATCTCTGTTCCATGTGAATGTTCACCAAAGCGAACATTTTACTATGTTCACTTCAATACATTGTATGTTCACCAAAGTGAACATTTCAGCATGTTCAATACGTTGTCAATATTCCAGTGGACAAAATTACACATATGCCAGTTACTTTCTTTTCCCCAACCAGTTCATTACAAGATCAATGGACCCATGTAAAAGGGTCCCTGGTGGCAGGGACAAAGACTGGCCCATGGTTCAAACCTTGGACTTTCTCTTATCAAGTCTGACCTAGTTACTTCTATTGCTGAGTGTCTAATATGCCAACAGAAGAGACCAATCCTGAACCCCTGCTAGAACACCACTTCCCAGGCTAGTGTAGAATCAGCTAGTCAATTGGTAGTAGATTGCTTATGTCGGACCTTTTCCATTGTGAGGGGTCAGACATTCATCTTCCCTAAAATTACACATATATTCTGAATATGCATCAATCTTTCCTCACACAATGCTGTTGCCTGCATCACCATTCACAACCCTGTAGACTGTGCTATTTTGCAGAAAGTCAATCACAATTATACACTGTGACAGTATTCCAAACAGCATTTCTTTTGATCAAGTAATCTTTTCAAAACAAAAGTACATAAATGGGTTTATGCCCATTTATGGAATTTCTAGTCTTTTCTCTTTACTTGTTTTGTATATGTATACACACACACACACACACGTTCATATGTTGGCTATTTTCTTCTTGTCTCTCCCTCTTTCCCTTGTAGTTTCATACACAGTTGTTGGAAGTCAGCTGGTTAGTTTTATTTTTCATTTGTTTATTTAGACACAGGTTCTTGCCTGGGCTCAAGAAATCCTCCCTCCTCAGCCTCCTAACTGGGACTACATCTGCATGCCACCATGCCTACCTATTATTTATTTATTTATTTGTAGAAACAGGGTCTTGCTATGTTGCTCAGGCTGGTCTCAAACTCCTGGATTCAAGTGAGCCTCTCATCTCTTCTTCCCAAAGTGCTGGGATTATAGGTGTGAGCCACCACGCTCATCCTTCAGGTCAGTTTTAAAATTTAATCTTTAACACTGACTAACATGTCCTTGATATTCCCGTTCCCTTGACTGAATTTTTTTGTTTTGTTTTGTTTTGTTTGTTTGTTTGTTTTGGTGAGACAGAGTCTTGCTCTTCTGCCCAGGTTGGAGTGCAGTGGCGCTTGCTCACTGCAAGCTCCGCCTCCCGGATTCACGCCATTCTCCTGCCTCAGCCTCCCAGGTAGCTGGGACTACAAGTGCACACCCGGCTAATTTTTGTATTTTTAGTAGAGACGGGGTTTCACCGTGTTAGCCAGGATGGTCTAGATCTCCTGACCTCATGATCGGCCCACCTCGGCCTCCCAAAGTGCTGGGATTACAGGCGTGAGCCACCGCACCCGGCCCCCTTGACTGAATTTTAAACAGACTTGTTCCCATCTCTAAGCACCCACCTCCTTTTTCTTAGAACATTGACTTTAGAAAACTTGGAATTGTAAGTCCTTTCTTTTCTCCTTTAACACGTAAATCTTTTTAAATGCTTCTTGCCAGTTTTACAACCCAGGAATGTATTTCTCAAGGACCTGGGTGCTGTTCCTTTGAAATGTAGTAAAATTAAAGTCTCTAACTCCCAGTGTCCATGGGAGGATATAAACCTAAGTTCCTTCTGACTCAAACTACTGCCGTAGCTTCTTGATTATTTCCACTCTTAAATCCTTCAAATTCATCCTCTTCCTTGCCACCTGAATATTGTATTTAAAGGAGAAATACATGCTATTACTTTTCTACTATTTTTAAATTTCCTTCATAATGTAAGGCCACACTAATTCTCAAACCCAGACATACCTATTACCACAGATATGAATATGTACCATAGGATGCTCAAAGCATAAACATGGCACATCTTTTAAGACTATCGGCATTACTCAAATGTTTTTTGGAGCAATTGAATTAACAAGTAATTTAAAATTATTAGTAAGCAGATATAAAATAGAGTAGAATCCAAAATTCACATGAAATTTTAAGTTTGAAATAGCAGCTTTTAAGCTTTAAAATAACAATGCAGTATTAACAACCATCTCTGTTGCTAGGGGTACACTGGTGAAAAAGATTAAGAAGCACTGTAATCTCACTGCTTTGGGAGACCCAGGCAGGAGGTTACGTGAGGCCAGGAGTTCAAGACCAGCCTGAGCCAAAAAGTAATACCTTGTCTCTACAAAAGATTTTTTTTTTTTTAAGTCAGCCAGGTGTGGTGGTGCATACCCATAGCCCTGGCTACTTGGGAGGTTGAGGTAATGGTCAGGGGATGGATCGTTTGAGACCAGGAGTTCAAAGTTACAGTGAACCATGAAGCATGATCATGCCATTGCAAGCCAGCCTGGGCAACAGAGTGAGACCGACTCAGAAAAAATTTTTTAAGTTAATTTTGCTTGTGCAAAGAGTACATTAGTCATATAGTTTCATGTTGCCATTCCAAATGCTGTTTTTCTCAATTAGATTGTTCTCCTTCTGTCCTCATATATCATGAGTCTTCTTCCAGACTCATAGCCCATTCATTCTTTATAATAAATTTGCTGTCATTCCACGTTCCCTTAACCTATGGGAAAAGTAAGCTAGGATCCTCCTTTGCTCACTATGATAACTATACTTGCCGTTTGTATTAAAATTATCTGTCTATATGTTTGCTTACCTGTTTATACTGCAAGTTTTTTTAGTGTAAAAGCCAAATCTTGATATGCTATTCAATTATGTATCACTAGCACCTACCATCATGTGTGATATATGGCTGATAGTGAAAAATACTGCTTGAACTAATAATAAACTACACAACCACACATTATATTGGGATACATTTAAATGTAAGTTTGATTATATAATTCCTATTTTTCTAATTGAGAATTCAAGGCTCTCAACATCAATGAATCTACCATAAACCATGCATTTCAATGGGAATGATATCGCCTCCAGGGGATGAAAATTTATTCTTGGAAAAAGGAAAATATCTTAGAGATTCTAATGATTTCCCTATCTGACAAAATCTTAATCTGTCATTGATTGCCTTAGGTATTACATGAGCACCAATAGCATTGAATTCATGAAACATACACAAAATATATATAAAATCAGTGCTATAAAACTACAGTGAGTAGATGGCTATGGTTAGAAGATTTTCTCTACTTTGAGCTTCCACAATGTCAAAGTCATATCATGGGGTCTCTGTATGTCTACTGGATGCTATTGGCCACCTTGTGGAAATTAGTTGATCTTCAGTACTTTAGTATGTTAATTGAAATTCAAAAAAATTAATAACAGCATATATTACTAAATTTTATAAAAGTTATTCAATCCAACGTTATTCTATGTAGTCCTGAAAATAAAAATGTTGACAATATATGAAAGAATATATAGCAAGTAGTTAAAAGTTATTTTCTCATATCAAGCAAAATTAAAAGTTATGTTCACCAAAAATAATTCTGGAAAATTATTTTTTGATTGTTTCACTTTTGTCAGAAAAGCAACAGTTTTAAATGATTTTAAAAGTTGTTTCCTCTACAGCCATACCACCCTGAATGTGCCTGATCTTATGTAAAATTTGTTTTCATTGCTACTCTTATTATGTATTCATATAAATTGCTAATTTATATATGTAGTGTGATAATTTATAATTTATATAAATAAATTAAAGTCTAAAATATACTAAAAGTGACTCAAAAAAATACAGTTATAAAGTTAACTTATATGTTAATAGGATTTTAACTTTTAACCTGAAGTGTTAGTCACTCTTAACCCTGTATTGCATAAAGAACCAGGAAGTGGAGAACTCAAAACTCAATCCTGTCTTGTGGCTGCAAATTTAATTTTTAAAAAAACATTCATCCCAGCTGGCTCCTGGCAATCAGAAATCTGATGGAAAAAATCATTCTATCACAAGCGCATGTTGATTGTTCAACCTCTGCCTGGGGCCTTAGGTGCCCTCTTAATGGCCCGTGATTCGCTGCTCAGCAGAAAAGCATTTTCTCCCCAGACATCCTGGAAAATACTTTTCTCAAAACCAAATACTCTGCAAATCAAAACAGACCCAGAGCTTGACTTAAAATTCTGTAATGTGTTCTCCTGTCATCTGTGCTAAACAGAGCTGATTAAAAGACAGTTTAAAACAAAGTAAATCCATACTAA
This sequence comes from Macaca nemestrina, assembly GCF_043159975.1. Taxonomy (NCBI): domain Eukaryota; kingdom Metazoa; phylum Chordata; class Mammalia; order Primates; family Cercopithecidae; genus Macaca; species Macaca nemestrina. Next base: position 96,599,913 of record NC_092136.1, on the reverse strand, counting down.
AGGAGGGGATTACCTACAGGTGGGCCAGTGCACTCTTCTAATTCATATCTAGGGTCTGGCAGAATACTCACTGGACAGGCACAAGGAAACATTCACCAACCATGCAAGTGAATATGGTGGAATCCCCCATTAAAAAAAAAAAAAAAACCTTTTGTCTCTTAGATAGAGGGCCAGAAAGACCCTCCTACTGTCCTATTAATCTTCTCTACTTTAAAAAATCTTTGTCGTTTAGAGATGCCCTAATATATTTTCAAAGAGAAAATATATTAGGATTAGAGACTTAAATGTTAGACCCAAAGCCATAAAAATCCTAGAGGAAAACCTAGGTAGTACCATTCAGGACATAGGCATGGGAAAAGACTTCATGTCTAAAACACCAAAAGCAATGGCAGCAAAAGCCAAAATTGACAAATGGGATCTCATTAAACTAAAGAGCTTCTGCACAGCAAAAGAAACTACCATCAGAGTGAACAGGCAACCTACAGAATGGGAGAAAATGTTTGCAATCTACTCATCTGACAAAGGGCTAATATCCAGAACCTACAAAGAACTCAAACAAATTTACAAGAAAAAAACAAACAACCCCATCAAAAAGTGGGCAAAGGATATGAACAGACATTTCTCAAAAGAAGACATTCATACAGCCAACAGGCACATGAAAAAATGCTCATCATCACTGGCCATCAGAGAAATGCAAATCAAAACCACAATGAGATACCATCTCACACCAGTTAGAATGGCGATCATTAAAAAGTCAGGAAACAACAGGTGCTGGAGAGGATGTGGAGAAATAGGAACACTTTTACACTGTTGGTGGGATTGTAAACTAGTTCAACCATTATGGAAAACAGTATGGCGATTCCTCAAGGATCTAGAACTAGATGTACCATATGACCCAGCCATCCCATTACTGGGGATATACCCAAAGGATTATAAATCATGCTGCTATAAAGACACATGCACACGTATGTTTACTGCAGCACTATTCACAATAGCAAAGACTTGGAATCAACCCAAATGTCCATCAGTGACAGACCGGATTAAGAAAATGTGGCACATATACACCATGGAATACTATGCAGCCATCAAAAAGGATGAGTTTGTGTCCTTTGTAGGGACATGGATGCAGCTGGAAACCATCATTCTTAGCAAACTATCACAAGAACAGAAAACCAAACACCGCATGTTCTCACTCATAGGTGGGAACTGAACAATGAGATCACTTGGACTCGGGAAGGGGAACATCACACACTGGGGCCTATCATGGGGAGGGGGGAGGGGGGAGGGATTGCATTGGGAGTTATACCTGATGTAAATGACGAGTTGATGGGTGCTGACGAGTTGATGGTTGCAGCACACTAGCATGGCACAAGTATACATATGTAACAAACCTGCACGTATGCACATGTACCCTAGAACTCAAAGTATAATAATTAAAAAAAAAAAGGAAAAAAAAAAAGAGACTGGGGGGGTGGGATTATGGTAACTCTCTGTACAATCTTTATAATACTTTTGAGCCTAAAACTATTCTTTAAAATACTGTAGACGGTTAGTCCAACATATCTCAGTTTCAACCAACTGCTCATCGGAAATACCGTATTTGTGTGATGCAGCACCGGTGGATGCTGAAGTTCAACGTTTTGCATCTGCAGGTTCCTCATGGCAGACTGCGGGACTTGAGTATCCATGAATTTTAGTATCTGTTGGAATTCTGGAACCAATTTTCCATGAAGAACAAGGGATAACTGCATTTTTAAAATGTGAATTGAAATAGTTTCTCACCTATTATAAGCAGATCAGGAAAAAAGTGTCTATTCAGTCAAAATAGTTAACCTAATAAGTTATAGAGAACTAGCCTCAAATTAAGCAAATGTAAGACTCTCACAGTTTTTACAATTACAGTTCTCTCATGCACTTTAAAAAGTACAAATCCAGCCTCTGAAGGCCATGTAAAATCTCTGTTAATTATCTATAGCTTTAGTCATTTCTCATACCTTCTTTCAATTAGTGTAATTTCTAATAGGAGGTAGATTAAAACAGAAAACCAGCAAATGGCATTCTAGGATCACATAGTTAAAATCTGAAAATGTTAAAACCAAAAGTTTGATGTCTGATACCGGGCGAAGGCATTTTCAAAATTTTGGCCATTTCTACAGGTGATATAGATTGTCACACACATCATCAATAAGTGAAGGGTCTCAGTCATAGAAGGACTGCAGACTCATTTGTTAATTATCTGTGGATAACGAACGTATTTTCTGTTTGGGGGATAATTTCAAAATCAAATAGTTTCTTCTGTTGTCGCCATAAATCAGTAAGATATTCTAAAATTTTAATATTTCAGCATCTAATCAATATCTTTCAGTTTTGCATCTTCACCTGGCAGAAGCATAAAATTATTTGGTAGATGGTATCTCTTATTTAGAAGATGAAAAGAAAGAAAAGAGTCACTATACTAAAACTGTACCTCAGGAACTTAATTAACTTTTGGCATATTTTCCTGTAAGAAGCAAAACATTTTATGGTTAAATAGCACACATATAGAAAATACAAATGTTCACATTAACAAATTATGTTTATTACCAATATTAAGCCACCACTCCAATGAAAAAAAGTTTAAAACATCAGCAACATTGCAGACATCCTCAGCATGCATCTTCCCACTCACAAGTCTTCCTTTCCTCAAAAAAATTTGCTATCTTGAATTTTATGTTGATCAACTCTTTTTGTTAATAGTTACATCAGCTATTTGTATGTCACTAAGCTTAAGGATTAGTATTTTTGAAATACGTATTTTAGCTGTTTTTTTTTCATTACAATTCTTCAGAAAACATTGTCTTTTGAATTCATCTATATTGTTGTGTGCATCTGAAGTTTATTACTTTCTTTGCTGTATAGTATTTTATTGTATGAGAATATCACCATTTAATAATTCTACTATACAGGGACATACAGTTTGCTTACAGTTTGGGTGTTATGAATAAATTATCTGTTTTGTCCATGTTTTAGTGTCTATAAATAGAAGAATAGCCGAGTTACTGAGATGCATACATTCAATAGTAATAAAAAACAACAAAGTGTTTTCCAAAATGATTATACTTATTTACAATAACATCAGCATTGTTCATGAGAATTCCCACTGATGTGCAGCTTTGCCAAAATTTATCAACAGTCTTTTTCATTTTTAGCCACTCTCATATGTGTATGCTGGTATCATAAATGATTTTTATTTTCATTTCTCTAATTACTACTGAGGTTGAACAAATTTCCATTTGGCTATTTGGATACCCTCTTTGTAAATTGGCTTTACATTCTTTTACCCATTTTTCTACTCTGTCTTCTCATTCATTTGCAGAAATTCTGGATAAGGGTCTTGTGACAATTATATATTTTGCAAGTACTTTATCTCACTACATTGTCTGTTGTTTCACTCAACAATGACATTTGATAAACAGAAGGTCTCAATTTTATTACAGTCACATTTACCAATCTTCTAATTTATTAATCTTCTTTATTCTTAGCATTTTATGTATTTTGTTTAAGAAAATTTTTCCAGCTGCAAGGTCATGGAGATAGTCTTCATTCATCTTCTGAAAACTGTGTTGTTTTGCCTTTAACAATTGGAATTGATTTTTGTATATAGTGGGAGATAGGAATCGAGTTTCATTTTTTTTCAGGTGGATATCCAATTATTCTAGCATTTTTATTGAAAAGACAGTCCCTTCCAAACTGCTATGCATTTCAACTTTTGTCATAAATCAAATGTCCATATAGGCATTAGTCTGACTGTAGGGTGGTCTCTCTTCCATTCTATTATTCATTTGTTCTCTCATTGTGAGCATATCATGCTGCCTTAAGTTTTATAGCTTTTTATTGAGTCGTGGTATCTACTAGAATAGCAATCTTGTGCATTGTTTCTTCTTTACTTTGGCTATATACATGTATGTATACGTGTGTGTGTGTGTGTGTGTGTTTCAATAATCTTGTTATGTTTCACTAAAAATTTCTAGTAGGAATTTGGCTAGGGTGACCATTCTAGAGAAAACTGATACCATTTAATGTCTTCCAATCCGTGAAAAGGATATATTTCTCTTTTACCTAGGTTTTATTTGACTTTTCTCAATAAAGTTTTATATTACAAAGATAGTAAAGAAAAAATCCTATAATCATTCAACTAGTGAAATTTTAGCTATAAAAAGGCTTTGCAGTTCTCTTGAAAAATCAACATATCCAAAGAAAAAGGAGCACTATAATTTTTAAGAAAAACATATTGTGACACAAAGGTTTTTAACCTATAAAGTTGTTATTCTTGTGGGAAAATAAAATAGTCATGAATATTTAATGCCTGAAATGATTACCCTTATATTTTATTTAGAACATTTCTTATAGATTTTCTAGCTGATCGAAATAGAAAATAAGATCAAGGACTCAGGGGGAAATAAAATCAAAATGAAAATGAACTAATATTAAGCTCTGAAGTCAATTAAACATGTGAACATAGGTCCACACAGAAATACCAATTTAAAAAATAGAAGAAGAGATCTTGAATATAATTCTTGAAATGTAAAATGTTTTTGGTAAACAATATTTATTTTAATAATAAATCACATCTAATAATAACACCTCTTCTAGGTATGTAGGTAAAGGGGAAAGACGTGGTAAGTAAAGGCAAGACAAATTTCTCTACTTGCGTATGGGTAAACCAACAACTTTTAATATAAAATGAATTCTTCTGCTTTCAATCTTTTTTTTTTACACTTTTATATTTATTTAAAATATTATTAAACCTAACATTTTTTAAAATTTATTTATTATTATTATACTTTAAGTTCTAGGGTACATGTGCATAACGTGCAGGTTTGTTACATATGTATACTTGTGCCATGTTGCTGTGCTGCACCCATCAACTCATCAGCACCCATCAACTCGTCATTTACATTAGGTATAACTCCCAATGCAATCCCTCCCCCCCTCCCCCCTCCCCCCTCCCCCCTCCCCATGATAGGCCCCGGTGTCTGCTTTCAATCTTAAAGCACAATGCTGATGCTTAATTTGAGATATAAATATCAGATTTGAAACACTACATAATTGTGTATCTTCTAAGAATAGATGTCTTCTTGGTAACTGCAAACTGCAGTACATTAAAAAAAATCCAAACCAAAGTGAAGTTTGTTTTAGCCACGGCAAATGTTTTCTTTTATTGAGATATTAAATTTTACTGCATAATTTTTTGAAATGCTTTTTCCAACTGTCGATTATTTGATATAGTCATTGCATTTATAGATATTCTAATACTGAACCATCCCACCATAGTTAAAACAAACTTCATATTGGTTGTGTTGTTTTTTGAGTGACCTGCAAATTTCAATTACTAACATTTTGAGATTTTTGCCTAAATATTTATGCATGTGGTTTATCAAATTATCATATATTTGTGTTGTATTTGTTAGGGATTTTAAATAACAGTAGATAGATTGCAAGAGAATAATTTTCTTCATCATAAAATAAGTATTCAGCACAGAAAATGCTTTTGCTTGCCACTTTTATGGAGAATGAAGTCTCTTTTAGATAATTTTCTCACTTTCCTATTTATCTAATTTTTCTCCATGTATAAGTTTAGTAATTTATAATTTCCTAGAAATAATGTATACAGTGTGAAAGATTGAGTTGACCATGGTTAACAACTAAATATGTAAGAGATGAGCAGAAGCAAGCAGGAGATGAGAAGGGAAGGATGTGAAGCTAGAAAAAATAAGTAATCTAAGGATATAGATGTTTTATCCCTATGAAACAAAAAATCACAATATCAATACTTCCAGACACACTTGGAACTACCTTTTTTTTTTTTTTTTTTTTTGAGATGGAGTCTTTCTCTGTCCCAGGCCGGACTGCAGTGGCATGATCTCGGCTCACTTCAAGCTCCGCCTCCCAGGTTCATGCCATTCCCTGCCCTCCTGCCTCAGCCTCCCGAGTAGCTGAGACTGCAAGTGCCCACCACCACGCCCAGCTAATTTTTTGTATTTTAGGTAGACACAGGTTTTCACTTTGTTAGCCAGGATGTTCTCAATCTCCTGACCTCGTGATCTGCCTGCCTTGGCCTCCCAAAGTGCTAGGATTACGGGCGTGAGCCAACGCGCCCGGCCATCTGGAGCTACTTTTACGTGCCAGTGACTAAGTAAGGTAGCCATTAATTATTGTTCAGGCAGTATACTGCACAATTCCAGGGTACCATTTACATTGCATTCTATATGAAAGATGCTTCTTGAATTGTATAATGCAAAGCCTGAGTGTCAAAAACAGTGGCCCTCCCTTAAGCACTTCGTATATTAACACACGTAACCCTCAGAACAGCCCTAAGAAGTAAGCATTATTACTATTCCACTTTACAAATAAGGAAACAGGGGCAGATAGTAAGTACTTTGCCAAGATTCCCAAGCGAGATGCAGTAGAGCGAGACTTTAGTCCAGCTCCAGACCACTATGCTACTACATGTAAAATAAAGTTTTGTTGAACAAATCTGCACAGAATTAAAAGTAAATTTTTCTATGGGGTAAGAGAAAAGGAATAAATGAGTTCAGGATAGGGTGATGGGAAAGATTCAGTGAAAGAAGTAATAGAAAACTTCATCTTGAAGGAATTAGTGGAATTATAACAGGCAGGAAAGGACTCCTCAGATGGTTGGAACAATGGGCATAAAGAATGTCTAAAGCATCACCTTTACCTATGAGAGCCTGTGACCTAAAAGATACATGGAAAGCAAAATGGGGTAATTATTGTCACATACGTGAGCAAACTTGGAAGTAGTGGCTACATGAAAATAATTTGTAAAATGGGTTTCAGAAATCTCAAAACAGAAACATAGTATAGACAGCAGTGTGTCTGGAATTGGTGGGTTCTTGGTCTCCCTGACTTCAAGAACGAAGCCACAGACCCTCACAGTGTTACAGTTCTTAAAGATAGTGTGTCTAGAGTTCATTCCTTCTGATGTTCCGACCTGTTCAGTTTCTTCCTTTTGGTGGGTTCATGGTCTCACTGGCTTCAGGAGAGAAGGTGCAAACCTTTACAGTGAGTGTTACAACTCATAAAGGTGGCACACACCCAAAAGTTGAGCAGCAATAAGATCTATTGTGACGACCCAAAGAACCAAGCTTCCACACCGTGGAAGGAGACCAGAGTGGGTTGTCACTGCTGACTCTGTAAGCCTGTTTTTATTCCCTTATCTGACCCCACCCACATCCTGCTGATTGGTCCATTTTACAGAGAGCTGATTGTGTTTTGACAGGGTGCTGATTGGTGTGTTTACAAACCTTGAGCTAGACACAGAGCACTGATTGGTGCATTTACAATCCTTTAGCTAGACATAAAAGTTCTCCAAGTCCCCCCCCCCCAGATTAACTAGACACAGAGCACTGATTGGTGCATTTACCAACCTCAAGCTAGACACAGAGGGCTGATTGGTGTGTTTACAAACCTTGAGCTAGACACAGAACACTGATTGGTGCATTTACAATCCTTTAGCTAGACATAAAAGTTCTCCAAGTCCCCACCAGATTAGCTAGATACAGAGTGTTGATTGGTGCATCCACAAACCTGGAGTTAGATACAGAGTGCTGATTGGTGCATATACAATCCTCCAGCTAGACATAAAAGTTCTCCAAGTTCCCACCCAGCTGGCTTCACCTAGTGGATCCTGTGTGGGGGCACGGGTGGAGATGCCCAGCAGTCCTGCACCAGGCCCCACACTTCTCAGCCTTTGGGCAGTTGATGAGACTTGGCGCTGGGGAGCAGGGAACGGTGCCCATCAGGAGGCTCCGGTAGCACGGGAGCCCAGGGGGAGCAGGGTGGGAGACTGGGGGGCAGGGGCTCAGGCATGGCTGGCTGCAGGTACGGAGCCCTGCTCCTTGGTAGGCGGCTGAGGCCCCGCGAGAATTCGAGCGTGGTGAGGGCCAGTCAGCAATGCTGGGGGACCTGGCGCACCCTCCACAGCTGCTGGAGTGGGTGCTAAGCCCCTCACTGCCCGGGCCAATGGTGCTGGAGGGCGGCTCCAAGTTCTGGTGGAGCCTGCGCCCACCCGGAACTGGCGCTGGCCTGTGAACACCCTGCACAGCCCCCGGTTTCCAACCGTGCCTATCCCTCCACACCTCCCCACAAGCAGAGGGAGCCGGCTCCAGAGAGAGGCTCCCACAGTGCAGTGGCAGGCTGAAGGGCTTCTCAAGCGCCGCCAAAGTGGACGTCCAGGCCAAGGAGGCACCGAGAGAAGGGCTGCTAGCACGTTGTCACCTCTCAGTAGTAACATTAAATTGCCTTAAAGAATTTTGCTGTGGTGTGCACTGTTGACTAGGAGGATTGGAAAAAGAGTTCCATCTATTCTCACTGTGGCCCATCAGTTCCAACAGGAAAAGGGGGGCTCTAATGGAAATTACAAATATGATGTGACAAACTGACAATGCTTTTATTTATTTTTTTGAGATGGAGTCTTGCTCTGTCACCAGGCTGGAGTGCAGTGGTGCAATCTCAGTTCACTGCAACCTCCGCCTCCCAGGTTCAAGTGATTCCCCTGCCTCAGCCTCCCAAATAGCTGGGATTACAAGCATGAGCCACCACGCCCGGCTAAATTTTTATATTTTAGTAGAGACTGGGTTTCACCATGTTGACCAAGATGGTCCCGATCTCCTGACCTCGTGATCTGCCCACCTCAGCCTCCCAAAGTGCTGGGATTACAGGCATAAGCCACCGCACCTGGCCAATTCTATCACTTTTTAAAGTAAATTGTCTCCTAGAAGAAACGCAAACTAGGTGCAACCATTTTCAATACTGTCAGCTGAACCTCATAGAGCATGGTGCCCACATTCTTCGTGATAAAAGTTTACAAAAGGAAACCTTGTTCTCCAAAATAGGCATTTATAAACACTGGCACTGCATTGTTATGAATAAACAACAGTAAATGCACAAGAAGTGACAGTGTCACTCTCCACCATCAGGGCCCTAAGATCCTCACTCCATCTGTATCTCATTTCTTGATCCAGAGCTGTAATGCCCTAGAGCACCTGTTTCAGGCACACTCCTAAAGCCAGGTGAAATGGGAGAAGAGATTGAAAGCTTGTATAATATTCATTTATTTTCATAATTAATAGATGGGATAAAAGGATAAACTGCAAACCGCTGTGACCTGGACAAACTACTAGAAACTTCATAATTGGCATATACAAAGCTCTCCGGGATTTTAATGAGTTATGGACTGTAACATGCATAAGGAAATGAAATGAGATTTTCACTCAGCTCTGTGGGAGATTTATGTTCCCTCCTAAGCTGTATTCTACAAGTCTTTACATTCCATGTCACACATAAGTGAGCAAATTTATCCTGTCTTTTGAAATATATGCATGTATTTCAGTCCACATACGGTGAGAATCTGGATTTTTAAGATTGCAAATATCCAACTTACCTCTGGTTCCAAATCTCCATTTCCACTGACGTCTCAATGTCCAATGTCATTCCATATCCTTATATTCTTTTCTATCCTTCTAAATTCTTTATTATTATTATTATTATTATTATTTTTATTTTGAGATGGAGTCTCGCTCTGCCGCCCAGGCTGGAGTGTAATGGTGTGATCTCGGCTCACTGCAACCTCCACCTCCCAGGTTCAAGCAATTCTCCTGCCTCAGCCTCCTGAGTAGCTGGGATTACAGGCACTGACCACCATGCCAGGGTAATTTTTGTATTTTTAGTAGAGACGGGGTTTCACCATGATGATCAGGCTGGCCTCTAACTCCTGACCTCGTGATCTGCCTGCCTCGGCCTCCTGAAGTGTTGGGATTACAGGCGTGAGCCGCCGCACCCAGCCTATCCTTCTAAATTCTTATTTTCCATGCTACTTTGCCTCATACATTGGTTCCTTTAATCTCCAAAGTATTACAGTCTGAACACTGCGTAGATAATAAGAGTTGACTGAGAGCTTGAGCACAGGAGGCATGCACATCACAGCACGTGAGGCACAAAACTCTTTGGGCGCTTCTCACACATCCATGATGCTAGACAGATTCCCACCATGGGATAAATTGCAAAAGTCTTCTCTTCACTATCACTACAGGCTTCGACGTCCTGCCATTTGAGATCTCTTTCCCTCATGATCCTCTACTTTATTCCTCCGCTTGTTTACTCCCGTCCCTGTGTGATTACAGTAGGCTCACCTGGATAATCCAAGATACCCTTCCTGTTTAAGGTTTTAAGGTGTGTGGTTTTTGTTGTTTTTTCAATTAGCAGCATTAATTCCATTTGCAACCTTAATTTTCCTTTACCAGGTAGCCTAAAATATTTGAAGGTTCCAGGGATTCAAATGTAGACATCTTTAGCGAGCTGCTAGTATCCTATCACAGTGGATATCCTTTTGGTATGCTGCTGGACTCAGTTTGCTAGTATTTTGTTGAGGATTTGTGAATCTATATTCATAACTGTCATTGGTCGGTAGTTTTCTTATAATGTCTGGTTTTTTTTTCTAAATCTCAAGGTGGAAGTTTACACAATTGCTTCGAGAATTTTCTTCTGTCTAAATATATGTGTTTAATGGTATTTGTTCATGTTATTGTTGCTGCTGCTGCTGCTGTTACTGCTGTTTGTTTAGTGACTTTCCTGAACTATGTTTATTAAGTCTATGTTCTTTGTAGCATGGGGCTATGGAAGTCTCTGCTCAGCGTACTGGTCAAATACTGACTGAACGTAAACTTCCTTCAATGCCTGTAACCAGTAAGTTCCCAGCTTTTACCAAAGGGCTCCCTGTGTATCTGGTGGGGCATGGCTTCAACACTCAAGTCAATCAGTTTAACACTCTGCCTTAGCTTTTTTAGCTCGCTCTGTCGCCCAGGCTGGAGTGCAGTGGCATGATCTCAGCTCACTGCAACCTCTGCCTCCCAGGTTCAAGTGATTCTCCTGCCTTAGCCTCCCAAGTAGCTGGGATTGCAGGTGCATGCCACCATGCCTGGCTCATTTGTTTGTATTTTTAGTAGAGACATGGTTTCAACCCCTTGGCCAGGCTGGTCTCAAACTCCTGACCTCAGGTGATCTGCCAGCCTCAACCTCCCAAAGTGCTGGGATTACAGGCATGAGCCACCATGCCCAGCCAACTTTTACCTATTTTTTTTTTTTTTTTTTTTTTTTGGCCTTTGGAATCTTTACTGTGGTTTGGCCATAAGTTAATAACTTGGCCAACAGTTCATTGTAAACTACAGGGCTACACTATCTTTTTTTTTTCTTTTCTTTTCTTTTTTTTAATTATACTTAAGTTCTGGGATACATGTGCAGAACATGCAGGTTTGTTACATACATATACATGTGCCATAGTGGTTTGCTGCACCCATTAACCCGTCATCTACATTAGGTATTTCTTGTAATGCTATCACTCCTCTTGACCCCCGACAGGCCCCAGTGTGTAATGTTCCCCTCTGTGTGCCCATATGTTCTCATTGTTCAACTCCCACTTATGAGTGAGAACATGCGGTGTTTGGTTTTCTGTTCCTGTGTTAGTTTGCTGAGAACGATGGTTTCCAGCTTCATCCGTGTCCCTGCAAAGGACATGAACCCATTCTTTTTTATGGCTGCATAGCATAAGGAAAATGTGGCACATGTGCAGCTTTTACTTCTTACTTGTGGAGAGTTTAGGGCCTTCTTGGGTCTTTAATGAGTATGTACATACCCCTATGCAAGAACATGTCTCTGCAAGTGAGGGCCCTTCTATATTCCCAGGAAAATGTCAGATCTTTCCAAAGCTTTAATAGATGGGTCCAACAAACTTTTTTAAAAGTGTTTTGGTCAACACATCTTTTCACTACCTGGAACAATTGCCTCAAATTATTTCAACAAATATCCCTGGGCAAAAGCGTGTTTATACTGAAAAAGCTCTAACATGGGTCAAATACAGACAAGCATTGGGAGTAGGATTTTCCAAGGAACTGCCAGACAGGTCAAATAATAACAGTTAAAAATGGGGCTTCGTAGGAATTCCAATCCCAAATCCATTCTCCAGTGGCTGCTAGACTGCTGGTTTTCAAGATAATTACAAGGCTGTTGTTTTTCAAGGCTACCACCGATGGGAAGAGGAAGATGAGGATAGGGTAAGTTGAAACATCACAAAACTTAATGTTTTTACTGAGAGTATGCCCCCCCCCCTTTTTTTTTTTTTTTTTTTTTTTTTTTTTTTTTTTTTTTGAGATGGAACCTAGCTTTGTCACCCAGGCTGGAGTACAGTGACACCATCTTGGCTCACTGCAACCTCCACCTCCCAGGTTCAAGCAGTTCTTCTGATTCTCCTGCCTCAGCCTTCTGAGTAGCTGGGATTACAGGCACCCACCACCATGCCTGGCTAATTTTTCTATTTTTAGTAGAGAGAGGGTTTCACCATGTTGGTCAGGCTGGTCTCAAACTCCTAACCTCAAGTGATCCACCTGCCTCAGCCTCCCAAAGTGCTGGGATTACAGGCATAAGCCACTCCACCCAGCCCATTTTTCTTGAATAAATGTTCACAAATTATTATAAGCCTTGGTTTCTTAAAACATTGATTATTATTAATTTCTTCTAGTGTTCTCATTGCTTTTTATAAGAGAATTTTTTGAAAGTTCTTATGCCACTATTTCCATTGATGTCACTTAATGTTTTCTACTGAGATACTAGACATTGGTACTCTGTAATATAAAATTTAATTTTAAGAAGGTTGTAGTTTTTTTAATGAAATCCTTGTGGGGAGCATATAGAAATTGAGCTGGATAATAGTACAATTAAGCTTATTCACAGTTCGATAACTTAATATAATCAATAAGTTGATTAATAAATTGGTTTAGAACTAAAGAGAAGTCTCCAGTGGCTTGGTTTTTGCTCTCATAATTGAGCAGCTTCTGAACAATTTGGGTAAATACATAGAATATCTTTTAAATCAAACGTTCAAAAGTAATTTTGATGGATTTTATTTTTTAATATTTTGAGAGGCTGAAACATTGAGCAAAATAAATGTATAATATCAAGACCCAATATAAAGTCCTGCATTTGTATTTTTTTAAATTAATTATATCCTGTGTTTTAGTGGAAGCAAATTTAATAGCAATTTGTAATGGAGAAAGAAGAAGAGAAAAAAAAAAAAAGGAAGAAAAGAAAAATAGTTTTAGTTGACCACCAAAATTCTATGTCCTAATAATACAGCAAGTTATGGCTCATGCACACACACACACATCAACTGCTCTCAGAAACACTGATTAGTAATTAATTCAAAAGATGTTTGTTGAGCACATTAAATATGCAGTCTACTCTGTCAGATACTATTGACATGAGGATTTATGAGAAAAGTCTTGGCTTTGTCCTCAATGAGATCACCATTTAAAGAGATAAATGAAAACAAAACATAAAAAATGCAATAAGTGTTATATCACAGATCATCACAAAATGGTAAGGGAACACTCACATAGCAAGATTAATTCTGTTTGAAAGGAATAGTTTGGGTAAGTACGTTTTAACTGGCACGCAAGGGCTTGAAGATCATTCCAGTGACTGAAAATAAATTGCATGTACCGAGCATTTACATGGGTTTGGTCCTGTGGTAAACAATAAAAATAGAGCAGTCATGTCTTCTCCTTGAATATTACAATCTAGTGAGACACCCCCACCCCATCAGAAAGAGCATTCTAATCCCCTTCAAGTAAAAATTAACCAAAGGGTCTTATTTATTAAATCGGCAAATCACTTCTGCTGATGGCTTTTCCTAGTTTCACACTGGTAACAGGTAAAACCTCAATTCACACTGTGACAAGTTCTATGGAAATATAGTTGGATATTATTCAGTGAATTAGAGACAAGCAAAAAGGATTACAGTCATACGCAACTACTCATAAAACCCTAATATGAAGCTAGTATAGTCATCAGACTTTTAATTAAACCTTTGAAAGTAGTTCCACCTCGATAATGTGTTAGATTCCTCTGAACTTATTACACAAGCATTTTTCCAGTGAATCGCTACAGCAACTCTGAGCACTGAACATGATTTATAATATCACAGATTGGATGACAGATAATGGTGGAAGCTAAAGATAATAAATAATTATTGGTACCATCTGGACTCATTGAAAAACATCCTTTTAAAAAGTGCATTTCAGAGTCCTACAAAAATAGAATTTGTGCAAAGAAAACAAAAATGTTAAATTTAAATTAGATGGGAGCAAAGATACTAATTAAGAATTCACGGGGAAACATAGACCTAATTTAGAAGTAATTGACACAAAATTATTCATAAAACAGGATGGTTTTTCAGATTATCATCTACATTGATGAAGTAGAATAAGCTCTCTATTAATCTCTTCATGTCAAAGACAGCAAATGCCACATAATCTAAGCTCTGGGGTCACTTTGATAGTTTTCCCAGTTTTCAACTGAAAAATCTGGTTATTATTGACATTGAGGCATATTAAATTCACTGTGAAAAATACAACAATTATATATGCATTCAGGCTATTTATTCTATTCAGGTCTTTCTGCATCAATGGGGAATGAGTTAATCATACAAAAATGTTAGTGGATGGCTTTGTAAAGATATTAGATTTGGTGATCCTTCTAAACCTGTAACAGCATTTTTTTTTTTTCTTGGTGCCTAGCTCCTTCCTGAGGAGGGAGAGAGAACAGGCTAGAATACCTATACATATTTCTATCTGTGTTTCTCATAGAAGCAGCTCACAGAACGGAATTCCAAGAAAACAGTTTTAAGGGCGGTAGTCACCACAAATGCACATAAATATTTGCCAAGTGCCCACAAAATACAACACACCCATTTTACACATAGCACTTTACATTCACCCTATTTTACTGAACTCACAACACATGCTCAAAGAGAATACTATCTCCATCTTCCAGATAAGCAAGCTGACTTGCCCAAACTCACATCTGTTTATACTATTTCTACAGTATCAAGCAATAAATGAAAAGCTACAGGAGCAGTTAAATGGAGTCACTTGAAAATACAGGAGCTAGACCAGATTGGAAGCTGGAGAGCTGCAAATCGCATGGAACAATCAGGACACACTGTGTGTGTAAGGATAGGATTCAGGAGCACTGTTTCTTTCCTTTTAGAGATGCTTGGCAGTCTCCCAACAATATGACCTTAAAGTGGGAGGTCTATGCTGAACAGCTGCCATGATCATATGTTGACAAATTTGTTACCTAATAAATCTTTATTTTACTTCTCTGAGAAGCTGATGCAATTCAGTAAATATCTTCATTGCAGTAGCTTCATTAGAAGACATCAACACCTGAAGAAGCAGAGATAATTTTTATTATGATAAAATCACTTTGCTACTTTGCTAACCATTGATCAGATTATTGTTACTGTGTGTTTAAAACCCACAACTTGTTTGTCCCTGCTAACATGCCAAAACATTTTTATTCACAGTTTACTTCAGATCACTGAGCATAAACAGATTATGTTTGTCATCAGTGAGAAAGTAGAGATAAGGAAATTAGCAGACCTGCCAGTCAGCATGAAAGCTAAGGTAGGTTTGTTTCACCTACAATATGGATAAACTCAAAATATGCCTTGCTCTGAATTTCCATAATTTATTTACATGCAAACAAATCTCAAGTGTGTGAAGAGGGGTTGGGGGAGGGTAAATGTATCCAGCCCAAATTCTCCCCAGGAATTTAGACAAATGCTTACTGAAAATTCTCTTTAATATCCTATGTGAATCACAATCTTGATGCACTAAAAGCTGAATTTATTTTCTTCCCTTTCTTCCTATCCAATCCCATTGCAAACACCCTTGCCTCTTAGTAACTAACACTAGTAATTTCAGGCATAACTCTGAAATTTATCCTTTACTACACTTCTCCCTTCCCTGAACCCTGTACCCCCAAAATCCTGTTCAGTTTATGCCAATCCCTTATTCCAACACAAAATATTTCTTCAGTCTGTCTACTTCTCTCCATCTCCATCACTGCCCTAACTTGGCCATCTTCATCTCTTGGTGGACTTTTGAACAATCTCCTGGCAGTTCCTCCCACCTAAAATGATCCTTTGAAATGTTACTACAATTAAATTGTTCTCAAGCTTAACACCCTTCTATAGCTTTCTGATACTGTTATCATGAAGAAAATAATCTTCCTAACATTGTACCTCATATGTCATAAATCACTCAGAGATACTCCAGTCATTCAGATCACCTTTCACTTCCTTGCTCCAAGTTCTTTCTGGCACCAAGGCTGTCATCCATCTGTCCATTCTAGTTAACAGCTTCATCCCACTGTTTCAACCTAGACATGACTTTCCCCAAAAGATTTTCCCTAACCTGCGTCCTCCCCTCCTTGCCATCATCAGATTTTCTTAGCTTTTGCTAAAAATGCACCTAGCCCTCCCTGTATCTTAGCCGTTATCACATTATATTGTAATTCTTCAATTGTCTCTTCTACTAGATAATAAGTTCTAGAAGGAGAAGGACAATGACTAGATTAATCACCGTTCTATCCCCTGTTTCTAATGTAATGCCTAATACTTAGTTAATGTTTAATTAATATTTGCTGAATAATTCAATGAATAGGTATTACTTGGCAGGCAAGGTATAAAGGAATCTAATCACATCAGACACTTTCAATATTTGGCTCTCCCTGCCTACAGAATTAAGTTAAACTCCTTAGCATGATCTGCAAGACCCTTTCAATTTGATTCCAACATTTTGGTATCATCTCCTATGATGTTCGAGCTATGATCCTCATTGATCTGTTAAGAGTTCCCCAAATAAGAATTCCTTTTGGTTTCACACTTTTGTTCCTTTCGTCCCTACTATTGAAATATCTTTTCTTAGTGATATAGGAGTTAAAGAGAAATTATGTAGGCAGATAGTGAGGGTGGGGGAGTCCTTGGTACAGTTTTCCTTTTAATGAAAAGCAGCCCTCAAATCATTTTCTTTTATAACAAAGAGCAGCATGTAAAATTGAGCTGCAGACATACACAAGCAAGCTAGAAGCTTGCATGGGTGAATGCCAGCAGTTGCCCCAACAGGAAAAGGCTACCTGGGACTAGGCATGTTCAAAATGGTGGCTCCATCTTCCCTTTTCCTTTCCAACCGTGGTGTGGTAAGGAGCAGACAACAGGGCACCTGTCGAGTGGAAAGCCCCTTTGCATAATGAAAAGATTAGGGCGGGTGGCCAGCTTCCCCAAGGGCTAACTAAACATCACATCTGGTCCAACCAATCTGTGGGCCCTATGTAAATCAGACACCACCTTTCAAGCCTGTCTATAAAATCCAGTGACTCCACTGCAGGCCAGAATTCCATTCAGGCGTGCCTCTCTCTCACAAGAGAGAGCTGTTTTCCTTTCTCTTTCTTTTGCTTATTAAACTTCCTCTCTTAAACTCACTCCTTGTGTGTGCCCATGTCCTTAATTTTCTTGGCATGAAGCAAAGAACCTCAGCTATTACCCCAGACAATGTCACCGCTTCATTACCTTTTAACCTTCTAAATCTACTTAGTTTTCGATGTTCAATTCAATTGCCATTGCTTCTCTGGAGCTGTTTGTAAGCCTCTCAGAAAGACATAATCTTGTCTTACTCTCAATATGCCTAATACAAACCTCTGAAAAAACATTTATCATTCTCTTGTAATCTGTTTGCTTATGCATCTTATTTACCAGACTCCTGGAAAAGGAATGATATTCTCTCTGAAATACCCTTGCCTCCATAGCCCCCAGAACATGGTGGATACTTTGTTAATTTATGCTAAGGAATAAACTTCCCACCTATGATCATTCACTGTTGTTTTTTAACTTGCACTTGAACTTTAAGTTTCAAAAGACAATAATCTTACTATATTTGTTCTTCAAATTTAAGGTAATCTAACAGGTATCTTAGGTTATTGTGCACAGCATGTTAAGTAATTAATCAACTCAACACTTGAAGCCTGAAAGGACAACCATACTCTAAACACCATTAAAATGTTTCTTACTCATCTCCTGTATACATACTATGTTAAGCTTAGTCCTAGAATTTGTATTACCACTCTAGTACCTAATATCAGATTTAGTAATAGAATCTACTGTCAACTTCCTAGCTTTACTACTGCATGAAAATTTAAGACTTGTCATTAGCATTGTTCTTTTGTAGATTAGTAAGATGGATCATTTTTCTGCTGGCTTAATTTACCAAGATTCAAAGAAAATTGCTCTTTCTTCACTGTTCTTGTGTTAGTACCAATTATTATGAAATATATTGCCAGAAAGTAGTAATGAGGTAGAAAACACACCTTTGAAATGTTTCAGTCAAGTAAGCAAACGTGTCTGTCAAGTAAAAGTTGTGTGAAATTTCTTTCACACAACTTGTTTTGCAACTTTTCCTGTATGTGTGTGTATATATTAGTAAATATGTCACATGACTTTTTAAATACACCCCCCACCCCAAATATATTCTGATCTTCCCATTCTGGTCACATCGTGGCAATACCAGTTACTGCACTTACCTCATGCTGCAAGCAACTAACTGTGAAACAGGACAAAAAATATAAAGCAACTGTTTTCAGACACTGGATAGCAGGCAACTTCTGACTCTAATACTTGAGAGAAAGAAAATACGTGTCAGTCCCACTACCATCACCATATTCTTTTTGCTTTCTGCCACTTATAGAACTTCTATGCTAGGAACTGCAGTCTCACTGAGCTGAAGAGGCAAAGATAAGAGTCTAGATCTAATGAAGTTGCTGGAATTTAGGGCTGTAAAGTGGAAAAAGTTTGGATAGGTGGCAGAATTTTATGTGTAGTTTCACCACACATCAAGATCAAGAATTGAATTTAGCGAGACTCTGTGGTGACAAGAATGACTGCTGCAAAGGTGGGAGCTGAACAGAAATTTTACAATCCCAACAGCACTGGGGAGTGTTAGAATTCCAGCCAAAGTGAAAAGAGCTTTCTGAGCACGCCAGGCATTCAGTTGATGGCAAAAAGGCCACATTTTAGGATTAAGGATCATTTTCGAGAACTGTTGTTCTCAACGTGAGTTCCCCAGCTTCTAATGGGTCACTAGAAGCTTGGGGGATACACAAAGTCATTATAATATTTTCATTATAATACTAACACATTATTCCCTTTTCTCCCATGTTAACATTCACACTGATGAAGGAGAATAACAGGTGAGTAGAACTTCCCACAATTTAAAAATCAACTTCAGCACCAAAATCTGCTAATAGCATTATATTCCTTAATGCAATGAAGTAACAGTACAAAATTATTATTATTATTACTATATACATTTTTTCAGTTCAACATAAGAATATTCTTGATGAAGCAGTATAATTTCTTAATTGTATTAAATTTTGGTGTTAAGTATCTGTATTTTATTAATAGTCTTTGTACATGCACAAAGCACTTCTGCTACATGCCAAAATACAGTAGCTATCTGAGGAAAAAGCATTCAGACAATAATCTGAGTTGCAAGTTCACTTAAATGTTGTTTTTGAAGAACACCATTTTTGCTTGCAAGAATTAACCAAATAGTTGATTATTCAGATTTAGATATTTTGTAGATGTTTTCTCAGAACTTTATAAAGTAAGCCTGTATCTTCAGGAAAACAACTGATAGTATTTGTAGTCAATGAGAAATATTCAGCTTTCAAGTAAAAATTATAATTTAGGAAAACTTGTATCTGCTTCCATAAGCATGACAACTTCCCATACTTAATGATTTTTCTAATGACAGTGGTGAATATAAATTTCTGATATTATATAATAAAATGTGTCAACATTTGGAAGATCTTTATAACTGATGAACCAATGTTTACCAAATTATCAATACACAGTGTTACAAAATCCTGTATGGGGAAAAAGTTATTAAAACTACAAGACAGTCCAGTGGATTTTAATATGTCAGAAAACCAAAAGGTGTTGATATGGTTTCATATTCCATTTTATAACCAAATTCTAAGAAATTACTACTTGTGATGTTTTGGTTGATATCAAAGGGAAATATCTTCATTTATATGAAAAAGCTACTAAAATTCTCATCACTTTTCAAACTACATATCTGTATGAGTCTGGATTTTTTTTCACATATGATAACCAAGGCAACAAATTGATTGCAAAACTAGATAGACCACTGTTTTCCATATAGTCAGATATTAAATTAGTTTTCAAAAAAAAAAAAAAAAACTAATGCTACTTTCCCCACTAAATTCTTGCTTTGGAAAATATAGTTACTTTTCATTAAAATATTTGTTAACATTTAATGCATTTATTGCTGTTACGTTTAATATGTTTGTAATGAAGTATTTCCAAATTTCTCAGTTTTAATTTCTAATATAGTACATATTGGTGGAGATAACTTGCATAAAAAAGCTCTGTCAAGTGCTCAGTAAATTTTAAGAGGGTAAAGGGATCCTAACATTAAGATGTTTGAGAACTGCTGCCCTGAAGTAAGATCCATGTCCTAGAATTAATGATAAAATTGAAACATATATTGTCTAATGAGGAATAAAACAAAGCTTTTGGGATCAAGATAATCTACCAATAATTTTAACAGCCTTTCACAGCAAAACCCAATAACTTTTAAAGGAAGAAAACATAAAGTAGACACACATATTTTAGTCTACAGTGTCCAGCATATAATAAAAATTACACAATCTAAGAAGCAGAAGTGGCCAATTACTAAGAATAGCAGCAACAGAAACAGACTAAGAAGACTAAGATGTTGGAATTAGAAGTTAAGAACTTTAAAAGATGTATGTAAACATAGCCAATAACTGAGACAAAAGAGGCCCAATTAGTGAGTAAGAGGGAAATATCAGCAGAGTCATAGAAACTATAAAAAGAAACAAATGAAACTATTGTGGAAAAGTACAATATCTAAATCTTTAAAATAGATGGCTTTAATAATAGATTAACGATGGCAGAAGAGAAGGTCTATAAATATGAAGGCAGATTAGTAGAAATCATCCTACCAGAAGAAGAGAGGGGAAAAGATAGAAACACGAAAGGAACAAAGTGTCACTGTAGACAATAAAGGTGGTTTAATTACCCACAACTGGAATCTTGAAAGTAAAGAAAAGCTAGTATGGAGCAGGAAAAAAAAAAAAAAAAAAAATCAAGGTTGCACTTGCCAAAATTTCCCAAATTTGATGAAAATACAATAATCTAGGAATCTTACAAGCAGAAAACCACACCTTATTCAGGTCATAAACGAACTGCTGAAAACCGAAGATAAAGAACAGAGTAAAATTGAAAAAGCAGCCTAAGCAAGGGAACAAGTATGTATTACAATTAGGAGAACAATGACAAGAATAACAAGTAATTCCTCATTAAGGAGGAAGAAAGGAAGCTAGAACAAAATTAACGGCATCTTTACAGCAACAAGGAAAATGAGAAAAAACACTGTGAAGCCTAAATTCTAATGAAAATATTCCTCAAAAAAAAAAAGATGAAATAACATATTTTAAGGAAAATAAATAAAAGCTAAGAACACTTTTCATCAGAAGATATTCTAAAGGAAGTTCTTCAGACTGAAAGAGAAAGACACAGGATGGAAATTCAGATCTGAAGGAAAGAAGACAGTGCCAAAAATTATAGATGTGGGTAATTTCAAGACAATATTATTTTACCTACTTTTTAAAAATAAAATTGGTTGTTTAGAGTAAAAATAAAATTGTGCTATAGGATTCATGTGTATGTAAAAATAAAGTATATTACAAAAATATTATTAGTTGGGGTAGATATATTTATGCTACTCAATGTTCTTATATTTTCAGTAGTGAGGTACAATAGTAACTCTAAATAGATTATGATTTTTAAAAGAGTGCATGTTATAATATTTAGAGTAATTACTAAAAAGGTAACAAGAGCAATAGAGTATAAGTTAAAATGTAATAAAGATATTGAGATAGAATATTTAAAAGTATTCAGTTAAAACAAAGAAGGCAAAAAAGGCAGAAGAAAAATTGACACAAATAGAATGATGACAAATAAAACTATCAATAATTAAATAAACACAAAAGGCAGAAATAGACTGAATACAATAATCAAGACCTAACTATATGCTGTCCAAAAAAACCTGCACTTTAAATATAAGGACACAAAAGATAAAACGATGGAAAAACATATTATTAGATCTTTAGAAAGCTTGTAAGCATATGTCAATATCAAAAAAATAAACTTAAGCAAGGTGTACTTGCAGGGATTTTTTTAAAAGAGATGTCATAATGATAAAAGAGTTAATTGATCAGCAAAACATAACAATCCTGAATATGTATACATCAGAGCTTCAAAATATATAAAGCAAATGTGATTAAATAAAAAAAGAGATTGCCAAATTTATAAGTTCATGATTATAACACTCCTGATCAGCAATTGATAGAGGCAGAAAAAAGGATCACAAGGATGTCAAAGATTCATATATTACTAACCAAATTAATTGAATTGACATTTATAGAACAGTAAAACAACTTTTACTTTTCAAGTTAACATGGCATATTCACAAAGAAAGACTGTATTCTGACCCATAACACATGTATCAATACATTTTGAAGTATTAAAAATCTATGGAAAAAATTCTGACACTATAGAATTAAATTAGAAATAAATAATAACATACCTAGAAAGCTTCAAATATTAGAACATTAAACAACATAATATTAAGTAGATACTTAGAGAAGAAATTAAAAATTAGGAAAATATTTGGGTTTATTTCAGGAGTTCTCTGTCTGTTCCATTGGTCTATGTGCCTATTTTTATATCAGTACCACACTGTTTGGTGACTATAGCCTTACAGTATAGTTTGAAATCAGGTAGTGTTATGCTTCCAGATTTATTCTTTTTGCTTAGTCTTGCTTTGACTATGCAGGCTCTTTTTTGGTTCCATATGAATTTTAGAGTTGTTTTTCTAACTCTGTGAAGAATGATGGTGGTATTTTGATGGGGATTGCATTGAATTTGTAGATTGCTTTTGGCAGTATGGTCATTTTCACAATATTGATTCCACCCATCCATGAGCATGGGATGTGTTTCCATTTGTTTGTGTCTTCTACAATTTATTTCAGCAGTGTTCTGTAGTTTTCCTTATAGAGGTCTTTCACTTCCTTGGTTAGGTATATTTCTAAGTATTTTATTATTTTTTTTGGCGGCTTTTGTAAAAGGGATTGAGCTCTTGATTTGATTGTCTGCTTGTTCACTGTTGGTGTATAGAAGAGCTACTGTTTTGTGGATATTAATCTTGTATCCAGAAACTTTGCAAATTCTTGTATCAGTTCTAGGAGCTTTCTGGAGGAGTCCTTAGGGTTTTCAAGGTAAACGAGCATATAGTCAGCAAACAAGAACAGTTATGACTTCCTCTTTACCAATTTGGATGCCCTTTATTTCTTCCTCTTGTGCAATTGCTCCGGCTAGGAGTTCCAGTACTATGTTGAAGAAGAGTGGTGAGAGTGGGCATCCTTGTCTTGTTCCCCTTCTCAGAGGGAATGCTTTCAACTTTTCCCCATTCAGTATTATGTTGGCTGTGGGTCGGTCATAGATAGCTTTTATTATATTAAGGTATGTCCCTTGTATGCCGACTTTGTTGAGCGTTTTAATCATAAAGGATGCTGGATTTTGTCAAATGCTTTTTCTGCATCTATTGAAGCTCAACATGGATTAAGGATTTAAACCTAAGACCTGAAACTGTAAAAATTCTAGAAGATAACATTGGAAAAACCCTTCTAGACTTTGGCTTAGGTAAGGATTTCGTGACCCAAAACCCCAAGGCAAATGCAATAAAATATGCTGCACTATATACTGTTCGGGTGATGGGTGCACCAAAATCTCAGAAATCACCACTAAAGAACTTACATGTAACCAAATACCACCTGCACTCTAATAACTTATGGGAAAATAAAATAAAATAAGAAAAATTTAAAAAAGGAAAAATTAGGAAAATATTTGTTGACATACTGAACATGCACCATATCAAATTTATGAAACACACCTAAGGAAGTACTTAAATACATTTAGTTTCAATGCTTTTTTATTCAACATAAAGGTCTAAAAATGTGTTTCCACATTAATAAGTGAGAAAAAAGCAAATGAAACATAAAGGGGGTTAAAAAAAGAAAATAACAGCAGAGATCAATAAAACAGAAAATTCATAGCAAAGAAAAAAACAAAAATCATTCTTTTAGAAAAATTAGTGCAATCAATATACCCCTAAAATACTAACTAGAAAAAAAGAGAAAATTCAAAATAAGAATTTAGAGAACAACATCATTACAGATACAAAGGATATTGAAGAAGTATTATGAACCATATTCTGCCAAAATACAGAATAAACAAATTCATGGAAACATTAAACTATCAAAATTAACACAAGAATAAATAAAATCTGATTAACCATACATACACTAAGGAAATTGCATTTATTAAGATAAAAACTAAAAAAAAAAGACACACCAAGTCCAGGAAATTGATATTTTGCTGTTTAATTCTATCAGTTATTCAGGGAAAAAGTAATAATATTTACCTTACAGAAGTCCTTTCAAAATAAAGTATGATAGATGTGTTTTGTGCAGTATTATCCAATAAATATACCTAAATATAAAAGTTTAATTTTGGAGTCTTTTCTAAGATCCCAAACGGTAATATATCAATGGCATTTGGTGAACAGGGATTTCTGAGAGATGATCCAAAAGCTTGAATCAGTTATTTATTTGAGTTTATTGCAATTAAAACTTCTGCTCACCAAAATACACCATTAAAAAAGTCAAAATGTAAGCCTTACACTTGGAGAAAACATTAAGATACATGTATCTGACAGAATATGGGAAAAAAATCTATAAATCAATAATAAAAATACAGGCCAATGTTTTAAATGGGTAAAACATTTGAACAGATACCTGACAAAGGAAAATATCCAAATTATTAATAAGAACATTAAAAGGTTCTTGAACTTCATTGACAGGAAAATTCAAACTATAATATGATACTATTTCACACTCACTATTATAGCTAAAATCAAAAAGGCCCACAACACCAAGTATTGGTAAGAACAGGGAGTAAGTGGAGACTGATTAGTTGCAAATAAGAAATTAAAATGGCAAAGGCACTTTGAAAAACTGTTTGGCACTTTCTTATATTGTTGAATATACATCAACTCTATAGGCAAGGCATTTATCTTATGTTGCCAAAAATTAAAAACCCGAAAATGTTTATCAATAGGAATATGAATAAACAAATGAAATACTAAGAACATAAATGAATTTCAAACCCAATATATTGATCAAAAAATCCAGACACAAAGGAGTAGATACTATATAATTTCATTTATGCAGTACAAGAGCAGGTAAAACTTAAGTATACTAAGAGAAGGCAGAATAGTGATTTTCTATGGCACACTAGAAAATTTTCAGGATGGAAATGCTCTACCTAGACTGAAATGCTTGTTACATAAGCATATACATTTGTCAAACTCTACATATTGTACATTTATCATTGTCTTGTACAGAGATTTCACTTCAATAAGAAGAAAATTATCTTCCTGCAAGGAGCGTCCTTTAGTTGATTCCACCCAACTCTCAATGGGCAACCTGAAATTATCAGTTACTAGTTCAATTTGCAGCTCTGCTAGAATTTAAAATTAAGCTTTTGTGTAGTTTATATATGTTTTCTCATGTATGAAATTACATAATTGGAGCACATGGCTTTATGGTATAACTTGGGCAGATGTAAAATTTTACATGTCTACACTTATTTTGATTCAAAAGTTGAAAAACCCAGGTCATCTTTTGATTGAAAAATTGAATTGAAAGTTCCTACAGTGTCAGGGTCTATCATATATATACTTTTAAATATCCATAATACTTCTCCCAAATAAGGTTTTTCTAAGAAAATCAGTAATGAAATTGGATTACAGTAGATTCGGCATTTTCATCTGCCTTTTACAAAGCATCAAGATGGTGTCAACAAGAGAAATAACAAGGGTAAAAAGAAATATATCCATCAAGAATGACAAACCCAAATTGGTGTCTGTCACTAATAAATAAGGTCTGGGCTGGAGGAAACAAGCATGAGAACAAGTCAGGGATGGAAAACCAGGTTTTAAATCGGATATAGTGTAACAACTACCACTTTAATGAAAGATATTTTTCCAAGATGTTGTTGATTTCAGAGAAGATTTAGAAATATTCCAAAAGTATCTTTTTAACACTGGTATCAAGTCCTGAAGGTTTCTGAGGCATGCCTGATCAAAGTGTGTATCTCTGCAAATGTTTGCCTGCCCAAAACCAATTCAGCATAATGTTAATTCTATGAGATTCAGTGTGATCCTAAATTGTAATTTGGCATAAGTTTAATTTCAATTACTGTATTCAGGACAGCATAAATGATCCTATTTACACATTTAATTCAAGTGTACATAATACATGTAGAAAAAAATAAAATTTGATAGAGGAAATAAATTATCTTATGTTTAAACACAAAATTGAACAGGATCCTCATATTTTGAAAGCTGGGATTTTTTTGGGGGGTTTTTTTTTTTGGGTTTTTTTTTTTTTTTGGTTTTTTTTTTGGTTCTAGGTATATCCTGGTTGCTTTTTAGTGAGAAAAGGCAATCTATCTGCACATCTCCTATATATTTGTAGAGCTCCATTAACTGTATGCCTAGAATCATTTTGATACATTTTGATATAGAACACTTAAAGAAGGAAAAGGAGGATTTTTGCTTTATTTTAACTTGGAAACTATTCCTAAGATATTGGTATGACTTTTCTAAATAAGTTCTAATTAGAGTTCTTCCTTACCACTTTGGATGTTCTTGTAATTAGTAGGGTCTGCCTTCAACCAACTAATGAAGAAAGTATGAAAGCTCTTTAATGTTCCCAGCCTCCCAAGCCTGCTATCTCCTTGTGATCCCTTTCCTTTTTCCAAATGAATTGCTTTCTCCTTTTCAGGAATTCAAAATTTTTCTACTACTTCCTGGTATTAAAATACAATAAAAAATCTTCAGTAAAATACAAAGGAATAAAGCATACACCATCCAAGAAGATGTATCATACAATTCTCTATCTCATTACCCTGCCACATCCTTCTCCCCAGCACATTTCTGTTTATTGCATACTTCTCACATTGTTTTATCTTTCAACTGTTTGTGCTAGTATATACAATGGAAATTAACTTTTGGATATTAAATCTGTGCGCAGAAAATTTGCTATATTCATATATTAATTGTAATAGTTTATCTGTAGATTTTTAACTATGTATGCATTCATAGTGTCTGAATAATGAATTTTATTTCTTCCTTTTCAATCTTTGTAGCAACAGTTTTTCTTTGCCTTATTGTACCACCCCCAATCCTCTAGTAAAATGTTGAGTAGAAGTGCTGATTGACATGCTTGTTTCATTCCTGTTCTCATGAAAAATCTTCCCTTTACCTTTACATGGATAGCCTTTATCATATTAAGTATAGAGAAGTCTGTGACATCACAAGCTTAGCCAAGATAACTTTCAATAAGAGTAACTTTTAATAATAATCATACTGTCTCTAGCTTAGGAAAGAGGCTATCTGCCTAATTTTTCAAACATTAGATAAAGTTCTGAAAACTGTAAATCATCTTTTAATATATCTTTTATTATAGTCCAATGTGTCTGAGACATCACTTTTATTTCTAAATCAATTCCATTCAAACTTCTTGGCTAAAAGTATTGGGAGAGACTTGCCTTGATTTGTCAGTCCATCATAGGATGGAAAATCACTTCTTTTTCTGTTAAAAAGGTAGCAAGCTCTTCTCCAGAGGTGTGTATCACTAAATAAGTCTAATGACACTTTGTAAATCAGCCAAATACTGTGAACTGACAATAAAATTATCTGAATATGAAATAGCCTATGCTTTACTAAGGAAATAAAATGACTAAGGAAATGGCATATAAGAAAATAATAATGTGTAGCCATATTCTCTTGAAACAATGGTGTAATGATAGGATCATTTCTCCAACTTTTATGTCCTACCACAGGCAATGTCCTATCAGCTTTCATCTTTCTCATTACTGGATGTGAATGAAGGAACCGAGTCATCAATGTACTTTTGTTCACGTCAGTAACCAGAGTAATTCAGAGTGCTCCAAAAGACAATCATAAATACTTAATATATTCTTTCTTTACAATTTTTATTTAAAGCTATAGCATGGAAATTTGGCCTATAATAGTCATGAAAAAAATAATTACTCTCTCCAGGGCTCTATGTCAATTTTCCATCTAAATATGAATTTTTATTAATGTTCATTATAATTTCACATAAGCATGAAGAAACTAACATTTTATTGCAATTGTCAAGGGAGAGAAAGTAAAAGATCGTGTCTTATTCCAAATGACCTAATCGGTACTATGAGGAAAAAGTCATTTTCTAAAACTATGCACTTATTCTCCAGCTTCCAAATTCATGACCTGGAAGCACAGGTACTCAATAAAGGCTGAATTATAATGATGATGTTACATGTCAAAGAAAAGTTACTGAATTAAAGATATATACACAAAAATGTGGGTGGGTGTGTGTGGCTTATATAAGAATATTTTATTAGATGTAGGCTCTAAATAGTCAGATGAGATCTTGTCTAAGAGGAAAAGCTCATATTTTTACTTATTTTATTCACAATACAGTTTCTTTGATAAAAATCTCTATCAAAATCATCTACCATGATGGAATACATTCATAGTCAGAGCAGACTTTCAGGCTAAAAAAAATGCAGTACTAACAAACATTTTCACTAATAGGTTGAATCTAAGGAATATATTTAGTTTCTGAATGAAAATGGCTTATTTAGCAAATGCTTGCCAGCAGGTGCCCAAGTCAACTCATAAATAATGGAGTTGAAAATAAAAACTAATTTTTTGAACCCAAGTTCAAATTAAATGCATTAAATTACTCAGTCTTTGCCAAAATCCTGACTTCTTGAAAACACAATGAAATCAATTTACTTAAATAAAGAAAGAAAATAACATATTTATTTATAGTCACTGTTTTGAATCCACTCCTCCCAGGCCACTCCTAATTTTAGAGGGTAAAAGTCAATAGCAGTTTCAGGGACTTTTCTATTCACAGTGATAATAAAAGAATGGACCTGGGGCACAATGGCTATCTGTACTGCTGCTGTTACAGACAGTGCAGTCAAACTCTCTTAATTCTTACCCTACTGCTAAGAAGTCAAGTCCCAGTTTACTTAGAATTTGACAAGGCCACCATCACTCTACCTCCAACTTTCTTAACTATCTCTCACTCTTTTAACTATCACTTCTACCCCCAGCCCCACCACCCAACTTATGGTTTCTCATAGATTCACAGAAAGCAAAATTTGTGTTTTCAACTACCTGTGAGTCAACACCTAAATAGGAACTTTGTAATTTCACCAAAAGGATGCTTTCTATGATAACTTTATTTCTATCAGTTATTAAAAAAAAAAAAAAAAAAGAGTCTGGGATGAAAACAACAGAACAATAGACTACTTCATTTGTGGACACCAAAATTTGATTTTCAACCATTTCCATGTGTCTCAAGATTTAAAACAAAAAAATTGCAACCATAGAAAGTACAAAAGCCAATCTTACTCTGAGGGCTTATGAAAACAGGCAGCAAGCCAAAGTTAGCTATCAGGCTTCAATTTGCCAAACTCTGCTCCAGAGAACAGACTGGAGATAAACAAGTGATGAGTCAGATAATTCATCTAAAAGACTACCACAGAAATCCACATAACAGATAATGGTGGCTTGAACTCGTGTTTTGCTGTAGGGATAGAGACAAGTAAATGAAATTTGGATATATTTCAGATAAAACCAATAAGACGTGGTAATGTGTTAACTATCAGTACACCATATTCTGCACTCTTTCTGGTGAAGATTAATATTTGGAAATAAGACAAAATTTCTTAGAACACTAAAGAATTTTAAGTATTTTGTTTTATTTTGTTTGCAAATTACCCATGATACCTCTGGGCTTGAAACTAGGGCCATGTTTCTTTTCTTTTTTTTTTTTCTCTATTTTAAAATTTATTAGAGCTAAATAAATATGTCAATTTTTAAACAATTGACATATTTATAAGACAAAACATACTAAATTTATAAACATGGTTTAAAATCTTTCCATGAGTTTCATAAACTAAATTTGTAAATAGAATCAGACATTAATTAAAATCCCACTCTAAGGTCCCCTTTTGCACAGAAAATATTGTTCAGAGCTACTTTGATTTTTACAATTTAATCTTCAATCTGTTAAAAATTTTAAAATCTAGGTATCTTTTAGGTTCAATTTGCAGATATGATTAGTCTTTATAAATATAACACATGTTACAGCCATCTTTTCTGTTATAAACCATATAGAGTTGGGATTAGTATTAGAGAGAGTAGGCTGGGTTGGGGAAGGTCTCATAAGGAAGACGTCATTTGGGTCTGGAAGGCTCAGAGGTATTTGTCTGTCAGAGAAGGACAAGGGAAAGCCTTGGAGTTAGAGAAAATAGGCTAAGAAAACGTGTTGAATTATAAGAATATGCCACATTGGGGAATTTTCTAGTCCTGCAAGGGGAAGAACTATAAAAGAATGAGATATGAAAGAGAGTATTGAACTTGATTATAGAGTGCTTTCTTTAAAGCCATGCCAAGACATTTGTATAGTTCTCTTAGTTTAAGTCAAGTTTAAAGTGTGGAGATACACTAAATACAAATAAGGAAAGAAAAACTCTTCCTTCCCTAACTATCTACTCTGGTAAGCTAAAAATTCATAAAGCTCATAGCCTGCCTGAAAGCAATAATAAAATAGACCAAAAAACACTGATAAGACCTTATTATAACCACGCTAGCAGTTAGGACCTTATTTCATGGGATGAAAATGCAGCATTACAGCTTTCCCAGAACAATTTATAATGCTGCTCTTTTTAATTCCATTTAATGCTTTTCTGGCTATTTCAAAAAATGAACTAGCTGATCGATTCATGATACCAGTTGTCATAATTTGTAATATCAACATATTGGTTCTGCATAAAACACCCCCCTCCCACCCAAACTGAGCAGAGGAATTCATACTGAGGAGTCATGGAAAATATGAGAGATGTGAACCAGTGCATTGCATTCAGCTGTGCACTTTTTCACAATGTCTTGATATTGACCAAGAAGATCTCACCTGGTAGTCCTCTCACCCTTACAGCAGTTTCTGTTCAGAGCGTTTGGATATATAGGAGCCTACGCTTATGCATTTGGCCCCAGAGATTCTGCTAAAAACTACACACCCCATTGCTCAAAGAACAGTGACTAAACATCAAAGACAAAAAAAATAACTTTGAACTTACAGATACCTGTGCTACGGATAAAGAATTCTGACCATGCCATAACTGCTCAAAGAGCATAGAAATTACTCTCAAAAGAATCAAAATTTAAGTAGATAGATAACGACAATACTAACCGTAAAATTAAGTAATCCTAGCAATGAATAAGAACAGAATATAGCATATAGGATAGTATCATGTGTCCTAAACATAGAAATAAGTTCAGGGTAGCATATGTAATCTCAGCACTTGGAATAAATCTCTGGACGGGAAGTCTTAATACTGTTCCTTTTGAGCTTTCTATGTGTTGTCCCATTCAGGGTTAACACTCAAATTTTTAAAATCTAGAAACACACCTCTCTTCTCATATACATACACACAAATAAATCCCTTCAATATTTAGTTGTCCTTCATATAGACTATGAAATTTAAAACAGACATTTATCAGCAAGAAAGATGGAAAAACAGTGTGTGTTCAAGTCATGAACAAGCATTCTCAATTTTATTGTCCCTAAATGTCAAGCAGAGGGACTAATTGGAAAGGAATGACCAGTGATGATGCAAAGAAGCCAGGGTGATTTGTGGGGCACAGAAAGATGAGCACAGCTCTGTCAAATAAATTATTTAGGGAGTGAAGTGTTAACAATTTCATGCTCAGAAAAGGAGTATTTTGACCATTGAGAGAAGGGAGAAAAATTTGAAATCTAGAAATAAAAATAAATTTCTAGGTTTCACCTTGGTCATATACACTCCAAATTCTAACTACAAAGGCCAATATATGCATTTTTATAATGTCCTGTATTTTCAAATATTGCTTTCTGTTATGCTCTTCCGACGCATATTTTTAAACATGGTTTAAAATCCATGGTAAACTTCTCCTCCTTTTTGTATGTTTTGTTTTTCAACACGTTATAATGATTTGCAACAAAATAAAGGCTTGTTTTCCGGAGTATAAATTCAGTATCAAATAAGTATGTACCTATTCCAAAACTATGTTCCATGAAGCTATAAATTGGATCTTAATATATTATATGGATTACATACAAGAGTTTCAAGGCATACTAGAGTAGTGATTCTCAGCTGATGGGACAGTTAGGGAAGAGCAATAATATTCTCTAGCAAAGGAGATTTTCCAAACATGTGAGTGTACACACACAAACACACATACATGAAATTAGGGAACATACCCTCACTGTCAGTCCTTTCAAGTCTACTGACTAAGCACCTCCAGGGCAAGGTAATTCCTCCTTTTTATGAACGGCTTTAGTAATTACTGAAAGAATTACGTTATATACTCATATGCCCCTTTTTCAAGGATCACTATTGGCACTATTTCTATATTATGGGTCTACTTGGAATGCGATTATTCTTTCTTTCACATGACTGCACCAGAAATTTTACGAGAACAAAGTGCAACAACTGCCAATTCCATCCAGTTTATTCTTTAAATATGTTAAAGGACATCAAATTATTTCTCAAAGAAGCATGGAAAATAACTTTTGAGATCTGCGTCAGTCAGAGATCAGCCAAAGCAGCAGCAGATTGATCGATCTATCTACCTACCTATATACATATAGGTATATGTATATAGGTAGCATATATATATATATATATATATATATATATATATATATATATGTCTGTATATATGTGTATGTATCTATAGATTTAAAGAGAGATTTGACCTTATGTAATTATGGAAGCTGGTAACACAGTGCCTGCGAGGCTCATACATCTATATTTGATGGAGGAGTCTGAAGTATACATATAAGGTAGTAAGAAAGCAAAGACAGACCTTAAGTAAGGGAATAAATAACTCACTCTGTGAGGATGTCTTGGAGTCCACAAAGATGTACTGGAATGTCTATTGGTGTCTTGTGATCTCAAAGTTTTCAACTTCGATGATGGGTTGATCTTCACGGGAAGTTGGCATCTTTCATCATGTTGCTAACCATGGACCTGGCCTAGAAATCAGAGGAGCTGAAAGAGGAGATCCAGCAGGAGCTGAAGGAGCTTGGTCCAGCTGCTGCCCATGCCAACAAGGTAAGCCAGCAGATAAGTCTCAATGCAGCTTATGGCTGGTGCTTCACTTCCACCAGCCAAACCTCTCCCAAAATGTCTAGTGGCCCATACTGACCAGAAACGTTCTGGAAAGGGAGCTGTCGGAAAATAGTTCCAGCTGAGCAAGACTGAAACAATACAAACCTATCATATTGTTTAGCCATTTTTATCATTAAATAAAAGCATACATTCCTCACACTGAAATAATTATGCATCTATCTTCTTGCTGATTTTTACAAAAGGAATAAAAATTATTTCATGGATCTTGAATGCTGCTTATTCCACAAATGGTCCCTGTGTACAGTATGCGTGTCCCCAAGTCAAAGAGTAGCATAAGGGACAAGGAGAGCTAGAGGAGACCATGAAGATCATATATTCATTTTACTATGTCTGTTTTATAGTTAAAGAAACAAACTCAGCAAGGTTAGTGGGTTGAATCAGATACACAGTCCTTCTCAGGCAAGAGAAATCTTCTCTTCTAGCTAGAGCTAGAAGCCATATCTCCTTTCCATCAGTCTGGTGTTTTTATATGTAATTCATATATTTGTGTAATTTATAAACAAGAAATGTAAAAATAATACTATTGATCAATATTGTTATTATTCACACTGCCATTTTTCTTTTCCTTTCACTTGGGAGAAAGCAGAGGTTGAATTTTAAGATTGCCTTTACACAGTCTCCAAATCTACTATGATTCTCCTAACTTCCTCTATAATAGCTTCTTCTTCAAGGCTTCACAAGTTTGTTTTCTGTGTATTTCATTTCTACAGTTATTTGAATTTATCAGCTAAATTGATGCATGCATTTCTGTTTTTAAATCCATACTAAGAACGAATTAGAGTCAACAAAAGCAGTATGCTTTATTGTTTATCTACAGAGTTTCTACTTTCTCAATCAGATAGAAGTTCAGCTTTTTATTGATTTAGGCATAAAATTAAATTGGAAAGCAATACACACCTTAATTAAGTGATCTACAGTCATTCTCTTGTATAAACTATTTCAGCACCAACAGTGTTTTCTGCTGTATAAGCTGCATCACCATCCTTATTCAATGTAGTCTTGACTGAAGAACTATCTAAACTTGATAATTAATGCGGAGAGACATAAATGTGTGAGTAAATAAGATAACATCTAGGAGAGAGGATAAATCCTATATGCAAAACAAATTATAACCAATATGCTTTTGTTATAATAACATAAGAAGATTCTTATCAGTGTTTGCTGTTTTGTTTCCAAATCCATTCTTGTCCCTGTCTACCAACATTTAAAAAATTAGTTGATATTGTGCTGCAATTGCAAAGGTGAAATGAATAGATTAGGAGTTGCACAGCTGTTTACAGTTTTGGTTTATAGCTCTGGGACATCCCATTCTGGAGACATTCCGTTCCAGTTCATTTTGACAGTAATTAGAAGTACCCCCATAATGAGGAGTTTGCTGTTGGAAACAACTTCATTAATTTGGGTGATTTTATTGGTTTCCTTTAGGGTGAGGAACTAGCACTGATAGTTGTAATTTAATAGGAAAATTACTGAAGCAAGAAAGATTCCACTGAATCTTAAATGAGGCATTAGACAGAAGTTTCCTTTCCAAATAATGAAATATAAGAGTACTGCCTTTACCTTTCAAATTCCTATGTAAATGCATATAAATTAGCATGAAAGGGCTATTTGAATTAAAAGCCTAAATATTGCTTAAATGAAACACTGAGTTCTCATACCAAAAAATACAGCTAAAATAGACATAAATTGAAAATGCATGTGTCCATGTAAGGCATTTTTCTTCACACTTTATTTAAAGTTAGGTAGAGTCAACACAGTTGGCCTTCATGGAAGGAATTTATTTTCCTTTGGATAAAGAGGTTAATTCACTTTTCTAATCTTGTTCTTTTATCTTGTTTCCATCCTATCCCCTCCTGTTTTCCCCCTCACATGTCATCTCCCTAAGTAGCAGCATTTTTTTTTTGTCACAAGAAGGATTAATGGGACAATATTATCACCTCTGGTACACACATGAATCTCTATTTACAGAACACTTTATAATCATTTAGGCATCCTTCCTCCCACTTCCAATGAAATTTGACTCAGCATTACTTTCAGTATTTTAGAGATGACAAAATAGAAATTTATGCAAGATTTCAAAGCGGATTAGCAACAGATTAGTAATCTGAGATGTAAGTGTCTATCCTTCTTCTTGGAGACTGTATTTTGACACCTCCATCATTTGGAAGTAATGATCTTTTACCATAAAAAATGTGTTAATATTTCAAAATGTGTGGAATTTATAATGCCTGGGTGCTAAAACAAAGAAGCAAATATAAGATAAAATGTATATTTTGGCTTCAAGCTGATTGTTCAGATACAAAATGATAGTCTTCTCATGTCTGGGCATACATATGCCTCAAAATCTATGAATTGTAAATCCACAGAGTAGCAACTATGTCTGTCATGATGACTTCTGCAGCCCAAATACAATGACTTTTATAGCTCGAATACATAACACAGTGCTTGACAATGGGGAATTTTCCATTAAAAACTGGTTGAATAAATGTCAGGCCAAAAAATAATAAATAAAACAAAAAATGGTCTACTCTACTGACCTTTAGAAACTAAAGCTTCTCTCACATTGTTGAAAAATTTGATGTCTATGAACATTCTTCCCACTTTGTTTCTACAAATAACTTCTCTTTATGCCAACCAATTTTCATCTTCTCCATCCCACCCCACTTATCTATCCAGCAGAGATGAAAAATAACAGACTCTCTCTCAACGACTCTTTTTCATTTCTATTAGGTGATTTCTCACTTTTGAATTTCTCAGGTCTTGGGTTAACGAGCATCGCCCACAATAGGTGGGAATCCAAGGAAAACATTTTAAATTGAGCGACTTAAATTTGAAAAAAAGAAAACATAGGGAAAAGAGTAGGTATTGGGAGGGAACTAAAACCCTCCCTAAAGAAGTGGGTGGATGCATGTTCTCACTTATAAGTGGGAGCTGAACAATGGGAACCCATGGACACAGAGAAGGGAACAACACACAGTGG
Organism: Macaca nemestrina; assembly: GCF_043159975.1. Taxonomy (NCBI): domain Eukaryota; kingdom Metazoa; phylum Chordata; class Mammalia; order Primates; family Cercopithecidae; genus Macaca; species Macaca nemestrina. The sequence continues at coordinate 96,563,548 of NC_092136.1, read as the reverse complement.
GGCCTGTCAGAGGAGTTGGGGAGGGAGAGCATCAGGATAAATAGCTAATACATGTGGGGCTTAATACCTAGGTGATGGGTTGATAAGCGCAGCAAACCGCCATGGCACAAGCTTACCTATAGAACAACCTGCATGTCCTGTACACGTATCCCAGAATGTCAAATAAATTAAAAAAAAAAAAAAAGTGGGTGGAGATTTGCAGTCATGCAAAAAACTAAAGAGAGGAGAATAGAAAGAAAGAATTGGAGGTCAATCAGGAGAAGATACAATTTGTGAAGATATTAATTCCTTTAATATTTCCTCCATGAAAGGCTGGGTGAAGGATTATGTTTTCTGTAACTTCAACTATTTAATGCCATATTCTAAACCTCTTTGAAATTGGCATGTCTTCAGTAAAGACTTCATACAATTTCAAATACTTTTACACAACCTATTACAATAGTTCCAACATGCTCAAAGGAGGAAGATTGTAAATGGGAAAGAAAGACTTGCCTACCCCCAAGTCTGCAATTGCCTCAATGGAAAAAGGATATCATCCTCAAAATTAGACTCAGAAACAAGTGTTAGTCAACACCCTGGAAAAGACAGTCCTCAAAATAACTGGAAGAATTTCTCCAGCATGTACAACTCAAAAGAACTAATAGATATGCCTAGTTATAACTTTAAAAAAATGACATCCCCCACCTCTGTGAAAATGGTGGCACTGTGTAGACCACGTGAAGGAAGAAAGTTCCAAGTCTGAGGACAGAAGAGCAAAGAGAATCCACCTGTGGTATTCTACATATTCACAAAATAGGAGATTGTGTATGCAGTGAAAATAGTAATAACAAGCTCACCTCAGTATGTAATTTAACATGGTCTGATGTAAACTAAGAATATGTTTATTAAAAAAATAGGCAATTGTGTGCAATAAATGGCTCACAGTAACTTCATGTGGCTGTTGAATAATATAATTCTACCCTTATTTGCTAAACCACTAAAAGTTAGGTAGTAAATGCGTAATTCATTGTCACATCAGACATTACAGAGCATGAACCTAAAATAAGTGCCGGACAAATTCAGACATTGTGAAATCATATTTCAAAGGGGCAACATGGTAGGCCTGTGTACTTATACATGCATAAGAATCCGAGAAGTTTAATAAAAAAGAAATACTAAAACTTTTCCTTTCCTCAGTCATTCCTCAGATTAACCAATAATTCCAAAATTCCTTCCAATTCCATAGATGAAATAGACTAGTCAGTTATTGCTACAATAATGTAGCATAATGAATTAACCCTGAAACATACTAACATAGAATAACTGCACATTTATTTCTTATGCACAAGTCTACAGGTCAGCTGGAGTTTGGTTGTTCTAAACTGAACATAGAGGGCTTGTTTCCAAGCTGTGAATTGGGTCCAGATCGGCTCCATGTGTCTGTCATCTTCACTTGACAAGCGGTGACCTGAGTCATATTCTTCTTATGGTAAAGATCAGGAGCTCAAGACAACAAGCCCAGCCTTGAAAGCCCCTTTAAGTTCCCATCCATGTTTCATTTCCTAACATGTCATTGAACAAAGCAAGTGACATGACCAAGACCAATATCAATGTGGAAGAGAAGTATATGCCTTCCATAAAGTGAACTTTTGCTGATTAATAACTTGATATACAAAAGTGAGGGAAGAATTTACTGTGGTGGAAAAACCCATGTTTCTAGCTAAATAACTGAGGACGCATGGAACTGTAGTGAAAAGAAGCATCTTTGAAAATGTCAGAGAGCAATTGTACTCAAAATAGGCCTATCTCACTTCAGAAACATCCAAGAACATTTAGAGTAAAGGTTATAACAAAGAGTAAGTAAAATAAAAGTTGGGCTAATTCAATGCATATGCAGTGAGCACACTAGTATGTGTCAAGCACTGCACCAGGCCCTGAGGAAAGAAAAAATGCACAGAAACTTCTGTAGGAAACTGAGAACCCAAGGGAACAGTGAATTGTGATTTCAGATCTGGGGCCTAAAGGGGCAAATAACATGTCTCAAAGAGTAGACAAGATCTAATGGCAGCATCAACATTAATTCTACATGACTCTCACAGCAGAATCAGGAGTCAAGGATGCACACTTTTGCAATAGTATAGGTGTGAGACTATGGAAGGACATGGAAGATGGCTTTTGTTACTGTAAGAAGCTCCCACACACAAGGCTTTGAGCCACCAAGAAAGATTTGAAGAGGCTACAGTTCCAGGAATTTGTGGTTGCATGAGGCCCTATTTCCCTTCCCACTGGGGAACAATGACAATACCTGTTGTTTATTTAATTTATATCCAAAAAATATTTCTAATAATTGACTTGAAAAAGATTTCAGGACAGCTTTATTAGGATAAAACTAGAAGAGAATGTTTACCATAAACATTTAAGCAACATATAATCATTAAGCAATTTTCCTAGGCATAGCATGAGTTTGCTGTGCTAAACCAAAGGCTCATTTCCTGGATCCTATGTAATATTGCCTTTATCATTGTCACCATCATCATCACTACTGACATTTTCAAAGTACCAGAAACTGTATAAAGTACCTGACCTATGTTACCTCATTAAATTCTGAGACAACCATATGAAAACAGGTATTACTTTTATTTTATGAAGGAGCTGTGTCTCAAAGTAACTTGTCTGAGATTATACAGCTGATAATGGGAAGTCATACTTTAAACTCAGGTTTAGTCTGATAACCAAAACATAAGGTTTTAATATTTATTAGATATTTTGTGAATATATATGATACAATTTTGTTTGGTATTGCTTGGATCTTGTTGTTTGACCAAGGCATCAGATCGAGCTTTGACTGAATCTGCACCACACTTCAGTCGGGGGAGTGAGAATTAATGTACTCTCTTAATTTAACATCTGATACTAACAGAGGTTTTTAAGACTATTAAATGGACAGTGAATCCATTTAAAACAATAACTGCTGCTTTTCACTGATCAAAGAATATGTTGTGATGATTTATACAGGTGTCATGATGTGTTTTAGTGTACAATAAAAGTCAAATCAATATTCTATTGAACAGCTCATTTTGATGGCTACCTCAATAATATGAATTTCTCAGCCCCTTAAATGGATATAAAATACCAGAATAAACTGAAATAGGCCAAAACTCTAACATACAAAAAAATAAAGAAATTATAACCAAATAATATGAAACAGAGATTCTACAAGGTAGGATTTTTGCTATTTTAATAGTAAAGCTAAGCTGGAAAAGGAAAAAAAAAAAAAAGCTCAGAAGAATGATCTTTGATTTTTGACCAGAAGAAGAAAATAAGAGAAATATGCAGGTCTCCTTTTGGCAAATTCTTTGAGCCTTGCAAGTACACACAAAATGTGATAATTCATGTCCAACATGAAAAGAACTTGTTCCAGTTGCAGAATTTTAATTGTTTTACTCAGGCAGCAAATAATTAACATCTTTACTCCAAAAATACAATGAGTAAATTACCAAAAAAATTTTTTTAATTACACATTAAATCAATTTTTAATGCTTACAGAGATTTCAGGAATAAAATATACTCATAATTCTGCTATTTGCCACTTGTCTTCTTTTTCTTTACCATTCCTTTCTTAGCCAACCTCTCATCACCATAGACATAACTGTTACTTGAACTTCTGATCCATTTTTTCACACTTATCTTTCCAGTAAACATATTTTTCTGAGTTTAACCCTCAGGTATGCACTTCCTGGTGTCTCCACCAGGAACAATTTTCTCTTTTTATTGTTTTTTGTTTTCTTGTTTTTTGGGACAGGGTCTCACTCTGTCGCCCAGGCTGGAGTGCAGTGGTACAATCGCAAATCATTGCAACCTCAACCTCCTGGACTCAAGCAATCCTCCTACCTCAGCCTCCTGAGTAGCTGGTACTATAAGTACATGCTACTATGCCTGGCTAATTTAAAAAAAAAAAAAAAAAAAAGGTGCAGAAACAGGGTCTCACTACATTGCCCAGGCTGTTTTCAAACTCCTGGGCTCAAGTGATCCTCCCACCTCGGCCTCCCAAAGTGCTGGAATTACAGGCATGAGCCACCATGCCCCCTCTTTTTCCATTTTTAAGCTCTACTTCACTCTCTGTGTTGGAATTCTTTGCTCTGACTACAGATGGATTTCATTTATGCAGCTACTGAAGATGGTCATCAGTAGTTCTTAATTTCCATTATTTATATTAACAAAAGGTAATAGAGGTTTATTTTATAATTAGTATCAGTCTGCCTGGGCCAGTGCTCACATTTTGGACTAATCACTATTGCCAAAGACACAGAACAGTATCTCTGGCCAATCTTAGGATCCATGCCTGGTGAGGGGAGAGGACATATAACATTAACTGACAATCTCATTATACTTATGGAACGGGGTTTATCAGATTCCCCACAAAAGAAATGCTTAGTTTACAAAAACCCATGTTTCCTCACTACATTCCACCTTAAGCTGCCAAGCATCTATGTGCATTCCTTCCTATAGAGAATATTACTGTTTATAAAAATAAACTATCACTCACAAAAAGAAATAGCAACTAAAGGGTGACAACACCAACTCTCATCCATTACTGCATCAAACGAAGTCCTAGCATCACTTATGTGTGTAATTTATTTTTCCCCTCCTGAGTTTGAGCTCAGCTGAGAGATAGACAAAGGAGTCAGATAGATATCAAAATAAACATTATTGCTAATTAAAATCAAATTAGGAAATGTAGCTTTAGCCCTGAGTCAAGGACTTGCTATTACTTCTCTCCTGAATTAATCAGAATTATTCAGAGTCCCAGGGTGGGGCAGACAGCAGCAGGCCTTCCCTGGCAGGTACAGGGCTTGTTTTCAGCTTACCATATGGCCAAGAACCAACTGAAACAGATGTTCTCCAAAATCAAAAACATCCTATAGAGAACAGAGGGAAGAAGACAAGCCCTGCATGCTCAGTTTCTTCAATTAATCTCATTTTCATAAGTTGGTTCTTCTGCCAATGGAGGAAGCCCATGATTGAGGAGACAGAAAAACCAGGTATGTTTTACTCTAATGACAGTTCTCCACACGGAAATATGGAAATGAGAATAAAATCATTTCATCCTGAATAGTAAAGAACAGATATCTCTCTTCCGAGAGCATCAACCTATGATTAAATGGTATCTGGAAATCAAAAGTAAAGGGAAATTATAAAAGAGGATATCAAGTGGTGGTAGGTTGTTATATGGTAACAGATAACCTGAAAATCTCAGTGGCTTACAAGAGCTTTTGGTTTATTTTTTGCACCCTCGAATTTCCATCAGTGGTCATCTAGGGAGTATGGGGTTGTTCTGTTCCCTGTCATTGCCATGGCTATGGGGCCCTAAGAATTACCTTATATACCTTATATGTTGAACTTTCATAGGCTCTTGTTCTCCCAAATAAGGATTTCTCTGTATTCTGACTCTATTAAAAGCATGTCAGCCCATCAGTCTGTTGAATTTCTTGCAATGACATTAGCTAATAATTAAAACCATAAATCTTGGAGGATCCTGACCTTAGCAAGAAGCCATAACCTTCTGCTCATAATCCTAGGTTTTAGGATAACTACTTCTATCTTGACTTTCCACAAAATGTTGCTGTGTTGAGGCAGACACAATCTGCTCCTTTGTTCCAAATTGCATCCTGGTGAATGGTGCTTTATCATGAGAGTGATTATAAACTGTACCATGCAATGAGTACACAGAAGAAGGTAGGAGCAGAAGTCTCTGTGAAAGATTCTTCAATTTATTTAGCTCTTTCTGAGTCCCATTCTTATTTCCTATTGTGGTTTCCATTTTCTATTTATTTGCATCAGCTTCTGAGTGCTAGAGAGAATTTAAATTTTGTGAATTTTGGGGGCTTGTGATATATGACCTGCAGTAGTCTGAAATCACTGGTCACTTGCAGATAAGGCTTCTCTTTATAAAAGTTAAATGCTTCATCACTCTGTTTGTTTGTTTGTTTTGAGACAGTCTTGTTCTGTCACCCAGGCTGGAGTGCACTGGCATGATCTTGGCTCAATGCAGCCTCCTCCGCCCAGGTTTAAGCGATTCTCATGCCTCAGCCTCCTGAGTAGATGGGAGTACAGGAGTGCACCACCACACCACACCTGGCTAATTTTTCTATTTTTAGTAGAGATGCGGTTTCTCCATGTTGGCTAGGCTGGTCTGGAATTCCTGGCCTCAAGTAATCCGCCTGCCTCAGCCTCCCAAAGTGCTGGGATTACAGGTGTGAACCACTGCACCAGGACACTTCTTCACTCTTCTTTCAAGCGGCTCAATTGTACTAAAGCTTGTTTATTTCTTAGTGGAACTTACCCAAACTTTCACGAATTTGCCCAAACATGCTAGCAGCTTGAGGATTTTGTAACATATACTTCAGATCTCTGGTCTCTGTAAGTCTAATTTCAAAATATGACAGATGACTGTTAATCCAAAGAAGCAAAGTTTCCAAACTGAGAGCAGCAGGATGCCATCCTCATTGTTCATAATCCCGGCTCAATTCAGCCGGTTCTGTGTTTCAGATACTCTTACTTGCAACACCTTTACCTACCAATTTGTAAATTTATTTATAAGAGACAAAAACATAAGTCCAATGATCTAAATAATGAAGGGGGTTTTGCTTGTTTTCTATATTTGGAAATTCAGAGTATAGGCAAAACTGGATCTAATTGCTCAAAACCTACCAGGGCCTCTCCGTCTCTCCATCTCTCTCTCCTGGTATCACTTTTCTTGGTGTTGGCTTCATTCTCTATGCAGAATGGCTCCCTGTGAAGCTTAGAAAAATAGCCACCAGCAGCTTCAGTAGCTTCTTAAGACTAGCAGGTGAACGTCAATTATTGGGAATGGTATGGTACTCATTATCTTACAGTGGAAGGCAGAATACTGTCCCACCAAATATATCTGAATCACCAGAACTTATGAATATGTTACTCTGCAGAGCAAAGAGGACTTTGCAGATATGATTAAGATTAAGGACTATGATATGGGGAAATTAACCTGAATTACCTGAGTGGGCCCAATATAAATCAAATGAGCTCTAAAAGTAGAAGAGGAAGATAAATAAGTGGATCAAAGGGATGACAGCATGAGAAAGATATGATGTCCCTTTGCTCATTCTGAGTTACAGGGTGCTATGTGCAAAGACTAGAAAGAGGTCTGTTGAGTTAAGGGCAGCTCTCAACCGACAGCTAGCAAGGGAACAGAGAGTTCAATGTTACAATCAGATGAAATGGACTTCTGTTAAGATCTAAATGAGAAGGAAACAGATTCTCCCCTAGTCTTCATAAGAGAACACCTTAATTTTAGCTGAATGAGACTAATATTGGATTTGTCACCTACAGAATTGTAAAATAATAATTTTGTGTAGCTAAATTTGTGTTAAACACAAGCTGTGAAACTTCTGTAATTTGTTACAGCAGCAGTAGAGAATGAATACACTTGCTTAGATCACAAGCCCATTACGTGGGCACTTACTGTTTGCCATACAGATTGCCCGAGTCTGGATTACCTGCACCAGAAAGAGGAAGCATCTTATTACTGACAGTTTGACTAAAAGTACAAGGAATGGGAAAAGTAGAGAAGAAACAAAGCCCAAACAAAACCAGGAAATGTCTCCCCACTTGACTCTGTTTCTGTTGTCACTTAATCCAGTACCATATTTTACTGCTACTTTCACAGTGTTTCTTTTAAATATAGCTTTGCCTTTTCACCTCTACCAACAAACAACTGGTCTGCCTTTGTTAGCAGTGTTTTTGCTCTGGAGTATGTATATGTGTGTGTGTGGGGGTGTGTGTGTGTGTGTGTGTGTGTGTGTGTTTAGAAAAGGGGTGTCGGTATGTTGCCTAGGCTGAAGTACAGTAGCTATTCACAGGAGCAAGTATAGGGCAATACAGCCTCAAACTCCTGGGCTCAAGTGATTCCTCCCACCTCTCACCTCAGCCTCCCAAGTAGCTACACTACACACACATACCACCGTGCCTGGTTAATTAGCAATGTTTTTTTTAAAAGCATGAAAAGAATGGTCAAAAGACAGAGGATTGTTACACAGTATCTAATTTTGGTCCTAGTTTAATATGTAAAACAATCTTCATTTATAAATATTTTATCCATTTTCAGACACTATAGAATTAATAAACAAAGCAAAGCGTTCAAGGTAGAATAATCAATCTTGCTTAGAGTCTTAGATCATTCATATTTATGAAGAAAACACAGGCCTGCCGATACTAAAGCTCTTGTAGTAGATCAGCTTTGTCAGTGGTTAAACATTCAATAGTGTGCACCAACCATTTGCTATGCTTCATTCCTGGTGCACAGTTTACACAGCAAGGCTTAATAGAGTGATACAAATATACCAAGAGCTCAGCAGGCAGAGAAGATAAAGATAATGATGGTAATAATTATAAAAATCAAAATAGTCATGTCTGCTATATTGTTCCTTAGGTACAACTGCATTTCAAATTCTAAGAAACTTGAAGTCTTGCCTCACTGGAAAAATAAACAGCTATGGATTTCCAACCGGAGAACGTCAAAAGAATTATCATCACTAGTGCAGAACATTTTTATGTTGTCATAAAGCTAAAAGAAGTCAATTAGGTCTAGTACTTCATTAATGGTTTCCACAAATCACATTTATAGCCAACCCTATATTCGGTGTGATACTAAGAAATGCCATTTAGAAAGACAAGTTTTGACACCCTTATATTATGGTATTGTAGAAACTGGGGGGGTAATTAATTTTTACTTATACTGCAATGAATCCAAGCAAAACTCTAAAAGCCATTTGGCCAATTACTGACTCTTTAGGGCAATGAAGCCTTTGCAGAAAGCTTGAGTTCATATTAGTGGTATGATCAAAGCTTTAATGAAATTACTGCATAGTAGAAAATACTGGACTATTAAGAGAAAACTACAAAAATAAATGAGTGCCTAGTTCTGAATCTATGAAAAAACAAAAATGGGAGCCTTCTGGTTTTCTTTGATTGTCTATTAATTTCTCATGATACGGGGAAAAGCCCCATGTGGCATTCCTCTGACAAATTTCACTGAAGCATGTTTTCTCTTCTGCAAATTAGTAAAGTCCTGCATGTGATCTTCTTAATGGAACTTTGTATCCCACTGTTCTCTATTATTATTTTAAGGGGAGTAGGTGTTTTCTCATTCTCGAGAGTAATGACTGGACTAGCTGGAATTCTTTTACGGATACTGCAGTATATAACCCAATAGGTGTCAGGAAGAATTCATGCTGTGCTGCAGCTCCACAAGCATTCATCCACCACTAACGCTTGTGTTGCCATGTTGTAAAACTCACAATGATATTTAAATGGTACAGTAAACCAAGAATTCAGTGAAAGGCTTAACTTTCTATTCTTCCTGAGTAAACATTACTGACTTGGATATCACATAACTCTTCGATACAGGCATTTTAACAGTTAATTCACAGCCCCACCTTAATCAGTCATTTCTATTCTCATGCTTTCATTGAGAAATACAGGGGAAGTATAATTAAGAATGCAAAACAGTGAGAGTATGAATCCACTCACTTGAATTTTTTTATTAAAGCTTTAGGTTTCTCTTGGCTGTACTTTCAAAACAGATCCAGGATTTTACCGTTTTTCACAACCTGCTCAGATACACCTCAGGTACAAGCTGCCATCATCAATTACTCGGCTTGTTTCAGCGGCCTCCTAACAGATCCCATGCTTCTGCCCTGCTTCTCAACTCACTCTATTCTCAGCAGAGCAACCAGAGTGATGCTTTTAAAACTTAAATCAAATCATGTCTCTCTTTTTCCCAAATCATATGATGGCTTATTGTTTCACTGAGATAAGAAGCCAGTGTCCTTATCTGACCTGCAGGCTTCTACCTAATCCAGCCCATTTTAACCTCTGACCGTGGCCTCCTATCGCTGTCTTCTTCAATTCATCTGTTCCAATCGAACAGGTCTCTTTTCTATGTTTCAAACAAGCAGGCATGCTTCTGCCTCATGGCTCAGTATTTTATTTTCCCTGTAACTAGGAATTTTACACATGGCTCATTGCATCACTTTCTGAAGATTTTCGCTCAAATGACTTCCTTCCAATAACTAAGGTACTCCTGTGCCTTCCTTTAAAAATTTCAGCTTCCAGCCGGGCGCGGTGGCTCACGCCTGTAATCCCAGCACTTTGGGAGGCGGAGGCGGACGGATCACTTAAAGTTAGGAGTCCGAGAACAGCCTGGCCAACACGCGAAACCCCATCTCTACTGAAAATACACAAAAAAAAAAAAAAAAAAAAAAAAAATAGCCAGGCGTGGTGTCGTATACCTGTTATCCCAGCTACTCAGGAGGCTGAGGCAGAAGAATCGCTTGAACCCAGGAGGCAGAAGTTGCAATCAGCCAACATCGCGCCACTGCACTCCTGCTTGGGTGACAGAGACTCTTATCTCAAAAAAAAAAAAAAAAAAAAAAAAAAAAGAATTCAGCTTCCTTTTTTCATTTTATCTCCCTCAACTCTGCTTTAGTTTTCTCCATAGCACTTACCACCACCTGTCATACTATGTAATTTATTTATTTATTCTGATTAGTATCTATGTCCTGACTGCCCCACTTGTATGTAAATTCCATGAAGGAAGGGTTTTTGTCTATCGTATTTAATGTTATTAATTCTATAGTGTCTAAAAATAGATGAAGTATTTATAAATGAAGAATGTTTACATATTAAACTAGGACCAAAGATAGGAAATCTGTAACTGTAGCTTCTTCCTAAATGTAGACTTGTTCCTTCACTGCAGATTTGTCTATGTATAAGATAAAAGTAGTCTAAAGAAAAGCCCAACATTCAACCTAAGTATTTGCTAATGCCTACAATGTACTCCATACTCCACAGTCCAGAAATGCAATGGTGAGAAGGGTGAAGATGGTGTAGTATGATACTATGTGTCTTCATGAAAACAAGTACAGTGAATTAATACTTTGGTAGGAAAATGCACTAAATTTTTAATATTCACTTCTTGTCACTGAACAAAATGCAAAAGAGTAAGAGATATTTTTCCCTTATATATGGTAAAAACTCAAGGTTCTCTCCTTCGGACATTGTTATTAGCTTTTGGATTGCAAGTGAGAAACAGAAGTTGCCAGTCACCCAAAGGAGACCTCTGCTCTATTGTTTAAGACTAGGGTCCTTTCCTATAGAGAAGAAAGTGAAAGAGCCTGATTCTCGGAGTTGAGAAGCAAAAGGAGATTTAACCCTGAAGGAAAAGATGAGTTTGGGAAATTTGAAGGTTGCTATGAATAGTAGAGACCTAAACCTTTTTTTATATTTAGTCACCAATTGTAGGTATGTTAGCTGTAACCAGTAATTAAGCACTGAAGTTTGAGAATCAATGAAATTCTCCACAGCCCAGTCATTGGGCAAGGGAAAGCACTACCTTAAGCAGTGTTTGTGATTCTACCCAGGGATTAGTGCCCAGATGATGGCAAGGAATCAGCCTCTACAGTAGCATCAAGCAACAGATGGAACAAGACAAAACCAAGGACTAACAAGTCTCTCATTTGTTTTATAAATTCTCGGCTAGATGCCTCCAACTCCCATATTATTATGAAGTGCAGACTGTGAAAATGCATTTCCAAAAATAAAATTGAGATTTGACTTATTTCACCATTTTAGCAAATGGGGTTTTACAGACGAATTTAAATTAATTTAGAAGAAAACAAACGATATTTCCTCTCTTGTCCTCAAAGATTATGGAGAATTTTATACTTGCTACCAATTGAGATCTTACTCAAGATTACTAAAAATGTTTTTATAGATCATGGCTGCACTATGTACAGACTATTCAAAACTCCAATAAATCAAGCTTATTGGTTTTTAAATCATAGCCAAGACTCCGTAGAGAAAATTAGCATAGACAGATGAAAAATGATAATAATCATTTTTAACTTTAAGAATAACAACAATAATAAGAAAAACAACAGCGGGCAATACTGAGTCTCCATTTAAGGAGAGATTTTGCAAATGTTTACAAACACTCCTAGATAGATAGAAACCAAGTGGCAGAAGGTTCAAAAAGAAGAGAGAGCAAACATATCACAGAAGGTTATTTTGAAGGTCCTTTTTATCAGGCTCTGAACTTCTAAGAGAGAACATTTTCCTGAAAAGGGAAGGGCATTTGGTAGCAAATGTGGTAATATTATAATATCCTAAGCTTGACTATAAACTCAGATATAGTCTAATGTTTTAAGACAATTTGTTGCAAAAATACCTTCAGCTTCCGAAAGAAGCAATAAACTTCTTGAAAATGGAGGTATTTTCTGGGGATAGAAAGTTGTAAAGAAAGATACTAGAATTTTGGAGTGGGTCCATTACTCAGGTGCTATAGCAGCAAATCTTGCCCCAAACCAGGCAGATCCTACCTTTAGAAAAAGATCACTTTAGGGACCCAGTCCCTAAGAGTATTATGGCACTCAAAGTGCAAGGCTGAATTACCTGAGCACTTTCGACTTTCGATTAAGCTTTGGCTATGTTGAAAACCAGAGAGCAATACAGATCAGCTTCTTGAATATCCATCCAAATGAAAATGAAAATGTGTCTGTATTTAACTAAAGCTAAAAACTGGTTCAGAAGTCTCTGGTCACAAAACACTCAGAACTGTTTAGCCATAGAAAGAAGGGATATGTGTTTGGGATCAATAACCCAGATTCTGCCAGCTACAGCAGATGGCAACTGAGCAGGGCAGTAAAAATGCATGGCTACTCTGAATGTCCTTCTTCTGTAGGTCCCTTAGGGCTCAATACAGAAGCAAGGCAAACCTGATACCCTGAAAAATAAGACTGTCTGTTAATCTGCTATCAATATTGTGCCTAGAAAATACAGACAAGGATAGGGTTGGCACAGGGCATGGAAGGAATTGGGCTGGCATTGCTATGGGAGATGCTCTTGGAGTTCTGCATTGAAGGTACCAGGGTGAAGTGCACTGCACTGCATGCTGCCCCAATGGGCTGAAGAGGAAAGAGTTTGATGACACAGATAACTAAATTTATGTTTGGAGTATACATTATGAACCCTTTCTGAAGCAGTCTACAATCTCTGTACACAAATGATCTGATGGCGAAAGAATGGGGGATGTAAAAATCAGTCCTCCTTACACCACTTCAAAAAAACACAGCTGCCTTCTATTCCCAAAAATGCTTTTTAAAAAAAAAATAATAAATAACTAAGCCCGCATATCCTGCCCCAGCAGCACAGTTAACAAATGGCACATGCTTCTGAGGGACTGTTCTACCTGGAATACTCGCTTCTTGCAGAAATTGGTATGGTTGTGCAGCAAAAGTCCAGGCATCTATGGGCAGCCATCTTACTGTGTCTGGAATTGGTTCCTTCCAGTGGGTTCTTTGTCTCGCTGACTTCAAGAATGAACCCACGGACCCTCGCGGTGAGTGTTACAGTTCTTAAAGATGGTGTTTCTGGAGTTTCTTCCTTTCGGTGGCTTCATGGTCTCGCTGACTTCAGGAGCGAAGCTGCAGACCTTCACAGTGAGTGTTACAGCTCTTAAAGGTGGTGCCTCCGGAGTTGTTTGTTCTTCCTGGTGGGTTCGTGGTCTCACTGACTTCAGGAGTGAAGCCACAGACTCTCCTGGTGAGTGGTACAGCTCGTAAAGGTATTGCGGACCCAGAGAGTGAGCGGCAGCAATACTTATTGTGAAGAGCAAAAGAACAAAACTCCCACACTGCAGAAAGGGATCCGAGCACGTTGCCGCTGCTGGCTTCCTTGGCCAGCTTTTATTCCCTTATTTGGACCCGCCCACATCCTGATTGGTCCATTTTACAGAGTGCTGATTGGTCCGCTTTTACAGAGTGCTAATGGGTGTGTTTACAATCCTTTAGCTAGACAGAAAAGTTCTCCAGGCCCCCACCCCACCCAGAAGCTCAGCCGGCTTCACCTTTCATTACCATTCTGAGTTACGGTGGCTCAGATTAATATTGGTATATGACATGGACTTCTTCAAGACGGCATATTTATGTTTACAGCTTACATCCCCAATAACTATTCAGATAGTGAATATCTATGATTGGTGTTTGATATTCCCATCGTACACTGCTAATTGATCCCACCTCAGGTGAAATGGATAAAAAGAGAGCATTTGCAAAGTGGAGGTGGAGCCATAATTATATCTGGCAAGTATTAATGTGTGCAAGGAGAGTTTTCTACAAGATAGATATGGAAATCCCCCAAATCCCAAAGCTGCAGTATTATTTCATTTTTTGAAAGGACAGTGGTTGACAGTGTTAAGGTATGCACAACTCCTTTGTTTGACTAACCTACTATAAAAGACCCTCACACAATTAGCTTTCCTCCTTGGAATCCTTATGTACATAACAAAGCCAGAGAGAAATGCTGAGTCAGAAAAAGCCTGAAGAACAGCACAATAAAAGTATTCATGTTACCCTCTTGGCATAGGTGAAGCCTGACTCAATACAACCTTCAGAAAAGAAGAGAATAATGGCAGCTTAAGAGATGGTGAACCTGGTGCCCCATACAGTTTCCTGCTAGACTCTGGCCTAAAGCTGACCAACAGCAAAGGACTGCCTGAAGAGTAAAACTGTGTGAACAATGAGTGATTATCAGTTTTCCATGTGTGTGTAGGTTCTAACAGCAGGTTTGGGGAACCTGTCTTTAAATAAGGCATTACGTCTGTCAGATGTGTCTTAGGATAGTTAGCTAATTCAGTACATTAAGTTATTGGAGACTTTGAGGCTTAAGAATCTTTCTGAATATAATGCTAAAAGTAAATTGCATTTATTTAAACTAATAGAACAGAGTCTATCACTGTTTAGTTTTTAAATCAGTGCTTTTACTTCTACATATGTTATGATATGGAGAAACAAAGCATAGAGAAAGCCAGTTCCATAGCTCAGCATTTTTAAGGGCAAGGTCATTTGACTCTGTCTTCAGCCTACTGTCTTATTTGTTCACAAACTGTTACTGCTGAGGTGCATATTAATTTAGTGAGAGGAAACCAGAATGTTCATTTACAGTTCTTTTTAAAGCAAACTACTTACCATATTTTTATGGCAGGAGATAGAAAAAGTCTTTAAAATAGTTTTTAATAAAGTCAGATATTTAAATGATGCTAAAAACAAAACTTTAGACTAATTAAACAGAGCTTATTTAAGCAAAGGGCAATTCACGTATAGGGCAGAACTCAGAACCAAAAGGGGTTTAGAGAGCTCCACCCAGCAATGGGAGTAGTTAGCTTTTATAAGCCCAACACAGAAGCTAAATACAGAAATCACCTGATTGGCTACAGCTAGGTTTCTGCCTTATTGGAACATGGTGTGATAAGGCATTTGCTTTATTTGAGCATAGTCTAATCAGTTGGGTTGCCTTTGAATGGCTGAGCTCAGATGTTAAGGATTTGCTGAAAACCAACTATTTGTTATAAAAAATATACTTCTAAGTTAGGTTTCAGTTTGTTTACCTACTCAGTGAGGTTGTAACTTGTTACATAGAAACGCAAAGTACAAGACAGCCGCAAGCTAATGGCCTCCTGCTGATTTAATTTAGTAATGATAATGACTAATGTGCTTAGTAGAGACTAAATAATTTAAGATGAAAAAGAAACACACATACAGAAATATACGTGTACACCCACAAATACACACCTATGAATCAAAAGATAACAACTAAAGACAAAGTGAAGCGAGAAAGAGCATTGCCAGGTGCAAAGGTTAAACATTTTTGAGATAACCACATGTTTAAGAAAGATAGGGTACCTCTTTGGAGTTATGTGCTCATAAACAGAACTCTAAACAAACACTGACAAAGTTATGACACATTTGATGGATTCTGATATGCCAGAGAGGAATTTAAAAAAAAAAAAAAAGACCCAATCTGGTCTTAAAAGAAATTAGACTTTCTGACACAATTCCCCTTGTAAGTGTAACCCAAGGTAGCTGTGACCAAGGAAATAGAAAAGGAAAGCGCCAAAACGCCCATTCATTTTTTTTTTAACTGCCAATTTGATATAAAGACCAACAATGGCAAAGATCTTTCCCTCTGGTAATTAGATTATGGCAAGACACTCAATGTCAGAGCCTCAGAGGATAAGAAATGAGGTCCTCAAATACAAGCAAAAGCCCAAAGAACTTAAACAAGGTTAATTAAGATGAATTGGACACAACCAGAAATTGCAATTATTATTATTATTATTTTAAATTATACCTTAAGTTCTAGGGTACATGTGCACAACGTGCAGGTTTATTACATATGTATACATGTGCCATGTTGGTATGCTGCACCCATTTACTCGTCATTTACATTAGGTATATCTCCTAATGCTATCCCTCCCCCCACCCCCTCCCCACAATAGGACCAGGTGTGTGATGTTCCCTTTCCTGGGTCCACGTGATCTCATTGTTCAATTCCCACCTATGAGTGAGAACATATGGTATTTGGTTTTCTGTTCTTGCGATAGTTTCCTGAGAATGATGGTTTCCAGCTGCATCCATGTCCCTATAAAGGACACGAACTCATCCTTTTTCATGGTTGCATAGTATTCCATAGTGTATATGTGCCACATTTTCTTAATCCAGTCTGTCACTGATGGACATTTGGGTTGATTCCCAGTCTTTGCTACTGTGAATAGTGCCACAATAAACATATGTGTGCATGTGTCTTTATAGCAGTATGACTTATAATCCTTTGGGTATATCCCCAGTAATAGGATGGCTGGGTCGAATGGTATTTCTAGTTCTAGATCCTTGAGGAATCGCCACACTGTTTTCCACAATGGTTGAACTAGTTTACAGTCCCACCAACAGTGTAAAAGTGTTCCTATTTCTCCACATCCTCTCCACACCTGTTGTTCCCTGATTTTTTAATGATTGCCATTCTAACTGGTGTGAGCTGGTATCTCATTGTGGTTTTGATTTTAATTTCTCTGATGGCAAGTGATGATGAGCATTTCTTCTCATGTCTGTTGGCTGTATGAATGTCTTCTTTTGAGAAGTGTCTGTTCATATCCTTTGCCCACTTTTTGATGGAGTTGTTTGTTTTTTTTTTTTCTTGTAAATTTGATTGAGTTCTTTATTGGTTCTGGATATTAGCCCTTTGTCAGATGAGTAGATTGCAAAAATTTTCTCCCATTCTGTAGGTTGTCTGTTCACTGTGATGGTAGTTTCTCTTGCTGTGCAGAAGCTCTTTAGGTTAATTAGATCCCATTTGTCAATTTTGGCTTTTGTTATGGTATTTAAGCCTAAGACATCCACGATTATGAAGGAGATCTCTTCAAAGGCAATCAGCCTGCCTAACTTAATTACTGAAAGCAAGCTCACATGAATGCTCAGGGAGAATATAAAAAATATTTGAGACAATGATTGAATTATTATTGAATAACTGCTTAGAGAGAGAAGATACACAGATACATGAGCCACACTTATAAAGAGACACTGCAATGGGGAAAAATATTGCTTAAAAACAAAAATTAACTGGAGGAAGAAAATTCAGAAGATTATTTATTTAGACAATAATTTGTGGATTTTTTTTCCCCTATTGTAAAAAAGTCAAAGAAAGAGAAGTATTGGACCCTTCCCATTCTTAGACAGTGGTTATGGATCCAGAATCTAGGCTTCCTGTCCCAAGGATTGTAATGACTTATATGACAGAACCTGAAATAAGAAGTCACCAAATGCATGGAAAACAAAAATTCCCCCAGTTGCTGACATCAAATCTTGTTTGAGAGGTAGTGATTCATCAAAAGTATTTGGTATAAAAACTGTTTTAATTTTATGGAGGAAAGGAGCTCAAAATTAGAGAAAAAATATTGTGTTTCTCTAGGACTGTGAGGAAAGAAGGAACTAGACTTCCAGGGAGTAAAGAAGAACCACACCCTCTCTGCAGAGGTGAGAGGCCAATATGTGAGACTGGTGAGGACTTGTTCCTAAACACAAGGTCTTGAGCATATTCGTAATGTCTTACAATAAGGAGTTTATAATCTCTGGAAAAGACGTCTTTGAAGGATATCTTCAAGTCTACCCTGAGGAACAGGGAAGATTCGCTGTACCATGGCACCATCAAGAAGGTCAGATTATGGTCACATAAGTACCATAACATGTAGGTTACAGTACCTATGTGGCCATTGCAGACTAAGGACTAGAGACTCTTCACTTTCCCGACACATTCCAGTACAACCTCAGAAAATATGAGGGAGAGCCTTAAAACATGAATGGACAAATAAACTTATACACTGTTGGTTGATTACCTCCTCAAGTAGGGGACAACAAATGGGTAACTCATTCCCCAAAGCTCCAGCTTTGGCTAATATATCCCTCCCTAATAAGGGTGTGACACTTACAGGCATAACAAGAAAGGCATGTGAAAAGAGCAAAGGCTCCCAATTACAACTGAGGAGGTAGGAGACTTACCTGGTTACAGGCTGTCACAGAATTCCTCAGATGGTAATGGACCTTGAGGACAGTCATCCAGGACAGGAGATTAACATTGAGAAGGCTGTGCCAGTGTCCAGGAGGCAGTCAATTTCCTGGCCCTCAATGGTTAAACATACCGGAGCTCAGTGAGGGTGATGACATGAGCTAGCACTTGCCCCGGGCACCCTCAGTCCTGTTGTTGGATCATCTGGTTGGGGGCTTCTGATCCAGAGAACCTTTCTCTTCTGGGGCAGTGCACCATCCAGTGATTGCCTTGGCATAGCGAACATGGAAAAGGGGGCAGCTTGTTTCTCGTTGGACAATATTTTTTAAAGTATCCTTGTAAACCACACTGATAACAAGCCCTACTGGGTGATTGGTCTGCTCCATTTTCTGTCCTCTCTGAACCACCAAGGTTTGTTTGTCTGAGGGCCATGACTAAGGCTGCAGCCTTTCTCTGATCTCACTTTTCCTTTTGGGCCTGTTCCTCTTGATCCCTATTACAGAACACTGAGGTTGCCAGGTTTAATAATGCCTCCAAATTTTGTTCAGGGCCCAGGGTTTGCTTTTGGAGCTTTTTCCTGATACGGCTGATTGGGTAATAAACTTATCTTTTAGAATCAATTGATCCTCTAGTGATTCAAGTGACACGGGAGTATATTTTCTTAAGGCCTCCCATAGCCACTTGAGGAAGGCAGACAGATTTTCTTCCTTTCCCCGAGTTGTGGTGGACATCATTGAATAATTCACGGGCTTTTTCCTAATTCTCCTTAGTTCTTCTAGAACACAGGTCAACAGATGTTTATGACTCCAGTACCCATGATCTGAGTCGAGGTCCCAGTGGGGATCCACACTGGGGATGGCTTGCCGACCGGTAGGGAATTTCTCCCTTTCTTCGGCTGTCATTCTGTCATTTACTTGACTAAGACACCAGGTATCTCCAAACTCTTGGGCTGCAGCTAAAGCCACATTCTTTCCATTAAAGGCCAGGGTTTGATCTAACAGTAGCATGATATCTCTCCAAGCAAGGTCAAAGGTTTGCCCTAGACCCTGTAGGACATCTATATACCTATCGGGATCATCTGAAAACTTCCCCAGGTCTGCCTTGATCTGCTTTAAATTAGAGAGGGAGAATGGGGCATGTACTTGGGTTGGGCCAAATTCCCCTCCCACTACAACTTGTAGGGGACATAACCAATAGCCCGGGGGAAAGGGGGTTGTGGTCTTTTAGAGATTTATTTACTTATTTCTTTCTGGGCAGGGGAGATTAGAAGAGGCTTATCATTAATAGGAAGGGGAGCTATAGGGAGGCTAGGATATGGGGGTAACCTGAGAGGTTGTCCTGTGGGGATAATTAAGGCTATTGTCCCACGAGAATAGTATAATTTTGAGAAAAATAATTTTAAAAATATGAAATAGACTTGACTATTGCTTAAAAAGTGAATGCCAATCAATGTTGTCATGGTAGAATTTATTACTCAAAACTCAGAAAAAAAAATGTCATATTTATTTGGTCTGAATCAAATGAGGTCTGTTTTTTATTTTGCACTCTCCAAGGTAGTGGGAAATTCCATCACATTCATTTTTTAAAAAATTTTTATTTTATGTTCTGGGTTACATATGCAGCATGTGCAGCTTTGTTACATAGGTAAAGTGTACCATGGTGGTTTGCTGCATCTATCAACTCAGTATGATATATTTTATACACAGTATGATATATTTTAGGGACATACTTTTTTTTTTTTTTTTTGTACAATGAATGATTTTAAGCCACTTCTGTGTGCCAGACATTGTACCCCATACCAAGAATAATGGTGTGGGCAAAACATATTTGTCATCTGCCCACACGGTGCTTTCAGTCTTACTAATTGCCTATCCACATGAAACTTCATGGTTCAAATTTCTCAAACATTTTTCATGAATGTTTTCTTCACTTTTATTTTTTATTTGGTGAGGCTGAATGTTTCCAGCAGGGCATTTGGGTCCTTATCATGAATGATGATTAAAAAGCAAAAGCAGCAGTAAACTCCTCTCAGTTCCTTCAATATTCAATAAATATTTACAGAGAAACTATTTGGTGACAGGTACTGTTTATGGACAGGAGGTAGACAATGAACAGCGTGAAATTCCATTTCTTCATAGGGCTTATATTTTAGTGGGAAAGTACAGATGTTAAAAAGAAAATAGGCAGGATGTGGTGGCTCAGGTCTGTTATCCCAGCACTTTGGGAGGCAGAGGTGGGAGGGTCACTTGAGTCCAGGAGTTCAAAACCAGGCTGGGCAACATAGTGAGACCCCATTTCTACAATAAGCTTTTTTTTAATTAGCCAGGTATGGTGGTGCATGCCTGTGGTCCCAGCTACTTAGGAGACTGAAGCGAGAGGATCACTTGAGCCCAGAAGGTTGAAGCTGCAGTGAGCCATGATTGTGCCACTACACTCCAGCCTGGGGACAGACAGAGACCCCATCACAAAAAAAGGGGAAAATAAGTAAAATAAAAGAGATTTTCAGATGGATTAGATGTTGGTAATTATAAGAAAGAACAAAACAGGGTTTTGACTTCTAAGGGGAGAGGGGTCTGGGCAAGTTTTTTGGAGGTAACATTTGAGCCATGATCTGAAAACGAAACAGGGCATACTAATGCTGAAAATGTGCTACCGATAGTGGTAAATGCTACAATGCTTTCTCATTCTCTTGTCTCCCTCTTCCTTCACTGATTTTTCTAAACAAAAATATTTATTTACTTAACAAATATTTATTGAGAGCATAATATATGCTATATAATACTCTAGGCACCAGGATGTATCAACAAGAAAAAGAAATTGTCTGAGTGGATCTGACATTCTAGAAAGTTGAAAAAGTTTAAGTACCTTGACCAAAGATGCCTAATAATCGCAAAGTCAGAGTCAAATCCAGGTATTTCTTGTTCTTTTCCTTTTTATCTTTGAGATGGAGTTTCGCTCTTGTCACCCAGGCTGGAGTGCAATGGTGCTATCTCGGCTCACTGCAACCTCTGCCTCCCAGGTTCGTGCAATTCTCCTGCCTCAGCCTCTGGAGTAGCTGGGATTACAGGTGCCCACCACCACACCCGGCTTATTTTTGTATTTTTAGTAGAGATGGGGTTTCACCATGTTGGCCAGGCTAGTCTTGAACTCCTGACCTCAGGTGATATGCCCACCTTGGCCTCCCAAAGTTCTGGGATTACAGGGGTGAGCCACCACACCCAGACCAAACCCAGGTATTTTTTGTTCTGAAACTACTATTTTCTTCCTAAAAGTATGCTTCTCTTATTCTTTTCCTTTCTTTTTTTTTTTTTTTTTTTTTTTTGAGATGGAGTCTCGCTCTGTCACCCAGGCTTGAGTGCAGTGGCGCGATCTCGGCTCACTGTAACCTCCGCCTCCCAGGTTCAAGCAATTCTCCTGCCTCAGTCTCCTGAGTAGCTGGGATACAGGTACACGCCACCATGCCCAGCTAATTTTTTGTATTTTTTTAGTAGAGACAGGGTTTCACCATGCATAAGCCACTGGGACTGGCACCTTCTCTTATTCTTGATGATATGGAGAGATAACAGGAACATTTGAGATATGGCAAATCCTTGCAATCATCATTATAATATTTCTTGCTAAAAATGGAATTTATTAGTTAAATGCTTGGCAAATAGTATATCAAAGTTGGTTTATGATGTAGAGAAAGCTTTAAAAGAAACATCCATAATGATACCTTGTTTAGGTGGATTTTCCACTTGAACAAAATGACATTTGACTATTTTCCTGTATCCTGTAAGCCACTTCTAGGAGTCCCGTATACTTAGAGATCGAGGAGCATTTTGTAATCCATAAAGAGTGATGTACCATAAAGTAATTTATAGGGACAGAATGCATTTTAGTTAAGAGTTCACAATGGTCTTTACCTCCTTTGCATCATTTTATGTAATTCCCTTTTCTAATGAAAGTTTGATTTCAGTCATAGTCTTGACAAATGTGATGAAATTCACCTATATAAATAAAATTTGTTAACTAAATCATGGGAGAGGAATCAATGGTTCTAGACTCCAGTTTACAAGTATAGAAAACCTAAAATGGAGATTGAATCAAAATCTTCCAGTTGTAACAATGCATTCAAACTTAGTACAAATCAATTATTCATTCATTCATTTACCAAAGCACTAAGGCCTCTTGAGCTCATGCTCCTCCGCTGCATGGCAATTCAGGGATCTCACAGAGAGTCAGCTCCTGATCCCTGTGCTACAGATATTTGTCTATGGTAGCACAGTAAGGATTTGGCTTTTGATTCTTTGTTTGAGTACTCTTTCGGTTTGTTTTTTTTGCCAGCTTTTGTTTAATCTCTGTACTACAGGAAATTTTCAATCCATTTTTATAAACCTCTGCCAATCATAAACGCTGTCATTAATAATTCAGTCCATTATTTCTGAAATTGGCTGAATTTGACTTAAGGACAGTTTAGACTCCAATGGCCCCTTTGTGGCACCCTGATCTCCCTAAACTTGTCCAGTTATGAGATGCCCTCGAATTTCAGGGCTTTAAGACCTCACCACTTGTCAGCTAATTTTGCTTGGTACAAAGAAGCTTTAAAAATGAAAATATGTCCCTAAAATATATCATACTGTGTACAGCCCCTTAAAGACACTATCTTACAACCAAACTGTTCCTCAGCTCTTCCTTTATCCCCCAAAACATCCTCAAAACCCTTGTCTCACCAATAGCCTTCCATGGCTACCACCGTACCCCTTTTCCATACACGCTACTCCTGACTCCCTTTGGGCTGCTAACTCAAATCTGAGAAGCTGACCTCTCAAAGAAGAAATAGTCTCTTCCATGCCATTCACAGGATGGCCACAATATCCTCTAAACCAGAACCCCTCCAAGGTCTTCAATTATAATTCAAGGTCTCTGACAAGGACTCTTAGGCTCTGCACCAAGTCCCTGTAATATTCCTATCCTCCCAGAAAGTAACAATAATGGCAAAAGATATCAGTTAGTCCAGGACTTGAGAGCAATAAACAAATAGTCATCCCAGATTTGCTCTAGATTCTAACTCTAATACATTCCGGCTTCTAGCCAACTTAATCCCTTTCACTTTACAGTCATTGACTTATAGTCTTTTTTTTTTTTTTTTTTTTTTTCAGTGTAGCTCTTCAACCCAACTCACAGTATCTTTTTGCTTTCATATGAAAATCAACAGTTTACATTATGCTTCGGGGGTTTACTAAAGCTGCTGTTTGTTTCCCTCAAACCCTAAATGCAAACCTGACATATTGGACCTTATCCTGAAACTCTTATTTAGTACATAGATGACCTTCTCTGCTCACCTGATTTGACACCTTGCTTGTCTATAGCTCATATTTACTACAAACTTTTGCCCACAAGGGGCATAATGTCTCCAAAGACATGCAATTACGCAGCCCTCAAGTGCATTACCTAGAACATGATATCTTCCCTGAAGGGAACAATTTATTCACTAAATGAATTAACACCATCATCAATTTTCTCCTCCCTGAGACCAAAAGAACTGCAAAGATTTGTAGGATTTATTGCCTGTTGCCAGAACTGAATTACTAACTTCTATTACCACCTCCCCTTTTGAAGCCACAGCTAAGGAGTCCATTTCCAAACCCCTTAATTGAGATTCCCCTCCCATGTCTGCATTTCAAACCCTCAAATCCTATCATTTCCCCTGACTTTTGGACTCTGTAGTTACTTATTGCATCTTTCCACTTTTTATGCATAAAGAAAAAGGACATGCTTCAGATGTCACTATCCAAAAATACAGTGGAAGCCAAAGTCCTGTTGGATACTTTAGCCTCACTTTTGACCCTGTGGCTCAGACATTTTCATTTTGCTTTAGCTGCTGTTGCTACCAAATTGGTCAAGATCGATGCTAACTTAATTCTGAGTCATGCGATCAACCTTTATGTACCCCAAGTAGTTAAGACCCTACTACTGACTGAGAATATTCAACACTCTTCCACTTCCATCCCCATGTCCTGTGAGATCCTACTACTTTATTCCTGTCATATTACTATTTATCATTGTCTACACCTCAATCCTCTACTCTTCTTCCCCTACTATCTGAGGAAGAACGTGATGACTGTATCAACCTCACCCAAACTTTACCAGAACTCCCAAATACCCAGAGGTCGCCTCCTTTGTGCAGTTCTTACCTCAGGCATACAAATGAGAAATTTTATGAAAATATACTATCCCAGATTTTGAAACATTTGTTGAGTTCAAACTGCTACCTAAGGTTAAATCAGCCAAGCAGTTAAACTGATAGCCCTTACCAGACTTGCATACTAGCACAAAATAAGAAAGCTAACATTTGCACAGGTAGCAGATATGGAATGGAACTCAAGTAGCTAACCCCTTAGAAACCTTGCTACCCAAGGAATTAGCTACCCTCAAAGCTGAAGCTCACACTACTAGACAGACTCCTGATGCTAAAGGAAACCCCTTGGAAGACAAATATACCAAGATAGCCACTTTGAAAGAAAATTCTTCCTCAGTTGCCTGCGCTACTCCCCTTGCTCGACCTCCTTTAGAGATAGAAACTCTAATCAAGGAACTTCTGGGACAACAATTGCTAGCATCTAAGGCTGAGAAAGCTCGTTGAAAACAAGCTACATGTTTTGTACATGTGAAGACACCCGGATGACTACTTTTCTTTCCTTGATTTTACATCCAAAATTTAATCCACAACCTCAGCAAAGCCCACAGCAAAGAACATCTTTAAAATATCCTTCACAAATATTGGTAGTGTCACATCAGCCTCATGGTAAGTAAATAACCTCAACTTTCTCCATTTGCCACACACACACACACACAAAATCCTAGCAAAAACATAAAGGTAAGGCAAAGATGAGAGACAGTTTCCTCTGCTCCTTTCCTCATTGGCAAATGGATTTTATTCCACTTTTAAAGTATTATAAATATGATTAGGTTCTACCATAGTCTGGATGTGTTTTCAGGATGATTAGAAGCTTTTTCCTACACACAGGATACTGCCACCACTATATTTAAGTGCTACTAGAAAGAATTTTCCCCACTTGGAGAATCCCTTTTTTTCCTGTCTATCCATGGAGGAGACTTCTTTACTGGTAAGGTTACTCAGGATATTCAAAGACTATCCACTCTCATAAAAACTCACTATTCTCACCACCTTCAAACCCTAGAAAGATACAATGGTCCAATAGTGCTTTTAACTTCATAGTAGCAAACTCTTTGAGGAACATAAGCTGTCTTTGCCCAAAGTATCTCCTTTAGACGTAGTGATCCTTTGATCTCCCCACCATCCAGTCAACTTTATCCTCCTGTGAAATTACTACCAGCAGGCCAATCAATGAGATATTACTCTATTGCTTTGGAATCAAGCAGACATTGCAATCTGCTACAATATACTATCCCTAAATACTGCCAAGCAATTGTTAAGTGCACTTATACTTTCCCCCAACAGGTCAAGTTGTCTCTCCCAAGATATACCACCACAGCTTTAACATCATCTTCAGATGGGAGACCTAGTCTTCTAGAAGACACTATTGAAAGACCAATCCTGAACCCAAGTATAAGAGGGCATTGTGCTATCTTCTAACTATCAATACTACTGCAAAGGTACAAGGAGTACAAGCTTGGGTTCATGTTTCACAATTTTAAAAATATAAGCTTTATTACAAATGGAAATCCACACCAACAGACTACCTCAAACAGAGGATCTTTTAAGAGTCCCCAGAAGAAGATGACAACTTGAGATACACTGCATTCCCAAAAACTTGGCACCAAGCAGATGACATCCCAAAGTGGTCAGCTTCTACCCAAGGCACTGGATCAAGATCCCTTAGGATTCTTATACTTAGTTCCTTCTATAAACCTCCTTTGTAACCTACTCATCATCTTTCTTTTATTTTTCTTATTGAGATATAATTCACCATGAAGTTCACCTTTTTAAAGTGATATGATTCAGTGAGCCTTAGTATATTCACAAGGTTGTGCAACCATCATGACAATCTAATTCCAGAATATTTTTATTAGCTTAGAAGAAAAACCCATTCCCATTAGCAGTTACTCCCCATTCTCCCCACCCCACCCCACCCATTCTCTGGCAACTACTGATATAATTTTTGTCTCTATAGATTTTCCTATTCTGGACAATTTATATAAAATGAATTATACAATTTGTGGCATTTTGTGTCTGGCTTCTTTTACTTAGCATCATGTTTTCAAGGCCCATACATGTTGTAGCATGAAACAGCACTTAGTTCCTTTTTATAAATGAGTAATGTTTCATTGTATGGGCATACATATTTGATATCCATTTGTCAGTCATGGATATTTGGTTTGTTTACACTTTTTGGCTGTTAGGAATAATGTCAGTATGAAAATTTGTGTATATGTTTTTGTATCAACATATGTTTTTCATTCTTCTGGATAGGTACCTGGAAGCAGCACCTCTGGGTCATATGGTCATTCTAACTTTTTGAGGATTTGCCAAACAGCTTTCCAAAGCAGAGGGACCATTTAACATAGCTGCCAGCAATGTAAAAAGGTTCCAAATTCTCCACATTCTTGCCAATACTTGTTATCTGTCTTTTAAAATTATAGTTATCCTACTAGGTATGAGGTTGTATATCATTGTGCCTTTCATTTGGATTTTCCTAATAACTAATAATATTGTATGACTTTTCATGTACTTATTGGTTACTTGTATATTTTTTAGAGACTAACTTCTTTTAATTTTCTATCATTCATCGGATTCAAAACTTCCTTGATTCATGTCTTTTCCTTTTCTTTTGGCCTTCCCCACTGTTTCCTTTTTCTATATTCTTCATTTATCTACAAATATTTAGGACCTCAAAATCACTTGAATGGCAACTGCAGAACTGATTACTTAGTCTTGTAATCTTTCCTATAACTGTTGGTTTTGTTGTCCCTTTTCTCTCGGTTCCACCATCTTTCCCAAAATTCCTCTTCTCACCCTTAAAACTTCTACTGCTATTAATTTAGCTGTTTTCCCACACACAATGTTGGGAAACTCTTCTTATAGTTTATACAGGTTAAATGAAGATCTAAATTCAATCTGGACCACTTTTAGAAGAGGTGGTGTTTGCTTCTCCTGCAGTTTTACAGATGACCTATTTCTCAGTTCTTGTTTCTGTGAGTACACCTTTCATGCTGCCAACTCTGATGATCATACTTGTAATATTCATTATTTTTTTCACAGAAGATACAACTTTATATCAAAAAACTCCACAATGGGGTGTTGCCAACAGAAGATACTAAAATGTTACATATGGAAAAACTCCCAATCAGCATATTACAGCCATATAGTAGAAAAGATAATCTATAGCAAACAACTACTTCCCTCCCCTTTTGATCATTCCAAAAGACAACTATTTCATTTGTGGAAACTGAGTGTACTTTCACTTCAGAAAACTGAACAGACTTTTGTCATTTAACCAATATTGCCAGTTCTTGTCAGATCTTTAACTCAATTCCCTTTTAAACTATTTAAATTAGTATCTATCTCCTTTAATGCCCCATCATCAGTCTCAACAGTACACAAGTAAATGCCTCCCAAACACGAAGAGTGACACTAAATATGGGCTGCAGTCTTTTCTTCACTTTGGATCTGAAGACACCTGCAAAAAGAAAGCTAAGTGCTTGAGACAAATTGACTGCTGCATCCAATCATATTTGGACCCCCATTGTACATGGAGTAGCTGCAGTATTGCAATATGAACTGCTCAAGAAGTAAAATAAAACTCTTGCATCCCCCATGCCCCACTAGAGGAGATAATTATAACTCTGGGACAATGTGACAAAGAACACTGACCTCCTCACCCAAACTTCAAGAGCCTCGATGTGCAGGTCTCCACAACCAACCAGCACTTCAGATAGTCTGAGCATCCAGGAAGAAAACATGTATTATGGTCAGAAGCAAAGGCTGTGCTACAGTTGTTCACAAAAACTTCTCTGACCTCTACATCACACCAATAATATTTTATATACTAACTAAAAAATTTGCTGCATCATCACCACAGTTGTTATTCTATCATCAAAGACCCTTTCCACATCAATCACCTAGAATCCACTAGACTCATTGCCAACTGGCTGTGAGTCTTTGTCTTACTCCTTAAGACCATCTCTAATAAATATTTTTCTGCTTATTCTTATAGGCATACACCTAATTAAATGCTGTGCCTTCAGAATCCTTTCTGAGTTCCAGACAACCTTCACGTCATAACAGATGATTGAGTTAGTTCTCCAAGAACAGAGCTAGCAAGAAACTGCTGACTCTATGGACTATAATTCAAAACCTTGATACAAAACCATACTGAAATTACTCTCATGCCTAAGATTGTTTTAAGACAACTTTTGTCTTGAACAAAATAATGGGGAAAAATGAGGCCAATACATTTCTTTCTTCTTTTCCCTGAACCTATTGATAAGGCCTGAGGTACACTTTCCAACTTCCCATACTTTGTCTCATAATTGATTAGCTAAGATTACAATGGCATGTCATGGTTGAGTCAGTAAGTTTAGAAATATTTGTTCCCTAAAACTAGCTAACCACGGAATAAAACACTTCCTGTTCAAATAACTTAATAAGACTTCCCTTTCTTGAAAAATAGCCCCAAATATAAATTTCTCCATCTCCTACTTGTTTACCCCTCCTTATAAAAATCTAATGCAAAACCACCCTGCTGAGACACTCTGATTGTTGTATCTGAGATGTTCTCTTTATTGCAACAGCCTGAACAAAATTAGTCTCCTTACTTATCTGATTTTGGTCTTATAATTTATAAAATTCGACCAATATAATTAATCAATGTAAGTGATCATACCTATTAAAAAACACTTTCTTAACTTCAATCCAGTTATAACTAAGTAAGAAGTTTGCTCAGAAGAAGAGAAAACTCATGCTACCACCTAATACAGTTCATTATAATGGAGTAAAACTAAAGCATACTATTAAGATGAACTAAGTTGGGGACCCAGGAATTTTAAAACTCTGCCTTGACCATCTCATCCTTCTTCCTCCAAAATCCCCAATGATGATACATTCATATAGTAAGCAAACCAAAGCAGAGAAAAATATTATTATCAGAGAAATGTTTGAGCCATACTCTAATTTTAAATTCTACTAGTTTGGCTGACTATGTAGAAAGCTTCTTTGTTTAAGTATAAGCAGCATCATAAACCAAAGTAGGCTGTAAGGCTGCTGTTTTGGCCACCAGTGCCTAAACCCCACTCTGAAATTTCCATTCAAGTGGGACACCCATGATGCATGAATCAGTGGAAGAGGGAAAATGATTGTCTCATAAAATCTTTTTTGTAACTCTAAGACTGCAACAAATTTTAAATTTGGGTAGAACAAGTGCCCTAGAAATGAAGTAAATCCAGATCAACACTTCTTTTTATAGGCATGAAGAAAAGGAGAGTAAGGCAAATAGGATCTTCACTTTTCTCACATCAAACCCAGCAGTGAACAAGAATGACTCCTAAAGATGGACTAGAAAAGATTTCTACCACTGATTCTCTATCTGCTAAGTCAGTAAAGTTAACAGGATGATCTGAGAAACTGAAGATTCTTATAATGTAGTGAGAACTGCAAAGTCTAATATAGCCTATATTGTTTTGGCTAAGAAATTGTTAATATATATTACATATTATGATATATATTATTAATATAATAAATGTGTTACTTTTATCAGATATCTAGTCAGTTTACATAGGATTTGATTTAACTAAACTGTCATCCCCATTGCTTATAAAGACATACACTTATAAAAAAATGATAAAATAAAGTTTTTTGTTTTCCTTCATCTAAAAAAATGGTCTTTAAAAGGCTATAAATCCATAAATCAGGTAAATAAAAAGTACAAAGAAACCCATTGTACTTTTTTTCTTTTTTGAGATGGAGTCTCGCTCTGTCACCCAGGCTGGAGTGCAGTGGCAAGATCTCGGCTCACTGCCAGCTCTGCCTCCCAGGTTCATGCCATTCTCCTGCCTCAGCCTCCCGAGTAGCTGCGACTACAGGCACCTGCCACCACGCCTGGCTAATTTTTTGTATTTTTAGTACAGACGAGGTTTCACCGCGTTAGCCAGGATGGTCTCGATCTCCTGAACTCGTGATCCGCCCACCTTGGCCTCCCAAAGTGCTGGGATTACAGGCATGAGCCACCGCACCTGGCCAGAATCTCACTCTATTTTTTAAAGAAAAAAAAAGAAAATTATTGTAATTCATCTTCTTTTTATTGATCTTGCTACTTATTTATTATATGGTCCTTAATATGAAAAATTATTTGCATTTTAGAATTTGTTAGATTTTTAAGTAATCATTTTGGAGTTTTAGGGGGATTTTGTTGTTTGTTTTCTTTAGTTCTAGAAATCCTGTGGGACCAAACATTAACATTCATTCCATCTTGGAAAAAATTTGGATGAGAAAAAGCAAGAGAGTTCTAAGTTTTCCCTCACCTTAGGAACCATGTAGAAGAAAGTCTGAGTTAACAGGGACGTTTACAGCAGGAGGCTCTTAAGGGCTGTTTCTGATCCAACCAGCAATAAAACAAGTTTAAAGTACAATGCAAGACTTTAAGTGTGATGGGATGATATAGAATAAAAAAAGATTTAAGTAGAAATAGAAAATGGCAACTGAGCTCCTGAGGCAGTAAAGAAATTTTTCTTTGCAGATGAAAGAGGATGTCTTATATCCTATCACTTTTCAAGTGGTATTCATAAAGCAAGAACAAAAAACACTCAAGTAGAAAAACAGGAAAATGACCCCTGTGCAGATGGAAAGACTCTTTTGTAAAAAATAAAAATAAAAAGGCTTTATTTATCTCTAAATCAAAGTCAGAAAACAGATCCCATAACCATGTAGAGTAGACTATTTAGATTCATACCTTCATCCAAATGAATCAGATACTAAGAAAAAGCAGTCTTGTAACCCTTGTAACTTTGTAAACTGGAAATCTAAAATTCTGTCTCTAAAGTTTGCTGCAACAGGATATTTTAGGTGCTACCATTATACTCTAGTATCTCTACACTCTACACGTGGTTCTACGTACATGTACACCTTCAGCCACCTCCATGAGGAAGTGAGGCATCATCTATGCAGGCAAATGGCTATTAACCCCCTTCATTTTTTTAGGAACATTTTAAATCGGCCCTTTCCCAGCTAATTACCAAAGCAAATAGGTAATCCCTTTATACACCATACAGAATGTCTGCACCCCAGTTTCTTGTGAAAAAAATGTAACCCTGAGTTATGTGCAGTTTAACCCTTATCGAAAGCCAGAATGCAGGCACGTTGTTTATGGATGATGGTCTGAGGGCAGGCGGTCCATCTACTTCTTCATCTATTCTAAATTGTCACCGAACATCAATATCAATCTTCAAGACTGGAGAACATGAACCACATTGTTCTGGCCCCTTAAATAACTGCTGTAATTGAATTGAGCTTTTTCTCATATCTTTGAACTATTTAAATGAACAGCTCGCTCAGAGATAATCCTGCATCTGTCAGGGACAAGAGAAGTGATGCTTTTCTAATAAACTGATTGGTTTTAATTTATGGATATTCTAAATCTTATAAATTATTTTATTCCATCTTTGTTTTGCCTGATAAATTTTAAAGCCAAATTTGCATCTCACTTCTAGCAACTGCACAGAAGCCTATAGAGTTGTCTCTCAGTATACAGGGGGTGGGGGGAAGGGATTGGTTCCAGGATGGCCCACAGATACCAAAATCTGCAGAGGCTCAAGTCCCTTGTTTAAAAAGGTGTAATGTTTGCATATAATCTATGCACATCCTCCAATATACTTTAAGTCATCTATAGGTTACATATATTAATACAATGTAAATGCTATGTAAATAGTGTTACACTGTTTTTGGTTATTTATTAGCAAGATTTTTATTGCTTTTTCTTTTTCCAACTATTTTCAATCCGCAGTTGGTTGAATCCTCGGATGCAGGACCAGGGGATACAAAAGGTCGAATGTACTAATCTGTGCTAATCTAAATTCAGGGTTTATTATTTTTCTACTCATTTGTTTCTCTTTGGCCCTATTCCTAAATGCAACATGCTCCTTAATAGCAGAACTATTATTATTGGTATATCCTTCATTAAATGACATATTGAATAGTAATTAAAGAAGCTTTCTGGCCAGATGCGGTGGTTCACGCCTGTAATCCCGGTACTTTGGTAGGCTGAGGCAGGAGGATCACGAGGTCGAGAGATCGAGACCATCCTGGCCAACATGGTGAAATCCCGTCTCTACTAAAAATACAGAAAAATTAGCTGGGCATGGTGGTGCATGCCTGTAGTCCCAGCTATTCGGGAGGCTGAGGCAAGAGAATCGCTTGAACCTGGGAGGCAGAGATTGCAGTGAGCCAAGATCGCGCCACTGCACTCCAGCCTGGCGACACAGAGACTCTGTCCAAAAAAAAAAAAAAAAAAAAAAAAAAAACCTTTCTAAAAATATAACTAAACTTCATGGAAATATTCAGAAATACAACTGATAAATTATCATTACTCATGTCTATTTTCAACCTTACCCTTTAGTTAGACAAGCACTTAGGTCATACCGATTATATTATATTGTTTTAATGCCAATGCTCTTGTGCAATTTATATTTCAACACACTGAGAATAAAGTTTTCATCTTTAACAGTGCTAAAAATATTGTTTTCCTGGTGACATAATTAATGAGCCACTAGAAAAGCACGTCTATAACAAGGAAGGATGTTAAATAATAACTGACAGAGTCATATGATAAATCGCTATATTTTGACATCTAAAGGATTATTTTCAATTATTTTTCTTGGACAATTAAGCTTATTCAAATTCCATAATGGGTTGTGTCAGTCATCATCATACATAAAACACTTTGATGGTATACAGTAAGTTTTTTCTCCTCATACAAATATCTTAAGACCTGCAATTACACCTCATTAAACCTTGGCACCATAATTTGGAAGTCCCATTCATAATATTTAGTCTAAAATTGTACTAAATAAATAACATGTATTATCTCTAAAGTATTCATGAACTTGTCTGCAAGAGAATATTTAAAATTGCATAAATTAGGTAGGGTTTCAAGTGTCAGTAGAAGTTGATAAAATAAAATAATGAAAAGTTTTTCCTTTTTCTGTGATAGAGAACATGTACTAAATCAACTTATTTCTGTTTTTATTGATGCATAATAGTTATACACATTTTAGGGGTACCTATGATATTTTGATACATACGTACAATATGTAATCAGACTAATTGGGATATCCATCACCTCAAACATATGTCTTTATGTTGGTAACATCCTAATTCTTTCAGCTATTTTGAACTATACATTATTGTTAACTATACCATACTATCAAATGCAGAATCTTATTGCTTCTAACTGTATTATTATACCCTTTAAGCAACCTCTCTTCCTAACTCCACCCCCACTTTCCCAGCCTCTGCTAATTACCATTCTACTCTCTAACTCTGTGAGATCCACTTTTTTACCTCCCACAAATGAGATGAGAACAGCAGTATTTCTCTTTTTCTGTGCCTGGCTTATTTCACTTAACATAATGACCTCCAATTCTATTCCTGTTGCAGCATATGACAGAATGTCATTATTCTTCATATTTTTGTATTTCTCTAAAACAAGTAGATAATTAAGAAGGGAGAGGAGGAGGACAAGAGAATAAAGACAGGAAGGAAGGAAAAAGAAAGAAAGAGAGAAATTCTACTCTTTTTCATGTCAGATAAAAAATACTAAATTTTTCTCTTTGTTTTAGCTACCATACAAGTTGGCTAGTCTACCCATTCTAAAATTGCATTCATGCTCAGAAACTCTCTGAATGATGATAGTTTGCAGAACTTTAAAAAATGCAAGTTTCTGAATTCTATCCCTGTTTCGTTATAGCAGGACTGTAAAGGGACATGAGAATCTGTATTTTGAAGTTTTCAAGGTCAGTAAACACATGAAAAGGTGCTCAATTTCATTAACTATCAAGGAATACTAATTTGAAAAAATGTAAAACCATTATATATCCACCAGATTGTTTCAAAGAAAAAAAAAAAAAAGATAGCACCCAGAACTCACATACATAGTTGTTACAAACACAAATTGGAACAACCAGTTCAAAAAACTGTTTGGTAGGATCTTCTTCTGAACACTGAAAATGGCAATTCCCATAACACAGCAATTTTATTTTTAGGTATATAACCACAGAAATGTGAACCAATGTTTTCCAGAAGACATAAACAAGTATAATAATAACAGCACTGTATGTAATAGCCAAAAACTAGAAACAACTGAAATGCCTACCAAGAGCAGAATAGGGAGATAAGTTTTAGTAGTACGTAGAACTATATTCATTAAAAATGTATATGGCAATGAATAAATTGAATAAACTACAACTAAAAACAAGAACATAGATGAATCTCACAAACATAATGTTGAGTGAAATAAGCCAGACGTTGAAAAACTACATACACTATGATTCCATTCATATCATGTTCAATAATATTTGTGGAAAATATGACTTAGAGGAAATTACTATTTATAATTTATAAATGTATATTTTTTATAATTTTAAATTTATATTTATTTTGTAATTTATATTTATTTTAATTTAATTTTTAATTTAATGTATACTTAGATTTATAAATTATAAATTTATAAATTAACTATTTATATTTACACACAAAGATTTCTTATCAATCCAGTAAGGAAGAAACCTAAAAAGTCCTAATATAAATATGTGATTATGCAACATACAAAAAAGATATACAAATGAATAATACACCTATAAAAAGGTATTCAACATTCACCAAAGAAATGTGACTAAATAT
Source organism: Macaca nemestrina (assembly GCF_043159975.1). Lineage (NCBI taxonomy): Eukaryota > Metazoa > Chordata > Mammalia > Primates > Cercopithecidae > Macaca > Macaca nemestrina. Next base: position 96,528,282 of record NC_092136.1, on the reverse strand, counting down.
CTGAGAGATCACATTCTACCCACCAGGTTTGGAAGGATTTATATATTTTACAAATCCTAGAATTGTTTAGGGTTTTACTATCCTGCAAAGTTGGTAGATGTCTACATTAGTATATGTCTGTAGGACAGTTTAAGAAGATAAAGCACATGCATAATGTTAATCCACTAAAGGCAAATATTTTTGTCTGATTATATTACTATTCTGTCACAGTATCTCAAACAGTGACCAACACATGGTAGAGGTTAGTATCTGTTGAATGAATGAATGAATGAATGAATGAACTAAGAATAGGATAAGATGAAAAAATCATATTTGAACAAAAATTTTCCTACAGCAGTTTTTTTAGTAGAAAAAGGAAACAACCTATATGTCTATCACTAGAATCCTTCTTCAGTACAAAGAAAAATTAATCAAATATTAGATGAAATGATGTTCCCTTATTCATTAATATGGAAAGAGACTGGGAGAATGGAACCAAGACCAGGAGAATGGAACCAATAATGACATGTTGAGTTCAAAGGAAGTTAAAGTATCATATATAACATTATTTTATGTAGAACTATTTGTAAATACTTATTTACATATACTTACAGGGAGATGTGTTTGGAAGGATAATCACCAAAATATTAGAAGTGGTGCTTCCTGAATTATGCAACTTAGTGACATTTACATTTTCTCCTTTGCATGTTATATTATTTGAATCGTTTAATGATGGGCCTGCATAATTTTAAAGTACATTTTTAAAATTAAAACCAAATTATATTAAAATATACACTTATAATCACCTTTTAAAGCATCTCCTATTTGCCATTGAGTTTTAACATTGACAAAGATTTACTGGGTGTAGAAATTTAAAAAGCCCTAATAAAAACAATGCCTAACATTAACATCCATCTATTTTATTTTAGAGCTTAATTTACCATCTGTTACATTCAAACTTCCCATCTCTTTACAATTCAATGTATGCTGTGGTAACTAGAAATCCAAATGTGTATCCAAAATAGACCATAAATGAAATATCCAAACATAAATTACATTTACTCCAACTGAATGCAAATACCCACAGACCTCTTCTTGTATTAGCATCTGTTTCCTCCTTTGTTTTCATCTGGAAATATGAAAACTAAGTACTCCCTACTTCAAAATGGGCAAGAAGCCATTTTTATTTGCATCAGGATAGTAAAAGGAGTTGCTAAAGAAACATTTGCTGCCCCAGTCTATGCGCAATACTTCTAAATGGTGTTTCTGAGACACTAAGATGGATATTGATAAAATAAGTAGATTTTTTTTGCACAGAGTGTCAGGTGTCTTATCAATGACTTATTTAACAAATATTGGGTGTCAAATATGTACTTAGCCTTGCATTAAATGCTATGAAGGGCAAAGAAAAAAGCATAAGAAAGAATTTTGTTCTTGAGATGTTCTCAATTATGTGGGAGTGATGAAACTCTTAAGAAAAGGACTGAAACAATTTTAGACAGCCTATAATCAGGTAACAGACAAAGTGTGTGTGTGCGTGTGTGAGTGTCACTGAGAAAGTGGATTAATATTTCTTGAAACTTAAGGTCTAGAGATGCAAAAGCAAAAATAAAAAGATGTGAAGGATGACTAACTATCTAATAATGTACAGCTGACAAAGATCAAAGCAAGTACAACTTCATTGTTAAGTCCCACACCCCATACACTAAACTGAGTTTGTACTAAATGTAAGAACAAAATCCATCACTCAGTATTCCCAATATGAATATTCAAGTTTCCACCAACCGTATATTATAAAACTATGCATTATTTTTGGAAGCCTACTACCTGAATGTATGTAAAAGAATAAAAGGCTTAGGAAGAACATAATGTTGGAACAAAGTTATCATGTACAACCTAAACATTTACATCCCACTGTGTTCTCCTTAAAGAGACCTTAGGATGTCTTGTTGACTAAGGCATTGGGAAATTGACAAATTCCTCAGTGAGAAAAGTATTGCATGCATTGGAAAGCTCTGTAGTTGCTGTTCTGTGAGAGCAGGCATGATGTTAGGAGATGCTGCCATTGTAACCAGCTTTCTGATTGTAATGAGAATAGTGGCATCTCAGAATGGTACAAGCCCCATGTCAGTACGCAACTCCAGAGGCAAAGGAGGCACATTTGACATAATAGGAAATAAAATCACAGTGAGAATCAAAAGGTTTTGACCTATTTTCTTTGACTTTGGTTATGGAAAATTGTTCACATTATCCCTAGAAAGAAAAATGGTAGGAATATTACTAAACTATTATTTGATCCAGGTAATCTAAGGAGCTCTAGTTCAAGTGTGTACTATAATGGAGACTCACAGCCTGTAGCTCAGTTACCCATTTTAGCAGAATCCCCTTGAGGAAAGATCTTGAGATGCTGCTCAAGAACTCAGTGTAAATATCCAAGCTTGCCCAGAAGAGACCTATGGCTATTGTTTGAAGTGACTCTCCAGAAAAGAAAAGAAATTTCAGGAATTATCGGATGCTGACTCTGAGTTTATTCTAGCATGTGAGTATAAAAAACATCAGAGATGTTCACCAGCAAAGTGAAGAGATACTGGGGACAGGTGATAAAAGTTATTTTGGCCAAGTCTCACAGTGAGAACAGAAATTCCACAAAATCATTGTGCATCATTTCTCCAGTTCCCGAATTTATGACTTCAATTGTCATATTTGGCAACTGGCCAAATGGAGTGTAGTAAGAGCCATTATTGTAGAAAGGTTCAAGTTAAAAGTCCTAATTTTCCCTCCATCCAGGAAGCCAAAAACAAAATGTCATCTCTGAAGACATTGCTGCAATTAGTACAACCATCAAAGTCTTGAAAGATGAAAGAGAAACAATTCTTATCACTAACTCATATTGTTTGTTTATTTGTTCTATCCATAATAGTAGTTTTAACAGTGAATTTTTTAAATCAGCTGGCAAACTCAAATTCAGCTGCTATTTCAAATATGGTAGGTGCCCGGGAAGAAAATCAACATAGGTCCTGGCACCTGATATATTTATTTACCTGTTAGCCTGAAAATGCTTTTTAAAATATCAGTTTCCCACGACAAACCACAAAAAGTTTATTTTCATCTGGCAGAGATAGGAATACATATTCATTGTTTTGCCTCTATCAAAAAAAAAAAAAATGCACCAGATGGGGTTTTAAAAGGTAAGGAAGACTTTACTCAAGCCTATTGCAAAATGGGAGAGAAATTAAACTCAACTCCACTGAAACAGAAGCTGAAGGGATTTTAAATGCTGGAATAAGCTAATGGGAAAGTATTGGAGGATGTCATTTGTATGTGTTGGGGGTTGAGGGGGGATGTTTGTCAGTGTAATTAGGCCACTTGTGTTTGCTAACTGGTGCTTATCATAGTTAGACTTCTACCCTCCCACAGAGACTGGGAAATAAGAACTCTATTATTCTTGATGACTGCATTTCAAAGAGTCCATTTTCAGGTCCTTGATAAAGGCATTCCTGAGTTGTCCATCTCAAAGGAATAGAGGGAAAGTTTACAATTCCAAGTTTTCTAAAGTAAATGCTCTAAGAAAATGGAGGTTACGTACCTATAGTCAAGAATAAACCTGTCTAAAATTTTAGTCAAGCTGAGGGGACCATTAGGCTATCTTGGTCACCTCAGGGTTATATTTGTATATTTAACTCTTCTATTCTCTAGAAAACAATCTATAAAATCTGTAAGAACTTTGGTAGTCTTGATGTCTCACAGATTGGACCTGGTGAACAGAAAAGAGTATATATAAAAGATATATTAATAAAACACAATTGATCCAAAGAGTAGGAGGTAAATTCTACGAAAATGCATAGATTCACCACCTTGGTCCACTTTCTAGAAATCCAGTGGTCTGCAGAGTGCCATAATTAATCTAAGAGAAAGAAAGAAGAAAGAAAGAAAAGAAAGAAAGAAAGAAAGAAAGAAAGAAAGAAAGAAAGAAAGAAAGAAAGAAAGAAAGAAAGAAAGAAAGAAAGAGAGAGAGAGAGAAAGAGAGAAAGAGAGAGAGAGAAAGAGAGAAAGAAAGAAAGAAAGAAAGAAAGAAAGAAAGAAAGAAAGAAAGAAAGAAAGAAAGAAAGAAAGAAAGAAAGAAAAGAAAAGAAAAAAGAAAGAAAGACAGACTATGTCTAGAACTCTGGCAATTCTAAACAATTCTTCCTACTTCAAAATCAATAACTGAAAGTTAATGGAAAATTAAGTCCTGAAGTCTGGGCTGGTGAGGGCTCAGACCCTTCAGAAATGAAGTTTTAGTTCACTCTACCAGAAAAAGAAACTTGACCCCAGATTCTTTCACCCTGAGGCTTCAGGGCAAAGGATATAATATAGTTTGTGGAGGAATAATGACCAGTCACATAAATAAAACATGTGGTACAGAAATATATTATTCCTTATTTATTTAGTATGCATTTCATTGCATATTTCCCTCCTTCTTTTTCCCTAATATGCAACATAAAATTTGTCAATGGTAATTAAGTTTCTTCAGTTACTAGTTTACTGAATATTTAGGTGAAAATGTGACTGAATAAGAAGAATTTGCTCCAGTGTTCGATTTTCTTTGTTCCAGGAACACCTAGATGACTTTACCACAGCCCCTGTTGTCCTGTGACCTGCAGGTACTAGGAGAGCCATAGGGAAGACACTGGAATATCTGAAGGCTGGAAAATGAGTGATGTGTCCTCAGCCACTGTCCTGTCTTTTCCAACGGTTTGGGGACGTCCCGAGATGCTCAAGAACCATAACAATGTGTGAATCTTGCACTAGCAACCGAGATATCCAGGTTATGTCATCAGAACTGACTAGATGGCTGGCGTTACCCACGGAGAGGAAGGAAGAGCAGTGTGGAGAGGCAGCCCACTTGAGAGCCACATAGGGCAGGGGAGTCCCCACCCACCAGCCAAGGGTGCAGTGATTGAGCATGCTACCCATCCTGGGAATCCATGCTTTTTCCATGGAACTGTGCAACCCACAGATCAGAAGATCGCACTCATGAGCCCAGGACACCACGCCTAGGGTCCCAACCACGGAGGCTGGCACAGATTCTCAACAGCCACTCAGCTAGAATCTGGTAGAGCCTGCTGAGCTCCCAGGAGAGACGGGAGTGGGGCTGGGGGAGAAGAGGCTAGGACCACAGCTGCAGCTGCCTGTTTTTTAAGCCATTTGAGCTCCCTAGGGGAGGAGCGGCAGCCAACACTGGAACTGATAGCTGCCTGACACACTAAGCTCCCAGTGCGGGGGTAAGGGCGGCAGCAATCTGTGTAGCTCCAGGCTGTGCTTTTCCCGTTGCTGGAGCCAAGGAGGCTGGACCGTTTGGTCCCAAGAGGTATCCTTCACACCTCAACACACTTCTTCAGACCTGACCCTGATCCTGACCCATCCGCCCTGACTGGGCGGGGCCGCCCTGCAGGAACTCCAACAACTCCAGCCAGGGGCTCAGGACAGAACTCTGATCTCCCTGGCCCTAATCCTCTAGTGGGGAAGGGTGGCCATAGTCTCTGTGGACCAGCAGATTTAGTCTTTCCTCCTGCTAGTCCTGAGGAATCTGGGCAGCCCAGTCAAGTGGATTTCCACCCAGTGAAGCACACCCCATCCACCAAGGGATAGTCAAAGTGCTTCGTTAAATGGGTCCTGCTCCCTGTGCCACCCAACTGGGTGAGACCCTCCAACAGGGGTTGTCAGACACCCTATACAGGAGCATTCCTACTGGCATCAGGTTGGTGCCCCTCCAGGTCAGAGATCCCAGAGGAAGAAGCAGGGATCCCAGAGGAATAAGTATCTTTGCTGTTCTCCAGCTTCCTTGAGTGACATCTCCAGACACAGGAGCAAACCAGATGAATAGGGCCTGAAGTGAACCCCCAGCAAACCGCAGCAGCCCCACAGAAGAGGGAGCTGAATACTGGAAGAAAAACAAACAAAAAGCAACAACAACAGCATCAACAAAAAAAGTCCCCACAGAAACCCCGTCTAAGGATCGACAGCCTCAAACATTGAAACTAGACAAACTCATGAATATGAGAAAGAATCAATGAAAAAATGCTGACAACCCAAAAGGCCGGAGTGCCTCTTCTCCTCCAAATGATCACAGTGCCCCTCCAGCAAGGGCACAGAACTGGACAGAGCATGAGATGGATGAATTGACAGAAGTAGGCTTCAGAAAGTGGGTAATAACAAACTCCACTGAGCTAAAAGAGCATGTTCTAACCCAATGCAAGGAAGCTAAGAACCTTAGTTTAAAAGTTACAAGAGCTGCTAACTAGAATAACTAGTTTAGAGAGGAACATAAATGACCTGAAAGAGCTGAAAAACACAGCACAAGAACCTCATGAAGCATACACAAGTATCAATAGCTGAATCAATCAAGCAGAAGAAAGGATATCAGAGTTTGAAGACCATCTTGCTGAAATAAGGCATGAAGACAAGATTAGAGAAAAAAGAATAAAAAGGAACAAACAAAACCTCCAAGAAATATAGGACCATGTAAAAAGACTGAATCTATGATTGATTGGAGTACCTGAAAGAGACCAGGAGAATGGAACCAAGTTGGAAAACACTCTTCAGGATATTATTCAGGAGAACTTCCGCAACCTAGAAAGACAGGCCAACATTCAAATTCAGGAAATACAGAGAACATCACGAAGATATTACACGAAAAGATTGACCCCAAGACACATAGTCATCAAATTCTCCAAGGTTGAAATGAAGAAAAAAACATTAAGGGCAACCAGAGAGAAAGGGCAGGTCACCTACAAAGGGAAGCTTATCAGACTAACAGTGGGTCTCTCAGCAGAAACCCTATAAGCCAGAAGAGAGTGGGAGTCAATATTCAATATTCTTAAAGAAAAGAATTTTCAATCCAGAATTTCATATCCAGTCAAACGAATCCTCATAAGCAAAGGAGAAATAAAATCCTTTCCAGACAAGAAAATGCTGAGAGATTTTGTCACCACCTTGCAGAAGCTCCTGAAGAAAGCACTAATTATGGAAAGGAAAAGTTGGTACCAGCCACTGCAAAACACACCAAAATACAAAAACCAATAGCACAATGGCACCATGAAGAAACTTCACCAACTAGTATGCAAAATAACCAGATAGCATCAAGATGGCAGGATCAAATTCACACATAACAATATTAACCTTAAATGTAAATGGGCTAAATCTCCCAATTAAAAGACACAGACTGGAAAGTTGGATAAAGAGTCAAAATCCATCATGTGCTGTATTCAGGAGACCTATCTCACGTGCAAAGACACATATAGGCTCAAAATAGAGGTATTGAGGAAAATTTCCCAAAAATGAAAAGAAAAAAAAAAAAAGCATGGGTTACAACACTAGTCTAACCCCAGTATCTGATAAAACAGATTTTAAGACAACAAATATTTTTTAAAAGAAGACAAAGAAGGACATTACATAATGGTAAAGAGATCAATTCCACAAGAAGAGCTAACTATCCTAAATATATATGCACCCAGTACAGGACCACCCAGATTTATAAAACAAGTTTGTAGAGACCTACAATAAGATTTAGACTCTCACACAGTAATAGCAGGAGACTTTAACTGTCAATATTAGACAAATAAATGGGACAGGAAATTAATAAGGATATTCAGGACTTGAACTCAGCTCTGGATCAAGTGGACCTAGTAGACATCTACCAAACTCTCCACCCCAAATCAACAGAATATACATTCTACTCAGTGCCACATGGCACTTATTCTAAAACAGACCACATAATTGGAAGCAAAACAATCCTCATCAAATGCAAAAGAACTGAAATCATAATAAATAGTCTCTCAGACCACAGTACCAAATTAGAACTCACTCAAAACCACATAATTACATGGAAATTGAAAAATCTGTTCCTGAATGACTCCTGGGTAAATCATGAAATTAAGGCAGAAATCAAAAAATTTTTTGAAACCAATGAGAACAAAGAGACAATGTACCAGAATCTCTGGGACACAGCTAAAGCAATGTTAAAAGAGAAATGTATAGCAATAAATGCCCACATCAGAAAGTTGGAAAGATTTCAAATAGATACCCTAACATCACAATAAAAGGAGCTAGAGAATCAAGAGCAAACAAATCCAAAATCTAGCAGAAGACAATAAATAAGATCAGAGCAGAACTGAAGGAGATAGAGACACAAAAAATGCACTTCAAAAAAAAATAAATGAATCCAGGAACTGGTTTTTGAAAAAATTAACAAAATAGATTGAATGCTACCCAGACTAATAAAGAAGAAAAGAGAGAAGAATCAAATAGACAAAATAAAAAATGATAAAGGGGATGTCACCATTGACCCCACAGAAGTAGAAACTACCATCAGAGGATACTATAAACACCTCTGAGCAAATAAACTAGAAAATCTAGAAGAAACGGTTAAACTCCTGGACAAATACACCCTCCCAAGACTAAACCAGAAAGAAGTCAAATCCCTGAAAAGACCAATAACAAGTGCTGAAATTGAGGCAGTAATTAATAACCTACCAACCATAAAAGCTCAGGACCAGAAGAATTCACAGCCGAATTCTACCACAGGTACAAAGAGGAACTGGTACCATTCCTTCTGAAACTATCCCAAATAATCGAAAAGGAGGGAGTCCTCCATAACTCATTTTATGAGGCCAGCATTATCCTGATGCCAAAACCTGGCAGAGGCACAACAAAAAAAGAAATCTTCAGGCCAATATCCCTGATGAACATAGATGTGAAAATCCTCAATAAAATACTGGCAAACTGAATCCAGCAGCACATCAAAAAGCTTATCCACCACAACTAAGTTGGCTTCATTCCTGGGATGCAAGGCTGGTTCAACCTATGCAAATCAATAAACGTAATCCATCACATAAACAGAATCAATGACCAAAACCACATGATTATCTCAACAGATGCAGGAAAGGCCTTCGATAAAATTCAACATCCCAACATGTTCAAAGCTCTCAATAAACTAGATATTGATGGAACATATCTCAAAATAATAAGATATATTTATGAGAGACCTACAGCCAATATCATGCTGAATGGGCCAAAGCTGGAAGCATTCCTTTTGAAAACCGGCACAAGGCAAGGATGCCCTCTCTCACCACTCCTATTCAACATAGTATTGGAAGACTGGCCAGGGCAATCAGGCAAGAGAAAGAAATAAAAAGTATTCAAATAGGAAGACAGGAAGTCAAATTGTCTCTACTTGCAGTTGATATAATTCTATATTTAGAGAACCCCACCATCTCAGCCTAAGAAACGTCTTACGCTAATAAGCAACTTCACCAGAGTCTCAAGATTCAAAATCAATGTGCAAAAATCACAGATATTCCTATACACCAACAATAGACAAGCAGAGAGCAAAATAATGAATGAAGTCCCATTCACAATTGCTACAAAGAGAACAAACTACCTAGGAACATAGCTAACAAGGGATGTGAAGGATTTCTTCAAGGAGAACTACAAACCACTGCTCAAGAAAATAAGAGAGGACACAAACAAATGGGAAAACAGTCCATCCTCATGGATAGGAAGACTCAGTATCGTGAAAATGGCCATACTGTCCAAAGCAATTTATAGATTCAATGCTATTTTCATCACACTACCATTGACATTCTTCACAGAATTAGAAAAAAACTACTTTAAATTTCATATGGAACCAAAAAAGAGTTCATATAGCCGAGACAATCCTACTAAGCAAAAAGAACAAAGCTGGAGGCATCACGCTATCTGACTTCAAACTACACTATAAGGTTACAGTAGCCAAAACAGCATGGTACTGGCACAAAAACAGACATATGACCAATGAAACAGAGCAGAGGCCTCAGAAATAACACCACACACCTACAACCATCTAATCTTTGACAAACCTGACAAAAGCAAGCAATGGGGAAAGGACTCTCTATTTAATAAATTGTGCTGGGAAAACTGGCTAGCCATATGCAGAAAACTGAAACTGGACCCCGTCCTTATACCTTATACAAAAATTTTCTCAAGATGGATTAAAGACTTAAATGTAAAACCCAAAACCATAAAAACCCTAGAAGAAAACCTAGCCAATACCATTCAGGACATAGGCATGGGCAAGGACTTCATGATGAAAATGCCAAAAACAATTGCAACAGAAGCCAAAATTAACAAATGGGATCTAATCAAACTAAAGAACTTCTACACAGCAAAAGAAACTATCATCAGAATGAACAGGCATACTACAAAATGGGAGACAATTTTTGACATATACCCATCTGACAAAGGTCTAATATCCAGAATCTCCAAGGAACTTAAACAAATTTACAAAAAAGCAAAAAAACAAAACAAAACGAAAAACCTTATCAAAAGTGGGTAAAGGATATGAATAGACACTTCACTTCTCAAAAAGAAAGACATTTATGCCTTTTTAGTTTAAATTCCTCCTCAGACAATGGAAGCATCCAACAAGCATATGAAAAAAAGCCCAACATCACTGATCATTAGAGAAATGCAAATCAAACCACAATGAGATATCATCTCGTGGTAGTCAGAATGGTGATTATTAAAAAGTCAAGAAACAATAGATGCTGGCAAGGCTGTGGAGAAATAGGAATGCTTTTACACTCTAGGTAGGAATGTAAATTCATTCAAACATTGCAGAAGACAGTGTGGTGATTCCTCGAGGATCTAGAACCAGAAATACCATTTGACCCAGCAATTCCACTACTGGGTATATACCCAAAGGAATATAAATCATTCTAATATAAGGACACATGCACACGTATGTTTATTGCAGTACTATTTACAATAGCAAAGACATGGAACCAACCCAAATGCCCATCAATGATAGACTGGATTAAGAAAATGTGGCACATATACACCATGGAATACTATGCAGCCATAAAAAAGGGTGAGTTTATGTCCTTTGCAGGGACATGGATGCAGCTGGAAGCCATCATCCTCAGCAAACTAACACTGAAACAAAAAACCAAATACCACATGTTCTCATAAGTGGGAGTTGAACAATGAGAATACATGGACAAATGGAGGGGAGCAATACATACCAGGGCTAGTAAGGGGGTTTGGGGATGAGGGGAGGGGAGGGAGAGCATGAGGACAAATAGTTAATGCATGCAGGGTTTAAAACCTACATGATGGGTTGATAGATGCAGCAAACCACCATGACACACGTATACCTATCTTACAAACATACATGTTCTGCACTTGTATCCCACAACTTAAAGTAAAACTTAAAAAAATAAAAATAAGAGGAATTTACGTCACTCAAATATGAATAGTGTCTGTTGGAACTTTTGTTTTTGAGGAAAGTATGACAACTTTAAAAAAAAATAGTTGCATCTTTTTAAGTGGAAGCATGAAGTTGTAGCTGAAATATGAATAGAAATGTGTGAGCGAATGCCATGAGATGAAATGGGATGAAGTGTGCCAGTTACTTGCCTATCATTTTTAGTTTCATACCAAGCCTTCTTATCCTGCTCTATCATGATGGGGCTAGGAGTCTGTAAACTGCATTTCCAGACCTCCTCACCAGATCATTTCTCATTTGGTTTGGCCCATGGGAGCCTCTTGAAGAATTTTGGAAAGAAGGAGAAGAGAAGAAACTCAATTTCAGCTTCCAATTTCTGTCAGAATCCTTTCAACAGCAGTTGATAACTATGGCTTCAACAGGTTTCATCACTCCCAGAAAAAAGCACATGGCATGATCTCAGTCGTCCCAACAATAGCAAAGTGGTACTCTCTTAAATGTCCCTGCACAGCCTGACCCTCACTCATGTCAGTATATCTTCCATTGACCCAGAGTCTCTGAAACTGTGGTAACTTGTCCAGTGTCTTAGATCCTGAGATAGTGGAATTTCTTGAAGTTTTGACAGCTCCTCAGAAAATGGGAGCTTTTGAGGAAGCGGCTTCTCCTTCTGACTTGTAAATTGTGGCAACATATCCCTGTTGCTTTCCCACACTTACAGACGATAGCAGCTTCATGCAGTTACTAACCTCTCATTCTTTTAGGTTTTCCAGCTTTTCAACACCTGCATAAACACTTTGCTGAATTAGACTCCCACATCTTGAAACATCTTGTATAGTTCCTTTTTTTCAAAGTAGAATATATCTAAAACAGTGTCCCAAATGGCAGGGTGCTTTTCGTGGGATGAAAATCAGTAACTTATGCAATAACTATTTAATATATTTCACCATCTGATTTGTGCTTCCAAAAGCATGCCTACCCTACTTGAAAATAATATTGTTAAGGCATTATTACCTTGTAATATAGTTAAATGTACAGCCATGGTGCACAAACAGCATTATTTCCCTTGTATTGTGCAACGTGACTAAAAAGTGTGGGGATTGCTTGAAGAGACAACGCATCGCTAAGAGTCCAGAAGTAATGTTCTCAATAGTAGAAATAGAATAAAATGGAAGACCTGCCAGAAAGGAAAATTAAAGAGGTTTAAGAATACTTAAATAGAATTTGAATGAGGTTTTGTAATACGTATTCCTTTATGTGACAGAAATTCAAAGCCAACATGCTCAGGAAAATACTACTTCTTTCTGTTCATCTGGATGGTGCTTTCCTAACTCTAGCATCCTGCATTCCCTATGTATTTTATTGTCTGCCATTTGATACAAGGGTAGAGTTGGTGAAATACCAGATCCTTAAGAAGTTTATAATCCTAATATTTCCAGAATGTTAAGATATTGATGTAGACATAAAATTAACATAGATAGGGACATAGAGAGAGATATATTTAATACCCAAAGAAAGATCAACCATCCTTATTGGACACTTGAGGAGCTTCTTGATGGATACAAACTTATCTGAAAAAAGTAAACATTCTTCATGTAGTTCTTTTGGGCAATTGATGAACAATGTTATGTAGGCTTTTAATTTTTTTACATAGGAGAAACTGGGTTAGTCACATAATCTACTAGATACTAAAATTTGACATTTTCAAACTAAAGCATGTGTATAGTACAATTTATTCAATGATTGAAATTAGTACTCTAAATAGTCTGCCTACAGATGTCCTTCCAGAACACCTACTGAAAGATAGTTTTAAAAACTTGAGATTTGGAAAATATTTAATTAGTTGTTGTTATCAATGTTGTCTTACATTGGTCATGGTTTTCTATATTCTTGCTTTTTCTTTTAATGTTGCCATTATTTTAGCATCATTGATGCCAATTTCGTTTTTGGGATAAGCAAACAAGGCCAGCACACTGATAAAGTAGCCAGAAACTACTGAAGTTTATTATGTATTGCACAGATGGTTTCATGTAAGTATTATATTACATGAAAGTATTACAGGCTTATAATTTGGATACAGGGACAAAGAAAGAGGAACAGAGTGACTGTGAGAGTTTCATCTTCAAACAGGCAAAGAGGCAGCCGTTTTCCCATGACCAATTCAGGAGAGCTTCACAGGTTGAAGAAGGCTAAGGAACTGCCAGGGGAGCAGTAGCCCTGTAGTCAACCATCAGAGTGCAGAGGTTGAGGTTACTCCCATTCTCTGGCTGTTTCAGCCTTGTTTCTTTTACTATATGGGGGCTGACCTATATATATGTATATGAGTATCTGTCTATAGTGTAGGTTACTATACTATATATGTAGGTTACTATTGCTATACCACATATGTATAATTCCAACAAGAAATTATTGAGAGGGACGACTGTGTTCTGATGTGGGTCTGAATCTGTCATGAACAAGGTATTAAGTGGTAGAAAACCAATCCTTAAGCTAGAGAGCATGGGCCAGACTGCTACTATATTTCACATAGCACAAGATAATGTCTCAAAGAGGCAGAATAAATTAGCAAAAGTATATTTGATCATTTTTAGAGTATCAAATGAATGCATTAATAAGTAAAAATTTTCAAGAAATATTCTCTCTTTAATTCATGAATCATATTAACTATTAATACCAAGAGGATAGAAGAAGGGTACAGATTCCAACTAAAATGCATTCTGTGCAGAATTCGTGCTGGTATAGATTCTTCCTGGAGCCTTTTACAGTCATAAGGCTCCCCTGCCCGCTGGCACTGCAAACCAATCAGCCCTGAGCTGTCTCTCCCTCTGGCCAGACATTATTGCTGAAAGAGACGAGCATTTCACTACCCTAGCAACACTATCCTCTCCTGTTTCCTTGGCAGCAACAGGGATTCCAAAAAAAATAGCCAGAAGGAAAGAGCCATAAGCCTGGAGAGTACAACCTAGGCTTCTGGAGCCATTAGAATGCAAGGGTCTGTGGTGTATTCAAAGGAATGAGGGGTTTCTAAGCAAAACAAACAAACAAAAAAATTAGTGCATATCCTTCGTCAAGTACATGAAAGGTATTATATGTCTCTTGAATTACAAAGCCGAAATTTCTGTAAAGAGCTGGAAATTTAGTCCTGCACTCAGCTAATTTGTTTAATTATAGGAAATCTAAAGTATTCCATTAGTTCAGGTTCTACTGTATTATTAAGGGGAGCTTTTTAGGGATAGAAATGTCTCTGAAATATGAGAAAGCTTTCTTGATGCTGTAGGTGAACTTATCTCCCAGTCATCATCTTCCCAACTCAGCTTTAACGTCTGGAGTAGTGTTACCCCAGACACAACAGTTACTTAATCTCATTTCATTTTTCAATGTCAGGGCACATTAATATTTTATAAATAGAAACAAAGTCCAATTCTAACTTTTTCTCTTATAAAAAATGGCCATGTATATTTTAAAGAAACATGATTACTTTTGTAATTATAATTTTATAATTATGAATCTAATAGAAATCTAAGATTCTTCTTTTGCTCCCTTCATTTTATCAGACTCTCCAATAACGTTTGGAATATGGAAACCAACTATCTTCTCAATGCATTAGACGAGAGAAAATGCCAAATGTAGTGCTGCAAGGATATTTCACTAAAAAGAAACTATAGAAAAGAATGACTTTCTATAAAGAAAAATTTTTAAAAGCTATAACTTAAAACCACGCAGGGTAAATGCATAAGGTCACAATGCTTTATTTACTCTTTTATTATTTAACTAAAATGCTGGTGTTTAAATGGATTTTTGGTTGTCAAACATTAATAAAGTAATTTTTAAAAGGACCATCAACTAATAATTGCAAAGGACTTAACTCATGTGACCCAGTTCCAAATTTTCACTCCATGTGGGAGACAACTTAGTGTATTTCAACAACAACAACAAAATTATTTCATGGGGACAAATACTTCTCTCCTGAGTTATTATTTCATAGCACCCATGTCAGAGGCGGTTGAGACAGTGTGGATCACTGTCACACACAGTCCAGATTGCATGCAGCATGGTTTTATTTCATTGAACAGTCATAATTCAGAGGTTTTTCTCCCACCTGCAATATGCAAATTTTCTATCACTCAGTCCCTTTCATCATTGAATTTTTTTCTCAAAGTACTCTCAATATTTTAACAAACAAAGGAAAGCACCACTACGCACCAACAAACATAACACCCTTCTCCGTAAGTGTTTTTAAACATCTAGTACCACATCTTCTCATTACGTTGGTGAGAAAAAATATATTAGCAATAATCTAAGACAGGTAATCTCCAAGTTATTTCTCTAAGCCCATCAAAGACCTCAGTATCCACTGAAATGGGTGGATCCCTGGGAACTGGAATGCAGAATGTCTAGATTCTTGTCTTTATCTCTGCTTCAACTACATTCATCATTCTTTCTTCCTCTTCACTTTGGTGTTTATCATTCTATATCATTTAAGAGAAAAATAGTGGCCGGGTGCAGCGGCTCACGCCTGTAATCCCAGCACTTTGGGAGGCCGAGGCGGGCAGATCACCTGAGGTCAGGAGTTTAAGACCAGCCTGACCAATACGGTGAAACCCCATCTCTACTAAAAATACAAAAATTAGCCAGACATGGTGGCGGGCTCCTGTAGTCCCAGCTACTCAGGAGGTTGGGGCAGGAGAATCGCTTGAACCCGGGAGGCAGAAGTTACAGTGAGCTGAGATCGCACCACTGCACTCCAGCCCCGGCAACAGAGTGAGATTCCGTCTCAAAAAAAAAAAAAAAAAAAAAAGAAAGAAAGAAAGAAAAAAGGAAATATGCAAGTTGTATCTGGCAAATAAGAAAACGAAGGCAGATGAGCATAAGTATGTATTAATCATTTATTGCCTAATAGGCATTATGTCTTTTCCCAAATAAATTTTAAGTTTCAGTAGGACAGAAACACTTTCCATCTTGTTAATCTCCAGAGCACTAATGCAGTGAAAATAAGAGCAGAATACTCAGGAAAAACTAATTGACTTTTCCTGCCTACTTTTTTTCTCCATCAGTATTAAAATCATCTTAAATTCAGGAATGATGTTTATTTTTGGATACATATGCTCAAATACCTGGGACCAGGAGTGGTACCTACTTTCTGGGCAATTTAAAGCACTCTTTCAACAGGATCGTGAGAGTCAACTGTGTTTTATGCACAGTGAGTGAAAAATCAATGATCTGTCTATGCCTATCACAGCATGTCACATCTCTGATTGAATCTTTTCAAGCTGCTTATCAGACATACAGCACAGGGATAAATTTATCTTTATACACTTTATATGTGTCACTAAAAATAGCCTCAGGATCACTATAACCTAATGACTCTAAGAATGTCTTATAAATGATCAGGCTGTGCTTGATGGTGAAAGCATACACTCTGTTATTCAAAGTCTAAAGTACAGTATTTCTAAAAAGAACTTAGTTTCCCAAAAGTTCCTCCTAAAGTAATACCCATGATACTTTAACACTGGCCAAATGAAATGTCTTCAGCTTTTACTCTTAATTTTATTCACATTTTCTACAAAGCACCCACAAAGGTCATTTGAATCATAGTCATGGTGTTGTTTTTCTTCTTTCAAGAATGATTCCCTAAGCAATCTTGTTGTTCTTGCTGAATTAAAATTATGCAAATTTGGTGATTTTAATACAATATCTGCTACCAATATGGTAAAGAGTAATATCTAAATATTTTGAATCTATAAATACCTTTAGATCAATCATTTTCTGAGTTGATGAAAAGCAAGTGCTACACTCTACTTGTAAATTACTTAGAAAGCTTTTGCGACTCAATATAACTTATTATGTAAATGCACAGTTAAGGAAAATCATTTTATTTAAACATATATAAAACAATTTTTTTGACAATTCAGGAACTACATTACCTTAATTTAAATATAGTTTCTACATCTATGATGATATTGATGTGCACTATCATATTAACCCTAGAGACTTGTCTATAATTTATTTTCAAGCATAATATAATGGTGTGGGGAAATGATACCCAAACTTATAAAGTATGCTGCCCCACATGTGAAGGTATAGTTATTGGCTAACCATTGCTGGCATATATATGTGAGAGTTGTTGCTCCAGGAATGGAAATCGATTTGAGATGATCCACAAATACTTTCTCATCTGATTCTCTTTATAATCAAAATTATACATCTGCAGCTCAGGTGGCCACAAGCATGTTTCAATCTCTACTTGGAGATACAAATGAAGCTAACTGGTCCTATAAAGGTGAAACTTATTACTTAGCTCCATCAAGGTAATGTTTTCACACAACCCTGCAAACTAATTTGACTCAAGGATACATACACATGCACAATACAAAAAGAACACAAAATCAGTGTTTAATGCCAGCTCTCTAAGGATCTCTGATCATCTAGGACAAAAAATTTAAACTACTAGCAAGATGTAGAAGACCCACCTTGAATCGATAACTTTTTACATATCACTTCAACATCAACCACTTTCTCATTCATTTAACAAATATTTATAGAGGACATATGCTAAGCCAGCACTGTAATAGATACAGTGGGCACAAATATAAGCAAGTAATAAGTTCTTTCCTCAAGGAGCTTTCAGTTTAGTGGGAGAAAAGACAAGCAATAAAAAAACAATAACGGTGAAAAATAATATGGTGTTTTCTGTCCACATTGCTAAAGGGACATTAATAAGACTGGGGGAAATTCTCAAAGAAGAAACAGCCATGATAGATGACTAAGAATCAGCCAGGTAGAAAAGATGTTGAAAACACCAGGCACTCAGCTATTTGTTTAGACCTTCAGCCTTTCCTAATCCTTCAAGCTGAAATTGTGCCCCCCATGTGTGTTTTTGCAACACTTGTCAATTCCTGTGATAACAGTATAATTGTAACTTCTTCTTTATTTACTTCCACCCATCCTTCTAGAAGTATATTTCCATGTGTCTCTTTGTTTTCAAGTCCCAGTAGTCTATAACCTACATAAAAGGTAGGACTGTATTTTTATTTTAATAGGTGTCAAAACTTCCAAGATCTTGAAATGCCATGGCATAGAACAAGAACTAAGTAAATCATTATTGAATTACAGTTGAGGGAAAGAATAGTTTGTTCGAAAGCACAAATGTGTGAAACAACATGACGAGGAGTCAGTATGGCTGGAGAAATATACAGTGGGGTCCAGGATAGAGATGGTTCTAATTATTCACAAGAATGGTGACCCTTTTGCAATATAAATTAACGGGTTAGTTACAGCTTTGAAGCTGAACTTCTTAGATTGTGTCCTAACTCTAACATTCACTATTTTAACTTGGAAATGATACTTAATCTCCCTATGCCTCATTTCATTTCTCTGTAAAGAACCTACTTCCAGATTCTTTTGTATGTTAAAATGAATGAATTTATATACACTTGGAATAGTACCCTTCACATGGTAAGCAATCAATACATGTTAGCTAATATTTCTAGGCAAAGAAATTTGCCCTTTTTTTGAAAACGATGAGGAGCCTGAAAAATTTTAAGCAGTGATGTGGTATAAGCACCTTGGACTCTGTATCAATCAGGATTCACTTCAGGAAATAGAAACCATCACTTATCAAGCTGGTTGATAGTTAGCTGTTGCACAATTGTCTTCAAGCTGTGTTTCCCAAAGGTATGCACACATTTTATTTATCCCTGATTCTGCACCTTCTATAGATTCTGTCTCATAGTGGCTCCTCAATAAGAAAGAATAATCTTTTATCCAAACCTTTTTATTCTACTAAAGGCTTTTTAAACCATCTCTCTAAGAATGAGTTAGGACTATTGCTGCATCCTTTTTTGCCAAATAATAGATGTCATGAAAACAAACCAATCTAGAGGGGCAGAAAATATAACTCATATACAAATCCATGCAGAGTTGGAAGAGATTAGCAATATAATTTAGATCAGTGCCATGGTCTGTGAGGCACATCCCTTCTGCCAAGGAACTCAGAACAAGGAAGTAGGAACCATCTGCAGACTCATCCAAAACCACTGCAGAGAACAACCTCCATGCCAGCAGGTCACCATTCACATTTTTTCTCTTCGGGTTCCAGGTGTGGAATTATCAAGTTGTTCATTTATTCAGGACACACACCTGCCAACAACTTTCCCCATAATAATCTACACAGCTTCTTTCAACCCTTCTTGTTTTCCAAAATCAATAATATGCTGTTGCCTGTGCTAAGTTTCTCAGGATAACAAACAAACTACTGAGAAGCCATAGATAAATATCTAGTCCCCAACCAAATATGATATTTCAGACACGGCAAGTCGGAATTTGCCACCCTGTAGTAAAAACCTTGGCAGTTGCCTGTGGCTTATACCACTTTGGTTCTAGGGATTCTTGCTGTAGTGTATTCTTACAAGTGAGGGCATTTCAGAAAGATATCCCTTGAGTCTTTCAACTACCAAACTTTATTATATTGCCTACAGAAAGACCTTAACTCCAGTTTAGAGCAATTCATGTTACAGATGTTTATCTGTATTAAAGTCTGCTTCAAGAGTCTGTCTCTACTCTCTGTGCGTAAAATACAGAACATGTAGTTGGTAGAAAGCAATTAGAAGAGGAGGTTTGAAGTAGGTGGGAGTTGAAACTATCATGATAGAGATCAATCTTCCCAAATAACTGCCAGAGAAAAACTTACTTCCTATCAGAGCAGAGAAATTAGAGAATTTTGGTTTTGTTTCATTTAAAGACAGGATCTTGCTCTGCCGCCCAGGCTAGAGTGCAGGAGCACAGTGGCACATGCAATAATAGATCACTGCAGCCTCCAACTCCTGGGTGTAAGCGATCTTCCCACCTCAGCCTCCTCAGCCTACCTCAGCCTCCTTAGTAACTAAGACTACAGGTGTGTGCCACCACTCCCAGCTAATTTGTTGTTGTCGTTGTTGTTGTTGTTGTTGTTGTTGTAGAAATGGGGCCTTGCTACACATTCCCCAGGTTGGTCTTTAACTCCAGGCCTCAAGTGATTTTCCCATCTTGGCCTCCCAAAGTACTGGGGTTGCAGGCATGAGCCACCATGCCTAGTCAGAGCACAGAATTTAAAAGAATTTTATGTTGAGTCAAGAGTCATGTGCATGTGTCATCTATGGAAGTGCCCTGGTCAGGTATCCCTCGAGGAAATCTGCTGCTAGGACTATGATTGACTGACAGGCTTCAGCTGCCACAACTTTAGATCCATGACAGCTTTCACCCCAGTTTGTGCTTCTTCCAGGCATC
The DNA here is from genome assembly GCF_043159975.1 of Macaca nemestrina. Taxonomy (NCBI): domain Eukaryota; kingdom Metazoa; phylum Chordata; class Mammalia; order Primates; family Cercopithecidae; genus Macaca; species Macaca nemestrina. The sequence continues at coordinate 96,507,797 of NC_092136.1, read as the reverse complement.
TCCTAGCTGATGACTGAGCACAGCAGGGGCTAGAAAAAGATATAGCTACCCAGTGCAGGATGAAAATCTGGCTCAGGGGCTTCTCATATGTCTGTCTGAGAACTTTCTCACAACTAATCTCCAATCAGAGGTTCTTCTTACTCACCTCTTCCTTCCCCTTATCCTTTCAGGTGCCAGGCCTATATTGTAATCTGAAGCATTCTCCTTGCCCACTACTCTTGCTACCTCCCCTCTTATCTTTCACAGGAATGCCATACTTTATGGGGTCCATTACTGTGACTATCACTGCAACTTTCTAAGCCAAGCAAAGAAGTTTAATGCTTTTGTATTATATCCCAGTTTTGAGCTCTAAGGGATGAAATGTAATTCACAGGAAAAAAGAATATGAAATTCCACAAACCAAGTTCAAAGAAGTAGGATCACCTGAAGTAAGGAGTTCTAGACCAGCCTGGCCAACATGGTGAAACCCCATCTCTGCTAAAAGTACAAAAGTCAGCTGGGTGTGGTGGCATAAACCTGTAATCCCAGCTACTCAGGAGGCTCAGGCAGGAGAATCGGTTTGAACCTGGGAGGTGGAGGTTGCAGTGAGCTGAGATCGCGCCATTGCTCTCCAGCCTGGGCGACAGAGCAAGACTCTGTCTCAAAAAAAAAAAAAAGGTTTGACCTTGAAAATAACATAATGTGTGATATGTACAGACATACACACATGCACACACCCACCACCCACCTATAGCTATTCCTATCTACCTTTTTTTTCAGACAAGGTCTCACTATGTTGCCCAGGCTAGTCTTAAACTCCTGGGCTCAAGCAATCCTCCCACCTCAGCCTATTGAGTAGCTGGGACTACAAGTTCACACCACCACACCTAGCCAATACCCATCTATCTTATACAAAAAAAAAAAAAAAACCAAAATAATGCAGATATGCATATATTACTCATATTACATATATAAATGTGTGTGTTTAAATCTTCCTTGGTTTTCTGAGCAACCTTTACACTATTCTATTAATTGGCAGTTGCATAATAAACTTTGCCATTTATTACTTTTGTTTTCATCTTGGGTTCAATTAAATAAAATCCTAAATATTTGTGGGTAATTTGAGATGGGTTTTAATTATTATTTAATATAACTGCCTCCCTCTCCCTTGCTGATTTCATGGTAAGTAAATCTTGATAAAGGGTTTTGGCAAAGTGAAATTCTTTGAATATGCAATCACTGACTTACAACTTTGTTTTGTTTTGTTTTGTTTTGTTTTGTTTTTGAGACAGTCTCTCTCACTCTGTTGCCCAAGCTGGAATGCAGTGGCACAATCTCGACTCACTGCAACCTCTGCCTCCTAGGTTCAAGCGATTCTCCTGCCTCAGCCTCTTGAGTAGCTGGGATTACAGGCTCATGCCACCACACCCAGCTAATTCTTGTATTTTTAGTAGAGATGGGTTTTCACCATGTTGGCCAGACTATTCTCAAACTCCTAACCTCAGGTGATCCACCCGCCTCAGCATCCCAAAGTGTTGGAATACCAGGTGTGAGCCACTGCACCCAGCCTACAGCATATTAATAGGCTTTTTTTGCTTAAAGATATTTCTTTAAATAGATTTTTGCTTAAAGATATTTCACAAACTGAATGTGGAAATAGCTTGTGCCATTGCTATACCATCCTCTAAGTAGTTTATCTGCGCTGTGAATTTAAGATTAATACTCTAATTATTGTGAAATACTCCCAAGTCACAAAAGCTTGTGTTTTTTTAGAGTGAGTTTTGAAAATCTATTGCAGATCTCTAGTCCTTATTGATTTGAAATGCCACTGCTCTATAAGTTTGTATGTTTGGAGCTGCTACTGGATTATAAGAAAAGCCTATGCATACTCTTTCTTGTTCATTTCAGTGTTACCAGAGTAATAGGTAAATGTGGATGTTCGCATATAAAATGCCTCTATAGCTAACATTTCTAAAGATGATTACCAATATAAACTGATCAGAAGCAGTACTTGTCAATTTAGAGGAAAGGAGTTTTCCAGTCACCTTGCTAGATAGCCTACAATTCATTTTGGAAAAACTTACTTAAAATTTAATGTGGCCCTGAAAACTTTCTTCATTCTCTCCTAGTCCACCTACATATTTAATTCTTCCGATAATATTTACTTCCTTTTATTTAGTAGCTAAGAGAATTTAGCAAACCCCCTTAATAAGCTTTAAAACTAAATCTACTGAGCCCCACACACCATCTAAGCCTGGTAGTTGTGCAGAATCAAGGCTTATCTAAAGGGAGATAGAAACAAATACATATTTTTTTAAATGTAAAATCTTCTCCTTGAGCTATTTGGTAACTTTCTAAATTTTAGACTAGCTTCATACTGATTTAAAAAGTATGCATGAGGCCATGTGTATTTATGTATATTACTAGGGCATATGGTTTGGCTCCAAAACACAAGTCAAGAACCCAGAAGTGTCAAGCTCTATTACCAAATCTGGGAGAAACTAACTGCACTTTCACATTGAAAATTGGAATGGGGTTATTCATACACAGCCAACCAAAACCATAGTAGGTAATTCTATAATTATAATATGCAAATAGTTAACGAGGTAAAAACCCCAAACATTTTATTTTCTCAAAATTTTAAGATTTGCTTTGTATATCTCTCTCTTAAATTCTCAGTTATTTTTCTTTTAGTAGAAATTTAAGGTTAATGTATTAAATGGCACACATATAGTGATGTGAACAATAGATGCCCAAGGCGCAAACTACACGTCGCAAATCACCCTATTTGGCTTTGAGAGGTAGTTAAACAGTATCCTCTCAGAGCCACACTGCACATTAAAAGTAAAAAGATGTCCTGGGATAGGAAAAGCCTTCTGAAATAGAACCGCACATATGTGGGGAAGGGTTGGCAGCAGCAGGATCCTTTAGAATACAGGGAAGAATGGAAGAAATGAACAAGCACCTACATTGCTGAGTGCCTTTTATGTGCCAAGAGCTCTATAATTCTCAACACAACAGCCTGTATTTATACTAATCAGAGCAATTATTCCAGGAGTGCTGATTATCTCTTACATACCTATCTTTTCTACTGGATTTTCAGTTCATTGAGTGAAAGATCAAATATCACTTATTATTTATTTTTGCCAAAACATTATCTACCAGTGACTAGCACAAAGTAGGTAATCGATACATATTTGTTGACTTAATGAATAGGCCAATCTCCTAAAAATTAATATTCCCATTTGATGAACACAGAGACTAAGGCCCCTAACAGTTAAGTGACTTGTACAGGTCACACAGATCACACAGGTTAGTAATAGCTGAAGAAGAATATAAATCCAAGCCTGTCTGATTTCAGAGAACCAACTTTCTACTGCACCAAGCAGCTCTATGGATGCCATAGTGGACCAAGCCTCAGAGAATAGCTTTAAGGTTTGTGAAAGGATGGCAGTGGGAGAGAAAACTTTCACACATCTTCCCGTGAACATGAAAGATTTCAGAGAAGTAAAAATAAAGAGGACAATTTTATTTCTGGGTACAGTTCAAACTAGGACAAAAATCATAGCATCAGGGTAGGGAAAGTCTCTCATGTTTCCTGGCAGCCTCTTCAACAGTGGCTTTACCTCTCCAACAGTTTGTGTTCATTTGCTTTTCTCTGTGCTTCCTTCCTGTCTTTCTCGCCACAGCTTCTTTCCTTATGAGGTTTAGAATTCCAGGGAGATATCTGTATACAAGGTCCAGAAAAAGCAGCTAAGAGGTCACAGTAGAGAGTACAGACTCTGGAGTCCATCTGCCAGAGTCCCATCCCCACTCTGCCCCATTCTAATCAGGTGACATTGGATAAATGATTCAATCTCTCACCATCTCAGTTGCCTCCCCTGGAAAATGAGAGTATTAATAATAGAACCTATCTACTGTATAAGAATTAAGTGAGTTAACACATGTCAAGTCCTGAGAACAGTATCTAGAACATGGTAGGAACTTAATGACAAGTAGCCATTACCATTACCATGTCCTTGACTCTAAAATTCAGAAGCACAGCAAGCTGCATGCATAACACAGCCCACTGATCTGCAAACACATCTATCATGTTCCAGGTTAGGCTTCAGACATAGAGACCCAACATAAACCTCCCCTCCCAAAGGCAGGAGTGAAGTGTTGCTGGAAGTAAGTGAAACAAATCTGAATAATATTTTCTAATATCCCCTGATTTAAATAGGCAATAGCTTGGAACATAAGCAGCTGTAGTTGGGGTCTTTTCCTCCATGCCAATCAGTACATGTAAAAGCCATTCTTGTGTATCTAGAGAAAGAAACAAAAAGAGTAGTCCTTCCTCATGACTCTTCTCTGAGCATGTGAAATAGTATTGCAGGTTCACTTCAGTGCAAGAACGAATTCTAGTGTCTCTTCATCTGGATTGCTGAGGACTTAAGGGAAATTATGCCCAATTTATTTGGAAATTACAAATATATAAGAAGCTAGGACCAATTTATTTGGAGCCATTTTCTTAGTTATGGGTCCTCATCAGAAAAAGCAATGATTAGGATGGTAGAGGGGTCGGGGCTGACATAACTAAATAAGGGCCTTTTTTTTTTTTTTTTTTTTTTTGTATAACAACATATCCAAAGCGCGCAGTCTATGGATGGTGCAATTGCTTAAATAGATTATAAAGGACTTGTTCTATCCTTACTCTGCTCTCATTAAGATGCATCTTTCAGGCTTTATTTATGAGATGGCTGCTTTAATGCTAGTCATCGGGTAGAAGATCACAGAAAAAGGAATGAGGGTAAAGGGCAAATGACAGAGGGTTGAAAAATCAAACCAGAAATATAAAGCTCCTTTAAAACAACCTTCACAGAAGCTCCACCCAGTGATTTACTCCACCCAGTGATTTCCATCTTCATGGCCAAAAATACTTGGCTCAGGCACATGAAATTATTAATAAACTATGCCATGCATTAAAAAATATGGCATATGATCCAATAGAATATGGCATATGGAGACAAGTAACACTGAGAGACAGGATGTTTTGCCTGGACACATTGCCACTCTAGACAGAATTGAGCTTCTATCAGTAAGAATAAATGACTAAATAAATATTGAGGAAACAACTAGCAGTGTCACCCATGTTCACGGAAGAGGAAGTCTAAAGATTGCCTGTGTCCTCAAGAAATTCTCTAAAATGGCCAGGACACCATGACTAACAGCAATATAGAGCCATAATGTATGTTCTCAGTGGAAGAGAATAATCCTCCACTTTAGCGGAGCATGTACCCAGAGACAGGATTAAAATATCAATAAATATAAACATAGGCCTACAAAAACAAAGCTCTACAGCAATCACATCTCATGGCATCAGCTCCCAGTCCTTCTCTTAGGTTGTCAATGATGACCAAATGGTTAATATAAACATGATTTTAGCTTATGTGCCAAAGCAAAGGTTTAAAAGATGCCCAAGTAAAGACTAATGATACCCAAGAGGTATCAACCTACAATCATTTTTGGCAACAACATATAAGAAAATGCAGATTTCATTTTTAAGAAAAGAAATGCATGATGAGATTGTATACAAAAGTTCGAGAGAAAGGCAAATGGGCATCACAAAGAAAATATGCCAAATGGGACAAAGGAAGGAATCTGAAAAATCACTGCAGAAAAGTAATAAGTGAGATGGACAACAAGGTTAAGCAATGCATGCAAAAAGATAATGGAAAAGGGAAGAAAGGCAGTGAAATACAAATGATAGATATGAAAGGTACATTATGGTATGCAACATATAAATAATTCTTGTGATGCCGGCCGCGGTGGCTCACGCCTGTAATCCCAGCACTTTGGGAGGCCGAGGCGGGCGGATCACAAGGTCAGGAAATCGAGACCGCGGTGAAACCTCGTCTCTACTAAAAATACAAAAAAAAAAAATTAGCCGCGCGCGGTGGCGGGCGCCTGTAGTCCCAGCTACTCAGGAGGCTGAGGCAGGAGAATGGCATGATCCCGGGAGGCGGAGCTTGCAGTGAGCCGATCGCGCCACTGCACTCCAGCCTGGGGAACAGAGCGAGACTCTGTCTCAAAAAAAAAAAAAAAGAAAAAGAAAAAAGAAAAGAAAAAGAAATAATTCTTGTGTATGAAAAGGGGTAAATGATATGCAAAAACAATAATTAACTATTTAACAAATATTTCTACTCGAGGTAGTATTGAAGACTACATTCCCTGAAAAAATTCTCAGTACATAAAAAGTATAAATACATAATAAAATCTGATTCAAAAAATCCTTGTAAATATAGACCTGAACTAACAAAACCATAAAGGGGTTCCTGAAACACCAAAATAACTAGATGATACATACATACAAAATATATACATAGCATGTTCTCATTCCTGTGTGGGAGCTAAGAAAGTAGATCTCATTAAGGTGGGGAGTATATTAGTGGTTACCAGAGGCCAGGAAAAGAGAATAAAGAGAAGTTGATTAATGGATATGAAAAAATAGTTAGATAAAAGAAATAAGATCTAGTGTACACTGGATCAACAGAATTACTACAGCAAACAATAATCTATAGTAAATTTTAAAATAGCTAATAGAGAATAAACATTTCCAGCATAAAGAAAAATGTTTAAGGTGACGGGTATTCCAATTATCATGATTTGATTATTACACATTTCATGAATGTATCAAAATATCACATGTATCCTCAAAATATGTTACATCTATTACATATGAATTTTTTAAAAAACAGATTATACCAAAACATTAAAAAATGTAGATTTATAGATATATAGATATGTAAGCAAATACTAAGAATGAAGTAGGACCAATGGGTTAAACTACCATAAAGCTGCAGTTGTCCTGAAGTCATAAACAGACACCTAGGATCACAGAGTTTGAATTTTAACAGCCAAAAACTAAGCATTAGGTATGAAAAAAAATAGAATTTTTTAAAACTCCTGAATTAATTCAAAAAGCAATGGAATAAAGCACAGAGAAAGCAGAACAACAAAAAACATAAATGAGATTATAGAAATAAATTTTAAAATATATCAGCAATTAGTATAATTGCAAATTCATTTCAATTTTTAAAGTTTGTTTTACAAAATACCCAAAGTAAGTTAAAAATAATAGCATAAGCCAGAGCAGTTAGGCAAGAGAAAGCAATAAGAGGCATCCAAAGAGGAAGAGAGGAAGTCAAACTGTTTGCAGACTATATGATTCTCTACCTAAAAACGCCCAGTCTCTGCCCAAAAGCACCTTGATCTGATAACTTCAGCAAAATTTCAGGATACAAAATTAATGTACAAAACTCAGTAGCATTTCTATACACAAACAAGGGAAACTTAAATAAATTTACAAGCAAAAAACAACCCCATTAAAAAGTAGGCAAAGGACATGAACAGACACTTTTCAAAAGAAGATATACATGTGGCCAACAATCATACGAAAAAAAGCTCAACATCACTTGCAGGGGCCTTTGAAAACAGTATGCTGAGAATAGATAGGGCTCAAGGACAGTATCTCCAATTGAACTTTTAATGAACTCCCGTAGGCGCCAAGAAGGCGGGCAGATAAGGAAGAGCATAGAAACAAGGAATTGAGTAGAAGGTTACATGTGGGAAAAGAAAGTTTGTTTTGCATTGCATTCTTTCTGCTGACGTGGGGTTTATGGAGTATAAATAAAGTGAGGCGGAGGCTCTGAGTGCGGCCGCCATGTTCTCTGTGTGTCTTTGTCTTTTGTGTGTTCTTTCATTCTCCACCACCCCCGGCATGGACCCCAACAATCACTGATCATTAGAGAAATGCAAATTGAAACCACAATGAGATACCATCTTACATCAGTCAGAATGGCTATCAATAAAAAGTAAAAAAAAAAAAAAATAACAGATACTGGCAAGGTTGCAGAGGAAAGGGAAGGCTTATATACTGCTGGTGGAAAAGTAAATTTGTTCAGCCACTGTGGAAAGCAGTTTGGTGATTTCTCAAATAACTTAAAACAGAAATATCATTCAACTCAGCAATCCCATTATTGGTTATATACCCATAGTGCTGTTGCACACTTAAAAGACTGCAGTACAGTATAAACATAACTTTTATATGCACTGACTTTGATTTGCATTTTCAATTAGTGATGCTGGCCATTTGTATGTCTTCTTTTGAGTAATGTCTGTTCATGACTTTTGCCCACTTTGTAATGAGATTACTTGGTTTTTGTTGTTGTTGAGTTGTCTGAGTTTCTTGCACATTCTGGATATTAGTCCCTTGTTGGATAAACAGTTTGCAAATATTTTCTCCCATTTACCATGTTATATTTTCATTCTGTGAATTGTTTGGGGTTTTTTTGTTATGTTGCTGTTGTTGTTGTTGTTGCACAGAAGCCTTTTGGTTTAATATAGTCCCATTTGTCTATTTTTTTGTTTTGTTTTGTTGCCTATGCTTTTGAAGTCTTAACCATAAAATCTTTGCCTGGATCGATGTCCTGGAATGTTACCCCTCTGTTTTCTTACTGCAGTTTCATAGATTCAGGTCTATATTGAAGTCTTTAATCCATTTGGATAGTTTTGTATATGGGGAGAGATAGGGGTCTAGTTCGATTCTTCTGCATAAGATATCCAGTTTTATCAGCACCCTTTATTGAAAAGGATGTCCTTTCCCTAATGTATATTCTTGGCACCTTTGTTTAAAAGTTGGCTGTAACTATGTGGGTTTACTTCTGGGTTCCCTACTGTGTTCCTTTGGTTTATGTTTATTTTTATACCAACACTGTGTTGTTTTGGTTAGTATAGCTTTGTAGCATATTTTGAAATCAGGTAGTGTAATGCCACCAGCTTTGATTATTTTTCAGGATTACTTTGGCTGTTCAGGCTCTTTTTTGGTTCCATGTGAATTGTAGGAATTTTTTTCTATTTCTTTGAAAAATGTAATTGATATTTTAGCAGGGATTGCATTAAATCTATAGTTTGCTTTGAGTAGTATGACTATGTTAATAATATTATTTCTTCTGATCCATGAGCATGAATGCCTTTTAATTTGTTTGTGCCTTCTTTAATTTCTTTCATTAGTGTTTTGTACTTTTCCTTGTACAGGTCTTTCACCTTCTTAGTTAAATTTATAGGTATTTTCTCTTTTTTTGTAACTGTGGCAGATGAATTTGCTTTCTTGATTTCTTTTTCCTTCAGTTTGTTGTTGGCGTACAAAAACAGCTACTGATTTTTGTATGTTGATTTTGTATCCTCCAACTTTTTATTAGTTCAAAGAGTTTTTTGTTAGGTTTTTCTGTATATAAGATCATGTCATCTGCAAAGAGGGACGATTTGACTTTTTCAAACTTATTTATATTGAAGGACTACCGTTTGACTTTTTCTTTTCCAATTTGGATGCCCTATATTTTTTTATCTTGCCTGATTGCTCTGGCTAGAACTTCCAGTCCCATGTTGAATAGGAGTGGTGAAAATGGGCATTCTTGTCTTTTTCCAGTTTTTAGAGAAAAGGCTTTCAGCTTTTCACTCTTCAGTATGATGTTAAGTGTCGGTTTGCCATAAATGGCTTTATTATGTTCAAGTATGTTCCTTCTATGTCTAGTTTGTTGAGAATTTGTATCACAGTGATGTTAAATTTTATCAAATGCTGTTTCTGCTTCCATTGAGATGATCACATGGCTTTGTCCCTCATGCTGTTGATGTGATGTATCACATTTATTGATGTGCATATGTCAAATAATCCTTGCATCCCTAGGATAAATTCACTTGATCATGGTATATTATCTTTTTGATGTGTTGTTGAATTCAGTTTGCTAGAATTTTGTTGAGAATTTTTCTGTCTATGTTTATCAGGGATATTGGCCTGTAGTCTTCTTTTGTGTTGTGTCCTTGTCTCGTTTTGAGATCAGAGTGATGCTAGCCTCAAAGAATGAGTTAGAAAAAAGTTCCTCCTCTTCACATTTTTATAATAGTTTGAAAATAATTGGCGTTAGTTCTTCTTTATAAGTTTGGTAGAATACAGCAATAAAGCCATCCAATCTTGGGCTTTTCTTTTTTGGGAGATTTTTTTATTACTGATTCAATATTTTTACTCATTATTCATCTGTTTTTTTTCTTTTGTTTCTCCCTGGTTCAATCTTAGTAGGCTATATGTGACCAGGAATTTATCCATTTCCTCTAGGTTTTCCAGGTTTTTAACATATAGTTGTTTACAATAGTGTCTGATGATTTTCTGTATTTCTGTGGTATCCGATATGTTATCTTCTTTTTTATTTCCGATTTTGTTTATTAATCCAGACAGCTTTACAGATGAATTCTACTAAACATTTAATAACAAATAGTTCCTACCATATAAAAACTTTTACAAACAATAGAAAAAGGCATTCATTTTACGAAGTTAACATAATCACAGTAGTAAAATTTAACCAGAAAATAAAACAAGAAATAAAATTAAAATCCAATGTGGTAGTATAGGACTAAATGCCTACTTGAAAATAATTGTTTTGAATTTAAACTGAAATTACTTTTCATGATTTTGTGTTTTTCCAGATACATACAGTTTTATGAATGCAGGTGCAAAGTATGTAGAGAGTTAGATTTAACCCAAGTGGTGGTTCTGCCAAACAAATCTGAAGAAACAAAAAGGGAAAAAAGAGTTGGGCACATTTAAAGGGAGTGATTCCAATGGCAGGTCATGGAATCTATTTGGATAAAGAAGAAAGAAAGGATAGCAGAGGGATGAGGGATGATAAGAAGATGCTAGGGTCCATAAACTGCAATCCCTGATGGGAGATGAAAAATTGATTTGATCAGCAATCCTTCGATGTAGGAAAGGCAATATTATTTTCACATTTATATATGATGAACTGAGATTCAGATGTGCTAATAGACTTTTCTAAACTAAGTATATACATGAGAAATTATCAGAGCTCTCATTCTAATGTGAATACCCTGGCTCTCAATCCCTTTTCTGGTCTTTACTTACTTTTACATCTTGCTAATTTTCCTAGTTACTGCTATTTCTTAGCGGTTAATTCTCACTTAGGATCAACTAAGGATTCCCACATAATCAGATTTTGATAAGGCTCAGATTTTGTTTTTATTTTAATAATGTTATGAATTCAAATTTTCTGAAATAATTATTTAAGATGAGAGGAAACATCTGTTTAAAAAGCAAAATAAATTTTATTGCCAGAAAATGCCCACACTGTATAAGAATGGAGAGCACAGTCCAACATTCTCAAAATTCGTGTATATTCTATTACAAATAATTTTCCTCCAGTCTTCCTTCTCTATTTATATTCCATTCACAAGGTTTCTCTGCTCCTTTTTTGAAGGTTGAATTTTGAACACACTATTTACAACGTGCAGGTTTTGTGTTTCCTGGTTCTACATTATAGGTTGACTAGGAAGTGCTAAGAATACCTTTCTCTAGAACACTATAAATCGCCACATAAAGTCTATTTGTTTGACAACCTTTTCTCCCCTTGGTAATCTTACCAAGAATTCCTTCAAGGTCATCAAGCCTGAAATATGTATTTATAATCATTGTGTAATAAAATGAGAAAATGGGACTTGTTTGAACCTCTTTTTATACAAACTGACATTTATTCTTCTGCCAATATCAATAAATAAAAACAGCTGCAAAATACAGGTGTCATCATTCAGAAAATTGACAGAAATGACTGGAGAGTTGTTGCTTAAGTAAACCAGTTATCATTTAAGTATCAGGGTCAGAAAAACATATGGTGCTTAGTTTGATTTATTGTCTAGGTGTGTGCCTGCTTCTTTGTATCATCAATTTCCTAAGTATAACCTATCAACTTGGAGAGACACACTTTCCAGCTCAACACCACCAGTGCATTAACATCTTTGAAGGCATTCATCACACATGTAAGATGTAAATCAAAAGCAAATTTATTCTAAAATTATGTTTTTAAGATACCATCATAAAAAATTAAAAGTACCTCCAGAGAAATAAAAACAAAACACTTTCTAAAATTGGAATGCACTGTCTTGTGTCCAAAATTGCTGTTGTAAGGCAATTTTTGTTTAGGAAATATAGTTGTTATCTTGCTATTTCCTTCTTTTTTATCAATCCTAAAAGGCTTTATTTGCTCTTATTTTTATTTCTCCTGCCCTATTCCACCGTATAATTTTCCCTTACACTTATATACTTTTGATTTCTCAGTAGTTTAGCCTGCTTGATTTTCTATATGACATTGAATTCCTGCCACGTTTTTTAAACTTATTTCATATTGCTTTAAAGTGTGATTTTTCTCAAACCCCAGATGCAGTCAATGTGAAACACTGTGCTGTGTGGAAATTTCAGTCATTGCATTTGTTTGGTTAAGACAACTTAATTGCTTGCAGAGGCAGCTCCAGTTTCAGCCAGTAAAACAAATTCAATGATCACTGCGAGTAAGGTGAGAACAAAGAAGAAATAATATTTCATTATTCTGCGGTGGCTCTTCACTGCACCTATCACCACCAAGGAGTCAATGTTGGAGGGAGGGTGTCAAAAAGAGTGAGAATGCAGAATTGACAAGTAATGTGCCCATGAAATTATTGCTGAACCAGATGTAGAAAAATAATATCAAGCAAATATTTCAAATAAGAGACAGCTGCACACAAAAGGCAACTCTGAGAGTTTTCATCATAATAAAATGTATTTTAAAAGTAAGAGGTGCAGACTTCTCTCAAATACCTAGCCTCTGAAAGTGTTGCTTTAAAGAGATCTAATAAACTGCTGCTGAAGTAGAAGAATCAGCTTGACATGGGTGAGATTTGTAAACAAATTTTTAATGTATATGTTGTTACATCTCATTCTACATCTTCTCTACTCAGAATGTTACATGGGGAATTTAGAGGACGACCCAAGGTTGGAGAGTAAGAAGTAACTTAGTCCTATTCATATCAAACCACATAGCTCTTCCAGAGGGGGAGACACAGAATCGATCATGAGTGAGATAACCCCAATATCCATTACAACCTTGTAAGTTAAGAGATCATCTACAGACATGTAAAATTTAGGAGAGTAAAAGAAACTACAGAAGAAATCTTGGAAAAACAACATGCCTACTTTGGGCGAATAACATTTTGATGAGCTCTGCAGCTTCACTTTCCTGAAGGTCATGTTCAAAAGAGGTCATAATGCTCAGATGGGCAATAGTGGTAAGAACACCACCCAGGCCCACTGGCAGCAGCATATGCCTTTAAGCATAATATTGAACTGCTTCCACCCATAAGCCCATGAGAAAATTGCTTTATCTTTATTATCTGGTGGGATCCGTGAAGGCCTGGAGTATTAGAGGAGGGTAAGGAAATTAAAAAATTAATTAAGGAAAATCTAGAAATTCTGAGTGTAAGTTGGGCTGACATTAGATAGGAATTTGTATAGATGTTCACTGTGCATACATCCTTGAAAAGATAGTTTAGATCAAAGGGCTTCAGTGAACCACTTTGCAAGACATTCGGGAACATGAAAGACCCATGGAGAATTTTCTCCTAACACTGTCTTTCACTGAATAACTACCCAGGAGAGAAATATTCCTTCAAAAACAATATCCACAGGCTAAAGCAAGAATTCCAACCCCAACCCATACTGTCTATACTTTCAGAAAGAGATTATCTCAAAAAATATATTCCAAATGCAATTTCAGGGCTGATGTAATTTTTATCTCTTCATGCTTTTGTTATCTACCACTTTGTAATTTTGAGTGAGCGACTCTATTTCATAGTAAAATGCTCCATAATATTTACTGAGCCTTTTTATATGCCAAGCATCTTGCTAACCACTCCACATGGCTTACATAATTTAAAGATTGCAATAAGTTTATAAAGGAGATATTATTCCTGACTTATAGATAAAAAAGCAAGACTTCCAATCAAGACTATATGGTAAATTCTGTGAGCTACATATACTCATACACATACACACACTTACACATATATGTGCATGTACAGATACACACATATTCAGCCCACTCCCACATATCACTCCCATTGATATTTCAAAAAGAGTTAATAAAATTTGGACAAGGTGAAGTAAGATGGCCAAATAGAAGCTTCCACCAATCATCTTCCATGCAGGAACACCAAATTGACAACTATCTACACAAAGGAAAAGTACTTTCCTAGGACTCAAAAATCAGGTGAGCAATCACAGTGCCTGGTTTTAATCTCAGTTCACTGAAAGAGGCATTGAAGAGTGTAGAAAAGACAGTCTTAAATGCCGACGCCACCCCTCCCCCATTCCCCAGCAGCAGCCATATGATGCAGAGACTCTTTGCACTTGAGGGAGAGAGAGTATAGTGACTGTAAGACTTTGCATTAAAATTCAATGCTGTCAACATTGAGAAATACTCAGCTGACATCCATGGAGGGAGCATTTGGACCAGCCATAGCCAGAGGGAAATCCTACATTACAGCAGTTGGAACCTAGACTTGCCAACATGGGCTAAAGTGCTCTGGGGTGGTAAATAATCTTGAAAGGCTGTCTAGGCCATAAAGACTGCAATTCCTAGGCAAGTCTTAGTGCTGTGCTGGGCTCAGAGCCAGTGGACTTAGGAGATATGTGACCTAGGGAGATACCAGTTTGACAGGCTAAGGAAGTGCTTGTATCACCCCTCCCCTAATCCCAGGCAGTGAAGCTCACAGCTCCAAAACAGACTCCTTCCTTGTAATTAAGGAGAGGAGAGGAAAGAGTAAAGAGAACTTTGTCTTGCAACTTGGATACTAGCTCAGCCACAATAGGATAGGACACCAGGAAGAGTCATGAGGCCCCCATCCCAGCCTCTCACTCCCAGATGTCATATCTACACATACCCTAGGCCAAAAGAGAACCCACTTCCTTAAAGGGAAGAACCCAGTCCTGGCAGTATTCACTATCTGCTGAGTAAAGAGCACTTGAGCCCTAAATAATCAGCAGTGGTAACTGGGTAGAACATGCCATGGGCCTTGGGTGAGACTCTGAGACATGCTGACTTCAGGTGTCATAGTCATAGCTATGGTGGCTGTAAAGAGAGACTCCTTCTGCTTCAGAAAGCAAAGGGAAGAGTAAATGGGACTTTGTCTTGCAGGTTATGTATAAGCCCAGCCACAGTGTGAAAGAACACCAAGGGGAATCTTGGGGTCTCTGATTCTAGTCTTGGCTCTTGGATGGCATCTCTGGACCTACCCTGGGCCAGAGGGGAGCTCATTGCCCTGTAGCATCAGCCCCAGGCCTAGCAGCATTCACCACAAGCTGACTGAAGAGCCCTTGGGCCTAAGTGAATGTTGGCAACATCGTAGCAGTACTCCCATGGGCCTGTGGTGGTGGTGGACACAGGGAGAGACTTCACTGCCTAGGGAAAGGGGAGGGGAGAATGGAAGGACTTTGTATTGTGGTTTCAGCACCAGCTTAAACACTGTAGAAAAGAGTACCAGGTAAATTTCTACGATTTGTTACTCTAGGCCTTGGCTCCTGGATACATCTCCGGACCCACCTGGGGCCCAAAGGAACTTTCTGTCATTAAGGGAAGGACACAAGACTGGCTGGCTTCACTACTTGCTGATTGTTGAGCCTTAGGATCTTGAGCAAATATAGATGCAAGCCAGATAGTGGTTACAGTGGTTCTTGGACAAGACTCCATGCTGTGCTGCCTTCAGGTCTGACCCAGCATAGTCCCAGTAGTGGTGGCCACAGGGGTGCTTTTGGTGCCCCTCTTCCAGCTCCAGGAAGCTCAGCACATAGATTTCATTTGATTGGGAGAAAGTAAATGAAGAGAAGAAGAATCTCTGCTGTCTAGGCCACAAGAAAATAAAAAGACAGGTAATCAAAAGAATTCTTCCAGATCTAATTGAAGACTACCAAGTCAGTACCTCTATGAGTCTGCAATAATTACAGTGTTACTGGACTTGGGGTGCCTTCTAATTCACATATACCTGCAGTGACCAAAAACGTAGATCACAACATCCAAGTCCCTTCAAATATCTAGAAAGCCTGCTCAAGAATGATGGGTATAAACAAGCCCACACTGAGAAGACTACAATAAATACCTAACTGTTCAATGCCCAGACACCAATGAACATCAGAAGCATCAACACCATCCAGGAAAACATAACCTCCCCAAATGAACTAAATAAGACACCAGGAACCAATCCCAGAGAGATGGAGATATGTGACCTTTCAGACGGAGAACTCAAAATAACTGTTTTGAGGAAACTCAAATGAATTCAAGATAGCACAGAGAAGGAATTCAGAATCCTATCAGATAAATTTAACAATGAAATTGAAATAATTAAAAAGAATCAGACAGAAATTCTGGGGGTGAAAAACGCAATGGGCATACTGAAGAATACATCAGTGTCTAAGCAGAATTGATCAAGCAGAAGAAAAAATTAGTAAACTTAAACACAGGCTATTTGGAAATATGGTCAGAAGAGGCTAAAGTAAAAAGAATAAAAAAGAATGTAGCATACCTACAAGATCCATCAAACAGCCTCAAAAGGGAAAATATATGAGTTATTGACCTTAAGAAGGTGGTAAAGAGAGAGATTGGGTAGAAAGTCACAAATGAAGTAAAAGAAAATAGATGGAAATATATATGTATGTGTGTGTATATATATACATATGTATATATGTGTGTATGTAAATACACACCATATAAATGGTAGTCAAAAGAAAAATAGCATGACCCAATTAATATTAAACAAAAGAGACTTCAAAACAAAGAATATTTGCCAAGATAAAGAGGGGCATTTCATAATGATAAAATGGCTAATTTATCAATAAAACAGCAATTCTTAATGTTAACCTAACAACAGAGAGTCAAAGTAAATGAAACAAAACTTAACAAAATTAAACAGAAAAAATAATTAATAATTATTGTTGGAAACTTTAATACTCTTCTATCAATGATCAATGGAATAATTATATCAAACAAACAACATAAATTTGAAAAATTTGAACATTATCAACAAATTTGTCCTAATCAAATTACAATGCACCACACCCGGCAGCTGCAGTATACACAAGTTTTTCAAGTGCACGTAGAATATTCACCAAGATAGATCATATGATGAGGCACATAAAATAAGCCTTAAAAATTCGCAGTGTTCTTTGCGCACAAAACATATTCTTTGACCACAAATGAGTTTAATTAGAACTCAAAAACAATAATATATCTAGATTATCTCCCAAAATATTTGAAAATTAAGCATACACTTCTTAATAATCCAGTGTCAGTGAGGAAATCACATATACATATTAGAAAGTATTTTAACTTTAATCATAATAAAAACACAACATATCAAAATGTATGACATGCCATCTAATGAAGTGCTAAGAGAGAAATTTAGGGCTTTAAATGTTTACTTAAAAAAACAAGAAAAGTATAAACTCAAAGATCTAAGCTTTCACTTTGAGAAGCTAGAGAAAGAATAACAAAGTAACTCAAGATAAATAGAAGAAATAAAATGATAAATATAAGAAAATAATAAATAAAATAAAGCAAATAACATTCAACTTTTCAAAACAAAAGAACAGACAATCTATATTACATTGCATCTGTTAAATAAATTAAATCAATAATTTAAAATCTTCCTAAAAAGGAAGCTTCTGCCAAGATAGCTTCAATGGCAAAGTCTTATCAAAGAAAAAAAAAACAAAAACAAAAACAAAAACCCAACAACAACAATATCACCAACACACTTTCAGAAAATGCAGAGGAAGGAACACTTTTACTCATTTTGAAACTAATACCCTAAAGTTAAGTCTTGACAATGACATTACAGGGAAAGAACATAACAGTCCAATATCCCTTATAAATATAAATTTGAAAGTGCTTAATAAAGTAGTATCAATTAATTCCAAAAGACAAGCAACATAAGGCAGAATTAACTCCAATAATGCAAGAGAATAACTATATAATTATTGCAATAATTGCAATAAAAGGTTTAGCCAAAAGCCAGTACTGCTTCACGGTTTTAAAATCCTCTAAGAAAACTAGAAATAAAATGAAATATCCTTTTATTTATTTAATAGAGCACTTCTACACAAAATCTACAGTAAATGCCATACTTAGTAGTAAAATATTAAACAATTTGTCACTGAGGTCACACAAAAAATGCAAGTACATCTGCTCTCAGAACTTTTCTTCAACATTGTAATGGGATTCTATTTAATTCAAGAAGACAAAAATTCTAAATAAAAGGTATGAATATGGGTAAAGAAAAAGTAAAACTGTATTTATTTGCAAGTGAAATAAATATATACCTAGAAAATCCAAAGGATTTCACCCAAACGAACTAATAGATCTAATACGAGAATTCCGCCAAGTCTTAGGATACAAGGTCAATATACAAAACCAATTGTATTGTTTATACTAGCAACAAGCACTAGAGATTGAAATTTTTAAAAAATTAATATATTTTGTTAGGAGTACCATAAAAAAATCCAAAACACCAGCAATACATTTAACAAAAGATAAAAAGACATCTATTTAGACAACTTCAGAACATTGCTGAGAAAAACAGTGGAAAATCTAAAGAAATTATATATACCATAGCAATGGGTTAAAAGAATCAATATTGATGAGGGTTCCAAGATAGCCAAATAGGAACAGCTCCAGTCTACAGTTCCCAACGTGAGTGACACAGAAGATGGATGATTTCTGCATTTGCAACTGAGATACCAGGTTCATCTCCCAGAGGCTGTTGGACAGTGGGTGCAGGACAGTGGATGAAGCCCACGGACCATGAGCCAAAGCAGGGCAAGGCATTGCTTCACCCAGGAAGCACAAGGGGTCAGAGAATTCCCTTTCTTAGCCAAGGGAAGCTGTGACAGGCAGCACCTGGAAAAGCAGGTCACTCCCACCCTAATACTGCGCTTTTCCCACCGTCTTAGCAAATGGCACACCAGGAGATTATATCTTGCGCCTGGCTCAGAGGGTCCCACGCCCACGGAGCCTTGCTCACTGCTAGCACAGCAGTCTGAGATCAAACTGCAAGGTGGCAGCGAGGCTGCGGGAGGGGCGTCTGCCATTGCTGAGGCTTGAGAAGGTAAACAAAGCAGCTGGAGCTCGAACTGGGTAGAGCCCACTGCAGCTCAAGGAGGCCTGCCTGCCTCTATAGACTCCACCTCTGGGGGAAGAGCATAGTTGAACAAAAGGCAGCAGAAACTTCTGCAGACTTA
This sequence comes from Macaca nemestrina, assembly GCF_043159975.1. Classification (NCBI taxonomy): domain Eukaryota; kingdom Metazoa; phylum Chordata; class Mammalia; order Primates; family Cercopithecidae; genus Macaca; species Macaca nemestrina. The sequence continues at coordinate 96,488,674 of NC_092136.1, read as the reverse complement.
AACGTCTCTGTCTGACAGCTTTGAAGAGAGTAGTGGTTCTCCCAGCACAGAGTTTGAGATCTGAGAACAGACAGACTGCCTCCTCAAGTGGGTCCCTGATCCCCCAGTCACCTAACTGGGAGACACCTCCCAGTAGGGGCCAACTGACACCTCATACGACCGGGTGCCCCTCTGAGACAAAGTTTCCAGAGGAACCATCAGGCAGCAACATTTGCCGTTTTGCAATATTTGCAGTTCTGCAGCTGCTGCTGGTGATACCCAGGCAAACAGGGTCTCAAGTGGACCTCCAGAAATCTCGAGCAGACCTGCAGCTGAGGGTCCTGACTGTTAAAAGGAAAACTAACAAACAGAAAGGACATCCACACCAAAACCCCATCTGTACATCAACATCATCAAAGACCAAAGGTAGATAAAACCACAAAGATGGGAAGAAACCACAGCAGAAAAGCTGAAATTTCTAAAAATCAGAGTGCTTCTTCTCCTCCAAAGGAACACAGCTCCTCACCAGCAGTGGAACAAAGCTGGATGGAGAATGACTTTGATGAGTTGAGAGAAGAAGGCTTCAGAAGATCGGTGATAAAAGGTGGCTCATCCGGAGTTGCTCCTAACTCCCGTTCGGAGGTATTTGTCACTCCTGGTGGGTTCGTGGTCTCACTGGCTTCATGAGTGAAGCTGCAGACCTTCATGGTGAATGTTACACCTCATAAAGGCAGCGTGGACCCAAAGAGTGAGCAACAGCAAGATTTATTGTGAAGACCAAAAGAACAAATCTTCCACAGTGCGGAAGGGGACCCCAGCAGGTTGCCACTGCTGGCTTGGGTGGCTTGCTTTTATTCAGTTGTCTGGTTCCACCCACATCCTGCTGATTGGTCCATTTTACAGAAAGCTCATTGGTCTGTTTTACAGAAAGCTGATTGGTCCATTTTGAGAGAGTGCTGACTGGTGAATTTACAAACCTTTAGCTAGACACAGAGTGCTGATTGGTGCATTTACAATTGTTTAGCTACATAGAAAAGTTCTCCAAGTCCCCACTCAATTAGCTCAACACATAGTGCTGACTGTTGTGTTTACAAACCTTTAGCTAGACACAGAATGCTGATTGGTGAGTTTACAATCCCTTAGCTAGACAGAAAAGTTCTCCAAGTCCCCACTCATCCCAGAAGTCCTGCAGGCTTTACCTCTCACTGGCACTTACTGTGGGACTTTGCAGCACCTAGCCCAGGCACTCTGGCAGCCCAGAGGGAGCTCCTCCCAGACAATCAAGAGGAAGCAAGAAAGAGAGGGAGACCTGCTATCATGGCCAACAGTCCCGCAAAGAGGGAATGGCGGTCCATGCATGGGAATCAGCCTCTGATCAAGCACAGCAGATGCCAGTCAGCTGTGCCAAGTGTGGGACCCACGGAACCTGCGCCCACCCAGAACCTGCACCAGCGCCCTAGCGCCACATGCAGCCCCAGCTTCTGCCCATGCCTCTCCCTCCAGACCTCTCCCCCAGCAGAGAGAGCTGGCTCCAGTCTCAGCCAGCCCCAAGAGGGGTTCCCATAGTGCAGCAATGGGCTGAAGGGTTCCTTGAGCACGGCCAGAGAGGCTGCCAAGGCTGAGGAGGCACCGAGACCAAGTGAGGGCTGCTAGCACAATGTCATCTCTGAAAAGGAGGATGTTCGAACACATCGCAAAGAAGCTAAAAACCTTGAAAAAAGATTAGACGAATGGCTAACTAGAATAAACAGTGTAAAGAAGACCTTAAATGACCTGATGTAGCTGAAAACCATGGCACGAGAACTACAGGATGTGAGCACAAGCTTCAGTAGCTGATTCAATCAACTGGAAGAAAGGGTATCAGTGATTGAAGATCAAATGAATGAAATGAAACAAGAAGAGAAGCTTAGAGAAAAAGGAGTAAAAAGAAATGAACAAAGCCTCCAAGAAATATGGGACTATGAGAAAAGACCAAATCTACATGTCATTGGTGTACGTGAAAGTGACTGGGACAATGGAAGCAAGTTGGAAAACACTATTCAGGATATTAGGAGGGAGAATGTCCCAAAACTAGCAAGGCAGGCCAACATTCAAATTCAGGAAATACAGAGAATACCACTAAGATACTCCTTGAGAAGAGCAGCTCCAAGACATATAATTGTTAGATTCACCAAAGTTGAAATGAAGGTAAAAATGTTCAGGGAAGCCAGAGAGAAAGGTTGGGTTACCAGCAAAGGGAAACCCATCAGACTAACAGCGGATTTATTGGTAGAAACTCTACAAGCCAGAAGAGAGTGGGGGCCAATATTTAACATTCTTAAAGAAAAGAATTTTCAACCCAGAATTTCATCTCCAGTCAAACTAAGCTTCATAAGTGAAGGAGAAATAAAATCCTTTACAGACAAGCAAATGCTGAGAGATTTTGTCACCACGAGACCTGCCTTACAAGTGCTCCTGAAGCAAGTGCTAAACATGGAAAGAGAAAACTGGTACCAGTCACTGCAAAAACATGCCAAATTGTAAAGACCATTGATGCTAGGAAGAAACTGTATTAACTAATGAGGAAAATAACCAGCTTACATCATAATGACAGGATTAAATTCACAGAAAACATTATTAACCTTAAATGTAAATGGCTTAAATGCTCAAATTGAAAAAACATGGATGGCAAAATTGGATAAAGAGTCAAGACTCATCAGTGTGCTGTATTCAGGAGACCCATCTCACGTACAGAGACACACATAGGCTCAAAATAAAGGGATGAAGGAAGATCTACCAAGCAAATGGAAAGCAAAAAAAAAAAAAAAAAAAAAAAAAAAAAAAAAAAAAAAAAAAAAAAAAAGCAGGGGTTGCAATCCTAGTCTCTGATAAAACAGACTTTAAACCAACAAAGATCAAAAGAGACAAAGAAGACCATTACATAATGGTAAAGGGATCAATTCAACAAGAAGAGCTAACTATCCTAAATATATATGCACACAATACAGGAGCACCCAGATTCATAAAGCAAGTCCTTAGAGACCTACAAAGAGACTTAGACTATCACACAATAATAATGGGAGACTTTAACACCCCACTGTCAACATTAGACAGATCAATGAGACAGAAGGTTAACAAGGATATCCAGGAATTGAACTCAGCTCTGCACCAAGTGGACCTAAGAGAAATCTACAGAACTCTCCACTCCAAATCAACAGAATATACATTCTTCTCTGCACCACATCGCACTTATTCCAAAATTGACCACATAGTTGGAAGTAAAGCACTCCTCAGAAAACGTAAAAGAAGAGAAATTATAACAAACTGTCTCTCAGACCACAGTGCAATCAAACTACAACTCAGTATTAAGAAACTCACTCAAAACCACTCAACTACAGGGAAACTGAACAACCTGCTCCTGTGTAATAACTGGGTACATAACAAAATGAAGGCAGAAATAAAGATGTTCTTTGAAACCAAGGAGAACAAAGACACAATGTACCAGAATCTCTGGGACACACCTAAAGCAGTTTGTAGAGGGAAATTTATAGCACTAAATGCCCACAAGAGAAAGCAGGAAAGATCTAAAATTGACACCCTAACATCACAATTAAAGGAACTAGAGTAGCAAGAGCAAACACATTCAAAAGCTAGCAGAAGGCAAGAAGTAACTAAGATCAGAGCAGAACTGAAGGAGATCAAGACACAAAAAAGCCTTCAAAAAATCAATGAATACAGGAGCTGATTTTTTGAAAAGATCAACAAAATTGATAGACTGCTAGCACGACTAATAAAGAAGAAAAGAGAGAAGAATCAAATAGACGCAATAAAAAATGATACAAGGGATATCATCACCAATCCCACAGAGATACAAACTATCATCAGAGAATACTATAAACACCTATACGCAAATAAACTAGAAAATCTAGAAGAAATAGATAAATTCCTGGACACTTACACCCTCCTAAGGCTAAACAAGGAAGAAGATGAAGCCCTGAATAGACCAATATCAGGCTCTGAAATTGAGAGAATAAATAAGAGCCTACCAACCAAAAAAAGTCCAGGACCAGATGAATTCACAGCAAATTCTACCAGAGGTACAAAGAGGAGCTGTTACCATTCCTTCCGAAACTATTCCAAACAATTGAAAAAGAGGGAATCCTCCCTAACTCATTTGATGAGGCCAACATCATCCTGATACCAAAGTCTGGTCAGGACACACCATAAAAAGAGAATTTTAGGCTAATATCCCTGATGAACATTGATGCAAAAATCCTCAATAAAATACTGGCAAACCGAATCCAGCAGCACATCAAAAAGCTTATCCACCATAATCAAGTGGGCTTCATCCCTATGATACAAGGCTGGTTCAACATATTCAAATCAATAAACATAATCCATCAAATAAACAGAACCAAAGACAAAAATCACATGATTATCTCAATAGACGCAGAAAAGGCCTTCAACAAAATTCAACAGCGTTTCATGCTAAAAATTCTCAATAAATTCGGTATTGATGGGATGTATTTCAAAATAATAAGAGCTATTTATGACAAACCCACATCCAATATCATACTAAATGGGCAAAAACTGGAAGCATTCTCTTTGAAAACTGGCACAAGACAGGGATGCCCTCTCTCACCACTCCTATTCAATGTAGTGTTGGAAGTCCTGGCCAGGGCAATCAGGCAGGAGAAAGAAATAAAGAGTATTCAGTTAGGAAAAGAGGAAGTAAAATTGTCCCTATTTACAGATGACACGATTGTACATTAGAAAACCCCACCATCTCAGCCCAAAATCTCTTTAAGCTGATAAGCAACTTCAGCAAAGTCTCAGGATACAAAAATCAATGTGCAAAAATCAGAAATATTCCTATACACCAATAATAGAGAGCCAAATCATGAGTGAACTCCGATTCACAATTGCTACAAAGAGAAAAATTTACCTAGGAATCCTACCTACGAGGCATGTGAAGGACCTCTTCAAGGAGAATTCAAAACCACTGCTCAACAAAATAAAAGAGGACACAAACAAATGGAAGAACATTCCATGCTCAAAGAGAGGAAGAATCAATATTGTGAAAATGGCCATACTGCCCAAGGTAATTTATAGATTCAATGCCATCCCCATCAAGTTACCAATGACTTTCTTCACAGAATTGGAAAAAACTACTTTAACGTTTATATGGAACCAAAAAAGAGCCTGCATTGCCAAGATAATCCTAGGCAAAAAGAACAAAGCTGAAGGCATCACGCTACCTGACTTCAAACTATACTACAACACTACAGTAACCAAAACAGCATGGTACTGATACCAAAACAGAGATATAGACCAATGGAACAGAAGAGAGCCCTCAGAAATAATACCACACATCTACAACCATCTGATCTTTGACAAACCAGACAAAAAGAAGAAATGGGGAAATGATTCCCTGTTTAATAAATGGTGCTGGGAAAACTAGCTAGCAATATGTAGAAAGCTGAATCTGGATCCCTTCCTTACACCTTATTCAAAAATTAATTCGAGATGGATTAAAGACTTAAATGTTAGACCTAAAACCATAAAAACCCTAGAAGAAAACCTAGGCAATACCATTCAGGACATAGGCATGGGCAAGGACTTCATGTCTAAAACACCAAAAGCAATGACAACAAAAGCCAAAATTGACAAATGGGATCTAATTAAACTAAAAAGCTTCTGCATGGCAAAAGAAACTACCATCAGAGTGCACAGGCAACGTACAGAATGGGAGAAAATTTTTACAATCTACTCATCTGACAAAGGGCTAATATCCAGAATCTGCACAGAACTTAAACAAATTTACAAGAAAAAATCAAACAACCTCATCAAAAAGTGGGTGAAGGATATGAACAGACACTTCCAAAAAGAAGACATTTGTGCAGCAAACGGACACATGAAAACATTCTCATTATCACTGGCCATCAGAGAAATGCAAATGAAAACCACAATGAGATACCATCTCATGCCAGTTAGAATGGCGAACATTAAAAAGTCAGGAAACAACTGGTGCTAGAGAGATTGTGGAGAAATAGGAACACTTTTACACTGTTGGTGGGACTGTAAACTAGTTCAACCATTGTGGAAGACAGCGTGGTGATTCCCCAAGGATCCAGAACTAGAAATACCATTTGACCCAGCCATCCCATTACTGGGTATATACCCAAAGGATTATAAATCACACTGCTATAAAGACACATGCACACATGTGTTTATTGCTGCACTATTCACAATAGCAAAGACTTGGAACCAACCCAAATGCCCATCACTGATAGATTGGACTAAGAAAATAAGAACATATTCACCATGGAATACATGCAGCTATAAAAAAGTATGAGTTATGAGTTCATGTCCTCTGTAGGGACATGGATGAAGTTGGAAACCATCATATTGAGCAAACTATTGCAAGGAAAGAAAACTAAACACCGCATGTTCTCACTCATAGGTGGGAATTGAACAATGAGAACACTTGGACACAGGAAGGGGAACATCACACACGGGGCCTGTCATGGGTTGGGGGAGTGGGGAGGGATAGCATTATGAGATATACCTAATGTAAATGACGAGTTAACAGGTGCAGCACACCAACATGGCACATGTATACATATGTAACAAACCTACACATTGTGCACATGTACTGTAGAACTTAAAGTATAATAATAAAAAATAATAATAATAAAAGAATCAATTTTATAAACATGGCCTTTGTCCCCATATTAAGGTATAGACTCAATACAATTCCAGTCAAAATTCCAACAGCTTTTTTTATAGAAATTGGCAAGCAGATACTAAACTTTATATAAAAATGCAAACAACCTAGAATGGCCAAAGCAATCTTAAGAAAGAAGAACAAATTGAAGAAAAAATATTGCCTGATTCTAATGGTTACTATAAAGCTATAAAACTAGAGTAATTAAGATGGTGTCATATTGACGTAAGTATAGAAGAAAAATGGAAAAACAGAACAAAGTAGAATCCAGAAATAGGTGGGCTAGACAATAATTTTTTAAGTAGAATTCATGAAACACTAAGCATAAGGAAAAATTATGAATTGTGCATTATAAATATTAAAATCTTCTTATCGAAAGACATTTAAGAAAAAAAAGGCAAGCCAAATTGAAAAATAAATTAGCAGGATTTCACAAATCAATAATGAAAAAGACTGACAACCCAATTAAAAATGGGAAAAAGGATTTAGACGGATACTTCAAAAATTGTGTATACAAAGAAAAGAAGATACACAAAGGAAAAGATGTTAATCATTGGCATGGATGAAATATAAATTAAAACCGTGAGATACCACTACACACCCACTAGAATAGTTACTCCTAAAAAGACTGACTCTGCCAAGAGAATGAGGAGCAACTGGAACTCTCATATACTGTGGGTGGCGGTATAAAATGGTAGAACCAGTTTAGAAAACTGTTGATCAGGGTTTTTGTTTTGTTTTGTTTTGTCTTGTCATGTCATGTCATGTCATGTCATGTCATGTCTTGTCTTGTCTTGTCTTGTCTTGTCTTGTCTTGTCTTGTTTTGTTTTGTTTTGTTTTGTTTTGTTTTGTTTTTGAGACAGAGTCTCACTGTGTCGCCAGGCTGGACTGCACTGGAGTGATCTTGAATCACTGCAACCTCCGCCTCCCCAGTTCAAGCGATTCTCCTGGCTCAGTCTCCTGAGTAGCTGGGACTACAGGTGCACACCACCACGCCCAGCTAGTTTTTGTATTTTTAGTAGAGACGGGGTTTCACCCTGTTGGCCTGGATGGTTTCCATCTCTTGACCTCATGATCCACCTGTCTTGGCCTCCCAAAGTCCTGGGATTACAGCCATGAGCCACCATGCCCGGCTGCAGGTTTTTAAAATAAAAGTATACATACACCTATGTCTAGCAATTCCAGTCCTGGGTATTTATCAAAAAAATTGAAAACTTAGACCCATAAAAAACAAGCATAAAAGTATTGATTGCAGCTTTATTTATAATAGAGAAAAAAATGTAGGGGAAATAGATGTCTGTCAATAGGAGAATGTGTAGTGACCTGAAATCCAAGTGAAGATAATATTTTAAGGAAGAAGTAGTAATCAGCTGTATCAGTTGCTGTATCAGTTGCTTATATAACAGTTCAAGTTATATAAGAACTGAATTGACCACTGAATTTAGGTAAGTCATAGGAACCTAAATAATATTAAATAACTTAAAACAAAATACAATCTTTAAAGGTTTTATTCAATGTCAACTACTTCAGTTGGGAAGAATTGCACACAATCTATTTTTCACTTTTCTGCCTTGTGTTATAACTTCACTGCAATACACATTTGTGGTAAATAAGGAGTATAATGTTCTTCCTAAAATTAGCTAATATACTCTTAGCATTTCCATAATAATGAATCCATTTTCCTAATTATTATAGTATTTTCATATCCTTAATATTCAGTGTCTGTACAAATAAATTGGCAGGTTTCACAATTATCAATTTTTCAGTATATCCTTCTAACAGTAATAAGTTTACACTATACTCCCAAGTGACTCATGGTGATTTCAACATATAAAGCATATGATGAGATGTTTTCATTTCATTATAGATGTATGCTTACTTATATTCAAAAGCAAAATTTTTAGGTAATATAAATTCAAATAAAATTGTTGTTTCTTTACCCATATGGTTATGATGATAAAATAGTAACTTTCATGAATACAAAACATGCCAGAAAGGACTATAAAATGGAGATGTAGCTATCTGGACTTTGTAAAATCAAGTGGGCAGAGCAGATTCAAGCTGAATACTCATGTAAGTGTGAAATTTGGTATCTTTTACTAGTTCAAAACCTAAAAAAAAAAAGAAATTGCAAATAATCTATAGGTTAAAGAATAAATCACACTGAAAAGACCAAAAAAAATTTAAGAATTTGAATTTCAAAGAGGATAGTTAGTTTACAGAAAGTCACACAGCTAATCAATATCCAGTTCATATTCAGTATATAATTTTCAGTTTTTAACTATTATAAAACATTACCTCTGTGATTCTGAAAGATGCCTTGGCCTACGTCTTTAGGTCCACTCAACAACTTCTGAAGCTAGCCAGAATTTATCTTAATCTATTAATAAATTTTCCAAAACAATTTGAATAGAAGTTCAGGAATCATTCACATCTCACACTAGAATGTAAGCTCTATGAGGGTTGGGACCTGGCTAGCCATGTTTATTCACCTCCACATTCTCAGTTTCTAGAACATTTGGTACATATATTGCTTTTCTGATAAATATGTATTGAATGAGAGAATAAAAGAAAAATTAAAATTTGGAGATTTTATCTGTTGTTTGATTTTTGTATCCCAAACTCTAGTCACAGAAACAATTATATCTCAAATCACAATTATCTAAGTGTTTAATAGAGATAAGAGCAGCATGAAGCGGCATTACAACAAAAGAGAAATCTATCAATATGGAACAATAACATAAGAGGTGTAAAAAAATAAAAACCTGTATGGAGTATTCTGGGGAGAGTCAGGTATATTCTGCTTATGTTTTAAAGGCACTGTTATGGGTTGAATTGTGTTCTCCTCTAAATGCATATGTTGAAGTCCTAACCCTAGTACCTCAGAATGTGACCTTATTTGGAAATAGGGTTGCTGCAAACATCATTCGTTAACAGGGTTCATACTAGAGTAGGGTGGTCCCCTAATCTAATATGACTGGTGTTCTTCTAAGAAAGGGAAATTTTAGACACAGACACACACATAGCGGGAGTGATGTGAAAATAAAGGCAGAGATTAGGGTGATACTTCTACGAGTCAAGGAATCCCAAAGATTGTCAGTAAATCACCAGGACCTGCCAAAGGCATGGAACAGATGCTTTCCTGAAAGTCCTAAGAAGAAACCAAACCTATCCATACCTTGATCTCAGACTTCTAGCCTCCAAAACTGCAAAAGCATAAATTTCTGTTGTTTAAACCACCCAGTTTGTGCTACTTATTACAACAGTCCTGGCGAGGTAATATTGGCACCATAGGATAATCAATTACACCCATTGGGCTCTTAAACCATTGCTACTTGATCATCTTTCTATAGCAGGTGGTTTCACATCTATGGAAGATGTGAAATGTCATAATAAAAAACTTGAGCTAAAGCATCAATGAATGGTTAAACTGGATGACCTTTAAATACCTCCAACTTTGAATGTTTATAGCTCTATGGTTCTAAGATTATTTCTCTCTCTGGGGTCATTATTCAGAAGAGAAAAATGGAGTATCAGTTTCAGCAAAATTTCACTAAGCACTTAAGAATACCACCCATCAAGGATTGTCCTCTTTTGAATGGTTTTCAAAGCATTTGAAAGTGGAAAGTTGCAATTCTTGCCTTCAGTACTCAAGAAATATGAATACAAGGATAAATGACAAAGCAGATAACCTTATAATATTTATGTCTTATTTTGTCCCATGTATTTGGGCTGGATGCATTTTCAAGGAATCTATTAGCAACCTGTAGCGCCCTTTCTTCCCACACTTCTCAAGGGTCTGATTCCTGCTCTCGGCATCCTCAGTTCTCAATACAGCCCTGAATCCAGAGGATAAGAATGTTGATAAGAAAAACCCCGGAGCCCAGTTGTACTAAATGGAATGTTACAGAGCAGTCCTCCACTGGGAGCCAGAATAACTGTATTTTAATCCTTGTCAATATTTGTTACAATAAAAAGGATTCTCTCTGAACCTGAGTTTATTTTAACACTTTATGACACCTTTTCTTATGCATCCTTACCTTCCACAAGTCTTTGAGTTATTTGAGGACAAGAACCATCACTTTACCTTATTCCTTAGCATAGTGTGTGCCTGGTGCTTTGTCTGGAAATGGAGGCACAAACATAACACATATTTACCTCCTAACATGTAAATTAATATTAATAGCACATGATAAATTTTCATAAAGCATTAAGAAAATGTGTCACTAATGACAAGGATTCATCAGGCTCAGGGATGCTACTTTGTGCGTCTCCCCAAAAATCAGCCTCACATCTGAAATTGACTTAAGGGACCCTTCTTCAAATCTACTACATTTTTCTGTGCATAACTATATCAATGCATATTTACTACATTTTCTTGAAATTATCTCTTTATGGCTCCTTTTTCATCTGATTAGGTACTTCTGAAAGGCAAGGATCATTTTTTTTTTTATTTTTGCATCACTCAGCATGTATATCCCAAGTCCTGAAACTTTATAGGTGCTCAAAACGACTTGCTTAACATATGTTTATTGTTTCTCAAAAGGAGAAAGAGGATACATTTTAATCTACAAAATACCTGCAGAATATCTGGATGATAATGCTACATAGACATTTGAAACATAGAATAAAAGATCATAATGGACTCAGAAGTCATAGAAATTGAAAAAGATGGCCCAAGGATGCTCCTTACTGTTCCTGTCAGATTCTACATTACATAGCACCTATGAAATTCCTTCCTTACTGACTTCCCCTTGATTTGTTGGTTGGTTGTTCAACTTCCACCTCCTCTGTATATCCTGCTGGGTTATATGCTTCTATATTTATTTTACAATAGTTAGATCATGTTATATAAACTTCTCTGCATTTACTTTCCCTATGTAACAAAATACCCCCTATTCAGTTGTTTCCCTATGTAACCTATTAACGATTACATAATATTTCATAGTACTTGTATTAATTAGGGTAAATAACTAAACTGCTATTAAAGAGAGATCTCAAAATTGCAATGACCAAAAACATGTTTATTTCTCTTTCATCTAATAGTTCCAGCCAGTTTTTTTTCCCCACCCACATGTACCTTGTTTCATACAGTCATTCAGGGCCCTAGGCTGATGGCAGTTCTAGCATCCTCAGCATATAGTTTCCAAAGTTGCTCTGGGCATTCCCATTCCCACCCTGAACTGAAGAAATAGCATAAAGGGGCACATGCAGGTGGTGTATGGTCAGTCCTGGGATTGACACACATCACTTCCATTCACTTCCCATTGGCAAGAATTGATTTATAAGGCCACACATAGATGCAAGGGGACCTTGGAAGATCAGCCAGTCACATTCCAGCTATGATTTAACTACTATGGAAGAAGAAGAAGAGAATAATTTTGGTGGACAGCTAGCAATTTTCACCCTAGTGTGGATTTACCAAAATTGGTTCAAATTTCTTCTAATGATGGGTCTTTATTTCTTATTTGTCCTTGCTTACCAGTGTTTTTATTTATATGAATTTCAGGAAATGAAAGTAAGATTCAATAAATCTGGTCACGTTGCCTTCCCAAGTGTGCTGTAATTCTTTGCATTTCCACTACTGACGTAGGTGAGAGAGCTCCCTTTCCCCCATCATACCTCTACCAGGAGTAGTCGCAATCACTATTTTTCTTTTGCCATTCTATTGAGTATAAGATAACACTCACTGTTAACTTGAATTCACATTAGCTGACCACTAGAAACCTTTAGACTCTATAACATATTTACTGCTCATTTGGACTACTCTTCTCTGAATTCACTTTTTATATCCTTTACCTTTTTTCCATTAGGTTATTTATCTTTCTGTTATCAGTTTTATCTCATGGAATGTATATTTTTTAAAATGAAAAGAGATTTGGTAGCCCTAAAAATATGTATATTTCAGTTTATTCCTTCCCTCACTCTCTCCCTATTTCATAAAAATAATCAACCTTAATATATTCCAAAGGATAATGTTTCAAATGTGCCAGGATACATCAAAGTTTCCTTATAAATTTCAACATTTAATCTTGGGGTTAACCTGTTCTTTAAAAATAGTATAATAAATACTGCATGCTGATATTTCCTTTAACAGTTTTAAAATAGGCCCACAAGCTAGGCATCAACAAGTATCCTTTTGTCAAAAAGTACAAAATCCCCTGCCTGCTAAGGTCCCACTGTGCCAAACAACACATTGTAGAAGAGCTAATTCATCTGGAGAGGAAAGTGCTCATCGAGTAAATAAAACACAGGGCCCCCAGTTCAAGTAGAGTGTGATTTGAGATTGATATGCTAGGCATTTGATGGGCTTAATTTGTTCCCCAGTGATATGTAATCAGCATTACAAAACCTCTCATGCATCACCGGGATGAATTTGGATAATCTTCAAATCAGCACTCAGAAAAACCCCTAAGCAGAGTATATCGTAAGACTGAATAATTATGTCTACCATTCTTCAGAAATCTCAGAGAAGTCTGCAAAAAATAATTAAGCCCTAGAACATTTATAAGGCATGGGCAAAATATTATTTTCTTTTTATACACAAAGAGCAGGATGAGAACAGTTAAATGATTAAGTGAAAGAGCTAGATAAAGATAGAACTCCTGAAGTGCTGATGTCAGGGTAATAATTTAGCCACTAGACTCTTCTTCTCTTCTTGTTATCCAAAAGATAGGTCTCCTCAGGTCCTGGTTTCATAAATGCAAGCAGCATAAAAATCTTACACTGGGGCTAGTCAGCAGATAAATAGGATACTTTCACTTTACTGAGCAGACAGACTTTACTCTTCAAAAGCCTAGGCTGTAACACAAAAGAAAAGGTGATGAAAAAATAAATCAAATCTTCCTTCCTGTAAAACTTCTTAAAATAACTGCTTTTGAACATATGACAAAAATTGTCAAATTTTAGATAAAATTAACAGCTGGATTTGGAATAATTTCACTAAAGTACAAAAATCATTATTGTTGCTTTATCAAGGCAAAAAAGGGGCTATTTCTGATAGGCTGGCAGAATTCAAGTATAAAGATTCATTTCTTAAAATGTATATGACTAGTAGGAGAATAATTTCTTTGAGTCATTTTAGTTGTGCCATACTTATTATAATAATTATCATATATAATTAATGGATTACATTATTAAGCATAGTAAAAATAAGTATAACAACAATATAGATGTCTATGTTTTATTTCCACATTTTACAAAATATATAAACATTGAACAAATGTTTGTTTAGTTTTCGGCATTTTAGTATTCAATTCTTTTTTCTTCAATATATATTTTTGGGGCTGATGAAAGAAATCATTTTTTAAATCCATGAAAGATTTTCAGAATGGTACTTATTTCACTGGGTAGCAGAGAATAACTGTTGTAAGCCCTGCCTCCAAAATATATCCTGAATTATTTGCTTTTTTCCCATCTCCAACAATCTCATTCTAGTACAAATCCCCACTCAGCTTACCTGAACAACCAAAGGGCAATTGGTCTTCCTGTCTTCACTCTTGCTATCTTATAGTAAATTTTCCCAATACCACCCAAAATTATATTTCAACAAGATATATCTGACCATACCACCACAAACTTAAAACTTCGACTTTTCCCCATTGAACTAAAAATAAAATTTCCACTTCTGACCATGAGCTCTGAAACTCTATATAATGTTACCACTGTCCAATTCTACAGCTATATTTTTTTACCACTCTCTCCCATGCTCACTATTTATCAGCCACGCCAATCTTCTTTCAGCTCCTGAAACATATAAAGTTATTTCTCACCTTTGAATATTTACACTTGGTTCTCTCTCTGGAATTCTGTCTCTGAATGGTGACCACTTTAGTCATGTCAGATCTCAGCACCTTCTCAAGGACACCTTCCGAAGCCCCTTTATCAAATAGTGCCACTTCCTGGCTCACTCTATCACATTACCCCGTTTTATCTTCACAGCACTGGAATTATTTTAGGAAATTTCAGTTTTTTGCTTTCCTGTCACTACTGGATTTCTCCAGAATAATATTATATCCATGACAACAGGAATCTTGCCTGTCTAAACTATATCTTTATCTTAGGTGCCTAAAATATTCTGGAAGATATGAGTTGTGCAATAAATATTTGGTGATAAATTTTCAAGCTTACTAGCATTTCATCACATCTATAAAAGAGAATAGTAGAAACAATCCAGTCTAAAGCACATGTGCAGCAATTTCCAATCTTCCTTTAAAACTTTCACTTTTGGGTACAAGTATTTAAGAAACAGAGAGTTCATTTATCTTACCCTACTAGCACCTTAGCCTGAACTTCTATTGCATGATTTCTAGATACACCAAAACCTCGTGTTCTTCCTACTTCCATACTCTTTACAATAAGTTCCACAAATACCTTCACACTAATCTTTGAAATGTATGTCATATGTCATTCAAAACTTTCAGTATATTTTCTGCATATAAAATAAGATCCAGTTTCTTCATAATCTGCTTCCCAAGCTTCCAAAATCATACCTCACTATGCTCATATCTTGTTGGATTCCAAAATTTACATTTTGCTTATGCTGTTCATTTGTTCATGACCTGCTCTTATCCAAACCGTAGTAACTTTTAAAGGCTAAGCTATTTCACCAACTCACAAGACTTTCAACTTGTTCCAGCCACCACTGATCTCCGATTACTTTGAACAACACTTGCAGTGGTGATGAAGAATAATATCCTTATTATTCTTTTGATACTAACTTATTTACTGCTGTGTTTTATTACACAACTGTTTTATGCAACATTTTCTCATTCACTCATTCATTCATTCGTTTGGCATAAACTAGTGCTAGTCTTATGCTGAATGCTAGAGATATATAAATATCAATACTCAAAGAAGTCATTAATAACCTACTGGAAGTGAATAATGCATTATGCTACGTTCATTTAATCTTCACAAAGACTCTGGGAGGTAGTTTGTTGCTATTTCTATTTTACAAATGAGAGCAGGTGTTAAACAAAACTTGCCTAATGTCACTCAACTAATAAAAGATTCAGATATAAGGAGCAGGTTCTGAGTGACCATAAAGTACATTTTCACACAGTCAATCAGCAAATATTTTTTAAAATTAACATAACTTTTACATTATCTTAAAGAGATATATTAAAATGTTTTATATGTCAGTACAACAATACTGCAGAAGCAGACTCTCTTGCTGTAGAATAAAGTAACACACACACACACACATAATAACAACAATAAGAGCCATGCATTCCAATTAGAAATCAGAAAAGATATGCTAGTGTTCACTGGCAAGTGTTCACTAGCACTCTGAAGGAATTTGTTATTTTACATCTATTAGCCGACCCGGTGTTCCACAAGACATAAGCCCTCCCTGGAATCTCCCTCCAGTCTGATTAAACAGCACTAGGGTTTAGGTTTCTAGAATACAAGCAGCTTGAATTGGAAACAATCTCTCTGAATCTTCAAACTCTCCTGCATCAAAGAGTTCCCAAGGCCAGTAGGTGGCTTAAGCAGAGAAAATGTCATGAGGCTAAAGGTTTTCTAAATGTTCCTACAGAAAGGCTTGGTATGAAATTTTCTCTTCCTTTGGCTGAAAGATAGCCTGGGAACCAATATTCAGAGTAAGGATATTGAAACAGTGAATGTGTCCTTGATGGAATGAAGAAGAAGCTGAATAGATAGATTAATGGAGTGCTCTGAATCCTGAATGCCAGGAAAGTTTAAAGAAACTGGATTGCAAAAAACGTTGCTCTTAGTATCTTTTAGCAAGCAACACACTTGCTGCTAACCCACAGCCCAAGTGAGCAGAGACCACTGCATTGTAACATCCACAGCAGCACCTCTACTTAAGATAGTCTGACGTTTTAACATTACCAATGCAAGTTGGTAGTTATAGGGAAAAAATGTTCTTCAATGAGCTAAGAGAAAATAACTCTCCATGTAGAATTCTATGACAAAGCAAAACTATTTTTCAAGAATGAAGAAAAATAAAAACATTTTCACATAAACAAAAACTGAATAAATTTATCCAAAGACCCTCACTAAAAGCATCTCTAGGATGTTATTCAGGCAGAAAGAAAATAATTCTACATATGAAACCTGGAATATAACAAGAAATGAAGAAGTGTAAAGAACTGATAAATATATAGGTAAATACAAACTGCCATGATCATATAAAAAGAGCAACAGTGTTTAATTCGTAAGGAGAAGAGGGAAAACAGAATCAACCTAAAGGATCTGAC
Source organism: Macaca nemestrina (assembly GCF_043159975.1). Lineage (NCBI taxonomy): Eukaryota > Metazoa > Chordata > Mammalia > Primates > Cercopithecidae > Macaca > Macaca nemestrina. Next base: position 96,471,762 of record NC_092136.1, on the reverse strand, counting down.
ATACATATTGGACATATTTATGGCATATATGTTGGGAGGATAGTGATCTGAGTTAGTGTTCTAAATGTATTCAAGCTACGCTTGGGAAGGTGTGAAAGGTACTGGTTTAACCTTACAATTTGCTAAGGGGTTAATAAATAAATAAAGAAATAATAACTTCGTAACAGGCAGAGCAGGGAGTTGTAATGAGGAAAAAGACAGAAAAATAATTGGCTATCCACAATAACAAAGGAAAAATTGAACAAAAAGAAAAAATATTGAAGAGAGGAGACAGAAATAGCACAAAACAAGATTTTAGAAAAAATTTCAAATGCATCAGCAATATCAATAATTTTAACTCACTTCAATTAAAAGACAGAGATTACTTCATTTAAAGAAACTTTAGCTATATTTTATATCTTTTTTCTCCTATTTAAGTATCTTCTTTATTATAGCCTTAATAACAATCATGTTACCATATTCCATTCAACATTGATTTTAAGGCGAAAGATGCAGAGGAAGTGGCTGCTTCTACCTGCTTCCTACACCATCCGGTCCCCAACTCAGTGGTGTGCTGATAAACATTTAACAACCAGATCTGGAGAAAAGGGGTAGGGACCCTGATCTGCAGCATTAACCAATTCACATGGTACAAATACTCCCACCAACCAGATGTCTCTGAAGGTAGAGCTGAAAAGGGATGCATACAACCAGTTCTCGGGACCACACAGCCAGCTCTGGCATACCACAGCTGCAACTCATGAAATGTCTACGGAACACAGAATAATTCAAGTTGCATAACCACAGTTCTTTATCTCTCTGCCTGTCTTTCAACTTCTACTTCAACAACCAGGTGCCAACTCTCTCCATATATCTCATAAGCAAATGCCCCAGAGGGGAGAATCTGATTCTATCACCATTCTTTTTGTTTTGTTTTGTTTAAATTACACTTTAAGTTCTAGGGTACATGTGCACAACGTGCAGGTTTGTTACACAGGTATACATGAGCCATGTTGGTTTACTGCACCCATCAAATCATCATTTACATTAGGTATTTCTCATAATGCTATCCCTCCCAAGCCCCCCACCCCGCAAAAGGCCCCAGTATGTGTTGTTCCCTGCCCTGTGTCTAAGTGTTCTCATCCTTCAATTACCACCTATGAGTGAGAACATGCGCTGTTTGGTTTTCTGCCCTTGTGATAGTTTGCTGAGAATGATGGTTTACAGCTTCATCTATGTCCCTGCAAAGGACATGAACTCATCCTTTTTTATGACTGCACAGTATTCCATGGTGTGTATGTTCCACATTTTCTTAATCCAGTCTATCATTGATGTACATTTGGGTTGGTTCCAAGTGTTTGCCGTTGTGAATAGTGCTGCAATAAACATACGTGTGCATGTGTCTTTATAGTAGCATGGTTTATAATTCTTTGTGTATATACCTAGTAATGGGATGGCTGGGTCAAATGGTATTTCTAGTTCTAGATCCTTGAGGAATCACCATACTGTCTTCCACAATGGCTGAACTAATTTACACTGCCACCAACAGTGTAAAAGCCTTCCTAGTTCTTCACATCCTCTCCAGCAACTGTAGTTTCCTGACGTTTTAATGATCGCCATTCTAACTGGCATGAGATGGTATCTCATTGTGGTTTTGATTTGCATTTTGCTGATGACCAGTGATGATGAGCATTTTTCATGTGTCTGTTGGCTGCATAAAAGTCTTCTTTTGAGAAGTGTCTGTTGATATCCTTTGCCCAATTTTTGATAGGGCTGTTTGATTTTTTTCTTGTAAATTTGTTTAAGTTCTTTGTAGATACTGCATATTAGCCCTTTGTCAGATGGGTAGATTGTAAAAATTTTCTCCCATTCTGTAGGTTGCCTTTTCACTCTGACGGTAATTTCTTTTGCCGTGCAGAAGCTCTTTAGTTTAATTAGATCCCATTTGTCAATTTTGGTTTTTGTTGCCATTGCTTTTGGTGTTTTAGTCATGAAGTTCTTCCCCATGCCTATGTCCTGAATGGTATTGCCTAGGTTTTCTTCTAGAGTTTTTATGGTTTTAGATCTAAAATTTAAGTTTTTAATCCATCTTGAATTAATTTTTGTATAAGATGTAAGGAAGGGATCCAGTTTCAGCTTTCTACTATGGCTAGCCAGTTTTCCCAGCACCATTTATTAAACAGGGAATTATTTCCCCATTTCTTGTTTTGGTCAGGTTTGTCAAAGATCACATGGCTGTAGATGTGGGGTGTTATTTCTGAGACCTCTCTTCTGCTCCATTGGTCTATATCTCTGTTTTGGTACCAGTATCATGCTGTTTTGGATATTGTAGCCTTGTAGTACAGTTTGAAGTCAGGTAGTGTGATACCTCCAGCTTTATTCTTTTGGCTTAGAATTGTCTTGGCAATGCAGGCTCTTTTTTGATTCCATATGAACGTTAAAGTATTTTTTTCCAATTCTGTGAAGAAAGTCATTGGTAGTTTGATGGGGTTGGCATTGAATCTATAAATTACCTTGGGCAGTATGGCCATTTTCACAATATTGATTCTTCCTATCCATGGAACATTCTTCCATTTGTTTGTGTCCTCTTTTATTTTGTTGAGCAGTGTTTGTAGTCCTCCTTGAAGAGGTCCTTCACATTCCTTGTAAGTTGGATTCCTAGGAATTTTATTCTCTTTGTAGCAATTGTGAATGGGAGTTCACTCATGATTTGGCTCTCTGTTTGTCTGTTACTGGTGTACAGGAATGCTGTGATTTTTGCACATTGATTTTGTATCTGAGACTTTGCTGAAGTTGTTTATCAGCTTAAGGACATTTGGGGCTGACACGATGGGGTTTTCTAAATATACAATCATGTCATCTGCAAACAGGGACAATTTGACTTCCTCTTTCCCTAATTGAATACCCTTATTTCTTTCTGTTGCCTGATTGCCCTGGCCAGAACTTCCAACACTATGTTGAAGAGGAGTGGTGAGAGAGGGCATCCTTGAATTGTGCTGGTTTTCAAAGGGAATGCTTCCAGTTTTTACCCATTCAGTATGATATTGGCTGTGGGTTTGTCATAAATAGCTCTTATTATTTTGAGATACGTTCCATCAATACCTAGTTTACTGAGAGTTTTTAGCATGAAGAGCTGTTGAATTTTGTTGAAGGCCTTTTGTGCATCTATTGAGATAATCAGGTGGTTTCAGTCATTGGTACTGTTTATGTGATGGATTATGTTTATTGATTTGCATATGTTGAACCAGACTTGCACCCCAGGGATGAAGCTGACGTGATCGTGGTGGATAAGCTTTTTGACATGCTGCTGGATTCGGTTTGCCCGTACTTTATTGAGGATGTTTGCATCGATGTTCATCAGGGATATTGATCTAAAATTCTCTTTTTTTGTTGTATCTCTGCCAGGCTTTGGTATCAGGATGATGCTGGCCTCATCAAATGAGTTAGGGAGGATTTCCTCTTTTTCTATTGATTGGAATTGTTTCAGAAGGAATGGTACCAGCTCCTCTTTTTACTGCTGGTAGAATTTGGCTGTGAATGTGTATAGTCCTGGACTTTTTGTGGTTGGTAGGCTCTTCATTATTGTCTCAATTTCAGAGCCTGTTATTGGTCCATTCAGAAATTCAAGTTCTTCCTGGTTTAGTCTTGGAAGGGTGTATGTGTCCAGGAATTTATCCACTTATTCTAGATTTTCTAGTTTATTTGTGTAGAGGTGTTTATAGTATTCTCTGATGGTAGTTTTTATTTCTGTAAGATTGGTGATGATATCCCTTTTATCAGTTTTTGTTGTATCTATTTGATTCTTCTCTCTTTTCTTCTTTATTAGTCTTGCTAGCAGTCTATCAATTTTGTTGATCTTTTCAAAAAAAAAAAAACAGCTCCTGGGTTCACTGAATTTTTTGAAGAGTTTTTCGTGTCTCTATCTCTTTCAGTTCTGCTCTGAGCTTTGTTATTTCTTGCCTTCTGCTAGCTTTTGAATGTGTTTGCTCTTGCTTCTCTAGTTCTTTTAATTGTGATATTAGGGTGTCAATTATTGTGGGCATTTAGTGCTATAAATTTCCCCTACACACTGCTTTAAATGTGTCCCAGAGATTCTGGTATGTTGTGTCTTTTTTCTCATTGGTTTTAACGAACGTGTGTATTACTGTCTTCACTTTGTTATTTACCCAGTCATCATTCCGAAGCAGATTGTTCAGTTTCCATGTAGTTGTGCGGTTTTCAGTGAGTTTCTTATTCCTGAGTTCTAATTTTAATGCACTGTGGTCTGAGAGACAGTGTGTTGTGATTTCTGTTCTTTTACATTTGCTGAGGAGTGCTTTACTTCAATTATGTGGTCAATTTTAGAATAAGTTCAATGCGGCACTGAGAAGAAAGTATATTCTGTTGATTAGGGGTGGAAAGTTCTGTAGATGTCTATTAGATCAACTAGGTGCACAGCTGAGTTCAAGCCCTGTATATCCTTGTTAACCTTCTGTCTCATTGATCTTTCTGATATTGAAAGTGGGGTGTTAAAGTCTCTATTATTATTGTGTGGTAGTCTAAGTCTCTTTGTAGGTCTCTAAGGACTTGCTTTACGAATCTGGGTGCTACTGTATTGGGTGCATATATATTTAGGACAGTTAGCTCTTCATGTTGAATTGATCACTTTACTATTATATAATGGCCTTCTTTTTCTCTTTTGAACTTTGCTGGTTAAAAGTCTATTTTATCAGAGACTAGGATTGCAACCCCTGCTTTTTTATGCTTTCCATTTTCTTGGTAGATCTTCTGCCATCCCTTTATTTTCAGCTTATGTGTGTCTCTGCACATGACATGGGTCTCCTGAATATAGCACACTGATGGGTCTTAACTCTTTACCCAATTTGCTAGCCTGTGTCTTTTAATTGAGGCAATCAGCCTATTTATATTCAAGGTTAACATTGTTATGTGTGAATTTGATCTTGTCATTATGATGTTAGCTGGTTATTTTGCCCATTAATTGATGCAGTTTCTTCCTAGAATCAATGGTCTTTACAATTGGGCAAGTTTTTGCAGTGGCTGGTACTGGTTGTTCCTTTCCATGTTTAGTGCTTCCTTCAGGAGCTCTTGTAAGGCAGGCCTGGTGGTGACAAAATCTCTCAGCATTTGCTTGTCTATAAAGGATTTTATTTCTCCTTCTGTTACGAAGGTTAGTTTGTCTGGATATGAAATTCTGGGTTGAAAATTCTTTTCTTTAAGAATGTTGAATATTGCCCCCCAGTTTCTTCTGGCTTATAGGGTTTCTGCAGAGAGATCCACTGTTAGTCTGATGGGCTTCCCTTTATGAGTAACCTGATCTTTCTCTCTGGCTGCCCTTAAAAACTTTTTCCTTCATTTCAACCTACGTGAATCTGATAATTATGTGTCTTGGGGTTGCTCTTCTCAAGGAGTATCTTTGTGGTGTTCTCTGTATTTCCTGAATTTGAATGTTGGCCTGCCTTGCTAGGTTAGCCACTTCAATAATATCCTGAAGAGTGTTTTCCAACTTGGTTCCATTCTCCCCATCACTTTCAGGTACACCAATCAAACGTAGATTTGGTCTTTACACCTAGCATATTTCTTGGAGGCTTTGTTCATTTATTTTTACTCTTTTTTCTCTAAACATGTCTTCTCACTTTATTTCATTAATTTAATGTTCAATCACTGATACCCTTCCTTCCACTTGTTCGAATCTGCTATTGAAGCTAGTGCATGAGTCACGAAGTTCTCATGCCATGGTTTCAAGCTCTATCAGGTCATGTAAGGTGTGTTCTATACTGTTTATTTTGGCCATTTGTCTAACCTTTTATTCAAGGTTTTTAGTTTCCTTGGGATGAGTTAGAACATGCTCCTTTAGCTTGGAGAAGTTTGTTATTACCAACCTTCTGAACCCTACTTCTGTCAACTCATCAAAGTCATTCTCTGTCCATCTTTGTTCTGTTGCTGGCAAGGAGCTGCAATCCTTTGGAGGAGGAGAGACACTCTGATCTTTAGAATGTTCAGCTTTTCTGCTCTGGTTTCTTCCCATCTTTGTGGTTTTAATCTACCTTTGGTATTTGATGTTGGTGACCTGCAGATGGGGTTTGATGTAGATGTCTTTTTGGTGTTTTTGATGCTATTCCTTTCTGTTTGTTAGTTTTCCTTCTAACAGTCAGGTCCCTCAACTGCAGGTCTGTTGGAGTTTGCTGGAGGTTCACTCCAGACCCTGTTTGCTTGGGTATCACCAGCAGAGGCTGTAGAACAGCAACTACTGCAAAACAGCAAATATTACTGACTGATCCTTCCTCTGGAAGCTTTGCCCAGAGGTGCACCTGCCTGTATGAGGTGTCTGTCGGCCCCTACTGGGAGGTGTCTCCCAGTTAGGTTACAGGGGAGTCAGGGACCCACTTAAGGAGGCAGTCTGTCCATTCTCAGAGCTCAAACGCTGTGCTGGAAGAACCACTGCTCTCTTCAGAGCTGTCAGACAGAGATGTTTAAGTCTGCAGAAGTTTCTGCTGCCTTTGGTTCAGGTGTGCCCTGCTTACAGAGATGGAGTCTATAAAGGCAGTAGGTCTTGGTGAGCTGCAGTGGACTCTGTGCAGTTTGAGCTTCCCAGCTGCTTAGTTTACCTAGTCAAGCCTCAGAAATGGCAGACTCCCCTCCCCCAGCCAGGCTGCAGCCTCGCAGGTGGATCTCTGACTGCTGCACTAGTAGTAAGCAAGGCTCCATGGGTGTGGGACCCACTGAGCCACGCATGGGAGAGAATCTCCTGGTCTGCTGGTTGCTAAGATCATGGGAAAAGCACAGTATTTGGGCGAGAGTGTACAGTCAATCCAAAGTACAGTCTGTCATGGCTTCCCTTGGCTAGGAAAGGGAAATCCCCTGGCCCCTTGTGCTTCCTGGGTGAGGTGACATCCCAACCTGCTTCAGCTCACCCTCCGTGGGCTGCACCCACTGTCCAACCAGTCCCAGTGAGACGAACCAGGTACGTCAGTTGGAAATGCAGAAATCACCCATCTTCTGTGTTGATCACACTGGGAGCTACAGACCAGAGCTTTCCTATTCAGCCATCTGGGAATGGAAAACGGTATATTTTATTTCAAAAGACACTGAAAACTTAAGAAATAATAAAATGTTAAAGTGAAAGGATGGAAAATATATACAAGTTAAATTTTAACCAAAACAAAATTTGTATTATTTTGTATTATATAATAGGTAAAATTTGTATTACCTCATATATTAGATTTTTAAACAAAAGCATTTCTGAAAATAAAATGTTTCATATCTTATGAAAGAGTTTGATTCACAAAGAAAATTTGGCAATTTTAAATTTACACAGTTACAACTCAGCTTCAAAATATATGAAGAAAAAACTGATAGAAATACAATAAGACAACTGAGAATTTTTCAGTAAGTGATAGACCAAGCAGATAAAAATCCGTTAAGATGTAGAATGTTTAAAATAATACAAGAAGTTTGATTTAATGGACATGCATAGAATATTGCATACAGCAGTAGGGGATATGTTTGGAAAGTATATCTTTTTTCAAGCACATCTGAAACAATTATATCAGAAATTAGAAGTACTAGCCAATACATCCGGTAACAACATTTTTCAAAGACTATCGTATGAAAATGAATTATTATTCATGAATTTATTATCATATAAATGATAATTTTTTAAATCAGTAATCAAAATATAATAAGATAACTGAACACTTTTAGAAATTATAAATATAATTCTGAACAACTCACGGTCAAGGAAGCAAAATAGAAATTAAAAATATTTATAACCTAAAAATAATGAAAATAATATGCATCATTATTAAATAATCAGGTAACATTTGCTTGAATACCTGCAAAAAATAGCTTATTATAATTGTTCTGGTAATTTTATTTTGTTTTAAAGGACAAAACAATATTGACAGAAAAGTCTTTGAATTTATTTTATTTAACATGTCTAGCCACTTGTGACAAAATTACCAAAAAGCCTTTATGTGAAAACATATGAGCTAGGAGGAATAGAAAAGGTGTATGCAAGAAAAGGTTATCAAGCATCACACATTCATAACAAGAGAATAGTCAAGACTATAGCACAGATGTATGCTACCCAGCTACAGACACTCAGTTGTGCTACAATGATGTTCCTTCAATTTACTGTTCCAACACTCCTGTCCAAAGCAGTCAATTGACACAGCAAGCACAGAGTGGAGAACTCAAGAGTAAATGGGCAAGAATATGGCATAAAACTTACATTATGATGCAATATGAATAAAATTTAGATTACTAGAAAATCCTGTGTGTATGTGTATAAAAATTCCTAATATTTTCTTAGAAAATGTATACACTTAACTATCAGTTCCAAAGCATCGACCCTACAACTGTAGCTACCAGCCAAATACTGTTTCTCCAAGATCCTTTGAGTGTTCTTTCTTCTAGGTTATGGTATACTTGCCTTGAAGGATGTGTGTGTATATGTTTTCCTTGCATTATACAATGAGCTTTTTGCTGGCAAACATCACCTCTGAATTCAGCACAATGCCTAGCACATGGTTAGCCCTTGAAAACTTTTGTTTACAATTTTGTTTTAGAAATTCAATAACAGGACTTCTAGTTTTAAAATAACAGTGTAGAAGCAGAATGGTTTCACCCCCTGCACCCCACAGAAACAAAAACAAATATACAGAGCAGATATTTGCACCAGCAATAACTGAGAACTCAAATACGAGGATGAGACAGATACCAAGGCCACAGAGAAGTGAAAAAACTGAGCAAACTGTAGAAGAATTGAACTTCCACGTCTATGACACTCCTCCTCCCTTTCTGCCTGGCAACAAACATGCAGAAAAATCTCCCAACTTACAGTTTCCATACTGCAAAAAGTGAGATTAAGGTGGTCAAGCAACTTTCCCCACATCTTAGGTTCCCTGTTAGAGAGACCTGTCCTTACCCTAACCAACGGAAAGTATCCTGAATTCCTGAAGAGAGAAATATCCCTGAGGGCAGGCAGAAACAAAGACTGTAGATGGTACCACCTCCCCACATACCCAGCCCTGGAAACTGCTCTGTAACTTGGCCAAAAGAGATAGCACATGTTTGACAGAGTGAGACCCTCTCTCAAAAAAAAGGAAAAGAAAAGAAGCATATGATTATTTCAATAGATGACAAAAAAAGCACTTAATAAAATAAAATAAAATTCAGCTTTTCTTTATGATAAAAATGCTCATCAAACTGTTACTTCATATGGAAGTAACATACCTCAAAATAATAAAGGCCATATATGACAACCTCACACTGTGAGGTTGCACTCCACAGGGAAAAATTGAGAGCCTTTCTTATAAGATCTGGAACAATATCAGGATGCCCAGTTTCACAACTTTTATACAACATAATACCAGAAGTTCTGGACAGAGCAAATAAGCAAGAAAAAGAGAAAAAGAGCATCCAAATTTGACAGAAATAAGTCCAATTAGCCTTCTTCACAGACAACGTGATCTTATAGCTAGATAAATTTAAAGACACTGACATAAAAATATATATATATATTAGAACTGATCAACGAATTCATTACAGTTCCAGGATACAAAGTCAACATATAAAAATCAGTGATATTTATATATGCCAACAGCAAACAATCTGAAAAAGAAATCAAGATCGCAATCCTATTTACAATAACTACAAAAAATGCAAAATACCTAAGACTCAACCTAACCAAAGATATGAATGATCTGTACAAAAAAAAAAAATCTCGAATGCAAAATTGAAGAGGAAACAAAAAAATGGAAAGATATCCCATGCTCATGAATTGGGAAGATTAATATTTTTTAAATGACAATACAAATTCAAAGCAATCCTTATCAAAATATTTCTATTCTTCACACATATAAAAATCCTAAAATTTATATAGAACCATAAAAGATCCTGAATAGCCAAAGCAATGCTGAGTGAAAATAACAAAGATGGAGGCATGACACTATATGACTTTCAAGTGTACTACAAAGCTATAGTAGCCAAAACAGCATGATGATGGCATAAAAACAGACACATGGACCAATGGAACAGAATATAGAACCCAGATATAAATCCATGCATTTATAATCAACTCATCTTCAACAAAGGTGACAAGAACACACAATGAGGAAAGGATACTCATCTCAATAAATGATGCTGGAAAACTGGATAACTATGTACAGAAGAATGAAACTCGACCCCTAGCTCACATCATACAAAGAAATCAAATCTTAATGAACTAAAGATTTAAATCTAATACCTGAAACCATGAAATTACTAGAAGAAAACATTGGGGAAATGCTCTGGAACATTGGTCTGGGCAAAGATTTTTAACATAAAGCCTCAAAAACACAGGCAACCAAAGGAAAAAAAAAAAGTAGGCAAATGGGATCACATCAAGCTAGAAACCTTCTGCACAGCAAATGAAGCCAACAAGTGAAAAGAAAACCTACAGGATGGAAGAAAATATTTGCAAACTATACATTTGACAAGGGACTAATAACCAAAATATAGAAGAAGCTCACACAACTCAACAGAAAAAAAAAAATCCAATTTAAAAATGGGCAAAAAATTTAAAAAGACATTTCTCAAAAGAAGACATACAAATGGCCAACTGGAATATGAAAAACATGTTGAACATCACTAATCATCAGAGAAGTACAAGTCAAAACCACAATGAGATATCATCTTACCCCAGTTAAAATGACTTGCATCAAGAAGACAATAACAGATGTTGGCATGAACGTAGAGAAATGGGAACCCTCATACACTGTTAGGGAGAATGTAAAGTACTGCCACCAGGGAGAATAGTATAAAATTTCCTCAAAAAAAACACTAAAAATAGAACTGCTCCGTTCTCTAGCAGCTCCTCTACTGGGTATATCTACAAAAGAAAGGAAATCAATATAGCAAAGAGATATCTCCAATCCCATGTTTACTGCAGCACTACTCACAATAGCCATGATATGGAATCAACTTTAAGTGTCTATCAATGAATGAGTAAATAAAATGTAGTATATTACACAATAGTATACTATTTGTCCATAAAAAAGACTGGAAGTGTTTCATTTGCTGTAACATAGATGAAACAGGAGGCGATTTGTTAAGTGACATAAGCCAGACACAGAAAGACAAATAATGCATGTTCTCATTCATATGTGAGAGCTACAAAAGTGGATCTCATGAAGATAGAGAGTAGAATGTTGGTTACTAGAGGCCAAGAAGGGTAGAGGGGAGGGGGTAATGAAAGAAGAAAAAGAATATAAATGTATTTCTTATCACTGAACTGTACACTTTAAAATGATAAATATGGTAAACTATATATGTGTATATAATTGATTAAAATAATTAACTTTAAAAAGAAAATTCAATAATGAATTAATGTTAAAATTATATAGGATCTCATTCAAGGCAGGAAACACCTTTTTCAGTCTATACAACTGAGTTAATACTGACATAGTGTATAAAAATGTACTTAGCAATATATTAGGCATTCAGTAAGCGCTCAATAAATGCTAACTGTTGGAACTTTTGATGTTGCTGACAATCAGTGACAGAACAAGGAAGAAATTTCTTAAGCAGGTCTATCAACTACATTTCACAGAACAAGGAACTTATACACAATATTCAAAATTCAGGGGCCAGGTGCGGTGGCTCACGCCTATAATCCCAGCACTTTGGGAGGCCAAGGCAGGTGGATCACAAGGTCAGGAGATCGAGAAAAGCCTGGCTAACATGGTGAAACCCTGTCTCCACTACAAAAAATTAGCCGGGAGTGGTGGCGGGCGCCTGTAGTCTCAGCTACTGGTGAGGCTAAGGCGGGAGAATGGCGTGAACCCGGCAGGCGGAGCTTGCAGTGGGCCGAGATTGAGCCACTGCACTCCAGCATGGGCGACAGAGCAAGACTCCATCTCAAAAAAAAAAAAAAAAAAAAATTCAGATAAAGGTGAAGCTGACACTGAAAAAAGATACACTATGAATTCTATACTACTCCATAACTAGAAGGCAGGAGGCTTTATCTAATTAAATTACAGTTTGCCCAAATCCAGAAATGAGAAACTTTTCATGTCAGTATCTGTGTTGGAGATACTACAAGTAAATTTAATTATACCTGAGGAAAAATTTGGGATAAAATATATGTAAATGTGTTGTTGACCATAAAATAAAATTTATCAACTTGCTTTTGCAAATTTAGAATATTTCTGTCCTATTTTCTTATCTTCCTATTCTTATGTATAGAAATTTCTCAACTCCTTCTCATTAAAAAACATACTCACATCTCTCTTTCTCCATAGAGAGATGTGTTTAATGACATACAATCAACAGATCAAGGAATAATTTTTGAAGAATTTTTTTTAGTTATGAAGCATCCTGTACCACAAATTTACAAGCAGATTGTCTAAAATTTTCACCTACAAAACAAACAAATATACTCTATATATTAAAATGTAGGGCTTTCCTGGCACATTAATTTTTTTACTAGAAAATTATTTATAGCATAATGTAGTGGGAAAAATAGTCTTTGGATCAGACCAACTTGGATTCAAATCTAAGTTAATGTCTTATTCATTAAAAAGGCCAACTGGGGGTGGGCGGAGCAAGATGGCCGAATAGGAACAGCTCCAGTCTCCAACTCCCAGCGCGAGCGACATAGAAGACCGGTGATCTCTGCATTTTCAACTGAGGTACTGGGTTCATCTCACTGGGGAGTGCCGGACAATCGGTGCTGGTCAGCTGCTGCAGCCCGACCAGCGAGAGCTGAAGCAGGGCGAGGCATTGCCTCACCTGGGAAGCGCAAGGGGGAAGGGAATCCCTTTTCCTAGCCAGGGGAACTGAGACACACAACACCTGGAAAAGTGGGTAACTCCCACCCCAATACTGCGCTTTAAGCAAACAGGCACACCAGGAGATCATATCCCACACCTGGCCGGGAGGGTCCCACACCCACGGAGCCTCCCTCATTGCTAGCACAGCAGTCTGTGATCTACCGGCAAGGCAGCAGCAAGGCTGGGGGAGGGGCGCCCGCCATTGCTGAGGCTTAAGTAGGTAAACAAAGCTGCTGGGAAGCTCGAAGTGGGTGGAGCTCACAGCAGCTCAAGGAAACCTGCCTGTCTCTATAGACTCCACCTCTGGGGACAGGGCAATAACAAACACAGCCGAAACCTCTGCAGACGCAAACGACTCTGTCTGACAGCTTTGAAGAGAGCAGTGGATCTCCCAACACGGAGGTTGAGATCTGAGAAGGGACAGACTCCCTGCTCAAGTGGGTCCCTGACCCCTGAGTAGCCTAACTGGGAGACATCCCCCACTAGGGGCAGTCTGATACCCCACACCTCACAGGGTGGAGTACACCCCTGAGAGGAAGCTTCCAAAGCAAGAATCAGACAGGTACACTCGCTGTTCAGAAATATTCTATCTTCTGCAGCCTCTGCTGCTGATACCCAGGCAAACAGGGTCTGGAGTGGACCTCAAGCAATCTCCAACAGACCTACAGCTGAGGGTCCTGACTGTTAGAAGGAAAACTATCAAACAGGAAGGACACCTACACCAAAACCCCATCAGTACATCACCATCATCAAAGACCAGAGGCAGATAAAACCACAAAGATGGGGAAAAAGCAGGGCAGAAATGCTGGAAATTCAAAAAATAAGAGCGCATCTCCCCCGGCAAAGGAGCGCAGCTCATCGCCAGCAACGGATCAAAGCTGGACAGAGAATGACTTTCATGAGATGAGAGAAGAAGGCTTCAGTCCATCAAATTTCTCGGAGCTAAAGGAGGAATTACGTACCCAGCGCAAAGAAACTAAAAATCTTGAAAAAAAAGTGGAAGAATTGATGGCTAGAGTAATGAATGCAGAGAAGGTCATAAACGAAATGAAAGAGATGAAAACCATGACACGAGAAATACGTGACAAATGCACAAGCTTCAGTAACCGACTCGATCAACTGGAAGAAAGAGTATCTGCGATTGAGGATCAAATGAATGAAATGAAGCGAGAAGAGAAACCAAAAGAAAAAAGAAGAAAAAGAAATGAACAAAGCCTGCAAGAAGTATGGGATTATGTAAAAAGACCAAATCTACGTCTGATTGGGGTGCCTGAAAGTGAGGGGGAAAATGGAACCAAGTTGGAAAACACTCTTCAGGATATCATCCAGGAGAACTTCCCCAACCTAGTAGGACAGGCCAACATTCAAACCCAGGAAATACAGAGATCACCACAAAGATACTCCCCGAAAAGGGCAACTCCAAGACACATAATTGCCAGATTCACCAAAGTTGAAATGAAGGAAAAAATCTTAAGGGCAGCCAGAGAGAAAGGTCGGGTTACCCACAAAGGGAAGCCCATCAGACTAACAGCAGATCTCTCGGCAGAAACTCTCCAAGCCAGAAGAGAGTGGGGGCCAATATTCAACATTCTTAAAGAAAAGAATTTTAAACCCAGAATTTCATATCCAGCCAAACTAAGTTTCATAAGTGAAGGAGAAATAAAATCCTTTACAGATAAGCAAATGCTTAGAGATTTTGTCACCACTAGGCCTGCCTTACAAGAGACCCTGAAGGAAGCACTAAGCATGGATAGGAACAACCGGTACCAGCCATTGCAAAAACATGCCAAAATGTAAAGACCATCAAGGCTAGGAAGAAACTGCATCAACTAACGAGCAAAATAACCAGTTAATATCATAATGGCAGGATCAAGTTCACACATAACAATCTTAACCTTAAATGTAAATGGACTAAATGCTCCAATTAAAAGACACAGACTGGCAAACTGGATCAAGAGTCAAGACCCATTAGTCTGCTGTATTCAGGAGACCCATCTCACACGCAGAGACATACATAGGCTCAAAATAAAGGGATGGAGGAAGATTTACCAAGCAAATGGAGAACAAAAAAAAGTGGGGGTTGCAATACTAGTCTCTGATAAAACAGACTTTAAACCAACAAAGATCAAAAGAGACAAAGAAGGCCATTACATAATGGTAAAGGGATCAATTCAACAGGAAGAGCTAACTATCCTAAATATATATGCACCCAATACAGGAGCACCCACATTCATAAAGCAAGTCCTTAGAGACTTACAAAGAGACTTAGACTCCCATACAATAATAATGGGAGACTTCAACACTCCACTGTCAACATTAGACAGATCAACGAGACAGAAAGTTAACAAGGATATCCAGGAATTGAACTCATCTCTGCAGCAAGCAGACCTAATAGACATCTATAGAACTCTCCACCCCAAATCAACAGAATATACATTCTTCTCAGCACCACATGGTACTTACTCCAAAATCGACCACGTAATTGGAAGTAAAGCACTCCTCAGCAAATGTACAAGAACAGAAATTATAACAAACTGTCTCTCAGACCACAGTGCAATCAAACTACAACTCAGGACTAAGAAACTCAATCAAAACCGCTCAAGTACATGGAAACTGAACAACGTGCTCCTGAATGACTACTGGGTAGATAACGAAATGAAGGCAGAAATAAAGATGTTCTTTGAAACCAATGAGAACAAAGATACAACATACCAGAATCTCTGGGACACATTTAAAGCAGTGTGTAGAGGGAAATTTATAGCACTAAATGCCCACAAGAGAAAGCAGGAAAGATCTAAAATTGACACTCTAACATCGCAATTAAAAGAACTAGAGAAGCAAGAGCAAACACATTCAAAAGCTAGCAGAAGGCTAGAAATAACTAAGATCAGAGCAGAACTGAAGGAGATAGAGACACAAAAAACTCTCCAAAAAATCAATGAATCCAGGAGTTGGTTTTTTGAAAAGATCAACAAAATTGACAGACCACTAGCAAGACTAATACAGAAGAAAAGAGAGAAGAATCAAATCGACGCAATGAAAAATGATAAAGGGGATATCACCACCGACCCCACAGAAATACAAACTACCATCAGAGAATACTATAAACACCTCTATGCAAATAAACTGGAAAATCTAGAAGAAATGGATAATTTCCTGGACACTTACACTCTTCCAAGACTAAACCAGGAAGAAGTTGAATCCCTGAATAGACCAATAGCAGGCTCTGAAATTGAGGCAATAATTAATAGCCTACCAACCAAAAAAAGTCCAGGACCAGATGGATTCACAGCTGAATTCTACCAGAGGTACAAGGAGGAGTTGGTAACATTCCTTCTGAAACTATTCCAATCAATAAAAAAAGAGGGAATCCTCCCTAACTCATTTTATGAGGCCAACATCATCCTGATACCAAAGCCTGGCAGAGACACAACAAAAAAAGAGAATTTTAGACCAATATCCCTGATGAACATCGATGCAAAAATCCTCAATAAAATACTGGCAAACCGGATTCAGCAACACATCAAAAAGCTTATCCACCATGATCAAGTGGGCTTCATCCCTGGGATGCAAGGCTGGTTCAACATTCGCAAATCAATAAACATAATCCAGCATATAAACAGAACCAAAGACAAGAACCACATGATTATCTCAATAGATGCAGAAAAGGCTTTTGACAAAATTCAACAGCCCTTCATGCTAAAAACGCTCAATAAATTCGGTATTGATGGAACGTACCTCAAAATCATAAGAGCTATTTATGACAAACCCACAGCCAATATCATACTGAATGGGCAAAAACTGGAAAAATTCCCTTTGAAAACTGGCACAAGACAGGGATGCCCTCTCTCACCACTCCTATTCAACATAGTGTTGGAAGTTCTGGCTAGGGCAATTAGGCAAGAGAAAGAAATCAAGGGTATTCAGTTAGGAAAAGAAGAAGTCAAACTGTCCCTGTTTGCAGATGACATGATTGTATATTTAGAAAACCCCATTGTCTCAGCCCAAAATCTCCTTAAGCTGATAAGCAACTTCAGCAAAGTCTCAGGATACAAAATTAATGTGCACAAATCACAAGCATTCTTATACACCAGCAACAGACAAACAGAGAGCCAAATCAGGAATGAACTTCCATTCACAATTGCTTCAAAGAGAATAAAATACCTAGGAATCCAACTTACAAGGGATGTAAAGAACCTCTTCAAGGAGAACTACAAACCACTGCTCAGTGAAATCAAAGAGGACACAAACAAATAGAAGAACATACCATGCTCATGGATAGGAAGAATCAATATCGTGAAAATGGCCATACTGCCCAAGGTTATTTATAGATTCAATGCCATCCCCATCAAGCTACCAATGAGTTTCTTCACAGAATTGGAAAAAACTGCTTTAAAGTTCATATGGAACCAAAAAAGAGCCCGCATCTCCAAGACAATCCTAAGTCAAAAGAACAAAGCTGGAGGCATCACGCTACCTGACTTCAAACTATACTACAAGGCTACAGTAATCAAAACAGCATGGTACTGGTACCAAAACAGAGATATAGACCAATAGAACAGAACAGAGTCCTCAGAAATAATACCACACATCTACAGCCATCTGATCTTTGACAAACCTGAGAGAAACAAGAAATGGGGAAAGGATTCCCTATTTAATAAATGGTGCTGGGAAAATTGGCTAGCCATAAGTAGAAAGCTGAAACTGGATCCTTTCCTTACTCCTTATACGAAAATTAATTCAAGATGGATTAGAGACTTAAATGTTAGACCTAATACCATAAAAATCCTAGAGGAAAACCTAGGTAGTACCATTCAGGACATAGGCATGGGCAAAGACTTCATGTCTAAAACACCAAAAGCAACAGCAGCAAAAGCCAAAATTGACAAATGGGATCTCATTAAACTAAAGAGCTTCTGCACAGCAAAAGAAACTACCATCAGAGTGAACAGGCAACCTACAGAATGGGAGAAAATTTTTGCAATCTACTCATCTGACAAAGGGCTAATATCCAGAACCTACAAAGAACTCAAACAAATTTACGAGAAAAAAACAAACAACCCCATCAAAAAGTGGGCAAAGGATATGAACAGACATTTCTCAAAAGAAGACATTCATACAGCCAACAGACACATGAAAAAATGCTCATCATCACTGGCCATCAGAGAAATGCAAATCAAAACCACAGTGAGATACCATCTCACACCAGTTAGAATGGCGATCATTAAAAAATCAGGAAACAACAGGTGCTGGAGAGGATGTGGAGAAATAGGAACACTTTTACACTGTTGGTGGGATTGTAAACTAGTTCAACCATTATGGAAAACAGTATGGCGATTCCTCAAGGATCTAGAACTAGATGTACCATATGACCCAGCCATCCCATTACTGGGTATATACCCAAAGGATTATAAATTATGCTGCTATAAAGACACATGCACATGTATGTTTATTGTGGCACTATTCACAATAGCAAAGACTTGGAATCAACCCAAATGTGCATCAGTGACAGATTGGATTAAGAAAATGTGGCACATATACACCATGGAATACTATGCAGCCATCAAAAAGGATGAGTTTGTGTCCTTTGTAGGGACATGGATGCAGCTGGAAACCATCATTCTTAGCAAACTATCACAAGAACAGAAAACCAAACAACGCATGTTCTCACTCATAGGTGGGAACTGAACAATGAGATCACTTGGACTCAGGGAGGGGAACATCACACACAGGGGCCTATCATGGGGAGGGGGGAGGGGGGAGGGATTGCATTGGGAGTTATACCTGATGTAAATGACAAGTTGATGGGTGCGGCACACCAATATGGCACAAGTATACATATGTAACAAACCTGCACATTAGGCACATGTACCCTACAACTTAAAGTATAATAATAATAAATTAAAAAAAAAAAGGCCAACTGGAATATTCTACCTCTCATGATTGATTTTGAAGATGGAATAAAATATTAATATGTAAGGCAATTAGGACACTGGTTGCCATCTAAAACACTTTGAAACTTGTTACCTTTCCTTCTTTCAACAAACAGTAACATTAACTTTTTTCTAAATTGTCTTTTCTTTTAATGTAATGAAATAACTGGGCTCCTTTGAGATTTGTGTCCACTTTAGCATCTTAACTTCCTGAACAAATGAGTTAGATCCCCATCTTAAGAGAGAATTTTTAGTGACTGGTACAAGGAAAAGTTTTCTAGCCTTAGTTTTATTTTTGACTCTTAGAAATCACTTTCTCTTAACAAAGTATTTCTTTCTCAGGTCCTGATATGCTTAACTTTCATTCAAGGTTTTATGCTCTGACCTGATGTAATTTAATTTACTACAATTCTACTATCAGCATTATTAGACAGGAACATTTCATTTTCTAACATCTATGTAGCCATTTTTAAACTTTTAAATGCTTTAACAATTTTTCTTTAAATAATGATTTCCCAGAATAGCTCTTTGTAATACTTAAGCTTTATTTAAAAGAATGTGGAGAAACTGGAAATAGTCCAAAGAAGAACAGGCAAAATGATTAAAGGGACAGGAAATAAATTATCTCCGAAAAAGTTGGAGTGAGTTAAAAGGAGAAAGCAACGGTATTATATAACTGGTCTGATTCACCAAACCTTCTTACAAATAAAAGCTGGTGGCCTTGGGAAGTTATACTGGAAAAGCCAGCACACACACTTGTGAACCACAAAGGATGAAGGAAATCTTCCAGGTCTACCTCTAGTTCCAACTCCTGATTGCTCTAGCTTTTTTCTGATTTCTCATAAAACTTAAAGTACAAATAAGAAATGAGAAATAGGTTGCCTTTCATGACCTAACTTTGATTAACTGGAAGTTGTTTTGAGAATTATGAATTTTCATTTCTACAATGACTAGGATCTCCTTTTAAAAAAATTGGTAGGAGATTAACACCACATTCAGCTATGACTCATTAAGAGACTAGAATCTATGAGAATTCTGTGGCAGTTAGTGCCTAATCTTCCAAGGAAAAGCTTAGAAGACCACCTCTCAAACACACGTCTTTATTTTGGGAACAAGGGAAGATATATATTAATAACTGAGAGACACCCTCTTAGATCTTGTCCCCAGAATCAGTGTCTATACTAGCTATCTCATAGTTGCCCTCTGCCTTTTGTCACCTGGGAAGTTACATCAAACAGTTTTCATGCCTTCTGGCTTTCAGATGGGTTATCCAATGGGAGGTACTGGCATATCAGAGAGCAGGAGGAGAATGAAATTAAGATATTTTCCCCCTTGACTCCTTGCTGCCACATACCCATGGATTGCCTGTGGCTCCACTTAAGCCAACAGTTCTTCTCAAATGATGCTTTCCATATAGGTCTCTCTCCAAATTCTGGTAACTGTTCTATCTCCTTAGTAACCACTCCCTATAGTTACCAGGCCTAGAGAACTGTGCTCTCCCGTGGTGTTGTTTTGTTTTGTTTTGTTTTTATTTTTGTTTTTGTTTTTTTAACCCTGGTCACAACTTTGAAAGTAGTTGCTTTCTTAAACTCTGCTCAAATTAACCTATTTGAAAATGCAACCTGTTTTTGTCCAGGATTCCAATTGATCTAGTACCTCCTAAGTATAAACCTCTACATATACATAGTCAATGAATTCGAAAGCTTATTTAAGCTTTTCTTTAAGTTCAATAATGGAGAATTATGTATACTTGTCTATATGCTGCTGAAATGATCAATAACCTAAAAATAAACTTCAAAGTGTTGTCTGGTTTTAGATTAATACAAATATCAGCCACCATTTTATTTTGCATATCTCCAGATTATTCTGCATATAAAGTTTAAACAATCATTAGTTGGTACAGTTCTGTGTCTTTCTGAAGTATCTACTCAAAAATAGTTTTGGTTTCCAGGGGTTGAACAGTGTACTGGATGATTTCCTAAAACTTCCTACCAGGTTTGAAAGGAAGCTCTCAGATTTGTCCAAATTCAACCAAAGTTCACTGTACTCCTAATATTACAGGTAATATATTGGAAATAGGGCATAGCAACAAGGGAATAATCCAAAACAGAAAAAAAATGAGTCACTTTTTCTGCCCCCCCGCCCCCCGCAATCTCTTCTACCTCATTTCCTGGAAAGAGCTCACAATCTAGGAAATGAGGTAGAATTAAATAATCAAATATAAGTAAATTATCAGAAACAGAATGCTCTGATATTCATTCATTGAACACTTACCATATGGCAGGCAAAATACTAGGTATAAAGGTGGAAAAGATGAAAAAAGTGGCTCCTACTCTCAAAATAATCAAGATCTAGTAGGAAATCAGACACACACATCATTGCAATTCAATATGATAAGTACTTACAGAGGTACAAACAAAAATAGTAATTAATTTTCATCAGGGACTATTTGAGAAGATGTTATGAAGAAGATGGCACTTAACGAAGATGAGGAACTTGCTTAGGAGAAATCAAAGAAAAAATAATAAAGGTGTTTCTAGAATAAGAAGAGAATTGGTATAAATGGAACACGAGATGGGGTAAGATAGATGAAAGTATATGTAGGTATTTGGGGTCTAAAATATGGAGGAATCAATGGAATATATAAAATCATCACCAAAATCACCACCAAAGGCAAATTATTCATTGGGCTACTATTACAGTTATAAGAAAAGTAACTATGATGTGCATTTGAATAAAATCGAAATAAGGCAACCAGAAAATGAATTCAGTTTTTCCTTCCTTGTTAGACAATTTATCTGTACTCCTACTTCACTTCTTCCCTCCTATGTGGTGAAGAAATAAACAGGTGAGGGAAAGCAAGTAATAGACTAGCACATATCCAGATGAATGACGTTGACTTTCATTTCACAAGAATATTGAGACCCTACTATTTCTGAAACACTACGATGGACAATGAGGGAAGTACAAAAACACAAGATATCCTTTTTGCACCCTCATTTTATAAAAGAGAAAAGAAGAATGCTCTGAAATAACTTGTTCAAACTCATTCAGGTATGTGAAAGCATCCTTAGTAATATTCCAACTACTAGGATGCTGCAAATAGCATTGCAAACATTTATCACCTTGCTTCCTTAATTGCTTTGAAAGTATCTACATTTTATAAACAATACTTGTCAAGAAATGATATAATTCCATCACTAACTAATACCTATGATAGTAATAAGTGACGACTCCCAAAATCTTTGCAAGTTGAGGAATATTCTCAGTAATTTTTTAAATTAGCATACTATGTTGACTTTTTTCTTGCAGATATTCTGATCACAGAAACTCTCAGTCAAGAACCAGCAAGAACAATAAAATATTCTCCATTTGCTTTCTGTATTGGTCAGTGCCCAGCCAAGAAAACAACATTACTACACAAGGTAATTCAACAGAAAGAACTTAATATGAGAAATTAATTATAAAACGTCTGAACTGCTGAAAGAACAGCTAGAAGGTGAGGTAACTCTGAGATCAGTGACTTCACGGACTATAGGAAGGCACTAACACCCCTAACATCCACTAGGGCCAGAGGGACTAGGAAGGCAGAGGAGTTGCTGAAACTCCAAAGTTTGGCCATTGGTGAAAGCTAGATTCAGGAGCTGAGAATTGAGAGGAAACGGCTGACTACAGGGAGCTAGAACCACTTAACCGCTGCAGTCACTGCCAATGATGCCTAAGGCACAGAGAGAGAGAAAAATACCCTACCCGCCTTCAGCACGTACTAGTCCCTAGAATGGTAGGCATCATTCTCTACTATAATTGCCTATATATTTCTCCATCTACGTCAGTGCTTCCCATTGGAAAGCCTAACCGGAAGGCAGCACAAAGAAGCCTGAGAAATGCAGTTTGCAGTGGGCAGTTCAAAGCAGGGAAATGGCAGAGAATGGATCTAAGATCAAACAAGCAAATGACTTGCACAGTCTAAAATTTCACGCTTGCCGTTAGTGAGATGTTCCACTCTTCTTGCCCCTCTTTCTCCTTACTTGGATGCCTTTTTTGAAGGAAAGTCAAAGGTTGTATTCTTTGCTTCTCATTTGTAAGGAACCACTGAATAACCTAGTCAGTGCCAGGCATATCTAGCAAGTGCACCTAGCAAGAGGCTTTTTTGGTAACTTCTTGCTGGTACACCTAGCAAGGGGTTTATGATGAAATCACATTCCAAAAGGTCAGAGATTATGTAGTTGACAATTTTGTATCGTCAAAAAGAGTGCCTAATAGCGTCATCAAGCTGTTTCATGAATATTTGGTCCAAAGAGCATGGTAGTCACTAATAGATTCCGGACATTAAAAAATATATCCACCATTTTTTGTCAACTATTTCTTAAAGCAACCTTTCAAATACAGTTGACCACTCGCTCCTGTGAAACTTAACTGTGCACTCTGATATTATCATAATCCCTAGCATTCAGTGAGCATTTTGGGGTGCCACATATTTAACTGAGCACTTTTTGTCAATCATTTAATGATCACAATCACCCCCCATTAAGTAGGTAATAGCAAAACACACAGTCTATATATTTTTTAAAAAGTAAAAGAGAATAAATGATCAGTCAGGGTTACATGGTTTGGTAAAAAATTACTCTAACCTGGGATTTAAAGACATTAGAACCTTCCTTTTAACCATTATACCTGCTAGTAAAATGCTGTACAACATCTATTTGTTTGCATACCTCTCTTCTCCAATAGAATACAAGCCATGTAAGGGGAGGATCCTGCCTTTTTGATGTTCATATTTCCCTCATTCACCAGTGCAGTAGCTCTCCATTAGTGTGGGTTGAATGAATAAAAATTCAATATGCTTTAATCTTTACACAAAAGTGAACAAAGTAAAAGACCAATACAAAAAGTACATTCTCATCAAAGGTACTAACCCAAAATATTACAATTGCCCTCTTAATCTCACAACAGATTTATTATTCTAAAACTTAATTTTCTCTTTAGTAACTCTCAAACTATCTAATTTTGAAACATTTATTACCAAAATGTATTTAAGTGCCTATTTGTGCATTCTAAACCTAAGCTCTGCAGATCAATAAAACTCAAATTGCTTTTTAAAAAGAGATTCTAAAACATTTTTAAATACTTCAAAAGCAAGAATAAGATTACAAATTGAGTTCAAACACAGAAATACTCTGAGAAATATCAAAGGGTTTTCCCCAAACAAGCTAACTTATGCTTGGCAATTAGGAATTTAGGAATAAAGAACATTGTTAACTAAGTAAAACAACAAGCATAAAAAAATTTACATCTAAACTGGCATTGTCTTTTTAAATCATCCTTTGAAGGATGTACACTTAATTCAGTCATGCTGAAATAGTTGAGATTATTTTTTGAGCTTCATTACCTTCAGAATCCCACCAAAAAAGTTTTGCCCATTAATATATACCTCACTATTTGTTTTCACTATTAGTCCCTCAAAATCGGTGGCTGTATCTGGTTCAACATTGTATTCCCAGCAACCAGCAGAAAAACTGTGAGTCACAGGCAGTGTGTGCAGAATAAAAAATTAAAGAACAAATGCATTCGCACCTGAAAAATACTGAGATATTCTTCCTTCTGAGTCAAAAAAGGGTGTAACTTGATGGAAAAACTTTTTAGCCATCCATTAGCTTTCATCCTCACTTCCATGTCAACCATCCCCTGAGGTAAGCACTATTTTTTTCTTTTTTTCTTTACATTTATTTGTTTTAGGGGCCCACTCTTTCACCCTGGCTGGAGTGCAGTGATGCTGGAGTTATGGAGTCATAGCTCACTGCACTCTCAGTCTCCTGGGCTCAAGTTTCCTGCCTCAACCTCCTGAACAGCTGGGACTACAAGTGTGTGCCACCATACCCAGCTATTTTTTTTCTTTTTTTCTTTTTTTTTCAGTAGAGACAGACTCTTGCTATGTTGCCCAGGCCGGTCTCAAACTCCTGGCCTCAAGTGATCCTCCCTCCCATCCTCCCAAGGTGCTGGGATTACAAGAGTGAACCACTGCAAACGGCACTGGTGTTATTTTCTTTCTTTTTTTTTTTAAGTTTTATTTTAATCTCAGAGGTACATGTGCAGATTTGTTACTTCAGTACATTTATGTTCATGGAGGTTTGTTCTACAGATTACTTTGTCATCCAGGTGTTAAGCCTAAGTCCCATTAGTCGTTTTTCCTGATCCTCTCCTTCCTCCCACCCTCTACCCTCCAATAGGCCTCCCTGTCTGTTGTTCCCATCTCTGTGTCCATGTGTTCTTATCATGTAGCTCCCAATTGTGAGTGAGAACATGTGGCATTTGGTTTTCTGTTTCTCCATCAGTGTGCTAAGGATAATGGCCTCCAGCTCCATCCATGTTCCTGCAAAGGACATAATCTCATTTCGTTTTCATGGCTGCATAGTATTCCATGGTGTATATGCATCACATTTTCTTTACCCAGTCTACTGTTAATGGGCATTTAGGGCGATTGCATGTCTTTGTTATTGTGAGCAGTGTTGCAATGAACGTACACATGCATTAGTCTTTATAGTGGAAGGATTTATATTCCATTGGATATATACTCATTAATGGGATTACTGGGTCGAATGGTAGTTCTGTTTTTAGATCATTGAGGAATCGCCACACTGTCTTCTACAATGGTTGAACTAATTCACACTCCCACCAACAGTGAATATGTGTTCCTTTTTCTCCACAACCTTGCCACCACCTGTTATTTTTTGACTTTTTTATAATAGCCACTCTGACTAGTGTGAGATAGTATCTCACTGCAGTTTTGATTTGTATTTCTCTAATGATAATGATGTTCAACTTTTTTTCAAATGCTTATTGGCCACATGTATGTCTTCTTTTGAAAAATGTCTACTCTTGTCCTTTGCCCACTTTTTAATAGGGTTGTTTGGTTTTTTCTTATACATTTAAGCTTCTTATAGATGCTAGATATTAGACCTTTGAAAGATGCATAGTTTGCAAAAATTGTTTCCCATGCTGTAAGTTGTCTGTTTATTCTATTGATAGTTTATTTTGATGTGGAGAAGCTACTTGGTTTAATTAGATTCCATTTGTCAATTTTTACTTTTGACACAATTGCTTTTAGCATCTTTGTCATGAAATTGTTGCCCTTTCCTGTGTCCAAAATGCTATTGCCTAGGTTGTTTTTGGAGTTTTTCAAATATATTTGGGTTCTATATTTAAGTCGTTACTCCATCCTGATTTGACTTTTGTATATGGTGTAAGAAAGGGGTTCAGCTTCAGTATCCTGCATATGGCTAGCCAGTTATCCCAGCACCATTTATTGAATACACAGCCCTGTCCTCATTGCTTGTTTTTGTCAGGTTTGTCAAAGATCAGATGGTTATAGGTGTATGACCTTATTTCTGGGCTCGCTGTTCTGTTCCATTAGTCTATCTGTCTGTTTTTATACAAGTACTAAGCTGTTTTGATTATTGTAGCCCTGTAGTATAGTTTGAAGCCAGGTAGCATGATGCCTCCAACTTTGTTCTTTTTGCTTGGGATTGCTTTGGCTGTTTGGGGCCTTTTTTGTTCCATATGAATTTTAAAATACTTTTTTTCTAGTTCTGTGAACAATGCCATGGTAGTCTGATAGAAATAGCATTGAAGCTATAAGTTGCTTTGGGCAATATGGCCATTTTAACAATATTGACTTTTTCTACCCATGAGCATGGAATGTCTTTCCATTTGTTTGTATCATCTCTGATTTCTTTCAGCAGTGTTTTATAGTTCTCCTTGTGGAGTTCTTTCACCTCCCTGGTTAGCTGTATTCCTAGATATTTTATTCTTTTAGTGACAATTATGAATGGGATTGCATTCCTACTTTGGCTCTCAGCTTGACTGCTGTTGGTGAATAGGAATGTCAGTTATTTTGTACATTGATTTTGCATCCTGAGATGTTGCTGAAGTTGTTTATCAGCTGAAGGAGCCTTTGGGCCAAAACTATGGTGTTTTCTAGATATAAGATTATGTTATCCGCAAACAGAGATAGTTTGACTTCCTCTCTTCCTATTTGAATGCTCTTTATTTCTTTCTCTGACCTGATTGCGCTGGACAGGACTTCCAACACTATGTTGAATAGGAGTGGTGAGAGAGGGCATCTTTTTCCTGAGGCAGCTTTCAAGGAGAATGCTTCCAGCTTTTGCCCATTCGATATGATGTTGGCTGTGGGTCTGACATAGATGGCTCTTATTATTTTGAGGTAGGTTCCTTCAATCCCTAGTTTATTGAGAGTTTTTAACATGAAGGGATGTTGAATTTTATCAAAAGCATTTCTGCATCTATTGAACTAATCATGTGTTTTTTTGTCTTCAGCTCTGTTACGTAATGAATCACATTTATTGATTTGAATGTGTTGAATCAACCTTGCACTCCAGGAATGAATCCTACTTGATCATGGTGCATAAGGGTTTTGGTGTGCTTCCGGATTCAGTTTGCCAGTATTTTGTTGAGAAATCTTTGCTTTGATGTTCATCAAGGATATTGGCCTGAAGTTTTATTTTTTGTTGTGTCCCTGCCAGGTTTTGTTATCAGGATGATGCTGGCCTCATAGCATGAGTTAAGGAGTAGTCCCTCCTCCTCAATTTTTTGGAAAAATTTCAAGAGAAATGGTACCAATCCTTCTTTGTACATCCAGTAGAATTCAGTTGTGAATTCATCTGATCCTGGGCTTTTTTTTTTGGTTGGTAGGCTATTTATTACTGCCTCACTCTCAAAGCTCATTACTGATCTGTTCATGGATTCGATTTCTTTCTGGTTCAGTTTTGCAAGGGTGTATGACTCCAGGAATTGATCTATTTCTTCTAGATTGTCTAATTTATGTGCACAGAGATGTTCATATTATCTGATAGTTATTTCTATTCTTGTTGTGTCAGTAGTAACATCCCCCTTGTTGTTTCTGATTGTGTTTATCTTAATATTCTCTTTTCTTCTTTATTAGCCTAGATAGTGTTCTATCTATTTTTGTTAGTTTTTTCAAAAAACCACCTTCTGTATTCATTGATCTTTTGAATTGAATTTCATGTCTCAATCTGTTTCAGTTCAGCTCTGATTTCAGTTATTTCTTATTTTCTGCTATTAATACTTTGTGGTTGGTTTGGTCTTGGTTCTCTACTTCTTTTAGCTGTGATGTTAGGATGTTAACTTGAGATCATTCTATCTTTTTGATGTGGGCACTAAATTTCCCTCTTAACACTGCCTTAGCTGTGTCCTGGAGACTCTGGTATGTTGTACCTTTGTTCTGATTAACTTCTTGATTTCTGCCCTAACTTTATTATTTACCCAGAAGTCTCTCAAGAGCAGGTTATTCAATTTCCATGTAATTTTATGGTTTTGAGTGATTTTCTTAGTCTTGATATCTAATTTTATTGCCATGTGGCCTGAAAGAGTGGTGGTTATTATTTCAGTTCCTTTGCATTTGCTGAGGAGAATTTTCCTTCCAATTATGTAATCAGTTTTAGAGTATGTGCCATGTGGCAATAAGAAGAATGTATATTCTGCTATTTCTGAGTGCAGTTTATCAGGTCCATTTAATTCAGTACTGAGTTTGGGTCCTGAATATCATTAATTTGCTGCCTTGATCATCTGTCTAATACTGTTATTGTGGTATTGAAGTCTCCCACTATCCTTGTGTGGGAGTCTAGGTTGCTTTGAAGGTCTCTAAGAACTTGCTATATGAATCTAGGTGCTCCTGTGTTGGGTGTGTGCGTGTGTGTGTGTGTACACATATATATATATATATATATATATATATATGTGTACACACACACACATATAGTGCCACTGCACTCCAGCCTGGGTGACACCATATATATATATATATATATATATATATATATATATGGTGGTTTTTGGAGACAGAGTCTCACTCTTGTTACCAAGACTGGAGTGCAGTGGCACTATCTCAGCTCACTGCAACTTCCGCCTCCCAGGTTCAAGCAATTCTCATGTCTCAGCCTCCCAAGTAGTTGGGATTACAGGTGTGAGCCACTACACCCAGCTAATTATTGTATTTTTATTAGAGACGGGGTCTTGTCATGTTGGCCAGGTTGTTCTCAAACTCCTGACCTCTGGTGATCTGCCCGCCTTGGCCTCCCAAAGTGCTGGGATTACAGGTGTGAGGCCACCATGCCCGGCCAGGGTGCATATATATTTAACATAGTTAGATCTTCTTGTTTAGTTGAACCCTTTACCACTAAGTAATGCCCTTGTCTTTTATGATTTTTGTTGATGTAAAGTCTATTTTGTATGAAATTAGGATTGCAATCTTTGCTTTTTTTGGTTTTCCATTTACTTGGTAGATTTTTCTCCATGACTTAACTTGAGCCTGTGGGTGTCATGGTATGTGAGATGGGTCTCTTGAAGGCAGCTTACCCATGGGTCTTGGTTCTTTATCCAGCGTGTCACTCTAGGCCTTTTAATTGGGGCATTTAGCCCATTTACATTCAAGGTTAGTATTGGTATCTGTGGATTTGATCTTCTCATCGTGATATTAGCTGGTTATTTTGAAGACTTGTTTATGTGGTTGCTTGATGGCATCACTGATCTGTGTACTTCAGTGTGTTTTTGTAGTGGCTGGTAATGGTCTTTCTTTTCCATATTTATTGCTTCCTTCAGGAGCACTTGTAAGGCAGGTCTGGTGGTAACAAATTCCGCCAGCATTTGTGTGTCTGAAAAGGGTCTTATTTCTCTTTGGCTTATGAAGATGAGTTTGGCCAGATATGTAATTGTGGGTTAAAATTTCTTTACTTTAAGAGTATTGAATATTGGTCCCCAGTGTCTTCTGGCATGCAGAGTTTCAGCTGAGAGGTCTGCTGTTAGTCTGATGAGCTTCCCTTTATAGGCTACCTGACCTTTCTCTCTAGCTGTCTTTAACATTTTTTCTTTCATTTTGACCTTGGAGAATTTGAAGATTATGTGTCTTGGGGCTGATCTTATTGTGAATCATCTTACTGGGGTTCTCTGCATTTCCTAAATTTGAATGTTGGCCTCTCTTGTTAGCTTGGGGAAGTTCTTATGCATGATATCCTGAAATATATTTTCCAAGTTGCTTACACTCTCCCCAACAGTTTCCAGGACACCAACCAGTCATAGATTTGCTCCCTTTTCATAATTCTATATTTCTTGGAGGTTTTGTTCATTCCTTTTTATTTTTTTTCTCTATCCTTGTCTGACTGTCTTATTTCAGAAAGCCATTCTTCAAGCTCTGGGATTCTATTCTCAGTTTGGTGTATTCTGCTGTTAATACATGTGATTGCATTATAAAATTCTTATAATGTGTTTTTCAGCTCTATCTGGCAGTTATGTTCTTTTTTTGTATTGGCCACTTTGCCTGTTAGCTCTTGTATTGTTGTGTTGTGATTCTTAGCTTTCTTGGATTGGGTTTCAATGTACTCCTGCATCTCAATGATCTTTGTTCCTATCCATGTTCTGAATTCTATTTCTGTCATTTTAGCCATCTCAGCCTGCTTCAGAATCCTTGTTGGAGGGGTTACACAGTCATTTGAAGGAAAGAAGACACACTGGTATTTTGAGTTGTCAGAGTTCTTAAGTTGGTTTTTCCACATCTTTGTGGGCTCTTGTTTCTTCTACAGTCTTTGAAGTTGCTGACCCTTGGGTGGGTTTTTTTTCTTTTATCCTATTTGATGACCTTGAGGGTTTGATTGTGGTATAAGATGGGTCCAGTTGACTGGAAGATTTTAATGGGCCATTTCTCAGCTCCCAGTTGCTGGAGTGCATGCTCTAACTCTGGGGGACTTGTATCAGGCCTGACTTTGTTCTATGGCTCCTTTAAGTTAGGAATCCATTGCACTGGCAGGGCCAAGGTGTTCCCTGACTGCCGGTCACTACACTCTGATGAGTGGTGCCAGCCAAACATTTTGTAGTGTGGAGGTAGTAGGATCTTTCCTTGTCCATATGTGCCAGCAGCAATAGTGCAGTGGTGTGCATGCTCGTTGGCTGTGGCAGGGTGCTAGTGGATGCTGAGTTACTTGCTTCCATGTGGGCATTCACAACAGTGATGGAGGCATCACGGCTCAGTGGGGAGAAGGATCCTGCAGGCGACTGTTTATGCAGTTGTGCTAGTGGTGGTGCCAGCATAGGGACAAGGTCTAGCAGATGCAGGTCTCTTTCTTCTATTATTTTTATTTTGTAATGTATGTATTTAAGGTGTACAACATGATGTTCTGATATACTTATCTTTATATACATTTACATAAAGAAGTCACTATTATAATTAAGCAAATTAATATAACTATCATCTCATATAGCCCAGAGCCCAGAATATTTCCATAGCAATTTGAAAAATAATTTCTCCCTTGTTGGACTACAATAGTCAGTCCACTAAGTCCACTAAGAAAGGTGTCTGCAGGGAGCTTATAAAAAATCAAAGAGCTATAGATATTCCTAGACCTACTAATTAGCACTTTAGACTACAGTGATAAGAAGTGGTAATAATCTGAAACAAAGGGATTTGAAAAGAGTACTTTAATTAGGGTGATCATCCATCTCAACCTGACTGGGACAGTTCACATACCACCTGTGACCCAGACAGAATTATTTGCCATTCCCCTTTCACTCTCCAAAGTACCTTGTTTTAGGAGGCTAATGATATGTTCACTTCAATTTTAATTCATTAACAATTCAAAACATCTCAAGTTTTCTTCTGAATTGGTTCTGTTCTCTATTTTTCTAAGCAGTTTTTCTTATTTCACTGACTTACTTCCTCTCCCATTGCATGTTTATTTTACTGTTATTAAAGTAAACAAGCAATGAAATAAATATTATTTATTATTACAACAAATTGCCAAAACATGTGCTTTTCATAAATAAAGGTGGGATCTTGGACTATTTAAACCTCTGTAAATGATCATGAAAGCAATAGGATTTTATGAGCTCTGGCACAAATGAAAATACAGCATCAATTTAGGGTCAAAAGTGGATAGCTCACAATACTATAAAGATTTCTAGCCTCTCTTAAACAAAGGATTTTTTTTCAGCACTACAATTTTAAGGCCAATTTTGCCACAAAATTAAGAAAGCTGCAGCACAGTTAATTCATTCATTTCAACTATCTCAGCCATCCATGCAGATTACTATAGGGACAATGAGACCATGAAATCAGTATTGATCATAAAGACAATTGAAATTAATAAGTCAAGCTCATAAGAAGATTATACGCATGACCTTGCTTCAGTAGAGACATAAATACATATTTCTAATATGCTTTTATAAAGGATGTCTCATAGGTCTTTGATAAAGAATTTTTTCTGAATCTGTTCAGTGGCAGAGTATGTAGGTCATTTCATTCATTCTCATTTGTTCATTCACTCTTGCATAAACTCTAATTTTCTAATGCCCTAATAAGTGCCAAGCATGGTGAGCACAGAAGATAGCAGAGATATCCTCTAGGAACTCATATTAAAGTAGAGGAGACAGATCCACGAATGTCACATGATATGTTAAAGAGAAATATGCTCCAAGTGTTTTGCAAGCACAGGAAGAAGTGACTGGTTGCACCAGGGGTGAGGTAATGTCTCACCAAAAAATAAACAAACAAACACACACACACACACACACACACACACACATTTGTGTATCTTTGAGGATCCTCTTTCATCTGCACAGCTTTATGCTCTGTCTTCACCTATTCTTACATTCCCTTCAATTCCTAACCTTTGCACTTTTCCAAATATGCCATGCTTTTTATACCTTCATACCTTTGCACATGAAAATTCCACTGACTGCTGTGTCCTTACCCAATACCTGCCTACTGACATATTTCTTTTAAGATACAGCTTAAGCCTTTTCTGACCACAAATCCTGAGAGATTTCACCTTTGAAATTTTTGCCTTATTTTTTCTGTGTGCTTTAGAGTATGGCTTGTGTTATATTCACCTGCGATTCCCGGGGTATCTTGCACAGCACATTGCACAACTATTCATTGAATTAATAAATGAAAATTTGAGCTATGTCCTAAAGGGTGCCACAAAATAATTAAAAGTTAAAATTTCATAAGTATTTACTGTTCATAAGACCCAGAAATTCCACTTTTAGATATTTGGCCAGGAGAAATAAAAACATATGTCCACATAAAGACATGTATATGAATAGTCTCTTTTTTTTTTTTTTTTTTTTTACAAAACCCAAGGTTGTTTTTATTAAGTCAGAGATATGCACCATTGACAATAAAGGAAGGGAGTAGACAGGGGAAGCTCAGCAATAAGCAAAGGTAGCAGATAAAGGAGAAGAACAAGGGCTATACATCTTGCTGGGTGGAACTCTCTCTGATAGATGGGTGTGACGGGTGGTCAAAGTTAATATAAGACAGAAAAACAGGATCTGGGGTGCAAAGTATGGTGTGAGGTGAGAGATAAGAAGAAGAAATGTCTCTATAATGCCTTTCGCAGTTTCTGACAAAGCTTTACTTGGGACACCCTCCCCACCCCACTTGATTATTTGCTACTCTCTATGATCAATGCTTTAATCATCACATGCAGAGTTCATGCTGATTTTGCACACACTGGAGCTCAATCCTTTAAATGTACTTCACTTGTTGTAGGTATTTTTGCTTGCCCAGAAAGGCCATAGGCTACATCCTGCAGAGCAAATGACCTTCTCACTAAAGATATACAGAGTCATGCCTACTGGGGAAACCACAGATGACGACGTACAGAAGTCACTGGATTCTCAAAAGACACTGTTTTAGAAACCTGTTGATATCCTTTGCCCACTTTTTGATGGGGCTGTTTGTTTTTTTCTTGTAAATTTGTTTGAGTTCTTTGTAGGTTCTGGATATTAGCCCTTTGTCAGATGAGTAGATTGCAAAAATTTTCTCCCATTCTGTAGGTTGCCTGTTCACTCTGATGGTAGTTTCTTTTGCTGTGCAGAAGCTCTTTAGTTTAATGAGATCCCATTTGTCAATTTTGGCTTTTGCTGCCGTTGCTTTTGGTGTTTTAGACATGAAGTCTTTGCCCATGCCTATGTCCTGAATGGTACTACCTAGGTTTTCCTCTAGGATTTTTATGGTATTAGGTCTAACATTTAAGTCTCTAATCCATCTTGAATTAATTTTCGTATAAGGAGTAAGGAAAGGATCCAGTTTCAGCTTTCTACTTATGGCTAGCAATTTTCCCAGCACCATTTATTAAATAGGGAATCCTTTCCCCATTTCTTGTTTCTCTCAGGTTTGTCAAAGATCAGATATGAACAGACATTTCTCAAAAGAAGACATTCATACAGCCAACAGACACATGAAAAAATGCTCATCATCACTGGCCATCAGAGAAATGCAAATCAAAACCACAATGAGATACCATCTCACACCAGTTAGAATGGCGATCATTAAAAAGTCAGGAAACAACAGGTGCTGGAGAGGATGTGGAGTAATAGGAACACTTTTACACTGTTGGTGGGATTGTAAACTAGTTCAACCATTATGGAAAACAGTATGGCGATTCCTCAAGGATCTAGAACTAGATGTACCATATGACCCAGCCATCCCATTACTGGGTATATACCCAAAGGATTATAAATTATGCTGCTATAAAGACACATGCACACGTATGTTTATTGCAGCACTATTCACAATAGCAAAGACTTGGAATCAACCCAAATGTCCATCAGTGACAGACTGGATTAAGAAAATGTGGCACATATACACCATGGAATACTATGCAGCCATCAAAAAGGATGAGTTTGTGTCCTTTGTAGGGACATGGATGCAGCTGGAAACCATCATTCTTAGCAAACTATCACAAGAACAGAAAACCAAACAACGCATGTTCTCACTCATAGGTGGGAACTGAACAATGAGATCACTTGGACTCGGGAAGGGGAACATCACACACTGGGGCCTATCATGGGGAGGGGGGAATGGGGAGGGATTGCATTGGGAGTTATACCTGATGTAAATGACGAGTTGATGGGTGCTGACGAGTTGATGGGGGCAGCACACCAACATGGCACAAGTATACATATGTAACAAACCTGCACGTTATGCACATGTACCCTAGAACTTAAAGTATAATAATAATAATAATAATAATAATAATAATTAAAAAAAAAAAGAAACCTGTTGAATTGTGAGGGGCATGGGTGTGCATCGGGGCACTGACGATGGTAATGTCCTACATTTTGATCTGGATGTTTGCTATCTGGGTACCCTGACTTTGTGAAAAGTCATTCCACCACACACTTGAAATTGGTGTATGTTTCTGAATTTATGTTATACTTCAACACATTTTTTATTTATTATTATTATACTTTAAGTTCTAGGGTATATGTGCACAACGTGCAGGTTTGTTACATATGTATACATGTGTCATGTTGGTGTGCTGCACCCATTAACTCATCATTTATATCAGGTATATCTCTAATGCTATCCCTCGGCCCAACCCCCACCCCCACCCCATGACAGGCCTCAGTGTATGATGTTCCCCACCCTGTGTCCAAGTGTTCTCATTGTTCAATTCCCACCTACAAGTGAGAACATATGCTGTTTGGTTTTCTGTCCCTGCAATAGATTGCTCAGAATGATGGTTTCCAGCTTCATCCATGTCCCTGCAAAGGACATGAACTCATCCCTTTTTATGGCTACATAGTATTCCATGGTGTATATGTGCCACATTGTCTTACTCCAGTCTATCATTCATGGACATGTGGGTTGGTTCCAAGTCTTTGTTATTGTGAATAGTGCAGCAATAAACACATGTGTGCATGTGTCTTTATAGCAACATAATATATAATCCTTTGGGTATATGCCCAGTAATGGGATGGCTGGATGAAATGGTATTCCTAGTTCTAGATCCTTGAGGAATTGCCACACTGTCTTCCACAATGGGTGAACTAGTTTACAGTCCCACCAACAGTGTAAAAGTGTTCCTATTTCTCCACATCCTCTCCAGCAACTGTTGTTTCCTGATTTTTAATGATCATCATTCTAACTGTTGTGAGATGGTATGTTATTGTGATTTTGATTTGCATTTCGCTGATGGCCAATGATGATGAGCATTTTTTCATGTCTGTTGGCTGCATAAATGTCTTCTTTTCAGAAGTGTCTGTTCATATCCTTCGCTCACTTTTTGATGGGGCTGATTTTTTCTTGTAAATCTGTTTAAGTTCTTTGTAGATTCTGGCTATTAGCCCTTTGTCAGATGGGTAGATTGTAAAAGTTTTCTCATTCTGTAGGTTGCCTGTTCACTCTGAAGGTAGTTTCTTTTGCTGTGCAGAAGCTCTGTAGTTTAATTAGATCCCATTTGTCAATGTTGGCTTTTGTTGCCATTGCTTGTGGTGTTTTAGACATGAAGTCCTTGTCCATGCCTATGTCCTGAATGGTATTGCCTAGGTTTTCTTCTAGGGTTTTTATGGTTTTAGGACTAACATTTAAGTCTTTAATCCATCTTGAATTAATTTTTGTATAAGATGTAAGGAAGGGATCCAGTTTCAGCTTTCTACATATGGCTAGCCAGTTTTCCCAGCATCATTTATTAAATAGGGAATCATTTCTCCATTTCTTGTTTTTGTCAGGTTTGTCAAAGATCAGATGGTTGCAGATGTGTGGTATTATTTCTGAGGGTTCTGTTCTGTTCCATTGGTCTATATCTCTGTTTTGGTACCGGTACCATGCTGTTTTCATTACTGTAGCCTTGTAGCATAGTTTGAAGTCAGAGAGCATGATGCCTCCAGCTGTGTTCTTTTGGCTTAGGAATGCCTTGGCAATGCAGGCTCTTTTTTGGTTCCACATGAACTTAAAAGTAGTTTTTTCCAGTTCTGTGAAGAAAGTCATTGGTAGCTTGATGGGGACGGCATTGAATCTATAAATTACCTTGGGCAATATGGCCTTTTTCACGATATTGATTATTCCTATCCATGAGGATGGAATGTTCTTCCATTTGTTTGTGTCCTCTTTTATTTCGTTGAGCAGTGGTTTGTAGTTTTCCTTGAATAGGTCCTTCGCATCCCTTGTAAGTTGGATTTCTAGGTATTTTATTCTCTTTGAAGTGATTGTGAATGGGAGTTCACTCATTATTTGACTCTGTGTTTGTCTATGATTGGTGTATAGGAATGCTTGTGATTTTTGCATATTGATTTTGTATCCTGAGACTTTGCTGAAGTTGCTTATCAGCTTAAGGAGATTTTGGGCTGAGACAATGGAGTTTTCTAAATACACAATCATGTCACCTGCAAAGAGCGACAATTTGACTTCCTCGTTTCCTAACTGAATACATTTTATTTCTTTCTCTTGCTTGATTGCCCTAGCCAGAACTTCCAACGCTGTGAATAGGAGTGGTGAGAGAGGGCATCCCTGTCTTGTGCCGGTTTTCAAAGGGAATGCTTCCAGTTTTTGCCCATTCAGTATGATATTGGCTGTGGGTTTGTCATAAATAGCTCTTATTATTTTGAGATACATCCCATCAATACCTGGTTTAGTGAGAATTTTTAGCATGAAGGGCTGTTGAATTTTGTCAAAGGCCTTTTCTGCATCTATTGAGATAATCATGTGGTTTTTGTCTTTGGTTCTGTTTATATGCTGGATCACGTTTATTGATTTGCATATGTTCAACCAGCTTGCATCCCAGGGATGAAGCCCACTTGATCGTGGTGAATAAGGTTTTTGATGTGCTGCTGGATTCAGTTTGCCAGTATTTTATTGAGGATTTTTGCATCGATGTTCATCAGGGATATTGGTCTAAAATTCTCGTTTTTTTGTTGTGTCCCTGCCAGACTTTGGTATCAGGATGATGTTGGCCTCATCAAATGAATTAGGGAGGAGTCCCTCTTTTTCTATTGATTGGAATAGTTTCAGAAGGAATGGTACCAGCTCCTCTTTGTACCTCAGGTAGAAGTCGGCTGTGAATTTGTCTGGCCCTGGACTTTTTTTTCGTTGGTAGGCTTTTAATTATTGCCTCAGTTTCAGAGCCTGTTGTTGGTCTGTTCAGGGCTTCAACTTCTTCCTGCTTTAGTCTTGGGAGGGTGTATGTGTCCAGGAATTTATCCATTTCTTCTAGATTTTCTAGTTTATTTGCATAGAGGTGTTTATAGTATTGTCTGATAGTAGTTTGTATTTCTGTGAGATCAGTGGTGATATCCCCTTTATCATTTTTCATTGTGTCTATTTGATTTTTCTCTCTTTTCTTCTTTGTTAGTCTTGCTAGCAGTCTATCAATTTTGTTGATCTTTTCAAAAAACCAGTTCCTGGATTCACTGATTTTTTGGAGGGTTTTATTGTGTCTCTATCTCCTTCAGTTCTGCTTTTATCTTAGTTATTTCTTGCCTTCTGCTAGCTTTTGAATGTGTTTGCTCTTGCTTCTCTAGTTCTCTTAATTGTAATGTTAGGGTGTCAATTTTAGATCTTTCCTACTTTCTCTTGTGGGCATTTAGTGCTATAAATTTCCCTCTACACACTGCTTTAAATGTGTCCCAGAGATTCTGGTATGTTGTATCTTTGTTCTCATTGGTGTCAAAGAACATCTTTATTTGTGCCTTCAATTTGTTATGTACCCAGTAGTCATACAGGAGCAGGTTGTTCAGTTTCCATGTAGTTGAGTGGTTTTGAGTGAGTTTCTTAATCCTGAGTTCTAGTTTGATTGCACTGTTGCCTGAGAGACAGTTGGTTATAATTTCTGTTCTTTTACATTTGCTGAGGAGTGCTTTACTTCCAGCTATGTGGTCAGTTTTGGAATAAGTGCGATATGGTGCTGAGAAGAATGTATATTCTGTTGATTTTGGGAGGAGAGTTCTGTAGATGTCTATTAGGTCCACTTAGTGCCGAGCTGAGTTCAATTCCTGGATATCCTTGTTAACTTTCTGTCTCGTTGACCTGTCTAATGTTGACAGTGGGGTGTTAAAGTCTCCCATTATTATTGTGTGGGAGTCTAAGTCTCTTTGTAGGTCTCTAAGAACTTGCTTTATGAATCTGGGTGCTCCTATATTGGGTGCATATATATTTAGGATAGTTAGCTCTTCTTGTTGAATTGATCCCTTTACCATTATGTAATGGCCTTCTTTGTCTCTTTTGATGTCCGTTGGTTTAAAGTCTATTTTATCAGAGACTAGGAATGCAACCCCTGCTTTTTTTTTTTTTTGTTTTCCGTTTGCTTGGTCAATCTTCCTCCATCCCTTTATTTTGTGCCTATGTGTGTCTCTGCACGTGAGACCGGTCTCCTGAATACAGCACACTGGTCGGTCTTGACTCTATCCAATTTGCCAGTTGGAGTCTTTTAATTGGAGCATTTAGCCCATTTACATTAAAGGTTAATTTTTTTTTTTTTTTTTTTTGAGACGGAGTCTTGCTCTGTAGCCCGGGCTGGAGTGCAGGGGCCGGATCTCAGCTCACTGCAAGCTCCGCCTCCCGGGTTTAGGCCATTCTCCTGCCTCAGCCTCCAGAGTAGCTGGGACTACAGACGCCCGCCACCTCGCCCGGCTAGTTTTTGTATTTTTAGTAGAGACGGGGTTTCACGGTGTTAGCCAGGATGGTCTCGATCTCCTGACCTCGTGATCCGCCCATCTCGGCCTCCCAAAGTGCTGGGATTACAGGCTTGAGCCACTGCGCCCGGCCTAAAGGTTAATATTTTTATGTGTGAGTTTGATCCTGTCATTATGATGTTAGCTGGTTATTTTGCCCATTACTTGATGTAGTTTCTTCATAGCATTGATGGTCTTTACAATTTGGCATGTTTTTGCAGTGGCTGATACTGGTTGTTCCTTTCCATGATTAGTGCTTCCTTCAGGAGCTCTTGTAAGGCAGGCCTGGTGGTGGCAAAATCTCTCAGCATTTGTTTGTCTGTAAAGGATTTTATTTCTTCTTCACTTATGAAGCTTAGTTCGACTGGATAAGAAATTCTGGGTTGAAAATTCTTTTCTTTAAGAATGTTGAATATTGGCCCCCACTCTCTTCTGGCTTATAGAGTTTCTGCCGAGCAATCCGCTGTTAGCCTGATGGGTTTCCCTTTATGGGTAACCTGACCTTTCTCTCTGGCTGCCCTTAACATTTTTTCCTTCATTTCAACTTTGATGAATCTGACAATTAAGTGTCTTGGAGCTGCTCTTCTCGAGGAATATCTTTGTGTCGTTCTCTGTATTTCCTAAATTTGAATGTTGGCCTGCTCGCTAGGTTGGGGAAGTTCTCATGAATAATATCCTGAAGAGTGTTTTCCAACTTGGTTCTGTTCTCCCCGTCATTTTCAGGTACACCAATCAGATGTAGATTTGGTCTTTTCTCATAGTCCCATATTTCTTGAAGGCTTTGTTCATTTTTTTTTTACTCTTTTTTCTCTAAACTTCTCTTCTTGCTTCATTTCATTCATTTGATCCTCAGTCACTGATACCCTTTCTTCCACTTGATCAAATCGGCTACTGAAGCTTGTGCATACGTCACGTAGTTCTCATGCTATGGTTTTCAGCTCCATCAGGTCATTTAAGGCTTCTGTATACTGTTTAATCTAGTTAGGCATTGATCTAATCATTTTTCAAGGTTTTTAGCTTCTTTGCGATGGGTTCGAACATCCTCCTTCAGCTCAGAGAAGTTTGTTATTACAGATCGTCTGAAGCCTTCTTCTCTCAACTCGTCAAAGTCATTCTCCGTCCAGCTTTGTTCCATTGCTGGTGAGGAGCTGTGTGCCTTTGGAGGGGGAGAGGTGCTCTAGTTTTCAGAATTTTCAGCATTTTTTCTGTTTTTTCCCCATCTTTGTGGTTTTATCTACCTTTGGTCTTTGATGATGGTGACGTACAGATATGGTTTTGGTGTGGTTGTCCTTTCTGTTTGTTAGTTTTCCTCCTAACAGTCAGGACCCTCAGCTGCAGGTCTGTTGGAGTTTGCTGGAGGTCCACTCCAGATCTTGTTTGCCTGGGTATCAGCAGTGGAGGCTACAGAACAGCGAATATTGCTGAACAGCTAATGTTGCTGCCTGATCATTACTCTGGAAGCTTCACCTCAGAGGGGTACCTCGTCGTGTGAGATGTCAGTCTGCCCCTACTGGGCGGTGCATCCCAGTTACGCTACTTGGGGGTCAGGGACCTACTTGAGGAGGCAGTCTGTCCATTCTCAGATCTCAAACTCGGTGCTGGGAGAACCACTACTCTCTTCAAAGCTGTCACACAGGGACATTTAAGTCTGCAGAGGTTTCTGTTGCCTTTTATTTGGTATGCCCTGCCCCTAGAGGTGGAGTCTACAGGGGCAGGCAGGCCTCCTTGAGCTGCGGTGGGCTCCATCCAATTCGAGCTTCCAGCCTGCTTTGTTTACATACTGAAGCCTCAGCAATGGCGGATGCCCCTTCCCCAGCCTCGCTGCCACCTTGCAGTTCAATCTCAGACTACTGTGCTAGCAATGAGCAAGGCTCCGTGGGCGTGGGACCCTCCTAGCCAGGCACGGGACATAATCTCCTGGTGTGCCATTTGCTAAGACCATTGGAAAGGTGATGCCTTGCCCTGCTTTGGCTCAGGCTCAGTGTGCTGCACCCACTATTCTGCACCCACTGTCTGACAAGCCCCAGTGAGATGAACCCAGTACCTCAGTTGGAAATGCAGAAATCACCCGTCTTCTGCGTTGCTCACGCTGGGAGCTGAAGACTGGTGCTATTCCCATTTAGCCATCTTGGAACCACCCTAGAAGAGTGTTTCTTTGTCTCCACAACATCACCAGTATCTGTTACTTTTTGGCTTTTTAATAATAACCATTCTGACTGGTATGAGCTGGTATCTCATTGTTATTTTAACTTGCTTTTATCTACTAATCAGTGATGTTGAGCTATTTTTTATATGCTTGTTGGCCACATGTATGTCTTCCTTTGGAACATGTCTATTCATGTCCTTTTCTCACTTTTTAATGGTCTTTTTCTCTTATAAAGTTGTTTAAGTCCCTTACAGATGCTGGATATCAGACCTTTGTCAGCTGCATAGTTTGCAAAAATTGTCTCCCATTCTGTGGGTTGTATGTTGTCTCTGTTGATAGTTTCCTTTGCTGTGCAGGAACTCTTTAGTTTAATTAGATCCCATTTGTCAATTTCTACTTTTGTTGCAATTGTTTTTGGCATCTTCATCATGGAATCTTTGCTTTTGTCTATGTCCTGAATGGTACTGCCTAGGTGGTCTTCCAGGCTTTATATAGTTTTGGGTTTTACATTTAAGTCTTTAATTCATCTTGAATTAACTTTTCTATATGTTGAAATGAAGGGGTCCAGTTTCAGTCTTCTGCATACAGCTAGCCAGTTATCCCAGTACCATTTATTGAATAGGGATTCTTTCTCCATTGTTTGTTTTTGTCAGATTTGTCGAAGATCAGATAGTTGTAGGTGTGTGGCCTCATTTATGGGGTTCTCTATTGTGTTCCATTCTTCTATGTGCCCAGTTTTATGTCAGTACCATGCTGTTTTTGTTACTGTAGCCCTGTCATATAGTTTGAAGTCAGTTGGTGTGATGCATCCAGCTTTATTCTTTTTGCATAGGATTGCTTTGGCTATTCAGGCTCACGTTTGGTTCCCTATGAATTTTTAAATAGTTTTTTTGTTCCAGTTCTGTGAAGAATTGCAATGGTAGTTTAATAGGAATAGCATTGAATGTATAAATTGCTTTGGGCAATATAGTCATTTTAACATATTGATTCTTCCTATCCATGAACATGGAATGTTTCTCCATTTGTTTGTGTCATCTCTGATTTCTTTGAGCAGTGTTTTGTAGTTCTCCTTATAGAGATCTTTCACCTCCCTGGTTACCTGTATGCCTAGGTATTTTTTGGTGGCA
Organism: Macaca nemestrina; assembly: GCF_043159975.1. Lineage (NCBI taxonomy): Eukaryota > Metazoa > Chordata > Mammalia > Primates > Cercopithecidae > Macaca > Macaca nemestrina. The sequence goes on along the minus strand of NC_092136.1, from coordinate 96,429,284 downwards.
ATTGTGAATGAGATTGACTTCCTGATTTGGCTTTTGGCTTGACTCTTGTTGGTGTATAGGCATGCTAGTAATTTTCTCACATTAATTTTGTATCCTGAGACTTTGCTAAAGCTGTTTATCAGATTTAGAAGCTTTTGGGCTGAAACTATGGGGTTTTCTAGATATAGAATCATGTTGTGTGCAAACAGAAACAGAAATAGTTTGACTGCCTCTCTTCCTATTTGGATGTCTTTATTTCTTTCTTTTGCCTGATTGCTCTTGTCAGGACTTCTGATACTATGTTGCATAGGAGTGGTGAGAGAGGGCATCCTTTTCTTGTGAAAGTTTACAAGCAGAATGCTTCCAGCTTTTGCCCATTCAGTATAATGTTGGCTGTGGATTTCACATAGATGGTTCTTATTGAGATATATTCCTTCAATACTTAGTTTATTGAGAGTTTTAACATGAAGAGATGCTGAATTTTATCAAAAGCATTTTCAGCATCTATTGAGATAATTGTATAGTGCTTTTTGTGTCTTTAGTTTTGTTTATGTGATAAATCATATTTATTGATTTGTGTGTTGAACCAACCTTGCACACAGTAGATGAAGCCTACTTGATTGTGTTGGATAAACTTTTTGAGGCGTGGCTGGATTAAGTTGGCCAGTATTTTGTTAGGGACTTTTGCATGGATATTCATCGAGGATATTGGCCTGAAGTTTTATTTTTTGTGTGTGGTGTTTCTGCCAGGCTTTGGTATCAGTATGATGCTGGCCTCACAGAATGAGTTAAGGAGGAGCCTCTCGGTCTCAACTTTTTGTTGGAGTAGTTTCAGTAGGAATGTTTTAAGCTATTTGTACATTTGGTAGAATTCAGCTGTGAATCCATCTGGTCCTGTGTTGTTTTTGTTTTGTTTTGTTTTGTTTTGCTTTGTTTTGGTTGGTAGGCTATTTATTACTGCCTAAATGTCAAAGCTCATTATGTCTATTCAGGGATTTAATTTTTTTCCTGGTTCAGTTTTGGGAGGACGTATGTATCCAGGAATTTATTCATTTCTTTTAGATTTCTCATTTATGTACATAGAGGTGTTTATAATATTATCTGATGGTTATTTGTATTTCTGTGAGGTCAGTGGTAGTTTCCTCCTTGTCATTTCTGATTGTGTTTACTTGAATCTTCTCTCTTCTTTATTAGCTTAGCTAGCATTCTATTTTATTAATTTTTTCAAAAAACCTACCTTCTGTATTCATTGATCACTTAAATTGCTTTTCATGTCTCAATCTGTTTCAGTTCAGCTCTAACTTTGGTTATTTCTTGTCTTCTCCTATTAATAGCTTTGGGGTTAGTTTGCTCTTGGTTCTCTAGTTCTTTTAGTAATGATGTTAGTTTGTTAACTTGAGGTCTAATTTTTTTTTTTTTTTTAATTGACGGAGTCTTGCTCTGTTGTCAGGTTGGAGTGCGGTATTACGATCTCGGCTCACTGCAACCTCTGCCTCCTGGATTCAAGTGATTCTCCTGCCTCAGCCTCCCGATTAGCTGGGATTACAGGAATTCACCACCATGGCCAGCTAATTTTTGTATTTTTAGTAGAGATGGGGTTTCACCATGTTGGCTAGGATGGTCTCAATCTCTTGACGTTGTGATCCCCCCACCTTGGCCTCCCAAAGCACTAGGATTACATCTTTTATTTTTTTGATGCAGGCATTTAGGGCTTTAAATTTCCCTCTTAACACTGCCTTAGCTCTGTCCCAGAGATTCTGGTATGTTGTATCTTTGTTCTCATTAGCTTCAAAGAACTTCTTGATTTCTGCCTTAATTTTATTATTTACTCAGATGTCCTTCAGAAGCAGGTTATAAAATTTCCATGTAATTTTATGGTTTTGAGTGATTTTCTTAATCTTGATATCTAATTTTATTGCTGTGTGTTCTGAGAGAGTGGTGGTTATTATTTCAGTTCTTTTGCATTTGCTGAAAAGAATTTTCCTTCTGATTATATGATCAATTTTAGAGTATGTGCCATGTGGCAATGAGAAGGATGTATATTCTGTTGTTTCTGGATGGAGTCTATCAGGTCCATTTGATCCAGTACTGAGTTCAGCTCCTGAATATCTTTGTTAATATTCTGCCTCAGTGATCTGTCTAATACTGTCAGTGGGGTAGTGGAATCTCCCACTATTCTTGTGTGGGAGTCTAGGTCTCTTTGAAAGTCCCTAAGAACTTGCTATATGAATCTAGGTGCTCTGTGTTAGTTGTATATATATTTAACATAGTTAGATCTTGTTTAATTGAACCCTTTACCACTATGTAATGCCCTTGTCTTATCTTTGTTCATTTAAAATCTATTTTGTATGAAATTAGAATGGCAACCTTTGTATTTTTGGTTTTCCATTTGCTTGGTAGATTTTCTCCATGACTTAACTTGAGACTATGGGTGTCATTGTATGTGAGATGGGTCTCTTGAAGGCAGCTTACCCATGAGTCTTGGTTCTTTATCCAGCGTGTCACTCTAGACCTTTTAATTGGGACATTTAGCCCATTTACATTCAAGATTAGTATTGATATCTGTGGATTTGATCTTCTCATCATGATATTAGCTGGTTATTTTGAAGACTTGTTTATGTGTTTGCTTTATAGTGTCACTGGTCTGTGTTTTAGTGTGTTTATAGAGTGGCTGGTAATGGCCTTTTCGATATTTACTGCTTCCTTCAGGAGCTCTTGTAATTCTGGTCTAGTAATAACAAATTCCCCCAGCATTTGCTTGTCTGAAAAGGATCTTATTTCTGCTTTGCTTATGAAGCTTAGTTTGACCAGATATGAACTTGTGGGTTGAAATTTCTTGTCTTTAAGAATATTGAATATTGGTCTCCAATGTCTTCTGGCTTGTAGAGTTTCAGCTGAGAGGTCTGCTGTTAGTCTGATGGGCTTCTCTTTATAGGCCACCTCATCTTTGTCTCTCACTGCCTTTAACATTTTTTCTTTCATTTTGACCTTGGAGAATCTGATGATTATGTGTCTTCTGGAGGAGGATCTTCTTGAGAAGTATCTTACTAGGGTTCTCTGCATTTCTTGCATTTGAATGTTGGCCTCTCTAGCTAGGTTGGGGAATTTTTCATGGATGATATCGTGAAATATGTTTTCCAAGTTGCTTCCATTCTCCCCATCTCTTTTAGGAACACCAATGAGTCATAGATTTGATTTATTTACATAATCCCACATTTCTCAGAGGTTTTGTTCTGCAGCAGAGAGCTAACAGATGCAGAGGTGCCTGCCCCTCTGTAGGTGTTCACCACAGTGGTAGACCAACACAGATGGGGGTCAGGGGGTGCCTGCTGGAGATGTATGGGTGGTTGCACTGGAGGTGGTGCTGGCTTGTGGGTGGGGTGCTGGTCTGTGCATGTCTGGGTGCCTTCTCTGTGCCCCAAGAGCAGGAATAATTGCTCAGTTTGTGGGACTATCTGCTGTCCTCCATTAAGTGTCAGTGGAAGGGTGGGGTGCTGGTGGGGTGTGGCTTGCCAGCTCTGTGCCTGCCAAAGCTTTGTCTGCCTTGGTGGTTAGCAGGTACAGTTGGAGGTGGACTGCATTCCCATGTGCTGGTCAGGCAAGTAAAGCAAAACCTACCCTTGCAGACATGCACCAGCAAAGTGATGTGGAGAGATGCCGTGGGGCTGTGGTAACCTGCAACATGGGAAGGAAGTATATAGGCTGCTCTGTGGCTATAGAGGCCACCTTACTGGAGCTCTCGACTGGACATACATGGTCTGCTAGCACAGAAGCTACGGTGTGAGACCCCAAGGCACCCCAGACTGCCCTGTAAGCAGGCATGGCAGAATGGGTTGCCCAGAGAGGCCAGCAGACCAAGGGGTACTCAGGTTGGACAACCCCCACCTAATCTGCAAGACTGCCCTGCAGAGATCATGTTAGATTTTTTCTAGGACTATAGTGTCCAATGGGAGCAAGTCGAGCTTAGGGGGATGGCTGTCCCTGGCTGTGTTCTGCTACAGATGCTTCTGCACTAAACCACTGGGCTGCTCATCAGCTGGTGTTCTGCCCCTACCACTACTCTCAGCACATCTCCCTGCCAACTTGAGTGTCTGTGGTAGTTGAGGGATTCCTCCTGCTGGAGTTCCAGAGGCTCGTGGTGAGAATGTATTGTTCTTTGCCAGTTCAATTCACCCATTCCCCTGGAGCTGTTAAGGTTCAAAAGTGAGTCCCAGTGTGCTGTAGCCATACAGAGTTCCCAGATTTCTTCCCCTTCAGCCCAGCTTCTGTGTCTTCCCTCTGTGCACTTGGCATCTTCCCTGTGAAGATCTGTTAAAAGCACATCAGTTGTCTCAGTCTCTTGGTGGGAGCTGTTCCACCTGGCTGCATGTAGTTGGCCATTTTACCTTCTCTACAACTGATTTTTGAATTCTTTTATTAGTAGTAGTAGGGCTATCATCCAAGAATATTGTTTTGTAACATACATAGAAGGAGTAGTAGCTTCTGTGGATATTACTATTTTTATTTTGTAAAGCATCAGATTCATCAGTGAGCTAAGATTAGTTAACCATTCACTGGAAGGAACTGTATTTCTTCGTGGGCTCTGGGGTACCAATCAGTTTTCTAGAAGAGATACTAGACAAATGGGGCTTTAAGAGAACAAGTATACATTATATTAATAGGTACTTTACTAAATTAAATGTTTTATTCCTTCCAGTGTTTAAAGGCAAGGCTTTTAAATTATTTACATATAAACTCCATTTACTTTAAATACACAAACACAACCTCTTTTTCATTAATCTTGTTTATAAAAATTATTTGTTCAGAAGATTTTACTACTTCAGCTTTTCAATTTAGTGTAGCGTGGTTCCTCCCTTGAAGCTCAGCTATGCTCCCTTCAGGATTCAGGTGTGTCCAGACATGTGTAAGGGTGGCGGGTTTTCTAAAAACAGGAACTGAAGAGGGCTGCAACTTATTGTCTACCTCCCTTTATTTGTGGTTTTTGTGTTTCTAATAAGAGACATAACTTGTCCTTCTCCACTCCTTGGGTAGGTTTGAGCTTGAGCAGGGCATGGTCAGGCTTAAATACACACACATAGACACACACACACACACACACTCTCTCTCTCTCTCTCTCTCTATATATATATATATATAATATATATTACACATATGTAATATATATTACATATATTTATATATTATATATAATATATGATATATATATATATATATATATATCAGATGCAACAACTAAATGGTGCTGGTGCAGACAGATTCCACAATTAGGGGCCCTAGTTCACCATTTGGGTGGATGGGGAAGGAAACAGAGAAACACCAAAGAAGACATTTCTTTTAGAGGAGAAAATACTTGCTATTTTTCTTGCTTTATATTTTTCTAATCTTTAAAATTAGTGAGATATGAAGCATCTACATTTTGTGATATTACTTGATGTGAACACTTTGTGGTTTTCAAGGCTAACCCACATTTTTGAGATAGAATATTTAATAAAATTTGCTTACTAAATTTTTAAGAAGACAAAAAATTTAATTCGAATAAATCTTTAGCTTCAAGGAAGTAAAATATCTGCTGAAACTACAAAACTGTAGTAAGCAGAGTGGGGCTCTCTGAGTAATCCCAAGGTGTTGCAGAAAAAGAAAAAAAACATGACTTATTGCAAATATTGCTCCAATTCACACATTCTAGTCTCTTCAGACTGATCAATCAGCTTATCCACTTTCTATCACCCACTTTACAATCTGAGAGAAACATAATTTCCCCAGAAACAATGAAAAAAAGAGTACGTGTATATGTTATACATCAATATATTACACATATAGATTGCTGTCTAACCTCTTGAGAAGTGCTTGCTAGAAAAATCTTTTCAGAAAGCAGGTCATTTCCTTCTTTAAGTTGTTTGAAGAACATTGTCCCTAGACTTCAAATCTCACAAAATATATTTCCCTTGCTACACAGTAAGTATTTTGTTTTTCAATGTTTCTGTGAAGCTGTTATGAACCTGACATAAGATGCATGTGAAATGTTCAGATGTTTGGCAGATATAATGTAACTATCATGATTGAAGCCAGCTAAGAAATTCATTTTTCAGGTCTCGTCAGTCCTCTGTATGAAACATTTTGACCTACATCATCAATTTAGAATTATACAGCTTCACACCACATTTCACTAAGGGTTCTAAGTTCATGAGTAGGTCCAGAAAGAATTATTTGCAAGTTTTCTTTGCTAGAAATAAAGTTTATACATATTTTTTTCAAGGTATGTTTCTCAAAACTATCAGAATTACAGGACAAACTTTTGCTGGTTAGGATTTTCCATAAAACAAACATTTGTTGAATGAAAGAATAAGAAATTTACTAGATGCATAGTAGTGGATTTACTGTGCAGCTAATGAATGAGTCTTAACAATGTAATTATATGGTCATATATTTATAAACAATTTGAAAAAAAATTGTATCTTCTAAGAGCAATGTCTTAGAACCTAATTACTACCTCTTTCTTCTTTAGTTAATTTCCCCTTTGTTACCCTTTTGTCAGTGGCTCTGGAATCCTTATGAGCATTTTTGAAATCTAAGAGGAAACGGAGTTACAGACACATTTATTTTGGGTTTGGTGGGATATTTATGTGGCTTTTAGTCACTTCTGGGTATGGATACATTATTGCTAGTTGTCAGTGTGGGAACGGCTTCCAGTCTACTACTGGCCCTTGTGCAAACTCACTCTGTTTTATGTCAGGAGAGTGCAATGTCAGAGATCTCACGGTGTTATGAAGGCTTCGTACAGTACTTAGTGCTAAGAATGTGTGGGTAGCAGAGAAGACACAAGATTTTAAAAGTAAAAGCTAGACGCTAACTTAGGGAGAATTTTTCAAACACCAGGTGGTGCAAAATTTTATGTAGAGGATTTGATTGATCCTACTAAAATGACTCTCTCTTGTCAGTAATACGCTTGGTAATGAAATATATAACTATAGATGTACCATACATTTTAATTTTTAAATGGTAATTTCATAAAATAGTATTTATCAGAAATCATAGAAGCACAAACTTCTATGTAGTAATTTATTACTTAGCATTACTTAGTAATTTATAATTTAGCATTACTATAAACAGTGAGTGTTTCTATAGCTCATATATGAAATAGCATGAATATATGAAATAGCACATATACGAAAATAGTGTGATATTCTCCAAATTTGACAACTTCATAAAAGGTCATATGACATTATCAATGATGAGTCACGATTCTAAACAAAACTCTTATAAACTCTCAATAATAAAACCAAATTTTAATCTTCCAGGCAAAAGACAGAATTATCTTTTCATTCTTTCTACAGAAAATCATTATTCCATGAAGAGTTGATCACAGTACGTAGCCAAAAAATATACAGAAAAAGGTACCTTAGAGGTGCACAGTGCAATTAACCAATAAAAACATACTTTATTTTTCTGTATTTTCTAATGTTTGTAATATTTGTCAAATTTTTGATATCTATAATTTTTGGTGGTTTTAGTTCTTATTCTAAATAAATGTCATTAACTTAATTTCATATTTTTTGTTAAGGAGGTTACCCAAATTCTGTAGGTTTCAGACTCCCAAAAGCCTGATATGCCTTAGATGCAAATTATCACAAAATTTTTACAAATGAACTTTATGGAGGTATAACTTGCATATAATAGAATGCATACATTTTATTTGTAGAATTTGATAATGTTTGACAAATGTATATATTCATGTAGCCACCACCACAGTCACGATAATGGAATATTTTAATCACTTCCAAAGGTTCTCTTGTGGCCCTTCTCAGTCTATACCTATTTCTCATCCCCAGGTCTAGGCAACTACTGATCTGCTTTCTATTGCTATAAATTAGACTTCTCTTTTCTAAGGTTTCAAATAAATTTAATCATACTTATGTAATTTTTTGTTTCTTGCTTCTTTTTCTCAGTTTAATGTTTTTGAGATTTGTCCACGATTTTAGAAGAGTCAATAGTTAATCCCTTCTGATGGCCGAATAGTATTTCTTGATGGACATTATATTTGGGATATGCTCAATTTTGCCTGTTTTGAATAAGATACTATTTGGAGGAAGGTTCCAAGACTGCCGAATAGGAACAGCTCCAGTCTGCAACTCCCAGAGTGAGTGAAGCAGAAGACAGGTGATTTCTGCATTACCAACTGAGGTACCGGGTTCATTTCACTGGGGCTTGTCAGACAGTGGGTGCAGCCAGCGGAGCAGGGTGAGGCATCGCCTCAACCAGGAAGCACAAGGGTTCAAGGAATTCCCTTTCTTAGCAAAGGGAAGCCGTGACAGACGGCACCCAGAAAACTGGGACACTCCCACCCTAATACTGCACTTTTCCAATGGCCTTATCAAATGGCACATGAGGAGATTATATCCTACGCCCGGCTCGGATGGTTCCATGCCCATGGAGCCTCACTCACTGCTAGCATGGCAGTCTGAGATCAAACTGCAAGTGGGCAGTGAGGCTGGGGGAGGGGCGTCCACAATTGCTGAGGCTTGAGTAGGTAAAAAAAGTGGCCAGGAAGCTCGAACTCAGTGGAGCCCACCGCAGCTCGAGGAGGCCTGCCTGCCTTTGTAGATTCCACCTCTGGGGGCAGGTCACAGCTGAACAAAAGGCAGCAGAAAGTTCTGCAGACTTAGACATCCCTGTCTGACAGCTTTGAAGAGAGTAGTGGTTCACCCAGCATGGAGTTTGAGATCTGAGAAGAGACAGACTGCCTATTCAAGTGGGTCCCTGAACCCCAAGTAGCTTAACCAGAAGACACCTCCCAGTAGTGGCAGACTGACACCTCATGCAGCAGGGTGCCCCTCTAAGAAAAGGCTTGCAGAGGCAGGATCAGGCAGCAATATCTGCTTTTATGCAATATTCGCATTCTGCAGGCTCTACTGATGACACCCAGGCAAACAGGGTCTGGAGTGGACGTCCAGCAAACTCCAACAGACCTGCAGCTGAGAGTTCTGACTGTTAGAAGGAAAAATAACAAAGAGAAAGGACATCCACACCATAACCCCATCTGTATGTCACCATCATAAAGACCAAAGATAGATAAAACCACAAAGATGAAGATGGCCGAATACGAACAGCTCCAGTCTCCAGCTCCCAGCGCCAGCGACACAGAAGACAGGTGACTTCTGCATTTTCAACTGAGGTACTGGGTTCATCTCACTAGGGAGTGCCGGACAATCGGTGCTGGTCAGCTGCTGCAGCCCGACCAGCAAGAGCTGAAGCAGGGCGAGGCATTGCCTCACCTGGGAAGTGCAAGGGGGAAGGGAATCCCTTTTCCTAGCCAGGGGAACTGAGACACACACCTGGAAAATCGGGTAACTCCCACCCCAATACTGCACTTTACCAAGGGTCTTAGTAAACGGGCACACCAGGAGATTATATCCCACACCTGGCCGGGAGGGTCCCACACCCACGGAGCCTCCCTCATTGCTAGCACAGCAGTCTGCGGTCCAACCACAAGGCAGCAGTGAGGCTGTGGGAGGGGCGCCCACCATTGCTGAGGCTTAAGTAGGTAAACAAAGCCGCTGGGAAGCTCAAACTGGGTGGAGCTCACAGCAGCTCAAGGAGGCCTGCCTGTCTCTGTAGACTCCACCTCTGGGGACAGGGCACAGCTAAACAACAACAACAAAAAAAAAAAACAGCAGAAACCTCTGCAGACGCAAACAACTCTGTCTGACAGCTTTAAGAGAGCAGTGGATCTGCCAACACAGAGGTTGAGATCTGAGAACGGACAGACTGTCTGCTCAAGTGAGTCCCTGACCCCTCAGTAGCGTAACTGGGAGACATCCTCCACTAGGGGCAGACCGCCACCCCTCATCTTACACAGTGGAGTACACCCCTGAGAGGAAGCTTCCAAAGCAAGAATCAGACAGGTACACTCGCTGTTCAGCAATATTCTATCTTCTGCAGCCTCTGCTGCTGATACCCAGGCAAACAGGGTCTGGAGTGGACCTCAAGCAATCTCCAACAGACCGACAGCCGAGGGTCCTGACTGTTAGAAGGAAAACTAACAAACAGAAAGGATACCCAAACCAAAACCCCATCAGTATGTCACCATCATCAAAGACCAGAGGCAGATAAAACAACAAAGATGGGGAAAAAGCAGGGCAGAAGAGCTGGAAATTCAAAAAACAAGAGCACGTCTCCCCCTGCAAAGTAACACAGCTCATCACCAGCAATGGATCAAAGCTGGATGGAGAATGACATTGACGAGATGAGAGAAGAAGCCTTCAGTCCATCAAACTTCTCAGAGCTAAAGGAGGAATTATGTACCCAGTGCAAAGAAACTAAAAATCTTGAAAAAAGAGTGGAAGAATTGATAACTAGAATAATTAATGTAGAGAAGGCCATAAACAAAGTGACAGAGATGAAAACCATGACACAAGAAATACGTGACAAATGCACAAGCTTCAGTAACCCACTCGATCAACTGGAAGAAAGAGTATCAGCGATTGAGGATCATATGAATGAAATGAAGTGAGAAGAGAAATCTAAAGAAAAAAGAAGAAAAAGAAATGAGCAAAGCCTGCAAGAAGTATGGGATTATGTAAAAAGACCAAATCTACGTCTGATTGGGGTGCCTCAAAGCGAGGGGGAAAATGGAACCAAGTTGGAAAATACTCTTCAGGATATCATCCAGGAGAACTTCCCCAACCTAGTAGGGCAGGCCAACATTCAAATTCAGGAAATACAGAGAATGCTACAAAGATACTCCTCAAGAAGAGCAACTCCAAGACACATAATTGCCAGATTGACCAAAGTTGAAATGAAGGAAAAAATCTTAAGGGAAGCCAGAGAGAAAGGTCGGGTTACCCACAAAGGGAAGCCCATCAGACTAACAGCAGATCTCTCGGCAGAAACTCTACAAGCCGAAGAGAGTGGGGGCCATATGCAACATTCTTAAAGAAAAGAATTTTAAACCCAGAATTTCATATCCAGTCGAACTAAGCTTCATAAGTGAAGAAGAAATAAAATCCTTTACAGACAAACCAATGCTGAGAGATTTTGTCACCAGCAGGCCTGCCTTACAAGAGCTCCTGAAGGAAGCACTAAACATGGAAAGGAACAACCAGTACCAGCCACTGCAAAAACATGCCAAATTGTAAAGACCATCAATGCTAAGAAGAAACTACATCAACTAATGAGCAAAATAACCAGCTAACATCAAAGGACAGGTTCAAAATCACACATAACAATATTAACCTTAAATGTAAATGGCCTAATGCTCCAATTAAAAGACACCAACTGGCAAATTGGATAAAGGGTCAAGATCCATCAGTGTGCTGTATTCAGGAGACTGATCTCATGTGCAGAGACACACATAGGCACAAAATAAAGGGATGGAGGAAGATCTACCAAGCAAATGGAAAACAAAAAAAAGCAGGGGTAGTGATCCTAGTCTCTGATAAAATAGACTTTAAACCCATGAAGATCAAAAGAGACAAAGAAGGCCATTACATAATGGTAAAGGGATCAATTCAACAAGAAGAACTAACTATCCTAAATATATATGCACCCAATACAGGAGCACCCACATTCATAAAGCAAGTCCTTAGAGACCTACAAAGAGACTTAGACTCCCACACAATAATAATGGGAAACTTACACCCCACTGTCAACATTAGACAGATCAACGAGACAGAAAGTTAACAAGGATATCCAGGAATTGAACTCATCTCTGCAGCAAGCAGACCTAATAGACATCTACAGAACTCTCCACCCCAAATCAACAGAATATACATTCTTCTCAGTATCACATCACACTTATTCTAAAATTGACCACATAATTGGAAGTAAAGCACTCCTCAACAAATGTACAAGAACAGAAATTATAACAAACTGTCTCTCAGACCACAGTGCAATCAAACTACAACTCAGACTAAGAAACTCAATCAAAACTGCTCAACTACATGGAAACTGAACAACCTGCTCCTGAATGACTACTGGGTACATAACGAAATGAAGGCAGAAATAAAGATGTTCCTGGAAACCAATGAGAACAAAGATACAACATACCAGAATCTCTGGGACACATTTAAAGCAGTGTGTGGAGGGAAATTTATAGCACTAAATGCCCACAAGAGAAAGCTGGAAAGATCTAAAATTCACACTCTAACATCACAATTAAAAGAACTAGAGAAGCAAGAGCAAACACATTCAAAAGCTAGCGGAAGGCAAGAAATAACTAAGATAAAGCAGAACTGAAGGAGATAGAGACACAAAAAACCCTCCAAAAAATCAATGAATCCAGGAGTTGGTTTTTTGAAAAGATCAACAAAATTGATAGACTGCTAGCAAGACTAATAAAGAAGAAAAGAGAGAAGAATCAAATAGACACAATAATAAATGATAAAGGGGATATCACCACCGACCCCACAGAAATACAAACTACCATCAGAGAATACTATAAACACCTCTATGCAAATAAACTAGAAAACCTAGAAGAAATGGATAATTTCCTGGACACTTACACTCTCCCAAGACTAAACCAGGAAGAAGTTGAATCCCTGAACAGACCAATAGCAGGCTCTGAAATTGAGGCAATAATTAATAGCCTACCAACCAAAAAAAGTCCAGGACCAGATGGATTCACAGCTGAATTCTACCAGAGGTACAAGGAGGAGCTGGTACCATTCCTTCTGAAACTATTCCAGTCAATAGAAAAAGAGGAAATCCTCCCTAACTCATTTTATGAGGCCAGCATCGTCCTGATACCAAAGCCTGGCAGAGACACAACAAAAAAAGAGAATTTTAGACCAATATCCCTGATGAACATCGATGCAAAAATCCTCAATAAAATACTGGCAAACCGGATCCAGCAGCACATCAAAAAGCTTATCCACCATGATCAAGTGGGCTTCATTCCAGGGATGCAAGGCTGGTTCAACATATGCAAATCAATAAATGTAATCCAGTATATAAACAGAACGAAAGACAAAAACGACATGATTATCTCAATAGATGCAGAAAAGGCCTTTGACAAAATTCAACAGCTCTTCATGCTAAAATCACTCAATAAATTCGGTATTGATGGAATGTATCTCAAAATAATAAGAGCTATTTATGACAAACCCACAGCCAATATCATACTGAATGGACAAAAACTGGAAAAATTACCTTTGAAAACTGGCACAAGACAGGGATGCCCTCTCTCACCACTCCTATTCAACATAGTGTTGGAAGTTCTGGCTAGGGCAATCAGGCAAGGGAAAGAAATAAAGGCTATTCAGTTAGGAATAGAAAAAGTCAAATTGTCCTTGTTTGCAGATGACATGATTGTATATTTAGAAAACCCCATTGTCTCAGCCCAAAATCTCCTTAAGCTGGTAAGAAACTTCAGCAAAGTCTCAGGATACAAAATTAATGTGCAAAAATCACAAGCATTCTTAGACACCAGTAACAGACAAACAGAGAGCCAAATCAGGAATGAACTTCCATTCACAATCGCTTCAAAGAGAATAAAATACCTAGGAATCCAACTTACAAGGGATGTAAAGGACCTCTTCAAGGAGAACTACAAACCACTGCTTAGTGAAATGAAAGAGGACACAAACAAATGGAAGAACATACCATGCTCATGGATAGGAAGAATCAACATCGTGAAAATGGCCATACTGTCCAAGGTAATTTACAGATTCAATGCCATCCTCATTAAGCTACCAATAAGTTTCTTCACAGAATTGGAAAAAACTGCTTTAAAGTTCATATGGAACCAAAAAAGAGCCCGCATTGCCAAGACAGTCTAAGTCAAAAGAACAAAGATGGAGGCATCATGCTACCTGACTTCAAACTATACTAAAGGCTACAGTAACCAAAACAGCATGGTACTGGTACCAAAACAGAGATATAGACCAATGGAACAGAACAGAGTCCTCAGAAATAATACCACACATCTACAGCCATCTGATCTTTGACAAACCTGAGAAAAATGGGAAATGAGGAAAGGATTCCCTATTTAATAAATGGTGCTGGGAAAACTGGCTAGCCATAAGTAGAAAGCTGAAACTGGATCCTTTCCTTACTCCTTATACAAAAATTAATTCAAGATGGATTAGAGACTTAAATGTTAGACCTAATACCATAAAAACCCTAGAAGAAAACCTAGGCAATACCATTCAGGACATATGCATGGGCAAGGACTTCATGTCTAAAACACCAAAAGCACTGGAAACAAAAGCCAAAATTGACAAATGGGATCTAATTAAACTAAAGAGCTTCTGCACAGCAAGAGAAACTACCTTCAGAGTGAACAGGCAACCTACAGAATGGGAGAAAATTTTTGCAACCTACTCATCTGACAAAGGGCTAATATCCAGAACCTACAAAGAACTCAAACAAATTTACAAGAAAAAAACAAACAACGGGCAAAGCATATGAACAGACATTTCTCGAAAGAGGACATTCATACAGCCAACAGACACATGAAAAAATGCTCATCATCACTGACCATCAGAGAAATCCAATCAAAACCACAATGAGATACCATCTCACACCAGTTAGAATGGCGATCATTAAAAAGTCAGGAAACAACAGGTGCTGGAGAGGATGTGGAGAAATAGGAACACTTTTACACTGTTGGTGGGATTGTAAACTAGTTCAACCATTATGGAAAACAGTATGGCGATTCCTCAAGGATCTAGTACTAGAAGTACCATATGACCCAGCCATCCTATTACTGGGTATATACCCAAAGGATTATAAATCATGCTGCTATAAAGACACATGCACACGTATGTTTATTGCGGCACTATTCACAATAGCAAAGACTTGGAAGCAACCCAAATGTCCATCAGTGACAGACTGGATTAAGAAAATGTGGCACATATACACCATGGAATACTATGCAGCCATCAAAAAGGATGAGTTTGTGTCCTTTGTAGGGACATGGATGCAGCTGGAAACCATCATTCTCAGCAAACTATGGCAAGCACAGAATACCAAACAACACATGTTCTCACTCATAGGTGGGAACTGAACAATGAGATCACTTGGACTCGGGAAAAGGAACATCACACACCGGGGCCTATCATGGGGAGGGGGGAGGGGGGAGGGATTGCATTGGGAGTTATACCTGATGCAAATGACGAGTTGATGGGTGCTGACGAGTAATGGGTGCAGCACACCAACATGGCACAAGTATACATATGTAACAAACCTGCACGTTGTGCCCATGTACCCTAGAACTTAAAGTATAATAATAATAAAAAAAAAGTTAAAAAATAAAAAATAAAAAGATGGGGAAAAAACAGAGAAGAAAAGCTGAAAATTCTAAAAATCAGAGCACCTCTGCCCCTCCAAAGGAACACAGGTCCTTGACAGCAGTGGAACAAAGCTGGACAGAAAATGACTTTGATGAGCTGAGAGAAGAAGGCTTCAGATGATCCGTAATAACAAACTTCTCTGAGCTAAAGGAGGATGTTCGAACCCATCAAAAAGAAGCTAAAAACCTTGAAAAATGATTAGATCAATGCCTAACTAGAATAAACAGTATAGAGAATCCTTAAATGACCTGATAGAGCTGAAAACCATGGCATGAGAACTACGAGATGCATGCACAAGCTTCTGTAGCCGATTTGATCAAGTGGAAGAAAGGGTATCAGTTACTGAAGATCAAATGAATGAAGTGAAATGAGAAGAGAAGTTTAGAGAAAAAAGACTAAAAAGAAATGAACAATGCCTTCAAGAAATATGGGACTATGAGAAAAGACCTAATCTACATCTGATTGGTGTACCTGAAAGTGATGGGGAGAATGGAACCAAGTTGGAAAACACTCTTCAGTATATTATTCATGAGAACTTCCCCAACCTAGTGAGGCAGGCCAACATTCAAATTTAGGAAATACAGAGAACACCACAAATATACTCCTCGAGAAGAGCAGCTCCACAACACATAATTGTCAGATTCACCATAGTTGAAATGAAGGAAAAAATGTTAAGGGCAGCCAGAGAGAAAGGTCGGATTACCCACAAAGGGAAGCCCATCAGTCTAACAGAGATCTCTTGGCAGAAACTCTACAAGCCAGAAGAGAGTGGGGGCCATATGCAACATTCTTAAAGAAAAGAATTTTAAACCCAGAATTTTATATCCAGTCGAACTAAGCTTCATAAGTGAAGAAGAAATAAAATCCTTTACAGACAAACAAATGCTGAGAGATTTTGTCACCAGCAGGCCTGCCTTACAAGAGCTCCTGAAGGAAGCACTAAACATGGAAAGGAACAACCAGTACCAGCCACTGCAAAAACATGCCAAATTGTAAAGACCATCAATGCTAAGAAGAAACTACATCAACTAATGAGCAAAATAACCAGCTAACATCAAAGGACAGGTTCAAAATCACACATAACAGTATTAACCTTAAATGTAAATGGCCTAATGCTCCAATTAAAAGACACCAACTGGCAAATTGGATAAAGGGTCAAGATCCATCAGTGTGCTGTATTCAGGAGACTGATCTCATGTGCAGAGACACACATAGGCACAAAATAAAGGGATGGAGGAAGATCTACCAAGCAAATGGAAAACAAAAAAAAGCAGGGGTAGTGATCCTAGTCTCTGATAAAATAGACTTTAAACCCATGAAGATCAAAAGAGACAAAGAAGGCCATTACATAATGGTAAAGGGATCAATTCAACAAGAAGAACTAACTATCCTAAATATATATGCACCCAATACAGGAGCACCCACATTCATAAAGCAAGTCCTTAGAGACTTACAAAGAGACTTAGACTCCCACACAATAATAATGGGAGACTTACACCCCACTGTCAACATTAGACATATCAATGAGACAGAAAGTTAACAAGGATATCCAGGAATTGAACTCAGCTCTATACCAAGTGGACCTAAAGATATCTACAGAACTCTCCATCCAAAATCAACAGAATATACATTCTTCTCAGCACCACATCGCACTTATACCAAAATTGACCACATAGCTGGAAGTAAAGCACTCCTCAACAAATGTACAAGAACAGAAATTATAACAAACTGTCTCTCAGGCAATAGTTCAATCAAACTAGAACTCAGGATTGAAAAACTCAATCAAAACTGCTCAACTACATGGAAACTGAACAACCTGCTCCTGTATGACTACTGGGTACATAATGAAATGACGGCAGAAATAAAGATATTCTTTGAAATCAATGAGAACAAAGACACAACATACCAGAATCTCTGGGACACATTTAAAGCAGTGTGTGGAGGGAAATTTTTAGCACTAAATGCCCAGAAGAGAAAGTAGGAAAGATATAAAATTGACACCCTAACATCACAATTAAAAGAACTAGAGAAGCAAGAGCAAACACATTCAAAAGCTAGCAGAAGGCAAGAAATAACTAAGATAAAAGCAGAACTGAAGGAGATAGAGACACAAAAAAACCCTCCAAAAAATCAGTGAATCCAGGAGCTGATTTTTTTAACAGATCAACAAAATTGATAGACTGCTAGCAAGACTAATAAAGAAGAAAAGAGAGAAGAATCAAATAGACACAATAAAAAATGATAAAGCGGATATCACCACCAATCTCACAGAAATACAAACTACTATCAGATAATACTATAAACGCCTCTATGCAAATAAAGTAGAAAATCTAGAAGAAGTGGATAAATTCCTGGACACATACACCCTCCCAAGACTAAACCAGGAAAAAGTTGAAGCCCTGAAAAGACCAACAACAGGCTCTGAAATTAAGGCAATAATGAAGAGCTTATCAACCAAAAAAAAAAAAAAGTCCAGGGCCAGACGGATTCACAGCTGAATTCTACTCGAGGTACAAAGAGGAGCTGGTACCATTCCTTCTGAAACTATTCCAGTCAATAGAAAAAGAAGGAATCCTCCTTAATTCATTTCTTGAGGCCAACGTCATCCTGATACCAAAGTCTGGCCGAGACACGACAAAAAAAAGAGAATTTTAGACCAATATCCCTGATGAACATCGATGCAAAAATCCTCAATAAAATACTGGCAAACCGAATCCAGCAGCACATCAAAAACCTTATTCACCATGATCAAGTTGGCTTCATTCCTGGGATGCAAGGCTGGTTCAACATATGCAAATCAATAAACGTGATCCAGCATATAAACAGAACCAATGACAAAAACGACATGATTATCTCAATAGATGTAGAAAAGGCCTTTGACAAAATTCAACAGCCCTTCATGCTAAAAACTCTCAATAAACCAGGTATTGATGGGATGTATCTCAAAATAATAAGAGCTATTTATGACAAACCCACAGCCAATATCAAACTGAATGGGCAAAAACTGGAAGCATTCCCTTTGAAAACTGGGACAAGACAGGGATGCCCTCTCTCACCACTCCTATTCAACATAGTGTTGGAAGTTCTGGCTAGGGCAATCAGGCAAGGGAAAGAAATTAAGCACATTCACTTAGGAAATGAGGAAGTCAAATTGTCCCTGTTTGCAGGTGATATGACTGTGTATTTAGAAAACCCCATAGTCTCAGCCCAAAATCTCCTTAAGCTGATAAGCAACTTCAGCAAAGTCTCAGGATACAAAATCAATGTGCAAATATCACAAGCATTCCTATACACCAATAACAGACAAACACAAAGCCAAATCAGGAATGAACTCCCATTCACAATTGCTTCAAAGAGAATAAAATACCTAGGAATCCAGCTTACAAGGGATGTGAAGGACCTCTTTAAGGAGAACTAAAACCACTGCTCAATGAAATAAAAGAGGACACAAACAAATGGAAGAACATTCCATGCTCATGGATAGGAAGAATCAATATCATGAAAAAGGCCATACTGCCCAAGGTAATTTATAGATTCAATGCCATCTCCATCAAACCACTAATGACTTTTTTCACAGAATTGGAAAAAACTACTTTTAAGTTCATGTGGAACCAAAAAAGAGCCTGCATTGCCAAGACAATCCTAAGCCAAAAGAACACAGCTGGAGGCATCATGCTACCTGACTTCAAACTATGCTAAAAGGCTACAGTAACGAAAACAGCATGGTACTGGTACCAAAACAGAGGTATAGACCAATGGAACAGAACAGAGTCCTCAGAAATAATACCATACATCTACAACCATCTGATCTTTGACAAACCTGAGAAAAACAAGAAATGGAGAAATGATTCCCTATTTAATAAATGGTGCTGGGAAAACTGGCTAGCCATATGTAGAAAGCTGAAACTGGATCCCTTCCTTATACAAAAATTAATTCAAGATGAATTAAAGACTTAAATGTTAATCCTAAAACCATAAAAACCCTAGAAGAAAACCTAGGCAATACCATTCAGGATATAGGCATGGGCAAGGACTTCATGTCTAAAACACCAAAAGCAATGGCAACAAAAGCCAACATTGACAAATGGGATCTAATTAAACTACAGAGCTTCTGCACAGCAAAAGAAACTACTATCAGAGTGAACAGGCAATCTACAGAATTGGAGAAAATTTTTGCAATCTACTCATCTGACAAAGGACTAATATCCAGAATCTATGAAGAACTCAAACAAATGTACAAGAAAAAAATAACCCCATCAAAAAGTGGGCAAAGGATATGAACAGACATTTCTGAAAACAAGACATTTATGCAGCCAACAGACATTTGAAAAAATGCTCATCATCACTGGCCATCAGCGAAATGCAAATCCAAACCACAATGAGACACCATCACACCAGTTAGAAGTATAATCATTAAAAAGTCAGGAAACAATAGGTACTGGAGAGGATGTGAAGACATAAGAACAACTTTTACACTGTTTGTGGGACTGTAAACTAGTTCAACGATCATGGAAGACAGTGTGGTGATTCCTCAAGGATGTAGAACTGAAAATATCATTTGACCCAGCCATCCCATTACTGCGTATATACCCAAAGGATTATAAATCACACTGCTATAAAGACACATGTACACATGTTTATTGTGGCACTATTCACAATAGCAAAGATTTGGAACCCATCCACATGTCCATCAGTGATAGACTGGATTAAGAAAATGTGGCATATATACACCATGGAATACTATGCAGCCATAAAAAAGGATGAGTTCATGTCCTTTGTAGGGACATGGATGAAGCTGGAAACCATCATTCTCAGCAAACTATCACAAGGACGAAAAACCAAACACCGCATGTTCTCACTCACGGGTGGGAATTGAACAATAAGAACACTTAGACGCAGGAAGGGGAACATCACACAACAGTGGGGAGGGGTAGGGATAGCATTAGGAGATACACCTAATGTAAATGACGAGTTAATGGGTGCAGTGCACCAACATGGCACATGTATACATAGGTAACAAACCTGCATGTTGTACACATGTACTCTAGAACTTAAAGTAAAATATAAAAAACAAAAACAAACAAAAAAAAAAACAGGAAACACTCATACACTGTTGGTGGGAGTGTAAATTAGTTCAACTATTGTAGAAGACAGTGTGTTGATTCCTCAAAGCCCTAAAGACAGAAATACCATTTGACTCAGCAATCCTATGACTGGGTATATACTCAAAGAAATATAAATGATTCTATTATAAAGACACGTGCATAAGTATGTTTATTGCAGCACTATTCACAATAGCAAAGACATGGAATCAACCTAAATGCCCATCAATAATAGACTGGAAAAAGAAAATGTACATATACACCATTGACTACTACAGCCATAAATAGAATGAGATCATGTCCTTTTCAGAAACACAGACAGAGCTGGAGTTCATTATCCTTAGCAAACTAATGCAGGAACAGAAAACAAAATATTGCATGTTCTCACTTACAAGCAGGAACTAAATGATGGGGACACATGGACACATAAAAAGGAACAACACAGACTGGGACCTATCAGAGGGTGGAAGTTTGGATCAGGAAACTTCCTGATCCAAAGAGAGGATCAGGAAAAATAACTAATGGGTACTAGGCTTAATACCTAGGAGATGTATTAATCTGTACAAGTAACCTCCATGACACAACTTTACCTATGTAACAAACTTGGATGTGTACCCTGAAGTTAAAATAAAGATTTAAAAAAAAAAAATTAAAGGGGCACAAGGAGATGGAACACAGCTCTCCACTCACTGAGTATGGGCTTTGATAAGCGACTTTCTTTCCAAGATTATAGTTCAGAAGAGAGGAGAACTTTACACTGGAGAGACAACACACACTACCTCATCCAGGTGATAAAAGTTAATATCATCTGTGGTAAGTCATATTGAAATAGGTACCCTTGCTACCATGCTGAGAAGGGCACTTCACCTCTGAAGTCATTCTCTCAAAACCCTTGTCTAACCGTGAGAAAAACATCAGTCAAATTCCAATTGAGGAGCCTTTTACAAAATACTTGACCAGCCCTCCTCAAAAATGTCAAAAAAAAAAAAAAAAAACAAAGAAAGTCTGAGAAATTGTCGTGGATCAGAAGAGGCTAAGGAGACATGATAACTAAATTTCAGATGGTGTCCTGGATGGGATTCTAGAACCGAGAAGGAACTCTGGGTTAAAAATAGCAAAACCTAATAAACTGTGAAATTTAACTAATTATAATATACCAATGTTGATTACCTAGCTATGACAAATGTACCCCAAAAATATGAGATGTTAACAAAAGAGAAAACTGGTTGATGAAGTATGTAGGGGCTCTGTAATACCTTTACAACTTTTCCTATAATTTCAATCTAGTCTAAAATATAGCATCTGTTAAAAATTTAAAAGCAGTAGAGATTATATAATTGCCCACATATGCATAAAATATCTGTGGAAAGATAGGCAACAAACTAGTTATTTCAATTGCCTATCAAAAAATCAGTTGTATTTCCCCTTCCAGCAGGAAAAATAAAATATAACAACATGGAAATATTTAAACTTTCCATAAGAGAAATCTAAGACTTTTGCTCAATGGTGCCATTTACACACAGGAATGGAAGATTTTTGTGAACTCTGATAATTTGTCTTTATTTCTATTTTTAAATTGGGTTTTGTGACTATTGCTATCTCATGATGAAGACTATTTCTAGATCTCAAATTTGAAAATAAATGACAAGGTGGGATATAGTTATGTAAAACCATGTAGTTTTTCTCTGCTTTCTTTGATATAGTTCATTGAAATTGATTCTAAGTTGATTGACTATATAACATCAAGAATATCCAAAAGTTTACAAAAATGAAGAGAAATAAAAGATAATATAAAATTAATATTCTAGTAATTTATATTAATTTTCTATTTTAATTTATATCGATGTATTCTTTTATCTTTCCCCAAGGAAAACAAGGAACTAACATTTGTAAAGCAGATATCATATGTAAAACATTTGCAATACATTTTCTCAATTCTTGACACAACATAGGTGAGATTATTCTGGTTTAACAAATGAAAAAAGTGAGATTTTAAAAATTTTTTCAAGTAATCTTTCTATGTTATATTGATAATGAATAGCAGAGCCAGAATTTGACAGAATTTTGCTTAATTCAAGATAGAGACTTTCCCATCACACTATATACAACCTTCAAGAATATTACCCTCCTGGGAGGTAATCAAAAGGTTTTCAAGGTTAATTGTTGTTATGTTTTGATTTATTTTATAGGTTACAAAGCCCAATAGTGGGTAAAAGCTTCTTTTAGACCCCAAAATGCCAAGGTTAATAGAGAGCTGCTTCTCTATTGGTTTCAGTTGCATTAATGTGTTGACTTCAGCAGGTTCACTAAATATCCTCAAGTTCCCATGTTAACATTTGCTAAGTAATGTGTTCAACTCAAAAGTCCCAATGTGGGTCCTCTGGTGCAATTTTCTCATTGATAATTTTTTCTAAAAATAAAATAATGAGATCTCATGGCATTGATATGCATTGCTAAGGCAAAGAAAACGTAATTTGCTTTTAGATTTTCAAAAGACCAATTGAGAAACTCAAAATGAGTCCTCTGAGTCTCTCACACATCCATTCTTTCTTTCATTCATTTGTTTATATACAAAAGAAAACTTATTGAGCACATCCTGCATACCTGGCACTATTTCTTCTAGGCATAGAAATAGATGAGACAAATAAAATTTCTATACCTATAGAATTTATTTTTCAGGAGATCAGAGGGTGGGGAAGACTGAAGGTGGGGTATTTACTCACCAGCTTCCTCCCCACAGGGATTGTGTGTTGGCTGTGTTCCTCCATCTAAGTCAATTGCTCCTTCAGGTGGCCCTCTCTATATAACTACTCTCTCTTGATGCTAGAGCTTTCAGCTGTTAACTTGTCATAGTTGAGGGCACTGCGACACCCTTTATGAGTTATTTTAATTTTGCCCATACCTTTATTAAACTCCCCTTATGACCCTGTTGGAGTGTACCGTGTATTTCCCACCCAAGCCTTGATACACAGAGCCTAATACCCTATCCATGGTTATCTTAGAGCTTTTGATTCCTGTATTTTTCCAAACTCGGCCTTCTCTGCTGTCTGCCAACACTTCCAAAAATTTGCAAGGGGAAGATAGAGGTATGCTAATTATAAGTGTTACATCTTCAGAAAAAGAGATAAAGAACTTGAAAATGAGGACAAAAGGAGAGCAGTTAACCAAATGATAGAATAAAAAGGAATCAAAGAAACAAGGGAGTTATGGCACGGATATGAAACAGGCTGTCCTGGTTTACTGGTCCCTTCCCAGGGGCTTTCCCAGGGGATAGTCATATAGTAAACCTGTATCTCTCCCTCTATCTCTCTCCCTCCCTCTGTGTTTGCGTGTGTGTGTGTGTGTGTGTGTGTGTGTGTGTGTCCCTCCTCTTATGTTTGGCCCTGCCTTCTCTGAAAAGCTCTGGCATTTTCTTTTACAATTGTCATAAAGCTGCCTAAATCTGTCAAGCATGTGTCTGCTCTTCCATGCCATTCCATCACTTCATCTTAGGTCACATGCCACTCAAAACATTGATAACACCTTAACAGAAGAATGCTTGCTAGTAAATGTACACAGAATAAGAAAATTAGAAAAATCACCATTTTCTAATCCCAATGTACTATTTGATTGAAACAAGGGTTGTCAATGGATACAAAAAGCATTAGTAAAATGTTGTTAAGGAAAAAGAGATTAACAAATTCCAATGCATTACACAATGGATTATTTAAAAATTATAAAGGAAAAGATATACTTTTACAATTGAGACATCTGAGAGTCACCACCTTAACTGAGTGATCAAAACCATCATTACTAATAAAGGAAAAATCTGATATGATATGTCTCAAATGGGATGTGCTTTGAAATAGAGATGATCACCTACCAAGCACTCTTGTCAAATTGTTTAACGTGTATCTCATCAAGCTCTAGACCTAACTTCCCATTTCCAAGAAAGATAAAGGATAGAAAACAATTTAGTCAATGCAAAAGACAATCAGATGAAAGGACATTCTACAAGACAGTTGATCAAAGCTCTTTAAAAAGTTAGTCAGAAAAATAATATGAGAGGATTATTCTATATTAAAGGAAAGTTAAATATATATAACAAAATCAAATGTGTGCACTTCAATTGGGTCCTGTTTTTTTAAAGTGTCTATTAAAGGCATCTGGTAATATCTGGATAAATTTTAAATATTGGGTGGATGATATTATATAATCATTGTTATTTTCTTAAGCATTATAATAATATGGTTCTATAACAGATTGTCATTATTCCTAGGAAATACATGGTAAAGTACTTTAGGTTGAAAAATCCCAAAGTCTGGAACTTACTTCAAATGGTTCTGGGGTATACATCCAGAAGGGAAGGGGGGAAGCATGCACAAAAGTAAAAATATATATATTTTAAAATCTATATGAATGGCATATGGCTATCTAATGTTCATGATACAAAGGTGTTAAGTATCAGTAATCGTAGCACACTGTCTAAAGATATTTCTTTGAGTGTATTTTCTGGAACACTAGTTGCATGATATGTCAGGAAAAAACAACAATTCCATGGTCAGATATTTTTATGGAAACTGCACAGTAAATTCCTCTTGCAGAAATTCACAATTGTACATTAATGATAATAGTACGTGCATTAATTTCTTAATGCTTCATACAAACTGTGTGAGGTATAACTAACTATATATATAATATAACTAATGCTTCATACAAACTGTGTAAACCCAGTTTACAGTTCTAGAAACTAAAGCACATAAAAGCTAAGCCATGTATCCAAGGTTCAAGATCACACATGGAGTTAAGATGGGAACCAAGGCAGTCTGGTTCAGGAGCCACAGCTACTAACTGCTGCGATAGACATTCAGAGAAGCTCTTCACTAAAGAAGCTTGCTTAACTCATAAAATACCCAGTATTTCTCATCATTAGTATTTCTATGCTTTTTCTGTGTAACACTTTTCAGCTTCCTTTAATATCTGAGAAACTGGTTTATGTCCTGCTTTCAAGGATCATGCAGTTGGGCTTGGAGGTAAGACTTAATACACATGTAGCAGCAAACAATAAAGCAACATCGACTTAATTGATTAATTGTATAGAACAATCCACAGAGAGTTATTTAAAGAAAGATCAATCTCCACCTCTTAAACTAGAAAGCTATCTTAGATGGTCTTAATAGCCAAGGAAAAAGAAGACATAATCCAAGAAACATGATTTAAAAATTGACTTTTGAATTATGGTATAAAAAAAGATGGGTTTTATTCTGTAAACTTTTCCTCAGAATTTAAGACTCTACTTATTATTGGTTTCAGCTTGACTTTTAGCAGTTTGAATAACTAATCAAGTACAGTTTTTTTTTTTAGAGAGGTGAATACAAATATATCAAGATGATAAAGAAGACCATTAGATACCCTTCATTAACCAAGAAGAAAGTTTCTTACCTCATCAGCATCCTTACCATCTACTTTACAGGTATGCTTGCCAAGATTGAAGGCCAAATATTCTTTTCAGGCTTAAAATCGCACTGCAAAGAAATGATGAAGAACACTCTTTTCATATATATAAATGTACACTAAAACAAAAATGAGAAAAATGCCATATCTAGAATTTATGTAGAACTATTTGCTGTTCAAAACACTCACATGTGTATTAGATCATTATGTTAAAACTGGCAGATCAAAGGCAACCATGAGCAGCAACATTAGAAATATATCCTCAGCTGCAGAGAACCATGTGTTAGTATGTAGTATGAACACTTATATCACCAATGCATTTTTAAAGCATTATGTTCTAGAAATGTCAATGGAAGAAGCCTATAATAATTTAAAACCATAAGTCTCTAACAAAGACTTCTTTCTAGATCATGAAGCATTCCAAAATTGCTTACCTACTTTTTGATTGGCACTGAAGTGGGGTTGTAAGCTGTGATATTAAGTTTTTCATTAAATATTGTTCTCAGAAATTAGTTCTAAATTATATATTGAGTCTCTCTCCTTATTCTGATGCCACACTGCTTCCAGGTCATAGTGTAAGCCGCTTTCTTTATATAATGCTTTCTACTTTCCCTACAGATAAGTTTCTGACACTAGGGATACCTAGGCAAGATTAATATGACTTTCCTACTTAATATAAATCTTTTGATTAGCTGCTGAATGGACTATTCTTTAGGATTGCTATCTAACTTCAAGAAATAATGCTGTTTATCATCTAGTCCTGAAAGCAGTCGACCACATCTGGATATTTTTGTACTGTGAATTCAGAAACCATGAAATATAAATGTGCTACTATCAGCAGTGAGCAGAAATCAAATGAGTAATGTTGGTTAGACAACCGAAGTGGTTTATATTTCCTTTACATTCCTGATATTTTAGTTAAATACAAAAGACTATTAATGTTACAGGCAGGGATATTTTTGGCAATCAGACTTCAAGGTGAATAAATTCAGGAAACATAATTAAGGATTTCTAATATTTCATGTTTTTTCCTCCCCCTCCCCCGCCAGGATTTTTAGACCAGAATGACAGTTACTCTGAGAGACACTACAGCAAAACGTAAGGCAGTTGTCAAATGCTCATCACCCATATATGTCCCCGGATATTAAACTGAAGTCAAATTTTATGAGACTGTCACCTGACAGGATTTAGGCATGTTTGTTTATTTTTCCCATCTTGTATTGTCTATAATAGGATATATGAAAGATTGTCTATAAGCAAATTTATGATGGAGGCACTATTTTGCTCTACTAACAACTTATTAAACTTAGCAATTTTTGGCAAAAAGCAACATGTGACTAAGAAGTAATTAGACCATTTTGCTTATTCCGGCCATAGACTGTTTCTGAATGCAGTTCTGAGAAAGGATTTTAAAAGTGATCTCATTTATTTCAAGAAGTGCCTACCACTGATATAGGTTCTAAAACTTTTCAATCTAAGTGCTAGGCCCTTGGGCTTTTTTCTTTCAGAGGCAGAGGAGCGAGTATTGTCTTCAACTATCATAATTGCTTAAACAGAGCAGTGGAACCTTCTAAAGTCTTCGAATCCCACCCCCACTCCCAAACACACACATATACTCATTGTGATATTATAGGATAGCATAAAATAGAAATTAGAAAATCTACTTAATATCTTAAGTAGATTTTATATGTAGATTTATCTTAACAATGCAACCTAATTATAGAGACTACAGCAGCAGAGCCAGTGGAGATAGTAGGATTGTTTGTCCTGACTGCCCAGTTAACTCCAGTCTGACCAAATGACCTTCTGAAGTTAATAAGAGTCCATACAGCTTTCTCACTGCTCAATTTTATAAATCATTTCCTGAATTACTCCTGCATTTGGGAAACTCCTGAAATCTTGCTTTATCTTCCCTTTTCAAGGCTGTAATCGTATTTTACATCTGATGTGGCTTCTCTGACCCATAATTCTTAGAAAGGATCAGCACTTGCCTACAGATGCAATTGCTTTTTCTACTCCTTTGAATTTCCATTTTTCTTAACAAAAATTAACCATTGTCCATTGTCTATCATTCATTTATTCAACAAGTTAGAAGTGAGTGCTTACTGTTAGGTTTTGAAGGGAAGATGAGGGTTAAAGAAAGACACAGAGAGGGAGCAGCTCAAACAGCAACACAGGTATATTGCAGACACCTGCGGAAGTTGGGAGCCAACTTATGGCCAGACAGAGCCCACCGCCGCTTACAGGCTGGGGTACTTAATGGATCTGAGTGGGAGAGATCTGGGCCATATGGCTTGCTGCCCGGCAGGATATTGTAAGATGTTTCCATGATGAGGCAGTTCTGGCCCTTGTTCTTCCAGAACATGGTGTTTCTTTGCACTTTATCCCAACAGAATATCATAGGGATGTTTCTTTAGTTGAGCCTTTGCCCAGTAGAGTATGATAAGAATGTTTCTTCAGTTGGGCCTTTGTCTGCCTTGTGGTCAGGTGGTTAGGCAAGATGTTTCTCACATCCTGAACCTCGGTGAAATGTTTCACTTTGGCCAAGGTCTGCAAAATAGCCGGGGCGGGGGGTGGGGGGTGCTTACAAAATGTTGCAGTCTGGACTAACATTCTTGCCTTCTACTTTACTATAAAAGAAAGATGAGAGTTATTAATTATCTGGCTGCTTCCTGCTGAATAGGGGCACTGTAGTCAGGGTTTGGGTTTTGAAGCAGTGTGTCTTCAGAGTTGTTTTGCTGGAGGCGCTGATGTCAGACTTGGTGAAGAAGGATGGTATTAATGTGTTTCTAGGTGGCTGTCTGGACAAGGGAGTTCAGTCTTTGGGAGATAACGCAGGATATAAAGGTGAGTACACAGGGGCAACTGTTAGTATTATGAGGGAAGAAAATTAAGGGCTCTAAGAAAGGTGTTACCAAGCATCCACTTTAGAAAGAATGACCCTTGCCACCAAGAGTTAGTAATCCGATGTTGGATTTCTGCAGCCCAGTCATGGAGCCTTAGGGCCGCGTCATGAATAATGCTGGATTCATTAACATAAAGACAGCATTGTTTTTGGAAGTATACACATGTATCCCCCTTCTCAGCGATTAACAGGTCTAAAGCCCTTTGGTTTTGAAGGACGACTCCCGCAAAGGAGTCTATCTGCCTTTGGAGGCTTATAATGGAAGTATGCATGTCCTCTAAGGTATTATAGAGAACTGTAGAGATTTTGTTATATAAGGGAATTGAGGGTGATATACCTGCTATTCCAGGGCCAAGTGCAGCAGAGACGCTTAATCCTCTTACCAGAAGAATGAGATGTAGAACCCGCTTAGTGCATGTAGAGGAAGATGAGACAGAAGCTACTACAGGAACCTGGATGGTCTGGTTGTTTGGTAGGATGTTAATGTTTGGAGACTGAAATACTAGGGTGTCTGTTCCTGACCAATTGGCCAGTAGACAGCGATAAGAGTTTGTTTCACACAGAAAAGACTTGGGGTTGACAGGCAAAAGTTGTAAGTGAAGGTAGTGAGGGTGGAAGGTAGAAGGTGGGGTTGAATCCTGAATAAATGTTTGTTCCAACTCCTTGTTTTTCAAAGTTGAATAGTTTGTAGAAAGGGTAGTCCCTGTGAGTGCCTGATAGGGAATGTTGGTGGGGGAGGAGGTAAAGGCTGTTTGGTTTTGGAGATAGAGAAGGAGATGGGTTTCGGTAACTAATAGCCATTGTGGTTCTGACAGGGCCGAAGTATAAAGGTTGCAGTTGAGGGAATCATGTGCATTTTTTTTTTTTTCCAACAAGCACCCTTGAGTTTGATACATGGAGAGTTGCACCGGCAGAGAGGGGCAGGATTGGTAGGAAGTGTTTTATGAAATCCAGCTTGTAACATGTTTCATTTAGAGGCCATGAAGCAAAGGAGGGTGACATCCCATTGTGTGACAATGTGGGTTTATTTGATGGATTGGGGGAAAGATGTTTAGCTGAGCAAGATTATAAACAGGTTTTGGGAATGGATTGGCTGAGTAGGTGAGATGCAGGTTTATTTTGGACCAGGTTTATGTGGTTAGGTTAACAGGAAGGGCTGTGATCTGCTGGATTTATGTGGACAAATAAATTTAACAGTTGGAAGAAAGAGGGAAGTGTAACTGATTAAAAGATAATGTGTGAAGTTGACAAAGGGACCCCAACTGCCAAAGCTTGGGGGCGGGGACTTAGAGTATCCAACAGACAAAGAAGACAAAAAGAAAGAAAAAAAAAAAAAATGGAGATTTGAGTAGGAGTGATATGTTAGAAGGTGTCCTGCAGCCGTAACTCCCGGATTAATGTGAGGAACTGGAGTGGCCTATCCAGGGACACGGGAGGGAATACTGGGAAAGATTTGAAACAAAGTATGGATAAAAGATTTGAAATTGGAGGCAGAGAATGTCATGGACCAGGGCCTTCTGCGTCGGCAACTTCTTGAATTTTTGTTAAGTGCAGCAAGGAAGAGGAAGAATAATTTGGGGATGAGGAAATTTCTGGAAGTGGAACTGGTGGTCTTTTTAGTTTGGAGTGGTATATCCAGTGCGGATAGGATGTTAGCTTTGCCGCCATGAGAGTAGTTAGGATTACCGGGTGCGGACCCATCCACTTTGGTTGGAGAGGGGAGGAGGAGGAGTCTGCGATTCAGACCCAGTCCCCTGGTTGTAGGGACAGGGAGGAGTGTCTGGAGGATGGGCTTTCAGGCTGGGGCAAGTAAGCATTTGCACACTGTCTTATTAGATGTTGAGTGAAGTATAATGCCGGCCAAGTATCCCATATAGAAGTGGGAGGAGATGAAGGGAGATCCTGGAGGATAAAGGGGCATCGGTAAATGAGTTCAAATGGGCTTAGGCTGAGGGGCTTGTGGGGAATGGCTCACAAATGCATGAGGGCCAATGGCAGAAGTGAAGTCCAGGTCATCTTAACTCTAGGGAGAGTTTGATTAGTTGTTGTTTTAGAAGGGCATTGGCCTGTTTAATCTTACTGGAAGTGATAGGGAATATGGAAAGCCCATTTAATGTTTACAGCCTTTGCTAGCTGTTGTTTAACCTGTGAAATAAACATTGGCCCGTTGTCTGACTGGATTGTAGAGGGAAGTTCAAACTGGGGGATAGTATGAGTGAGGAGAATAGAAGTGATGGTGTGTGCCTTTTTGGTGGTGGTAGGAAAAGCTTTTATCCAGAGAAGATATTTACTACTGTCAGAGGTATTGGACTCTTTTTATGGGGGGGAGGGGGCATGTGGATGAAGTCGATTTGCCAGTCCTGCCCTGGCAGGTGTCCTCAGGTCTGGTATGCAGGAAAGGAGGTGATTTTATAGCTTTCTGAGGGGAAGTGTCAGTGCAAAGGGAACATGCCTTAGAAATATTTCTGAGATTAGCAGCCATGGTGGGAGAATGTATATAAGCTTTTAAGAGATGCAGTAGGGGGCAGTAACCAGCATAAAAATTGTTGTTCACTTATAAAAGCACAGAAGTTTTTTGTGACTTGGGTAAGACAATTTTATTATTGAGGTAGAATCATTTTACTTCCTGAATGATGCCAGCATGGGTGACTGAGATTTGTTCCTCTTGGGCATATATAGAGTGTATGTTGGAACAAAAGGGCAATAATGATGGGGTTTTCAAGGCTGCCTGCTGGGCTGCTGAACTTGCTAAAAACTTTCCCTTGTTTATGGCATTTGTAGCCTTTTAGTGTCCTTTACAATGGATAATGGCAGCCTGTGGTGGTAGTTTAGCCTCCTCCCGCAGCTTGCATATGAGTTTGCCTTTTCCTATGGGGGCTCTTTTTGTAGCTAGAAAAACCCTTTCCGGCTAGCTTAAGGCACGAGAGTGTAGGATGTGGTATGTATATTTGGAATTCATGTAAATGTTAATTCTCTTTCCCTTTGCTAGGGTGAGGGTCCTGGTTAGAAAAACTAGCTTCACCTGTTGAGGGGTAGTATGAGGTGGGAGAGCATTGGATTTTAGGAGTTTATTTTTGGCAGTGATGGTGTAGCCAGCTGCTGGACATGGCTCCCTAAAAGAGCTTCTATTAATGAACCATGTAGGGGTTCCCTGCAAAGGGGCTTCCAAAATGTGTTGCAAGTGGGAAGATAAGGAGTCTAAGAGGTCCAGGCAGGAGCGAGAGAGCTCAGAGTTGAAGGTGTTTACAGGGAGAAGGATGGCCAGGTTGAGAGCTTTATATTTCTGGAACGTGATTTAGAGGGTTTCCTATGAATAAGGCATGTATCTGCTGTAAGCAGGATGGTGAGAGAGATAGAAGAGATTGATGGCTTATGAGGTTCTGTAGGTTATGGGAAGATGCATTACACATAGTAATGTGTTGTTAGAAAGTGAGTTTCTGTGCCTCTGAGGCCAGCAATGTGGCCACACCTAAGATTTTTAGGCACAGTGGCCAGCCTTGAATGAGAGTCCGGTTGTTTTGAGAGGTATGTAACGGCTTGTGGGGCATTGCCGTATGTTTGGCAGAGTAGCCCATAAGCAAGGCTTTGGTCAGAATGTACATACAGAGTAAAGGGCTTGGTGGCATTGGGCAGTCTCAGTACTGGGGCCATTAAAAGGGCATTTTTTAAGTTTTTTAAAGTGGGAGTTGATGGGGCAAGCTGGGTTCAGGGATTTTAGGATGGGCCCATGTGAGACCATGTAGAATGGCTTGGCCAGCAACCTCAAGTTGGGAATCTACAGCTGGAAGTATCCCACAAGACCTAAGAAGGAGAGGAGGTCCTCCTTTGTGTGGAGAAGGGGAATGTCCCAATTTAGCTCATTTCATTGGGTTGAGATGGCCTGAGAATTAGGGGTTAGAGCAAGCCCAAGGTAAGTGACCTGGGTTTGGGCTACCTGAGCATTTGTGGGTGAGACCTGATATCCTTGACTATGGAGGAAATTTAAAAGCTGAGTGGTGTGTTGGAAGGACAGGTTAAGGGAGGGGCTACAGAGAAGGTTATTGATGTATTAGAGGAGGGTGCTAGGAGTAAGGGGAAGTTCAGCTAGATTCTTGGTGAGGGCCTGTCTGAATAGGTGGGGACTATCCTGGAACCCCTGTGGAAGTATGATCCATGTTAGTTGGGAGGATGTGTATTAGGATTTGACCAAGTGAAAGCAAAAAGACTGTGGGAAGTCAAATTTAAGGGAATAGTGAAAAAGGTGTCCTTTAGATCCAATACAGAGAAGTGTGTGGTAGATGAGGGAATATGGGAGAGTAGAGTATATAGTTGGGGACCACCAGATAGAGAGGCCTAGCTAACAACTTGGAGATCCTGGACCAAGAGCTATGACCTGTCTGTCTTACTGACAGCTAGGGTAGGGGTGTTGTGGGGAGAGTTGACAGGCTTTAGAATTTGAGCTTATAAAAGTTTACAGATAATAGGTTTGAGGTCCCTAAGGCCGACTGGGTTAAGGGGATGTTGAGACTGATGAAGGAAAATGGAGGGGGTTTGGAGGGTTTTGTGACTGGGATGTGATGTGTGGCTATTGTGGGTTTAGAAACGTTTTGAACTTCAGGATTAACAAAAGGTAACAGGGTGGATAATGAGGATGAGGGGAAGGAGAGGGAAGCATCTGGGCGGCAGAGTAAAATAAAAGGGGTGGAATTGCAGGAGTCAAATCAAGAAGGGATTTACTTTCTATGTCCCTCCCCAAGATAGGGGTAGGACACTGAGGAATAATCAGGAAGGGGTGGGTGAAGGGGGTATTGAATAGGTTGCATAATAGAGAACCAGTCTGTTTGTGCCTAGAGGGGATTCCATTGACTCCCACAAATAGAGATAGAAGAACTGAGGAGGGGTTCAGAATATTCTGCTAAAACTGAGTAACTAGCCCCATATTTAATAGGAAAAGCACAAGCTTCCCAGAGACTGACAGTGTTACCCTGGGTTCCGAGGTGGTGATGGCAGTGGGGGTGGTGGATTCCAGGCCCCATCGGTTTTCAGTTAGAGGTGGTGAAACGGGATGAAGAGTTTCGCCGAGCAGTCCAATGACCAGTGTTCCTTGATACCACAGATGGGGCAAGGTTTTGAGGGTGTCCTGGGATTAGGGCAGGCTTTTGCCTAGTGACCCTGTTGGCCACACTTCAAACAGGCTTCCAGCAGAGTTTGTTGCAAGGTTGAGGATTTTTGTATGCATTGGGAACCCTGTTGAATGGCAGCTGCCAGCATCTGGGGTTTAGCCTGGTCCCTTTTTAGCTTTTGGGTTTTCAGTTTTTCCTCTCTATTGTTAAAGACTTTAAAGGCCACTTTGATTAAGTCTCTTTGGGAGATTTGAAGGTCATCCTCCAGTTTTTAAAGTTTTTTTTTTTTTTTTTAATTTCTGGGGCTGACTGGGAAATTAAGTGTAAATGAAGGTAGATTCTGCTCTTACTGGTATTAGGGCTTAAGGTGGTACATTTAGTCATGGCCTCTGAAAGGCAGGAGAGGAAAAGAGCAGGGGCAGCTTTGTTCATGCCAGCTAGGAGGCATGATATTATATGCCCCTGTTTCTGTCTGTCTGTGGAAATTGCCTGATAATCCCAATTGGAATTAGTTCTGGGGAGAGCTAGGGTCCCTATTGGGTTATGGGCAGCCTCTTGTTGGTGGAGGGTGTTTGCATGGGCCTAGGCAGCTATGCAGATGCATTCCCTGTGCTCTAGGGTGACGGTGGAGGAAAGCATGACAAATGTCATGACAGGTAAGGTCATAAGATTGAGTGATATTTAGAAATTCCTTGCAGGAGGTGTAATTTGTGGGGAAAAAGCCGAGCTTCTTTTCAAGCTGGGAGAGGTTGGCTAGGGAGAAGGAAACATGAACTCAGATTATGCCTTAGGCCCCCCTCAAGGGGAGGACTTTGGAGGACTTTTGGGCATGTGCCTAGTTTTTGGCAAAAGGGGGTTGAGTGTGAGACCTGGTATGCAGTGGAGAAGGAGGGGGGCAAAGGGCAACAATAAGGGAGTGGAGGAGCAACAGCTTAAGGAGAAGGAGGATGGGATAGTGGTGGAAGGGGTACTGAGGGAGGGGTTTGTTAGCCAGGTTGAAGTTAGAGGAGGAAGGCTTGTTTGGAAGAGGAGATGCTTTTGCAGGATTTTTGTTGAGGAGGAGGATTTTAAAAGGTGAATGGGATTGGCAGAGAGACAGCCACAAACGGAGATAAGCAAAGCACCTCAGATCATTTACCATTGCACTGGAGGAAGTTTTTAGATTATGTTGAATTTGGAAATTGAATGTTTTGTTGTTTGGCCATTGACTATTAATGTCCAGTTTACATTGAAGCTAGGCCACATTACAGAGAAAAGTACAGAGGCAAGTAAGGTGCTGAGTTTTAGTGGAGTCCATCAAGCCCTGGGCTCGGAGGTCCTGGATGAGACATACAAGAGAAGTGAATAAGGCATTCACTCGATTTTAATGGAGTTCACCAAGCCCTGGGCTTGGAGGTTCCAGATGAGAACATCTGGAGTGGTGTCTCGAGCTGGTTTTGAAGAGCCTTGCCCCAGCCAGAAGGGCGAGAAACTTAGAGGAGGGGAGTGAGTACCCCAATTCCTCCTGCTAGAAGGGAAGTGGGAGAGACAGAGCATCCCCGCAGCTCTTCGCGTTTCCCTGGAGACCGGAGTGGCCTGAGCGGCCAACATTGTGAGGGCGTCCCCTGAGAAGAGAGGTCACGGTCACCTGATGACCAGGGAGACCTCTCACCCAGCGCTGGGATTTTCTGTCGACCGGAAGAAATATAAGAGGAATCCAGACAGGAGGAGAAGGAGACTCGCCCACTAATTGGTGACCGGTTTTGTTTGTGATGTCCAGCAATGGGTGTCATCCTTGTTGGAGCTGCCCAGAAAGGGAAAGGAAGGAAAAAGAAGATGGAGAGTTTGATCAGGATCTGGAGGTTAGCCCAGGGCCCGAGAAGAAGACAGAACAAGGGAAAAGGGCTGCGAACAGGGAGTCCACTCAGGACCTGGAGGCAGGTCCGGGTCCCGTTTTTGCTGCTTGCTGCTTTCCAGGTAGCAAGAGAAGACTTGAGCATTAGAACCTAATCCCCTTCCCTGGTTTCGGCACCAAAATGTTAGGTTTTAAAGGGAAGGCAAGGGTTAAAGAAAGACACACAGAGAGAGGGCAGCTCAAACAGCAACACAAGTATATTGCAGACACCTATGGAAGTGGGAGACCAGCTTAATGCCGGAGCCCACCACCGCTTACAGGCTGGGGTACTTAAAGGTTTGAGTGGGAGGGGTCTGGACCATATGGCTTGCTGCCCAACAGGATACTGATAAGATGTTCCCATGATGAGGCAGTTCTGGCCCTTTTGCTGGTGGAACATGGTGTTTCTTTGCACTTTCTCCCAACAGAATATGATAGGGATGTTTCTTTAGTTGGGCCTTTGTCCGACTTGTAGTCAGGTGGTTAGGCAGGATGTTTCTCACAGAGGGAACCCCCATGAATGCTTCACTTTGACCAAGGTCTGCAAAATAGCAGGTGGTTTACAGAATGGTGCAGTTTGGACTAACACTTATTATGTGCCTGACACTGATCTAAGTGTTAAGAATACAGTAGAGAACAAGACAGAGAGGGAGCCTGCTCTCATGAAACTGACATTCTAAGAGGGAGATAAATTCAAATCAAGTAAACATAAGCAGATAAGATCATTTTAAACAGTGATAAGCTTTATAAATCAAAGCAAACATGAAATGACTGACAAGTATTTTTCTAGATTAATTGGGTAGTCGAGGAAATCCTCTGAATAGAGGACATTTGACCTGAGTCTTGATGTTCAATAGCCAGACCATCCTGCTGGCTCAGGAGAGCTTCTCAAAAGAAACACACCCAAATCTCACATTGAAATGTCATCTCCAGTGCTGGAGGTGGGGCCTGGTGGGAGGTCATTGGATCATGGGGGGAAGTTTCTCATGGTCTAACACTATCCTCCCTTGGTGCTATCATCACGATAGTGAGTTCTTCTGACATCTGGTTGTTTTAAAGTGTGTGGCACCTTCCCCATCTCTCTCTTCTTTGTGCTCCAGCCATGTGAGCTGCCAGCTCCCCCTTCAACTTCTGCCATGATTGTAAGTTTCCTAAGGCCTCCCCAGAAGCTGAGCAGATGCCAGCATCATGCTTCCTGCACAGCCTGCAGAACCATGAGCCAATTAAACATCTTTTCTTTATAAATTACCCAGTCTCAGGTATTTCTTTATAGGAATGTGAGAATGGACTAATGCAGAGGGATACATATATATATATATCTTCATTGAAAATGAAAATGACAATAGACATAATACATATAAACACAATAGCAGAAGCATTGGTGAAAAAGACAATTTTTCATAAAAATGAAATTACAATGAATTACTATGAAAAGAAGACATAAAGAAAAAGGTGCCTCATTGGTCATTTTTAAATAATATCTCGGCCAGGCGCGGTGGCTCAAGCCTGTAATCCCAGCACTTTGGGAGGCCGAGACGGGCGGATGACGAGGTCAGGAGATCGAGACCATCCTGGCTAACACGGTGAAACCCCGTCTCTACTAAAAAATACAAAAAACTAGCCAGGCGAGGTGGCGGGCGCCTGTAGTCCCAGCTACTTGGGAGGCTGAGGCAGGAGAATGGCGTGAACCCGGGAGGCGGAGCTTGCAGTGAGCTGAGATCCGGCCAGTGCACTCCAGCCTGGGCGACAGAGCGAGACTCCGTCTCAAAAATAATAATAATAAATAAATAAATAAATAAATAAATAAATAAATAAATAATATCTCATCATTGTAGCAAATCTGAAAAAGGAAAAGGGAAATATATATATTTTTAAATCATAACTAATCCCACCACTCAGGAACAACCACTGAGAATATTTTGACACCCTTCCATCTAAGTTTTTCAATTCTGATTATATTTGTACATAGTTGAATCAATATATATCATTTTAAAATTATATAAATTTTAATATCAGATTTTTTCTCATTATAAAGGAAATTATGTTTGTAGCTGCAAAATTCTAAGCTTACATAAAACTGTATAAAAGGTAAAATAAAAGAAACTCAGGAACGCATCACTCAGAGATTTCTATGATAGCAATTTTCTTATTCCCTTATATTTCATGAATGTGCATGTGTGTGTGTTTATGTGGATGTGGATGTTTGTGTTTGTGTTTAATCTATGAGATATTATATCATACATCCTAATTTTAGGCAGTTACTGTAGGAATATTCAAAAATCCTTATTGGATTATTATATAAAGAAGAGTTTAGTAAAAAAAAAAAAATTGCTTGGCAGGGCACAGTGACTCACGCCTGTAATCCCAGCACTTTGGGAGGCCAAATCAGGTAGATCACTTGAGGTCAGGAGTTCAAGACCAGTCTGGCCAACATGGTGAAACCTGTTTCTACTAAAAATACAAAAAATTAGCTGGGCATGATGGTGGGTGACTGTAATCCTAGCAAT
Organism: Macaca nemestrina; assembly: GCF_043159975.1. NCBI lineage: Eukaryota > Metazoa > Chordata > Mammalia > Primates > Cercopithecidae > Macaca > Macaca nemestrina. Next base: position 96,391,093 of record NC_092136.1, on the reverse strand, counting down.
TTGGGAGGCTGAGGCAGGAGAATCACTGAACCTGGGAGGAGGAGGCTGCAGTAAGCTGAGATCGTGCCACTGCACTTCAGCCTGGTTGACAGACTGAGACTCCATCTCAAAAAAAATAAAAATAAAAATAATTGCTGTTATTGTGTATTTTCTTAGTCTTTACTGATTAAAATCTTCTATATAAGATACAAAAAAATAAACAAGAAAAATACTACTCTAGTTGCTTGGCAAGTTGCACAAATTGTGTGGCTGTAGACATCTCTACTCTTAAAGAGCTATGACAGCCATTAGTGCTAACCACCAAATATTTTCTGTATTTGCCTTTCGGGTACATGGTAGGTTCACACTTTCTTTCCTCTTTTCTTTTCTTTTTGTGGTCTTGCCACTAATTCTGGCCAATGAATTGTGAAGAGAAGTGGTACACATTATTTCTGAGGACAATTCATTTAGTTGCCAGTACCAAACCCTCCAGGGTTCTCTTTCCCTCTCCAGGAGGCTGGAACATCTGCTATGTTCCAGGTGATGGCTGTTATAACAGCCTGGGTCCTGTGGTATGGACACGTGGAGCATAGGCCCTAGACATCCTGTGATGGGCATGGTAGTATGTGTGAGAAATAAACCTTTCTTGTTTTAAGACACTGAGATTTTGGCTTTGTTTGCTACTGTGGCATAACATAGTCTATACTAACTAATACAGAAATTGGTACTGAGAAGTGGGGAGTTGCCATTAAAAATATCCAAAATACGTGACTTTGGCTTTGGGTTAGACAGCATGTTGTGAGAAACACTGGAAGGATGATGCTCCATATTAAGCAATGGCAATGCTTTTGATAAAATAATCACCTGTATTCAGTGGTGTGCTAGAGCTGGTTTATGCCCAAGACAGCTAATTGTGAGTATCTCTTCCCAACTCCAAGTTCTGTGATGTCATGTTGGTAACTTGGATCTGTCATAGTGGAAGAATTTATACCATGAAATTGGGAGCACCACAAATCATGGAGTTTTTGCTTTTGTATTTTCCTGGAGAGCTGGCTATTAAACATTTGCCACCACACATTGACTGCAATAATTTATAAAGCTGATCCTGCACCTGATGAACTTGTATTTCTGCGAGACAAATTGGTCCCTCAGACCAAATACAAGCAGCAATGTGTCCCAGCTGCTGTTTGTTGCACTTTGCAAAGTATTAAAAGGAAAAGATGGGCTTAGAATAGAACTGGTTCAGCTGTGAGGAGGAATAACAGAGAATAGAGAGAAAACACAAATTTAGGAACCCATAGAGTTGGAAGAGGCAAGTGTTTCTCAGTCCTGAAGAGGAAAAAATAAAATGGAGTCATATTCTGAGAAACAATACTTAGATAAAAACTCAGTCTAAAAGTACAAAAACAAGGATGTGTCCTTACACTTATTGTTAAAAGTCTCTGATAAAGATGAAATCCAGTAAATTCCTTCAATTGTTCAAAATTGCTCAAGGAAAAAAAAAAGAGAAAAGCCTGAAGTCTGTCACTCCCTCCAAGTCCAAAATATATATGTACATATGTATATACTCACATACTATGAGTATTTCTACTGACAAATAGACTGACTAGAATCAAATAAATAAACAGCCTGCTACGTTTTTCAAACACTTGTAATCCCAAATAAATTAGAGGTCTGTGGAGGAGGAGGCAAAGAAAGAAAAGGAGTGGATGCAGCTGGAAACCATCATTCTTAGCAAACTATCACAAGAACAGAAAACCAAACACCGCATGTTCTCACTCATAGGTGGGAACTGAACAATGAGATCACTTGGACTCGGGAAGGGGGACATCACACACCGGGGCCTATCATGGGGAGGGGGGAGGGGGGAGGAATTGCATAGGATTTATACCTGATGTAAATGACGAGTTGATGGGTGCAGCACAGCAACATGGCACAAGTACACATATGTAACAAACGTGCACGTTATGCACATGTACCCTAGAACTTAAAGTATAATAATAAAAAAAAAAAGAAAAAAAAAAGAAAGAAAAGGAGGAGGAGGAGGGGGAGGAGAAAATAGTGAATCTTCAAGACTTAAAATGACTTTTGGATTTCTAACTTCCTATACAAAAGAAAACAATTGATAAGCAGCTTAACCAAAGGGAAAGCATATTCTCTAATCCCTATTCTAGACACAGTCAAAGAGAATAATTGGAAAGGAAGAACCTCAAAGACAGTAGAACTCAGAGCCACAAAGAACAATGGACTGGGGGGCTTCTCCTAGCAGAATCAGAACTGAGAAAAAGAATATTTGTTATCCTCAGAATAGCAGGCCCTTGAAAATTACCCCTAGTAGAATTTACAAATTGCTATGAATCAGTAACTACTGTGAATCTTCCTTACTTTCCACTTCCAAACAAGAATGTTTACTTTATTTATCCTGCTCAATCATTGTATATTAAGTTGGGAGAAACAGATTAATCGTTCTTTTTAGTTCACAGATCTATGGATAGGAGGAGCCACCTCTGGACCTAATAAAGAAGTCACTGTGGCTCTGCTTTCACCTCTGCAATATAGAAACCAGCATGAATAATCAAAGATCCTAGACTTTGATTTGATGTTACGAATGGATAAAACTTTTGTATTTTCTCCAATGAGAAAATAGAGTGAATATGTTTCTTGCAAGAAACAATAAAGCAAATATTTGGAACCAAATAGGTAGATTGTGATTGTCTTGATTAAGTTCACTGTAGATTTCTAGTTTCCCACTGTCCACTCACAAGTAGAATTATACTACTGGCTTTCATCTGGTTGGATTAGGCTATAAAACTCGATCTGGCAAATAAGTTGTAAATAATAGTAACACGAATCACTTCTGGGCCAGAACACTTAAGTGCCTAGACATGACCATCCAAAGGTCATTTTTCCCTCTTCCAGGATGACTGGCAATGTACCAGTAGTGACTGTTTTGCCAGCCTACATCCTGAAATAGGGTCTTTTCTTACAGAGTCCCCCTTGCCCACCCAAGATGGACATGTGGTATGAGTGAGAAATAAAACTCTATAATTTTAACCTACTGAAAATTAAGGATTATTTTTTACTGCAAGCATCAATTAACATGTCCTTACTGATATATTTTGAATTAAATTCTCCTCCATAGTATCCCAAATTTGTAAAACCTCTGGCTATTTTAACAAATGTTTTATTAGATTTTCATCCAAAAAGAGAAGAAATTTCACCTAAATTGTGTTACAACAGATATAGCTGAAAAAAAAATACATTTCTTACTGTTATAAAACATGAGGAGGTAGAAGAGGATCAGTTGAGTGAAACACAGGAGGGCCAAGTTTTGCCCATGAAGATGATATTAAGATGTATCCTTGCAGTCCTTCCTTAGATTAGCCGTCTCAACTTTTCTCTTCTTATGTCTATTCCTATATTAAGAACTATGTATTAAAGAACAAGAATTTTTAAGTTATTCTTTTGTTACCTTATCATTTTCATAAGTATTTCTTTCCTTTTCCTTGTTTTGTAATATTTACATATAAACCATATGGATTATTTCTTTCTCTCTTGTCTTACTCAAGAAGAAAGAACTGATAATATAAAGGTGTACAGTTGTCACTGGATTAGTTCACTGTTGATTTTTGTGTTCTTTGGTCAGCCTGTCTTCTTAAATATTAATACTGAACATAATATATTCCTAAATATATTCAATTCCCAGGATGTAGCATGCTTTCATCCATACTGCTACTGGTTTTAATGAACAGAGGTTGGAATTACAAATTATAACACAGTAAGATGTTATAATTATGAAGTTCATGAAAAAAAAACTGTAATCTTCAGAAGGCACTGTTTTCAATCAATTCCTATCCTAAATGCAATCTATTATTTGTGAAAACTATACTTCTTAGAATATAAGAGATCATTGTTAGTTTCTTCCATATTCTGCCTTGTTATCTTCTTAAAGTTGCAGTCTTTTAAAAAAATATAGTAAAATGGTGCATGGGAATACAAAATTATGGGGCAATCAGAGAAATGACAATCTCAAATAGAATATCTTTATAATGGAAGAGCCAGTGCTTAGTTTTCTGGTAGTCACTGGTCCAGATTCTCTGTCCAGGGGCACATTTCAGAATGGAAAACAAGTAGGTTCTAACATTCTTCAGATAGAACATGCTGCTCTGTTTCATGAAGCAAAGCATGTGGCAGAGGAAATAATTTTCTTTTTTTATTATTATGCTTCAAGTTCTAGTGTACACGTGCACAATGTACAGGTTTGTTACATATGTATATATGTGCCATGTTGGTGTGCTGCACCCATTAACTCGTCATTGACATTAGGTATATCTCCTAATGCTATCCCTCCCCTCACCACTCCCCACAATAAGACTCGGTGTGTGATGCTCCCCTTCCTGTGTCCATGTGTTCTCATTGTTCAGTTCCAACCTATGAGTGAGAACATGCGGTATTTGGTTTTCTGTTCTTGCGATAGTTTGCTGAGAATGATGGTTTCCAGCTGCATCCATGTCCCTACAAAGGACACTAACTCATACTTTTTATGGCTGCATAGTATTCCATGGTGTATATGTGCCACATTTTCTTAATCCAGTCTGTCACTGATGGACATTTGGGTTGATTCCAAGTCTTTGCTATTGTGAATAGTGCCGCAATAAACATACATGTGCATATGTCTTTATAGCAGCATGATTTATATTCCTTTGAGTATATACCGAGTAATGGGATGGCTAGGTCAAATGGTATTTCTAGTTCTAGATCCCTGAGGAATCGCCACACTGTCTTCCACAATGGTTGACTTAGTTTACAGTCCCACCAACAGTGTAAAAGTGTTCCTATTTCTCCACATCCTCTCCAGCACCTGTTGTTTCCTGACTTTTTAATGATCACCATTCTAACTGGTGTGAGATGGTATCTCATTGTGGTTTTGATTTGCATTTCTCTGATGGCGAGAGATGATGAGCATGTGTCTGTTGGCTGTAAGAATGTCTTCTTTTGAGAAGTGTCTGTTCATATCCTTTGCCCACTTTTTGATGGGGTTGTTGCTTTTTTCTTGTAAATTTGAGGTCTTTATAGGTTCTAGATATTAGCCCTTTGTCAGATGAGTAGATTGCAAAAATTTTCTCCAATTCTGTAGGTTTCCTGTTCACCCTGATGGTAGTTTCTTTTGCTGTGCAGAAGCTCTTTAGTTTAATTAGATCCCATTTGTCAATGTCGGCTTTTGTTGCCATTGCTTTTGGTGTTTTAGACATGAAGTCCTTGCCCGTGCCTATGTCCTGAATAGTATTGCCTATGTTTTCTTCTAGGGTTTTTATGGTTTTAGGTTTAACGTTTAAGTCTCTAATCCATCCTGAATTAATTTTCGTAAAAGGAGTAAGGAAAATATCCAGTTTAAGCTTTCTACTTATGGCTAGCCAATTTTCCCAGCACCATTTATTAAATAGGGAATCCTTTCCCCATTTCTTGTTTTTGTCAAGTTTGTCAAAGATCAGATGGCTATAGATATGTGGTATTATTTCCAAGGGCTCTCTTCTGTTCCATTGGTCTATACCTCTGTTTTGGTAACAGTACCATACTGTTTTGGCTACTGTAGTCTTGTAGTGTAGTTTGAAATCAAGTAGCGTGATGCCTCCAGCTCTGTTCTTTTGGCTTAGGATTGTCCTGGCTATGTGGGGTCTTTTTTGGTTCCATATGAACTTTAAAGCGGTTTTTTCCAATTCTGTGAAGAAAGTCATTGGTAGCTAAATGGGGATGGCATTGAATCTATAAATTACCTTGGGCCGTATGGCCATTTTCACAATATTGATTCTTCCTATCCATGAGCATGGTCTGTTCTTCCATTTGTTTTTGTCCTCTTTCATTTCACTGAGCAGTTGTTTGTAGTTTTCCTTGAAGAGGTCCTTTACATCCCTTGTAAGTTAGATTCCTAGGTATTTTATTCTCTTTGAAGCTATTGTGAATGGGAGTTCATTCATGATTTGGCTGTCTGTCTGTTACTTGTGTATAAGAATGCTTGTGATTTTTGCACATTGATTTTGTATCCTGGGACTTTGCTGAAGCTGCTTATCAGCTTAAGGAGATTTTGGGCTGAGACAATGGGGTTTTCTAAATATACAATCATGTCATCTGCAAACAGGGACAATTTGACTTTTTCTTTTCTGAACTGAATACCCTTGATTTCTTTCTCTTGCCTGATTGCCCTAGCCAGAACTTCCAACAATATGTGGAATAGGAGTGGTGAGAGAGGGCATCCCTGTCTTGTGCCGTTTTTCAAAGGGAATGCTTCCAGTTTCTGCCCATTCAGTATGATATTGGCTGTGGGTTTGTCATAAATAGCTCTTATTATTTTGAGGTATGTCCCATCAATACCTAGTTTATTGGGAGTTTTTAGCATGAAGGGCTGTTGAATTTTGTCAAAGGCCTTTTCTACATCTATTGAGATAATCATGTAGTTTTTCTCTGTGGTTCTGTTTATATAATGGATTACATTTATTGATTTGCATATATCGAACCAGCCTTGCATCCCAGGGATGCAGCCAATTTGATCATGGTGGATAAGGTTTTTGATATGCTGCTGGATTCGTTTTGCCAGTATTTTATTGAGGATTTTTGAATTGATGTTCATCAGGGATATTGGTCTATAATTCTCTTTTTTTGTTGTGTCTTTGCCAGACTTTGGGATCAGGATGATGTTTCCCTCATGAAATGAATTAGGGAGGATTCTCTCTTTTTCTATTGATTGGAATAGCTTCAGAAGGAGTGGTACCAACTTCTTTCTGTACCTCTGGTAGAATTCGGCTGTGAATCCATCTGGACTTTTTTTGGTTGGTAGGCTATTAATTATTGCCTCAATTTCAGAGCCTGCTATTGGTCTGTTCAGGGATTCAGCTTCTTCCTGGTTTAGTCTTGGGAGAGTGTAAGTGTCCAGGAAATTATCCATTTCTTCTAGGTTTTCTAGTTTATTTGCATAGAGGTGTTTATAGTATTCTCTGATGGTAGTTTGTATTTCTGTTAGATCGGTGGTGATATCCCCTGTATCATTTTTTATTGCATCTATTTGATTCTTCTCTCTTTTCTTCTTTACTAGTATTGCTAGCAGTCTATCAATTTTGTTGATCTTTTCAAAACACCAGCTCCTAGATTCATTGATTTTTTGGAGGGTTTTTTGTGTCTCTATCTCCTTCAGTTCTGCTCTGATCTTAGTTATTTCTTGCCTTCTGCTAGCTTTTGAATGTGTTTGCTCTTGCTTCTCTAGTTCTTTTAATTGTGACGTTAGGGTGTCAATTTTAGATCTTTCCTGCTTTCTCTTGTGGGCATTTAGTGCTATAAATTTCCCTCCACACACTGCTTTAAATGTGTCCCAGAGATTCTGGTATGTTGTGTCTTTGTTCTCATTGGTTTCAAAGACATCTTTATTTCTGCCTTCATTTCATTATGTGCCCAGTAGTCATTCAGGAGCAGGTTGTTCAGTTTCCATGTAGTTGAGTGGTTTTGATTGAGTTTCTTAGTCCTGAGTTCTAGTTTGATTGCACTGTGGTCTGAGAGACAGTTTGTTATAATTTCTGTTCTTGTACATTTGCTGAGGAGTGCTTTACTTCCAACTATGTTGTCAGTTTTGGAATAAGTGCAATGTGGTGCTGAGAAGAATGTATATTCTGTTGATTTGGGGTGGAGAGTTCTGTAGATGTCTATTAGGTCTGTTTGGTGCAGAGTTGAGTTCAATTCCTGGATATCCTTGTTAACTTTCTGTCTCATTGATCTGTCTAATGTTGACAGTGGGGTGTTAAAGTCTCCCATTATTATTGTATGGAAGTCTAAGTCTCTTTGTAAGTCTCTAAGGACTTGCTTTATGAATCTGGGTACTCCTGTATTGGGCGCATATATATTTAGGATAGTTAGCTTTTCCTGTTGAATTGATCCCTTTACCATTATGTAATGGCCTTCCTTGCCTCTTTTGATCTTTAATGGTTTAAAGTCTGTTTTATCAGAGACTAGGATTGCAACCCCTGCTTCTTTTGTTTTCCATTTGCTTGTTAGATCTTCCTCCATCCCTTTATTTTGAGCCTATGTGTGTCTCTGCATGTGAGATGGGTCTCTTGAATACAGCACACTGATGGGTCTTGACTCTTTATCCAATTTGCCAGTCTGTGTCTTTTAATTGGAGCATTTAGCCCATTTACATTTAAGGCTAATATTGTTATGTGTGAACTTGATCCTGTCATTAAGATATTAGCTGGTTATTTTGCTTGTTACTTGATGCAGTTTCTTCCTAGCATTGATGAACTTTACATTTTGACATGTTTTTACAATGGCTGGTACTTGTTGTTCCTTTCCATGTTTAGTGCTTCCTTCAGGAGCTCTTGTAGGGCAGGCCTGGTGGTGACAAAATCTCTAAGCATTTGCTTGTCTGTAAAGGATTTTATTTCTCCTTCACTTATGAAACTTAATTTGGCTGGATTTGAAATTCTGGGTTGAAAATTCTTTTCTTTAAGAATGTTGAATATTGGCCCCTACTCTCTTCTGGCTTGGAGAGTTTCTGCCAAGAGATCTGCTGTTAGTTTGATGGGCTTCCCTTTGTGGGTAACCCGACCTTTCTCTCTTGCTGTCCTTAACATGTTTTCATTCATTTCAACTTTGGTGAATCTGACAATTATGTGTCTTGGAGTTGCTCTTCTCAAGGAGTATCTTTGTGGCATTCTCTGTATTTCCTGAATTTGAATGTTGGCCTGCCTTACTAGGTTGGGGAAGTTCTCCTGGATGATATCCTGCAGAGTGTTTTCCAACTTGGTTCCATTTTCCCCGTCACTTTCAGGCACACCATTCAGATGTAGATTTGGTCTTTTCACATAATCCCATATTTCTTGGAGGCTTTGTTCATTTCTTTTTACTGTTTTTTCTCTACACTTCTCTTCTTGCTTCATTTCATTCATTTGATCTTCAATCACTGATACTCTTTCTTCCAGTTGATTGAGTTGGTTACTGAAGCTTGTGCATTTGTCACATAGTTCTCATGTTATGGTTTTCATCTCTATCAGTTCTTCTAAGGACTTCTCTACATTGGTTATTCTCGTTAGCCATTCATCAAATCTTTTTTCAAGGTTTTTAGTTTCTTTGCACTGGTTACGTAGTTCCTCCTTTAGCTCTGAGAAGTCTGATTGACTGAAGCCTTCTTCTCTCAACTCGTCAAAGTTATTCTCCGTCCAGCTTTGTTCTGTTGCTGGCAATGAGCTGTGTTCCTTTGGAGGGTGAGATGCACTCTGATTTTTTGAATTTCCAGCTTTTCTGCATTGCTTTTTCCCCATCTTTGTGGTTTTTATCTGCCTTTGGTCTTTGGTGATGGTGACATACTGATGGGGTTTTGGTGTGGGTGTCTTTTCTGTTTGTTAGTTTTCCTTCTAACAGTCAGGAACCTCAGCTACAGGTCTGTTGGAGTTTGCTTGAGGTCCACTCCAGACCCTGTTTGCCTGGGTATCAGCAGCAGAGGCTGCAGAAGATAGAATATTGCTGAACAGCGAGTGTTGCTGTCTGATTCTTGCTCTGAAAGCTTTGTCTCATGGGTGTACCCAGCCCGTGTGAGGTGTGAGGTGTGAGGTGTGAGGTGTCAGTCTGCACCTAGTGGGGGATGTCTCCCAGTTAGGCTACCCAGGGGTCAGGGACCCACTTGGGCAGGTAGTCTGTCCGTTCTCAGATCTCAACCTCCATGCTGGGAGATCCACTGCTCTCTTCAAAGCTGTCAGACAGGGACATTTACCTCTGCTGAGGTCTCTGCTGCTTTCTGTTTAGCTATGCCCTGTCCCCAGAGATGGAGTCTACAGAGGCAGGCAGGCCTCCTTGAGCTGCGGTGGACTCCACCCAATTCGAGCTTCCTGGTGGCTTTGTTTATCTACTTAAGCCTCAGCAATGGCAGGCGCCCCTCCCCCAGCCTCACTGCCACCTTGCAGTTAGAACTCAGACTGCTGTGCTAGCAATGAGGGAGGCTCCGTGGCAGTGGGACCCTCTGGGCCAGGTGTGGGATATAATCTCCTGGTGTGCCATTTGCTAAGACCCTTGGTAAAACGCAGTATTAGGGTGGGAGTTACCCAATTTTCCAGGTGTTGTGTGTCTCAATTTCCTTTGGCTAAGAAAAGGAATTTCCTTCCCCCTTGCTCTTCCCAGGTGAGGCGATGCCTCGCCCTGCTTCAGCTCTCGCTGGTCGGGCTGCACCCGCGGACCAGTGCCAACTGTCCAACATGCCCCATTGAGATGAACCCGGTACCTTAGTTGAAAATGCAGAAATCACCCATCTTCTGTGTCGCTCACGCTGGGAGCCGGAGGCTGGAGCTGTTCCTATTCGGCCATCTTGGGTGCGGTCTCAGTTCCTCAAAATTATTTTCTTAATCTAGTTTTAGGACACACACTGTTGTTTGTTGACATAGTAGCCATTTTCACATTCCTCATTTCCAAAAGAACCATGATTGTGTGTGTGTGTCTGTGTGTGTGTATACACATATGTGATAATGTATCTATCCCTAGACTAATTATTGGTCACAAAAATTCTATTTATCTTTGAAAGCGATGGACCCACTTCTCTTTTTTAATAGCTTAAGTTCTGGGGTACATGTGCAGAATGTGCAGGTTTATTACATAGGTATACAAGTGCCATGCAGCATTTGCTGCACCCATCAACCCATCACCTACATTAGGTATTTCTCCTAATGCTATCCTTCCCCTAGCCCCCCACCCCCCTACAGGCCCCACCCAGTGTGTGATGTTACCCTCCCTGTGTCCATGTGTTCTCATTGTTCAACTCCCACTTATGAGTGAGAACATGTGGTGTTTGGTTTTTTATCCTTGTGATAGTTTGGTGAAAATGATGGTTTCCAGCTTCATCCTTATGCCTGCAAAGGACATGAACTCATCCTTTTTTATGGCTGCATAGTCTTCCATGGTGTGTATATTCCACATTTTCTTTATCCAGTCTATCATTTACGGACATTTGAGTTGGTTCCAAATCTTTGCTATTGTGAATAGTGCCACAATAAATACATGTGTGCATGTATCTTTATAGTAGAATGGTTTACAATCCTTTGGGTATATACCCAGGATTGGAATTGCTGGGTCAAATGGTATTTCTGGTTCTAGATCCTTGAGGAATTGCCATACTGTCCTCCACAATGGTTGAACTAATTTACACTCCTACTAACAGTGTAAAAGTGTTCCTATTTCTCCACATCCTCTCCAGCATCTGTTGTTTCCTGAGTTTTTAATGATCAACATTGTAACTGGCATGAGATGGTATCTCACTGTGGTTTTGATTTGCATTTCTCTAATGACCAGTGATGATAAGCATTTTTTTCATATGTTTGTTGGCTGCACAAATGTATTCTTTTGAGAAATGTCTGTTCATATCTTTTGCCCACTTTTTGATAGGGTTGTTTGTTTTCTTCTTGTAAATTTGTTTAAGTTCTTTGTAGATTTTGGATATTAGCCTTCTGTCAGATGCATAGATTGCAAAAATTTTCTCCCATTTTGTAGGTTGCCTGTTCACTCTGATAATAGTTGCTTTTGCTATGCAGAAGTTCTTTAGTTTAATTAGATCCCATTTGTCAATTTTGGCTTTTGTTGCCATTGCTGTTGATATTTAAGACATGAAGTCTTTGCCCATGCCTATGTCCTGAATGGTATTGTCCAGGTTTTCTTCTAGGATTTTTATAGTTTTAGGTCTTAAGATTAAGTATTTAATCCATTTTGAGTTGATTTTTGTATAAGGTGTAAGGAAGGGGTCCAGTTTCAGCTTTCTGCATATAGCTAGCCAATTTTCCCAACACCATTTATTAAACAGGGAATCTTTTCCCCATTGCTTGTGTCAGGTTTGTCAAAGATCAGATGGCTGAAGATGTGCAGTATTATTTCTGAAGCCTCTGTTCTGTTCCATTGGTCTATATCTCTGTTTTGGTGCCAGTTCCATGCTGTTCTGGTTACTGTAGCCTTGCAGTGTAGTTTGAAATCAGGTAGCATGATGCCTCCAGCTTTGCTCTTTTTGCGTAGGATTGTCTTGGCTATGCAAGGTCTTTTTTTGGTTCCATATGAACTTTAAAATAGTTTTTCCCAATTCTGTGAAGAAATTCAATGGTAACTTGATGGGGATATTATTGAATCTATAAATTACTTTGGGCAGTAAGGCTATTTTCACAATATTGATTCTTCCTATCCATGAGCATGGAATGTTCTTCCATTTGTTTGTGTCCTGTCTTATTTCCTTGAGCAGTGGTTTGTAGTTCTCCTTGAAGAGGTCCCTCACATCCCTTGTAAGTTGGATTCCTAGGTATTTTATTCTCTTACTGGCAATTGTGAATGGGAGTTCACTCATGATTTGGCTCTCTGTTTGTCTGTTATTGGTTTACAGGAATGCTTGTGATTTTTGCATATTGACTTTGTGTCCTGAGACTTTGCTGAAGTTGCTTATCAGCTTAAGAAGATTTCGGGCTGAGATGATGGGGTTTTCTAAATATACAATCATGTCATCTGCAAACAGAGATAATTTGACTTCTTTTCTTCCTATTTGAATACCTTTTATTTCTTTCTCTTGCCTGATTGCCCTGGCCAGAACGTCCAATACTATGTTGAATAGGAGTGGTGAGACAGGTCATCCTTGTCTTGTGCCGGTTTTCAAAGGGAATGCTTCCAGTTTTTGCCCATTCAGTATGATATTGGCTGTGGGCTCATCATAAATAGCTCTTATTATTTTGAGATACATTCCATTGATACCTAGTTTATTGAGAGTTTTTAGCATGAAGGAGTGTTGAATTTTGTTAAAGGCCTTTTTTGCATTTATTGAGACCATCGTGCAGTTTTGGTCATTGGTTCTGTTTATGTGATGGATTACATTTATTGATTTGTATATGTTGGACAAGCCTTGCATCCCAGGGATGAATGATGCCAACTTGATCATGGTGGATAAGTTTTTGATGTGCTGCTGGATTCGGTTTGCCAGTAATTTATTGCGGACTTTCACATTGATGTCCATCAGGGATATTGGCTTGAAATTTTCTTTTTTTATTGTGTCTCTACCAGGTTTTGGTATCAGGATGATGGAGGCTTCATAAAATGAGTTAGGGAGGATTTTCTCTTTTTCTATTGTTTGGAATAGTTTCAGAAGGAATGGTACCAGTTCCTCTTTGTACCTCTGGTAGAATTCAGCTGTGAATCTGTCTCGTCCTGGACTTTTTTTGGTTGGTAGGCTATTAAATACTTCCTCAATTTCAGAACTTGTTATTGGTATATTCAGGGATTCGACTTCGTCCTGGTTTAGACTTGGGATGGTGTATGTGTCCAGAAACTTATCCATTTCTTCTAGATTTTCTAGTTTATTTCTATAGAGGTGTTTATAGTATTCTCTGAAGGTAGTTTGTATTTCTGTGGGATCAGTGGGATATCTCGTATATCGTTTTTTAGTGCATCTATTTGATTCTTCTCTCTTTTTTTCTTTATTAATCTGGCTAGAGGTCTATATCTTTTGTTGACTTTTAAAAAGAAAAAACCAGCTCCTGGATTCATTGATTTTTTGAAGTGTTTTTCATGTCTCTACCTCCTTCAGTTCTGCTCTGATCTTAGTTATTTCTTGTCTTCTGCCAGCTTTTGAATTTGTTTGCTGTTGCTTCTCTAGTTCTTTTAATTTTGATGTTACAGTGTCAATTTTAGATCTTTCCTGTTTTCTCTTGTGGGCATTTAGTGTTATAAACTTCCCTCTACACACTGGTTTAAATGTGTCCCAGAGATTCTGGTATGTTTGTGTCTTCATTCTCAATGGTTTCAAAGAACATCTTTATTTCTGCCTTCCTTTCATTATTTATCCAGTAGTCATTCAGGAGCAGGTTGATCAGTTTCCATATAGTTGTACAGTTTTGAGTGAGTTTCCTAATCCTAAATTCTAATTTGATTGCACTGTGGTCTGAGAGACTGTTATGATTTCCATTGTTTTGCATTTGCTCAGGACCATTTTACTTCCAATTATGTGGCCAATTTTAGAATAAGTGCAATGTGGTGCTGAAAAGAATGTATATTCTGTTGATTTGGGGTGGAGAGTTCTGTAGATGTCTATTAGGTCTGCTTGTTCCAGAGCTGAGTTCAAGTGCTGAATATCCTTGCTAATTTTCTGTCTCATTGATCTGTCTAATATTGACAGTGGGGTGTTAAGGTCTCCCACTCTGATTGTGAGGGAGTCTCACTTTCTTCATAGGTCCCTAAGAACTTGCTTTATGAATCTGGATGCTCCTGTATTGGGTGCATATATATTTAGGATAGTCAGCTCTTCTTGTTGCATTGATCCTTTTATCATTATGTAATGCCCTTGTCTCTTTTAATCTTTGTTGGTTTAAAGTCTGTTTTATCAGAGATTAGGATTGCAACTGCTGCTTTTTTCTTTTTCTTTCTTTCTTTCTTTTTTTTTTTTTTTTGCTTTCCATTTGCTTGGTAAATATTCCACCATCCCTTTATTTTGAGCCTTTGTGTGTCATGTGTGAGCACGTGAGATGGGTCTCCTGAATACAGCACACAATGGGTTTTGACTCTTTATCCAATTTGCCACTCTGTGTCTTTTAATTGGGGCATTTAGCCCATTTACCTTTAAGGTAAATATTGTTATGTGTGAATTTGATCCTGTCACTATGATGCTAGCTGGTTATTTTGCCCATTAGTTGATGCAGTTTCTTCATATTATCAATGGCCTTTACAATTTGGTATGTTTTTGCAGTGGCTGGTACTGGTTTTTCCTTTCCATGTTTAGTGCTTCCTTCAGGAGCTCTTGTAAGGCAGGCCTGGTGGTGAAAAAATCTCTCAGCATTTGCTTTTCTGTAAAGGATTTTATTTCTCCTTCTCTTACGAAGGTTAGTTTGGCTGGATATGAAATTCTGGGTTGAAAAATCTTTTCTTTAAGAATGTTGAATATTGGCCCCCACTCTCTTCTGGCTTGTAGGGTTTCTGCCAAGAGATCCGCTATTAGTCTGATAGGCTTCCCCTTGTGGGTAACCCGACCTTTCTCTCTGACTGCCCTTAACATTTTTTCTTTCATTTCAACCTTGGTGAAACTGACAATTATGTGTCTTGGGGTTGCTCTTCTCAAGGAATATTTTTGTGGTGTTCTCTGTATTTCCTGAATTTGAATATTGGCCTGCCTTACTAGGTTGGGGAAGTTCTCCTCAATAATATCCCAAAGAGTGTTTTATAACTTGGTTCCATTCTCCCCATCACTTTCAGGTACACCAATCAAATGTAGATTTGGTCTTTTCTCATAGTCCCATATTTCTCGCAGGCTTTGTTCATTCTTTTTATTCTTTTTTTTCTAATCTTGTCTTCTAGCTTTATTTCATTAAGTTGATCTTCAAACTCTGATATCCTTTCTTCTGCTTGATCAATTCAGCTATTGATACTGTGTATGCTTCACGAAGTTCTCGTGCTGTGTTTTTCAGCTCCATCAGGTCATTCGTGTTCTTCTCTAAACTGGTTATTCTAATTAGCAATTCCTCTAACCTTTTTTCAACGTTCTTAGCTTCCTTGCATTGTGTTAGAACATGCTCCTTTAGCTTGGAGTCTGTTATTGCCCACCTTCTGAAGCCTACTTCTGTCAATTTGTCTAACTCATTCTCTATCCAGTTTTGTTCCCTTGCTAGTGAGGAGTTGTGATCCTTTGGAGGAGAAGAGGTGTTCTGGTTTTTGGAATTTTCAGGCTTTTTGCTCTGGTTTCTCCCCATCTTTGTGGATTTGTCTACCTTTGGTCTTTGATGTTGGTGACTTTAGGATGGGGTCTTTGAGTGGACATGCTATTCCTTTCTGTTTGTCAGTTTTCCTTCTAACAGTCAGGCCCCTCTGCTGCAGGTCTGCTGGAGTTTGCTGGAGGTCCACTCCAGACCTTGTTTGCCTAGGTACCACCAGTGGAAGCTGCAGAACAGCAAAGATTGCTGCCTGTTCTGTCCTCTGGAAGCTTCATCCCAGAGGAGCACCTGCCAGATGCCAGCCAGAGCTCTCCTGTATGAGGTGTCTCTTGGCCTCTACTGGGAGGTGTCTCCCAGTCAGGAGACATGGGGATCAGGGATCCACTGGAGGAGGCAGTCTGAACCTTAGCAGAGCTCAAATGCTGTGCTGGTCTGCTGCTCTCTTTAGAGCCATCAGGCAGGGATGTTTAAGTCTGCCAAAGCTGTGCCCACAGCCACCCCTTCTCCCAGGTGCTCTGTCCCAGGGTCATGGGGGTTTTATCTATAAGTGCCTGCCTGGGTATGCTGCCTTTTTTTCAGAGATGGCCTGCCCAGAGAGGAGAAATCTGGCAGTCTGACCACAGTGGCCTTGCTGAGATGCAGTGGGCGGAGCCCAGTTCAAACTTCCCTGAGGCTTTGTTTACACTGGGAGGGTAAAACTGCCTACTCAAGCCTCAGCAATGGTGGATGCCCCTCCCCCCACCAAGCTCCAGCATCCGAGGTTGATCTCAACCTGCTGCCATGCTGGCAGCGAGAATTTCAAGACAGTGGTTCTTAGTTTGCAGGGCTCCATGGGGGTGGGACCCCTGAGCCAGACCACTTGGCTCTCTGGCTTCAGCACCCGTTTCCAGGGGAGTGATCAGTTCTGTCTCGCTGGCATTCCAGGCGCCACTGGGGTATGGAAAAAAAAAAACAAAAACAAAAACAAAAAAAAACAAAAACAAACAAACAAAAAAAAAAACCTCCTGCAGCTAGTTCAGTGTCTGCCCAAACAGCCACCCAGTTCTGTGCTTGAAACCCAGGGCCCTGGGAGGATAGGCACCAGAGGGAATCTCCCAGTCTGCAGGTTGCGAAGACTGTGGGCATAGTGCAGTATTTGGGCCGGAGTGCATGGTTCCACAGGCTCAGTCCCTCACAGCTTCCCTTGAGTAGAGGAGAAGATTCCCCAACCCCTTGTGCTTCCCGGGTGAGGTAATACCCCACCCTGCTTCAACTCGCCCTCCTTGGGCTGCACCCACTGTCCAATCAGTCCCAGTGAGATGAACCAGTTACCTCAGTCGGAAACACAGAAATCACCTGCCTTCTGCATCAGTCTCACTGGGAGCTGCACACCAGAGGTGTTGCTATTTGGCCATCTTGCCAGCAATCGACTTTTTTTTTTGTCACCCAGGCTGGAATGCAGTGGCGTGATCTTGGCTCACTGCAACCTCTGCGTCCTGGGTTCACATGATTCTTCTGCCTCAGCCTCCCAAGTAGCTGGGAATTACAGGTGCACACCATCACAACCGGCTAATTTTTTGTATTTTTAGTAGAGATGGGGTTTCATTATGTTGGCCAGAGTGGTCTCGAACTTCTGACCTCGTGATCTGCCTGCCTTGGCCTCCCAAAGTGCTGCAATTACAGGCATGGGCCACTGCACCCGGCCATGATTGACCTACTTCTGGGCAATGATGCAAAGAGAAGTCCACTGAAAACTTAGGGTTGGGGTGTTTTTCTTTCCACATAAGAAAGAAGCATAGAAGAAAATGTTCTATTTTTGCCCATTCTCCCTTCCTTCCTGCTTGAGATGATTCTGTGTTGGAATGTAATATCCAGAACTATGGCAGCTATCCTGAGATGATGACATGAAAAATCTGAGGATGAAATGTCGACACATTGAGAATGCAGTGAGAATAAGTGGAAAGAACCTCATTTCTTGATGGTGATGTCGGGCACTTGAAGTATACAGAGAACATCTAACATCAGCTACTTGTTAAACAAACAAGAAATGTCCTTATGTTTTAGTCACTATTAAAGTATCCTCTTATTTGAAACTGAATCTAACTAATAGAAGCACAATTATCCTCTGGGTAAGAGTAACTTTCTCCCAGATTTTGAATTTTTTTCTGTGAGTCTTTGTTCTCAATGTTGCTATGGGGTTTCATCTTTTTTCCTTTACATTCTCAAAGTTTTTAGTAAAAATTTAGAAAAGTCTACACTAGGAGCAACTAGAAAAATTCTAGTTTAAATCAAAATTTTATATTCAGATTTTAACGACTTCACTCTCAAAGAGATTTTGAAGTCTGGAGTGGGTTTCCCCCTCTTGCCCTCCTCTATTTCTCTTCCTTCTCTATACACGGTGACTCAAATAATCACATTGTCTTTCATGTGGCTAGTGTCTTACAAAGAGATTTAATATGCATTAATGCATTTAATCTTCAAATCAACTCAACAAATATTTATTGTATAATTAATAATCTCAAGTCCCTGTGCTAAATACTCTGATGAATAAAAAGATGAGGTAGAGTTCCTGCACCCATGCAGCCTACAAGCTGGTTGAGTTGGCAATACATATCCACCTGTCTCCAATATAACTGTGATTTGTGTAATTTGAAACATAAGCAATGTGTTTTCAAAGCAAGAAGAAGGAATTAATTTTCCACAGGAGAAAATCATTGAGTTCATAGCACAAAAGGACATGTTGTCCAGACATTAGCTACTTCCTTGTCCTCTTTAAGCTACCACTGAGAGAGTCTATTCAATACAATGTAGTGAGCAATGTAACAGACATAGAAGAGATGATTAGATAGCATACATCTGAGTCCAGGTTCCATTAGCACTGGCTAGACACTTTAGCACAAGTTAAAATGACCTCTATAAATGTCTCTTTGCTCGTCTAACAAGGAACTAACAGAATCTACATTTCAGGGTTTATTGAAAGTTTCAAACTAAGAAACATATAATGCTCTCGGCACAAAGTTTGTCTTATGATGGAATTTTAAAATTAGTTTTCTGTTGCTGTTATCATTATCACTAGTAATACCAAAATGAGAATGAATTTCTGTATGGCCAAGAGCAGCACACACACCAAAAATGGGTTCAAATGTGAGATTAAAGGAAACAGATGAAGGATGAAAATGTAAGAAAATAATAATAATAAACCAAAAAAAAAACCGTTTAAAACTGGAAGAACACATTTTACCTTGTTCTCATTTCTGTCTAAGTTTGTCACACTTATATATTGTTTACATTACTTGGCAAGAAGTTATTTATCCAACCAATAAGTTACAGCCTATGGTACCACCAACATAGGTGACTATAGAGCCTCCCTTCTGTTCTAGCTTATTAATCTTATGCCTGCTATATTTTAGGAAACTGAAAGTTTGAACCCTTTATATGTGTTCTAATAAGATTTACTATTACTTAGCTCTGGTAAGGTCAACAGATCAGGGGACTATTGCCATTGAAAAGATAGTTTGTGATCCATGGTTTTCAAGAGGAGAAGGCACATCACACCATGCAGGGACCCGGGAAGCACGGGGCTAGTCAAGAAGCAGAGGAGGAGGAAGAAACTGTAGACAAGATCCTTTATCATAGTTTCTAAAGGAAGGAATGGGCAAGGCAGGATAAGCAAGCTTCAGTTTGTCTAATTTGAACAATTTCAGCAGACTCCAGGACAGAGGGGCCAACCCTAGTTGTCAGGTACCTGACCCTGGGGTGATAGGGTAGGTGGACAGTGACCTGGAGTGTGAGAGCTCAGTAAAGTAGGTGATTGAGGTTGTGGACTCTGGATTAATTGGTCTGTATTTGAAAAGCATGCTGAAGAAGACAAGTGATTTATTCTCTCTAGGAATTGGCTAACCCTAGGAGAAGTACTCCCTCCAGGGCCAGCGAGGCCCCAGATGTCAAAGTTGAAAAATACAGAAAATAAAAGGCATGGTTAAAACAGCATATGAAGTAAAAACAAATACAGATTGAGTGTGGGTCATTAGAGATCTTCCCAATTTTTAAACATAAAGTGCTTGAGATCTGGCCCATAAAACACTCTAGTCAGGACTTTTGGATGTTTATTTTCTAGTTCTCTTTTATGTTTCAGATGATAGAAGCTACTGATTAAGTAAAGTACTTTGATATAGTGTGTCACGGAAAGTATCTTTATTTCCATTCAGAGGACTAGTCCAAATATACTGACCCAAATATTCAACACTCAATTGGTGCGAATAAACTTCCTAAGTCTACATACTTAAGACATCCCCATACCTCATAAGAGTATTTTTGTTTTAATTAATTTTGAGCTGCTTAAGTTCCTGAAATCTCTTAAGTAAAATTCATGCAGAAGACCATCCAGGGCCCGCAGCTTTTAAACATTTTCTTTCATCACTTATCTAGGGAAGAAAAAGCTCTTCATCACATCCACAGATGACATGGCCACCAGAGGTGGAAAAGAAGGGTGAATCATTCACCCTGAGAAGATAAATTAGATTTCCAAATGACCCTGGCAGCAGAAGGAGGCAGAAATAAAAATAATGACTTTCAACCAGCACAAAAGTGCATTTTGAAATGAGAAACACAGTGCAAAAACTCCAGATGAGAAACAGCTGACATTATGCAGCTACAAAAAGAGAGTTACAGACAGAGCTGACCTCAAGCTAAACAGGTGTCAAGAATGGTTCTGTCATTGGTGGAAAAAAAAAAAAATGTGTTCTCGGGATGCGTAAATAAAAGAAGCAGTAACATGAAGAATTCATGCAGCATTTCTGGACTATGTAGCTAAACTAATTCAAGGGAGATGTGTAGAATTTGGAGTGGATTCAAAGGAGAGCAACTATGATTTTGGAAAAGTTTTTTTAAAAAAAAGAACAGTTTAACCTTGGTAAAAGAAAGTTAATTTAGGATTCTCAAGTGTCAGTTCATGTATTCCCAGAAGAGGTAGTCGCTTATGTGGTGTGAAGGTGCTCTTGCCTAAAAATATACCTGCCCAGTTGCCACAGCTCTGAAATTCTAACATTAGGATATTATTCACATAATAACAAAAGAGGTTATCTAGATCGAAGTTATACTGTCTGCATGAATATACCAGTGACTAACCTGAAAGTAGCCTCTGATTAAATTCCTCTAGTGATGGAGCATTTCCTTTCTCATGATAATGGTAATCAGATGATGATGATGATGAAGATGATCCTTTATCATTCACTGACAACCTGCTGTGGGCTACAGATTTTGCTGATTGTTTTAAAAGCATAGTAACATTCGGCTGGGCACAGTGGCTCATGCCTGTGATCCCAGCACTTTGGGAGGCTGAGGTGGGTGGATCACGAAGTCAAGAGATCAAGACCATCCTGGCTAACATGGTGAAACCCCATCTCTACTAAAAATACAAAAAAATTAGCTGGGCATGGTGGCAGACGCCTGTAGTCCCAGCTACTCGGGAGGCTGAGGCAGGAGAATCACTTGAACCTGGGAGGCGGAGGTTGCAGTGAGTCGAGCTCATGCCACTGCACTCCAGCCTAGACGACAGAGCAAGAGTCTGTCTCCAAAAAAAAGGATCGTAACATTCAACCCTATTTTTCAATGGGGAATGGGAGCCTAGAATCGTTTTAGTACTTGCCTAATACTGCACAAGTGGTGGGACAGATAATTGAATGTGTGCAGTCAAATTTTGGAGTCACTGCTATTGACTACTAGACTATGCTGCTTCCCATTCAATTGATAAGGAAACCAAGGCTCAGAAAAGTTAAGTGACATTCCAAGGTTACGTGCTGATAAAGTCCAGAGCTTGGCTCTGTACACAGGTCTGCCTGACTCCAGAGCCTCAGCATGTTCACCATCAGGCCACAGTCCTTTCTTACTGACATTCTGGAACAATCTTGTACATTCACCATACTCTCCCTCAAGCTTATTCTGTATAGAATTATTATAAATTGAAGAACATGGGAGGCTCTTAATAAATATTCCTTGAATAAAATAATTGAATTTATGTAACAGCAAGCTGCATTATGAAAAAAAATAATAATGTGAAAGCTATAAAAATTAAGTTTCATGAACAGAAACAAATCTAAAGAAATAAATACTCTCTTTTGCCACAGTTTATTTCCCAGGAAAGATAACAGTATCCAAGTCCTTTATAGCTATTTGTGTAACCTTGAAAGGGTTTCCTCTAAATCTGGTCACTGCATCATGGCCAACTCATTTAATATTTGGTTTTTGTTATGACAAGGAGATGGCAGGAATTCAAAGTCCCGTCCACTAAGAAATGGATAGAGATAGCCAAGTCACTGCTATCAACAGTCAATTTCATTCCCTGTTAAACTGGATTCTGACCAAGGCTTAAGTAATAAAGACCTTGAAAACTTAGCCATTCGATTCAGCTTTGAGCTTGTCTTTAAATATTCTCCACCAAGATTACCATGTATAAACATTTGGTAAAACACTCCCTTCAGTAAGAAGTGTGAGTCAGGGAGCACTCAGAGTCCTAAAGGAAGATGAAGTGGACTGTGAAATTCTCAAATATAATTATAAACTTAATAGTGTGTGTATTCATTTCTGATTGGTGTATAATCACTTAACTAATAGAAAGAAACTAATTTGCCATTACAGCTGTTTTGAAATTACATTTAAAGGCAAAATCACAGTGCACTGGGAATTGCAGCCACAGAGCCACTGACTAGATTTTAGTTTTGGAAAAAAAAAAAAAAGACTATTTCTCTCTCATTTCTCCATTAATAGTTGCTAGTTGCTACAAAGAGAAACTAAAAATGGAATTAGCATTGAAGTCCTGCAACAGCAATGACTAAATCAATGGATTGGCATGTTACTGCAAGCTTGTTTCAGAGATCAGGGGCTGAGGTAGCAGTTACTAAGCTTTGATGAAAACTGGTTTGTGGAATTACTTTTCACTAGGACCTAAATGCTAAAAATCATTTAAAACAGGTTCAAAGAATTGGGAATACTGACAAAATCCTTCTTGTTCATGTTTATGCTTGACAAAAAGAGCAGACCTATTCGGTAGTCATCATACCCCCTTGAAAGCAAAACATCAGCTCATAACTTTGACAAATTAAGGGATTATGACAAGTGAGATCAACACAGTATCTGATATTCAGTATTTAGAGTAGATTAATTCAAGTATATTTAAATTATCAGTAATGATTCCTATGTATATGTATAAGGTAGCATCTTTATGTAAATTCTAATTATACAACAGGATTACTCAACTTTAGCACTATGAACATTTTGAGCTAAATAATTCTTTTTTGTTGGGGGCTGTCCTGCACATTTAGGATTTTAGCAGCATCCCTGTCCTCTACCCACCAGATGCGTGAAGTACATACATCCCTGCACCACCAGTTGTGCCAACCAACAGTGTCTCCAAACATTGCCAAGTGAATTTTGGGTAGCAAACTAGTCCCTAGTTGAGGGCCAATGGTATAAAGTAACATTAGTTGCATATTACAAGTTAAAATGGCAGTACCACCACCAAATAGCATATGTGGACAAATTTAAGGAATAACAATTAATTTTAAGTGATTTGAATAATAGCTACAAAGAGAAAATATCCGCTGTTATTATTAGAACTTCAGAGTCTCAGAATCTATTTATGGACTAAAGCTAACAGCTTAAAAAAAAAAAAAAAGATTAAAATAATCTGAGAATATACTAGTCCAGCAGTTAAGGGACAGCCCAGAACACAGGGGGCAGAGAATGGTGCTTATCTAGTGATATTTGGTTGAAAACAAGCTGACTTGGCCCTGCTGAATCTAAGTCCCTTTACCCCTGCACCCCAAAATTAATCGATGGCTGAAGTCAACATTTTTTATTTTTATCTTAAACAAGAGAAATGTTAATCACATCACTTCTTCATTTCTAAAAACATAATCTATACCCTTAGACCAGGCAGTGTATGCAGCTGAATCCAGACAATAAAGCTGGTTTTTCTCTGCTGATTTACAATAGATTTTTATGACCTTGAACTGCTTTTCCTTATTTAAGTTCTTCTCCTCTTAAAAATTGAGCTAATAGCACAAGCATATACCTTTCTCCTTAATAATGATCATATATACTTGTTTTAAGAACTTCTTGATAAATTCTCTAAGGTATTTGGAGGTGTTCAGTGATAAATGAAGAAATAAACTTCATTATAAAAGAATCTTTTATTCCACTGTGTAGACTGCAGAAATGTATAACTAATCATTAAAACATGGCCACTTTTGTTAGACTTAATATTGTTTTAAGCCAGTGCCTTCCAACCAACCAACCAAAGATATGTGGCAGGAAAAAATATACTTGCCTGGAAGTCAGCAAACACGGTTATAGGCCTCGTTCTGCCATTGGCTGCCTGGGTGAGCCGTTACCAGCTTTTAGCCTTTACTTTCACATAGGTGTAATTAAATGGGCAAAATAAATGATCTCTAAATAATATTCAACTCTAAAAGTCCACAATCCTTTGTGTTTATTTTCTTCTTACATGTATTTCACACTACACTTTCAGTTAGGGGAGAAGGAAATGACTTCCTCTCAAATATCTCAGAATCTTTTTTGTTGTGGTTCTTTGTTGTGGTTCTTTTTTATTGATACATAATGTTCGTACATATTTACAGCATACTTGTGATATTTTATTACATGCAAAGACTGTACAATGATCAAGTTAGGATATTTGGGGTGTCCATCAAATCAAGAATTTACCATTTCTAAGTATTGGGAACATATCAAGTCCTTTCTTCTAGCTGTTTTGAAAAATACCATCCATCATTGTTAACTATAGTCACCTGCTGTGCTATCAAATATTAGAATTTAATCCTTCTCTCTAACTGTATGTATTTACCCATTAACAAACCTCTTTTTATCCACCCCACACTCACACATCCTTCCCAGCCTCTGTTAAATATAATTTCATTCTCTCTCTCCATGACATCAACTTTTTTTAGCGTCCACATACGAATGAGAACATGCAATATTTGTGCCTGGTTTATTTCACTTAACATAGTAATAACCAGTTCCATCTACCAGTGCCATGATTTCATTCTTTTTATGGCCAAATCACATTCTATTTTGCATATATGCCACATATTTTCTTATCCATTTGTCCACTGATAGGTACTTAAGTTGATTCCATATCTTTACCATTGTAACCAAAGAGCAAAGATTACAATAAAGAGGAGAGTGCAGGCATCATTTTGATACACTGATGTTTTCCTTCAGATGAAGAACCAGTAGTGGGATTGCTGGATCTTATGGTAGTTCTATTGTTAGTTTTCTGATTAAAAAAAATTAGTTTTTGATTGCCATGCTGTTTTCCACAGCGGCCATATTAATTTACATTCCCAGCAACAATGTATGAGTTCTCTTTTCTTTGCATCCTTGCCAGCATCTGTTATGTACTGTCTTTTTATTAACAGCCATTCTAACTGGGATAATATCTCATTGTGGTTTTGATTTACCTTTCCCAGATGATTAGTGATGTTGAGAACTGTTTCAATACCTGTTGGTCATTTGGATTTTCTTTTAACAAATGTCTATTCATATTTTTGCCCACTTTTTAATGAGACTATGTGGTTGGGGTTGTGGAATTGTTTGAGTTTCTTACACATTTTGGATTTTAGTACCTTCTCAAACAAATATTTTACAAAATATTTTCTCCAATTCAATAGGTTGTCTTTTTACTTTGTTAATTGTTTCTTTTGCTAGGCAGATGTCTTTTAGCTTAATATAGTCCCATTTGTCTTTTTTTTTTTTTTTTTTTCTTGAGATGGAGTCTTTCTCTGTTGCCCAGGCTGGAGTGCAATGGCACAATCTTGGCTCACTGCAACCTCTGCCTCCTGGGTTCAAGAGATTCTCCTGCCTCAGCCTCCCGAGTAGCTGGGATTACAGGCATATACCACCACACCCTGTTAATTTTTATATTTTTAGTAGAGGAGGGGTTTTCACCATGTTGACCAGGCTGGTCTCGAACTCCTGACCTCAGGTGATCTGCCCGCCTCGACGTCCTACAGTGCTGGGATTGCAGACGTGAGCCACCTCCCCCCACCCAACCTATTTTGTTTTGGTTGCCTGTGCTTTTGAGGTTTTAGCAATAAAATCTTTGTCTAGAACAATATCCTGAAGTGCTTCCCCTATGTATTCTTCCAGTAGATTTAGTTTGAGGTCATACATTTAAGTACTTAAACCATGTTTATTTGGTTTTTGTATATGGTGAGCGATAGAGGTCCAGTTTCATTATTCTGCATATAGCCATCCAATATTTCCAGCACCATTTAGTGAAGAGGGTACTCATTCCCCAAGTATGTTCTTGGAATCTTCGTTGAAATCAGTTGAAATCATAAATATACTTCTGGGTTTTCCATTCTGTTCTGCTGTCTATGTGTCTGTTTTTATACCAATCCCATACTGTTTTGGTTACTGTAGCCTTGTAATACATTTTAAAGTCAGGTAGTATGATGCCTTCAGCCTTGTTCTTTTTCCTCAGGATTGCTTTGGCTATTTCTGTTCTTTTTTGGTTCGATATGAATTTTAGAATCATTTTGTCTATTTCTGTGAATATTGGCATTAGCATTTTGATAGAGATTACATTTAATCTGCAGGTTTCTTTGTGTAGTATGGCCATTTTCATGATATTAATTCTTCTGATCCATGAGCATAAGATGTCTTTCCATTTGCTTGTGTCCTCTTCAATTGCTTTATCAGCATTTTGAAGTTTTCCTTGTAGAGATCTTCAACATCCTTGCATATGTTTATTCCTAAATGTTTGCTACTTATTGTAAATGGAATTGCCTTCTTGAGTTTTCACTCAGGTAGTTTATTATTGGTGCATCAAAATGCTACTAATTTTCATATGTTGATGTATGCTGCAACTTCATTTAATTTATTTATCAGATCAAAGATTTTTCTGGTGGAGCCTTTACATTTTTCTAGATATAAGATCATATCGTCAACAAAAAGAAAACATTTGACGTCCTCTTTTCCAATTCAGATGCTTTTTCTTCTTTCTCTTGCCTGATTGATCTGGCTATGACTTCCAGTACTTTATTGAATAGTAGTGGTAAAAGTGGGCATCCTTGTTTTATTCCAGTTCTTAGAGGAAAAGCTTTCAGTTTTTCCTTCTTCACTATGATGTTAGCTGTGAGTTTGTCATATATGGCCTTTATTATATTGAGCTGTGCTTCTTCTATGCCTAGTTTGTTGAGAGTTTTCATCATGAAGTAATGTTGAATTTTATCAAATGCTTTTTCTGCTTCTATTGAGATAAAATATGGTTTTTGTCCTTCATTTTATTGATAAGGTGCATCACGTTTATTGATTTGTGTATGTTGAACCATCCTTGCATCCTTGAGATAAATCCCACTTGATCATGGTGTATTATCTTTTTGGTGTGCTTCTGGATTCAGTTTGCTCATTTTTTGTTGAAAATTTTTGTGTCTAAGTTCATCAGGGATATTGACTTGTAGCTTTTTTTTTTTTGTGCATGGTATCCTTGTCTGTTTTTGGTATTAGAGTACTGCTGGCTTCATAGAATGAATTAGGCAGAATTCCCTCTTCTTCAATTTTTTTTTGAATAGTTTGAGAATTGTTGCCAGTTCTTTGAATGTTTAGTAGAATTTGGCAGTGAAGCCATCTGGTCCTGGATGTTTCTTGGTTGGGAGACTTTTTATTATGATTCTATCTCATTATTCATTAAAGGTCTGTCCTGTTTTATTATTATTATTATTTCTTCCTGATTCATTCTTGGTAGGTTGTATGTGTCCAAAAATGTATCTATTTCCTCAAGGTTTTCCAGTTTGTTAGTGTTTAGCTGTTTATAATAGTCTCTGGTGATTGTTCTCTATGCTATCCATTGTAATGTTTCCTATTTCATTTCTGATTTTGTTTATTTGGGTCTTCTCTTTTTGTTTCTTGGTCAATCTAGATAGCAATTTATAAATTTTGTTTACATTTTCAAAAAACCAACTTTTCATTTCATTGATCCTTTCTATTTTATCTCTAGTTTAGTTCTGCTTTGATATTTATTATTTCATTACTTCTACTGATACTGGGTTTGGTTTGCTCTTGCTTTTCTAGTTCTTTGAAGTGTATTGTTAGGATTTTTCTTTGAAATCTTTCTACTTTGTGATATAGGTGTTCATTGCTATACACATGCCTCTTAGCATTGCTTTCGCTGTAACCCATAGGTTTTGATATGTTGTACTTTGATTTTCATTTGTTTGAAGAATTTTTTTTTAATTTCCTCCTTAGTTTGTTCCTTAACCCAGTGATTGTTCAGTAGCATGTTGTGTAACTTCCACGTATTTGTACAATTTCCAAATTTCCCCTTGGTATTGATTTTTAGTTTTATTCCATTGGGTCTGAGAAGAAATATTATATGATTTTGATTTCTTAAAATTTGTTGAGATTTGTTTTGTGTCCTAACATGTAGTCTATTTTGGAGAGTGTTCTATGTGCTGACAAAAAGAATGTAGCTCTTGGATGAAATGTACTATTAATGTTTGTTAGGTCCATTTGGTCTAAAATGCAGTTTAAATCCAATTTTGTTATTGTTGTTGTTGTTGATTTTCTGTCTAGATGATTTGTCTAACTCTTAGATAGAGGTGTTGAAGTCCCCAACTATTATTGCATTAGAATCTATCTCTCTGTCTAGATCTAATAATATCTGCTTTATATATCTGGGTGCTTTGGTGTTGGCTGCATTTCTGTTTATAATTTTTTGTCCTCTGGCTGAATCAATCCTTTATCATTATATAATAAATTTCATAAATTTATAAAGTCTTTTTACCTTTGTCTTGTTATTACTGTTTTTGTCTTAAAGTTTGTTTTATCTGACATAGTTTTAGTTTCTTTTGCTCATTTTTGCTTTCTTTTTCTATCCTTTACTTTCAGACTACATATGTTTTTACAGGTGAGATGAGTTTCTGATAGGCAGCATATAGTTCAGTAATTTTTTATCCATTCATTCATTCTATATATTTTAAGTAGAAGGCTTAATTATTTCCATTCATAGTTATTTTTGATATGTGAGGACTTATTCCTGTCATTTTATTAATATCTGATTGTTTGGCATATCCTATTGTTACTTTTCTTTTTATCCTATTGTTTATTATTGTAAATTGGTGATTTTCTTTAGCTGTAATATTTGAGTCCTTTCTGTTCTTTGTGTTTTCTCTACCAGTGGGTTTTATACTTCTGTGTGTTTTCATGATGACAGATATCATCCCTTTGCTTCAAAGTACAGAACTCCTTAAACATTTCCTATAGACCATTCTAGTGGTGATGAATTCCCTCAGTTTTTCTAGTCAGGAAAGATTATTTCTCAATTTATGAGGAATAACTTTTCTGGGTATAGTATCATTGACTGGCAGTGTTTTGTCATTGTTGTTGTTGGTGGTGGTGGTGGTGGTGTTCTCAGTACTGTGAATATATCACCCCATTTTCTCCTGTCCTGCAAGTTTTCTGCTGAGAAATCGTCTGTTAATCTGATAGTGTAACAGGAAAGGGGTCCCAATACAGACCCCAAGAGAGGGTCCTTAGATCTCATGCAAGAGAGAGTTCAGTGTGAGTCCATAAAGTAAAAATAAGTTTATTAGGAAAGTAAAGGAATAAAAGAATGGCTACTCTATAGACAGAGCAGCCCCAAGGGCTGTTGGTTGCCCATTTTTATGGTCATTTCTTGATGATATGCTATCCTCTTTTTAGACCATATAGGGTAACTTCCTGACATTGCCATGGCATTTATAAATTGTCCTGGTGCTGGTGGGAGTGTAGCCACAAGGACAACCAGAGGTCACTCTCATGGCCATCTTGATTTTGGTGGGTTTGTCTGTGGCTATACCACCCTGAACACACCCAATCCCATCTGATCTTGGAAGCTAAGCAGGGTCAGGCCTGATTAATACTTGGATGAGAGATTTTGGTGGGTTTTAGATGGCTTCTTCTAATTGTTTTATCAGCAAGGTCTTTATGACCTGTATTTTGTGCCAACCTCCTATTTCATCCTGTGACTTAGAATGCCATCACCATCTGGGAACACAGCCCAGCAGGTCTTAGCCTTATTTTCCCAGCATCTATCCCAGATGGAGTTGCTCTGGTTCACAAGCCTCTGACAATTGGGGTTCCCATATGAGTGACTAAATGCTTTTATTGTTTTTAGAATTCTCTCTTTGTCTTTGTCTTTTGATAGCTTGACTATAATATGCCTTGGAGAAGGTCTTTTTGCATTGTGTTTACTTGGGAATCCCTAAGCTGCTTTTATCTGGGTGTCTAAATCTCTTTGCTAGACTTTGAAAGTTTTCAGTTATTATTTTGTTAAATAAGTTTCTATCCTTTTTATTTTCTCTTTACCTTCTGCGACATCAAAAATTTGAATATTTATTCACTTTGTGGTGTCCCATATGTCACACAGAATTTGTTCATTGCTTTTTATTCTTTTGCTATATTTTTGTCTGACTGGGTTATTTCAAAAGACCTGTCTTCAAGTTCTAAAATTCTTTCTTCTGCTTGATCTACCTATTGTTGAAGTTTTTTGAATGTATTTTTTATTTCACTCAATACATTCTTCAGTTCCAGAATTCCTGTTTGTTCTTTTTTATTATATTTATCTCTTTGGCATATTCCTCATTCATATCCTGAATTGTTTTTTTGATTTCCTTATATTGCTTTGGTTTTCTCTTGTTTCTCACTCCACCTCTTTAATATCATTATTTTGAATTCCTTTTTTAGGATCTCATAAATTTCCTCTTGATTGGATTCTGTTTCTGGGAAATTACTGTGTTCCTTTGGAAGTATCATGTTTCCTATTTTTTCACGGTTCTTGTGTCTTTACATTTATATTGATGTATCTGGTGTAATAGCTGCTTCTTCCAGTTTTTTTAACTTGCTTGCATCGGGAAAACTGTTTCCTAAAGATGCATCTATGGTGTTGGATGCACAGGGCACTTTAACTTTGATTCTAGGTGCAAGCAGGAGTGTAGTCTTTATGTGATTTATTTGATTGTACACAGCATCAGTGGTGTCTGTGATTTCCACAGTGGCTTAGGGTATGGTTGTTAGTGAAAGCTTTGGTGAAGTTTTTCTGAGGATGGGGATGTCAGATGGGCCTTTCCTCAGACTCCAGTGCTGTCAGCAACAGGCCAAACATGCCTGTCCTTGGGCCTCAGGGTGGTGGGTGGTTTATACCGCCACTGGCATTAGCAGGTCCAAGCAAGCTGATTCTTGGGCCTCCATGTGGCTTGCTCAAGTGCCAGTAGTAGCAGCAGTGGTCCAAGCAGGTGAATAGGTTCTCAGGCCCCCGGGCAGCAGGTGTGACATGGGCAATGGCAGCAGCAATCGCAGGACAAACCTCTGGATTTCAAGCAGTCCATTCTGATGTTGGCTATGGCTGTAATGGGCTGGGTCAGCCAGTCATCAGCCTCCCAGGTGGCACATGCAGGTGAGTGCCAGCTCTGGTGGTAGTGGCAGCCTGGGTAGGCTAGATCTTGGGACCCCAGGAGGAGTATTCAGGTGGCAACAGTGATGGGCTGGGCTGGGCAATCCCCAGGCACCTGGGCAGCATGCTGAGACACTGGGGCGGTAAAGCCAGGCAAGGAGGACCTGTCTTCAGATCCCCCAGTGGTGTCTGCAGTAACTGGCTATGGTAGGCAGAGGCAAGGTGATCCCCAGGCCCAAGGCAGAATGTCCAGGGGAGGGCAGCAGGGGCTGCACTGCAGCTCTTCTACTGAGGATGGTGGAGTTGCTTTTAGTGGCAGCAGCCATATGCAGGTGGCTGGGAAGAATGCACTTCACTTGCACTTCAGCCCCCACGGTGACAGCCAACAGCACGCAACTACTGCTGCTGGCAGGAGTTTGTTTTGGGGTGGGGGGGTGCATGAATGTGCATGATGGCTTTACTACTGTAGGCAGTGGGGATATTTGCCAATGGCTCATGCTCTAGCTCTGGCAGCAGCAGTCAGCAGGTAGGGGATGTCAAAGGGGCTCCAGAGATATGGAAATGCAAGGGCTGTTGGGTACCCAAGCAAGATGCAGTCCATTGTGGGCTGGGCTCTCAATATGGTGGCTTGCTGCAGCTGCTTAGGACTTGAGAAGTGTGTAGCACCCAGTGTGAGCTCCCTCTCTGAAGCAATGCCTTCATGCAGTCTCCAGGCAGCTTCCTATGTTAATCTCAGTGACCACAAGGGTGTTGGGGCTTTCCCATGGCTGAGAAGCATTCAATGGTTGGAATGTGGGCCACTAGGGGTCACTCATTTACCCTTTCCCTGGACTCAGGAGCCTCTCCAGCCTCCCAACCAATCCCAGATGAGCTACCTGCTTCACTTCCTTCTCCTTTCTCCTGTCAGTTCTCAGCTGAATTCCAGTGTTCTCTCTTAGATGATTTATTCCAAGTGTGATTATCTACTCACTATTTTGGTTCTTCTTCTTTGAGAAGGTGAGAACCAAGTGCTTCTACTCAGCCATCTTGAAGCCTCTCCTTTTGTCTCGGAATTTTTGAAAGGCTGAGTCAGTGAGACAGAAAATATGAGAGAATATAAGTCTTCTTTTACTATGAAAGCTACTGAGTATAACAGGAATCCAGGAAAAAAATAACAGAAACAATGTTCAAGTGGACAATAAGGAGCTTAGAAGTTAGTGGGAGACTTTAGATTCCTAGAATTGAGATGGTCCTCAAAGTTCATCTAAACAAACTGCATGTGAGGAAATTGAGTCTCACAGTAATGGGCTGACTTTTTCAAAGCTTATAGCTTTTAATGACAGAGCTAGAAGCCAAGTATCTCACCCTCTGATTCCATTTTTTCTGAAAATTATTCCAAATTAAAAGGCTAATAACATCTATGGAATTATTGACCTAATTATCCAGGATCATCCATGTCAAAATAATTAGTGTCAAGAAAGAGGCATGGGAATAGGTGAAAAAGCTCTTTGAAAGAAAATATATTGAAAAATTAACACAGCACTCTATTCCAATAATAAGCCTGAAGATTGTAGTCACTCCTAATTCATGTAATACCCTAGCCACTGATTTTCTTTGTGGAACTGAGCAGAAAATAATCTTCATGTTCTGCTCTCTGCATATTTCCCAGGGATGCAATGAAGAAATAGAAAATCAAATGAAGCAAGAAAGTATTCATATATCATGAAAAATAAATTAAATGTATGATTCTCCACCTAGCTGCAATTTAGAATCACTTATTGAACCCAGTTACCATCTAAGACCTAAAAAGTAAGGATCTTGGGATACTGGGCCTGGGAGTCTGTAATTTTAAGGCTCAAAAAATGATTCTGATGCATGCTCCAGGTAAGAAATCATTGGGTTAGATTTTATTCTAATGAAATTCCTTCAAATCCAATATTCCCTGATTCTATGATGTATCTAAGTAGACTTGAGTGGGATTTTGCAGCCACATCAAGTCTGAAAGGAAACAAATAGTAATTGAGTACCTTTCCTGCTTCTGAACCCTATCTGGCTTCTGGGCATCATTAGAAAACATGAGGGGCAGTGGATGTTTATTTACCCTGAAAAGACCCTCTTATCACAGCATCATCCCTCAGGGACCTGAGTTCTCAAAAAAAGTCTTTATTTCAGAACCTTTAGGGGGAAAAAAAAGATACTATGAATGCTTGAAGGTATTATGTCCTTTTTTCCCATTTCCCCTTTCAAGAATGAATATACTATCTAAAATGGCGCATATACTAAGTACCATAGTCTCTAAGATTAGAGATTCTGATTCACTCATTAGTTTTCAGCAGAAAACAAGGGGCTGAGAAAGAAGGGCAGCATGAAGGAGGGTGGAATGCTGGGTAATAGCAGGAAACAGAAAATAAAAATGGCATGACACAGGGGAAAGATATGAGTCAGAATCACATAGCCCAAAGTTTGATCCCAAATCTACATACTGCTTTTTCTGAGACGGGTGGCTTTGAGCAAATCACACAAACCATATGATTTTCAGTTTCCTCATCTAGAGATTGTTAAAAATAGTACTGTTCATATATCACGATACTTTTATGATAATTAGACCTATGACATGTCTGGTGCCCTCACTACAGTATTTGGCCCAAGGAAGTATTCAATAAATGGCAACAATTCTTAGCAGTACCAGCACTGTCCAGTGACGTATGACATTGTGGGAAGCCAAAGAACAAACATGTAGAATAGGAATGTGGAAGTACCTGTTAAAGGCAGAAAATCTCCAAATAATGCAGAGATGCATCTGGTAGATAGTTTCAGCATTTAACCCAGCCTCAATAATATTTTAACATTGCATAGCAGAGAATACCTGTCTCTCATATGTCCCTCTCTCCCCCTCTATTCCTGTCTCCCTTCTTCTCCCTCTATATTGCACACCTACACTCTCCAATAAAGAAATAAATAATAGCACATTTATAGCACAACAGCAAAACTAGTGTATCTGGCAAAAAAGCAAAGCCTTCTGCCACCAGCATCACCAGGCATTTTGTACCCAGAGGATGCACGACAGTAGAATCTGCAAACGATGCTGCTTTACAAGCCAAAGTGGGGGTGACCTCAAGCAGGTCAAAGCCAAGGAAATGTACCATGCACATGAAAGCACAGCTTTGAACAAGAAAAAAGGCTGAGAAATGTTCATAACACTTCCGCAGCCAATCTGGCATACAAAAGTCAGAAAAAGCAAGTTTTTTCAGCCCAAGGCAATCAACATCTTTTGTAGGTAAAAAGGCAGCACTCCAAGAAGCCACACAAGCTCTCCAATAACTGCGGTGTCTGTAAGTCACAGGATAAGGTAGGCAGCATGGAAAAGACTGCTGACCACACACCCACTGCCAGTCACAACCAAACATCTAATATGAGGGAGAGTTATTTACAGGCACTAAAATCTACTTAGCACTATGTCAAATACCAAAGTCTGCAAGGAAAATGATTCCCAAGGGCACCTGGGCCAGCTGTCACCCTAACTTCACAATGAATGAAGTTTCTTGTGACAGCTATCTGCTGTCATTTTTGCCTCTATATAACTTTTCTAATATCTTCCCTCCTTTCTACTCCATGAATTAGCTTTTATTGAGCACCCATTTCGTATATGCATGGTGCTGTGGCAGGGACACAGATAAATAAGCCTTGGGTCTTGACCTCAGTACATCCACAGTACCCAAACAGGTAATGAGAGTAAAAAGTGAGAAGTATCTAGAAGAATAAAACTAAAGTGGGAAGGAGAGAGCTTAATTCTACCAAGGGAATCAATCAGAGATCACAGAGGTAGAGACATTTGAAATGGGCATGAAAGGATCTGTAAGTATTTATGTCTGAGAGAATGGAAAAAGCAACCCAGACAAAAGTCTCATAATAGGAGATATGTCCGGGGAATTGACCATGTTCTATGTGGGATTTGGTAAAGAAAATGGCATGATGTGAGGCAAGAAAACTAGTCTGGGGGAAGATTCCCAAATCCCTAAATATCCACAGCAAACATTAACATGGTCTTTCCTTTCATTCATCCCCATCTGCTGAGTGCCCAGCACGTGCCTGACATGGCATAAACCTGGGGTTGTAGCTGTGCACAGCTCTTTATAGTACCTTCACCCAGATCTACCTTATACCTCAACACTTTTAACTCCAGAAAGATCCCCTTCTGTGGACTCTGAGTCCTCCAAGGAATTACCAACTAAAGCATTATAAAAGTTGAGGCCAAGTGTGGTGACTCACGCCTGTAATCCCAACACTTTGGGAGGCCAAGGCAGTCAGATCATTTGAGGTCAGGAGTTCAAGACCAGCCTGGTCAACATGGCGAAACCCCCATCTCTACTAAAAATACAAAAAAAAAAAAAAAAAAAAAAAAAAGCTGGGCATGGTGGTGGGTGTCTGTAATCCCAGCTACTCAGGAGGCTGAGACAGGAGAATCACTTGACCAGGGAGGCAGAGGTTACTATGAGCCAAGATCACGCCACTGCACTCCAGCCTAGGTGGCAGAGTAAGACCCTGTCTCAAAATAAACAAAAAGAAAGAAAAAAGAAAAGAAAAGTTGAATGCCTACTATTCTTAGTGGGTTTTTGCATTTTAGAAGAAGACTTATATTGACTCAAATGGAAAAATTGGCATGGAAAAAAATTTTGAACGGAAGAACCATTCTGCCCTTCTTAGCTTACCCTTAGGTGTCACTCCTCATTCTCTCTGCTTATCCTTATTTCTGAATTAGAAGAGCAGAGGTCTGCCTGCTTATCAGCATCCCACCCCTGATCTTTGATTTCTCTCCACTAGAAGGCATGTCAGTTCTCACAGGAATTCAAGAGGTTTCAATCTCACCCCTGCTACACATTCACATGACAGATGAGGTTCACATGTGGAACACATTTTCCAAGTGCAACATATATAATGGCCTGAAACACAAACAAAATCAACCTGTGATTTTGTGGGGTTACTAGGATGCTACATATACTAGGATGCTCCATTACTCTCCCACATAAGAAAGCATGCTGGAATGAAAGTAAGCCTGGGGTTACAATAGGGATAGTCTTGAATCCAGTCTAATTTGTAAAAGAAAAATTGTAAGCAAATGTTGTTACTTCACTACTAGTATCACATCACATAAGGCATGCTTCTAAATGATCCTGTTGCTCTAGTATGACACATTACCAAACTGGAATGTCACTGGCAAAGGTTCACACATATAATCTGACAGTTCTCAGTAGTACATGTATGTCAGTAATGCATCTATAGTTTTCAAAAGTGTCCAGTTCACTCTTAAGGCCTATATTACAAATAGTTTGATTTGACTCATTAACATACTATACATATACCACAAACTCCTACTAAATAAAACCAATAACCTTACGGAATTGTCTTTCTATTTTCTAATTTCTAATGTTCTAATTTCCTGTGTGTTGAGGTTTCAACATCAGCAAGTGTTTGCTTCATTTTAATAAAGAAAAATACATTTCATTTTATTTGGCATATAAGCTAAGATTTTTTGGAACACTATAGTTTAAATGATTATTTCTTAAATAACTAATAAATTTTTTATGGGCACTACATCCCTTGAACAAAACTGCAAAGGTAATTTCAAAAAAGATCTTGAGTCCTTCATTAGCGAGCTTGCCATGAAGGAAACCTTCTAAAATCTCAGTGGCTTGTAACAGCAAACATTTGTTTCCTACTCACATGTCTGCATCTGTGGAATGGATGGTGATACTAGAGCTTTGTTCAATTCTGCACCATATTTCCTTTCATCCCAGGACCTCAGGGAAAGATGCTTACTTTTGTGGCAGAGGCTAACAAGAAGCAATCACTTTTGAAGCTTCTGTGCAAATATAATGTTTGTCTCATTGGCTCACATTCCA
The DNA here is from genome assembly GCF_043159975.1 of Macaca nemestrina. Taxonomy (NCBI): domain Eukaryota; kingdom Metazoa; phylum Chordata; class Mammalia; order Primates; family Cercopithecidae; genus Macaca; species Macaca nemestrina. Next base: position 96,354,119 of record NC_092136.1, on the reverse strand, counting down.
TTGGCCAAAAAAAAAAAAAAAAGTCACATGGAGTAGTCCAACGTCCATGAAGCAAGAAAATACATTCTCCCCATAGCAGGAGAGGGAAATACACATTTGCAAAGAATATACAACTGATCAAAGAACACCTTTTCTGGATATTGGCTTGCCATCCTTTCTCACTCAAAGTTACTCGCTCCCATTAAATATACCTTGAAAATCTCATCCACTTATGGCATCAGGTGCAAAGTTTTATCTTGTAGTAGTCTCTAAGTCAGGTATAAAATAACTCATACACACTCATATAAAATGGTGAAACAGGGACAGAACAACTAAAATGAAACCTCCATTCATAAAGAGGAAGGAAGAGAGACACTTAGCCATCAGTAATACACAGTAATTTTGAAATTCTGCTGAACAAGCATCATGAGGCCTCCTAACCTAGAGTAGGAAATGTTTCTTGAGTAGCCTCTATTCAGCTCTTGAGGAGGCAGAAGTGGAGATACCCTCAGTCCATCATTCTCTCTGTCTTGAATCCACCCTCTAGAACATCTTCTCTTTTACCTTATTCTTGTTGGATGCACCTGAGGAGAGCATCGGAGACAATAACATCCTAGGGGAAGGAGCAGCTTTCTCAGCCTGCCTCTTGCCCAAGAAAATTGGGGCACAAATCATCTCAAACAGTTAAAGTTTCTTTGAATTGAAGATGATAGTGCTTTTGGCAGTACAACTCTTTCAAAGATTTAGCTATTTATCTATATGGTTACATTTCTGTGTGCCAGTAGCTGCTACCACAATTATTTTGTAGACGTATGTTTTTCCTTAGACTTAATTAAAGGTACTGTGCGCTTATCTAGCTGTGGCAGAATTGTGCCCTTAGGATTTGTGACCACACCCCTAATTTTAGCTGTACCTATGTCTTAATCAGTGTTTTTGGCTCAAAACCTTTCTTAATTTTATTTTTTGTCAATTGATGACTGAAAACGGTTTCACTTTTCAACTCTGAAATCCCAAGATTTAGGACTCTGTGTTTTCTATTTCGCTCCTTCCTACAAACAGGTCAGTTATTTTCTGTGTTTATTTCCTTTTAAAAATATCTTATCAAATGTAACTAATAACCAACTCACACTAGTAATATTCTTTTTAAATGCCTCGCCAGCCAAAGCTACAATTTCATGAGGTACACTCTCTGCCTCCAAAGTTATTACCATTGCAGAAAAACTATATTACATCGATCACCACTGTTTTTCAATTTCCTTTCCAGTTTTCTTACCACCTACTGCTTTATCCTGAAGCAATTGTGACACCATTTTTATTTTCATAAAATAGTTCCCCACTCCTCATATCAATTTCTATACAAGTCAGTTTGCTGGTTTGCTGCACAAAAAGCAACCCTAAAACTCTAGTGGCTTACAACAGTAAACAGGTTTCTTGCCCAAGTAACATGCCAGCGAGTGTCACTTGGCTCTGAAAACCGTGGCTCTGTTCCATAGAGCTTCACATTCAGGGACCCAGGCTGACAGGCAGCCATTCATGCATTCTCATAACACATGCATTCTCATGGCAAAAGGGAAAGGCAAGAGGCTAATGCCTTTATTCTTAAATCATATTTATGGTCTTTGCTTGCAATTGGCATCATTATTCTTCTCACATTCCATTGACCAAGCTCAGCATGATGGCGTGGGTAATTTTCCTCCCATTGGGAAGAAGGTGGAGTAAATATTTGAAAATAATAATACAACCTAACCACACGCTCAGAAAAACCTGAGTAATAAAATTTTAGAGTTAGAGATATGCTACCCAACAGCAGAAAACTGGTGCAATTAGAAGGATTTTCACGAGATTAATTTTTTTTCATCATTCTGCAAAGAAACAGTAAGAAACCAATGTAGTAGTTGATTTTTATGCTGTGAAACATCACAAAGATGTAGTTCCAAAGTGATTAATATCTAGAATTGCTTCTATAAAAGCAAAAACATAAAAAGAGAAGCATAAATGTTCTTAAATTTTTACTTTGCTTTATAAAAATTAAAAATGTATGATAGTAAAAGTACATTTCATGTATGGCTGCAAAAGCAATCTGAATTTGCTAAGTCCCTCTAGTTTACATTTGATGCAGTCAAGGACTTTTTGTCACAATCAGAAGAAGCATTAGAAAGAAAAAATCTGTCCAGAATTGTGGGGTGTTTCTGATTATTCCTAAATAATTCACAAATGTTAGTAAATGCAGAGATTCCGTTTGAATGGCAACCCTGCTGAGCCAAAGGCCTCAGAAAGATAACAGGGTAATGAGTGCCCTCTAGTGGTATATCAAAGCTTTTGACTTGTAAACAGAACAGAGAGAGAATGTCGCTTTCCTCATTTTGCTTCTTAATCTGTACTCTGAGGACGAAGGGGAAAACGTTGAAGCTTAGAAATAGATTTCATAACATTATAAGGCTCCTTTTTCCTGTGCCTGAAACTTGTTTATTTGATACTTAAAAGTATTAAGCAATTCAATTCTCCTCACGTAATAATAATAGACGTTATATGTCTATTACTTTCTTATCCTAAAGCTGTCACAAGTATATACTCAGTTTTTTAAAAAAGAAATAAAATTTTTACCCTGGGGATGTAACATGAAGAATAATTTGCAATTTAGATTTTGTTTATATTGATTACAGGTCAGCACAATCACCAAGAAGACATATCTAAGTAGTTTCTAACTCCTGATATTTCCAAAATGATTACGCATTTTATTAATCAAGGTCACAGTCACCTCATTTTACTAGTGTCAGTGAAAACCTGTCAATGAAAACCTGATGTTATCTGTTAATTAAGAATCTCCATGGCGACCAGGCACGGTGGCTCATGCCTGTAATCCCAGCACTTTGGAGGGCCGAGGCGGGCGGATCACCTGAGGTCAGGAGTTCACAACCAGCTTGCAAACATGGTGAAACCCCCTCTCTACTAAAAATACAAAAAAATTAGCTGGGTGTGGTGGCGGGTGCCTGTAACTTCAGCTACTCAGGAGGTTGAGGCAGGAGAACTGCTTGAACCCGGTGGGCGTCGGTTGCAGTGAGCCGAGATTGCGCCCTTGCACTCTAGCCTGGGGCAACAAGAGCGAAAGAAACTCCGTCTCAAAAAAAAAAAAAAAAGAATCACCATGGCAATGAAAATGAATATCTTAAATGCTGCTGCTGCAGCTACCACTGCTGCCACTACAATTTATGTGTGAGTTCCAAGTGCCCTCTACTGGGCAAAATACAGTGGGTGAATAAGCTCTCTGGGTTCTAATCTGGATCAGCCCTCTCCGGTTGGAGTTCCTAATCAAGCTGAAATTTCATTTAAAAAATGTAAAAGCTCAACCTATATAAAGACCATAGGATCAAACCTATACTAAAATCTTGGAAGAAAAAAATCATTAAAGCTTTATTGTATATGTATGAATAGTTTTCGGATACCATGCTTTTCCTTATTACTCAAATCTCATTTCAAATGCGATTGCCTCCATGAGAAATTAGAAGCTATTAGAAAACAAATCATGGACAATATTTTAAAACCTGACTTTTCTTCCCGGCACTTAGATAAATTTCTTTTTCTTTTTCCTTTTCTTTTTTAAACGTAACAGGCCTGGAATCCAACTTGTGCAGGTTTTTCACGCCCTGGGGAGATACAGAAAGTCTGCTGAAGTGCTCACTAAGCTCCCAAAAAGGCAATGCCTCCACTGCGTAGTTGAAAACGTTAACATTTGCAATTATCAGCTCAACTTTTAGGACTGAGTAAAGTGATCTAGTCTTGGAGAGAAAGGGTAAGAGGGCTACTTTTTGGCTTCCAGGAGTTACACAGTACTCTGGTAATGGCAGGAGATATTATTAATCCTCTCGGTCAAACTTCCTTCTGTATGCCTGGGATCATGCCCTTGTGAAGCCCAATCCACATTGTTGGGTTTTGTTTCCCTCCTCCTATGATCTAAGTTATTAAAGCCCTAAATTCATTCCCTGGAGTTCTGTGGGGGGAAAAACAGTCCGTTTTTATAAAATGAAGGAGAAACATAATCTATATTCCCTGAACTCAAGAGCAAAGCATCTTTTGTCTAAAAACCCTTTTCTTTCAAGAATTGTATGTATTACCAGAGCATGAGATCATAGCCCAGCTCCTAGTGAGTCAAAAGAAATATATCTACATAAATGGAAATTCAAATGAACTACTTCCAACAGGGTTTAAACTATTTGTTTAGCTTCTAAAATATTAACAAAATATTCTGAAATATTATGACTTTTTTACGTGTTGCTTTTCTATAATAAAAGTGTTATGGGCTGAATCATGTTCCCTCAAAATTCATATGTTGAAGTCCTAATCCTCAGTACCTCAGAATGTGATCCTATCTTTACAAAGATCCTAAAGCTGAAATAAGGTAATTAGGGTGGGACTTTATCCCATATGACTGGTATCCTTCAGAGAAGAGATTTGGATACACACACACACTCAGAGGGAGGACCACAGGAAAACACATGAAGATAACCACCTACATGCCAAGAAAAGAGGTCTCAGAAGGAACCGACCGAGCTAACTCCTTGATCTCAGACTTCTAGCTTCCAGCATTGTGAGAATATACATTTCTGTTATTTAAACCACCTAATCTGTAGTACTTTGTATGGCATCTCTAATAAACTAATACAAAAAGTGAGTTTGGCATTACTTCCATAGCTCTACACTGTCAAGATAACTATGTCAGCATTTCTGTCAGCCTTTGCCTCAAGATTTTTGCCTCCAGGTGGATATCCAGCAAATATAGCTCCAGGTATCATGTCTAAACTCAAGAAAGAAAGAGGGGAGAAAATACCCTTATTTTTATCAAAAACTAATTATTTTTAATGGATCCTTTTTGTTGCAAGTACTTGAAAACTCAAAAGACTCAAACTCGAGTCTCCAACTCCCAGCGCGAGCGACACAGAAGACCGGTGATTTCTGCATTTTCAACTGAGCCTCTGCTGCTGATACCCAGGCAAACAGGGTCTGGAGTGGACCTCAAGCAATCTCCAACAGACCTACAGCTGAGGGTCCTGACTGTTAGAAGGAAAACTATCAAACAGGAAGGACACCTACACCAAAACCCCATCAGTACATCACCATCATCAAAGACCAGAGGCAGATAAAACCACAAAGATGGGGAAAAAGCAGGGCAGAAAAGCTGGAAATTCAAAAAATAAGAGCGCATCTCCCCCGGCAAAGGAGCGCAGCTCATCGCCAGCAACGGATCAAAGCTGGACGGAGAATGACTTTGACGAGATGAGAGAAGAAGGCTTCAGTCCATCAAATTTCTCAGAGCTAAAGGAGGAATTACGTACCCAGCGCAAAGAAACTAAAAATCTTGAAAAAAAAGTGGAAGAATTGATGGCTAGAGTAATTAATGCAGAGAAGGTCATAAACGAAATGAAAGAGATGAAAACCATGACACGAGAAATACGTGACAAATGCACAAGCTTCAGTAACCGACTCGATCAACTGGAAGAAAGAGTATCTGCGATTGAGGATCAAATGAATGAAATGAAGCGAGAAGAGAAACCAAAAGAAAAAAGAAGAAAAAGAAATGAACAAAGCCTGCAAGAAGTATGGGATTATGTAAAAAGACCAAATCTACGTCTGATTGGGGTGCCTGAAAGTGAGGGGGAAAATGGAACCAAGTTGGAAAACATTCTTCAGGATATCATCCAGGAGAACTTCCCCAACCTAGTAGGGCAGGCCAACATTCAAATCCAGGAAATACAGAGAACGCCACAAACATACTCCTCGAGAAGAGCAACTCCAAGACACATAATTGCCAGATTCACCAAAGTTGAAATGAAGGAAAAAATCTTAAGGGCAGCCAGAGAGAAAGGTCGGGTTGCCCACAAAGGGAAGCCCATCAGACTAACAGCAGATCTCTCGGCAGAAACTCCCCAAGCCTGAAGAGAGTGGGGGCCAATATTCAACATTCTTAAAGAAAAGAATTTTCAACCCAGAATTTCATATCCAGCCAAACTAAGTTTCATAAGTGAAGGAGAAATAAAATCCTTTACAGATAAGCAAATGCTTAGAGATTTTGTCACCACTAGGCCTGCCTTACAAGAGACCCTGAAGGAAGCACTAAACATGGAAAGGAACAACCGGTACCAGCCATTGCAAAAACATGCCAAAATGTAAAGACCATCGAGGCTAGGAAGAAACTGCATCAACTAACGAGCAAAATAACCAGTTAATATCATAATGGCAGGATCAAGTTCACACATAACAATCTTAACCTTAAATGTAAATGGACTAAATGCTCCAATTAAAAGACACAGACTGGCAAACTGGATCAAGAGTCAAGACCCATCAGTCTGCTGTATTCAGGAGACCCATCTCACACGCAGAGACATACATAGGCTCAAAATAAAGGGATGGAGGAAGATTTACCAAGCAAATGGAGATCAAAAAAAAGCGGGGGTTGCAATACTAGTCTCTGATAAAACAGACTTTAAACCATCAAAGATCAAAAGAGACAAAGAAGGCCATTACATAATAGTAAAGGGATAAATTCAACAGGAAGAGCTAACTATCCTAAATATATATGCACCCAATACAGGAGCACCCAGATTCATAAAGCAAGTCCTTAGAGACTTACAAAGAGACTTAGACTCCCATACAATAATAATGGGAGACTTCAACACTCCACTGTCAACATTAGACAGATCAACGAGACAGAAAGTTAACAAGGATATCCAGGAATTGAACTCATCTCTGCAGCAAGCAGACCTAATAGACATCTATAGAACTCTCCACCCCAAATCAACAGAATATACATTCTTCTCAGCACCACATTGTACTTACTCCAAAATCGACCACGTAATTGGAAGTAAAGCACTCCTCAGCAAATGTACAAGAACAGAAATTATAACAAACTGTCTCTCAGACCACAGTGCAATCAAACTAGAACTCAGGACTAAGAAACTCAATCAAAACCGCTCAACTACATGGAAACTGAACAACCTGCTCCTGAATGACTACTGGGTACATAACGAAATGAAGGCAGAAATAAAGATGTTCTTTGAAACCAATGAGAACAAAGATACAACATACCAGAATCTCTGGGACACATTTAAAGCAGTGTGTAGAGGGAAATTTATAGCACTAAATGCCCACAAGAGAAAGCAGGAAAGATCTAAAATTGACACTCTAACATCGCAATTGAAAGAACTAGAGAAGCAAGAGCAAACACATTCGAAAGCTAGCAGAAGGCTAGAAATAACTAAGATCAGAGCAGAACTGAAGGAGATAGAGACACAAAAAACTCTCCAAAAAATCAATGAATCCAGGAGTTGGTTTTTTGAAAAGATCAACAAAATTGACAGACCACTAGCAAGACTAATAAAGAAGAAAAGAGAGAAGAATCAAATCGACGCAATGAAAAATGATAAAGGGGATATCACCACCGACCCCACAGAAATACAAACTACCATCAGAGAATACTATAAACACCTCTACGCAAATAAACTGGAAAATCTAGAAGAAATGGATAATTTCCTGGACACTTACACTCTTCCAAAACTAAACCAGGAAGAAGTTGAATCCCTGAATAGACCAATAGCAGGCTCTGAAATTGAGGCAATAATTAATAGCCTACCAACCAAAAAAAGTCCAGGACCAGATGGATTCACAGCTGAATTCTACCAGAGGTACAAGGAGGAGTTGGTACCATTCCTTCTGAAACTATTCCAATCAATAGAAAAAGAGGGAATCCTCCCTAACTCATTTTATGAGGCCAACATCATCCTGATACCAAAGCCTGGCAGAGAGACAACAAAAAAAGAGAATTTTAGACCAATATCCCTGATGAACATCGATGCAAAAATCCTCAATAAAATACTGGCAAACCGGATTCAGCAACACATCAAAAAGCTTATCCACCATGATCAAGTGGGCTTCATCCCTGGGATGCAAGGCTGGTTCAACATTCGCAAATCAATAAACATAATCCAGCATATAAACAGAACCAAAGACAAGAACCACATGATTATCTCAATAGATGCAGAAAAGGCTTTTGACAAAATTCAACAGCCCTTCATGCTAAAAACGCTCAATAAATTCGGTATTGATGGAACGTACCTCAAAATAATAAGAGCTATTTATGACAAACCCACAGCCAATATCATACTGAATGGACAAAAACTGGAAAAATTCCCTTTGAAAACTGGCACAAGACAGGGATGCCCTCTCTCACCACTCCTATTCAACATAGTGTTGGAAGTTCTGGCTAGGGCAATTAGGCAAGAGAAAGAAATCAAGGGTATTCAGTTAGGAAAAGAAGAAGTCAAACTGTCACTGTTTGCAGATGACATGATTGTATATTTAGAAAACCCCATTGTCTCAGCCCAAAATCTCCTTAAGCTGATAAGCAACTTCAGCAAAGTCTCAGGATACAAAATTAATGTGCACAAATCACAAGCATTCTTATACACCAGTAACAGACAAACAGAGAGCCAAATCAGGAATGAACTTCCATTCACAATCGCTTCAAAGAGAATAAAATACCTAGGAATCCGACTTACAAGGGATGTAAAGGACCTCTTCAAGGAGAACTACAAACCACTGCTCAGTGAAATCAAAGAGGACACAAACAAATGGAAGAACATACCATGCTCATGGATAGGAAGAATCAATATCGTGAAAATGGCCATACTGCCCAAGGTAATTTATAGATTCAATGCCATCCCCATCAAGCTACCAATGAGTTTCTTCACAGAATTGGAAAAAACTGCTTTAAAGTTCATATGGAACCAAAAAAGAGCCCGCGTCTCCAAGACAATCCTAAGTCAAAAGAACAAAGCTGGAGGCATCACGCTACCTGACTTCAAACTGTACTACAAGGCTACAGTAACCAAAACAGCATGGTACTGGTACCAAAACAGAGATATAGACCAATGGAACAGAACAGAGTCCTCAGAAATAATACCACACATCTACAGCCATCTGATCTTTGACAAACCTGAGAGAAACAAGAAACGGGGAAAGGATTCCCTATTTAATAAATGGTGCTGGGAAAATTGGCTAGCCATAAGTAGAAAGCTGAAACTGGATCCTTTCCTTACTCCTTATACGAAAATTAATTCAAGATGGATTAGAGACTTAAATGTTAGACCTAATACCATAAAAATCCTAGAGGAAAACCTAGGTAGTACCATTCAGGACATAGGCATGGGCAAAGACTTCATGTCTAAAACACCAAAAGCAACGGCAGCAAAAGCCAAAATTGACAAATGGGATCTCATTAAACTAAAGAGCTTCTGCACAGCAAAAGAAACTACCATCAGAGTGAACAGGCAACCTACAGAATGGGAGAAAATTTTTGCAATCTACTCATCTGACAAAGGGCTAATATCCAGAACCTACAAAGAACTCAAACAAATTTACAAGAAAAAAACAAACAACCCCATCAAAAAGTGGGCAAAGGATATGAACAGACATTTCTCAAAAGAAGACATTCATACAGCCAACAGACACATGAAAAAATGCTCATCATCACTGGCCATCTGAGAAATGCAAATCAAAACCACAATGAGATACCATCTCACACCAGTTAGAATGGCGATCATTAAAAAGTCAGGAAACAACAGGTGCTGGAGAGGATGTGGAGAAATAGGAACACTTTTACACTGTTGGTGGGATTGTAAACTAGTTCAACCATTATGGAAAACAGTATGGCGATTCCTCAAGGATCTAGAACTAGATGTACCATATGACCCAGCCATCCCATTACTGGGTATATACCCAAAGGATTATAAATTATGCTGCTATAAAGACACATGCACTCGTATGTTTATTGCAGCACTATTCACAATAGCAAAGACTTGGAATCAACCCAAATGTCCATCAGTGACAGATTGGATTAAGAAAATGTGGCACATATACACCATGGAATACTATGCAGCCATCAAAAAGGATGAGTTTGTGTCCTTTGTAGGGACATGGATGCAGCTGGAAACCATCATTCTTAGCAATCTATCACAAGAACAGAAAACCAAACACCGCATGTTCTCACTCATAGGTGGGAACTGAACAAGAGATCACTTGGACTCAGGAAGGGGAACATCACACACAGGGGCCTGTCATGGGGAGGGGGGAGGGGGGAGGGATTGCACTGGGAGTTATACCTGATGTAAATGACAAGTTGATGGGTGCAGCACACCAACATGGCACAAGTATACATATGTAACAAACCTGAACGTTATGCACATGTACCCTACAACTTAAAGTATAATAATAATAAATAAATTTTTTAAAAAAAGAAAAAAAACAAAAACAAAAACAAACAAAAAAAAAGACTCAAACTCAGAATTTATTAGCTCAAGAATTAGAAAATCCAGGGGTTGAGGGGTTGCACCAACATTAGGCATGGCTGGACTCAGAGATCACATACATTATCTGGATTGAGATTTCCCCTATCTTTTTATTTTTCTGTCTTCGTATTGCTTTACTTTTCTGCTCATGCTTATCACTAGAAATTCCAGGCTTTTTCCTCATGGCAACATGATGGCTGCTGTAGCTTTAGCAACACAGTCTTTCAAGACCCAGTCTAGCAAAAATGAATTCCTGTCTCCCAGAATCCCTACGTACAAACACACATATAATGCTTCTTTCTTGGGCACACCCTCATGGTGTAATTATGTAAAATGCCTCTTCATACTCTTTTATCTTAGCCTAAGCACTAGGAAGTCTATATTTACTTAATAATGTTGATAATCATCAGCATTGTAAAGAGTAAAGGGCTACTCTTTATTAAGCACTTTATGCCAAGCATGGTTCAGTATCTCCTTGAATCATCACACAGTCTAATGTAACGAGAACAATTATCCCACTTCCAAAATATTATTGAATATTTTCTAAAACTTCTAAAGAAGTAACTAGTCATGAATAGGTCAAATAATTTGCCACATATAACTAAGATAGAAAATAGAGCCAGGAATTAAATATACTTTTGTCAGTGTCTAAAATCTTCAAACTCTTAACTACGATCTGAATCCACTTGATTCCATATTATTTTTCAGAAAGCATGAAGCTTCTAGCTCTTTATCTCCATTTCAAGAACTTCCCCTGCAATCACTTCTACCCAGTCAACCAATTCCCACTTACTCAGACTATGCCTATTATCAATTCTTCCAATTCATGAAAGGTTAATTTTTAACAAATAAATGCTCCCTTCTTCCCCAACCACTCTAATTTTAGGAAAGAAAGATTTCCACTTATCCTAGTAATGAGAAGCATTTGAATTCTCTATAGTCACTCAACCCCTGCCCCTTTACAAACTAATCCATCTTTTTAAAATTTCTCTGAAATTTTTATTATGCAGTTTTACTCTCTTTGAAGCATATTTAGAAGTCAGTCCTTGAAAAACACTGGCATGCAAAACACTTGAAAATAAATAGACAGCAATTATGCCAATAGATAAGGATAAAAGTGAGGGTCCCATTTTACATTGCATTCTTTTCACCAAAGATCTATTTTCAGTGCAGAGGTCAGATGAATTCAATAGTATCTCTCTGCTGAAATCAGAAACTAGCTGGCACCATCAGCACCAAGTAGAGCATGGAGCTGAGTGCACTTACGAAGCAAGTTGAAAGATATGGACCCTGTCTCTTTAGAGATGACAAATCAAGAGGATACACAATCTTATTTGATGGGTGCTTTACTCAAGGCCACAACAGCTAGGAGATACAATTTGGAACTAAAATGATGTTAAAATATAATTTAGCTTCATCTGAAGGTTTGAAGGAGTCCATCTGTACCCCAACTACCCCCTCAAGAAGAGGTGCCCTTTCTCTAAGATTCCTAATAACTCTGTCACCCTAATATTATGTGCACTCCATTGTATCATAATTTTCATTTATGTAAGTGTAACTCCTACTAGATTGAGTGGTCCATGAGGACAGTGGCTACATTGTATTTCTTGTTATATGTGGCTAGCCTGTGGCTGGAGAGTAACCATCATACCGAGGATCTGTGTTAATCAGGATAGGCTAGGACTTTTTGTTGTAACAATAAAACTTGTAGGCTAAACACAAAAAGCAGTTTATTTCTGACTCAGGTTACACGTCCCCTGTGGATGAGCAAGAGGCTCTGTTCCACATAGTCACTCAGGATCTCAGGCTGACTGAGACTCCACAGTTAGCAGCTTTACCATCTGGAATACGCAGCATTTTTATTGCTGCAGCCAGAAAACAGAAAAGCACATGGGTTTTTCTATACTTCAGGCTGGAAATGACACATGTCACTTCCAGAAAGTACTGCCGTTTAACCTGAGCCCCACGCCTCAGGGGGATCTGGAATTTGGAGGGCCGTACCAGTGCCTGGGACTTAGCTAGGCCTGGCAGCATAAACCAGGAAGAGCACCCCAAGCCAAGACCAGGACCTACATGAGCTCTCACCCCCATTTTTCCCCTTTAATATACACTCTGATCCTCTATCCCATACATAGAGTTAACCATCCCAGAGTTCTAGGAAGCTCTGGGACTGGCACCTACAGGGTCATCCTGGCACCACATGTCTGACTTTGGTTCTGGGGCTTGGGGGGATAGCCTAAAGGAAATTACTCCCAACAAGCAGTGTGATATTTCTTTTATGGAATTACACAAGACTGACTGTCAGAATGGTAACAACATGCTATTTTGGGTGATTCTCACTCACGTTGGACCCAAGACAAGTTCTGTGTTCTGAGTTACCATCTGTCCCCCACCATCTCTTGGGTTTGAGCCCTGTGTCTACCCCTGTGTCAGCTCTCACCCATCTGTGTTCAATTTACAACATCTCCAGTCTACAGCACCCAAGGGTAACAGAAGGCATTTTTTATTCTGTGTACCTCCTACTGCTGGCATGCAGTGCAGTAACGTCACCCTTGCATCACATGAGAGAGAAAGTCTTGAAGAAAGGTGGAGATTGCCGTTCTCCTTCAATGGATTTTTAGATCATTGCTGGTCAAATAGGGTCTTCCAATTGATTTCTTCTCTTGTTTCCAATTGTGCTGATATCATATTCTACCAGGTCTGTCTTAAGCCATGTCAGATTAGGAACTAAACACTCCTTATGTGAAGGGCACTGCACTTCTCACTCTACCTTTCCTGCCGGTGTCGGTGTGTGGAATTCAGGGATATAGTCAACAATGAAAGCAATAGTATTCTAAGAATGAAGTGATTATAGCCTAAGGAGTTTAAGAGAAGCATGTTTGGAAGATGTGCTATAATTCATTTACACTACAAAATTTTGAACAGTACATTTAACATAACCAAAAATGCATTATCATTCACACTTTCCTTCATACACTGGGTTAGACTTGCATGTGTGATTATCATCAAACAAGCACAGTAACAACTTTTGAGAGAATCATTCAAAGCCAGTATTCAGGGTTGGTGGGATGGATAATGCAGTGTCAGGAGTGATGCTGTAACCATCATCGAGCCCGCGAAATTAGAAAACTGAAAAGGCATGAAGATCTACGTTGTTCCAATACAAACAGCTTCCAATGGACCATGGCATTGTGAGTAATAATATTATTACCTTTTTCTCCCCAGTAGGAAATATGAAATTAGCCAAAAGTGGTGCATTTGCTCATAAAGAAGGCAAAAGATAGTTCCCCAACATGAATCCAAAGAGATGGTGCCTGGACACTACAAAAAAATCTTCACTTGCTCTGACTTGACCAGCAATCAAGTACCTAAGTACCTCTTCTCTAATTGCTATTCTAAATATTCACTGATAAATAACTGTAACTTACATGAGCCCATGAATTGTATACACATTTTTAGATCAAATTGTTTATATAGAGCAAAATAAGCCCAGGGCCTCCCACACTTTGGGATGGCTCTGCTTCCTTTCACACTGGCCAGAACTAATCTCATGGCACTACCCAGTTTCAAGGTGGCTAATAAGTCTATTCTTCTGAGTGCTCAGAAGGAGAAGGAACCAGATATTGGTGGTCATTGGAAATGTTTGGTAACGTTTGCCAACCACAAGAATGGAACTGGGTCTGTGGCTTCTGACAGTAGCCACATTTTAGCAACTATAAGTTGCTCTCTGGGTTGCGGTTCCCTCCGCTTATCCCACAACTGTCTCCAAAGCCTTGTGAAATGGCTTTAAATCCTTGCCTTAGTTTTGCTATAAAGAACTAAGGATTTCTCTCTCTCTCTCTCTCTCTCTCTCTCTCTCTCTCTCTCTCTCTCTCTCTCTCTCCCTTCACCTCCCCCATACCACAGTCTATCATAGTGATAAGAGCATAAATATGGCATTAGGGAGAGACCCCAAGACTGCAAGAAACAATTAGTAGAAACATGAGTTATAGCCTTAGACAGCCTAGAGATCAGGCTTTCAAAGCCAGGCAACCTAGGAGACAAAGGAATGATAGAACTGATAGAGAAACTTCTAGAGAATTTCCGACAAACACTAGAGGGGAGAAAAGAACCTCTAAGAGGGCTCTGAGGTCCTGATAATCTGAGAAGCAGGACCAAAAACAATTATAAATTGGGGTACACCTGCAACAAAGTATCTGAAATTTGTTTTTGAATGCCTGTCTCCTCTCCAGAAGCCTGCTCTGTGGCTTAGTTCCTCAAAGCTGGATGTGACAGTTAGACTCCTGTATAAGGTCATTCTTGCATTACTATGAAGAAATACCTGAGACTGGGTAATTTATAAGAAAAGAGGTTTAATTGGCTCATGGCTCTGCAGGCTGTACAGGCAGCATAATACAGCATCTGCTTCTGTGGAGGCCTAATGAAGCTTACGATCATGGTGGAAGATGAAGAGAGAGCAGCCCTCACATGGCGAAAGCAGGAGCAAGAGAGAGAGTGGGGTGGGGTTGGGGAGGTGCCACACTTTACAACAACCAAATATCACGAGAACAAATTCACTATTACGGGGACAGCACCAAGCCATGATGGATTGGTTCCCGTGACCCAAACATCTCCCACCAGGTCCCACCTCCAACATTTGGGATTACGTTTCACCATGAGGTTTGGGTGGGGACAAATATCCAAACTATGTCATTCTGCCCTGGGACCCCACAAATCTCACATTCTTCTCAGGTTGCAAAATACAATTATACCTCCCCAACAGCCCCCTAAATGTCTCAACTTGTTTCAGCATCAACCAAAAGTCCCAAGTCCAAAGTCTCATCTGAAAATGAGTTCCTTCCACCTATGAACCTGTAAAATCAAATCAAGAGATTTACTTCTAAGATACAATGTGGGGTATAGGCATTGGGTAAACTTCCCCATTCCAAAAGGGAGAAATCCACACCCCATTTGGATTCTTCATCTGAAAATGAGCGTTGCTTTTATACAGGCTACAATTTTTTTAAACTTTTACACTCTGCTGCACTTTTAAATGTAAATTCCAACTTTAGGTCATTTTTGCCACATCTAAGCATAAGTTGTTAGAAGCAGCCACAGATTGTTAGAAGCACCTCATGAATGCTTTGCTCCTTAGAAATTTTTATCAGCAGTTAATGATTGCTCTTTAGTTCAAATGTCCCCAGATCCCTAGGGCATGGACACAATGCAGCCAAGTTCTTTGCTAATGCATAAAAACATCATTGACCTTTGCACTAGTTCCCAATAAGCTCCTCATTTCCATCTGAAACCCCAGCTTGGCTTTTGCTGTCCATATCAGCATTTTGGTCACAACCATTGAAACAGGAAATTCCAAACTTTCCCTCATATTCCTGTTCTTTTCTGAACCCTCTAATCTCTTCAAACTTCTTCCTATTACCCAGTTCCAAAGTTGCTTTAACATTTTCAGGTATCTTTATAGCAATGCCCCATTTCTTGGTACCAATTTTCTGTATTAGGCCATTCTTCCATTGCTATACAGAAATACTGGAGACGGGGTAATTTATAAGAAAAGCAGTTTAAATGGCTCATGGTTCTGCAGGATGTACAGGAAGCATAGCAGCGGCATCTCCTTCTGGGGAGGCCTCAGGAAGCCTATAATCATGGCAGAAGGCTATAAACCAAAAGTATCTGAAACAGGTCTCAACCAATTTAGAAATTTATTTTGCAAGGTTAAGAACATGCCCATGACACAGTCTCAGGAGGCCCTGAGAATATGTGCCCAAGATGGTTGGGTTACAGCTTGGTTTTATATACTTTAGGGAGACATAAGGCATCATTCAATACATGTAAGATGTGCATTGCTTTGGTCTTGAAAGGCAGGAAAACTCAAAGTGGGGGGCTTCCAGGTCACAGGTGGATTTGAAGATTTTCTAATTGGCAGTTGGTTGAAAGAATGTACTTAAAGACCTAGAACCAATAGAAGGGAGTGTCTGGATTAAGATAAAGGGGTTGCAGAGAACAAGGTTTTTATTATGCAGATGAGTCCACCAGGTAGCAGGCTTCAGAGAATATAGATTGTCTTAAGGTCTCAGTTTTAATGTTAATGCCAGTCAGTTGTGCCTGAATTCCAAAGGGAGGAGGCCATAATGAGGCATGTCCAGCCACCCATTCCCATCTTGGCCTGAACTCATGTTTCAGGTTAACTTTGGAATGCTTTTGGCTCAGAGGAGGGGCCCATTCAGTTGACTGAGGGGGCTTAGAATTTTATTTTTGTCTTACAAGGTGAAGAGGGAGTAGGCATCTTACATGGCAGAAGCAGAAGCAAGAAAGAGAATAGGGTGGAAGAGCTGCCACACTTTATAACAACCAGATCTCATGAGAACTCACTCACTATCATGAGGATAACACCAAGCCCTGAGGAATCCACCTCCACAACCCAAATACCTCCCACCAGGCCCCACCTGCAACACTGGGGATTACATTTCCATATGAGATTTGGATGGGGACAAATATCCAAACTATATCAACTGCCTTTCACCTTTATAAAGTTAATTCTACCAGAGTGATACTGGGCACCATAAATTAGAAAGTGAGTTTATTTCCATGCTATTTATATGTTTTTGAAGACATTTTAAAGTAAAGAATGGTCTTTGAATGGTGATCACTAGAAACAGTTGACAGCAAGTGGACAAGATATTGAGGTGGTGGACTTCTTGATATTCTTCCAACCTCACTATTGCACTTATTCATCATCATCATAATACTGATATATCCAGTCATCCTGAAATAATGTACAGCTTAGGTATTGATCCTGGCCCATATAGCCAGGTCTGTTCTGCTTCCCTCACACTTCTGAGTTAGGTTCTAATATAAATTTTTTTATACTCTAGAAGTACAGAGGGACATGTCTCAATGGCACTGATGGCTTGGAGAAATTCAGGCAACCACAATAATTATAATGGAAAGTAAACCTTTGAGTGCAGAGGGAAGGGCAATGAGGCAGTGGGCAGAGGGCACAAGACCAAGGGAACTTGTGTACAAATGCAAAGCTGCTAGAACAAGTTGTACCTTAAAGATTGGGTTCATATGTCAAAAAAAAAAAAAAAATAGAAGTTTGCATATTTAAGAGGAAGAGATTTCAATGTGTAAAAGTGAAATGTATATAACAAGAGTACAATAACTAAATGGGGAAGGGCACATTAAATATATGGCAATGCTTGAAGCTTTAAAATTTGCTATTTACAAAAATATGGAATCAACCTAGGTGCCTGTCAAGAGTGGATTGGATAAAGAAAATGTGGTACATATATACCATGGAATACTATAAAGCCATAAAAAAGAACAAAATCATGTCCTTTGCAGCAACACAGAAGCAGCTGAGCCAATACCCTAAGAAACTTCATGCAGGAACAGAAAACCAAATACCACATGTTCTCACTTATAAGTAGCAGCTATACATTGAATATATATGGACATAACGATGGGAACAATAAACACTGGGGACTACTACAAGCAGGAGGGAGGGAGGCAAGGGTTGAAAAACTATTGAGTCCCATGCTCACTACCTGGGTTATGAGATTGATCATATGCTAAACCTCAGCATCACACAATATACCCATGTAAAAAACCTGTACATGTACCTCTTGAATCTAACATAAAAGTTGAATTTTTTTTAATTTGCTAGTTCAAATCCTGTGACCAGCCAGAATGCAAGTATCCCTCTAGTATACAACACCAATTTTTTAGAAAAATTGTGCTTCACTATAGCCAGATCAACCTGTGTGATATGATTTGGCAGTGCCCCCACCCAAATCTCATCTTCAATTATGGCTCCCATAATTCCCATGTGTCATGGGAGGGACCAGGTGGGAGGTAATTAAATCATGGGGGTGGGTCTTTTCCATGCTGCTCACATGATAGTGAAAAAATCTCATGATATCTTATGGTTTTATAAAGGGGAGTTCTCCTACATAAGCTCTCTTTTGCCTGCTGCCATGTAAGACATGACTTTGCTCCTCATGTGCCTTCCACCATGATTGTGAGGCATCCCCAGCCAATCTGAACTGTGAGCCACTTAAATCTCTTTCTTTTATAAATTATCCAGTCTCAGTATGTCTTTATTAGTAGTAAGAGAATAGACTAATAGAGTGTGCAATCAATTTTCAAGTTTCATGTCAGGTATAGTACACAACAGGAGAAGGTCTTGAGACCAGTGCAACAGAGTTACTAGAGCATGAGAGAAGGTCATTGAAAGCAACAGGCCAAGTATTTATTTACTCAACAAATATTTATGAAACATTTACTATGCAGGCAGTACGCTGGGAGGGGAACATGTAGAAGAAAATAACACATAGTATCTCCATTAAGAAGCTTACCATCTGGAGTGGGGAGCCTGGGCAAGAAATACACACATAAACTCTAATTATAATAGAATGTAACAAGTACTATAATAGGGAAATCACAGAACACTATGATATTAAGCAAGAGGGGAACTTAGTATAATTTTAGGGGTTCACAAAACAATCCCCAGAGGAAGTAGTAACTGGATTGAGACAGGAAAGAAATGTAGGGCTTAACTTATTAAATGTGTGGAACTTGATCCAAGCAGAGGGAAAACTATGTGCAAAGCACAGAGACAATCAAGTACTTTGTGTGTTTGCAAAATGAATCTGTGTATATAAGAATGTGAGGAGGAGAATGCATAAAATAAATGTAGTCATAAGCAGAGGTAAGATTACAAAGGACATCGGAAGATATAAATTGGAATTTATAATGAGAGCAATAAGGAGTCATAAAGAAGTACTGAGCAACCTTAAGTAAAAAATTTATTCTGCTTTTGTCCAGAAATATAGTAGTGCTTAGCACAGTTCATGGGATGAAGTGTCCACCTAAACAGGTGGATAACACCTCCCCCATCACTCAAAATTTTGATTCTGCCAACAGCTCTTACCCAAAATTATTTGATAAAATTTTGTCTGCAAAAAGGAAATGACTTAGTTAATTTGTGCTCTTACCTATACAGCATTTCTCATCAATCTCCAAATACTGTCTTAGGGGAAATGTGGCTGCAGTAACTTTATCAGAATACCACAGAGAAAATTATAGTTGTTCCCGCTTACCCATGCAGGATATATTCCAAGATGCCCAGTGGATGGCTGAAACCACAAATAGTGCCAAACCCTGTATATATACACTCTGTTTTGTCATATACATGCATACTATGATAATGTTTAATTCATAAATTAGGCATAGTAAGAGATTATCAAAAATAATAATAAAATACAACAATTTTAAAAATACACTGTTATAAAAGCTATGTAAATGTGCTCTCTCTTGCTCTCCCTGACCCTAAGCCCCTCTCTCTCTCAATGTCTTACTATAATATATTCAGCTATTTTCAGACCTTAGTTGACCATGGGTAACTGAAATCTCAGAAAGTGAAACTGCAGTTAAGGGGAATACTATATATTCTGAACAGCAGACAGTCAACACTAGTTTACAGTAGAAGATTATTGACTGTCAGTTCTCCCCATTAAAAACACTAGAAAAATCTAGGACCAAGGCAAGCTACATTTGTTAGACTTATTGCAGTAAAGGAGAACATCACCTTCAGAGAGTTTTAATAATGTCTCAAAATAGAAAATTGGGGCAGGGTATTTATAGAGTCTTGGTTGAGTGTTTTTCAGGTAAATCTTGCAAGTGGAAAATTGCTGAGATTGGGCAGAAGTTATTTTGTTTTGTATTTTGTTTTGTTTTGTTTCAATAGCTTTGGAGTGGTAGACACAGTGAGGCAGGGGTCTTGAAGCAAATTTTGATGAATGAATAAACTGTTAGTTCTCATAAGTAAACTGTTTCATTGACTTGATCTTTTCTCCCTTGAGCAGGCCTTTCTTGAAAGAAACAAAGTTATGTTTATCTGGTCCTAGCACAGTTTCATATAGATGTATATGAATTTAATAGAGTTTCAATAACTAATAGACGTAATAAACAAGTAAAATATGCAGTGTGTAAGAAAGAAAGTCTATCCCCAGTATTATGCAAGGGACAAGGAACATTGTTGATTTCAGTTCTCAGTAGCCACATAATTTCTTTTGACCATAGTCCCATTTAAGCAATATAATTCCAGGTAATAAATGAAGAGAAGGAACATTTATGCAAGTGAATATGCATAACATCCATCCTGTCATCATTAGCTACCACGAATAATTGAAAATTAAATACAGATAAATTTAAGAGGAAGAATAAAGGAGGGAATAACAGAAAATGACCAACCTTTCAGTAAAGTCCAATGTGTTACAAATATTCAGCTGGACACAGATTATGATGAGGAGTAAATGAGAAAAGATAGGTGGATGCTATCATCACTTATCAGTGAAATGTCTAAGGTATGAAAGTAATCACAATACTCCACTTTTTACAAGCATATTATGTCTCTTCATCCAAATCCCTAAAATATAACACAACATGATTCCTGGTTTGGCCTCTCAGTCCATTATCTTTAATACTCTACTCTCAGAAAACGTCATTCTACATGAAGTTCCCCCCAAACACATATTGCTTTTTCAGAATTTTGAACACTGATGTACTGTTCCTTCTGCCTGGAGTGCTTCACCCATATTCCAGTCTTTCCCCACCCACCTGGATAGTTCCCATATATCTTTCAACAGTCAACTTAAGTATCGTATCTTTAAGAAAACTTCTATGATACCTCCCAATTATGTTGAGTCAAATGTTATTTTGCTTTGTTCCTGTAGCACCCCATGAATACCTGTCTCCCATAGCAGACTGTGTTATAATTGTTATCAAACTTGCCTGCCTCTCCCTGCTACTCATCTGTGAGCTTCCCAAAGCCAAGGACTATGTTTTGTTCATCCTGATATTCCCCAGGGCTGTACAATATGACTGATATGCATTTGTACTATACTATCTTTATTGAATATAATTGGAAAGTTTAAATCTCCTACATGAAAAGATATTGACTAGAATGGGTTTAAGTGAATTTTCATACTGTAGTAAATATATTTTTATGTCTGTGTTTTATACTTTGAAAATTTTATTTCTGAAAAATATTTTATGGAACATTGCATTGTGATAAACCAAATGGAAAAATATTGACTCTTGAGAAAACTAAGTTTACTCCTTATGCATATCATGATTTAGCCTGTAGGGCTCTTTGTCAACCTGGAACAGTCAATTCTAATTAGCGTAAATTCAGATATCTACCTACTCAAACAAGGGAAATAACAATATCTAATTTGGAAGATAAATCTCTCAAGCTGCAGTAAATATTATCAATGCTAAACAATCAATATGCTGATAGTAAAAATAAAGACCACACATGGAGAATCACAACCCATACCTCAAGTAAAGGACAATCATTTGATAGGATTGCCCAGAGATTAACTATAAAAGAGATTATATAAATATCTCAATGGTATTTTAGAGAATTTAGTCCACTGGATGTAACTCAACAATTACTTTCAACTCTACTAATTGTATATAAATTCTTTTTAAAATGATAATAAACATGCAACTATAATGACAAAACAACCAAAGTTTTAATATGCAGTGACGTTAGGTTTGCCTTTAAAAACTGCAAGATCTAGTGGAAATAAGTACTTTATAGCTGAAGATAATGATAAGCCCTTGCTCTTCCCTCTGCTTTGGGCTCTAGTGGTCTTTCTGTTTAAGCTCAGTTTTGTCTGGCTCATCAACAACACGCAGCGCAGAGAAGAAAGTGTACCACATATCTGTGCCCTCCTTTAACATCTGGTGTCTGGAATGAGTCTGAGTGAGGGTGAGTTGAGCTCCCTTCGTGCTGACCATATGCCCAGTCTCATTGCTGTGTCTTCCACCTTAGATTTTGAGCAGCAGTCCCATTTTCTGCTGTAACAAGAGTCTTTCCTGGAATCCCAGACCAATTGTAGGATTCCTTACAATGCACAGGGCCTGACAACATTTGAAATCTGCCCAGTGTTACCCAAACACTGACTACGAACAGAAGGATGACCTAAAACTCCATTCTGTGAAAGACAATTGGATATTATCTATTCAGTGTGGGCTGCCATAGCAAAATACCCCAGACTAGGTAGCTTAAAACAACGAACATTGATTTCTCACAATTCCGGAAGCTGAAAAGTTTAAGGTCAAGGTGCTGGCCCACTTGGTTTCTGGTGAGGGCTCTCGTCTTAGTTTGGTGGCAGCTGCCATTTTTGCTGTGTCCTCACAGGGTAGAGAGGGAAACAGCAGGCTCTCTGGTGTCTCTTGTTTTCATACAGGGTCTCACTCTGTCACCCAGGCTGAAGTGCAGTGGCGCAATCTCAGCTCATTGTAGACTCAACCTCTGGGCTCAAGCGATTCTCCCACCTCAGCCTCCTGAGTAATTGGAATTACAGGCACATGCTACCATTCCCGGCTTGTTTGGTATTTTTTGTAAAGATGGGGTTTTGCCATGTTGTCCAGGCTGGTCTTGAACTCCTGAGCTCAAGTGATCTGCCTGCCTTAGCCTCCCAAAGTGCTGGGACTACAGGTGTGAGCCAACGCACCTGAACAGTGTCTCTTCTTGTAATAACACTAGACTCATCAGATCAGAGACCCAGCTTTATGACCTCACACAACCTCAGTCACCTCCTTGCAGGCCCTGTCTCCAAATACAGTCACACTGGGGGGTAGGGCTTCAACATATGAATTTGTGGGAGTGGGGACACAATTCAGCTCATAGCAGACAAAATCATTAATATAAATCAAGCGTAAATCCTCCATGTACATTCCAGAACAATAATTGCAGCAACATCTACTATTTATTAAACATTGACTTTGGTCACATTATTTTTAATTGTTAGGATATTTCTAGAGCAGATACTACTTTTCCACACTTTGAAGTAGAGGAAACCGAAGGCTTGAGGTGGAAAAAACCCTATCCAAGGCCACATAGCTGCAAAATGATAGAATTGGAACTCAAATCCATGTTTGTGGGAATTGAAAGCCCAAATAAGATCCTTCTAAGATACCCTCTTACATCAAAACTATAATTCAGATGACTGACCAATCCTCAGTCCTAGTCTCTTTTCCTTCTGGACCTGCCAGCATCATGAGATTATAGTTTGCCTTATAGACGTACCTGAATATTGACTATTATGGAGCTAACAATGAGTCAATCACAATATATTTATTTAACTTGGATGATCGGGTGCTACTTATAGATTACTAGATTACTACTTATATATATCTACATATGCCTGAAAAGATGAACATAAAACCAACAGGCTCAGATGGTACTTTGTTTACTCTAATCACATTTTGCAGGGCTCTCCCTCTTTAATTCTTCCTTTTATTTACAGTTCCATATTACTCTTTGTGATATACCAGCTTTTTAACTGACCTCACATTTGTCTTTCTCTTTGTCTTCCCCAGCAAAACATCCATTCATTCTTTAATTCAACAAATATTTAATGATCCCTGCCCATATGAAACATATCTTAGCATGGTGAAACAGAAAATAACTAATAGACATAATAAATATGTAAACTATACAGTGTGTGGAAATTATGACAAGGACTATGGAAAATGAAAAGGTACAGGAGATGAGGAGTGTGAGAGGAGAGAGACAGTGTGAACCTCTTTGAGAAGTTGATATTTGAAGAAAGATGTAAGGAGGGGATACATCTGAGGGAATAGCATTCTAGACATAGGACACAATGTGCACAAAGACCCTGAAGTGAAAACAGGCCAGGCACGTTTGAGGAATAGCAAAGAGAATAGCATGCAAGAACTGAGTGAGCAGGAGCCAAGCCAGAGAGCTAATGGGATCACCAGACACTAAAAGGCTTATAGGCCATTTTAAAGGCTTCTGTTTTTGCACTGAGTAAAATGGGAAGTCACTGCAGAACTCTCATCAGAGGAGTGAGAAAGACCAGACTCATGTTTTTAAAGAATCAGTCTAGTTACTGTATATAGGACAGACTGCAGGGTAATGAGGAAAGAAGTCAGAGGTGAGGCAGGAAGCTATTACAATAATTCAGGGTAAGAGAAGTTTGATTGACCAAAGGAAAGGGGACTGGTGATGGGGAGAAGTGGTTAGATACTAGATACATTTAGAAATTAAGAGAAGTCCTGTCTACTAATCCAGCTCTGCCTCAGTTCTTGAGCCAAAGGACGAGAAGTACATCAGCAAGCTTAGCCCTCAATGCAGAAGGCTGGGTGCTTTAAATAACATCTAACATGCATAAGCTCTTATTACCTACCAGTAACGTTCAGAGTGCATCTTGTAAGACAGGAAACTAAAGCACAGAAATATTAAATGACTTTGGCGAGTAAGTAAAAGATCTGGGATTGTTCTATCTGGCATAGCCAAAGTTGAACTCTCATAGCCACTCTGCATACAGCCTTCATTAAGGCACACATTGCAGACTTGAGATCTGATGAATCAGGGACAAATAGCTAGGGCTGGTGCAGCAAGTGTGAACCAGGCTGACCCCTTAAGTGCAGCAGTCCCCAACTCACCACTAAGGCAGAAACACAATAATAAAGCAGTGACTGCTAATAAGCTTAACTCTGAAATGAATGAATCTCTGGGCACAAAGTGATTCTGTACTGTAATGACCCCTAACTACAAATACGACAGTTTTACACACTCCCCTGTGTGCTTAAACAGTGTATGGCACACGATTTAACACTTTCTTAATGACTGCAGACAATGCTACGAACATTCACTGGGGCCCTGGGATCCAAGGAGCAGAGCCACTTAGCTTTAGGGGAGGTTTTGGTAAGGTTCTCTTTTTAAAGAGTATATTGAAGTTTGAAATGAGAAAAAGGGATTAAGTAGCTGGCAGAACATGAGGAGTGTTTTTGCAGCTTTGCCTCGGGAGAGATAAAGAGAGTTGATGCCGAGTACAGCTGGGCCACTGGGACTGCATTCCTGCCTCTGAGGAGGAGAGCCTGTCAGTGAGCCAGAAGGGACTAAGAGAGGTAATGCTTTCTTATGATGGGCGTTTTCCTGGGGGGAGCCAAAGCCATACATAAGTTTAAAAAAAAAGGCCCTCCTCTGCTTATAGAATGTGCTTATAGGTTGTACTTATAGGTTCTCAAGTTTTGTTATCATAAACACCCAAAGTACACCACACCTGCAGTTAACATTGTAGCGATCATCTTGCTAGAGGGAGGGCAGGAATGCTTGTGTCTTGGTCAAAAAGGAGTTGGAGTGAAGTCACACAGGCAAGTGTCATTACTTGGTGTTGAGGTTTGACAGCCTGAGAGACCCCGGCAACATTGGAACTTGAAACAGAGGGTTTTAACACCCAGTTAAAACAGTTTCAAGTCAGCTGGGAACGGTGGCTCGCGCCTGTAATCCCAGCACTTTGGGAGGCCGAGGCGGGTGGATCACCTGAGGTCAGGGGTTTGAGACCAGCCTGGCCAACATGGTGAAACCCTGTCTCCACTTAAAATACAAAAATTAGCCAGGTGTGGTGGCACATACCTGTAATCCTAGCTACTCCGGAGGCTGAGACAGGAGAATCACTTGAACCCGGGAGGTAGAGGCCGCAGTGAGCCAAGATCATGATCATGTCACTGCAGTCCAGCCTGGGTGACAGAGTGAGATTCTGTCTCAAAAAAAAAAAAAAAAAAAAAAAATTTCAAGTCTTCCAAACAACCTCTCATTTGGATTCAGAATTCCATTATTTTAAAATGAATTTTTTAATTCAATCATGACACACTTCACAGCTGTAACAGGCAAAATTCTAAGACAGCTCCCAAGATTCTCACCCCTGGTGAACTCAAACTTTCTTCCAGTTATTCTATTTGATCAAACATTAATCTAGGTGATTATTAATCTATGAAGGATTATACATATATAAGTAAGGTCCTAAATTAGTTGCTATTAAGACAGAGCGATTCCCCTCAGTTGGACCTGACTTCATCAGGTGAAAACCTCAAAAGTAGAAGAGATTCAAAGTATGAGGGGAGCTCATTAAGAGAAAGATTCTCTGTTGCTCTCTCTGAAAATAGAGGCGGCCACATGGCAAGGAATGTGGCTGGGACTAGATGCTGAGAGTGGTTCCCAGCTGACAGCCAGGAGACAAATTGGGACCTCAGCTGTACAACCACAAGCAACTGAATTCTTACAACAACCTGAATAAACATGGAATTGGAGGTTCCCCAGAACCTCTAGAAAGCAACACAGCACAGCCTGATTTCAACCTGTGAGAGCCAGAGAACACTCTGATTTCAACCTGTGAGAACCAGAACAAAGAACACAACCATGCCATGCCTAGAATTTATATACAGAAGTAAACTAAAAAATGAGTACTGTTTTAAGCTATTGAGTCTATGGCAGTTCATTAGAAATCAACAGAAAATGAATACAATTGCTAAAAGCACATTTTGGAAAATAAATCACTAGTAGAACTTTATATTTAATAAGATGATTGATATTTCTAAAAGAAGTTTTCTTTTGCCTAGACACTTTCCTTCATTTGTGTCATACATCAGATTATATTTTGTATACTGGAGTTTCTTAAAGCAAGCTATATTT
This sequence comes from Macaca nemestrina, assembly GCF_043159975.1. Classification (NCBI taxonomy): domain Eukaryota; kingdom Metazoa; phylum Chordata; class Mammalia; order Primates; family Cercopithecidae; genus Macaca; species Macaca nemestrina. Next base: position 96,327,293 of record NC_092136.1, on the reverse strand, counting down.
TTCTTACTTATGTTGCTGCCATATGGTAATCGTAAGACCTAATTTTTGCTACATTTAGACAAAATCAACTAGCAAAAAAAAAAGAATTTGAAAAGTTATTTTAGTAAATATGTTACAATTCAGAAACAATTTGTGAATAGTTTAGTTTACCTCTTTTTTTTTTTTTTTTTTCAGATGGAGTCTTGCTCTGCTGCCCAGGCTGGAATGCAGTGGCATGATCTCGGCACACTGAAACCTCCGCCTCCCAGGTTCAAGCGATTCTCCTGCCTCAGCCTCCTGAGTAGCTGAGATTACAGGCACATGCCACCACGCCCAGCTAATTTTTGTATTTTTAGTAGAGACAGGGTTTCACCATGTTGGTCAGGCTGGTCTTGAACTCCTGACCTCAGGTGATCCACCTGCCTCAGCCTCCCAAAGTGCTGGAATTACAGGCGTGAGCCACCATGCCCGGCCTAGTTCACCTCTTAATAAATTATCTCTGGCCAGGCATGGTGGGTCACACCTGTAACCCTAGCACTTTGGGAGGCCGAGGCGGGTGGATCATGAGGTCAGGAGATCGAGACCATCCTGGCTAACAGGGTGAAACCCCGTCTCTACTAAAAATATAAAAAATTAGCCAGACGTGGTGGCGGGCGCCTGTAGTCCCAGCTACTTGGGAGGCTGAGGCAGGAGAATGGCATGAACCTGGGAGGCAGAGCTTGCAGTGAGCCAAGATCATGCCACTGTAAGCCTAGGTGACAGAGCAAGACTCCGTCTCAAAAAAAAAAAAAAAAAAGTTTATCTCTAAGTGATGCCTCTGATTTAAACTATTGCCTCTGTTTTCCTCCTTCCTAACAAAGGCAGTTTACACCATTTCAATTTTTTAATAATAAAAATAATTTTTAGTATTATGAATAATTTTTATATTTGTACATAAAATTCATTCATACAATTACCAGAAATGAAATATATTAGAAAGCATTTTCAGAACTCAAAGGAAACAGGATATATAAAAATATAACAGCATTGTTCATAAAGGTAAAAGAAATCCCATCTAATTACAAAATTTGTCAGAATCAAGGACTTTTTAAAATTATAAATAAACATTTCAATTCTGAAATGTTGGCTTTCACAGCACAAATAGCTAAAACAATGTGGTTATACTTAAAATACTAAATATACTCAAGCTTTTTAATTAAAGTTTTTTCTGACACGGATTTCAAAATGGGAAAAGGAAAAAAATACTCTCAAATCTAAAAAAAATATATATATATATATATAAAAATGCATTTGCTAAATAAAATATATATGTCTCCCCTCCTATCTATTGTTTTAAAGGCAGGGATGAAAGCAGAAGTATTAAACTCAGGCCTAGAGCTATGGGGAGAAGACTGACTACTGTTGCTTAGAGACAGAAACTTAAAAGGCAAGGGTCCAGATTCCGTGATCATAATAAGATTTCCAACATTTCTTACAAGCTAATGAGGTGCCTCCAGATCAAACCCATCAGCAACATGGTAGTATGTTAAAGAAGTTTAATTGCCAGAGAAAATTCAAACCTGGCCAAGAAGGTCCTGTGAGTGCTCAGCTCCTAAAGCGATTCCCAGACTCATATAAACTTGCCAACAGACTTCATTCAGCTAAAGCAGTGAAGCCCTTATGTAATTAGGTACGACTCTTGACTACAAATGACAGTATACTGCTTAAGCAATAAGAGAATATTTTGAACTCATTCAGCTGAAAATTACAGAAGAAACACTGAATTGTGACCCAGCTGGATGAAGTACACAAATGCTGCCATTGAAGCTCTCTCACTCTCTTCATGTAGCAGGCACAGGGTCTCCAGGGCCCCAAGACTCACAACCCACCAACCTTACAGCTGCAGTCATAAGAGAACATCTTCTCCAAAACCCCTGAAAAGGAGTTCTGAGGAGGAGTCTGACCCTCTAGTTTAGGTTCATGTGCCCATCCCTCTAGCTGGGAGAAGAAAGGGAAGAACGGGAGTTTTGGTAGGCAGAAGGGGTATAGTTATGTCTCAAACATATGGAATGTGTTTCCTTTAGAGAGGTGAGGTTTTGTGATCATAATAGGACTGAATGCTGGGAGACAAAATAAATAGAGGTTTCTAACACTTCAGAAGGTGAATCCTCATTGATGCCACTCTTGGGAATAGCCACTGGAAATCACAGACCAGGATAATCCTGGCAAGCAGAACCTGAACAAAAATCAAGTCTATCCTAATAGAGGAAATCAGACCACTACCAGGGCAAAGCGATCTTTCACATACCTATCTAGCAAATATAATACAACCTGCAGGAGAGCAACATCACTGTATTCATTCTCTTCTATAAAACAGAAAAAAAAATCATAGTTAAAAGTGAGTGAGGAGAAATTCTGCAATATCGTAGGTCAGTTTGTAAGCAACTGGATTTATTGGGAAAACACACAAATCAAGGATTAGAATTAAGAGGCATGTAGTCTGCATTATCTTATTATCACAAAGAGAGGTCTAAAAATCAGTTCAGCATACTATGGACACACCACAGTTCCCTGCCCCCAGGAGAGGGATCCTGACTCTCTACTGTCATAACATGCAATCATGATAAATTTCAGATATAGGATATAAACAGAAAGGATGTAGACACCAAATTGTCTGAGTATAAATGCCAACATGGCTAGGAGCAGTCTGAGAACGCTAGCTGCCATCACCTGATAATTCCTGCGTGGTGGGACACTGCTGCCACTGCCATTCCTGCTGCTGGAAAGGGGGTCCTGTTACTGTGGATAATTGGGTTCAGGCATAGCTCTTCCCTCTCAGGGAGGGCCAGCCTCTGCATCTAACTTGCTGAATAAGCATTTTCCTCCCAATATTAAATTTGCCATCTAGCCTTCAGTTGCAGGGTCAAGAAGAGCCACATTCAAACGAGACCAGATGAAATAATTATCACCCAGAGATATCAGACTTGGAATAGAATAGAGAAACCAGATGCTATTTCTACGCCATCTCTATTTAGAGAGACTGCAAGTAGGGGCATTTGCTCTTATTCTTAGTATTGAATGTGGGATCATTTGTAATGTTACTTGGGACATTCTTGGAACTGAAACTGAAACGCAGGTTTTCTGTAGGGGGGGTAACAAACAGTGATATGCTGGGCAGCCCAGGCATAGCAAAGTGTGGGCAGTGGCAGCTATTGGTTTTGGCTGTCCCACAGGGTTCCACTGGGGATTTTCCCCATCCTCGTCCTCTGGATAAGAGGACCAAGGGAAGGCCAAGTTATTCCTTTTTTCTGTAGATACAGTGATCGGGTGACTCAGAGGCTGATGTGTAGCCTAAGCAACTCCAGTCAGAATAATTCCCTGAAATTAACTGCAACGTATATCTTGTCACATCCCTGCTCAGAACTTTATAGTGACTTCCCATCAGAATTAAATCCAAACTCCTTACCATAGCCTATGAGAACCTGCATGATCTAGCCCCAGCTTCTACTGTCTCTTCTGCTCCTCATCACTTGCCACCTGGCGCCTTGTCAACACACTCTGGCCGTACTGTTTTCCTCTTAGTTTCTATAACATGCTGAGCTCTTTCCTACTTCAAGCATGTTTTCTTTGCCTCAAATTCTCTTCCTTTTGAATCTTTTTTTTGTAACTTTTTAAAAAATATAATTTCTTTTTCTGTTTGTTTGTTTTTTGAAATGGAGTCTCACTCTGTCACCCAGGCTGGAGAGCAGTGGTGCGATCTCGGCTCACTGCAAGCTCCACCTCCCAGGTTCACACCATTTTCCTGCCTCAGCCTCCCGAGTAGCTGGGACTACAGGCGCCCGCCACCACACCCGGCTAATTTTTGTATTTTTAGTAGAGACAGGGTTTCATCCTGTTAGCCAGGATGGTCTCGATCTCCTGACCTTGTGATCCGCCCACCTCGGCCTCCCAAAGTGCTGGGATTACAGGCATGAGCCACCATGCCCAGCCCAAAAATATAATTTCAAATTTAGAGAAAAGTTTCAAGAATAGTAAAATGAATTCCTGTATTCCTCTTGGACATTGTAATTGTGAATGTTAAATTGTGTGTGTAGATTCTTTCTCCTATTTTAATCCTCTTGAGATTGTTAATGTTTTTGTTTTAGCAAGCAAAAAACCTGGGTATATTCAGACTGTACTCTTTCTCACCTTTTGTGAGCCCTGATTCTAATCTTCATTTAGCTCAAAATCATCACTATGTTGGTCTAGGTTTGTCCTACGAATGTGTTATAGGGGTTAGGCTGAGACTTAAATAAGCAGTTCCAGTCTCAGTTCGGTTTTCAAAGCCTTAGCTATGCTGAATTGGGCCTATTCTGTACATGTATAGTTTATGGTTTAGACTGATACTTTGTGAAGGTTTGTATGCAGTTAGGGAATCCTTTTCTCTGGATTCCTCCTCTCTGGGATTCTCCATACACCGCCATACTCCCAGACTCAGAAATGCTTCTTTTCTTCATACTCTGTTCATTAAAAAATGTGGTTTCTATTTAAGAGTTTCAGCCATTCACTCATGTCAGCACTAAGAAGATATTATCCCATTATTACCTGGTTTCTATTATTTCTATTGAGAAGTTATCTGTTATTCCATTTGATACCTCTTTACTGGTAATATTCTTTTTTTCCTGGCTGCTTTCAAGATTTTCCTTTAGCATTGCACTATAATATATTTAGGTGTGGATATCTGTTTATTTATACTTCTTGGGATTCATTAAGCATCTTGAATTTGCAAACTGATATCTTTAATCATTTCAGAAAATTTTCAGCATTATTTCTTCAAATTCTGCTGCATCATCTCTCTGCTTTCTATCTGAGACTCCAATTAAACAAGTATTAGACCATCTTACTCTATAATATATGTCTCTTACTCTCCAGATTTTTTCATCCCTCTGTGGATAGTTTTAACAATTAAATAATATTGGCAATGAATATTTTCTTCTGACATATTCCAGTTCACCAATTTTCTCTTTGGTTATGCATAACTGAACTAAAAACCTTAGCAATTTTTGTTATGTTTTTCTTTTAGAAATAGAAACTCTAATTCTTTTTCAATCTGAAATGATGTGTTTTATCATTTTAAGTAACTTGCTATAATTTTTAGATTTACATTTTGATTTCTAAACCATTGTAAAATACTTATTTTACAAAGGATGACTGATAATTCCACTATCTGGAGTACCTATAGGTATGTTTCTCTTAACTTTTTGCACTTGATCTTACTTATGCTGTCTTTCCTCCTCAGATATTTGATTATCTTTGATTGTATCCTGAACATGGCATTTGAAAAATTATTGTAAAAACAATCTGAGACCTCAGGTAATGTTACCTTCCTCTAATGTGGAATTTTGTCTGCTTCTGCCAAGTACCTGGAAGGTCTAGCAATCCAAGATTACCTTAATTCAAATTTTATGATTTGACATTTTCTGGGCCACTTACATTACACCATACTCATCTATATCTGTGAATGGGCTGATTTAGTTATGGCTTCCTTAATATCTACGGTACATCCACTTGAGATTGCCACCCTAACTGTGAAGATGTTCATCAGCTTCCCAAATTTTGACAGATTCTAAACTCCAACTTTTGTTCCACTTGCATTTCAAAAAAAAATGTTTAAGTGCTGGTTATGGTTACCTCTTTGTTGTCTCTTTGAAGGGGCAAATGCCTGAAGAAAAACAATATAGCTTCAAATATTCTCGCCTTTTTTTTTTTTTTTTTTTTTTTGAGACAGTCTTTCTCTGTTGCCTAGGCTGGAGTACAGTGGTGTGATCTCAGTTCACTGCAACCTCCACCTCCCAAGTTGAAGTGATTCTTGTGACTCAACCTTCCAAGTGGCTGGGATTACCAGTATGTGCCACCATGCCCAGCTAATTTTTTTCATTTTTAATAGAGATGGGGTATTACCATGTTGGCCAGGCTGGTCATAAACTCCTGGCCTCAAGTGATACGCCCACTTCAGCCTCCAAAAGTGCTGGGATTACAGGTGGGCTCACCTTTTTTTTGATTCATCCTTTCCCAGATGTCATCTCAAAAGTTTTTCTACAATATTGTTTTTATGAAGAGATTGTAAATATTTTGTCCAGGTTTTAAATCTTCTTCAGAAGTAGAATGTGTCTGAATTAACTAGTCCTCAGCAAGTAACTGTTTTTATTAAAATTGGAAAAATCAGGCATAGAAACAAAAACCTAGGGTATACACCAAAATAGAATGCTTAGAACAGATATATGATCAGATACTTAGAGTCAAATTGAGTTCACTTAGCCAATGAACTTGGAGATGACCAACAATAGAAAGCAAGAGTGACAGACCTTTTCCCCTCATTTAGTCTCAGCAGACAAGGTTTCTACAAGAAATAATATATATTGTTTGACCCCAAAGTCTGGTACTGATCTGGTCCTTCTAAGGCTGTGATCAGGATGGTAGGCAGGTCAAGGAAATCCAATGGTAAAGGAAAGAGTAAGCTTAAACTGTTTGACAAAAGGAAGATATGGCACAGAGAGAGAAAGTTAATTCCCCAAATCCAGGTGCTCTGATTCTAAAGTCTATGATATTGTTTGGGTATTTGTCCCTGCCTAAATCTCAAGTTGAAATGTAATCCCCAATGTTGGAGGTGGGGCCTGGTGGGAGGCTCCAGCCTCAGCTCAAAGGGGCCCAAGTACAGCTCAAGTCATAGCACCAGAGGATGCAAGCCATAAGCTCTGACAGCTTCCAAGTGATGTTAAGCCTGCAGGTGCACAAAATCCAAGAGTGGTGGAGGTATGACAGCCTCCACCTAGATTTCATTGGATGTATGAGAAAGCCTGGGTGCCCAGGCAGAAGCCTGATGCAGCAGTGGAGCCCTCACAGAGAACCTCTACTAGGGCAGTGTGGAGAGAAAGTATAGGGCTGGAGGCCACACAAAGAGTCTCCACTGGAGCTCTGCCTAGTGGAGCTGTGAGAAGGTAGCCACTGTCCTCCAGACCCCAGATGGTAGATCCACTGACAGCTTGCACCCTAAGCCTGGAAAAAACACAGGCACTCAACAATTCATTACAGCAGCCATGGAGGCTGAACTCTGCAAAGCCACAGCGACGGAAGTACCCAAAGCCATGGGAGCCCATCTCTTGCACTAGTGTGCCCTGGATGTACAACATGGAATCAAAGGAGACTATTTTGGAGCTTTAAATTTTAATGACTTCCCTGCTGGGTTTCAAACTTTCATGGGGTCTACAGGCCCTTTCTTTTGGCTAGTTACTCCCTGTGGAAAGGGAATGTTTACCCAATGCCTATACCCTCATTGTCTCTTGGAAGTAAATAACTTGTTTTTGATTTTACAGGCTTATAGGTAGAAGTGACTTAGCTTCTCTCAGATGAGACTTTCAACTTTTGAGTTAATGCTAGAATGAGTTAAGACTTTGGGGGACTGTTAGAAGGCCTGATTGTATTGTGCAATGTGAGAGGGACATAAAATTGTGGACAAGGATGGAATTATATAGTTTGGATATTTGTCCCCATCCAAATCTATGTTGAAATGTAATATCCAGTGTTGGAGGTGAGGCTTGGTGGGAGGTGTTTGAGTCATGCCAGTGCATCCCTCATAGCTTGGTGCTGTCCTTGCAATAGTGAGTACTCTCAAAATCTGGTTGTTGTAAAGTGTGACACCTCTACCACCCACTATCTTTCTTCTTTCTGCTTTTGTCATATGAAGTGCCTGCTCCTGCTTTACCTTCCACCATGAGTGAAAGCTCCCTGAGGCCTCCCCAGAAACCAAGAAGATGCCAATGCCATGTTTATACAGCCTGTAGAACTGTGAGCTAATTAAACCTCTTTTCTTTATAAATTACCCAGTCTCAGGTATTTCTTTATAGCAATGCAAGACTAGACTAGTACAGTCCATTTGTGTAATTACTACACTTCTAAAAAGAAAAAAAAGGATTGCTTAGACAGGTAGAAGCAAGATAGAGATTAAGTTATCAAAACTGAGAAAAAAGGTTGATACCAAGTGATAGAGCTCAAGTTGTACATCTGTAAAATTACTAGAATCGGTGTAAACTAGGAACAATGATGATTCAAAATTCAGTTACTATCTTAAAGTTTCTTACAGTTTATCTTAATACAAAATCTAGTCTGAGCACTTGGAATGTGGCTGAGTCTTCAGACTGGGACTAAGAAACTCAATAGGAACTTGAAAACCATAGGAGCAGATGACAAACTGGATATTTTTCTACTCTTAAATGAATGCTATACCTCTTTTCTTTCATATACAAATGTAATGCCTCTGTCAGCTTGTCAAATTATTGCAGCAGGTTATAGCAATTTCTTTTTCAATAGACTTGTTTTCAGTAGTCCACTTACTTCCGACGGTTAATCTCCTAAATGATTCATTTTATCAGCAAATCCGTACTTTTGGTAAATTTCATCATACAGTTCTTATAATTTGCCATAAATTTCATTGGCATTTGTTTCATCATCTTTTAACTTCTGGCCGCAAGTGGAAATACTTGTCTTAAATTCTATTACTGATAAGTAATGTCAGCCAGCTAGCGGAGAGATTAATATATTCTAACATCTACATAACAGTTAAGAATTCCAAAAATTAGTAGCATTTATGGATTCAACAATTCTCACATTAACTCTGTTTGTACCTTATAAATCAATGGCTTGAAAAGTTGCATTAACAAAAGTTAAATTCTATTTAAACATACATTTTCTAAGTATTTAACATCACAAATATAGGAAACACTTAAATAGCTATCAAATATAATCATTAATATTTCTGACATCATGTCACTTTGGACTCCCAAATTTAAATATTTCTGTCCGAAGACTACTCTTCTTAGTAATTCATATGTAACCTGAAAGTCCAACATTATAGTAGCCCCTGCTTGCAAGATAGCAAGATCTCAGGTCCCCTCTCCTTGAAATTCCCTTCAGCAAGAAACACAAGCATTCATACTCCCTTGTCAGTACCTGACTTTTGGTCTTTCTTAAGTCTGGATTGCAATCCTCCTTCTATCCATGGACCTCTGCTCATTGTTCAGCTGCCACCAATTATGCAATTACTAGATTAACTCAGAGCTGCTGCTGCTGTTGCTACTTCTTCCACACTGGCCTCTATAGCAGCAGTTCTCAGTTTAGCAGTACATGAGAATCACCTGTAGTATTTTCAAAACTGCTGGTACTCATGCAAACACCAGACCAATTAAATCAATTTTTCTGGAGAACTTAAGCAAAGTTATTGCTCTCTTCTCTCCTTTACAAGCATGGATACAGATTTTTGATTACCTCTTTTCATCATAGTCCATATTACATTCTGCATCTAAACTTTATTGAAGACAGAAATAAGATATGGGAAATACAACATTTAAAAAATTAAGGTATTTTATATGACAGCCATCTGAATCCATGCTTTCTGAATTATTCTCATGGGGCTTTTACAGGCTTCCTGATTATTATCATGGGACTTTTGCAGGTTGCTTCCCTGTGTAGCTCCAAGCCTACTTCCTTGTGGCTGAAAATTACTTCCCATCACTGTTGCAAGTGCACATGAGAATACCTAGAGTAGACTCAAGATAACATTACAAAGAAAGGAGTTCCTTCTTTAACCAACCTTTCCATCCTCATTTTCTGTTCCAGAAAAGTGGCAGTGGGAAAAATTTATATCCTTCAGGGGCAAGTACACTTGGCACCCATGGAAGTGAGTCCTGTGACCCCAACAATCATAGCAGACAATCTCATCACAGCTGCATCAGCTTCATCTCAAGCAATATGCACAGAAAAGGAAAACTTTTCTTTACATCTCACTTCCCTGCATGATAAAAAAAAAAAGACAATGGCTTTCATTTTTAACATTTCTCCATTATATATAGTGTATTTATACTCCAATGGATGTTGAGTATCTACAAACCAGTTTAGTTCTCTTTTATGATCTTTCCTCTGCTTGCATTTCATCTGTTGCAGTTTTGTTTTTGTTTTTGTTTTTGTCTGAACTCCTGACCTTGCTAACCAACAACTCCAATATAAACAAAAATAAGCACATTTCCACCCACATCTACATACACACACACACACACACACACACACACAGACAGTGAAAGTATGTTGCAATTAAAATACAAAACTGAAGGACTATCTGATTTCAAAACATACGGCAAAGCTACAATAAAAACAGTATGGTACTGGCATAAAAACAGACACATAGACCAGTGAAATAGAATAGAGGGCCCAGAAATAAATTCACACATTTGTGGTCAATTAACTTTTGACAAAAATGTCAAGAACACACTATGATATAATGACAGTCTCTTCAATAAATGGTATTATAAAAATTATCCACATGCAGAAGAATAAAATTGGACCTGTGTCTCACATCATATTAAAAAACTAAAGTGAAATAAAACTTGAAATATATGATCAGAAACTCTAAAACTTCTAGAAGAAAATATAGGAGAAAAGTTTCATGACATAGATCTGGGCAATGATTTTTTTGACATAATCCCAAAAGCAAGGCAACAGAAGCAAAAATGGAATAGAATTACACCAAACTAAGAAGCTTCTGTATATAGCAAAGGAAACAATCAACCGAGTAAAGAGAAAATCTACAGAATGGGAGAAAATAATTTGCAAACCACACATCTGTAAGAGATTAATATTCAAAATATGTAAGAGACTCAACTCAATAGCAAGAAAGCTAATAATCTGATTTTGAAATGGACAAAGGACCTTTCTCAAAAGACAACATACAAATGGAAAACAGGTATGTGAACAAATGCTCATTACTAATCAGGAAAGTGCTAATTAAACCCACAATGAGATATCACCTCACAACTATTAGAATGACCATTATCAAAAAGATAAAAAGATAAGTGCTGGCAAAGATGTGGAGAAAATAGAACCCTTGCACACTGATGGTATAAATGAAATGTAACTTAGTATAGCTGTCATGGAAAACAGTTGAGAAATTCCTCAGAAAATTAAAAATGGAACCATTACATGATCCAGCAATCCCATTTCTTGATCTATATCTAAATGAAGTGAAATCAGTATATTCAAGAGAGATCTGTGCTTCCATGTTAGTTGCAGCATTATTCACAAGAGCTAAGATATGGAATCAACCTGTGTGTCCATCAACAAATGCATGGATTTTAAAATGTGTTATATATACACAGTACATGATATGGTTTAGATATTTGTCTCCTCCAAATTTCATGTTGAAATGTGATCCCCAATGTTGGAGGTGGGACCCAGTGGGAGGTATTTGGGTCATAGGGGCAGATCCCTGCTACCCTCCACCCAGTAATGGGTTCATTCAAGAACTAGTTGTTTAAAAGAATATGATATCTCTCTTGCTCCCGTGTGTCTTCCTCCCTCTTTTGCCATGAGATGACTGCTCCCCTTTTGCCTTCCACCATGATTGTAAGCTTCCTGAGGACCTCACCAGAAGTACATGCTGGTGTCATGCTTCGTGTACAGCCTGCAGAACTATGAGTCAAATAAACCTCTTTTCTTTATAAAATACTGAGTCTCAGGTATTCTTTTATACTAATGCAAAACAGACTAACAAGGCAGAATACTATTCAGCCACTAAAAAATGAGGAAATCCAGCAGTTACAAGATGGCCAAATAGGAACAGCTCCAGTCTACAGCTCCAAGAGTGAGTGATGCAGAAGGTGGGTGATTTCTGCATTTCTAACTGAGGTACCGGGTTCATCTCACTGGGCCTTGTCAGACAGTGGGTACAGGACAGTAGGTGCAGCCCACTGAATGTGAGTCGAAGCAGGGTGAGGCATCAGCTCACCCGGGAAGTACAAAGGGTCAGGGAATTCCCTTTCCTAGCCAAGGGAAGCTGTGACAGAGGGCACCTGGAAAATTGGGTCACTCCCATCGTAATATTGCACTTTTCCAATGGTCTTAGCAAATGGCACACCAGGAGATTATATCCCACACGTGGCTCAGAGGGTCCCACGCCCATGGAGCCTTGCTCATTGTTAGCACAGCATCTCAGATGGAACTGGAAGGTGGCAGTGAGGCTGGGGGAGGGGTGCCCACCACTGCTGAGGCTTGAGTAGGTAAACAAAGCAGCCTGGAAGCTCAAACTGGGTGGAGCCCACTGTAGCTCAATGAGGCCTGCCTGCCTTTGTAGACTCCACCTATGGTGGCAGGGCATAGCCAAACAAAAGACAGCAGAAACCTCTGCAGACTTAAATGTCCCTTTCTGACAGCTTTAAAGAGAGTAGTGGTTCTCCCAGCATGGAGTTTGAGATCTGAGAATGGATAGATTGTTTCCTCAAGTGGGTCCCTGACTCCCAAGTAGCCTAACTGGGAGACACCCCCCACTAGGGGCAGACTGACACCTCACACAGCCAGGTACCCCTCTGAGATGAAGCTTCCAGAGGAATGATCAGGCAGCAACATTTGCTGTTCAGCAATATTCGCTGTTCTGCAGCCTCCACTTCTGGTACCCAGGCAAACAGGGTCTGAAGTGGACCTCCAGCAAACTCCAACAGACCTGAAGCTGAAGGTCCTGACTGTTAGAAGGAAAACTAACAGAAAGGACATCCACACCAAAACCCCATCTGTACGTCACTGTCATCAAAGAACAAAGGTAGATAAAACCACAAAGGTGGGGAAAAAACAGAGCAGAAAAGCTGAAAATTCTAAAAATCAGAGCACCTCTCCCCCAACAAAGGAATGCAGCTCCTCACCAGCAATGGAAGGAAGCTGGACGGGGAATGACTTTGACGAGTTGAGAGATGAAGGCTTCAGACGATCAAACTTCTCCAAGCTGAAGGAAGAAGTTCAAACCCATCGCAAAGAAGCTTAAAACTTTGAAAAAAGATTAGACGTATGGCTAACTAGAATAACCAGTGAAGAGAAGTCCTTAAATGATCTGATGGAGCTGAAAACCATGGCAAAAGAACTACATGACAAATGCACAAGTTTCAGTAGCCGATTTGATCAACTGGAAGAAAGGGTATCAGTGACTGATGATCAAATGAATGAAATTAAGAAAGAAGAGAAGTCTAGAGAAAAAAAAGGTAAAAAGAAATGAACAAAGCCTCCAAGAAATATAGGACTATGTGAAAAGACCAAATCTACATCTGATCAGTGTACCTGAAAGTGAAGGGGAGAATGGAACCAAGTTGGAAAACACTCTTCAGGATATTATCCAGGAGAACTTCCCCCACCTAGCAAGGCAGGCCGACATTCAAATTCAGGAAATACAAAGAAAGCCACAAAGATACTTCTCGAGAAGAGCAACTCCAAGACACATAATTGTCAGATTCAAAAGTTCAATGAAGGAAAAAATGTTAAGGGATGCAAGAGAAAAGATCAGGTTACCCACAACAGGAAGCCCATCAGACTAACAGTGGATCTCTCAGCAGAAACTCTACAAGCCAGAAGAGAGTGGGAGCCAATATTCAACATTCTTAAAGAAAAGAATTTTCAACCCAGAATTTCATATCCAGCCAAACTAAGCTTCATAAGTGAAGGAGAAATACAATCTTTTACAGACAAGCAAATGCTGGGAGGTTTTGTCACTACAAGGATTGCCTTAAAAGAGCTCTTGAAAGAAGCACTAAACATGGAAAAGAAAAACCAGTACCAGCCACTGCAAAAACATGCCAAATTGTAAAGACTATCAATGCTAGGAAGAAACTGCATCAACTAATGGGCAAAATAACCAGCTAACATCATAACGGCAGGATCAAATTCACACATAACAATATTAACCTCAAATGTAAATGGGCTAAATGCTCCAATTAAAAGACACAGACTGGCAAATTGGATAAAGAGTCAAGACTCACCAGTGTGCTGTATTCAGGAGACCCATCTCACCTGCAGAGACACACATAGGTCCAAAATAAAGGGATGGAGGAAGATTTACTAAGCAAATGGAAAACAAAAAAAGGCAGGGCTTGCAATCCTAGTCTCTGATAAACAGACTTTAAACCAACAAAGATCAAAAGAGACAAAGAAGGCCATTACATAATGGTAAAGGGATCAATTCAACAAGAAGAGCTGACTATCTTAAATATATATGCACCCAATATAGGAGCACCCAGATTCATAAAGCAAGTCCTTAGAGACCTACAAAGAGACTTAGACTACCACACAATAATAATGGGAGACTTTAACACGCCACTGTCAACATTAGACAGATCAACGAGACAGAAGGTTAAGAAGGATATCCAGGAATTGAACTCAGCTCTGCACCAAGTGGACCTAATAGACATCTACAGAACTCTCCAACCGAAATCAACAACATATGTATTTTTTTCAGCACCACATCACACTTATTCCAAAATTGACCACATAGTTGGAAGTAGAGCACTCCTCAGCAAATGTACAAGAACAGAAATTATAACAAACTGTCTCTAAGGATTAAGAACTAGAACTCAGGATCAAACTAGAACTCAGGATTAAGAAACTCACTCAAAACCGCTCAACTACATGGAAACTGAACAACCTACTCCTGAATGACTACTGGGTACATAATGAAATGAAGGCAGAAATAAAGATGTTCTTTGAAACCAATGAGAACAAAGACACAACATACCAGAATCTCTGGGACACATTTAAAGCAGTGTGTAGAGGGAAATTTATAGCACTAAATGCCCACAAGAGAAAGCAAGAAAGATCTAAAATTGACACCCTAACATCACAATTAAAAGAACTAGAGAAGCAAGAGCAAACACATTCAAAAGCTAGTAGAAGGCAAGAAATAACTAAGATCAGAGCAGAACTGAAGGAGATTAAGACACAAAAAACCCTTCAAAAAATCAATGTATTCAGGAGCTACGTTTTTGAAAGTACAACAAAATTGATAGACTGCTAGCAAGACCAATAAAGAAGAAATGAAAGAAGAATCAAATAGATGCAAGAAAAATTGATAAAGGGGATATCACCACCAATCCTACAGAAATACAAAGTACCATCAGAGAATACTATCAACACCTCTATGCAAATAAAATAGAAAAATCTAGAAGAAATGGATAAATTTCTGGACACATACACCCTCCCAAGACTAAACGAGGAATAAGTTGTATCTCTGAATAGACCAATAACAGGCTCTGAAATTGAGGCAATAATTAATAGACTACCAAGAAAAAAAGTCCAGGATCAGACGGATTCACAGCCGAATTCTACCAGCGGTACAAGGAGGAGCTGGTACCATTCCTTCTGAAACTATTCCAATCAATAGAAAAAGAGGGAATCCTCCCTAACTCATTTTATGAGGCCAGCATCATCCTGATACCAAAGCCTGGCAGAGATACAACAGAAAAAGATAATTTTAGACCAATATCCCTGATAAACATCAATGCAAAAATCCTCAATAAAGTAATGGCAAACCGAATCCAGCAGTATATCAAAAAATTTATCCACCATGATCAACTGGGCTTCATCCCTGGGATGAAAGGCTGGTTCAACATACACAAATCAATAATGTAATCCAGCATATAAACAGAAACAAAGACAAAAACCACATGATTATCTCAATAGATGCTGAAAAGGCCTTTGACAAAATTCAACAGCCCTTCATGCTAAAAACTCTCAATAAATTCGGTATTGATGAGATGTATCTCAAAATAATAAGTGCTATTTTAGACAAACCCACAGCCAATATCACACTGAATGGGCAAAAACTGGAAGCATTCCCTTTTAAAACTGGCACAAGACAGAGATGCCCTCTCTCACCACTCCTATTCAACATAGTGTTGGAAGTTCTGACCAGGGCAATCACACAGGAGAAAGAAATAAAGCGTATTCAATTAGGAAAAGAGGAAGTCAAATTGTCCATGTTTGCATATGACATGATTGTATATTTAGAAAACCCCATAGTCTCAGCCCAAAATCTCCTTAGGCTGATAATCAACTTCAGCAAAGTCTCAGGATACAAAATCAATGTGCAAAAATCACAAGCATTCTTATACACCAATAACAGACAAACAGGAAGCCAAATCATGAGTGAACTCGCATTCACAATTGCTTCAAAGAGAATAAAATAACTAGGAATCCAACTTACAACGGAGGTGAAGGACCTCTTCAAGGAAAACTACAAACCACTGCTCAACGAAATAAAAGAGGACACAAACAAATGGAAGAACATTCCATGCTCGTGGACAGGAAGAATCAATATCAATAAAATGGCCATACTTTCCAAGGTAATTTATAGATTCAATGCCATTTCCATCAAGCTACCAATTACTTTCTTCACAGAATTGGAAAAAAACTGCTTTAAAGTTCATATGGAACAAAAAAAGAGCCTTCATTGCCAAGACAATCCTAAGCAAAAAGAACAAAGCTGGAGGCATCATGCAACCTGACTTCAAACTATACTACAAGGCTACAGTAATCAAAACAGCATGGTACTGGTACCAAAACAGAGCTATACACCAATAGAACAGAACAGAGCCCTCAGAAATAATACCACACATCTACAGCCATCTGATCTTTGACATACTTGACAAAAACAAGAAATGGGGAAAGGATTCCCTATTTAATAAATGGTGCGGGCAAACTGGCTAGCCATATGTAGAAAGCTGAAACTGGATCCTTTCCTTACACCTTATAGAAAAATTAATTCAAGATGGATTAGAGACTTAAATGTTAGACCTAAAACCATAAAAACCCTAGAAGAAAACCTAGGCAATACCATTCAGGACATAGGCATGGGCAAGTACTTCATGTCTAAAACATCAAAAGCAATGGCAACAAAAGCCAAAATTGACAAATGGGATCTAATTAAACTAAATTAATAATTAACTAACTAAACTAAAGAACACAGCAAAAGAAACTACCATCAGAGTGAACAGGCAACCTACAGAATGTGAGAAAATTTTTGCAATCCACTCATCTGACAAAGGGCTGATATCCAGAATCTACAAAGAACCCAAACAAATTTATAAGAAAAAAACAAACAACCCCATCAAAAAGTGGATGAAGGATATGAACAGACACTTCTCAAAAGAAGACATTTATACAGCCAAGAGACACATGAAAAATTTCTCATCATCACTGGCCATCAGAGAAATGCAAATCAAAACCACAATGAGACACCATCTCACACCAGTTAGAATGGCAATCATTAAAAAGTCAGGAAACAACAGGTGCTGGAGAGGATGTGGATAAATAGCAACACTTGTACACTGTTGCTGGGACTGTAAACTAGTTCAATCATTGTGGAAGACAGTGTGGCGATTCCTCAGGGATCTAGAACTAGAAATACCATTTGACCTAGCCATCCCATTACTGGGTATATACCCAAAGGATTATAAATCATGCTGCTATAAAGACACATGCACACGTATGTTTATTGAGGTACTATTCACAATAGCAAAGTCTTGGAACCAACCCAAATGTCCATCAATGATAGACTGGATTAAGAAAATGTGGCACATATATACTATGGAATACCATGCAGCCATAAAAAGGATGAGTTCCTGTCCTTTGTAGGGACATGGATGAAGCTGGAAACCATTATTCTCAGCAAACTATCGCAAGAACAAAAAAACAAACACCACATGTTCTCACTCATAGGTAGGAATCGAACAATGAGAACACTTGGACACAGGAAGAGGAACATCACACACCGGGGCCTGTCGTGGGGTGGGGGTAGCGGGGAGGGATAGCATTAGGAGATATACCTAATGTAAATGACAAGTTAATGGGTGCAGCACACCCACATGGCACATATATACATATGTAACAAACCTGCACATTGTGCACATGTACCCTAGAACTTAAAGTATAATTTTAAAAAAATGAGGAAATCCTAAGATTTGTAATGACATGTACGAACCTGGAGGACATTATGTTAAGTGAAATAAGCCAGGCATTGAAGACAAAAACTTATATGTATAAGGTAAAAGTTAAACTTATAGAAGCAGAGGGTAGAATGATGGTCAACAGAGTCTAGGGTGGTGGTCTGGGATTGAGAAGATCAAAATTTTAGTTAGACAAAGGGAATAAGTTTAAGAGATCTATTGTACAACATGGCAACTATAGTTAATAATAATATATTGTGCTATTGAAAATTGCTAAAAGAGTATATTTTGTGTTCTCACCACAGAAGATAATAAGTATATGAGGTAACACATTAATTAGCTCGATTTAGCCTTCCACAATGTATACAGGGGTTTTTAAAATTATTTTTACTTTTTAAATTTTTTTTGAGATGGAGTCTCACTCTATCACCCAGGCTGGAGTGCAGTGGCGCAATCTCATCTCACTGCAAGCTCGGTCTCCCGGGTTCATGCCATTCTCCTGCCTTAGCCTCCAGAGTAGCTGGAACTACAGGCGCCTGACATCGCGCCTGGCTAATTTTTTGTATTTTTAGTAGAGATGGGGTTTCACCGTGGTCTCAATCTCCTGACCCCGTGATCTGCCTGCCTCGGGCTCCCAAAGTGCTGGTATTACAGGCGTGAGCCACCACACTTGGCCATATACAGGTTTTAAAACATTATGTTGTGCACAGTAAATGTGTACAATCCTTGTTAATTAAAAAATAAATAACATTTTTAAAATAAAAAACTACAAATATAGGGGAGAAATCTCTCTCCAAAGGAAACAACTAGGCAGAGAAGCAACTCTGCCTGCAATATAAAGACAATTTTTGCATTATTCCAAAGAGTTATTTAATCCTTAACCGATTTTATTTGCCATTTTTCAAACTTTTTTCTCATTATGTTTTGTTCTACATTTGCATACACAAGTGAATTTCTGATAAGAAAGAACATTTCACAGCAAATATGCATCCAGATCAGAGCCTCTTACAGGAGACAGATGATTTGCAGCTTTGACATGACAGTTCTTTATTATTCCCTACAATATTTTAAAGATCACAGAACCCATTTTCCACTTCTGCTGAAGCTCCAGGTAATATATATTCTTCCATCCCAAAGCAGTCTCTGCTAAAGGAAGCTTTTCCCAAGCACAGAGCCTAGGAGGGAGAGCTCAGCACTCAGGTGATGAGAGCTGAAGTTGATTTCTGCCTGCCTGTCCACAACTTGCCCCAGAAACCAACAAATAACTGGTAATTGATTCTTTCTGACAAGCATTCTCAGTCTTCATTTGGGTTTATGTCAGAACACTTGTTACAAATACATTAGGATACTTAACACTGAATTCTCAATTTTATAATAATTTCTTACAAGAAAAATTAACAAATATATAATTTTGTGGGTTTTTATTATACAATTTATAAATGCAAATTATAAAAAATTATAAAATACATTTATAAAAAAAGCATTATTATTAGGCCCACCACCTAAATATTACTACAGATCATTTGTAAATCCTTCTTCCTACCATTTTAGGGGATGCATGTATTTATTAAACAGAGAAGTAGAATAAGAATTACAAACACTTTGTGACCTATTTTCTTATGTCGAAAATTGATTTTTTTCTATGCTAGTAAACATTCTTCTGCAATATCACTTAATGATTACATGGTATGTCAAAATTAATTGATATAACCAGTGACATATTATTAGCAGTACTATGCTCACTACTGGCTGACAAGATCAATTGTACCCCAAACTTCAGCATTATGCAACATATCCACATAACAAACCTGCACGTGTACCCCTTGAATCTAAAGCAGAAGTTGATTTTTTTTTTTAATGCAGTTAGGTTGTTTGCTGGTTTTGTTATTACAATCAATGTGTTTGTTACACAATCTTGGCACATAACCCTGATTCTTTCCTTCGGATAAATTCCTAAATGCAAAAATACTAGATTGAAAGTTATGTAAATTTTGTTTTACTTTTAATTGTATTCTTTTTTCATGTTTAAGTTCAGGGGTAACTGTGCAGGTTTATTATACAGATAAATTGTGTCATGGGGGTTTGTTCTACTGATCATTTCATCACCCAGGTGTTAAGCCTAGTACCCATTGATTATTTTCCCAATTCTCTGCCTCCTCCCAACCTCCACCTTGCAGTAAGCCCCAGTGTCTGTTGTTCCCCTCTGTGTGTCCATGTGTTCTCATCATTTTGCTGACACTTATAAGTGAGAATGTGCAGTATTTGGTTTTCTGTTCCTGCATCAGTTTGCTAAGGATAATGGCCTCCAGCTCTATTCATGTTCCTGAAAAGGGCATGATATTATTCTTTTTTATAGCTGCATAGTATTCCATGGTGTATATGTACCACATTTTCTTCATCCCATCTATCATTGATGGGCTGATTCCATGTCTTTGCTATTGTGAGTATTGCTGCAATGAACATATGCATGTAAGTATCTTTATGATACAATGATTTATATTTCTTTGGGTATGTACCTAGTCATGGAATTGCCGGGTCAAATGGTATTTCTGTTTTTGGATCTTTGAGGAATCGTCACAATGTCTTCCACAATGGTTGAACTAATTTACACTCCCACCAACAGTGTATAAGCGTTCTGTTTTCTCTACAACCTCACCAGCATCTGTTATTTTTTGACTTTATAAAAATTGCCATCTGACTGGTGTAAGATGGTATCTCATTGTGGTTTTGATTTGCATTTCTCTAATGACCAGCGATGTTGAGATTTTTTTCATATATTTGTTGGCAGCATGAATGTTTTCTTTTGAGAAGTGTCTGTTCATGTCCTTAGCCCACTTTTTAATGAGATTGTTTGTTTTTTCTCTTGCAAATTTAAGTTCCTTGTGCATGCTGGACATTAGACATTCATCAGATGCATAGTAGGCAAAAAATTTATCCCATTCTGTAGTTTGACTGTTTACTCTGTTGACAGTTGTTTTTAGTTTTTAGTTTGTTTGTTTTTTTGTTTTTGCTGTGCAAAAGCTCTATAGTTTAATTAGATAACATTTGTCAATTTTTGTTTTGGTTGCAATTGCTTTGGCATCTTCTTCATGAAATCTTCGCCTGTTCCTATGTCCAGAATGGTATTGCTTAGGTTGTCTTCCAGGGTTTTTATAATTTTGCGTTTTACATTTAAGTCTTTAATCCATCTTGAGTTGATTTTATATATGATATAAGGAAGCGACCAGTTTCAATCTTCTGCATATGGCTAGCAAGTTATCTCAGCACCATTTATTGAATAGGGAGTCCTGTCCCCATTGCTTATCTTTGTCAGATTTGTCAAAGATCAGATAGTTGTAGATGTGCTGCCTTATTTCTGGGTTTTCTATTCTGTTTCTTTAGTCTGTATGTCTGTTTTTGTAACAGCACCATGCTGTTTTGGTTACCGTAGCCTTGCAGTGTAGTTAGAAGTAGGAAGCATGATGCTTCTAGCTTTGTTCTTTTTGTTTAGGATTACTTTAGTTATTCAGGCTCTTTTTTATTTCCACATGAATTTTAAAATACATTTTTCTAGGTCTGTGAAGAATGTCATTGGTAGTTTAATAGGAATAGCATTGAGTCTATAAATTGCTTTGGGGAGTATTGCCATTTTAAAGATATTGATTCTTCCTATTCATGAGCATGGAATGCTTTTCCATTTGTCTGTGGCATCTCTGATTTCTTTGAACAGTGTTCCGTAGTTCTCACTGTAGAGATCTTTCACCTCCCTGAATAGCTGTATGCATAGGTTTTTTGTTTGTTTGTTTGTTTGTTTTTTGTTTATTGTTTTTGGCAGTTGTGAATGGAATTGCATTCTTGATTTGGCTTTCAGCTTGACTGTTGTTGGTGTATAGGAATGCTAGAGATTTTTGTACACTGATTTTGTATCCTGATATTTGGCTGAAGTTCTTTATCAGCTGAAGGAGCCTTTGAGTCAATACTATGGGGTTTTCTAGATACGATTATTTTATCTGCAAACAGAGATAGCTTGACTTCCTTTCTTCCTATTTGGATGCCTTTATTTCTTTCTCTTGCTTAATTACTCTGGCCAGGACTTCCAGTGCTGTGTTGAACAGGAGTGGTGAGAGAGGGCATTCTTCTCTTGTGCTGGTTTTCAAGGGGAAAACTTTCAGCTTTTGCCCATTCAGTATGATATTAGCTGTGAGTTTGTCATACATGGCTCTTATTATTTTGAGTCACATTCCTTCAATACCTAGTTTATTGAGAGTTTTTAACATGAAGAAATGCTGAATTTTACCAAAAACATTTTGTGCATCTATTGAGATAATCACGTGGCTTTTGTCTTTAGCTCCACTTATGTGATGAATCATATTTGTTGATTTGCATGTGTTGAACCAACCATTCATCCTGGGTATGAAGCATATTTGATAGTGGTGGATAAGCTTTTTGATGCGCTGCTGGATTCGGTTTGTATTTTGTTGAGGATTTTCGTATCAATATTCATAAAGAATATTGGCCTGAAGTTTTCTCTTTCTGCTGTGTCTCTGCCAGGTTTTGGTATCAGGATGACACTGGCCTCATAGAATGAGTTAGAGAGGAGTCCCTCCTCCTAAATCTTTTGGAACAGTTTCAGTAAGAATGGTACCAGGTCTTTTTTGTAAATCTAGTAGAATTCAGGCTGTGAATCTGTTTGCTTCTGGGTTTCTTTGTTGTTGTTGTTGTTGTTGTTGTTGTTGTTGGAAGGCTATTTTAGGCTGATTCAGTTTTGGATCCCACTTTATGTCTGTTCAGGGATTCAGTGACTTCCTGGTCAATCGTGGGAGGTGTAAGTGTTCAGGAATTTATCCATTTCTTCTAGACTTTCTAGTTTGTGTGCATAAAGGTGTTCATAATATTCTCTGATGGTTATTTGTATTTCTGTGGGGTCAGTGGTAATATCTCTTTGTCGTTTCTAATTGTGTTTATTTGAATCTTCTCTCTTTTTCTCTTTATTAGTCTAGCTAGCAGTCTATTTTATCAATTTTTTCAAAAATCCAGCTCCTGGATTCGATTCACTCATCTTATGAATGGTTTGTTTTTTTTTTTTTTTCTTTTTTGTCTCATTCTCTTCCAGTTCAGCTGTGATTTGGGTTATTTCTTATCTTCTACTAGCTGTAAATTTCTAATTTAAAAAATGCATATGCTAAAATCCTTTCAGGCAAGCTTCATCCAATTTACCCTCCTCTTATTTAAGCACTTTTGCCAATATAGGATTTTACTTGATTTTTAATATTTTATAATTTGATACATAAAAATATGGAATCTCACTCTTTTTCACATCATTCATTTATAATATGCTATCTGTGATTACTTGAAAAGTTGAATTTTTTATATTGTAGGCCAATTGTTTGACTTATTTTTTTATTGCCTGGTGCTGTTTTGGGCCATTGTTCTTTGCTTTTCTCTGAGTTTTTTGTTTTTGTTTTTCTCTTTTTTTTCTTGAGACATAGTGTTACTCTGTTGCTTTTTTTCTAAATTAGGCATTCTCTTTCCACTTTTCATATATTTGTCACTTTCTTATAGATTTATAAGATTTATTTTATCTGAAAGATGTTAAAATATATTGCCTTCCTATATATGCTGACACGGTTTCATCATTTACTTCTTTTTTAAAAGATCCGTAGTTTAACATTGATTTATTCAATCAATATTAATAAGTATGCAATAAAATCAACCAAATTTTGCTTACTGGTTTCTGTCTCTGATGTCATACTTGGAAAATCTACCTTTCTAAGATTATGTAACCATTTATTTTCTTCTATTAATTTTATTATTTCAATTTTTAATAGCTAAAATATTGATCCATCTGGAAAGTGGATGGTATATGGAATAGGGTAAGAATCTAAATTTTTTAAACGATGGATCAATTGTTACAAAATTATTTTGTATCAAACTCATTCTTTTCTCACCAATTTAGAATATTACTCTCATCATACATGAAATTCTTATATATAATTTTTTATGGGTTTTCTAATCTCATTGAACTGTCTTTCTCATCCTCTGCCAATATCAGGTGATTTTAATTTTAATTGTGTTTGTCTTTACTCATCTTCTTTCTTCATTTGCCTCAGAAAAAAAGGTTTAGCTCTTCCCTAAAATTTAATTATTAAAATTAACTTTAGAGCCACTTTGCAAAGTGGGGATTTCAATGGGAATTTCATTATATTTGTGTATTAACCTGAGGAGAATTTGTTTATTTACAATATTAATATTTCACACCCAAGAACATCCACTTAATCAAGATTCTTCTTATTCTTCTTCTACTTATTTTGTAGTTTTCTTCAAGAAAGACTTGAATATTTTCATGAGAGTTATTCCTAAATATTTTCTAACTACATTTTTAAAAAGACTTATCTTGGTTATCCTGTCCTAATTTCTAAATATGGTCTATGTGCTTCAGCGATGGTCTCCTACACAGTGGTTCTTAAGAACTCTAAACCCTGAGATGAGGGGAAAAATCTATTGTACATCAAAATAGTAAATAGTTGGCTTAATGAAGCAGTGTTACAGACTTTTTTTATTCCATCATTTCTAAATTTTCTTTATCTTTATATTTAAAAACATGTTTAATATATGAATGACAGACTTACCAATTAAGACCCAAAACTCCCACACTTTCCATTTATGTCAATATATTATACATAGGTGTAGGCACCAAAAACTTTTGTGGTTAGTCACCCAAACTAGATTATAAAGGCGTTAATATTTCCCTGCACCTTTTATTTGGTATTCTTCATGGCTCCTAGTACAATATCATGAAAATAGTAAATGCCCAGTGGATCTCAAGGAATTATCAAGTGAATTGAGTGACTAAAGCAGAAGATGGAAAGAACTACAAAATGTGATGTGGCATTTCAAAATCACTTGGGCACTGTTTTGTTTATAAATTGTAATTCTTATAGGTATGCCTATGTCTTCAACTAGACTATAAGTGTGTTGTCGTTAGGAGCTGTGTCTCATATTCCCTGTATGTATTCTCATATTCCCATCAGAACAACTTAGGGACAAATCATGGATTGATTAAAAATAAAACTTCATATGCTAAAGAACCAAAACCACATAAAAATGTCAAAGAAGACAAAATAGAGACTACATTTGCATCCTAAGCAAGCATTTTTAGAGCCATTATCCATATTTTAAATAGGCCAAAGGGTCTCAGTCTGAGGAAAAGGATTATAGCAAAGCAAGCATTGTTTTTGGTGGTGGCAGTGGTCTTCACTTTTTGTTATATTAGAAACTGCAAGACAATAGCCAGATGTGGTGGCTCATGCCTGTAATCCCAGCACTTTGGGAGGCCTAGGCAGGTGAATCATTTGAGGTCAGGAGTTGGAGACCAGCCTGACCAATATGGTGAAACCCCCTCTCTACTAAAAATACAAAAAGTTAGCTGGGCACAGTGGTGGGTACCTGTAATCCTTGCTACTGAGGCAAGAGAATCACTTGAACCCAGGAGGCAGAGGTTGCAGTGAGCCGAGATAGGAAAGAAGGAAGGAAGGAAGGGAGGGAGGGAGGGAGGGAGGGAGGGAGGGAGGGAGGGAAGGAAGGAAGGAAGGAAGGAAGGAAGGAAGGAAGGAAGGAAGGAAGGAAGGAAGGAAGGAAGGAAGGAAGGAAGGAAGGAAGGAAGGAAGGAAGGAAGGAAGGAAGGAAGGAAGGAAGGAAGGAAGGAAGGAAGGAAGAGAAAGAAAAGTGCAAGTAACAAGAGTGTTTGTCATTTTAAAAAAATGAAACCTCAGCCAGGTGCGGTGGCTCACGCCTGTAATCCCAACACTTTGGAAGGCGGAGGCGGGCTGATTACGAGGTTTGGAAATCGAGACCATCCTGGCTAACATGGTGAAACCCCGTCTCTACTACAAACACAAAAAATTAGCCAGGCGTGGTGGCGGGCGTGTCCCAGCTATTCGGGAGGCTGAGGCGGGAGAATGGCGTGAACCCGGGAGGCGGAGCTTGCAGTGAGTCGAGATCGCGCCACTGCACTCAAGCCTGGGAGACAGAGAGAGACTCCGTCTCAAAAATAACAATAATAAAATAAAATAAAAAATGAAACCTCTAGACAATATATTGTAGAACGGATAGATACAAATATGGGTCATCTCTGTGTTTGCTGAGTCCGGTAACATTAAGGTGAACACTGAACAGCCGTCTGCTAAGTAATTGCACCTGCCGCTTATTAATGTAACTCTAGTATTAGTTCAGCATTGATGAACAATTTAATGGGTTGAGAAATTGCAGATTCAATTTCCTGTGTGATTAGTCTCCCTTGTTCCCATAATCAAGTTAGATATGTTTTTAACCACAACTATGTTAAATCAAAATAATGTTAAAAAGAAGAGTCAATATTCTGATACACCACAAGATGGAGATATTACTCCATCTTGAATGTCTCCATTTCCCTGCTCCCGCACTCCAACTCCGGTTTTGTTTCAAGGCATTTAAAACTCTCCAGAGGACTTAATTTGGGCTGTCTTTTCAAAGATTAAGATTTCATATCATCTATGTTTCCAAATGAAGTTAGAATCAAACCGTCTATAAAACAAAATGGTAACAGGGATATCCACTTTAAAATGTGTCAGGGATATCCACTTTAAAATGAAGATATCTTTGTTTTTCTGCAGATTATATGAATTTGAATTTTGAATGGAGCTTTATAGAGTGTGTGTGTGTGTGTTTTATTCCGCAGGTGCTTGTTATCCTGTCTCTTCATCCATATGAATGCCTCCTACATAGTGATTCTGTGAGTCCTTATAATTGTCTCTCCTTTTTAGCTGTGCTAGTTCACATTTGCAACTCCAGTATGAAGTGAGTATGTGTGTTTGCATTTCTTTGTCTTGTGAACATGTGGCTGTGTCATCCTTTCTGTTTCTATTCTTCCTTATCTCTTCTGTTTTTCCATTTTAAAAAAATCTTAAACGTATCTTAGCATCTATAATGATGCTAAAAAAATTCTTTCCTTTCACCCGCTATGTCTCTCTATAAAAGTCACTAAAGGTCTGATTTTTAAAATTAGTTGTTATTTTTTTTTTTTTTTGAGACGGAGTCTAGCTCTGTCACCCAGGCTGGAGTGCAGTGGCCGGATCTCAGCTCACTGCAAGCTCCGCCTCCCGGGTTTACACCGTTCTCCTGCCTCAGCCTCCCGAGTAGCTGGGACTACAGGCGCCCGCCACCTCGCCCAGCTATTTTTTTGTATTTTTTTTAGTAGAGATGGGGTTTCACCGTATTAGCCAGTCTGGTCTTGATCTTCTGACCTCGTGATCCGCCCATCTCTGCCTCCCAAAGTGCTGGGATTACAGGCTTGAGCCACCACGCCCGGCCTAGTTGTTATTATTACATTGAATTAGGAATAAGAAAATATTTTATATGTTTCATATGCTCTCTGATGTGTCTTGTGTGTATGTGTGCATGTTTATTGATTTTTTTATTCCTCTGGGTGCCTTGTATTTAATATAAGAAGGGTTCCTTATTCAATTGTTTTATGTACTCCCTGCACACTGACTTAAGTATTAAATAGAAGAGAAAATCTCCCTTTGATCCATTACATCAGTCAGAAATCACTGTTTCCAGGGGAATTTAAATTGGTTTTCTCAGCAATTTATTATTTTATAAGAAGCTCAGCTACCCTACTAATCAAAATTTTATATTTTTATTTAACATGGGATTAAATTGCCTAATTCTACTATCAAATTCATAAAATATTTTCTTTTAAAAAAGTAACTATGTTCTTTCACTCCTATTCAACATTACACTGAAAATCCTAGCTGATAAAACAGGACAAGATAAAGAAATAAAAGGCATAAGATTGAGTAGAATAAATAAAACTGTCTTTGCCCATGGATAACATAAATGTTTAGGTAGAAAATTCCAAAGAATCAACACCAAAAAAAAAAAACTACAGAAACTAATAAGCGATTGTAAAAGGTTTCAGGATACAAGGTTAATATACAAAAGTCAATTACTTTCCTATACCAGCAATGAACAATTGAAATTTGAATCTAGAAACACACCATTTACATTAACACTAAAGAGTGAGAGAAGAAATACTTAGGCATAAACCTAACAAAATATATACAAATCTGTAGTAGCAAAACTACAAACCTCTGATGAAAGAAGATTTAAATAAATGAAGTTATTCCACGTTCATGGATAGGAACACTCAATATTTTCAAGACATCAGTTCTTCCCAGCTTGATCTAAAGTGTCAACAAAATCTCAACCAAAATCCCAGCAAGTTATTTTAAGAATTGATTATGAAAAGATTCTAAAGTTTACATGAAAAGGAAATAGACCCAGATTAGTTAGTGCAATGCTGAAGCAGAAAAATGAAGTCAGAGAACTGACACCACACAACTCGGAGATTTACTATAAAGCTATAATAATCAGAACAGTGTTGTGGTGGAAAAAGAATAAACAGAAAGATCAATGAATAGAGAGCTCAGAAATAGACCCACACAAGTATACTCAACTGATCTTTGACAAAGGAACAAAGGCAATTCAATTGAGAAAGAATATTTTCAACAAATGATGCTGCAACAACTGAACATCTACATGCAAAAAAAAAAAAAAAAAAAGAATCTAGACATAGACTTTATACCCTTCATGAAAATTAATTCAAATGGTTTCATAAGCCTAATTGTAAAATTAAAACTATACAACTTCTAGGCAAAAAAAAAAAAAATTGTAGAAAATCTAGGTCACCCTGGGTTTGGTGATGACTTTTTAGGTAAAACACCAAAGGTATGACTCATAAAAGGAAAAAGTAGTAAGTTGGACTTCATTAAAATTAAAAGCTTCTGTTGGGTGTGGTGGGTAGTGCCTGTAATCTCAGCTCACTTTGGGAAGCCAAGACAGGCAGATCACTTGAGGTCAGTAGCTCAAGACCAGCCTAGCCAATATGATGAAACGCCATCTGTGCTAAAAATACAAAAATTAGCCAGGTGTGGTGCCACATGCCTGTAGTCCCAGTTACTCAGGATGCTGAGACACAAGAATCACTTGAACCCAGGAGGTGGAGGTTGCAGTGATCAAAGATGGCACCACTGCACTCCAGTCTGGGTGACAGAGCTAGACTCTGTCTCTAAATAAATAAATAAATACTTCTACTCTGCAAAAGACACTGTTAATAGAATGAAACAAGAAGACACAGACTGGGAGAAAATATCTGCAAAACACATATCTAATAAAAGACTGTTATCCAAAATATACCTAGAACTCTTAAAACCAGAGACTCAAGGGGGAGAAAGAAAGGGAGATGGTGAATGATGAAGAGGTGGTGCACAAAGGATTTTTAAGCAAGTGAAACCATTGTGTATAATACTCTAACGGTAGATGCATGACATTATGCATTTGTCAAAATTCCTAAAACTATACAACACAGAGTGAATCCTCATGTAAATTATGAACATTAGTTAATAATAAAGTAACAATATTAATTAATTATAACACATATGCCATACCACCAAGATGTTAATAATTAGGTAAATTGTGGGGAGGAATATCGAAGAGGGGGTATATGACAACTCTGTGTATTATCTGTATAATTTTTCTATAAACCCAAAAGTGCTCTAAAAGTAAGGGCTATTAATTTTTAAAAATGTAATCATGCCACATTTCATACTACCTTTTAATGGCTATTACTCAAAGCAGCCTTGTGAAATTAATTGAAACTCTATTAGAATACCGCTAGTTTCAAAGAAAATTCAGTGTAAAGTCCATCCATCTAGATAGTTTAGTCATCCAAGGTAATTTACTACATTTTAAAAGTTTTTATTACAAGATATTTGCATTACCTACTGGATCCAAGATTCTATGATTGGATGGAAAAACTCTAGTAAACATCTCCTTAATGTTAAAGATGCAGTTATGGCCATAAATTCCATAAGAATTATGTCTTATATTAACATAGTCCATCCCACCTAGTCTTAGGCATATACCTTTTAAATGTTTATCAAGTAAATGACTGCATAAATGAATAAATTTCTTTTTTTTTTAGACAGAGTTTCACTCTTGTTACCCAGGCTGGAGTGCAATGGCACAATCTTGGCTCACTGCAACCTCCGCCTCCCGGGTTCAAGTGATTCTCCCGCCTCAGCCTCCCAAGTAGCTGGGATTACAGGCATAAGCCACCACACCTGGCTAATTTTTTTTTTTTTTTTTAATTTAGTAGAGATGGAATTTCATCATGCTGGTCAGGCTGGTCTCAAACTCCTGAGCTCAGGTGATCCACCCACCTCGGCCTCCCCAAGTGCTGGGATTACAGGTATGTGCCACCATGCCCAGCCATAAATGAATACATTTCTACATGGGTTGTATAACAACATAAGTCCTTTCCATTGATTTAAGGATTTTTATCTACAGCAAATAAATGAAGTGCATGGTATTCTTTATTATTCTTCCTCTTGGACTCCATTGAACAAAAAGAATTATAAGTCTCATTTACAAATTCTTTAATTCATCTTTCCTAAAAGCTAACAGAAGTCAAAATCTGTAAACCTGTTATCATTTTATTAAAAACTCAAACAAGTGAGGATCTATTGTCATGGATATTTTAAGAATTTAAGTCTCACAACAAACCATTCCATCTTGTGAATTAGATAAAGAGAGTTCTGGTGAAGATTTATTGTAAAAAAAAAAATGTGATTATTCACTGAAATTGCAATCTGTATTGAGATAAGATGTTAATTTACCATAGTGATAATCAGCTTATTATCACCTCACTAACATAGTTCAAGTAAACCAAACAAATATAACAGTGATTATGTAGATTTTCTTAAAACTAGAGAAATTGCTAAATGTCACTTACAGTTGTCAAAATTAATTTTATAGATAAAAAGAAAATGGTTGAAACAAGTTATAATACAATTCAAAATTTTAATTAGCCTAGATTGATGGATATACTGATCTAAAACATAGAAAAGTAGTGTTGCTTGGAAATACAGTGTTTAGAGTTGCCAAAATTTTTAATAGTGATAGATTCTAGACCTGGGCTAAGATTACAGATGAATGACATTGCAAGGAGGAATAACACAATAGAAGAGCTAGACAGAATTTTAAGAAATACCTTCATTTTAATGAAAAGGTAGGGGGAGAGAAGTCCATGAAGGAAAACAAGAAAGAATAGCCAGATGAGTGTTGTTAAGGCACTTAGGAACATCCACTGTTACTTCTTCCATCTCACTATAAATCACTTCCCTTGGTCTAGAGTTAAAACTGAAAGACTATAAGCAAATCAGAATCAGTGTGCCAGGCATAGCTTCTCTTATCTAGAAAGGTTATTTGTCATATGGCTAATAACACCAAATTGAAAATAAGCACAAAATATAGCCTTTTTGGGCAGCCCTTTTGCATCTTTTTTCAGGCAGTACTTTTTGCAGTACTTTTTTCAGGTTTCTCTTATCTTTTCCTTTAAATGTTATTATTTTTCCATAAAATCTTAGATTTATCACCACAAGGAATTTTCAACCACAATTAATCTTTTTCTTGTCTTGATATTTCCAAAAGTTATAAAAATATTTTTCTCCCCTCTTAGAGATCTCGTTGAATTGAGAATCTACAAACATCATATAATTAAAATATGAGAAAAGTTATCTTCTGATTCAGAATGCAAATAAAAGGGTAAGGGCTCTTATTACATAACAATAAGAGAAAGTAGTTTAGACATTAAAAGAGTGCCAAAGACTGATCATATACTTTGGCTCAACATACTGTAAACACCTGAAGTTGCACATCTTTAATCTCTCCCTTTGACCAAAAACTCTTCTTTCAATTCTCATACTCTCCCACATTTTTCTTCATGTTTATGATGCCCTCCAGTCCTTTAACCCTTCCTATTAATATAAAAATTAACATTAGTTCCTAAAATGTTATGCATTATTAATTTAATCATCTTAACAATATGTATTATTATCCTAATTTTATTTATTTTTAAAGTTTTCTTAAACAGCTTTATTGAGATATAGTTCATACACTATGTGATTCACTAATTTAAAGTGTACAATTCAATGGTTTTTATTACATTCACAGACGTGTGCAACCATCACCAGACTCAATTTTAGAAAATTTTCATCACCTCAAAAAAATAATAACTTCTATATCCTTGAGCTGTCACTCTCATATTCCATTCTCCACTCCCCTGGCTCTAGGCAACCACTAATCTACTTTCCATCTCTATAGACATCCTCTCCTCTGCTTTTACATGAATGGAGTCACACAATATACGGTCTTTTGCGACTGGCTTCTTTCATCACCATACCATTTTGAAAGTTCCTCCATGTTGTAGCATGTATCAGTATTTCGTTCCTTTTTTTATGGCCAAAAAACATTCCATTGCATAAATATACCATATTTTGTTAATTCATTTGTTCACAGGTGAACATTTCAGTGGTTTCCACCTTTTGGCTGTTATGAATAATACTGCTATAAACATTCATGTATAAGTTTCTGTGCGGACGTATGTTTTCATTTTTCTTGGGTATATACCTAGGAGTAAAATTGCTGGGTTCTATGGTGACTTTATGTTTATCATTTGAGGAACTGCCAGGCTGTTTTCCAAAGTGGCTGCACTATTATACATTGCCACCAGCAGTTTATGAAGGCTCAAATTCCTCCACATCCTTGGCAACATTTTTCATTATCTGACTTTTTGATTCTAGTTATTCTAGTGGGTTTGGTTTTGATTTGCATTTTCATGATGATGTCAGGCATCTCTTCATGGACTTACTTGCTATCAGTATATCTTCTTTAGATAAATGTTTACTTAGATCATTTGTCTATTTTTCCTCAACTTTTATTTTAGAGTTGGGGGTACATATGTAGATTTGTTGCATGGGTAAATTGTGTGTCACTGACGCTTGGTGTATGAATGATCCCATAACCCAGGTGGCAAGCATAATACTCAATAGGTAGTTTTTGAACCCTCACCCCAAACTTACCCTCCTTCCTCTAGTAGTCTCCATTGTTCCCCCTCTTTATGTACATGTGTGCTCAATGTTTAGCTCGCACTTAGAAGGGAGAATGTGCAGTGTTTAGTTTTCTGTTCCTGCATTAATTTACTTAGGATAATGGCCTCCAGCTGCATTCATGTTGCTACAAAGAACATGATTTTGTTCTTTGTTGGGACTATGAGGTATTCTATGGTGTATATGTATGTACTATATTTTCTTTATGCTGTTCACCATTGATGGGCATCTGGGTTGATTCTATGTCTTCGCTATTGTAAAGAGTGCTGGGATAAACATATAAATGCACGTGTCTGTATGGCAGAACAATTTATTTTCCATTGTATACTCAGTAATGGGATTGCTGGGTTGAACAGTAGCTCTGTTTTAAGTTATCTGAGAAATTTTCAAACTGCTTTCCACAGTGGCTGAACTAATTTACATTCCCATCAACAGTGTATAAGCATTTCCTTTTCTCCATAACCTGACCAACATGTTATTTTTTGTCTTTTTAATAGGAGCTATTCTGACTTGTGCGAGATGGTATTTCATTGTGGTTTTGACTTGCATTTCTCTGATGATTAGTGATATTGAGTATCTTTTCATATATTTGATGGTCACATGTTATGTCCTCTTTTGAGAGGTGTCTATTCATGTCCTTTGCCCATTTTTAATGAGGTTATTTGTTTTTTGCTTGTTGAATTATTTAAGTTTTTTATAGATTCTGGTTATTAGACCTTTGTCCGATGCAGTTTGTGAATATTTTCTTTCATTATGTAGGTTATTTATTCTATTGATAGTTTATTTTGCTGTGCAGAAGCTCTTTAATTAGGTGCCATTTGTCTATTTTTGGTTTTTGTTGCAACTGCTTTTGGGGACTTAGTCATAAATTATTTGCCAAAGCTGACGTTCAGAATGTCTTAGGTTTTCTTGTAGGATTTTTGTAGTTTTAGGTCTTACATTTAAGTCCTTAATCTATCTTCGGTTAATGTTTGTATATGATAAAAGGTATATGAAAAAGGGTCCAGTTTCATTTTTGTTCATGTGGCTAGCCAGTTATCCTAGCACCATTTATTGAATAAAAAGAATCCTTTCCCCGTTGTGTGTTATTGTTGACTCTGTTGAAGATCAGATGGTTTTAACTGTGTGGCTTTATTTCTAGGTTATCTATTCTGTTCCATTGGTCTATGTGTCTGTTTTTATACCAGTACCATGTTGCTTTAGTTATTGTAGCCTTGTAGTATAAGTTCAGGTACTATGATCCCTCCAGCTTTGTTCTTTTTGCTTAGGATTGCTTTGACTATTTGTATCCCCATAGAGATGATGAGACTCAAAAAAATTTAGAGATTCACCTGAGATACATGGCTAGGACTTCTGACATCAAGAGAAATGGTTGAGAGAGCAGATACTTCATTTTCATCTTACATCAATCATATAAATGATATAAAATATATACATACACTTTTTAAAAGAAGCAAATACAGACATCCTTAAAATAGGTAGATAAACTTTCAGAAGACCATAAACTGTGTGCAAGAAAATTGTGTTCCATATATGGAAGTCGTGAAAGCTGGAAACAAGACCAATTAGAGGCCTAGCAGAAAGATTCAGACACATAACCCCACCTTCCAGACTAAGCATGAGAGAGAGAGAAAAAAAAAAAAAGGTGTCTATATTCAGGAAGGAGCAGAGCTTGGTGTAATTATTAGGGGGATACCTCTTGTAGCTGGTAAAAAGTCAGAAAAAATGGGGAGCACCCAAGCACAGAAGACCAGATCCTAAGTTTTCCATCTGGCAAGATATAATATCCATTCCTTATCCTATAAGTGGCTCTAAGCAAACCTTAGCAGATGTTTTTATACTTCCCACGATATGTGCTGTAGAAGCGAAGACTGTAGTCTTTCATGGTATAGCAATTGCAGTTAGGAGTGCACAATCAAAAATTACTAAATGTTGGAGTATCAACTCTATGAAAGACTGCAAACTCAATAAATGGTAGAGAAGGGACAGGGACAATATAGAAATCAAAAAATAACTTTTAAATAAGTAAAATTAGTACGATCAAATAAAAGAAGATTATTGTATACAAGAAGCGAGAATAGGTACTTGTAAAATGAACCATATGGAAAAATCTCAAAATGAAAATTGGTAGAACTGGGACTCAAATATAGTTGAGTCCCACGTTCTTTCCTCTGATACCACAGCTGCATGACTCCCATACACACACACACAAATGCATATACAGAAACATGCACATGCTTATTTTGTCTTAGTCCATTTGTGATGCATATTGTCTTAGTCCATTTGTGATGCTATAACAGGACACTTGAGACTGGGTAACTTACAATTTTTTTTCCTCATAGTTCTTGAGGCTGAGAAGTCCACAATCAAGGTGCAAGCATCTGGCAAGGGCCCTCTTGTTGTGTCACCACATGGGCAGAAGGTGAAAGGGTGACAGAGTGCCCACTCCCAAAAAGCCCTTTTGATAACAGCATTAATCCATTCATTAGGGTAGAGCTTTCATAGCCCAATTACTTCTTAAAGGTCCCACCTCCCAACACCATTAGATTGGTAATTATTATACATTTTAACACGAGTTATAGAGGGAACAAATATTTAATCCATAGTGTTCTGTCTCTGGCCCCACAAAAATGCATGTTTTTCTCATAAACAAAATATGTTTGTTCCATCCCAATACCCCCAAAAGTCCTAACTTGTTCCAGCATCAACTTCAAAGAAAGTCTAAGTCCATAGTCTCATCTAAATGTCAGCTAAATCAGATAAGGGTGAGTCTCAAAGTACAATTTATCCTGAAGTAAATTCCTATCCAGCTGTGAGCCTGTGAAATCAAACAAATGATATGCTTCCAAAATGCGATGATGGAACATGCATAAGATAGACATTCCCACTGCAAAAGAGAAATAGGCAAGAAGAATGGAGTTACAGGCACCAAGTAAGTCTGAAACCCAACAGGGTAAACAATATCAAATCTTAAGGCTTGAGAAAAATATTTGACTCCATGTCCTGACTGGACATACTAGGGTGGATATGGGGCCCCCAAAGCTGAAGGCAGCCCACCCCAACCAAACACAGCCCAAAGTTCAGCTCTCACAGATTGGAGTCAGGTGCTGGTGGCTTTCCCAGCCTGGCACCACACCCTGGTGGCTCTACTGGATCTCAAGCATGACACTGCCCCCGTAGCCCTATTAAGCATTACCCTAGTAGAGACTCTCTGTGACAGCCCTTTGCTGGTGGTAAGTCTCTGCCCGCACCCTAAAGTTCTCCATGACATCCTTGGAAATCTAGGTGGAGGAAGCCATGCCTCCACAACTCTTGCATTGTGAACGTGTAGAATTAGCACTATGTGGACACTGCCAAGGTTTACCACTTGTGCCCTCTAAAGTGGCAGCTTAAGCCAAACCTTGGGCTGCTTGAGCCACAGCTGGGATAGCCAAAGATTTCTGTAAGCCAGAATGCAGGGAAAGGGGAGCCCAGGGAGCCCTGGGTGGTAAGTTCCTGGAAGGTGCCTCAGGCCAATCCCTTCAAACTATTCTGCCCTCAAGGTCCTAGAGCTCAGGGCCTGTGATGTGGATGTGAGGGGCAGCCTTGAAGATCTTTGAAATGCCACCTAGAGTGATTATCGCATTGTATTGATAAATAGTGCCTGGCTTCCTTCTATCCATACTAATCTCTTTAGCAACTGTCCCTTGAGCACAGTCTTGGTTTTTTTCTACTAAATGTGCTTTTTCATTCTTTACATTGCCAGGCTAGGGATTTTCCAGTTCTCTACCTTCTGCTTCCCTTTTGATTATAAATTCCATTATTAAATCATTTCTCTTCTTGCATTTTACCATGTATGCTTAAGAGAAGCCTCACAGTCCTTTCAATTATTTTGCTGCTTAGAAATCTTTTGCCAGATATCCTAGTTCATCCCTCTTAATTTCTGCCTTCCATAAAGCAATTGGACATAGACACAATTCAGGCAGGTTTTTTGCTACTTCATAAAAAGATGGCTCTTCCTCCAGTTTCCAATAAGATATTCCTTATTTCCATCTGAGCTGTTACCCATATTGCCCTTAATGCTCCATTCATGGCAACACAGGGTTTTTCCAGCAGTCACTTCAAAACCATTCAAAAGCTGCTTCCACATTTTCAGATACTTGTTATAGGAACACCCCACTCCTTTGGTACCAATTTCTGTCTTAGTCCATTGTGCTACTATAACAGAATACTTGAGACTGGGGAATTCATAAAGGGCAGAATTTACTTCATGACAGTTCTGGAGGCTGGGATATTCAAAACTAAGGCCCTGGCATCTGGTGAGGACCCTCTTGCTGAGTCATCACATGGTGGAAGACAGAAGAGTGAGCGAGTGCTCACCCCCAAAAGTCCTTTTTATAATAGTGTTAATTCATTCACGAGAGTGGAGCACTCATGGCCTAATCACCTAGAACTTACACTACCATCAGACTGGCAATTAAATTTGAACATGAGTTTTGGAGGGGAAAAAATTAGTAAATCAGCACTTAGTTAGTTTCCCCATTATTATTTTATACATAGTCTTGATTTCATGATCCATCAAAGAAACCCATTATTCTCTTGTTCCCACATCTACTTTGTTTGCCCTGAAAATTGGTAATCTTGTGGCTCTCAACTCCGGTTGCATTATTAGAGATATCTGGGAACTTAAAAAAATAAATAAAAGATACACCATAGTCACCTTAGACCAAGTAAATCAGATCCTCTGCGAGTAAAACTCATATATTGATATTCTTTACAAAAGCTCCCTGAATGGTTCTATGAGAATAACTGCTCTAATGTACCTATTTTTGTTTCAGAAAGGGTTAATTATTCAACACCATTTGTGTCTCCCTTTCAATTATATAAAGTTGTCATTGTGAAGCAGCTGCCTCGTTAGGGAGTCATTCCCATCACACCATCCCACCCCCACCCCACGTCAAGGTATGGCCAGGTGACTAGTTTTCACCAATAGAAAGTGAACTGAAAGAATGTATATGGCTTCTGAAAGAAGGGCATTAAGGAACAAATGTGCGCTCTGTATTCTCTCTTTTCCCAACTGCCACCTGGATGTAGAGGATTCTGAGTGTTTAGCAGATGCAAAATCACAAGATGGAAAGCGCTTGGGTCCAAGAATCACTTGAAAAAAGTCATGCTTTGACAAAGCTTTATATCATAAGACCACTAAGAGAAAAAGATAAACAACACTTATTGTGTTAAGCCTCTAAAATTTGGGGGTTTCATCAGGTACAGTTACCCAAATCAACAGAGAAATAGGTATCTTGAAGTGGGGTGCTGTTGTGATAATCAAATATGTGGTATTATATTAGTGAGTAGGAAATGTGCATCAAGGATATAACTAGCAGGCACTGGAAAGATGGAATAGCGGTAAGAAACATGTTGTAAATATTACTTTCAATAACTCGGAAAACACACTGACTCTTAAGTTTGTGATTCTAGAGCAGTAATTCTCATAGAGGCACAATTTTGCCCCCCAGGGGACATCTAGCAATGCATGGCGACATTTCTGGTTGTCATACTGGAGCAGGGAGGAAGGTAGAGATAAGAGATGTTGCTAAGACTCCTTTAATATCCAGTACAGCCCCCCACAACAGAGAGTTATCTGCATCATGATAACCCTGAAGTTAAGAAGCCCTTCTCTAGAGGAAGTGGCTGGAAAGAGGCAGAAAATTAATGTTACTTGCTCCTTGCTATGTTTAGCAAACAATACAAGAAAGAAATGAGCTCAGAAAATAATTAATCAGTTATAAGCAAAATAAAGCATATCTTTATTTTGGCATTCAGTTAAATACCAAAGAGAAAGTCCAGAAACTTGGGGGCTTTTGTAGGTTTCAAAAACAATTTCTCCTGACTACAAACAGTAGGAAGGAAATAAGACTGAAAAAGCAAAGCCTCAGTAAGACTTCTCAGTTAAACAAATGGATTCATCCCTGCAGCTAAAATTAAATTAAGGTTTACTTTTCCAACCAAATGTATCCTTTCGATGATCTCTTGGACATTGAACCAGGTCTACAAAAATAGCTTAAGAATTACAAAACATCATGAAAATATTATTTTCGAAGGCCAACTCAGTTGTTACCATCTCTACTTCTCATATCAAAATTATTATACCTCCTTATGCCACTCATCAGAATTAGTCGTTCATTTGCATTCTTCCAGTAACACTTAACTCATTCTCCCTTTCTTACATGTTTCCTCTTTTCCGTTGTAAATCTCTTGAATGCAGATAGTCTTAGCCATGTATCCCATACATGACCTAAAACATGTCTTAGACAAGATATACAATTAGTGTTTCTTAAGTATATGTCTATTGAATATATACTACTCTGCAAAACATTGATCCCACGGTCTTTGATCTGTAGATGCTCATATTCCAGTATTAAGAGACACAACCACAAGAATCGCTTTACAATATGGCAATTCTTATAGAATCTGAGGCACTACAGACACTCATTTTCACATTAGGTGTCACTGGGGAAGCAACTGCTATCTATTGGTCATTCTTCCACCACAACTTCTTTTTTTTTTTTTTTTTGAGACGGAGTCTCACACTGTCGCCCAGACTGGAGTGCAGCGGCATGATCTCAGCTCACTGCAAGCTCCCTCTACTGGATTCACACCATTCTCCTGCCTCAGCCTCCCGAGTGGCTGGGACCACAAGCGTCTGCCACCATGCCTGATCATTTTATTTTTTTATTTTTATTTTTATTTATTTTTTATTTTTTATTTTTTTTGAGACGGAGTCTTGCTCCCTCGCCCGGGCTGGAGTGCAGTGGCCGGATCTCAGCTCACTGCAAGCTCCGCCTCCTGGGTTCACGCCCGTCACCTCGCCCGGCTAGTTTTTTTTTTTTTTTTGTATTTTTTTAGTAGAGACGGGGTTTCACTGTGTTAGCCAGGATGGTCTCGATCTCCTGACCTCGTGATCCGCCCGTCTCGGCCTCCCAAAGTGCTGGGATTACAGGCTTGAGCCACCGCGCCCGGCCCATTTTCTTTTTTCTCTCTCTCTTTTTTTTTTTGTATTTTTAGTAAAGACTGGTTTCACCATGTTAGCCAGGATGGTCCGCATCTCCTGACCCGGTGATCCAACCACCTCAGTCCCCCAAAGAGCTGGGACCACAGGCATGAGCCCCCAAGTCCGGCGGCTTCCATCCCAACTTCTAAGTTGTGCATCCAACTTAGTTGCACAGGACTGCCTGAAACTAATTACTAAGAAAAGTTGTCATGGACTTAAATAGGAAGAACAGTTAAGAGTACACATCTAAGTGAAGTTAAAGAATTTGAGTGATGATCTTTTAAGGCTGAATCATAAACTAAATTTTAGTACTTAAGTAGCAATAAGGATACCAAAAAAAGAAAAAAAAAAAAGAAACCACTACAACTGCTCATTGGAGGAAATGGGGAGAAGAAAAGGCATGTGTATACATTAGGAAAGGCTAAGAACAGATATAGATAATAATGATGTATTTTGCTACTTCAGACCAAGGTAGCTGAGCTATTTTTTGACACTGAGTTAAATAATTATTTGAACTTCTTAAAACCCATCTAGGTGGCTCTGACATTAGGATGCTAAAGATGCTAATGGAGAGTTCACTATAGATGGGAACCAAAGCAACAATTTTAATTTCCCTTCTAGACTTAAGTCCTGTTTATCAATTGAATATATAAATCATAGAGCCAGACAGGGTGACTGGATCACATGCAGGTAAGGGAAATGGATGAAGTTACTCAGGGACAGCAAAAATCAAGACCAATGCATAGCTTAAAATGTAAAGGGTATACAGAATAGAAATCAGTGGAGAAATGAATAAGCAACTAAATCTTGATGATTTTTTTACATAGTTCACATCTTGTTATGTTGGTTCTTTTACATGAGCTTACAATTGAGCCAGATGGTTTTGGGTATTTTTTTTCAAATATGTATAGTTTTTTCACCTTGATTTCAAGATGTTCAAGGAAAGCAACCTCTTCCCTTTCTTTTATATTTTCCTAGACCCACCACAGCTGGCAGTCTTCAGCATATAGTAAAACTCAATACATTTTTGATTTACTGGATTTCATCATGACAAAGAATTCAACTTTCTACAACGGCCCCACCACAAAAAAAGCCCAAATCTCTCAGAAAAAAAAGCAACATTATAATTTCCTACATGATCTTGTGTAGGTATATCTACTCTCACAAAATTCTTGACTACTGGAAATGTAAGAAACATTGCACTGTCATTGGTTTTCTGAGAGTATTGTGTCAAGTCATATCAATGAGAAAAAAATTAGTGAAACTGGTGAGAGAACATGAGCCAATGGCAAATTTTTTAATGGATAAATAGAATGCCAAACACAGACTCTCGTAAGGCACTGATAGAATAGGAATTAGGAGCTAAGGATATACAACTTTGGGGGCATATACAGAACCCAAATAGCTTTTGGCATCATCTACTACAACTACTGATCAGCCTTTATAATTAAGGATAGAAGGATCAAAAACAGGGCTAGAGTACCAGTGCTGGCAGATTTTAGAGAATAGCTGTAAACCAAAGAAGAGCAGTCTCTTACAGGCTAGAGAGTCACAAGATTCACACTCATGGCCACAAAACAGTGAACTTTTTACTGGGGATTCAAGTTTAAAATCACACACCTTAACAGCAATGTTAGTTTTACCACTAGGTGGCAATGAAACAGCTGCATTGGGCTGACATGATTAAGTTTAAAAACTGTGCAAATCCAGACAGAAATTCCAAGATTTGTAGTACATATTTTCATTTTAGAAAAATTATTTTATATACAGTTTAGTTGACAACAGAACATGTCATTATCTGATTCAATATGTATGTTAACTTCTGATAGTTTTTCCTACTCTACACTTAGGAAATTCATGCAATAAACCTAATTTTTAAACACTTTCATCACACATCTTCTGAAAAATGTAGACATCTATCATGAAAATAAGAGAAATTATGGAAAACTAAAAATACTTTTGAAGTATTAGTATTCTACAGAAAGCACAATAAAAAGTTAAGTATTTTAACAAAAAATGTTAAACCTTTAAAAAATGACTAATAGAGAACAATTCTAATTTACTGTTTAAAAATGTTTGGCCAAAACATGAAATAGCATGGAAACATTTTACTTTTAAATTACAAGTTACATTAATATTAATATGTGCAAAGTAGTTTCAATGTCTTGAATATAGTTTACCAAAAAAAAATCAAAATTCTGATTTAGATTACATTTTAGCAGATTAATCCCTTTTTACATGTATCAAAATAATAAACAATAATATTCCTCAGTGTATGGCACTTTCTGTAATTATTTCTGCTTTCTTCATAAAACAGGACACAAACATATGACTTATTTAAAATCATAAAAGCTTTATTATTGTAATTTCATCAAAGGGCCAGATATTACAATATTTTTCAAATGATAGACATTTGTGAGTATGCAGTAAAAAAACACTAAAAAAAAAAAAAAAAACTAAAAAAATCTTATTAAATCTCAAATTCCCAAGACGTTCCCCCATATAAGGTGGGAGCTCATATCATCACATTAACATTACAAAACCTGTATTATAAAATTAGATGAATAAATAATAAACCTATACTATTACCAAATTCATAAAAAGATCAACTTACCAAATTAAAATCAGCCTATTTATTCCCTTTGTATAAATAACCTAAAGTTCCCCAGATTTTTATTTCCCAGTTTCTTATAAATGAATTGATCACAATGCCTCTTTATAGATCAGTTTTCCCATAGTTTCCCTTTCATTTGGCAATAACTTCCCATATTTACTTTATTTCCCAGAATAATCTCCCCCTCTTGCAAACCACACAAATGCAAGAGAACTGAGGCATGATTTCTAAATAATTTCTATAATTCATAATTATTTCCCCATTATTGAATTTCATTTTTGAATTATTATAAATCATCCTGAAATCCAATAATATAAATCTTTCATCCTGTCAGTCTATTAAAATATACAAAACATCATTTAAGATGGTTAACACAAGAAAAGATAACTATGGCAGCCTTCATAAATCAAGCAAAAGATTTCAGAAAAGTGTTCAGTCTGTTATCTCTAACTTTCACTAGAAAATTTAGGGAATGCCACTGTTACAGAAGGCATAATTGCATATTCTAAAAAGTGAATACATGTGTACATGTAATTTATATCTATTCGGTATCATCTTCTGATTAGCTGTACAAATCAAAGGACAAAAGATGCAGATGATGAAAACACATAATCCTCAAACCACTTCAGATACATTTTGTGCCTGTATTTCACAGGACCAAGTCTGAGAATTCTTAGAACACAAAGAAAATTAAGCCATATTGCAGAGTTTGTCACAAACACAATGAGCAGAACAATAAAATTGAAATGACATTATTGACTTGACTTTGTCATCTTCTGTTTATTTCTGATGGTGGCTCGAAGTTTACGTATTACCAGTCTATCAGGTAGAATCATATCACCTTGTTGTTCTAGATAATCCAATAAATTTTCAGTCCATTGGAGAGCAGCTGCATGATTAATATGTTTCTCTGGAATTAGTTCTATTTCCTCCTCCTCATTTTCACTGGATTCATCTGTCTGGCCTTGTGCTCTTCTGATGATTTCGCTATCAGTTAACACTTCATAGCCTGGTTCAGTACTGTCTACTTCAAGCCATTTTTCAAGGTTCTCAGTAGTCACATTTTCCAATCCTTTGGTGTGTTGTAAAAGGGTAGCCACAGTAGCCACAGAAATATCTTCATCATCAAAGTCCAAGCTCTCTTTCTCCTCTATCATAGGGAGAATCTTCTTCCATGCTCTGCTAATGGTAACTGGTTTTACTAAGTTCCATGCCATTGCTATTTCATAAAGTGCATCCAACAGAGTTAGCTTCTTCCAGAATGATTTCAGGTCATTACCTTCTTCCAAGTTGTTCTGGAGAAGACCTGCACGATAATTTCTCTTCATTGTTGCTATGACTCCCTGATCTGAAGGCTGAATCAATGAGGCCACATTAGGTGGTAAATATTTAGCAAATATTTGGCCATCATCTGACCTTAGGACATTTTCATTTGGATGTGTTGGTGAATTATCCAACAAGAGCACAGCCTTTTCCTGCAAGCCTTTAGATCTTAAATACTCTCGAACTTGCGGCACAAAAATTTTATCAAACCATTGTCGGAAAATGGAAAGATCCATCCAGGCACCTTTTTGGCTGAAATAAGAGACTGGCAAGTTTAAAGTGTCAGTTGATTTAAAGGAGCGAGGTTTCTTTGCTTTCCCCACAACACAAAGTTTAAGTTTGTGTAAACCTGTTGCATTGGCACAACACATGATTGTGACTCTTTCTTCAATTGATTTGTGCCCAGGGACAGTGCATTTACCTTTGATTACTGAAATTCTAGAAGGCAAGCACTTCCAAAAGAGTCCAGTTTCATCTGCATTGTAGATTTGTTCAGGCTGTAAATTCTCTCGTTCAATAAAATCTCTAAAGTTGTTACAAAAATCTTCCACTGCAGTCTCATCTCCATTTAATCTTTCATTTCTAATGTTAATCTCTCTAATGCTGTGCCGCTGCTTAAAACGAGTTAGCCAGCCGGCAGAGGGGTTAAAATCGCCATCCATTCCCAAAGCATAAAAGAAGAACTCTGCCCTTTTTGCACAAATTGGTCCAGATATGGGATTCCCTTTTGCTCTTTGCTGGTTGAACCATTCCAGCATTGCCCTGTCCAATTCCTCATACATGGATGGCTTCATAGATTTCCTCTTGGCCAAAAGACTTGTGGAATCAGAACTGCTTGCATAAGTTATAATCTTTTCCTTATTTTTTCTTATATCCCGAACTGTTGTTTCACCAATTCCATAAATCACTGCCAGTTGTTTGGAAGAACCTCCGTCTTCAAGTTTCTTTATTATATCAAGCTTATCTTTAATAGTCAACACCACACGCTTCCGTTTCCCCGACATAGCGAGGTTCTGGGACTCACCCCACACTCACAAAGTAGCAATCCACAAAATCCTTCCTTCTCTTACACAGGCTCACTTTAACAGTCTTAATACACTCAGTCTTTCAACCTTACCAGCAACCTGGTGGCCCTGATCCCCTCCCGGGCTGGGGTTGGC
Source organism: Macaca nemestrina (assembly GCF_043159975.1). Taxonomy (NCBI): domain Eukaryota; kingdom Metazoa; phylum Chordata; class Mammalia; order Primates; family Cercopithecidae; genus Macaca; species Macaca nemestrina. Next base: position 96,282,459 of record NC_092136.1, on the reverse strand, counting down.
TGGCAAACAGACTGCAGAAGAAGGTGAAAGAGGAGGAAGTTTGAGAGAACAGGCCTTTAACTTATACGGGCAGTAGCGGAGGCCCCATGTCACCGCGGATAATCCGGATTAAAGGCATGTGTTTTGTTACCCCAGCAGCCGCGAGAAACACTATAGCCCCATCGTGGCCACGAACCTCCTGCACGTCTAGATCCCGGGTAACCGCCCGTCACTAACCCCTGCCACACCCCAAAGTTACGGCAGAGAGCGGAAGAGCCAAGGAGTCAAGGAATGGCACCCTTCCTCAGGACTGATATGTTAGATTCCTTCCCCAGCAGCAGGGCCCTCCCGCCCCGCAGCCCCAGTTTCCCGCGCCGGCTTTAGCCAGGACAGTCCTCCCAGTCCCTCAAAGCCCGCCAGGCCCCTCTCCCCACCTCTCTTGCAACCAGGACCCGCACAGCTCCCTGACTACCGCGCGGCAGTCGCTCCGCCCCTAGCCACGCTCCCGGAAGACGCTCCCTCCCGCCGCTCGGCCCCGCCCCTCTCCCCACCCAGAGGCGGGACTTCCCTCGGTCCCCGGAAGCGGGCGGAACATCGCTTGCCAGGTGCTGGTGCCTGGGGCGGGGGCGGAGGCGGAGGCGGAGGCGGAGGCGCTTTGAAAGGTGAGAGCGTGAGGGTTGTGCGGGCCTGTCTCCCGGCTGGGACTTGCTTGCGCTCCCACTGCTAATGGTTTATTAGAGGGGCGGGGGAAGCCGTGCCTCCTGGCGGGCCAAGAGAAAAATTCCCGCGGGCGCTGTTTGGGTGGGCCGGAGCGCGCCAGTCAGCCCTTTGCGCCTCTAGCACTCCTCCTCAGCTGAGCTGCAGTGGGCGCGGTGCCTGTTATTTCCGCCTTGGGGAGGTGCTTTGGATGTGGGGAGCTCGGTTGGTGATTTCTCGGGTTTCTGGCCTTTCCAGACCCTTGTAATTGTTATCTCGGTGCAGAGCCCTTTTGGGGTCGGGGGGTTTCTATCGTTCTGCGCGCGTCATCGCGAAGCTCGGCCTGAGGGTATGGTTTTCTAGCTACTGTGCTTTCCTGGAAGTGGAGTGACGGACTAGTGGGCTAGCAGGCGCTGCGTTCCTGCGTCCCGCCAAACAGGTTTGTAATCATGCAAATCACCCTTCCGGGTGTTAATTCCTGAGAGGATCTGTTCCTCTGTCTACCGCTCATTCCTGCTGGATTAACCTCCATTGTTAACGGATTTTAATGAATAATATAGTTATCCCGGATACCATTCCAGCGGGATCCACTTTGCGAAATTGTGGACTGTTGGACTGTGATTCTAAGTGGGGGAAATAGGCTTTCCTCTCTTTATGTTTATTTTCTCATATCCTATTTCTGTCATGTTTTGCTGTCCTGTTTTCCTGCCAACAGAGGAACCAGGATACATTTATTCATAGCAATGTGATAAGAACTTGATCATAATCATACACTGTAGCCTTCAAATCGTGTATTATGCTGGCTTGTTTTTGGTGTCCCTAGTAATTTCATCAGATTGTGAGCTGCTTGGGAGCAGAGACCATGTTTATTTGATCTGGTGGCAGCACAGTTCCAAGCAGGTACTTGCATTTTGGTAGATATTCAATAATTATTTTTCGGCTTATTAATCTTTGCTCTCCAAACTGCCACATAAAAGAAAACATCAAAGAGGAGTGATGTTTTACACACAAAATGGATCCCTCCCGGTGGAATTTCAAATAATGACCTCAGGTTCCACTGCCTTTCAAATCTCTAAAGTGTTAACTACCACCTGCATTGTTTATACAGCAAGTAGGTGATTTCTAGAATGAATCTTTTCTTGAGTATGAATTAACCTCAAAGTTTAGAAGGAAGTATATTTCTTATGAGAAAGTCAAATGACATCATCAAAGTACTTTCTTTTAGCTATAGAGGTACTGTGTTAGAGAAAGAACACAAGTAATATGGATTATTGCCTTTAATATCTATTATTTGGCAGATAACATAGCTATGTATGTGCACCTTATATTAACCATGAAACACAAAGATGTGATAGTATTAATCGTCTTCATTCACTTATTTAATGCTTTCTGTTTGGAGTCTGTTTTTTCTTTGCTTAAAGGTGAGGTATCATTACAGAAGCTCGATAAAATTCTCATTTCAGGAAATTAAGTGTGTGTTCAGAATATACAGAAGTAACATTCATTTGCATGGGTTCTTTTTTGAGTGGGTTGTAAAGACCAAGAGGCATCTTACCCATCAAACTAGCTTTCCTTCACATTCTCTTCCGAGGTTCACTCACCTTTTCCCTCCGTTATCATTCTTCCCTTCCCAGCTAATATGGTAAAGCTACCTACAATTTAAAAAGAAGAGCCAAACATATTCAAATTATCTTTCCTTTTCAGTAACAGAATTTTTGATCTTACTGGTATAAATGGTCATTTTCAAATATGAGAGACTCTGGCAATTTGGCAATTGCCCAAGGAAACCTGATTTATTTTGTTTAAATAAAAGATGTTGCATCGGGCATTCAAATTCTGCAGTTTTCCTAAATATTTTTCTCATCAGGGACTGCCTTTCTTCGAAATTTTACTTGGGCTCACTGGGGACTCCTTTAAATTTTGCGATTGGTGTTATTAATAAGATGATAGAGGGAAGTCTGCAAATATTCATCTCTTTTGCATTCTTTTCTTGCCTAGTGGATAATTTCTAGAAGTTTCTGGTCTAACTCATGGGCAGTAAAATTCAGTTACATGATTTTTTTAAAAAGCGTGTTTGTAAACTCTAAACCATTTAATCGTTATTTTTCTGAAACTAAAATATAGCATGAGAGATACAATAATGATTTTTAAAAGCTTAATTTTTACTACCTTGTACAAATATGATATTGGCAGCAGTCATTGTGTGGCACTGGACGGGGAATCAAGAGACCCGATTTCTAATCCCTGCTCTGTCACCAACAAGCTGCGTGATCTTCGGTAAGTCATTTAAATTGTATGTCCTTGGCTTTGATATTTATACATAAATATAGATATCTTCCTTCTAAGATCATTGTCAGGATTTAAAAATCAATGTGAAAATGCACTAAAAACTTAAAGTTTCTTTTATAGCTTAACTGTGCAGTCATAAGTTTTTAATAGTGTGACATTCTTAATCATTTCCACCATTGTCATAGGAATCACCAGTTTCATGATAAATAACTGACATTCTGGGCATGTTATAGTTTTGGAAGATCATCATCTATTGTATATGAATTTGCTTTTGGGTACTAATAAAAATCATCTTTCACTTTAATGTTCTTTACTGTCCATATTCGTTTTAGTGTATCTACTGCAACCATATTTGTCATTGTTTTCATAAATGTTTTTTCATTATTTTTCCCAATTCAAACATGTTTATTAGAAAGCCATACTTTGTTATTACAATGTGATATACTACACGTGCACATATGCACACTTAGCTTATGCAAATTTATGTGTTTACAAATACTTTTTTCTACTATATGGCTTAATAATATAAGATGCTTAGTTCATGTGGTGCTTAACCAAAGAAACAGTAAGCTATTTAAAACCTGGAGGAGAAACTGGGTGGACGTATTGTAACGCAGTATAGTGTACACAAAACCATACTTTAAGAGTAATATAGAGGTTTTTTTAAAAGGTTATTTTGACTACACACAATTTTCATCTTTGCTGATTTTAATATAAACCTTTTGTAAGATGCAACCCAAGGATAATTTCAAATAGCAGACTGCCCTGTTGACCAGAATTTGTTAGATTGCTATTACAATGCTGGTTATATTTTATAGCAGTTACTGTCATAAGGTTATACTTTGGGCAGTGGCTCATGCCTGTAATTCCAGCCCTGAGGCCAAGGTGGGAGGATCACTTGAGGCCAGGAGATCAGGACATAGTGAGACCTCCATCTCTACAAAAAACTTAAAAATCGAAACAGAAAGATCGCTTGAGCCCAGGAGTTCAAGGCTGCAGTAATCTATGATCATGCCACTGCACTCCAGCCTGGACAACAGAACGAGACCTATCTCTTAAAAAAATAAAAGGTATATTTCATCCTACACCCTATAATTTCTGCCGTATAATCTTGGCAGCCCTGTTCTGATTTTACATGAGGTGTAAACCATTATACGGAAAATCTTATTGCCGTATAAACGTACCAGAATTTGTACAATTAAATGAGCTATATCTTCTCTTCCACAATCTATAGGAAAAAAGTAATCCTCTTGGAAAGCTAGAAACACCATCCCATTGCTCAAAAACTGTTTGGCATTGAATTTTTGTAATTACCTTCAGAATTTGTAGCACATTTTTTGAATATTTTTACTGATAGTTAATTCTCGTCTTCTTAAGTTGAATTTCATTTCTGCAAGCTGCTAACAGGTTATCCCATTTTTTGGGATAAAAAATGAAATATGATTATTTTCATATTTTTAGATTTTTTATAGTGTGTGGTTTATAGAAAGACTCCAGGAATATTCTGTACTGTGGTGGAAATATTGAAATAATCCGCCTCATAAGGTGATTTCTTTGGTGGGGATAGCTGTCAGTTCAATGTATACCTCTAACACATGTATTATGAGGTCAGTCTCATTACATTGTCATATTTCTATTCCTTGACAACCACAGAAGTACATATGTTACTTTATTTTCTAGTTATCTTACCTGTCACTAATTGTTCTTTTAATATATACTTGTGATAATTTTAATGGAGTTCATTCTTTTCTAAATGATATACTGACAGCTTTTGTTTTTCTTCCCAATACCATGCTCTGCTTTGCCGTGAAACTTATTTGTTTCATTCACTTAACTACATTATTGGATTACTAGTTAAGTTTTCTATTGGTTATATTGTATCTTTAACTTTGAGGGGAAAGCCACTCCCATTTTTCTAAGGTATAAAGAGGCTACAGTCTTAGTGGATTATCTCTCAATTTTACACTGCTCTCTTTTTTATGTCATTTGTTACTTTATAACTGTCTTCGTGTAAATTGATCTTTTATAATTTATATCATTTCTGTATTCAGAATCCTTTGCCTACAGGGTGAGTCATCCTGGTAATCCCTTTCAGTTTTCTATTCGTTTCTCCTTTTTTCCAGCATAAAACTCTTTTTGTATACCTTTTAAGCCACACTTACTTACTGAACATACCATCTTCTTTCTTAAAGCCAGAGTTTTGCCCTTACCATATTACTTGCCTGACATCCCTTTTTCTTTCATTCTGTTCAAATACAATGAATCCTTCAGAATGCTATCAGATCACATCTGTTCAAGATAAAGTGAAGCACTTGCCTTACTGATCTCCCTGCATCTTTCCACTTTTATTGCAGTTATTTATGTTATTCATTTGATACCAAATACTACCTTGAAATTTTCTTAATTATTATATGTTTTAGATATTTTAGTTCTGCACATAGATTATAATCTTCTGAAGGACAGGACCATGATTTTTCTATGTATCCCTTTCAGCACAACATACAACATAATTCAGAATAGGTGTTCATATAATTATTTCATAGGCATTCAGTAAATTATTTGTTAAATTAATGTTCTACCATCTTCACTCAGGTATTTCATGTGATTTTGCCTTTGTGGACCATTCAATAAAGCCAAATAAATATAATTTGTACCATAAATGCATTCATTGCTCTAATCTGGTTATCACTGTTATATTCCTAACAACTTTATTTTGTAGAAGCTTAAGTGAAAATGATACATGTTAGAAGACCTGAAACAAGGAAAAATTCTAAAAGTCACGTGCCTGAGCAGAAATCTCGAGTTGATTGGAGGCGAACTAAAAGAAGTAGTATCTCACAATTATTCGATAGTGATGAAGAGCTTGATAGTGAAGAATTTGACAGTGAAGAGCTTGATAGTAGTGAAAGTGTTGATAATTACGAAAGTTTTGAAAATGATGAAGAGCTTGATAGTAACAAGGGACTTGATTGTAATAAAACACCAGGAAGTGAAAGAGAGCTTAACTTAAGTAAAACTGAAAGTGAAGGAAACAACAGTAAGTGTCTCGTTAACACTGGCAACAGTTCAACATATGAAGAAGAAACTAACAAAACCAAACATAGGAATATTGATTTACAAGATCAGGAAAAACATGTAAGTCAAGAGGATAATGATCTCAACAAACAAACTGGACAAATAATAGAGGATGATGTAGAAGAAGAACACATCAAGAGAGGAAAAAGAAGAAGGCTGTCCTCTGTGATGTGTGACAGTGATGAGAGTGATGACAGTGATATCCTAGTTAGAAAAGTAGGTGTTAAACGTCCACGTAGAGTGGTTGAAGATGAAGGTTCTTCAGTGGAAATGGAGCCAAAAACTCCTGAAAAAACATTAGCTGCACGAAAGCGAGAACAACTTCAGAAGCTCAAAGAACTCTCAAAACAAAGATCTCGTCTGAGACGCAATCATGGTAGAGATTTTGAGGTGTGTTATATTTTGTTGGATTTGTTACTGTTTTTCAGTTTTTTTCTTGAAGTATTTTATATATAAATCAAAGTGCTGAGTCTGTTCCGTTCCTCAATAATTGTAGAATTTATCCTTTAATCACAAGTATTCTTGAACATGTTTGATTACACTATTGTATGTAATATACTATTTTATCATGAGCCTCAGTCCATCCTTTTTTAAAATTGAAAGACTATTTGTTATTTTATATGATCTTTCTTGTTTTTAACTTCTTATAATTCTAATGTCCATTTTAAACATTTTACATCACTTAACCAAGGTATATTCTTCTTATTAATAATTTCAGAAGTTCACCATTTAATATGGTAAAATTATTTTTAACTTTAAAATATGAAGTTAATTTCTTTTTTTTTTTTTTTTTTTTGAGAGGGAGTCTCACGCTGTTGCCCAGGCTGGAGTGCAGTGGCGCGATCTCGGCTCACTGCAAGCTCCGCCTCCCGGGTTCCCGCCATTCTCCTGCCTCAGCCTCCTGAGTAGCTGGGACTACAGGCGCCCGCCACCGCGCCTTGCTAATTTTTTTTTTGTATTTTTAGTAGAGACGGGGTTTCACTGTGGTCTCGATCTCCTGACCTTGTGATCCGCCCGCCTTGGCCTCCCAAAGTGCTGGGATTACAGGCTTGAGTCACCGCGCCCGGCCCAATGAAGTTAATTTCTATGGATCATTTTTTGCTGTCAGATTTAGTATTTTAATTTTATATCCAACTTACCATTTTAATGGCACAATTTACTGAAGCATTTATTTTAAATTAATTAGGGCTCTGAAAAGAAATCCTGCCCAAGCAGTGATGAAGATGATGAGGAGGAAGAAGAGGATGATTATGAACCTGATGAAGATGGAGATGATTATAGTATCGATGACTTTGTAGTGCAAGATGAGGAGAGTGATGAAGAGAATAAAAACCAACAAGGAGAAAAATTAACTACACCACAACTGAAATTAGTAAAACAGAATTCTCTTTGTAAGTTCAATATTAAGAAAATACTTCATGAGTTGTTCTTATGATATTATATCAAGTATCAAATTAGCCTTTTAATATCATGTTCTGAATCATTGACTAGGAACTGTGGTTTCATTTTCAGATAACCTTGTCAGTTTGATAGTTTATTCCAGTGGTCTCAGGAAACATTTACATTTTTTAAAATTATTAACCCCCAACACACCTTTACTTCAATGAGTTATGCCTGTCAGTGTTTACCATTGTGGAAATCAAAACTGAGAAATTTAAAATATATTAATTCATTTAAAATAACCCTTAGTAAATTTATTACATTAATGTAAATAACAATTTTATGAAAAGTAACTGTATTTTTCCCAAAATGTGATAAATGGCATTGTTTTACATTCTCGTAAATCTTTAATGTCTAGCTTATAGAAGCCAGCTAGATTATTTTATCTGCTTTTACATTCAGTGTGTTGTGACATATTGTTTTGGTTGAAGTGTATGAAAACAATTTTGCCTCACACAGGTAGCTGGAAAAGGGAGGAGTATTTTAATAGTATTTTTTAAATAATTGTTGATATTCTCATTTGATACTATGCCAAAATTTGACAAATAATACTGCTTTCTTAAAGGTAATATGGAATCCAAAACCATATAAATGAACTTTTAGTGCTTGCATTACAACCATTGGTCTATCTTGCAATTTAAATAGATCATTTCCCCATGCATGATTTTGTGATGAAATGCATCGGTCATTTGGAAAATACTGGTTCACTGGATGATACAGATCCTCCAAAATATTGACATATTTCATTATATATTTTTTTAATTATATTCATTAATATCACCACCAGTCCCATGAGAATATTTCTCAGGTATTGAGAAGCTGTCAGGCTCAGAATAGCACATATAAGTTTTTCAAAATTCTGATTTCTGCTTTAGAGCTTGATTGTTTTCATTGGCGACAAAACACTGTGAATTGTTCTTTTTGAACTGACAGGCTTACTTTGTTCTTTTTTGAGAAAAGTCTGACAGATTTCCCAAGTCTGAATAACCAGAGCTTGTCACTCCTTCTTTCAAATAAAAATGGTATTTCATGAAAAATGAGGCTTCCTCCCAGCACACACAGTTGCACAGGTGTTTTTCCCTCAAAACAATCATTGTACTTTGGTATGCAGTATAAGTACTTTTTATGCACTTTCCATTTCATCCTATAGAATACTGCAAAGATGTGTACTTCAGATTCAAGATTTAATACAATTAATAATTTTACTAGTTCAAAGAGGACATTCTTAAGTGAAAGTTACTTTTTTACTGTGAGTGCATAGCAATAATGACAGTAATGATTACTAGTAGTTTGATGCTACCGCCATGATTCAAGTTAAGGGGCCAGCTGTCTTATTACTTGAAATCACAGATTTCCTTAAATGGACTTGGGCACTATCAGGGATCTGCAGACAAAGACTTTGAGAACCGTTGGTTTTATCAGACCTTTTGAAGCTTCTCTCAAACAGTGAAACCTATCAAAGATAGGACGTTACTTACATGAAAATATAAATCTTGGAACCTGAAAATGTAAGCTATATTTATTATTATTATGATTCCTATAATTCTACAAAATTTCAAAGATTGTTTTTATGATGTTTTACAACTCTGGTAGGAACAGGCTGTTGGATGGATACATTTTTATTTTTTTTCTTTAAGTGCATTCTTTCCAAATATTTCAGAAAAGGCCATATTGACTAAAATAAAGCGTAACATGACTTGATTTATATCTCATGATTTATAATAAAATAGTGGATTTTGAGATATGAATCAAATTTCAAGAAATTTGGCAGTTACAGAGATGCCAGTTACAGTTATCTCTATACAGTAAGTTAATGAATGTTTTCCTTATATCAATAGGCACTGGTTCACTTGCCACCTGGACGTTTAAATTAAAGGGATACTCAGTTAGGAGATATCCTATTCTGGGTTATCTAGAATGTGATGAACATTTGCTGAGAGATGCCCACTCATATCAACTCCTGCCAATTAATGGAAATAAAAGGCTAGCATATGGGAACTTCAACTTCTCTACACCTTTTAGTTGTTGGTTTTTTTAAGGGCAGTTTTGGAGTTATAGAAATATTGAATGGAATGTACAGAGTTCAAATATACCCCCTCACATACACAGTTTCTCCTATTATTAACCTCGTTTATTAGTTTGGTACTTCTGTTACAATTATTATTAACAATAGTTCATACTTTACAACAGGGCTCATTTTTTAGTACCTTTTATGTAATTTCCTATCTGCCATTTGGCTCTGAGAGATGCACCACAGACTAGTTTCCCTCTTGCTACATAGTTGAAGACAGTCATAGTCTTTTTCTTTTATTATCAATCCCTGTTAGTGTCTCTTTATATTTATTCTGAAACTACAATTCTTGGAAAAGATACAGTAGGGAGTAAGAGGACAAAATAGCAGTGGTCCATTGCATATCACGCTTACATAGTTCACACGCTAAAAATATTGTATGCAGGTAAAGAGGAAAAATCTTCAGATTTGTGGATACCTTATTTACCTAGTACTCTATCATATATTCAGAGTGACAGAATCAAGTAGTAGAAATAAGAGTAGAATACGTTTAAGTCTACTATGCCTTGCTAGAACACTGGAAACTAGACTAAGTGAACATCCACTTAGTCTCCATCTACTAATTAAAGAAAATCATTCTATTAACACGATAAAGAATGGGCCTAAGAACAGACTCAGAACCATTTATGTTAAATATTAAATTTTAGAACTTTCCCTTGTTCTAGGATAAGTAAAAAGTACCTGTGAAATTTATTGCAGTATAAGGTAAAGGTAGACTCAGAGGAAGAAAATAACTGTGAAAAGTGTTTCATTAAAGGAAACAAGAAAATGCTATAAAACATTTGCTATACAGTCTATGAAAAAGAAGTTATAAGGAGAGAACAATTTGAGGTGAAAGGGAGCTAGCTAAAATAAGAATTGCCAAAAATTTTAAAATGTGAAGTCAGAAATAAAGTCTATTGAAAGCAGTTGATAGCAGAATTAACAGTACAGAAACTCTCATGAGTGACAGGAGATAGTTAAAAAGTTCTAGGGTAGAGAAGAAAAAAATAATAGTTGTAAAGGAGAAGATAATAAAGGACTAGAAACGAAGACCCTATTTCACAAATTTGGGGGAGGGGGTGGCAGAAATACAGAACAAATGAAAATGTAAAGGAAGAAAATTGTACAACTTTAGTTAGATATGTAAAAGAAAATTTGAATACTAAAAATCACCATATTTTTGGATGGGAAAACATAAGATGAATTCAACGTTATTATAGAAGAAAGTATTCTTGAGGTATTTTCATAACACATAACACATTTATGTAGATTAAAGAGGCCCACGTTCCTAATAAATTGATGAAAATAGTTTTGCAAACAGATGTATGAACTGTTTCTGTAATTACAAGAATAGAGAAAAAGATCTCTAATCATTCTTTTTAGAACTATAAAAATGGCTTAATATTAGAAGTCATTAATATATTACATTAATATGTCAGTAGAGAAAAATCATGTAATTTATTGAGATTCTAGGAGAAACGTCAGTAACATTCAATGTCCATACCTGGCTTTTAAGAAAAGCAGTTGTTAAAAAATTAGTAATAGGAACATACTTCCTTTACATGACTGTATTTTAAACCAAGAGACAACAGCATACTTAAAATGAGGAACATGACAAAAATATTTTCTACTAACTTTGTTCTAGATGTTTTGGAAAATGCAACAAGACATAAAAACGAAATATAACTATTGAAAAAGAAAAGACATTTGAACATTATGTATGTGTGTGTGTGGGTGTGTGTGTATTATGTACACACATATAAACTAAAAGTTTCTGACTTAACCAAGGATACAGAAGTTAAGAGAAGGGATATAAATACTTTGAAAGCAGGAGTAGATATAGCATATCTTTTCATGGCTTGCATCACATTCTTTTTGCCCTACAGGGATGAAGATGGGGGAGATAATGTTAAAGTAGAAAAAGAAATCAGTTTCTTGCTATGCCTTTGCCTCATATACTAGGCTGATACCTCCATTCCAGAAGAAAGTGCGTCAAGAATCTACATGCTTTTACCTAAGTGAATATTTGTAAACATTCTCTTGGTTCTTGAAATAAATTTAGCACTAACAAGACCACATCTTCCTTGGGGTTGTGGGAGAAAGCAGAGATAGTGTCCAGGAATCCTTTAACAGTGTCCATCTCCAGCTCTGTAGTGTCCCAGGAAACTTATCTCCCAGAAATATCCAAGATAATCTGACTACTTTTAAATTGGTAAAAGATCTCAGAAAAATCACCAGATTCACAGTATGTAAATCTGAGTGGTTCTCTTGCATACTAACAATAATTAAGTGATATAATCAGGAAAAATTCCATCTACAATGGCAACCAAAATAAACTTCCTAAGCCTACTATTTAGAAGAAAAGCACAGCTTTGTAGATAAAAAAATACACTTCACTGTGAAACAGAACAGAAAACATGGATAAGTAGAGAGACAAGCATGTTTCTGAAAGGTAATATGCGTAGAACAAGAAGTTATGTCTTCTGAAACTAATTTTTTTGGTTAAACTTTGCAAAACAATTCTGAAGAATGACAGCCAGACCAGTAGGAAAGGCACATGGTATTAAAAAAAAAAATCTTGGCATATATGTGAAATTAGTATGTGGTATAGGATACAAGGAAATCAACGAAGAATGATGAGACTACCAAATGATTGGCTATAAGGAAATTGATTAACTACTTTAGAAAAAAATAAGTTATGCATAAACACAAATATAGTTTCCTTTTTTATGCTTTTTCCAGTTTTTTAAAATAGTCATGGGAAAGCTTATTTAAAATATTTAAAATGTTGTTTAAAACAATATTCCTGGGACATTCCATAGAAGCTCATTCAATATAGGGATTAAAGCACTATGAGAAAAGCTCTGGAGGAGAGCTGAGCTCTAAGCCTCATTTTGCCTCCGTCTAATTGTATCACCTTGGATAAGTTATTTTGTCACTGAGAATGCCATTTTTCTTGAAATGGGAGATTTGAATTTTATTTTCTCCAGTTTTCCATCCAAGTCTAAATTTTGTGTTGTGACATATATCAAATCTACCATGTATAGTAATATTTAACTAGGGGATAGGAACATGAAATCTGGAGTTAGACTGGGTTCCAGCCCTAGTTCCGAAACTTACTGTTTGGTCTTAGGAAAGTTTTTCATCTTCTCTATATTTCACTTTTCTCAACCAGAAATGAATCTAGGGTAATGGTAGTATCCCACAGGCTTGTTGTGAAAAATAAAGCAATGCATGTAAAATGCTTACAATGATGCCTGGCATATATTTTGCTCAGTAATATTTTTCAATTTGAAATTCCAGGAGGATTATCCCACTACCATCCACCAGTCCGCTCAAGCATAATTAAATAGAAGCCTTTTTCCTGACTTTTTTGAAGTACGTTCTGTTACACACTGATAAAAAAAGAATCTTAGGGACAAAACTCCTCAAATGATTTTGATTTCTGCCCTTTTCATTTCCTCTCAGGGTCTTTGAAATAGAGCAGCAATTCTCAAGACTGTAACAGATAAGTAGCATTGGACATAAGGACAGTCAAGAATAATACATTCAGTAGGATGAAATATTCTATTGCAACTTGTATGATAGTTAAACTTAGGTGCACATGGGATGAATTTGATTTGTTTCTCAACACATCTGTTAATATTCCCAGTGTCTCTTAATACCATTTGAGAAATGCTATTATACATACAGTTTACATGGATTTTAACGCAAATAAAATTGCCCAATATTATATCCAGAGTTTGATAACAGTCTAGTCAAAGTTAAATTCTATTGAAGTATTATTTCATTTTTTAATTATGCTCTACTGATTTTTAAGAAAATATTACATTCATTAAAGGCCATGATTATTGCCTTTGATCATAGGCTATCTAAAGGCTAATAGCCAAATGATCTGCTATTGTCACTGATTTTTAGTATTACCTTTTTTTTTAATCTCTTTAGCACTTCTATAGGTGTCTCCTTAGAAAAGAATGCATACTAAAATGTACCCTAAAGTCTGAAAGAGTTAGACACAGCCCTTTGAGTAACTAAAATATAAATGACGAGGGTTTTCCATGTTGAATCCCATCTTTCTTTTTACTTCAAGTGGAAGAAGAGTCAAAATCTATCCATGGTTGCTAATGATAGGTCTTATTTTGCTTTAATCGCTTGTCAGACATCATCTATATTTCTTGAAATACTCAGTCTGCCCTTAATGTGTCCTCACAGGTGCCCCGAGCAGGGGCACTGTATTCTACAGTGACTGTTGGATCAAGGAAGGGGTCGTGGTTGATAGAGAACATTTCCACAGTCATAATAAACTCTGATCCAAAAGTAATGAGAATAGTAGGAATCTTCTCTCTTAACCACTGCCTGGCCTGTCACAACAGGTGATGTCATGTATGAGATTTGGTTAGTGAGAAAGTGGGCTTAAATATGTGGTATGGGGAAGGAAATAGACAGGTTTTCTAAACTGCTGTAGAAAATCCTAAATCTGGGGCAGCATGAAAAGGGAAATGAAGTTTTTGTAGCCTTTGGGGTTCTGGCTAAGGTAGCAGTTCCCTGGACAATTTCATATGTAACGTGTTTTACAGAATAAGACATATTAATCTGTCTTTGGAGGTTTTCTCTCTTGTTCTCTCACTCTAAGTGTCAAATTGACAATTAAATACAGGTGTTCAAGGGACAATTTTTATTTTTTTACAACATATTTTAATATTCTCTGAACAGTTTTAAGTTTGGGAAGTGAAGATTTGAAATTACAGCTAGACACTTTGGATTGGAAGCCAATAAGTTTGGAAAATGGAGATTTGCTCCGTGACTAGACAAGTCATCGAGGAAGCTATAAAATTAGGATGATTAAGCTGTTTCTGCTGTCTATAGTTTTAATTTCTTAGCATTGGAGAATGGAACCTATTGTATTCAAGAAATTATTTTGTCTGCTCTGTTCTAATATATATTTAAAATTAATTTCAGATTCTTTTAGTGACCACTATACTCATTTTGAAACAGTTGTGAAGGCTCTTCTGATCAATGCTTTAGATAAATCTTTTCTTGGAACATTATATGGTAAGTTAATACTATAAATGAAACAATTGGTTTTTATTTATTTTTCCAATTTTAAAACAACCTCACTTTTAAAACTATGTAAATTAAACAAAACCATCGATGATCATTTGTAAGACCTTCCAATGTTTTCCCTGTAGGATCAACTACATCAAAACTCCATTCATGTAAAATGCTTGTTAGTGTTCATTATCTGAGATATGTGGAAGGTAAGTTTGTGACAGGTCCTTGCCCTTAGAGAGTTAACAGTGAATTTGACAGTATAACACCTAAAACAACAGTGTCTTAATACCCATGTGCCAAACCCAGCCTCCCTGAGCTCTGAATTTCATTAAAAGTTCCATGCTGTTTTCTGCTTTTGTGCCTTTGTCCATGCTGTTTCTTCTTAGAATAGAATCCCTTTTTGTCCCAGATGTTTTAGGTGAGTATAAAAACATTTCTACTATGAATCTATCTATGACCCATTCACATAATATTTGTCATTCTCATTTGTGCCACCATCATTCTGAGTATGGTAGTACTCAGTACTCATTTATATGCACTTTTCATCTTGTATTGAAAATGTATTTTTGCTTTCTTCCCTTGTCATAGTGCATGGGAAGGAGTAAATTTATTTATGTGTGTGTATATATATATATATGGGGATATATATATCCCCATTTCTCTTGCATCTAGCACAGAATCTGGCATTTAATAGACTATAAATATATTGTGTTGAATAACTAATTGCCAAATAAGATTTCATTTACAATATATTGAACACATTTATTGAATGCCTACTATAAGCTAGGCATTATTTGAGGGCGGGGGATATGACAGTGACTTAAGATATATTAGATTCCTGCACTCATGTTACTTATAGCCTAATGGGAGAGACAGACAATGAATGAGTAAACAAAATATAACATAATATGATTTCAATGAGTAATTAGTTCTTGTAAAAAAAAGAATAAAATAGGGTAAGAAGATTGAGAATAAGGGAAGGTAAAGTTTATGTTATATACTAGTTACATTGGTCAAAAAAGGCCTCTTGGGGTAACTTTTAAATAGAAACCTGAATGAAACAAAGGGTACAAGTAATACTTGGACTACTTGCTTAGCAGAGGGCAAAGGAGGTGCTAAGGCATTTAGGAAAGAATAAGTTTGCTGTGTTCAAGAACAACTAGAAGGCCTGTGTGGCTGAAGTGGAATGAGACAGGAAAGAAGGAAAAGAGAGGAGCTTGGAGGAGTAGGCTGAGGACAGAAGGGCTTTGTAAGCCCTGGTAAGGTGTTTGAATTTGTGGTTATTTAAAGAAACATGATAAATTCATTAGCTAAATAAATTAATAAAACTTCAAATAAGACAGAAAAATAAGGCTTAAATTCATACTATGACAGATACATGTAGAGAATATACTATGAACCAAATCAGGAAGGCAGTAATGATTGCAGCATGCTAAAGAAGAATGAGGAAAAGGCCTAGACAGAAAAGAGTATTCTGATTTGTTGATACAAGGAGTTACCATGGGATCAGTAGAATAGAGTCACTTGTAGACAGCCCTGAAAGCCTATTCAGAAGTTTGAACTTTATCTGGAATTCAGGGGCTAATTTCATGTCAGTTTTGTATAAGAGAATAAAAGATATTTTGGTAAGCTTTTTCTTCTGGCTTTTTTTGTTATCAGAAAATAATGTTAAAGCTTGATGCTTACAAAGAGAACTTTTTGAGACAGAGTCTCGCTCTGTCACCCAGGCTGCAGTACAGTGGTGCGATCTCGGCTCACTGTAAGTTCCGCCTCCCGGGTTCACGTCATTCTCCTGCCTCAGCCTCCCTAGTAGCTGGGACTACAGGCGCCCGTCACCACGCCTGGCTAATTTTTTGTATTTTTAGTAGAGATGGGGTTTCACTGTGTTAGCCAGGATGGTCTCGAGCTCCTGACCTAGTGATCCGCCCGCCTCGGCCTCCGAAGTGCTGGGATTACAAGCGTGAGCCACTGTGCCCGGCCTGTCCTGTTTTTTCTTAATGTTCTGATGGAATGATTTTTTAAATATTTTTTTCCTAATTTAAATGCTTCCAACCAAGTTGGGAAGAAATTTTTAAGTATTAAATTGTTTAAATATTTCTTATTAACAAAATGATTTTTTTATTGTTTATCCTCTGAACAGATGGCACAAGGCAAAAATCATATGCAAAAGCTATGCTAACATCTCTTCATTATTTGGATAACCGCTTTGTTCAGCCTCGTCTAGAGAGTTTAGTATCTAGAAGTCGTTGGAAAGACCAATATAAGGTATACAGTTTGTTTTTGAATCTCTTCTTGGGGGTGGAGGCAGCAAACCTCTCAGGAGTTTAAAATCCAGACTGAATACTTTTAAAATATTGGCATTTCTTTGTTAAATAATCAGCTTATTATTTCTCACATCTTCTAAAAGCTATTATTGTTTTAATCATTTACATTAACTATATCTATCCACTAATTAAGTGGTTCCAAATGATGAATAACTTTAGAACATATCCAGGGCTTAGCCCATCTTTTAAAATGAGGAGATTGTCTCACAGGGTGTTGTTATGTCAGAAAAGAGAGTTCCATAGCCAAAGAAATTTGGGAACCAGTGGATTTAATGTAAGCTTGTTTCTTCACTGGAAGACTTTTCCCAAGTATTATATGTGAATTTATACTATAAATATTCAAAGGGGGATATGGAATACAATTTTTCCCTAAATTCGTGTTTTACTCTATGAAGCTCTGTTTATGAAACACTTGTTTACGTCTTATGATACCATATTGTGGTGAGTTATACTGAATTTGGATAATATGATGTTGGAATAATAACTGTAAGATACCAAGAAGTATTAGCTGAAAATTGAGACACAGATGATTCAGTAAGATCTTAATTAGGATAAGCTGGGTTATGCTACAAAAGATAAAGAATATGACAAACAAACCAATAATAAAATCCCAATGGCTTAACCCAACAAAGTTTATTTTCACTTATGTATCCAGTGTTAGTCATCAGGGGTGCTCTGCTGATGGTAGTCACTCAGAACTGAGCTGATAGAGGTAAATAGAGGTTTCATCTTAACTTGTACTTCCATGGAGTACAGCAGAAGCAGGAAAGGAAGGTGATTGATTATTTATTCAGCCTGAATTTCAGCCTGTAAGTAATACATGTCATAAAGTGCCATGAAGTATGAAAAATATGAAAACTTGACCACCAGAAAATGTAGTTTTCAATCATATAACATAAAAAGTAAACTGTCAGTATATTGGATACTTAATTACCATCCAGCTGGTAGAGGATATAAATGTGGTTTAGTAACCATGCTAATATGCTCATTGTTTGCAGTTCAAATACTGTATTAAAACCTAATCTATGTTACCAATTAGAATAGTAGTATCTAGCACAGGCCTAGAACATAAGCAGAAATACTCAGGGACAAGTAACTTCATAGCTTAATAATGAAGCTTATTTGTGAATACCAAGTGTTTTTTTAGTTTGTTTACTCATTGATAACTGAGCTATTAAACTGTCCATATGAATACCGGACACATGGCAGTCCTAGTGTCAACTTTTTTTTCCCACAGGACTGCAGTAAGTTATCATAGGAGGATTGAATTATTTCTGGAATATTTTTGTGGAAAATATATAATTCATACAATGGAAAGTGAATGTGATTTTTTTTCTCAAGTTTTAACTAGCCTACTTGAATTACTTTTCTTATATCATCCTACATTGTTGCTGCTTCTATTTTTAACTGATACCTCATTAACACTAATTAGAGATGAGAAATGGAAAAGAAGTAGCAACCACATAAGTGTAAGAGATATGAAACTAGTTTTTTCCTAGTCTGGTTTATTTTCATGCAATAGCCAAGATTATAAATTTTTTTATTTAAACGTATCTTGTAAAATACCTACTGTGTGCTCAATATTAAAGTAAGAAATGCCAGGGTGTTTTGCTCTTATATCTCTTTATATTGTGATTCCTAAGATGTTTTAATTTGATTAGATTATTTTTGTTTTTATTTTTATTCTTTTAAACGTTTTTTATATTTTTTGTTTTCAGGAGCGGGTGGAAAATTATTGTAATGTAAGTATTCGTTTGAAGAATCCTGAAAACTGTTCCTGCCAGGCTTGTGGACTGCATCGCTACTGTAAATATTCAGTGCATTTATCAGGAAAGTTGTATAACACCAGGACCATGAAAATAGATAATTTCATGTCCCATGATAAACAGGTATTTTCTTCCCTCTAATTTTAATTTTCAGTATTTAGAAATTTTTCGTTCATAAACTTGCACAGATAACCCTAAGTATCCTAAGGAGAATTTGACCCAAGTGGAAACATTTTTGGCATATAGTCCACCAAATTGGCAACCCACAAGTAAATAATGGAAGATAGCTGTTCATCTAATATGAGAGAATTCAAAAAACACTGTACTTCAACTAGACTCTGTTAGAAGTATGTCTGAGTCTAGAGCAATCACCACATAGTTAAGATGCTATTAATTCTGTATGAATAGAAAAAATTGAAGAGTAAGTGTTTTTTAGACAAGAGCATAGCAGTATAATGTGAAATGATAAAAAGCACAGATGCTGACA
Source organism: Macaca nemestrina (assembly GCF_043159975.1). NCBI lineage: Eukaryota > Metazoa > Chordata > Mammalia > Primates > Cercopithecidae > Macaca > Macaca nemestrina. The sequence goes on along the minus strand of NC_092136.1, from coordinate 96,263,298 downwards.
ACTTCTATTTATTTTTTTCAATCTTTATAAGATTGCTGCATTTACAAATGCGAAAATTACATTTATAAATGCAAAAATACTGAGAGCTTTTTCTTGTGAGTCTACATATCCATGCAGGAGGTGTATGTTTAGAGAAGTAGAGACCCGAAGTTGGCTCTGAATCCTCTCAGTCAATTATTAAGGTGGAAACATAATATTTATCTGAATTCTTCTATTAAACTGGGTAGTGATTTCTCAGTATTATTGAGCAGTAGTTGACCAGATCCCTCTGAGAGATCTGAGTTGCAAGAATGACTTAGAAGGTTTTTATGGGGATAATGAATTCAGAATTGGTCGGTAATGTTTTGTTTGATATGTCACTATAAAAATATAAATATATGTATATTTAATAGTCATATGCAGATTTCCCCATTGTTTAAAAACTGATCTATGACTTTTTATGACATAAGATATTTGGAATCCTAGCAAAAGTGATTTCATACATTAGGGACCATGTTCTGTTATGTAGATCAAATACATTGCTGTACATTCATGGTCTTTGCTGTCTGTAGCTAATCCTGAAGAGGAAAGTAGAGTAAGAAAATCACTTCTAGAGCTCTGACATTCCTGTGAAGCAGTAAAGATTCTATATAAAATAGTTATTCAAATATTTAAAAAACAATAAACTGAAAGTATGAACTAAAAGCAAAGAACATCAATATTGCCAGTCACATAAGAGAAAACTATAAAAGTTAACAAATATATGGGAAAATGCTTATTCTGCATGTAAGGGTATATAATTAAAACTACCTTAAGATGCCAGTTGATAACTCTTAAAGTGGCAAAGTATTTTCAAATCAAATGATGAAATGCAATGCTATCGAGGTTGCATTGAAACTGGTAAGTTCATGGAAAGTAAGATTCCTAGAGGAAAAAAGGGGTAATATATATCTTTTAAAAATATTAGATTTTTAGAGCTAGAGTCACAAAGCTATATACATACTCAGTGTCTATAAGTTTATCTTTTGCAAAGCAGTTCAGTAAAAAGCAAATGGTATAATCATGAAGTTGATAAATAATGCTAGTTTGAAAGTATAATAGTAATTAGTATTTGCACTGTCTTGGCATCTGATAAAAATGTGTGTATACGTATATAACTATGTAAACGTTAAGTTAGTTATTGTGTATGTTGAGTGTGATTAATTGTTTTTAAATGAAATTGTTATTTCAGTAATTTTTTCTTTAACGTGAAGAATGACTTAAAATTTATTTTATATCCTACTTCAATACAATGTAAATGCATATATGGAAAGAAAGGAAGGGAGGGAGGGAGGGAGGGAAAATAAACCTAGTTATGATCCAGAGCATTAAAGAGATTGTTCCTAACCCCACACCTTTTCAAGTTATTTTGAAAACTAATTCTTTATTTTGTGTTGCTGCTTGTAGTTACATAAAATTGAGACTCTTTAGGATTAACTAGGGTTCTTTTTGAGGGTGCAAATAATACTTTTAAGGAATTCACTTAACATCAAATTTGTTTCATAAGAAAACTTTTCTCCTTACTTCAGCTTCTTTGAAAGAAAGGATGTCTTGATGGAAAGTGGAATTAGTGAGGGAAGAGTAATTTTGGTAACAGCAGTATTGATAGGGTACTGAGATGAGAGGCCTTGAACCACCAGATTTTGATAAAGTTTAAGGACACAGATGAGAAGGAAATTACCTGGATGAAAGAGAGTTGTGAAATCTGAAAGGTAGTTTGAGAGAACTAAAAACCATCTTGGATTTATATTTAGTTTTGCCTAGAGTCTATCCAGACTCATTAAGATGCTTAGGATTAGGTGAGAAGAAGCAATAATTTTTGAGGCAAATAGCATCGTATAATATGTCCGTGCAAAAAACAACCAACCAACCAAACAAGGGCAAATAGAACCCTTTGGATTGGTATTGTACTATCTGTTTCTGAAGACCCTGAAACAGAAAACAAACTTTTCCCCAGACTTACTGTTTCCTTGAGAATCTTTTTTCTTTATTCTTCATACTTTAACTTCCATAAGGAGCTGGCTCCTCTGCATATAAATAAGAGCTTAGAGAAATACTTCAAAAAGCTACCTACAGTTAGCTGAATATTACCAAGTCTGCATAGTGCATGTTTCATTATATTTCCTTGCCTCAGTTTGTTATCCAGATTTAATTTACACTCTATACGATATAGCTGTTAAATTAGAAATGAGATTCTTTCTTTGGCTTTAGGAAAATTCAGTGATAATTTTTAGCTCCATTTCCAATTTTTACATATGTACGATCAGTTGGTTCATACTGATAACTGAACTGACTCAGTCTCATATTTATCAGTTCATATAACCGTGCTTAACCCTGCATAGTGGACCAGTCATCATTTATATGTCATTTTCCTCATCTGCTTTGTGAACACTCACCACAGCACTTATTTTTCTATCTATGGTATTTTTTATACTAATTTTCTTGTTAGAATAGTTTCCTTAATGTACGGAAATTGAACTAGATAATTATAGTTGTTCTAAATATATTTTTCTGGACATTTAAGGAAATTATTCTAACATCGTAGATTAATGTTACCTGTTTTAGTACTTTATACAAATTGATTCCTACAGTGTAAGCTGTATTATACTGTATACTTCAATTCATATAGTAAAGAAATACAGTGGGCTGTAACAATATACTAAAAACAGGAATGGGTGAGGGGTTAAGTTCACTTGGAGTTTTACACCTATCCTTTGCATCTACTGTATTCTGTGAAACTTTACAGCAGTGGTGCCCTTCCATATAGGTTCTTTCTTATAAAATGTGATCATGTTTTGGGAAAAAATAATACAAGAACATTTTAAGGTAATTTTTGATTTATAGATCTATATGATGATAAGTAGATGCCAAGAAGGGTAGGAATTAGAAGTGGAAAGAAGTAAACCATGATGTTAAATATTTTTAAAGGATACTTGTTTTTCATACAGGAAAAAAAAAATAGGATTTTTAAACACCGCTCCTTCCCTCTCATTTCAACTTAAAAATGCTATACAGATAAATTCCTCTTGTTTTGTGGAAATACAGAATACATGTGATAGAAATACAAATCACTTTATCATATGTCTATACTTCATATAGAATAGCTGTAGCTGAGTTCTCCCACACAGTCTACTTTGATGGCAGAAATGGAGACACACAGGGTACCCTTATAGTCACTGCAACTTTTGTGTTGTCTTTTTACACAAAGTTGGAAGTATTAGCAACTGAATTGCTGAAATGTCATTACTGCCAGGACTGCTTTGATGATAAGGTTGAATTGGAAAAGTTAATTTTAATAAGCAAGCCATGTACAGTAATAACTGTTTACTTCTAATGATCTGAAAAGCAGGAAGGTTTTTACGGAGCCATGAACAGAAATCTGAACATGATTTTCTTAAACTTTTGGAGATTTAAAGAGGGTTGTAAAATGTCCAAAATTCAATTTTCCACAAGAAAACTCATTAAACCGGATTGTTGCCAATCGTTGTGATATAACTTCTGTTCATTTTTGGAAACATACTCCTGTTTTATCTATCATCACTTGTATGTTTCCTTGCAGTGTGGCTTCAGGAAACAAGTGTATTTTTCTGTCAGAACACAAGTTACACAGATAAATATTAAAACTATACCACTTGTACTCATGAAAGCATAACCCATTAGTGAACTTAGGTACAGACACAAATACATAAGTCAGCAAGAAGTTTACTCTTTCCTTAGATTACTCCATGAGAGTAAGATTGACCACATCATCATGTTTGGAGCCCTTTCTGATGCATTTTCTACAGTGGGTAAAATAATGTAGGTAAAAATATATTGACCAGGCGTGGTGGCTCACGCCTATAATGCCAACACTTCGGGAGGCCGAGGCAGGCAGATCATGAGGTCAGGAGTTCGAGACCATGGCCAACATAGTGAAACCCCATCTCTATTAAAAATACAAAAAAAATTAGCTGGGTATGGTAATAGGTGCCTATAATCCCAGCTACTCAGGAGGCTGAGGCACGGAAACCGGAATGCAGAGGTTGCAGTGAGCCAAGCTTGCGCCACTGCACTCCAGCCTGGGTGAAAGAGCGAAACTCCATCTTGGGGGGAAAAAAAAAATATATATATATAACACATATATATGCTATATATTATATATTATTACATATATTTTATATATAAAAAATATATTTTGGTCACTGCACTGACCAAATTATTTATATATAATATATAATATGTTTTATATATATTATATTTTATATATAATATATTTTATGTATGTTATATATTAGATATAACATGTATTTTATATATTATATACTTTCCTCCCGAGATGGAGTTTTGCTCTTTATATATATTTTTATATATACACATATATAAATAATTTGGTCAGTGCAGTAAGACTGTCTTCCTATTTTAGCTATAGGTTTGCATAACAAACTTGAAACGTTCAAAACATTCTGAAAGAGAAAGGTTCTGGTGGTTTGATTTCATAAAAAAGAGTTTTAATCATAGAATTATAGAAGGCCATATAAACGTAGGAATTAAAATTCTTATAGCTGGCTGACAGCAAAATATTAATGTCTTATTCATATATAACACCTTAAGTAAAGCAACTAGTATGCCTAAACACAGTTATTTTTTTACTTTACATCATTTTTTGGGGCAGGGGAGAAGAAAAGTAGTAAAACAATGCCAATACTTAATTTTGGTGTAAGAGTTTGTTTCAGTTTTACATGTTGCTTATACCTAGAAAATTATTATAATCCAGGCATTTTTAACTTCGTAAATATGGACTTACAATACTTTTCATGCCTTTTTTTTTTTTTTTTTTTTTTTTTACTTTGCCCATCCTTCTGCCTTACATTAAAGCCATTTCTCTTTTTTTTCCAAACTTGGAAAACTCTTCTGTTTTCAAGATTTAGTTCAAGCTTGATCCGCTTGGGGACTTTTCTGCTCTCTGGATTGGGCGAAGTGCCCTTCCTCGCTAGCATTTTGATAGCATCTTGGACATAGCATTTTTCCTGTTGTTTTGTAACATTTGTCTTTCTCTCAAAACTGTAATGTCCCTAATACAGGTAATAAGTATTTTATTTATATATCTCTAGTGCCTAGCCCAATATTTGAAACCTCTCAGGTGCTCAGTGTTTGACTAGTGGTATAAGTAAGAGAAGGTAAAGGAATAATTGTGTAAACATTTAAAGTTAACAATGCATTTGATTCTACTACTAAAGAAAATTCAAAATCAAGAAAGGATATATATTCATTACCATTTTATTCACTTCATTTGTCAGATAATAATCTTTATTTCTTGATTTAGGTGTTCACTGTTGGCAGAATTTGTGCCAACCGTACCAGAATTTATCATAAACTGAAACATTTTAAATTCAAACTATACCAGGAATGTTGCTCTATTGCAAAGACAGAAGTTAAAGATGAACAAGTTAAAGAAACAGTGGAAAGAATTTTCAAGCAGTCAAAAGAAAGAGGCTGGATTGAGGAGGTAAGGTGAATATATGACAATCTCATCATGTAGATTCTGAAGCCTAATTGTGATAAGCAAAAGGAAACAAATGATTAGAAGATAGTGACATTTAAGGTAATCTCTTTCTTCTCTCCTTTGTATTTTCTCTTCTTCCACTCATTCCTTTCATGCTTATCATTGTCCTTCTGAATAGATGCCCTGATGTTCTAAGGATTCACTTGGCCCATCAGATAAATTTTAATAAGCATTAATACTGTCCTTTATTGAAGGACCTCTGTCCTTTCGCTTTCATGTATGTATTGCTTACATATATATTAAGTCCCCTGATTTATTTTTTTTGACAGAGTATAGGACTGACCTCTGCTTGTCTGCTTCCTATTCTTTAGAACAGTTCTTGTGACCTGAGAGTGAAGAAGCACCTGGTGCCAGTCTGAGGAAAGGATCTCGGCTGCCAGTTCTAATACCACCCACATCCTCTTCTTGAGGACGTGGGACTGAGCAGTGAGCACTAACTGAAGGTCGAGGGGAATGCAGAGGTTTCAGGCCATGGCACTGATTTTGATTCCCCCATATCCTATTGATCACTAAATTTGATATAAGGAGTAAAGTAGGGGTTTTGAAGAGTGCACTGGATTCCCGAAGATCTGCTGGCAGCTCATAAGCTCTGGTCTGCTCACAGAGCTTTTAGGATTGTTTATGGTATATGGAAAGAATGCTAATACAACTGCAGTCTTCTAAAACAAGTCTAGTTACATGAATGTATAAGAGAGAACAAATAGTAGATTTTCAGGCAACTCTTATCAACATTTAATCTTTAAAAGAAAAGAAAAAAGCCTGACTTGAGATCCATTGCCTGGATTATATCATAGGGAAATTTGTAAAAGAGGAGTATAAAAAATAAGGCAAGAGAGCTTAGGCAGAGGGAAAGAAACTTTTTTAGCACATGTCATGTTTAGTGGAGGTCTCCCAGTCTAGAGAATGACATTATTATTGGTTTCCCTTTGACAATTATTCTCCCACCACAAACCACCACCCAGTGATCTTGCCTGCCTCCCACATCTTGATCCTTAAGTCTTCTTTCTCTCATTTTACTCTCTTCAGCTTTTTGCCATTTACTTTGCTTCTACTTTTCCTACTCCAAATGTTTCTCTCCCCTTATCCATACTTTTTCATTTGCCTTAGCAGAGAGCAATCACTTGCTCAGTAACTTTCCGTCTTCATTTTCCTAGATGACATTAAATTCTTAAATGCTTTTATTGATGCCTTTAAGTGTTGCCAATCCTCTAGTGGAATTGCAAAACCTATTGGGATAGCACAGTTATAAAGAATTGGATACTAGGTACAGAAAAATCACTGTGCATATACTGTATATGTTATATAATAGTATCATATGTGGGGAAGAACGTTAAACTTCTTGAAGAAAAAAGCATTTCCAAATCATGTATCCTAGAAAAAGCTTAACAAGGTTTAGGACACCAGAAGGACCTGGAATTTTAAAAAACATTATTCTTTATGCATAATATAACACTTGGCTTTCTTTTCTTAGGAAAAGAAAGGAGCTTAGGCTTTCTTTTCAAGAAAACCAAGTGTCATGTTACACATAAAGAATAACATTTAGCATTGAAATAATATTGAATAACATTAGGCATTGAAATAATATTTCAAGATTGTGCATGTCTAGGACAATATGCACATTTTTTCCACATGAAAATACCAAAGACCTTCATTTTATTTGAGATTTCTCCACTTAAAAAATTTTTTCCTAGGTTTTCTCAAAAGATTTCCTAGAAACCACAGAAGTTTATAGCCAATATAAACCCATTTGCAGCTTTTTGTGCTGTGATGAAATTTCAAAATTTGTCAAGTGCTCTGACATTTCCCATCCTCACTCTGTCTGTCCCTCTCACTGTGCGCCTTTGAGTGATAGCACTGCATGTGCTTTGTGATGTGTGCTGCCTTTAGCTGCAGTCTGGTAGTCACAGTTATTCTAACCCTTTAGAATGCCTGGGGCTCAGTGTTATTTGAATCCCATCTCCATGGCACTTTCTGCTCATATTTCCCAATTATGTCAACCCCTTTTTTTGCCTTACACGTACTATTTGTTCCTGTCTTTCTGCCTCCAGCTTGTATTCCACACCTTACTTTTTCCCTTACCTGCTTCTTCAGCCATTTTACTTTAATTATCTCAGGATGTCTCAGCATGTCTTCCCAAAGACATGCCAACTAGACTGACTCCATTCTTTTTGTTCTTCCTTCTAAAGGTTGAACTAGGGTGATCTGTTTTTAATGTAATGATACTAAAGGGGTGTAGGAGCAACTTGAGTTTAAGAAAAGGACAAATAATAGGAAAATTATAATAAAATGAAAATATTTGATAAACATAGTTATGTCTTATTCTAAAGAAGAGTTCAATAACATACTCTAATATGATACTGGCAAAATTCCAGTGAATATTTATTCATTAAGAAGAAAGTGTATATGATGATGGGATTTCCTGGAAAGTTGAAGATAGGATTGTTGGGATTGGCTGGTGGACGCATGAACACCAGGTAGTAAAGAAAGCATGTCGATAGAAGTATCAAGGGCCCATTCCTACTGTAAATACTGTATGTAAAACTGTTACAAGTGACAGTTGTATGTAAAGTAAATTTTAAATGTATTGATAAATATTGTCATATACATAATTTAAAATTGTAATTAGATATCCCTTGCCTTCCTTAAACGCTTCTCATTTCTTCTCTTTCCCTTCCTTTTTCACTTTTTCCCTTGCCCTTTTTTTCCCCACCCCTTAAACTGATGTTTCTCAAAACATGGCTCTAAACTACATATGTCAGAATCACCTAGAAGTTTTTGAAAAATGTATAATCCCCTAGCCTCATCCCAGATATATTGAATGACAATCCTTGTGGATGTTAAACATCCAGTATTTTTAGCATTGGTGATTCTTAAGTAAATAAAAGTTTGAGAATCACTGCTAAAAAGTACCTGTTAACACTGAATTCTGTCCTCATCCTTTCAAAGTTTCCTTGGCAAATCAATTCCCTTCTGAGTTCTAGTTGCTACTTCTGAGTAGAAGATTCCAAACTTCTCTTATATTCTGACCTCTTTCCCACACTTCATTTCCACAGTTCCAACTGTTTTCGTCAGTAGGTTCATCAGGTGTTGTAAGAGAGTAGTTTCTTCACTATTAAAATAAGTAGTCTTCAGTATTAAAACCCTCCAAATTTTTAGTAAAGAATTATGAGAGCAGCATCTTTAGGTGGAGAGGATGGCAGAGTAATACTAACTGCAATGTCTGTGAGTTTCACTTTCCTTTTCAAGTTTTTATTTATTTTTTTCTTGCCACAGCTGCGTCCTAGTCACACCATTTAAATCTCAGAAACAGCATATACTATACTATACTGCTTAGAAGTATAGGCTTAAGTATTTACTTTGCCTTACTAGCAGTAGAATTTGGGAGCAAACTCTTTTATTTCTCTAAGCCTAAGTTTTCTCATCTGTAAAGTAGGAACTAAAGCAGTAATAATAATTAGGGTTTTGATTGTGGAGATTAGATGTGTAACACATTTTAAGCATTTAGTATAGGACCTAGCAATTAGTAAGTGATCGATTAATCTTAGCTGTTACTTGCAATGAAAGCAAGGAAAGGGTTTCCTTCCTCCAATCTTAGTATAGCTGAGATAGATTTTAATTGTCCTAGGTGTGTGTGGTGGTACACAGCTGTAGTCGCAGCTACTTGGGAGGCTGAGGTGGTAGAATCGCCTGAACCCAGGAGTTCAAGGCCAGCCTGAGCAAGATAGTGAGGCCCTGCCTCTTAAAATAATTTTTTTTTTAATTTTTAATTTTCCAAAAGTAATTTAATAAATAATAAAGAGGATATGAAGAAAGGTAATATGAAAAGCATAAAAACAGTCAAACTTTTAAAGTATAGGTTTCTAATCCTAGAGTACTTTACTTGTATCTAATAAAAGCTACCTAAGTACTAGGTCGAAGAAAATTCCTAAGTAGTCCCTAAGATATTTCCCCTTCTGTTAATGTGCTTTCATCTTTCCTTAGAAGGAGATCCAGTGAGATATCATAGGGTTGTAAAAAAGAGTTTCATGGCCTTCAATGTCTAGAATGAAAATGCACTTCTCACATTCCCTTCTGTAGGTCCCTATCACCACAAAAGTCAGGGTCACCAGGATCCTCTCTCATTTCACTGAAGATAGAAACAGAGTTCATAAACAGAGTCAAGAAACTAGTATGTCATTAATCCCCTCACTGAAGTAAATACTTTGAACTCTATATGTCTGAAACTGAAATCATGTATCTCCTTCCCTCCCACAAACAGCCTGCAAAATAACTCTGCCATTATTCTACTCTGTCAACTTTGAAATCTCTAAATCATTCTTGACTCCTCTCTTAACTTGTTCTACTCTGTTCTTAACTCTTCATCTTCATTGCTATCACTCAAATTTGAGCCCTCATGACCTAAATTGTTGTCACACACCCATAACTAGTTGCTGAACTATTCTAGAATGAATGTTTTACCAATTTTCTTAAAATACACCTTAGATCAGTTCAGTCCCCCGCTCCAAAACCTTTAGCAACTTTCCATTTCCTGTCAAATGATTGTTCAATTCTTTAACCAGTATTTTATAATTTTTATTCTCTGAACTCAGTCTCTTTGGTTCAGTCATAGCTCTCTCTGTTCTCCTAAAAATACCTAGGTTGTAGTCAAATCCCATGTTTTCTTGTCGTGTCACTTGGATGGACTATTGTCTCTTACTGAAGACTCTTGCCACCAACTCTTTGCCTACCAAATCTCTTTTTCCAGGACAATTTAAACGCCACTCTTTGCTGCTTACCTCAACTAACCATGACCTCTCTTCTCAACTCTCATGACAGTGTCTGTACCTTTTTTGGCACTTACTACTGATTATTATTGGTGTATTACTACTGAACTCTATTCTCCTTAGGGGCAGGGAAAGTATTTTTTTTAAATATTGTACCCAGACAGTCATTAGCAGAGCCTTTGATATGTATGTTCAACAAACTTTTTATTAAGTTATTGAGGTTACTACATTTCTACTCTAAGCATAATAATAGAAAAATTATGGCCGGGCGCGGTGGCTCAAGCCTGTAATCCCAGCACTTTGGGAGGCCGAGACGGGCGGATCACGAGGTCAGGAGATCGAGACCATCCTGGCTAACACGGTGAAACCCTGTCTCTACTAAAAAATACAAAAAAACTAGCTGGGCAAGGTGGCGGGCGCCTGTAGTCCTGGCTACTCGGGAGGCTGAGGCAGGAGAATGGTGTAAACCCAGGAGACCGAGCTTGCAGTGAGCTGAGATCCGGCCACTGCACTCCAGCCTGGGTGACAGAGCGAGACTCTGTCTCCAAAAAAAAAAAAAAAAGAAAGAAAAATTATAATTTAAAGCACAGTTACAAAATTAATAATATTCACTTTGATCTCTTTCTAGTGCTTTCTGTGAGTTAGAAATGCTTATTTGAAATTAAGTTCCTGTTTATCATAAAAAGATTTTTGTTCATGATTACCGTGAAATGAACTTATCTTAATTGTGTCTGTAGTTTGCAAAGGCCCAGTTTATCTTCATTGCTTTGAGTAAAATAACTAGCTTTTCTATTGTATATGCAGAAATATGGTCAACTTGAAGAATATCTCAATTCTGCGGATTACTTTCAAGGAGAGAAGTTTGACTGAATTGTAACACATTTCCATCAGAGAAGATTTTTTAAATTCCTGTAAATGTGAAGATCATGATTCTTGTTTTTCTGTATCATGTGACATATTTATACATTTTATCTATATCTTCGTGGAAAAATATTTTGTTTAAAACATAATTATCTTAATTCCTGTGAAATGGCACTCTACACTCTAAACTTTTATCTGATGTACATAAAAGCATTATCTTAATTTTTAAGTCTATAAATATATTTTAAAGTTACATAATAATGGCTTTATAACAGATGACTGTCAAGTGAATGAGCTGTTCATATCCTGTCAGTTCAGTCAAAATATGTTGTATTTTAAAAATGTATTTAGACTAATATCTACATGTAGTTTTACTGAATTCCTGTCCTTTTACAGTATTAAATGATTTTCACTGATATATTTTTTACTGCTATCATCTAAATCAGTGGACCATGGAAGAAACGTCAATATATCATTCAGTTCAATCCCCTTGCTTCAGAATCAGATCATAGCATATCTATTCGAAGTAGAGGAATGCTTTTTTCCTTTTCTTGAAAGTTTCTCTTTCAAATAGATTTTAGGCCTCCAGAGTCTTTCAGCCCTCACATTCAGGAATAATTTTATATACATTTTCATGCTTTGTAATGTTCTTACTTTTTTATTCAATTTTGTCTATATGTGGATGATTAAGATGTATTTTATTTATTTTTATCCATAGCTTTTTCCATATAAGTATATATCTTAGGGTCAGAACTGCTAAAAGAGACAAACTCAGCCAGAAGCACTTGGAAAGCATATTTTGGTATCTGCATTGCTTTGCACATCTAAATTTTCCCATAAAGTAATAAAGTAAAATGGTTGCAGAGTGAACAAATGAACCCTGTCTGTTCTGTATTTTTAATTCTTAAAAGTGATGTTCTAGTAGGATCTATTCTACTGTGGAACTTTAGATACTTTTTTCTTAATGGAAGTGTTGGTTGAACTTGGATTCATCTATTTTGTGACTCATAGCATGGACCGTAATGTACGTATCCATAAAAAGCTACGTTAAGCTCATATATGGAAATTAGTTAATATTTTCTACAATTCATTTCCTGAAATTATCCATATTATTATTGTAAACAAATGGGGTGGAAAAAACTCACAATGTGGTGAAAGTACTGATGCTGATGTTTAATGTTTAATGAGGAGTGCATACCTCTTTCAAACATTGTGAAATGGAAATTTCACATATCTGTATTTTTTTTTTTTTTTTTTTTTAGATGGAGTTTCACCCAGGCTGGCGTGCAATGGCATGATCTCTACTCACTGCAACCTGTGCCTCCTGGGTTCAAGTGATTCTCCCACCTCAGCCTCCTGAGTAGCTGAGATTACAGGCATGCGTCACTACACCTGGCTAATTTTGTATTTTTTAGTAGAGATGGGGTTTCACCATGTTGTCCAGGCTGGTCTTGAACTCCTGACATCAGGTGATCCACCCACCTCAGCTTCTCAGAGTGATGTGATTACAGGCATGAGCCACCGTGCCTGCCCTACATCCCTACATATCTGTATTCTTATTCATATTTCCCTGGCATATGAGAAAATAATTCTTAACTAAATTCCAGGGAGTAAAAATAAAGCCGTTATTGAAAGGTGAAGATGAAGGGACAGTGTCCCCTAAAAAAAGCAAGGCAGAGTTAGAAGTGATAGTCAAGGAGGAATGGTAAAAGATCACAAATGATTTATAAAAAGGAAGGCCAGAAGAAATGAAAAAAAAAAATGATTTCTAAAGTATCTCCAATTACCTAGAAGCATCAGTTATCATATGGGACATTACAAACAAGCTTGAGATGACTGAAGAGTAATCTTAAAATACATCTCTTACTTTTAACAGCATGCAGTTAATTTGTAAATTAAGGTACTAATAATTCCAAGGACTTATCTGGATCAACTATCTTGCTGGCTTGAAGCACTTTTCCTATTGGAACAGCTCCCTGTTGATCATAAAATGCTTATAGGTAGTTTGTCTGATGTCTAAGGTCACTGCAACCAAGCATGCTACTTTGTAGGAATCTGGAAAATACAAGAGGCTTTTAGGTTGTGGTAACATCAAAAGAAAGGCAAAAAGGCTGTTAGGAAGTGAGAATTAACATGTATTAGGGGGTAAAAAGCAAGTAGTTCATAAGAAAATGGAAATGTTGAAAAATAGAATTAACCTTTACAGGTATTAGGACATATTATTTTATCATTATCATCATCATCACCATCAATATCATTGATTCAATAACAACACAAAAACAGTTTTTTGTTTTTGTTTTTGTTTTTTTGTGACGTAGCCTCACTCTGCCGCTAGGCTGGAATGCAGTGGCGCGATCTCACTGCAACCTCCACCTCCCATGGTTAACTGATTCCCCTGCTTCAGCGTCCCGAGTAGCTGGGACTACAGGCGTGCACCACCACACCCAGCTAATTACAAAAACAGTTTTTAAGCTCACTTATTTCACATATCATTTCACATGACTATAAACTTTTTAGATTTGGCCATTTATTACTACAGCGTTAGGTGCTTTAGTTTTAGGTAGCTATTGATAGCAGAGATGATGAGGAAGACAGAAATGGACAAGTAAAAGGGAAGAAATTCTAGAAAAAAATCACAGAGCTATACAGAAGCTTTAGGGTTATGAAGACAGGGAACAAAACCATAAGACCAGAAAACACAAGGGAAAAGAAATGTCTATTGTACAGGCGGTTGGATGCAATTGGCCGTATTTCCTGACTTGTCTGCTCATACTCAGATGAGTAGATCTACATAGTACTCATTCCTAGGAGGTATTACAGGGCTTACTTAGACTCCAGAGTGTTCACTGAGGGATAATTAAACTGCAGTCTTTGAGCAGCTTTGAGTTACTTTGAAGATAGTTTGGCTCCCCCATAACTCCTTTCATACTTGCTATTGAGGCAGCCAGACTAGTGATTAAGGTTGAAGTCAGTCTTCTTCAACTTTTATTTTAACTTCCGGGGTACATGTGTAGGATGTGTAGGTTTGTTACATAGGTAAACGTGTGCCATGGTGGTTTGCTGCACAGATCATCTCATCACCTAGGTTTTAAGCCCAGCATCCATTAGCTATTCTTCCTAATGCCCCCCATTCCCCAACCCAACCACCAACAGGCTCCAGTGTGTGTTGTTCCCCACCATGTGTCCATATGTTCTCATCATTCAGCTCCCACTTATAAGTGAGATGGTGTGATGTTTGGTTTTCTATTCCTGCATTAGTTTGCTGAGGGAAATGGCTTCCAACTCCATCCATGTCCCTGAAAAGGCCATGATCTCATTTCTTTTTATGGCTGCATAGTATTCCCTGGTGTATGTGTACCACATTTTCTTTATCCAGTCTATCATTGATGGACATTTAGGTTGATTCCATGTCTTTGTTATTGGGAATAGTGCTGCAGTGAACATACATGTGCACATATCTTTATAACAGAATGATTTCTATTCCTTTGGGTATATACCCAGTTATGGGATTGCTGGGTCAAATGGTATTTCTGCCTCTAGGTCTTTGAGGAGTCACCATACTGTCTTCCACAATGATTGAACTAATTTACACCAAAAATTAAAAAAGCATTCATTTTTTCTCCACAACCTCACCAGCATCTGTCATTTTTGTTTTGGGGTTTTTTGTTTGTTTGTTTGTTTGTTTGCTTTTACGTAATAGCCATTCTGATTGGCATGAGATAGTATCTCATTGTGGTCTGGATCTGCATTTCTCTAATGATCAGCGATGTTGGGTTTTTTTGTATGTTTGTTGGCTGCATAAATGTCTTCTTTTGAGGAGTGTCTGTTCATGTCCTTTGCCCACTTTTTAATAGGGTTGTTTGTTTTATTCTTATAAATTTGTTTATGTTCCTTGTAGACTCTGGTTATTAGACCTTTGTCAGATGGATAGATTGCAAAAATTTTCTCCCATTCTGTAGGTCGTCTGCTTACTCTGATGACAGTTTATTTTGCTATGCAGAAGCTCTTTAGTTAATTAGATCCCATTTTTCAAGTTTTGCTTTTTTGCAATTGCTTTTGGTGTTTTCATCATGAACTCTTTGCCCGTGCCTGTGTCCTGAATAGTATTGCCTAGATTTTCTTCTAGGGTTTTTATAGTTTGGGATTTTACATTTAAGTCTTTAATCCATCTAGAGTTCACCACTCCTGTTCAATATAGTATTGGAAGTTCTGGCCAGGGCAATCAGACAAGAGAAAGAAATAAAGAGTATTCAAATAGGAAGAAAGGAAGTCAAATTATCTTTGTTTGCAGATGACATGATTCTATGTCTAGAAAACCCCACTGTCTCAGCCCCAAAGCTTCTTAAGCTGATAAGCAACTTAAGCAAAGTCTCAGAATACAAAATAAAAGTGCAAAGATTGCTGGCATTCCTATACACCAACAACAGGCAAGCAGAGAGCCAAATCATGAATGAACTCCCATTCACAATTGCTACACAAAGAATAAAATACCTAGGAATACGGCTAACAAGGGAAGTGAAAGACCTCTTCAAGGAGAACTACAAACTACTGCTCAAAGAAATCAGAGGACACAAATGGAATCCATGCTCATGGGTAGAAAGAATCAATATCGTGAAAATGGCCATACTGCCCAAAGTAACTTATAGATTCAGTGCTATTCCCATTAAACTACCATTAACATTCTTCACAGAATTAGAAAAAACTATTTTAAAATTCATATGGAACCAAAAAAGAGCCTGAATAGCCAACACAATCCTAAGCAAAAAAAAAAAAAAAAAAAGGCTGGAGGCCTCATGCTACCCAACTTCAAACTATACTACAAGGCACAGTAACCAAAACAGCATGGTACTGGTACAAGAACAGACACATAGATCAAACAGAATAGAGAACTCAGAAATACGACCACCCACCTACAACCATCTGATCTTCCACAAACCTGACAAAAACACCCAAGTAAGGAAAGATTCCCTACTAAATAAATTATGCTGGGAGAATTGGCTAGCCATATGCAGAAAATTGAAACTGGACACCTTCCTTACACCATGAAATCAGTCTTGAATTAGAGTTCTCGTCTGTTACTTCCTAGTTATGTGAACCAGAGCAAGTACTTTAATTTTCATGAGGCTTAGTTTTTCTCATTTATAAATGGGCTTATAGTATCTTTCAGGATTGTTTGTGGATTAAGAGGGATAATATATGAGACGTGCTGTGGCTATAAAAGTAATTTTTTAATTGTAACTGATGAGAACAGAAATGAAGATGTTGATGATAATGTCAACTTAAAAATTAAATGTCTATTTAAGGGTAAATGTGTACAAAAAAAGACCCTCCAAAGAAGTGTCCTACACCACTGGAATATAATATGAATATTAAATTCCTGCTTCACAATTTAGGATATGTCCATGTCTAGCAAAGTAAAGTTTACATCATTTAGTAATAGCTGATTTGACTAAGGACTGCATGTTATTAATCAAATCCCATGTTACTGAAGGGCTACAGAGTGAATGGAATGGTTTCAGTTTAAATATTACATGTTTCTTTCATGCCGAATGTAAAATATTCATTATAGTATAAAGAAAATATTGTCTGGTAAAGACAACTTTTTAAAACTAAACTTTTAAAAATAAAAGTTTTTTATTTTTGTCCTCTTTAATGACACCTCATGACAGTTCTCCATTCAAATTCTCCTTATCTAACAAATATATATTTCTGCTTTTCTCTTGAATAGTGAGGAACTTAGCCTTGGAAGGAACAGATAGAGATAGAAGTATGTTCCAATGAAGGCTGGGTGCAGTGGCTCACACCTGTGATCCCAGCACTTTGGGAGGCCAGGGTGGGTGGATCACAAGGTCAGGAGATTGAGACCATCCTGGCTAACATAGTGAAACCCCCTCTCTACTAAAACTACAAAAAATTAGCCAGGCGTGGTGGTGTGTGCCTGTAATCCCAGCTATTTGGGACGGTGAGGCAGGAGAATCACTTGAACCTGGGAGGTGGAGGTTGCAGTGAGTTGAGATCGCGCCACTGCACTCCAGCCTGGGTGACACAGCGAGACTAGGTCTTTAAAAAAAAAAAAAAAAAAAAAAAAAAAAAAAAAAAAACAACTGACTGTATTTGTCCCTATTTTCAAGCTAACAGGATTGGTGAAAATAAAATGGACTAAAGTAGGCTAACCTATAGGGAACTAAATTGCAAATAAATCCAGTATTGAGATGTTTGCCTTGATTTTGCCGATTTCTCTCCATAGCTCAGTTTGAAACAGGACCATATTAATGAAATGCCAGAGTTTACTTAGATTATTGAAGGTGTATTATTTGAGACCTCAAATCTAAATGACTTCCAAATTAGGATACCCAGAATATTTTTCGTCCTAACTGTTGCAGTATTGTGCTCACCTTAATTTAATCTTCATAACTGAAAACAACAAGCACAATCCAGAATAAGATTGGGCTTTTTTTTGTTTGTTTTGAGACAGAGACTCGCCCTGTCGCCCAGGTTGGAGTGCAGTGGCATGATCTCAGCTCACTGCAACCTCTGCCTCCTGGGTTCAAGCAAGTCTCCCATCTCAGCCTCCCAAGTAGCTGGGATTACAGGCATGTGACATCACGCCCAGCTCATTTTTGTAGTTTTAGTAGAGACGGGGTTTCACCATGTTGGCCAGGCTGGTCTTGAACTCTTGACCTCAGGTAATCCGCCTGCTTCAGCCTCCGAAAGTGCTGGGATTACAGGCGTGAGCCACCGTGCCTGGCCAAGATTGGATATTTTAAAGGTTGGATCACTTGAAAATGAGGGGACAATGATCTGTGTGAGATCTATTTGGTTTCTATTATTAAACTTCTTGAAACTCAGAGCCAGGTGCAGTAGTGGTGAGTACCTGTAGTTCCAGCGACTCAAGAGGCTCAAGTGGGAGGAACACTTGGGCCCAGGAGTTCAATTCCAGCCTGGGCAACATAACAAGACTCCATTTAAAAAAACAAACAAACAAAAAAACTTTTTGAAACTCAGCTGCTACACATTGACTTTCCTCATTGTATATGTGCACCAGGTAGCTAAGGATACCTCAGGTCTTATATTTGGTTTTTCATAGGCAGTCATGCATTGTCAAATAAAAACCTTTTTTTCTAGAACTGGTATCGCTAATGGTATCATTCTCATAAAATATTTTATTTATTCCAACTGATTTGCCTGTGATCACCCAGACTCACTTATCCAGAGACACACAAATGGGCAGGCAGGTAGACAAACGCTACACCTGCCTGCCCTTTAGGAGCTAACAATGTGATTACCTCTCCTCTCCACTCGCAATCCCTTCCGCCATCAACACACACATTCATATCTTCCTTATTCTATTAATGAACATTTCCTCGGTGCTCACATAGCTCGTGCTAGGTTGCTCAGTGGTGTCATTTACAATATATTGAAAAATGAAAATTATATCCTCAGGAGGGCGTAATGTAGGGCTGAAAGGGAAAACACATTCCTGGCCCGGAATTTCTTAAACATTTAGAGCTGGTGAAATGGTTGTGTAGAGGCTGGGGAATTTCCCCAGCCTTCCCCACTTAACGGAGTCTGAGGCTGAGCTGAGCGAGGGCAGCTGAGATGCGCAGGCCTTGGGATTTACCTCTTCAGCCACTGGGAGGCCCTCTGCGTTCCCCTTTCCCCGGTGCCTGGCTGCGATTACTCACTCGCGCAGTGGCACCAGCCTTCCACCAGGGAGCCTCGAACGAGCTCTCCCGCCCTCTCCCCGCCCCCCCACCCCCATCTGCAGCTTGCTGGCTCTCTCTTTCTCCCTCTCTGTTTCACTCTCTCTCTTTCTCTCCCTCTCCTATCGGAGCACAATGAAAGCCTGTGTATCGCCGTGACTCCGGGCGGGAGCCAGTGTCAGCAAAGCGGCTAACAACAGACGAGAAAGAGAAAGGAAAATTCAAGCTACTTTTTTTTTTTTTTTTTTAAATCCATAAAGCGGAGCGAATACAGGAGATAGAACCACATTGCTTATTGCGAGTCCAGACCCTCAGATCCACTGGCCGGGGATGGAATGTACAAAAGTGGACAGAAAAGTGGCTGGACATGACTCGGTGCAATTTGCTGGAAGTTTGTAAGTTTGACCATCGTTTGTAAATTACTCTCGGAAGAGTTTGTCTCTCTTGATACTGTATTAGAATAGAGCCGGGGGTGAGGAATAGAAACGTAAGCGGGAAAGAAAAAAATGTGTTGAAGGATCTCTCTCAGTGGCTAGCGACTTAAGATTGCTTTTCATTTAAGGCTAGGAAACCTTAGAGGGAGTGAGGATTTTACCGGTGATTGGATTAGCTGAAGAAAAAAGCATGGTCCAAAAGTCCAATTACTGACATTGTTAACAGTTGAAAAGCTGTCTCCCTCTTTTGGGAGAAGACAACATCCTACAGTATCCCCAAAGAGGAGAAAACACCGGAGCGAAAGGAAAGGGAGGAAAAATTAAAAGCCAAAAGACAGTCTCCCTTGATTTTTGCACATTTTGAACAGTGACTTAAACATCTTCTGAAACAGCACTGTTTTGTTTTGTTTTGGTTTTTTATTTAACCTGAGGAAAAGTCAAGGCTGCCGGTTACATAGACATGGTAGAAATGTGTTTCTCTGCAGAAACATCCCCATAAAGAATTGTCGGAAACAACTAGGTGAGGGGGAGTCCTCTCTATTAATACCTCTCTCAATTCCTTTTGCTGTGTGTTTCTGTCTCTTGCTGGACAATCCCTGAATTCTTGATCTAACCCCCAGATCGTGTGTTTACGAAGTACCTAGTGGCTCTTATCAGCTTGGTGGGGGAAAAAAAATCCACCAACTCTGTCCAACTTCTCCAGAGCTGTCAAATGCAATTAGAGTAAGTTAATCAGGGTTTGTTTCCAACTTATCCTCCCCCCAATTGATTTCTATTCTTTCTCCCCACCCTCTTTTTACTAACTCCCCTCCCCCACACCTTCTCCACGGCTCCCCCACAACCTCTGAAGACCTCTATTCATGTGGCCCTGAACACTGAGCTCACATTGTCAAAAACAGACTTGCCTGCAATAGCCAGCAGTAGTCTCTTTCCACCTCACCATCCCAGAGGCAGCAATCATTGTGTCCAGTAAGATGGGGGACACAGCGCCCCCACAGGCCCCCGCAGGAGGGCTAGGGGGGGCCTCTGGGGCGGGGCTCCTTGGAGGGGGCTCAGTCACCCCGAGAGTGCACAGTGCTATCGTGGAGCGCCTCCGGGCTCGGATCGCTGTCTGCCGCCAACACCACCTGAGCTGTGAAGGACGCTATGAACGAGGTAGGGCCGAGAGCTCAGACCGGGAAAGAGAGAGCACCTTGCAACTCCTGAGCCTTGTACAGCATGGCCAGGGGGCAAGGAAGGCTGGCAAACACACCAAGGCCACCGCCACTGCTGCCACCACTACAGCCCCTCCACCGCCCCCTGCTGCCCCTCCTGCGGCCTCCCAAGCAGCAGCAACAGCAGCCCCACCGCCCCCACCAGACTATCACCATCACCACCAGCAGCACCTGCTGAACACTAGCAATAATGGTGGCAGTGGTGGGATAAACGGAGAGCAGCAGCCACCTGCTTCAACCCCAGGGGACCAGAGGAACTCAGCCCTGATTGCGGTAAGCACCTGGCTTTCTCATGGTTCTGGCTGTGGTCCTGTGGCCTTTTGTGAGGGTAGAGGTTGCTTTGGCCTAAGGTAGAGTGGATGGCAGTGAAGAAGGCCAAGATGTCACCTGACTACCTCAAAGGCCATTGGGTGTGTTGTTTGGGTGGTTTCATGCGCCTACTCATCATGTTCTGTTGGTGCTCACCCCTGAGATTTCTTTCACTTATAGGCTATTCCTTAACTGATAAGACGCCCAAGTTTTCCAGAGGCTCTCTGGGGTCCACAGCTTGTAAAAGAAGAGGCTACCAGCTGGCAAGATCTGAGCCACTGAGGAAGGTTCTATCTCATGGATCCTCCGGCTTTGGCCAGCCAACCCTGATTAGGCCTCCAAGCCATTTTGCAGCCCCAAAGCATTTATCAGCCCAGCTGGCCTTTATCAAAGCCTTTTTCTCTTGCCCCATTTCCCCTCTCCCTTTTGAAGTGACCCCTTCTTCTTCACTTAAGAGAACATAAATGGTAAGCTGTAACAAAGAGCAAATTTCCCAAATGTCCCCTCAGTCAAAAACAAAATTTGCGGAAAATATCCCAAAGAGAAACTAGGGAGGCACTGTTTCTTAAGAGGCCTACTCTCTGATGCCCTCTAGACTCCCTCACCCCTGAGCGACATCTCGATTCTTTTCCCAAGCACTCCCGTCCAATCCAGTAACGCTCACTTCTAGCATTCGTTAAGTGGACAGGCACGAAGCAGCTATTTACACAGATCATCTTCCTAGGAAATACCTGTCTTCAGCCACTCCTGGTGACAGGATATCAAACCCAAAAGTTCTGATTAAGTTTCTGGCTGGAAGTTCTTCCCCAGAGGCGCAGACACACCCCATCCCAGAGGAGAATCCCTTGGATCATTGATTCTCAGTGCCAGTCCTGGTCAGGTGACTGCCCGCTGTTTGCAGGCTTCCCCCGAAGCTGCTGGGCCAGTGGCCTCTTGTGGAAGGTGGAGCCCTGCCCTGTGGCCCTGCAGGTTTCCTCCCTTTTGGAGCTCCATGGGGCTTCTGGATTCTATGTCTGCTCCAGTTCACCCAGGTCAGCCCTAGCAAGAGCAACAGGAAATGGCCATGCAAGCCCCAAAGTACTCAAAAAGCCCAAAGGAGATGGTGCTATTGTGTCTAACTGCTCCTCCAAAGGAGCCTGATATTGAGCTCTCGGGAGAGGACATCCTCTGGCCAGGTGCTCAGGATGGCTCTTTCTGGCTTCCCTTAATCCCTTGCCTGGGTCCGTGGTGATGAAGGCTCTGGGAACCTCTGGGGAGTAGAATGGTGCTTTCCTCCCCAACCATGAACACATTTACTGGGGCTACCTAGAAATGGGACTCCTTGACGTCAGCTCCAGATGAAAAATAACTACCAACAGTTAAATTGCACAGGGTTTACAGTTTTACCTTTGAATAGCATTAGCTTGTGGGGTTATATTAAAGCTTCAAAGCCTAATATCCTTTTCTACCACCTGCTCTATTCCCACTTCTCCTTGGAATTCCCTAGGAAAGCAGTGGGAGGTTGTTTTGTGAAAAAAAGATGTTAGGGTAAAGGAGGGGGGTAAAGAATTGCTCAAATGGAGAGAAGAATGAGGTTTGTATGTATGTGTGTGTCACCAGCATCTGCAGCCAAAAGTATCTAAATGCCTTGATTGTCCCCAGTAAATTTATAATCTGTCTGCAAGTCTCCCAATAATGCAGCTTTGTGTGCTTCACAGTCTCCTGGTAAGTGTTTCTGGGGATGGAACCGCGAGTGAGGCACCCAGCCCAACCCTGAGCAGAGAAGACTGATCTCTGGCCTGGGTGCCAGGACCGGAGGGGGCTGTGAAGAGCCAGAGTGGGCTTCCCTTGTGGCCTTCAGAGCCCAGCCTCTGAAGGAAAGGTGGCATGTTTGCCTCTGGCCTTGTTCTCTGAGCTTCTGCTTTTGTCCAACTTGGAAGTAAGCTAAGGCAGCCTTTTTTTTCTAGGATGTTTCATGATGGGAAATGAAACCAACTTTAGTGGTCATTGTAACTTTACAGTAGCAATACCCATGCTGGGAGGGAAGTAAGGGAGCAGTGCCTGGCCCTTCCCGACTGAAAGCTTACTGCTGCAGAAGCCAGAGCTGGCTGCTGTGCTACCCCTGTCCTAGGAGGGACTCTTTCTGTCTTCTAACCACCAGCCATCTCCTGAGACATTTCCTTAGAGGAGCTCCATTTCCAGGTGTAGTGATAATGCAGAGAGGCACAGTGTAAGTTAGGAGGGCAAGGGATAGATAGTATATTTCTAGTAGTTGCTTTTCATTGAAAATATGTGGCATTGCATGGGTTTTTGGAAATTCCCTCTCCATTTTAGCTTCTAAATTTGGCCTGTTGTTACTCAGCACGGTACTCAGAGATGGTGATGCAAGTGCTGTATTAACCTGATAACATTGTGTCCAAAGGGAGGCCTGGGCATTTGGAAGTGATTCACCAAGCCCATTACATCGGCAAGTCTTACTTTACTCAGGCTCCTCTTATTTTCAGATATGCTATTAATTTTAAAAGGGCCTTTGTTCAGGGTGTCAGAATTTTTTCTTAATTTTATTGCTACTGTGTCCATAACCGGATTTATGTGGCTTGGGTGTGTTGAATGTGTAACTTTAAGAGTTAATTCGTATGCCATAAGTGGTCATAAATGTCTTTTGGAGAAAGGGAGAGAATATTGATCATCTAAAATCAAATATGTGCTGTGTCCTCAGATGAAAGCTTTGTATCTTGCATACTTTCTAGTACAATGCCTTGAAGACAGTGGGTAATATTTGTTGAATGAAGGTGAAAGGACAACTTCTGTTTCGTGGGATAATGTTGACTTTCATGGGTGTTATACAGCAAGGAATATATAATGTCTGAATCCTTTCAATAGCCTTAAGTTTCAAAAACAATGCAATAATAACCTCCAAGCCAGTTCTAATTCTGTCCACATTGAGAGCCTAATTCTACAGCCCTTACTCAGCCAATTTCTTCATTTAGCTCAAGTACAAGTTCAGGGGAAGCCCCAGTGCTGCAGAGACTGCAGGAACAGGGCCTTTCAGAGGGCCCGGATTATAGGGCTTTGAGCATATCTGCATTTCTAACCACTTGGAGCAGACTTTAGGCACTAACTCATTTTCTGGTGAAGTATGTTTGAATCTTTGAATGAACTGTAAAACTGAATAATTGCTGGTCCATGGAACAGTAAGGTTTAGAGCTTCTGTGGTACATTATTAATCTTTCCCTTTTGCCTGAGACAAGCTCTTTTTCTGTTGCATAGATTGTATTGCTAGGATGAGAAGATAAGTGGTTCCATGTCATCAGTGGCTTCAGAGATTATCTTTTCTCTAATGTCATGTGGAGGAAAGAAAACAGATCAGACAAGGAGCCTACATCCCTTGGTTTTGTGCCTGCTGGATCACCATCTGGGTTACCTAGGACAAGTCACTTAGCAGTCATCTGTGGAACAGAGAGGACAATCATGCTGCCCCAGCTTGTTGAGAGAAGCAAATGAGTGTGTTTTTCTGAACAAGCTTTAGAAAAACTTAAGCACTGCCAAAATGCAATACTAGTGTTAGTTGTAATAAACTTACTACTAGTAATAAACTTCTAAACAATGAATGATAATACCAGTTTTTCTAGGGGTTAAATGTATACTCAGCTTTCAGCTGTCTGTTTTAAATGATGAAATAGCTCTTATTGTAAATAGAGGGATTGGCATTTCAAATTTCGTGCTGTCAAGATAAGACTGACATATCCGTATACTTAAGTGTTCCTGAAAGTCCCAGGAAATCCTAGTGCAATGCTATGAAAGTCTTTGGAGTCTTTGAATGCATCTACTTTACAGGCCTCTGCACAGACCTGGGAAGCTTTGGAAAGGTGTGTCCCCCAGAACATCTAAGGAATATTAGAAAAGTTGTTTACACGCATGCATGGGAAAGTTAAATATTTTGTCAACAATAGTCTAAAATGTTAATTGTTAGCTTAAGAAAGTCAAACAAGTTAAATCATTGCCAGAGTACCCTGGTTATTTTTAACTGATAATAATCAAGTTTCCAATTGACAATTAAAAAGTTGAGACCTGTAAGTGGGAGGCCAGATCTGGGTGTCTATGGCTGTCTACGTGATAAATGTCCTCCCAGGACAGTGATAGGAGTGTTTATATTATTTATGTATGCAGCCATCATTTCCTTAAAAACTGACCTATTTCTGTTGTTTTCTAGAACAAAGTTTTTTTTAAAAAAAAGAATTCTTATCTATCTAGGACCTTCCTACCACTTATTTCAAGTAAATATAATTATAAGATCTCACAAAGGCAAAAGGGTTCAAGTGGAGAAAAGAGTTAGTATAATACTTTACCAAAAATTGATAAAAACCTTTCTTTGACATCAAGGTGATGTTATTATATAAACCAAGATATCTTGCTTGTTTAGGTCAATGTTTGTTTATAGAAGGCGTGTGCTTTCTTTGAAATAATATTGGTAGGTGATGTTCATCAAATGTTTCTAAATCTTAATGTTTAGTCACGGCTTCTGTATTATAAACATTTTTAAATACCAATATGTTTAAATATGGGCTTTCAGATATTCTTAGACATAGCAATTAAATATGCCTAAGAGAGTGGCCATAATTAGCTGTTTTTGTTTTTTTGTTGTTGTTGTTGTTTGTGTTTGTGTTTAGCACTGTTATTTAATCTAAGAAGGCCTGAAAGGGAATCTGAAAACAGTCACCCAGTTCTGCTATGCATGGCAGCTAAGCCTTTCTGAATGGATTCTACCGCTTTCTTGTTCTTTAATCCAGACCCTTATATATGTTTATGTTCATAGGCAGGGCAATGTTTAGTGAAACCAATTCGAAATTTTTTCTTTTGCATTTTCATGCTAATTTCCGTCACACTCCAGCAGGCTTCCTGGGAGGATAAGGAGAAATACAGCTAAAGACATAGTCCCTGCTTACTTACAGCCTAATGGAATGAAAGACGACTTCAATAAAGTAACAGGAAAAGTACTAACCAGATAGAATGGACCAAAACTGATACAGAAAAATCAGAGGAAGAGAGGAATAAATATTTACTGAGTCCTAAAATGTGCAAGGCTTTTTAATTACCTATTTTATGTAATGCCTGCAAAAAACAGGTGAGTAATCAACATTTGTCCCATTTTACATATAAGGAAACTGAAGCTTAGAGTAAATGGAATAATTTAATGCATAGATTTTATAGTTAGACCCATATTCAGGTCTCTATATTATACCTACTAGCTGTATGAATATGAGAAAATACTTTTGTTATTTTCTTGGCATCAGTATCTTCATCTGCAAAAAACAGCTAAAGTTATTTAGCAAAACAGTCAGCATAGTGCCTGATACATAGTAGGTGCTCCAAACATGAGTACCGCTAGTAGTTGGTAGTAGAGAGATTCAAATATAGGCCAGGGATAGCTATATGAGAACATGCGTCACCAGCAGGGCCTGAGAAGAGGGAGAAAACACAGAAATGTGGGATTGGGGTCGCTGAGTGCAGGCATGTAGGTTAAGTGTTTGGGGAACAGAGAGCAGAGCTTGACTGAGTGTGGTTGGACATGAGTACTGAGGGGGATAAATGAGATTGATCCACATCCTGGAGGGCCTGGAGGTCTGGTAAGAGCAAATCAGAAGCCCTGGAAAACGGTAGAGCAAGGACGGCTCCGAGGAATCAGCAGCTATGATGCAATAATAA
Source organism: Macaca nemestrina (assembly GCF_043159975.1). Taxonomy (NCBI): domain Eukaryota; kingdom Metazoa; phylum Chordata; class Mammalia; order Primates; family Cercopithecidae; genus Macaca; species Macaca nemestrina. Next base: position 96,236,769 of record NC_092136.1, on the reverse strand, counting down.
TCCTTCATATACTTGAAGACACGTATTACATTTCCCCTCCAGCAGCCTCTTCTCATAGCGCATTGCCTAAGTGCTCTGCACTACCTATCTTCAAGTCCCTTGAGCTGCTTAATGCCTTGCTATTTACACACTTCTCCCATTCATGGTGAGTTATATACTGCGTGACATGCCCTTTGACACTAAAAGGAGATAGTTTTAAAGCACACTAGCTAGATGCAGAAGAGGAAGTAAAAGAAGCAGACCAAGCTATACCTCGCTTCTTAGGTTCACTGGGCCTTCCAGTGCAAACAAGAATTGCCCTGTTGGTAAAAGTGTATATACTCTCTTGATGTGTAAATAAGTCTTCCCAACAAATGAGTCTGCCTGTATACTAATGTGGAAAAGATCTTCTCATTATTAAAAAAATCATGAACAAAAATTCATGAGAAAAGCATTATTATAGATGGTCTTTGAGATGTACTTATTTCTTTGCTTGTAAATAGATGTGTTACAAATTTTTTACTTGTCTTAAGGTCCAGTTGGATACCAGTTTCCCCCATTTGGTTCTTGTTTACAAGGCAAAGGTAAGGGACCCTAAGGAAAGATGGCAAAGGAGAAAAACCAACATCTCCTTCCTCCCTGATTCATGGCATGATGCTTGGGATGCTGACGGTAGTTAATGGGCTATTGACCAGCTTCAACCTTTGCCTACACATTTGTGAGAAACAGAGGTAAAAGAGCAAAGGCTATTCCACTTCCCTATAGAGGACATGAAGAGAGAAGTTCACATATTCTCCACAGGCTGAGGACAATTAGAAAGCTGGACCCTACCATAGCCAAATTACTGAAGGAATGGAAATGAAAATGGGCAAATGACAATACTGACACATGCTCTCCAAAGGTCTTAATGTTTTAACAAAGGTTTTAAACTCTTACATCAAGATTGTATGCATGGGTCCTTTTTAGAGTTTGGGAAAATATCATTAATTCAGTAAATAATCTTTGTACAGCTCTTCTGTGCCATGAACTGTGCCAGGAATACATTGATGGACACTTCAGTATACCCTTTGCCGTCTTTGAATTTACATCAATTCAAAGAAGGGAGGTGAGTGGGGTTAGAAATAGAACTGTTTCAGTTGGCTTGTATAAGGAGGCAAAGAAGCATGGCAGTTAAGAGCCTGAGATCTTAACTCTGAGGTGAGACGATCAGATTTCAAATCACCCCTCTACCACTTAGTTGTGTTTTCTTGGATAGGTCAATTAAATTACCTTGCCTCTGTTTTCTCGACTGTGAAATGGAGTGATAGTAATAGAATTAACTTCTTAGAGCTGTTGATTAAATGAAGCAACTGCCTAGCACCTCGTAAAGGCTCAATAAATTCTAGTTGTTATTATTAGTGTGTGAAGTAACATACCTGAATCAGATTCATAGGTTTCCCAGCCCAGAATTCTGTTTCCAGTAATGCCTTAGACATTTAGAGGAAGAGCATGGCTTTTCTTTTTAGTGTTTACTTAAAATGGTTAGTGAAGAGTATCATTTATCAGTTCCCTCAATAGTTGAATATGAAGACATCACCTGGGATAGATTTACATCTCCCTAGAATGTTAAATAGTGTCCTTCTTGAGAATGGGACCAAGTACTACCTCTTCCAATCCTAGGATTCTAGGACTCCTAATCTAGAAGTTGAGTAGAGTGAATGTCCACTTGACTCCTTACTTCTAGAATTCAGTCTGGGTTTCCATTCAGTTACCCAGCAAGTGTAAAGTGTGGGCTTAGTAGGTAAATGAGAAATTTAAACCATCTATTGAGAGTTTTGAATCATTGGAACTGAATAGAAAAACCAATTTAATTGAATTGTTAATTGAAATTAATGAATAATTCTTAAATGAATTTGGTCCTAGAGGCACAAAAGGTTAGAAACTCCCTACTGTGGAGATTTAAATTTATGCTTTTGAAAGCCAGATCCCTGGCTAAAGTTGCTAACTTACTGCATCTGCAGATGAGTAGGCAACACAGATTTGCCCTCTTTCCAACCCTAAGCAGGAGCATGTTGAAATTTCCATGCCTTGATGTGGCTCTCACCTCAGAATCCCTTCTTTACTCAGTACCTCCTCAAGTGCGATTTCCCATTAAAAAAAAAAAAAAACATGAGGAAGATGTTGCCAACGGTTCAAAGCAAGTTTTAGTGATGATAATTCTTAATTGAAAGCATGATGTTTCTATGAAGTGACAGGATTAGAAAACAAATAGTCTGTTCTTTAGTAGATTATATTTGGGCAAGGATGGATTTATTGTCCAAACTCAGAACAGAGAATGTAGTCAAAAATTTTTATCTGTTTTTTTTTTTTTTTTCTCTTGCTTACTCCCCGTGATTTAACCCTGAGATTCCTCCCCTTTCTTGATGGTAATAATGCTTAGGAAATGTAGTGTCAAACATAGTTGGGTTGTTTTGTTTCTAACAGTGTTCTTACTTCCTGAGTCATTCTGGCAGATTCATACATTAACATGGAATCATTAACATTTTTGCTTTAAAATTTATCTTTTGTCAGAAATGTGGCTGAGTTATATTTGTGATTCTTATCCAGCCCTCTAATAACTCTCACCCACATGAAGCCCAACACCTTAAATGCCTCATTGTACAACAGAGTTCTCCTCAGGTAGCTCTCATAGATTTCAGTAGAAAGTTAATTACATGTCTGTTTCTAAGAAAATTTAGTTAAGGCAAAAGTCTGCTACAACCTCTAATAACGTACCGGGAGTCTGTTGGATACACAGTATAATCTCTTAGAGTCCTGGTAACCAGGGTGCAAAGAGGTAGCTTAATTGAGTACAATATGTACTGTACTGTGTCTTACTTATGTGTAAAATGCTCATTTCTGGAGGTCTCTGGAGTCTAAATTATGTAAAAATAAAAACATTCTCTGGCTAAGCAGCTGAGAAATAAGGGTTTTTTGTTGTTGTTGATGTTTCTGTTCACCTAAGTTTCTGATACTTGCTAAACCGGCTAAGGCTTGCACATTTGATTGTCACACCGCAGTACTTAATTTCAGACAGCACAAAGTATGTGCTAGTGTATTATCCCATTTGGTTGTTTCACGGAAGTGTTAAAGTGCAAAGTGCAGACATGAGAGTAAACAGGAAAGAGGAGCTATCCTCCTGACAGAAACAACAGACAGAGGCAACCGTTTAGTAAAGTTTGGGCCCAAGTTCCTGGAGCCACTGCACCCAAGAGAGTTTCCTTTTCTCCCTTAGATTCTTTGCATGTGGATCTGTTTGCAGGCTCAGTCCCCCAGAGAGTGACTCTGAGCTGTCTTTGTGCTAAATTAAACATTAGTTTTCTCCTTGGGAACCTGATCTTCCAAAGACTAGGCAACAATATCTTTCTGAGAGAGCTCCCAGCTAAGCATTTCCCTCACGAAGACACTGGCTCAGGAGCCCTTTCACCTCTCCGATCTGCTTAGCTAATGTGAGTGCATGTTGCATGGGAATTGTTTTGTCTAACCAGGTCTAGAAGCCCTTAAAGTGACAACTTGTACTTTAATCCTTGGTACAATGGTGGAGGACCCATGCTGCTTTAGCATATAATAAATGAAAACTGAGTAGCAGCCAGATCATGTAAGATTACAACCACATATGGGCAGGAGTTCTGTTTGCTCCTTACCTCTCAAATTCTGCACCCAGAGCAATGAAAGAGAGTGAGTTGCAAAACAGAAGCCATCTCATTTCTAGCCTTCTCTCATCTCTATCCTGTCCATCCCCCTAGAGGGCCAGTTCATATTAGTCTAAAAATAGGACACTATTCTACAATTTATAGAGTCGTATGAGCCCTTAGAAGACAGACCAAATCCTCTTTTCATAGATGAAGAAATTAAAGCTTTTTTTTTTTTTTTTTTTTCTTTGAGATGGAATCTTGCTCTGTTGCCCAGGCTGGAGTGCAGTGGCGTGATCTCGGCTCACTGCAAGCTCCGCCTCCTGGGTTCATGCCATTCTCCTGCCTCAGCCTCCCGAGTAGCTGGGACTACAGGTGCCCACCACCACGCCCTGCTAATTTTTTGTATTTTCGGTAGAGACAGGGTTTCACCGTGTTAGTCAGGATGGTCTCGATCTCCTGACCTCGTGATCCACCTGCCTTGGCCTCCCAAAGTGCTGGGATTACAGGCATGAGCCACCATACCTGGCCAAAGCTTTTTTTTTGAGATGGAGTCTTACTCTTTGGCCCAGGCTGGAGTGCAATGGCTCAGTCTTGGCTCACTGCAACCTCTGCCTCCCGGGTTCGCATGATTCCCCTGCCTCAGCCTGCTAAATAGCTGGGATTACAGGCACCCACCATCATGCCCGGCTAATTTTTTTCTTTTTTCTTTTTTCTTTTCTTTTTTTTTTTTTTTTGTATTTTTAGTAGAGATGGGGTTTCACCATGTTGGCCAGACTGGTCTCGAACTCCTGACCTCAAGTGATCCACCCACCTTGGCCTCCAGAAAGGCGTGAGGCACTGCGCCTGGCCTTAAAGCTCATTTTTTTTTTTTTTTTTTTTTTTTAAAGAGAAAGCCTCCAAGAACACATAGCAATAGATCTTGGACTAGAACCCAAGTTTTCCTGACATCTATTCCAGGTTATAAAAAGTAGTCATTTGATTAAGGATTTTTAATAAACCTATAAAAAGAACAGGGGAAATTTGATATTTTTATTAATATTTTGGTAGTAGGAGTAGCATGGAGTTTAGAGCCTGTGTTAGATTGTCTTTTTTGTTTGTTATTGTTTTGAAACAGGGTCTCACTCTGTCACCCAGGCTGGAGTGCAGTTTGCACAATCTCTGCTTACTGCAACCTCTGTCTCCTGGGCTCAAGCGATCCTCCCACCCTCAGCCTCCTGAGTAGCTGGGACTGCAGGTGCACGCCACCACCCTTGACTAATTTTAGTGTTTTTTTGTTGAGACAGTGTTTTGCCATGTTGCCCAGGCTGGTCTCAAACTCCAGGGCTCAAAGGATCTGCCCACCTCAGCCTCCCAAAGTGCTGGATTCCAGGTATCAGCCACCATGCCTGGCTGGTAGATTGCTTTTTAAATGATCATAATGATCCCTTCCACCCTACATGCCCCTTTGTAATGTAACTTTGCCACTCCTTGCATCAAAAAGTGGATGCTATTTTCCCCCTTGCATCTCGATTGGCCTCGTGACTGCATTATCCAATAACATGTGATAGAAATGACAGGTGCTACTTCTGAGATGGCCTTTATGAAGCCCTCTTGGAACACTGGCCCGAGACCAACATGTAAGGAAGCCAGTCTAGCTAATTGGGAGATAAGCATCCACATGCAGAGAACCAAGGTGCCCCAACTCTAATCAGCACCAACTACCCACACACGAGTGAGGCCATCTTGGACCCAGTCAATCTTCCAGTTCAATGTGGCCACACAAGTGAGCCCAGGTGAAACCAGCAGAGGAACTGCCCAGCCAATCCACAGAATTATGAGAAATATTACATCATTGTTTTAAGCCACTAACTTTTGGGGTGGTTTGTAAGTAGCAAAATTTAACGGAATCAGAGCTGGAAAATTTTAGCATGGAAAATGATTCTGTTTCATTAGCTGTGTTATCTTGGACTGGTTACTTAACATCATTGAGCCTCATAACTCTGCTTTTCAGGATAATAGTGGCTATCTCGAAAGGTTGTGGGGATTAGATGAGATACTACAGTTTATGAATGAGCCTACAGTTTTTTCTGGTACATGGAAGAGCTTAACAAACATCAGTTTCCCTGCTTTCTCTTTGTCTCTTCTCAATGAATTATAATTCATACAAGTTCCCCCTTTGTCAATTCACATTCACTTAATGTGCATCAACATTCTCCTAGGCTTCTTCAGATCACTGTTCCTCTAAACAACAATTAATTGTTTCCCTCCTGGATGATGCTGTCATTCCTTCTAACTACCAAATTTCAAGCATTCTTGCTGCGCTCCATGGAACACATCTGCCTTCAGTAGTCTACCCTTAAAATAGAAAAGGGTTAACCTCATAAAGATGTCACTCCCTTTGTACTGTTATGCTGCCCTTGGGAGACTCAGACAGCATAGCAAATAGATATGGGCAATGTAATTGCATTCGATCTTCTAGGTCACAGAAGACTTTGTTAGCGGGTACAGCAGATGGGGAAAAGTAAGCACATTCCCATCTTGAAGAGCACTGCTTCTAAACTCTGTCACTCTTTTTGATAGGAAATTACTCTAACAGCCTCATTTTTTCCATCTTAGCCTTCACAACAAATAATAAAGAAGGAGCGATATAGTCATACTATATTATACCTACTTACTATACTTGTTAGTAGCGATACTGTTTGAGAGTACTGGTCAGGGGATTGGGTATTGAAGGTCCTAGTGCTGGCTCTGATACTACCTAGTAGGACAATTTAGTCATGTCCCTTAACTTCTCTGATATTTACTTTGCTTCTTGGAAAAACAGTAAGTGGCACTTGGTATGTGACTTGTATCACTTTTAAGGCTTCTTTTGGTATGACACACTTTGCCTAGTTCCCTGATGTTTTGATTTTGTTTCTCAAATTTCAGCCTCTTCTTACATATATTTATTGAGGAGGGATTGAAAGGAACGGTGACAAAGTTGGGAATGTTTTGTACTAGTGAGGAGGGTCTGAAGATATCTGGGGGACAAGGTCCAGCCATGGTGGAAGGGGGAGAGCCAAGCTATATTAATTGTTGAATACCCTTCCTAGAAGTAATGAACAAATCAGTCTATATCTGGCCATATTCTGAGGAACTAGGGTTCCAGTTTAAGAAATACATTTATAGGAGTAGAGTTTGATTCATTAAATTTATTTTTAGAGGGAGTACTGATTTTTTTCCCCCCAGATCCTCCCAATTACACTTCTAATATTTCTGTAGGGTAAAGATTCCCAAGCGACTACCCCTTGTGAAATAATTACATGAAATATTAAAAAAAGAAGGAAAATATTCTGTAGAGCCTCCTACTAAGGAATTGACTAGTCTTTCAGCTATATACATCCATCACTCCATCTGTTTGTCTATCTCTTTCTCATATACACATAACAATTGAAAAGTGCAGATTGATAGATGGGATTTTATATGTGTCACCACTTCATTTTTTAAATACCTCTCTGCTTTAACGGGGAACTATAAAAGAGAGTCACTGAGAAATTGGCCTGGGGGAGGGGAATTCAATCCACTGCCTCTTTTTTTCTTATCACTAAAACCCTAAGCAGAGAGTATAATCACCTATTTCCCAAGGGCAGCCCTAAGCCCTTAAAACTCAGCTCTGTTTAGGGATTTAATAGAACTGGAAAAAAGAAATGTACGGGATCTGCTCCTAAGAGCAAACCAACAAAGAAAAATTTTCCCAAACAGATATTAAATCTAAAGAATTTTTACGGTAACACAGGCCCCTCTCTGCCTCCCTATCTCTTGATTCAGTTAGAGCACAGCTCTTCCAATCACTTCTTTATGACTCGTACAATCTTGGGGGTTGGCGTGGGGTGTCTGTGGATCACATCTTAGGCTCTGAGCCAGCCCGAGCATTTTTTTTTTTCAACAACAGAGGAAGATGTTACTAGCATAAAATGAACAAGGTCATTTGGTTGTGGTTGCCATTTTATTTCATTCAAGCTGAGAGTAGACACATTCAGCTTCATTGTTAGGTTGAAGCCATAAAGATAGTGACATTTTTTTCAGTTACCTCTAAACACCTTAGAATTTCTTCTGTTAAGATTTTCTGGAACTTTAGGTGAAAATATCTTGGTGTTATGCAACATGGATTTTCTTTTCAAAAATATTAAAATAAAGAAAGTCAAGTTGCCTTTATTTCCCAATAGATGAGGTCTTACCTTTGCTTAGGAAATATACCTTAAGCTCCCATCTCACACACACACACACACACACACACACACACACACGCTTTGTTTTTGATTGTTATTTTTTTTTTTTCTGAGATGGAATATCACTCTGTCACCTAGGCTGGAATGCAGTGGCGCGATCTTGGCTCACTGTAACCTCTACCTCCTGGACTCAAGCGATTCTCCTGCCTCAGCCTCCTGAGTAGCTGGGACCACAGGCGTGCACCACCATACCTGGCTAATTTTTGGATTTTTAATAGAGATGGGGTTTCACCACATTGGCCAGGCTGGTCTCGAACTCCTGACCTCAGGTGATCCGCCTGCCTTGGCTTCCCAAAGTGCTGGGATTACAGGCGTGAGGCACCGTGTTGGCCTGATTATTTTTAATATATATGAACAGAAGTTGGTTACTTGAGTGACTTGTTAGATAAATAAGAATTGAAGAAATACATTGAAGAGTACGGAAAAGGGTTGGGCACAGTTGCTCATGCCTGCCATCCAAGCACTTTGGGAGGCTGAGGCAGGCAGATCACTTGAGGTCAGGAGTTCTAAGACCAGCCTAGCCAACATGGTGAAACCCCGTCTCTACTAAAAAATAAAAAATCAATTTGCTGGGCATAGTGGCAGGTACCTGTAATCCTATTGAGGCAGAGGAATCACTTGAGTCCATGAGGCAGAGGTTGCCGTGAGCCGAGATTGCGCCACTGCACTCCAGCCGGGGCAGCAGAGCAAGACTCTGTCTCAAAAAATAAATAAATAAATAAAATAAAAATATATGGGAAAGAAGATCAGTTTTGAAGGAATTTGCGCCAGAAGACAAGAACCTGCCAATTACAGAAACTAAGGAAAAACTCCATTATATTACAATGATAAGTGTGGAGTGACAGGAGACCCCTATTCTGGTCCAGGCTTTGACTAACAGGATGGCCTCGGGGACAGTCATCCCTCCTTTGCCTCTTTATTTCCCCATCAGCAACCCATACGGGTTGGATTCCCTAGCATTTTGCATTATTCTTGTCGTACGGGATTCAGCTCAAATATTACCTCTTGGAGAGACCTGCCTGTCTACCCTAACTAGAGCAGACACACATGACTGATCTCCTTCTCTTGCTCAATCTCCCATCATGTTATCCCATTACAGAGTTTTTGTTTTCTTCGTAATTTTTATCACTATGTGAATTATTTTGATTCTTTGTTTATTTGTGCATTTCCCATTGTTCCCTACATTCCATTCAATGTAAGCTCTATGAGACCAAGAACCTGGGCAATGTTATTCACCACAAGTATCCCAAGCCCTAGTGGTTCCTGGCACATTTTGTGTTCACAATAAATATTTGTTAAGTCAATGAACAGATAAATGGCTTTTAAACTCAAGATAGTTTTTTTTTTTCTTTTGACGGACTTTCGCCCTTGTTTCCCGGAGTGCAATGGCGCGATCTCACTGCAACCTCTGCCTTCCGGTTTCAAGCGATTTTCCTGCCGCATCCTCCTGAGTAGCTGGGATTACAGGGGCCCACCATACCACGTCCGGCTAATTTTTTGTATTTTTTGAGTAGAGATGGGGTTTCACCATTTTTGCCAGGCTGGTCTCGAATTCCTGACCTCGTGATCCACCCGCCTCGGCCTCCCAAAGTGCTGGGATTACAGGCCTGAGCCACTGTGCCCAGCCTAAACTCAAGATAGTTTTTAAGACTTTCAGGGAAGGGATAAAAAAGAAAGAAGGAGGGTCATGCAATTGGACTCCAAGGTCTCAACCTCTTATGTATGCATTTAAAACACACATGCACACACACACATACATACACACACACAGGCTTTAGTGTGATGAAAAACAGAGTTCCAGTGCTACAACCATTTGAAAAGTACATGGAATAGATTATCTCTTAAAATTCTTCCTAGGTTTAAATTCTAAAGCCCAGTCTCCCATAAGAGGAAAATGTTGGTGCAAGGAAAAAGATGATGGAATGGGGTTACAGATGTTGAGTGCCTACTGCATGTTGCGTCTTGTGCCAGGCCCTTGAGCCACAGAGAGAGTTCTCGTTTGATGGAGTTTACATTTTAATGGGGGGCGAGGTAGACAGAGAGTAAACAAATAAACAAAGGAAAAAGAAATTTAACTGCTGACATAATGCACAGCTCTTTGTTCCTTCATATGGCTGACTGGAGATTGATTTGGGTTAATTAAAAGAAAGCAAATCTGGGAAACTCTGTGGAAGGTGATAACCATAAACAAACTTCTACCTACAGAGCTAGAAGAGGGGTTTCTATGCCTGTGGCTGCTCCAAGCCTGGACATCTGCCTACACAGTAGTCTTTCTGGCCCAGGCTGTGTGCTACTTTGGCCAGTCTGTGTGAAATGTTGATTCCGATGTTTCCAGGGAAGAAGGTGGTCTTGTCAGCATCTTCTGTGCCTTGGAGCTACTGTGATCATTTTGTTAGAAATCATCGAGGTTTGAGAATTAAAGAGAAACTGATGAAAGGTACCATTTGTGAAGGAGAATATTGTTCCTCTTTATAGAAACAGAAAAAAAAAAATGATCAGTGTCCCAAGGAGGTACAGGCATAAATCTAAGGAAGATAACTCACATTTGTAATAGTCATAATAATAATATATGTACGAGTCCTCACAGAAACCTTATTCTATCAGTGAAAAAGATGGCGCTATCCGTAGTTTACCAATGTGACACAGACTTAGAGAAGTTGAGAAATGGTAATAATATCTTACTTTTGAATAGCAAATTTGCAGTTTATGGAGTGTGTTATTTCATTATTTCAGTTTAAACATCATTTCAGTTTCTTCTCTGGAGTATTATTATCCTTGTTTTAGAGACAGGTATGAGAGGCTCAAACTTGTCTGTGCTAACTCCACTAGTAAACATCAGTCTACCCTTGGGGCTCCTGGACCTATGCAGGAGGCACAAAGCTGGCAAAGCTGAATAGCTAAACCCCAAATGCATAACGAAATTTGCAACTAGATGGGGACGTTGAATGTCTTCAGCTCCCAGACATACACCCACACATAATTTGAAGCAATGACTCCCCTAGAAAGAATGGCAATCATGAATGGAATGAGGATGTCAGACACCCAGGGCACACCAAGTCTAGAATAAGAGAGACTGAAACAAGAGTCTTGTTTTTTCTTATTTAAATCCAATAATTTGTAAGAATATAAGGCAAGATGAGAAAACCTTTTAATGTGTGAAAGCTTACAATTTGGTACCTGTATTTCTTATGGGTCTAGTCAGCCAGCAAGTCTGAGGAGCGAGGGCTACAAGGTCATTATGAAGAGAAACTTGATCTTGAATTAAAGAAGCAGACTCTTCTTTGCCACCAAGATTGGTCTCTTAAGTTTTTCTCCTTACCATTGCTTATTTCAGAATGAATATCTTAGATGGAACTTCAGGGAGAGACCTGAAGCTGTTTGCTGAGAAGTGATTTTGAATCCATTCAGATTCAAGTAGGGAACAGGTTGTTTAAGCTGATGAATGTTTTCTCATTACCTGGAGAAAATGTGGGGACTCATAATTGATGAGATTTTGCTTCAAGGTGAAGATGTGCCTTATTTATTTTCGTATTTCTGTGGCCTACAATAGTGTCAGACATCTATTACACAAGCATTCCATAAATGTGTGTTGAACTACACTGTGGCAAGGATGAATTTTTAAAGGACTGCAGTTCTTTATATTTCTGTGGCTGAATGTATTGTGCACCAAATGTGAGATACTGATCTTCAAGACATCCTTTTGGTTCAACACATTTAAAAAAAAAAAATCTCATGTATTAAGTGTTTATCATGTCAGGCCCTCTTCTACGTGTTTTCTGAATGTTAACATATCTTTGCAATTACGCTATGAAATAGGTACTATCTTATTCCCATTTGGCAAGTGAGGAAATTGACGAATAAGGTGAAGGAACATGCCCAGGTCATGCAACCACAAGTGGTGGAGTCAGAATTTGAATACGGCAGGATGATGCCAGGGCCCAGGTTTCTAATCATGACTTCACACCTCATATAGGAGCAGATAATTACATAGGCATTATCAGATTCAACTCACACATGGTCCAAGCCTGAATTTGGAAGGCAAGTGCAACAAGACATTTGAAAGTCAATGATGATTAGAACTAACTAGTCATCTAAGCTGCATATGAAATTCAGAATGAATGCCTAGGGGCCACAGATTACTCTCTGAGACTGTTGCCAGTCGTCTCTTTTCTAAGAGGTAGAAAGTGCTTGAACATGTAGACTAGGAGTGACACATGTTTTGACTGGCATTCCAGGGTAGCTTTCAGTAGCCACCTGGAGGGCTGTGTGGAGGATTCTAAGGCCATACCTATGCACAGTGGGAAAGGCAGCTGTGGTGGTTCATTGTCGACGTCTAACCTGCAGGCACAGAGAGGGCAGCATGGCTGACCCGTTTCTGGGATAGATTCTTCAGGGTTCAGGAATCCAAACCTGGAGCATCATCAGTAGAGATTCCTGATGAATTGTTCATTCCTATGAAGGAATGCATCAGGACCAGACTATAGTGTGAGTGGGCCTCAAATCCATGTATAGAATAAGTTTGGGTTTAAATAAGTTAATTAACATCACTGTAAGTGCCTTGAAGACAGATAAGTTCCTTGAAGACACAAAAACCTCTTATCTCTGAGCATGCAGATGAGTTTTTTTTTTTTCCAGCATTTTGTAAAGGGTGATACAAACTCAACTTCACTCCCTCCCCAACCTGCAACCAGATTGTTCTTCCTAAGCACCTCTTACATGGAAATTCTAAAGATACCATTACTGTGGTGAATATTCTGAGGGAAATTCTCTTTGGCTAGAAAGAGCAACAGAAAGGTACAGATGTGTTTGAAAAAAAAAAAAAATAGGATACCCTAAACTTGTGTGATTACTTCTTTGAGGAATCACATTTTTCTATAAGCTGCCTTTTAAAACATTTTAGCAAATATGTCTTGAGATATTGTATCTCAACCCCACCCTAGGCACTAGGAATGGAGCGGTGAATAAGATAAGTTCCATGGTCTCTTGGAGAGTGCTTTTTTTTTTTTAAATCAGTAGCCTCTTTTCATGCTAGAACATAAATGATCCAGCTTCTTGAGTTTGTGAGTTCCCTAAACTGGATACACAACTTTGTGCGATGGCATATACGCATTTTCAGTGTTGATGCATTCCACAGTTTTGTCAGATTCTCCAAGGGTTCCAAGGGCCAAAGAACCTGAAGCCTAGGCCTATGGTGATGGGAAGACTCCACTAATACTAGGTGCATTGTGATTCTCCACTCTACACAACAGCTAGCTCTGGGACATCCAACATTTCCTTTCTTTGTGTGTCTGTTCGTTCTAGTTTCAGGAACCTGAAGAGAAAGCGAATGTAACTTTCTTCATGCCTAACATATTTCCTTTACCTTGGACTTTTGTTATCTACTTTGTTATCTATCTAGGCATTTTCTTTCTTTCTTTTTTTTGAGATGGAGTCTTGCTCTGTCACCCAGGCTGGAGTGTGCAGTGGTGCACTCTCGGCTCACTGCAAGCTCCACCTCCCAGGTTCACGCCATCCTCCTGCCTCAGCCTCCCAAGGAGCTGGGATTACGGGTGCCCGACACTACGCCCGGCTAATTTTTTTTGTATTTTTAGCAGAGACGGGGTTTCGCCATGTTAGCCAGGATGGTCTCGATCTCCTGACCTCGTGATCCGCCCTCCTCGACCTCTCTAAGTGCTGGGATTACAGGCGTGAGCCACCGCGCCAGGCCCATTTTCTTCTTTTCTAAAAGGCAGTCAGTCCTCAGACAGCAGCTGAACTCTTTTCATTCTCTTTTGCAGTTCAGGCTTGAGCCCAGCCCAACAACTTTTTTACTTTATTTTTAAGTGACCTCTTACCATTTTCAGGTTTCCTTCCCTCTCACCTTGACCTCTAACTCCAAATTTATGTCTCCATGTCATTGTGGGGAACTTCTTGGTGAAAAGGTTAAAGCTAAGTTGGAGCTCTGTCTCGGGCTTTTCATAGCAACACTGACTCTAATTATTAGCGCTGCACTCCAGGCTGCTAGAGTTCATATTTTGGCAGTGGACCATCAAACACCCTATTTTTAAGAGCCTTTAACTTCGTTGTAAACATGTGCTGTGACTGAGAGCTTATTTTCTTTACTCATATTTACCAAAAGCAATTTAGTTGTCGAGAAGTTGTTATAAGGAAAAAAAAAAAAACAAAAAAAAAACAGACCCCCCAAAAGAACTCGGCCTTCAGGACCATTTTTCCACTCATATAACTCAAAACTGTTCATGATCTTTTAAAAAAAATTGGCATTTAGTTGTTTAATTTGATGGTCCAGTCATATTGGTAATTTGAAGGGAAGGAGAAATGGAACTGCTAGGTCATTTTACTATGACAAATGTCCATTAAACACATGTGGAGGGAATAGTGTTGACCACACATATTTTATATGATTGACCAGAACAGAATGGCTCAAGGAAGGCAGTCTAGTATACTGAGTAAATCATTTTGCCCTTAAAATCTCCAATATTTAGAACAAAACCTTCTATAGACATACTTCCTGCACACTCTAAATTCTGTAGACTCTACTAGTCCCATTAAGAGAACAAATAATATCCCAAACGCCAAGCCTCAGCTTGTACGTGCACTGGATGGATTATTGATGTCTGAGGACCTTGAAAAGTAATCTACAGAAATATGATAAAGGAAGGAAGATCACAAATATATATATTTCTTTTGTCTCTGGAAGGAATTTAAACAAGTGTAATAAAACACATAGTAATCTTTTGAAGCGTTTTTGACTTCTGGCCTTCAAGCGGGAGCTTTAGGAGGAATTTCAATGTTAAAATGGAGAGGTTGGAACTTTGACATCTTTCTCTCGTGATTTAAGATTCTGAAAGTAGTGTTAGGCAAATTCTTATATTCCAGCACAGGAGAAACACCAGCTTTCCAAGAGGGTTTAACATTTCTTCATCCCTTTAGCAATACAAGAGGGCAACTGTGCTCAGAGGTTGGCTACATTTGTGAAGCGGGAAGAATAAAAAGATCTGAAAGTGTGTTTTCGGGGTCACAAGCCCAGTGGGCAGCCATATGCTGTGGAAGTACCTTGGCCTGGAAACCCTCCAGCTAAATGATGAGTGTGTCTTTTCTACACAAATCCTATTTGAAGGCATGTTGCTGCAGTGTTGTTTTTACCCCTCAGGTAAAATGTTATTTTCTACCCCATATCCGAGGCACATGAGCCCTGAACTTGACTAGCATGTGGATTCCACATGTTTTCTCCCACTCTTCCAAATGGATGTGCTCTTGAAAACATTCACTTTCCTGGTCCTTGTCATGTGATATATTTTCTTATTGCCATGCTTCATTCTCTGGCTTTTCCATCTTTCTCCATTTCAAGTGCTTTCAAAGACAAGAATCTTCTGGTCGTAGCAGGCATTCATTTGCTACAAATGCTGGCTAGTTGTATTTCCAGGCATAAGAAATACACACACAAGGCCGGGCGCGGTGGCTCAAGCTTGTAATCCCAGCACTTTGAGAGGCCAAGACGGGCGGATCACGAGGTCAGGAGATCAAGACCATCCTGGCTAACACGGTGAAACCCCGTCTCTACCAAAAATAGACAAAAAACTAGCCGGGCGAGGTGGCGGGCGCCTGTAGTCCCAGCTACTCGGGAGGCTGAGGCAGGAGAATGGCGGGAACCCGGAAGGCGGAGCTTGCAGTGAGCTGAGATCCGGCCACCACACTCCAGCCTGGGTGACAGAGCGAGACTCCGTCTCAAAAAAAAAAAAAAAAAGAAATACACACACAAACACACACACACACACACACACACACACACACTCCTACCTTGCAAACTCCTCCTATTCCCATCTTCTTATAGTAATAATGAATTGAAGACTATCACTGTACATTAATCTGGAAATTGATAAGATAATACCTCCATACCAGCAGATGTTGAGTAGGGGAAGGGGGAGATACAATACAATCAACACCCAAATGGGAATTGTCCACTCCACTCCTATTAGATCCGCTTAGAGATGAGAGTGCATGTTCTGCCAGAGCCATTTCCAGAGTCAGCAAAATATGCTTCTTCCCTGAGTTGCCATGAGCTTGAGTATACCAGAGGGCTAGAGAACAAACTCAAAATTATACTCTTTAGTCAGCTGAGCAGAGTTGCTTTGGAGCAGTGATGAGTAGTATAATGTCTAATGACCCCCTTACTCCAGCCTCCCAGTGTGTCCTCAGACCACTGATTGTACTTCATTTCTTAGGTTTGCTGTGGTGGAATTTGTTAATTGACAGGTGACATAATCCAATCAATATAGCAAGGAGTTCATTCCACTTCATTCCATTTTCCCCCTTGTTGAGTTGCAAATATTTCATAGATATATCCCAACTCATAAAATGCCATTGGTGGGAAAAGTATCTTTGGAGTTGTGTCTAGTTTCCATGTCTCTTATCTTTCCAGCCAGCATGGCAAGTTCACTGTAGCTTCTGCAGAATGAGCTGGTAATTCTCATCAGTGAATGTTCTTTGCATAATTTTTTGAATGAGGTGCCACTGTAGGTACTTTGCCAAATTCAGAAAAATCTCAACCACTTCCTTCTGAGGGTTGGCCTTCAGAATGTATGGACTGTGGTATGCTCACCGGCATCCTAGTGCTTGTTGCAATAAAAAATTATCGGATTGTTTAGTTTTATGGGTTGTGATATTTCCTCTAACCTAGAATTTAAGTTCCTGAGAAATTAAAATAGAATCAAAATTATTTAATGTCAGCAGGAAGATTTTTCCTAAAAGTTCACAAGAATATCGCCTGTCTCCTTTGGGGGAGATGAATACTCCTTTTCTACATAACCATAACATCACATCTGGGCCCTACTGTACCTATATCTTTGCATAACTAATTCAATGAGTAGCAAAGCAAAAGAGGCCATAGCAAGACATAAAAATACATCTTACGTTTCACAAGCTTCTAGGAGGGAGAAGAGTTTGTAAAATTGAGCTATTGTTTAAAATTCTCTGATGGCATGACTTTTTGTTCATAAGATAGTTTCCAGTTGCCATGCTAATAACATGACATGATTAATTTTAGCAGTTATCTATTGCTTTGTAACAAATTACTTCAAAACTTAGCAGTTGAAAACAGCAAACATGGCTGGACACGGTGGCTCACGCCTGTAATCCCAGCACTTTGGGAGGCTGAGGCGGGCAGATCACGAGGTCAAGAGATCGAGACCATCCTGGCTAACACAGTGAAACCCGTCTCTACTAAAAATACAAAAAAAAAAAAAAAAATTAGCCGGGTGTGGTGGCAGGCGCCTGTAGCCCCAGCTACTTGGGAGGCTGAGGCAGGAGAATGGCGTGAACCCAGGAGGCGGAGCTTGCAGTGAGCAGAGATCGCGCCACTGCACTCCAGCCTGGGCGACAGAGCGAGACTCTGTCTCAAAAAGAAAAAAAAAAGAAAACAGCAAACATTTATTATTTCACACATTTTCTAAGGATCGGACATTTGCAAACTGCTTAGTTGGGTGGCACTAGCTCAGGATCTCTCATGAGATGGCATTCCAACTACTGGCTGGACTGCAGTCCCCTCAAAGCTGGGTTGAGGATGCAGGATCTGCTTCCAAGTTCACTTCCATGGCTATTGGAAAAAGATCTCAATTCTTCACTGGCTGTTGACCAGAGACCTCAGTTCCTTGCTGTGATGGCCTCCATATAGGGTGCATGAGTGTTCTCAAGCAGTTAGCTTTTCCAGAAACAGTGATCCAAGAGAGAGATCAGTATAAAAGCCACAGCATTTACAACCTTATCTCAAAAGTGACACACTTTCTCTTCTGCCTTATTCTATTGCCCACACAGGCCAAACCAGGAACAGTATGGGAGAAGACTACACAGGATATGAGTACCACGGAGTAGGCATCCCTGGGAGCCATCTTGGAGGCCATTTAACACATTAATGAATAAACATCGGCCAATAGCCCAGGTTACCATGTCCTCTTCTGTGACGTTAATTAAGGAAGGTTATACCACTGAATATTTTAAGATTTGACCATTAATTAATTTCATAAGTATTCATTGAATGTCCCCTATATACTGAGTACTGATATTTTAAGTCCTTAGGCTATATCAGGGAACAAAACAAAGATCCTCAGCCTCCTGAGTGTTACATTCTGTTTTACATTCTGCTTTTCATGCAGCAAATCTCACAGGTCAGTGGGCCCATGTTATTAGGCTAAGTACAAGGACATCAAACCATTATTTCAGACTGAGTATGCCTTGACCAGACTTAGCAGGAAACAGGGGTATCTGTTTTCTTTATCTGCCACAATAAGGATAGGGCTGTTTTGTTTTGTTCTTTTAGAAAAATGTAGCAACAATATAATCTCTCTAGTGATTGCATTCTTCTATTAGTTAACACTCTTAAATGATCACTTCTCTGTCTTTGATAGCTAAAGTGAGGAAGTAAAGTACATTACTTAAGAACTAAGATTTGGGGGTCAGATCATAGCAGATTTTAGTCATAACTCTCTTGCTTACTTCTTACTGTGTTACCTTGGGCATGTTGCTTGACTCATCTGAGCCTCAGTTTTGTCATCTCATCTCTAAAATGGTGAAAATAGTGGCACCTTTCTTGGAGATGTAACCAACAAATGACCTAAAGCATTTATTACAGGACCTGGTACATAGATACTGCTCAGTTTTATGTGCCCTTTCTTTATTCTAACCACGTCTATGTACTGACTCATTACCAAAAGACTCATTACCAAAATCGCTATCAGAAATGACCTCCTAATTCAACCCAAAATATCCAAGATATTAAGAGGCCTAGTAACTTCTAAAGCAACCTCTCTTACTTGCCAGTTGTGACTGCCACTTGCATATGTACTGAGTGGGAAGAATAACTCTGGCTTCACAGCTTGTGTTAAAGTCTTGATTTGTCCTCAGGAGTTTACCATTTAGATACGTAAAAACGCTTTCAATAGCCACCTGATGTTTTCCTACTCAGGCTATTCCTGTTGAATATGCTCTGCAAATAAGTCATATATCAGCAAAGGAACCTGGAAAAGAAAGACGCAAGTGCCCTGGGGTTTCTGTCTCCTTCTGTCAGTCTTGGCACCTGAGCTAGGAAGCACCTGATTTTTCTTAGCCCAGTACTGACCAAGGAGCTGCTCCCTGCCACAGAAGTTCTTGCCTTCCCAAAGCTGGGCAGCCTGCAGCCCTGTTTTCAGTTCCTCTGTCATTTTCTTTCCTGGAGTGACCATTAGAGAAACTGGCAGTAAGAGGGAAGGGACACTAGTAACTGCCAGCCTCAGAAAGAATATAACAATTCAGTAGATTGGTATGTTTTGGCGAAGGGAGGCACAGTATAATTCTTGAAGACATCTGGTATTTGAAAATTTGTGCACCTCACATACCCTCATAATTTCCCTGGCCTCTACTGGGCACGAAATGTGTGGCTCATTTGGAGACACAGGCTTTTAGGAAACTCTAAAGTCTTAGTAGGTTTTGAAATCATCTTGGCTTAAGCATTTTAGGCATTTGTGGAGGTTGGATATGAAATGTATTTTTTAGCTTTGAAGATACTGAACCATCGCTGTTTTAGAGCTATCTATGCTTCCAGGTGGCTTCTGGGTACCTTGAGAGGCACCAGCGTAGAGATTTGCAAAGGTGCATGTTTCATTCTGTGGAAGCTCTGTTGGCTTCATGTGTGACCCAGATGGAACAATTTACTCCTTCCACAGGCACCATTTCAGTGAATGCAAGCAGGAACAGGACACCCAGGAACATCTGTGGAATGCAGGCCTGAAGCTGAAGGACAAGTAAAACCAGAGGGCTTGGCAAGATAATGAGCGCCAAGACACTGAGTGCTTAACTCTTAAATAAAGTGACTGTCCACGAGAGTGTGGAGGAGGCTTGGCCCCAACAGCAGAGGAGGAGTCTGACTCTCTGCTCTTCTATGTGCCATTGGATCATTTGCTCAATTCCATCTTCAAGGCGTAGCTTGAATCCCCTGTCTGGGCACCACTTTGGCCCAGTTCAGGATCCCCTCTCCCCCGACTGCTGCAATGGCATCTCCTTTCTAGTACTGTCCATACTGAGTACAGCAACAAAAGTTAACACCTTTCGACATACAATTGTTTACATCCTACCCTGCTTAAAACTCTTAAGTAGCCTCCTGTTATACTTAGAATAAAATCCAGGCCCCTTACGCAAGCCTGTAGGTCCTGCTCATGCTGCTGCCTGCCTCGCTTTTCAAGCCACCTTTGCTTTTGCTTACTACACAGAGGCTGTGTGTGGATCATTTAATTCCCCAAATGAGCCCAGATCTTTCTCTCCAGAGGGCCTTTTATTATGTTATTTCTCCAACTCATCACCTGGCTGCCTCGCACTTAATTTTTAGATCTCAACATGAATGGTAGCCTCATTGAACATCCCCCCTAAGAAATTACTCTTCTGTTATTCTATATCTTAACCCCTTCTTTGTTTTATTTACAACATTTATTAAAATCTGCATTTTCTGTGTTTATTTATGTATTGGTTCCCATTCTAGTAGATCACTCCCTTTAGAATAGAAACTCCATTTTGTTGCCTTTTTCATTTGTGTATCTGCAGTACCCACCAGAGTGCTTGGGTATACTGGTTGCTTCTTGAATGGGCAAGCAAGTACCCTGACTTGTTTTATTACAGAAGATAGAGTATGAAGAAACAGCAGGAATAGGTGCTTCTGTTTTCCCAAACAAATTCATCCCTCTAGAATATTAAGTGGAAGGAAATTACAGGAGTATGCAACAAGTGACCCACTTACCCGGATTGAAACTCAAGGAACCAAACCAGAGATCCCTTCATTCTGTTTTTCAGAAAAGTCACAGGCTTACGTATTGCCAAGTGATGGCAAGGCTGTGTCCACATGATAGAAAAACTGCGTATCACAGTTGACTGGTGCTTTTGGCTACCTTAATGGCTTCAGTCTACCTGCCGATCTGACCATTGGGAAGAAATTAGTTGTGAAGTTGCATTATATAAAACTGAAGCTTGTGTAGTCAAGACCAGGGTTTCCCTATAGTTCCTCACAGCCAGTTCCTCTGTGCGGGGACTGGATGCACGGCCTGGCTCAGAGAGGATGGTAGGAGGCTTTGAGCCAAGTGTCCTTAGGTACAGCTAGATTGCTGTCTTCTCTGTTGGGCCTTCTGGGTACCAGGCATGATGAGACTGAGTCATGCTGACCTGTCAGAGTGGGTGAGTGAATGCTACATGAAGAGAAACCAAGAGCATTAGAACTCTTTGAATCCAGAGGCACAAAAATGTAAAAGGCTGTTTGAAAAAAATAGGAGTGTGGAAACTTAGCAAGATCCTAGGACTAGTTTAAATTTTAAAGTGTGAAAGAGATAGCATTGGAATACATCAAAAGTACTTCTACTTTATACAGTAAGTGGAGATAAGCATATGGGAAAATCTAAGCCCAAGAGGTAGTAGCTTGAATGAAAATATAAGTATGAAATAAATTAGATACAATATAAATATACTTTACAGAAAACTAAAATGGATTATTTAGGGAATGTTTAGAGTTATCATTTCCAGCCTTTGAGGTTAACAAGGAGGACAACTATGTCCTTCCACAGATTATCCATTGGCACCATTTTGTCTCATTTTTTCAACAAATACGATTCCCCACCTTCCATCTACATTAGGACCATGATTGGGAGCAGACATCGCCAAATATCCCCTGGAAGGCAAAATATGTCTGATGGAGAACTACTTCTTTAACTCTTTAGAACTAAGGAAAACAGCCCAGGTTGTTGAAATCAGATTAGGAAACTCATACTATCCATATCAGAAGCTTTCTAGTGCCTACTGTACCTAAATGGAACCTCTAGGCTTGGCACTTTGTTGTTTGGAGTGGGACAAATGTTTGGTCTTTTCAATTGTGGAATAAGAATCCAATTCCTCACTGGCGGCTGCAACACCAGCTTCCCGTTCAGATTGCTGACTTTATCTGTCCTCTGGCCTAGAGTCTGTACTGCAGGGGGCTGGGATGGAGCCGTGCCTGCCCCCGCCACTCCCATAGCTACTTCCCCTCTGGACCCATTTGAAGGAAGGCTGTTTCTGTGCCAAACATTTATACTGGGTACAAAATGAGTCTATATTATCTTCTAGACAGAATAATGGAACAGTAGTTGACTCAGGGCTAGAATTTGGGAGGCATCTTGGAAAAGGGGAAAAAAAGCTAAAATAAGCTGCCTTTTTTCCCGTTTCCCTGTGTTTTAGGTTATCTTAGCAGAAGGAGTTGAAACAAAGAGAAGGAGGTGGCAATGCCACAGTGTAAAATGCTTATTATACCTCTTAGATACGTGCAGCACTGGTCACCAACCCACAGGAAGGATGTTGTTATTGTCTGGGAGTGGGTGAGGCCTCATGAAAAATATCTGTGGTATGAGGAAATGTTAAACAAGCTGGTCTTGTTCTTATTAGGAAAGAGGGGGATATCAAGATGACTTAAAATGATTCCAAACTACCACTCAGAGTTAAAGGTGTTGTCTTTGAAATAATCCAAAAAGACCATCTGTAGCAGACCCTAGCAGGCCACAGGTTTATAAACAGCAGCTGGCTGGCCTGGCTCAGGGGGCACAGGCCAAGAGGCCACCTGTGACTCTTGTCCGCTTTTGGTATTGGTTTTCTGTCTTTAAATCACATCAGCCAGGGCTCAAGTTAGGCAAAATCTCCTCTGCAGAACTAGCCTTAGGAGACCTTAGAAAATTCCCTTTCTTGAAAAATGCTGCTTCAGTTTGCCTGAAATTTTTTCCTTTCCTTTTTTCATAACCCTGCCCTCTCCCACGGACCCTATGGGGAGAAGAAGACAAACAAATTTAGAAAGCACACAAGGTGAATTACTGTGCTCCTACTCAAGCTATTTCAAGGGGTGTATCAGGATACTTAAATTACCTGATTCACCTGGCATCAGAACCACCTGGAGTGCTTGATAAACTGCAGATTCTAGGGTCCTATTTCAAACCTCCAAAAATCCAAATTTCTGCTGTAAAACCCTAATATCTGCATTTTTAATCAAGTATGAGGACCTTCATGAGGATGGGTATGTTTGTCTTTTTATTCACAAATGTATCCCAAAAAAGTAGATCGCTTCCTAAAAAACACCTTAAAAATATACGGTTCTCTGTAAATATTTATTGATGAGTGAACGAACCAAAGCCTCGTAGGATTGGTTTAGTAGGATTTGTTTTTGTTTCTTTTGCTAAATTATAGAAGAAAACAGTGACAGGGAAGAGGAGTCTTTAATGGGAGAAAGGCAGACTATAAAGAGGAAGGAAAAAGTCAGTTTGAAGAATGGGGCAATTTTGGGGAGGCTGGGCGAGGTAGGGAACAAAAATGAAGACTGAATGTGACCAAGAATAAATGGTGGGATTTGGCATGGGGGGAAAGGAGTGTGTAAAAAGGGAAATGCAATGAGGCAGGGGCTAGAGCAAAGGTTCTGAAATTCTAGTGAGCCTCAGAATGGCCTAGAGAGCTTCTTACATTGCACGTTGGCCTCCACCCCAGTTCTGAGATGGTGATGAAGGATTTGCATTTCTAACAGCTGCTCAGGTGGATGCCGATGCCTCGGGATTTGTGAACCTCTTAGAGTTAGACTATTGGTCTCAGAAGTTAAATAGATCAGGTTGTGAGCCCCAGCTCTACCCGTTGCTAGTTGTGGGATCTTAGCACTCTATTTAACCTCCGCACCTCAGTTTCCTTCACATGTACAACAGGGATAATGACGATTAGATGGTTGTGAGACTTGAGTTGATGCACATAAAATATTTAGCATAGTAGCCAGCACATTCAAGCACCCACTATCTTAAAGATTATTATTTTATCTGGTGCTAACACTGCGCTTTTTGGGGAAAGTAGAAAATATAGGTGTCCTCCCAGTGAAAGAGAAGATATTGCTACCTATAACTAGCATAACATTTAATCAAGAGATGGAGGAGTTCAGATTCCAATACAACCAAGCTATTTATTTCTGTGTCACAATACACTTCCTAACTAACTGAAATTAGTTCCTGATAAGAAACGAAAACTATTTTTCACAACAGGTAAGTCGATGGCCTGCCTGAAGATAGACAGTGGTGATGGCTGCACAACAGTGTGAATGTGCTTAATGCCACAGATTTGTACACTTAAAAATGATTAAAATGGCAAATTTTATGTTATGAATGTTCCACCACAATAAAAAGAAAATAGTGGATAGCCTGAATATTACTTTCTGTGCTCTGCCTCATTCTTCCTATAGGGAAATTCAGTTTAGCGTATTGTCAAACAACTATTGTTCAAATTAGCTTACTTAGTTTAAAGAGCGACTACGTTTCAAAACATACATTGTACATCTCCTGGGATGAGCTCTCGGGGCTTCCCATTGTTGGTTCAGACTCACATGTATCCGATGATATTTTAAGTTCCCTAATGTTGAATTATAATCACTTCTCACACATAAAAGCCCACCTATCTGGATTCTCATTGGGTGATTAAAGAAGAAAATGCCCTTTAGGATTTGGCCTGAGACAGCCTGTTATGGCTTTGGACTTTTCCTTTGTGAGATGACAAACTTGATTGAGAAAGGCAGGGCATTTTCTCATTCTTTTTTTTTTTTTTTTTTTTTTTGAGATGGAGTCTTGCTCTGTCGCCCAGGCTGGAGTGCAGTGGCGCAATCTCAGCTCAGCTCACTACAACCTCTGCCTCCTGGGTTCAAATGATTCTCCCGCCTCAGCCTCTCAAGTAGCTGAGATTACAGGCATCTGCCATCATGCGCAGTTAATTTTTGTGTTTTTGTAGAGACAGGGTTTCACCATGTTAGCTAGGCTGGTTTTGAACTCCTGAACTCAGGTGATCCACCCACCTCAGCCTCCCAAAGTGCTGGGATTACAGGTGTGAGCCACCATGCCTGGCTGGTGTTTGCTCATTCTAGCTACATAGGACTTTATCAGTGGCTATAGTGTTATTATTGTTACATGCTACACTGACAAGGAAGGATATCTTTGCTCTTAGAATCAAATAGTACACACCATTGGAAAAAAGCCTTCCTCATCAAAGGCAAAAAAAGGATCTCAAAAAAATTATTTAGAGAAGCAAATGTAGACAACTTTTGATTGCCTAACTCTCAGTGAAACTTATCATCATAGAGGTAGTCTCCCTATTATAACAAAGTTAGATTCCGAAACCTTGTAAGTAATCTGTGTATAACTTGGACATATGTTTTCCTATAGCACCACTTCTGCATGTAAGACTGTGTTTCGAACTTCATCTTGGAGCTTGGATAATCAAGAAGAGATGTCTTTGCTGCCCTCAGCTATGAGAATCCTATCTAGGTATCACCATCTCTAGCTATCTGTAGCACCAACCCTCTGCTACTACTGCTGCCTTCTCCCGTGGGATGAATGTGGTGAATTGTGCATTCATATTTCAGGAATGATTAACATTCAAGGTTGGAGATATTCCAGAAATCACAATTTGATTTTATGAGATGCTTTGCAGAAATATCTTAGATAATCTAAGGATTCCTAATGGCTTGTACAAAAGAACTAAAGTGAATGTGACTCTCCAGCTTCTTCTGTTTCTTCCCACTCTTTCACTTCTTTTGTTCCCTTCATGATTCTGCTGCATGCCAGGAATGGACTCACATGACTTCTCAAACTCCTAGCCAGTGTAAACATAGTGAAACATAATAAACTGGTGAAAAGCTATCTGGACCTAGATTCGAGTCTAAGCCCTGTCTTTTCTTGTGAACATTTGAACAAATTACCTAACCTCTCTGAGTTACAATGTCCTTATGTATGGAATGGGGTGATAACTAATAAAGTTACCGTGAGAGTTAAATGAGATGATACATGTAAAGCACTTAGCTTGGTGGCTAGACATAGTTGGGACTCCTTAGATGTTAGCCATTGAACATATTTCTTGGGCTATTTATTGCCGTTTTTCTGGTATATAGTTAACATACCTACATTTGCATAACCGATATTGTAAAATATCCCTTAGAAGAGTCCCATACATTCGCATAGCAGATTATAGCTTATAAAGCAATTTCTCATTTTATTTTTACAACACTGGACTCAGAAGAGTTGAACATATTTTCCCTTTTTACACCTGAGGAGACTGAGGCTCAGAGAGGCACAGTGACTTGATTTGAATTGACGTGAGTGAAGAGTCAAACCAGCAGACTCTTTAGTCCAGTGCTTCCTATTATATATGAGAAAGTGTGTTATAAATTACTGACACCACAGTATTGCCAACCTAGGGACTAGGAAGAAAAGGCTTACATGTTTCTTGCTTTAATAATATGTGAATTAGAAAAGGTATCCAAGAAGATATAGGGTTAGAATGTGCATTTTTCTTTTATGTACTGAAAGGTTTCATATGCAGCAATGTGGTAACTTGAAAGATGATTCCAGAGATTTCATGCTTCTGGCAGTTTCAGGTCACATTGGGGTGAAATTTGACATATTCTAGTCATCCCCAAGGTAATAATGTTGATGAAATGGTATAAACCCTGATACATTCTTAAGTAAAATGAATCTAAAAGGTTGTTTCAAAATTTTTTAACATTTTATGTTGCTCTGGCTTTCCATATACTGATTTTTACATTACTTAGTGAAAAAAAAATAACCTTTAGCTTCTGACAACAAAAAAAGTTTTGGCTATTTTTTTATAGTAGCCTTCTTTGCATATCAGTTCCCAATTTATCTATAGCAGAATTTCCTTTCCACGTAATCACAGCATAAACTGCTTTCTTGGCTCCAAATATGATGATAGTTTTTTAAAAGAGCAAGAAGCAAGTATTCTCCCTATATGTCATATACATTTTGGAAACTTCAGAGTCTTAAAAATCATTCTGACCAGGTGTGGTGGCTCACACCTATAATCCCAGCACTTTGGAAGGCCAAAGCTGGTAGATTGCTTGAGTCCAGGAGTTTAAGACCAGCCTAGTCATCATGGCGAAAACCCATCTCTACAAAACATGTATAAATTAGCTGGGCGTGGTGGCACATATCTGTAGTCCCAGCTATGTGGGAGGCTGAGGTGGGAGGAATACCTGAGCCTGGAGAGGTCAGGGCCTCAGTAAGCCATGATTGCACCACTGCACTCCAGCGACAGAGTTAAGACCCTGTCTCAGGAAAAAAAAAAAAAAAAATTGTTCCTTTGAGAGACAGAATATCAGAGTAGTTAATACTTTGGACACTAGAATCTAAGCGCTATCATTTATTAACTGAGCAACTTGAGGGAAATTATTTAATTCTAAAGCTTTCATTCCCCCATCTGTGAAATGGTGATGTAGCAAAACCTGCCTAATAGGGATGGTGGGAAGATTAAGGGAGAGTGAGCAGGTAGTTACTGTGCTCAATGTTAGATAACACCTTCATCATCGTCATCCATGATGATCTTAGCAATCCTGGTACTGGGTTGAATGGAGTTTTCTGTGCAGATTCCATGGCTGTAGGTAAGAATGAATCACTCATGATTGTGAGCAGAATAATGTGTGGTAAACAAATTATGCAGTTATTTGAATCCTTCTACTAAATCACAACTATAGGGTTAACCTAAAGGGCAGTTTTGAAACTGACCTCTGAGTGTGGATGCATTGTCAAACACTTCATACTAAAATACAATGGCATTCCAAATCCCAGTATGATGCTAGACACAATGGATTACTCATTTCAGTGGGAGTACATTCTCTCCAAAAACCCAAAAATATTCACCCAGAAATTTCAAGACAAAAGACATTGCCGTCTAACACCACCAAGGGCACTTGGTTTTCTTCCTTTCTCTATCTTTTACTTCTCTGTTTTACTGAACTTAACTAATGAGTTATTTTCATTTTATTGTATTGTATTTTATGCCATGAATTATTTGTTTATGCTGCAGCATTTTTACATTTGGAAAAGAGTACACAGAGCAGAAAGTATATAGCACATGTATGGTTCACTGTGTATAGATAAATGAAGAATTCATTCATTCAATAAATATTTGCTCAGTATCCATTTTGTATAAGACAAGAGTTTAGCTAGATGGTCCCTAACTTCAAGGTCTTTAGATTCTAATAGGAAGACATCTAAGAAACAAGCAAACAAACTAAAGAATATATAATATTATAGCCAGTCATTTTTTATAAAGCACAAGTTTCTTTAAATGTAAGCTGAAACATAAAGGAGTAGGAAGTAGCCATGGATATAATTTTTGGGAAGTGTATTCTGAGATGTTAGAGCAACTCTGATGCAAAGTACCGTTCTTTTCTTTAGCTTAATGTTTTATGTCTAAAGTAGGTTTCTTACTGATAAAAATTGCAACATAATTAGATTTTTGGTATGGGAAATGATTGGATAATAAAGAATAAAACATACTCAGGTATGCAGTAAGTGAAAAGTTGATGTCAGAATTTACAGTAATACCATAATTATGTAAATTGTCACTAAAATGGATTTTAAGGGTTACTATTTAAATACACAGAGTCTTGAATGACACAGCAGTCACCCATATGTATGTTAGAGAGGCTTCAGTTATATTTCAGAATTCTGCTATTGTTTAGTAAATCACTGGATTTTTTTTTTCCTCCTTGTGGTTTAGGATAGCATTGAAATATCTCGCTATAATTACTTCCATACTTTGTCATTAGTATTTTATATTCTTTATTACATGGACTGATGCCCCACCACCACTGCCCCCCAAATTTTAGCTATGCTGAAATGAAACTCCCTCTGAAATTTTGATTTCTGAGGTTGGGTGATCCCAAATGTGAACTATAACACTGTGTAAGGCCTGAGTCTAGAATTGTAAAGAGGTCAGAATCTTCCGTGAGCATGCGCAGGGCTTTACCATAATTCCAGAGTAGAACAATCAGCATTCAAAACCACATGAAGCCAGGACTGTCTTCCACCCCCCTTCCTCTCCCCTATAAAATGATACCCACCCATGAGTCATAGGCCATTCATTCCGCTGGGTTCAGTATTAGTTCTGTTCCTGAACTCTCATGGACCATCAAATGAAAATCAAATTAATACACACGAAGAGATTATCATTTTAGGGGATTTGTGGGAGCCCAGACACTTTTTATGAGAAGAGACTGGCACCCCCAAGGATGTTATTTGAATCTGAAAAGAAGCGGTCATAAAGGAAGTGGCGCTGCTTTAATCTACTGTACGGAGCTGCCACCCTGCTCTTACTGCTAGGCAGCCTTCCCATATGAGCAGAATGATCATTCCCTTGGAGAAAGCAGCTGAGGTTTGAAAGCCGTTCCAATTTTGCAGTTTCAGGAATGTGTTGGAGTTGCAGCTTTAAGATGGCATTTCCACCCCCCACCCCCCCCCCCCGCCAGCTGCTGTCGAGAGTGCCTGGGCTAGATGTGAATGGGAGTTTTGTATGAAGATTGTGGGTGAGCCAGAGCCACTGGGTAATCAGGGCAGCAAGGCACATTAAGGAATATGCTTTAAGGGATATATTTCAGGAATATACTTTTCATACAGCCTCTCACTCTTCCTTGAGAATAAAAGCATAAGTAAAACTTCCCCATGCTCCTGTACTTATCCTGCTTTTGGTCTCATTTTAAGCTCAGCACTGAAGGCAACTTGATCTCCGTTGCTATCTCCTTTCATAGATGATAATGAGCACAGTTCTAAGAGGCTGGCTGCAATGATATCCTTTGCTGTTAGAAAAGGAAAGCGGGAGCAGGGATTGGAGTGATTGTTTGCTGTGTTGGTGACTGTGATGTTACCATGGGAAAGCTCAAGACTTCAGGAGAGTTTGTATTTTGTTGGGCGAGGTGCCAAGCTGTTGTGACTTATTACAGCCGTGTGAGTGAGCCGTACAGAACGTTATTCTGTGTAGCAATTCAAAGGGTAGGATCACTTTAATCAGGGAAAGATAGAGTGCTGAGTATTCATATTATGCTTTATTTCAACTTGGAAATGATAAACAAACCTAACATTTTGGTAGTCTCTGGGTTTGCTCTTTTAACTTTGGAGGAAAAAAAAAATCAATTCCTCGTGCTCACTCCAACTAAAAAGCAAAACAAAAATGTTTCTGCTTTACATATAAAGACCCCTTGTAAAGAATGGTGTGTTCTCAAATAACCCCTCCACCCACAAATGCTAGTTCATCTTGACTCAGACTCAGGGAAAGAAAAAATTCACAGGCCAAGTTGATTTGGTGTGAAAAAAATAGTGTAAGTTTGGGAAGGTTTCTTTTCAATTTAGACTGAGGACATTCCTCTGCCTCACTTACCTGGGAGAGTCAGCCTTTTTACCCCCAGTATTAACACAGTACATGGCCCAGACTAGATGTTCAGTCGTTGTCTAACTATGCTGAAGGCGAGGAGTTTTCTTTGAGGTTTTAGGAAAAATTAATACATAGATCAGCATAAAGGAAACTTCTGGAGCTTGGAGAACTGTTTTGACCTTTCAAGTCACAAAGGGAGCTAGGTACAGTCCCCTTTTTGCAGTAGTCAACACAGCCCTAATTCTTTAGGGAGATGCCAAGCCTCCATTTCATTTTGTGCTGTGTAGACATTGCCTAGAAGTTCCCTTGGAGCCAAATCTTTTGAAGCTTTTTGATCCATTCCAGGGAACTCTTGGAAGACGAGAGAAGAACTTCACAATTTCCATTTTTAGCCTAAAACAGATGTTAACATGTTAACTCTTCTTCATTCGATACTGTGGGCCTGGGCTTGTGCAGTGATCAAAGGCACAACTGAAGTGCTCCATATTTTCAGAATATATGTTTATTGACAGACTTGTAGAAAACTATGTATGTATATGTTATATATATAATTATATATACATAATTTGATACTCAAGGCAGCTATGATGTCTTGCAGCATAACAAGAAGAAAGGTATGTTTCTTATTGTGAAATACTGAAGTTTCATATGATATATTTTAAATGTTCATTTTCTAGGAGCATTTCATTTTGTCTTTTAAAAACACTTTTCAGAATGTTTATACTGGTGTTTGTTGCTTTGTAGTTTTATTTGGTTGCCAGGTTAGCTATTTATTTTCACCCAGCTTAACCTCTGAGGGACATATTTTGCATAGAGGCAGATGTTTTTATCTGCCTTTATTTCCAGTTACAATGCTTCTAAGTTCTAGTAACATTCAGAATAGTTCATCATACAAGTTGTGGAAACTTTTTCTAACAGAAAAAATTTGCTTTTTCTATTAGTTGACTTGAATAGTAACTTACAGATATCTAGACATTTGGGAATCAGAGAATTGATGAGACTTCTTTTTGCCAAAGTTTTTTCATATAGTACAATTTAACATGTATTTTAATATAGAATACATCCTGTCTCATTATTATTATTCAAATAGACTTTATTTTTTAGAGCAGTATATGTTCACAACAAAATTGAATGGAAAATACAAAGAGTTCCCAGATACTCCCAGTTCCCTATCCATGCATAGTCACCCCCATTATCACCATCTTCCACCAGAGTGATATATTTGTTGCAATTAGTGGACCTACATTTACACACCATTATTACCCAAAGTCTGTAGTTGACATTAGGATTCATTCTTGTTGTTGTATTCTGTGGGCTCTGATAAATATATAATAATGTACATCTACCATTATTGTATCATAGAGTATTTTACTGCTCTCAAAATCCTCTGTGCTGTGCCTGTTTATCCTTCCCTCTCCCTTAACTGCAGACAACTACTGATCTTTTTACTGTTTTCATATTATTTTAAAATGTAATAGCTTTAATTTTAAAATATTACACTAAAATGTGAAAGTTACTGAAAATGGATTAAAGTGTATATATTTTTGGCCTCAGAACTCAGTTTCTGCATTGAGAAGTTGTTATAAATGGTGCATCTCTAATTCCTTTTCCTTAAGTGAGAATTTATTGACCTAATAATAATATTTCAGAATGTTATTCTCAGTCAAGAGAATTGTATCTTTATAGGACTTTGGAATGTTTCAAAAATGGTTGAGTCAGGAGCTTCTCAAATAGAAGAAGCATAAACAGCATAACACAGCATAAACACATTTAGCTGTTTTTATTTTTTTCTTTAAGGTCCCTTTACCCTGAATCACGATGGTGTAATATCATTGTGATTTGGGCTATGTTTCTGGAGCACTTTATGCACTTGGCTGTCTCTGTATCTCCTCTGCCTGCTGCAAGAAGAGTTTATATGAATACATTCATTACTAGCAGATGTACCAAAAGTTACTGAGGAAATTAGGACTAATAGGAAGCATTCATTCTTTTTGAAGTAGATGCCATGAAATGTAATAGGATGATCTTCTAGATAAAGAAAAACCTGGGTGCCACTGTCAGGATACAGTATTGGCTGGATGGGGGCCATCTCTCTCCTTGGTTGAATCCACATTAGCCCATGTCTCCCAACTTATGTTTTAACTGTCACTGTACTTCCAAACTGGCCTCTCATCCCTTCATCTATCTTCTATCATTTGCCAGTTAAATTTCTAAAAATGCAACTCTTTTTATGTCAAGTCTCCACTTCAGATCTTTAAATGGCACCCAAAATTCCAAACTTCCTAATCAACCCTAACTTTTGTGGATCTCAGTGTCAGAATGAGTTTAGGCTCTTTCCTGGAAACATGACTACGACAGGAGTCAGCCTGGCTTCTTATTCTGAGGGGTGAGAGAGTGAACCAGGCCTCAGCAATAGAGTCAGTGTCCCCTCCTTAGAATCTGGACACTGTGATAAGAGAGGCTTGAAACTGACTTGCAAGAAGTAGGGCTGAAGCAGCTTTCACAGATTCAACGGGAGACTGGGATGAGCAGATTCTGTGATGATCAAAGATCAAACGGTGCTGAATTCGAGAAGATGATACAGACATTAATGGATAAAGGCTGAGGGCCACTCTGGACCATGGCATCCACTTCCTTGGTCATAATAATTATGCACTACATATTTGGTGACAAGATTAGTTGGCCCACAGCAGCAGTTCTTGGATTATATTTTTTCTTTTTGTTTTCTCAGATATTCTGGAGAGAGGATAAGGGGGATAGGGAATGTGTCAGCTCTGGCAGCCTTGGATGAGGCCAGGATTTATACAGAAGTACCCCAGCCTTTTGTGGGTACCAAGCATAGTGTGGGCAGCATGCCTGACCTGCTGCCCACTTGTGCCCCTTAAGAACTCATTTTCTTAGCTCTGTTCTTGCAGGACACTCACTGTACTCAGCCTATCTTATTCACAGGTCAGTCACCTTGTCACTATTGCTAAGATATAATTTTGGCATTGAAACAGCTCAAAGGAGGAAAGGAAAATAGACCTCTTTACTTTCTTTTATTAAAAAAAATTATATGGGCCACATTGGGATTTTTAGAAGGGCTGTGTTTGTAGTTTTTAAACATAGTTTCAGTATATACTAACATCAGAACTTATAGAATAATTGTTCCTATACTCTTACTCTATGGCAAGTTCCTTGGGGAAAATTGTTATTATATAGATAACTATAATTCTAGAAAGATTAGCAAAGGAAACAGCATATCAATTGTACTTTGAGATTACATAATATCTTAACATTAGAGCAATTTTTATATTGGTAAATTATACTTCCATCAAGTTAACAAATATACCACTGTTTGAGGAAATGATTCAGAGTGCCAGAGTAGGGAGTTTTATCTCTCCTGTTGAATGTGTGAGTCATGTGCTGCACTTTTTCGAGCAAAGTATAGAGAACATTGGCAGCAGAATATTAAAACTACATAATGGTCAATGTTGACTGAAGGTTTGATAAAAATGAGCCCTTGAATTTATTATAAATTGTCAGGGTCATTTTAGAAAGCATTTTGGCAATATCTTTCAGGAGCTATACTAATATCTGGGCCCTTTGACTCAATAATTTCACTTCTTGGAATCTCTCAGAGGAAAGAATCCAAAACAAAAAAAGTGATACGCATGAAAATGATCATAATCACTGTAGGGTTATTTAATAGTAGCCCTTGAAATGATCCATGTGTTCAACAGGAACAGAATTAAATGAGTTTTACCTATGTAAAAATATGATTATGAAAAACCTGGAGGTAGTACATCTAAATTACAATAGATGTACTAAGATGGTATGTGTCAGTGTGTATTCTTTGGTTGCAAGCACCAGGAATGAGTTTTGGTGAATTTAATCAAGAGAGTAATTCATTACAAGAACGTGGGGTTTCTGTGGAACCCAAGAAAAGTCTGAAAATAACCAAACTTAGAAAAGGTAAGGAATCAGGAGGTTTCAAGACTCTGGATAGCAAGAAGTGGAAAATCCTGTCTCCAGGGAACCTCCTCAGGGGAAATCAGCTCCAGCTGGTTTATATCCAGGTGCCATTCTCCCCAGCCTCCAGGAGTGAGAGTTTCTTTGGTATGTCTTGGACCCTATGCCCACTTTGTGACCAGGACAAGAGGACATCTTGATTGACAGCCCCACTCAGACCACATGCAGAAGGAGGGGTGGCTCCCTTGGGAATTAGGGTGATACTGCACACAGAGAAGAATGGATGCTGAGTGAGCCAAAACAACAGAAGAAAGTATATAGCAGGATTTCTTTGTCTTCTCTTTATAATTCAAGCTTTCTCATGCCTTTATAATCAATAAATTTTAATCACAAAATTTATGTCTTAGAAAGTCAACATGGATAGAGATAGAAACATTTTTCTTTATATTACTGCCACAGACAACACTGATTATGTGAAATGGCATAGCATGAAAACAGGTGTGTGTCTTTAACACTAAATTAAGTAGAAATATTTTAATAATGAATGGAAATACCTGATAGAAATAATGATAATGAATGGAAAGATCTGATAGGGCTTTTGTGAGGATTGAATAGGGTGGCATGAGACTGTATTTTTCATAATGCCTAGCACACACACAAAAAGTGCTTATTAAGCCAAAATAAGAACTAAGGAGTATAAAAGAATGAGTTTGCAATAGCTCTTCAATGTTAATATTGTAGCCAAAATGCAACTGCATTAGTTTTTATTATAACTAGCCTTAAGTTCTTATTTTTATCTAGTTTTTATTATAACTAGCCTTAAGTTCTATACATTGGCAGGTAATACTAATTATGAAACGTGTGAATTATGGTTCAATTTAGGTTTTCTTTGCCAGTACTATTAATTTATATAAGTAAAAGTGTCAGCACTTGAATGGATTATCTGAGTGCGAGTCCAAGAAGCACAATTCATAAAGTGGCTGATTAATTTTCTCTACTTTGGATTTATTAATATGCCTTCAACCATGGCATATATATTTTAAATTAATTTAGAACAGTTACAAGATGTATTATATAAGATAGGAATCAGTATGTATAAACTCTAGTGAAGAGCCCTGAAATATACATTTGTGCATATCAATTAATCATGGCCATCTACAGGGTAACAAGAGGGTCATTCTACTTCTAACACATATCCATGTGGCATGACCAGGGTCTGTATGCGGGATGGCTGTGCTCTAGAATCTAACCATTGGCCTGGCCTATACAGCGGTGGTGAGTTGGTGGTTACTGACAGGTGGGCTGGGACTAGGATGAGGCAAGCCAGGTACTTAGAGTGTAGAATGTAAGGAGGCCCTCATTCTCCAGTTGTACGCTCGTTGAATGTGAGTATCTTCTTAATTCTGTGCTCCATGTGCCTCGTTTGTCCCAGTCCTGGTGACAGAAAAACTAGGCATAAATGCAGATTCAGAATTTTTACTTTCTAGGAAAAAGAAATCAATTTTTGACTGGTATATTTCTGTGTGTATGTGTGTATGTGTATATGTATAATTTTCGCCCAATAGATGTAAGAATACATGGGTCCTAACAATACATGGGACCCGTGGGCAATTGTTAAAATCCTTTGTACCAAAGGACTCATCCGAACCATAAGGCTAGTTATAATAAAAACTAATAAACATTTATTGAGTGTTTATTGTGGCCCAAGAGTGGAGCTTAGCATTTTACATTTCATCCTCAAAATTGTCTGATGAGGTAACTATTTATTCTCATTGTACAGAAGAGGAAATTGAGGCATAGGATTTTAGATAATGTGACCAAGATTCCGGAGTCAATAGCCAATCCAGGACCTAATTCCAAAGTTTGTGCTTTCAATACAACTCTATGGTACCACCATCCTGGCCTTTACCTGGTTATCCTCAGCTCTGCTTCCCCTCCTGCTCATTGTCCGAAGCCTCTGGGTTCATGAATCCTCCCTGAGGATGTCATGCGATACAGGGATCCTCCCTTTCTTCCGATAGCTTATCTTTCTTTTGTTGATTTCTCTTCCAGTGCTTTCCATTGTGCACACTGAAAACTCTTTTCCATTGTAAGTAAACTTGCCCACACTCTCTGTCTTCAGACAGCGTACTGCCTTTACCTCCAGGCCTTCAGGAAACCTGCTTCTCCCTTAAGAACATTTATCTCCTTTTACTCCTGTCGGGTAAAGATGGAGAAGTCGAGGGTACCTCAAAACAGAGTTAGGAAGTGGTATCAGCATTATCCTAGTTCCAAACGGCTTCTCCCAAGCTGTCCCTCCTCCTTTGCAATGTGCACTGTCCAGTTTTATTGCTTTTAACATGTTTTGTCGTAGCTGTCTGCTATATTCAGGTCACTTTAATGCTCTGACAGCTTGCCAAGGCTTCTCATCTTCCCAACTTCTGCCATCATCCTAGCAGATTTCAATATTCCTGAAGGAAAGACTTCAACACTCCAGCTATTTCTTTCATGACATCTCAGTTTAATTAGCATTCACATCAGCTCCACTGAGAACTAATTCCCATGGCCTTACCTTTGACCTTTTCATCAACTCCAACTGCCTACGTATGAGAGCTCAAACTCAAATATTACACACCCTCTTATCCACTTCCACCTTCCCAATTTCCTCTCTCTAAGACTCCTGTTCTGTTCTTGTTAAAACTGCTATTACCTCCACTGTTTGTTATTCTCCCCACCTCCTCTTAACTTTGGTTCCTGCTTTACCCAAACTAAACTTCGTGGTTGGCAGTGAAATTACACTTACCAATGCTTTCAGTTCCTGGACTTCCTTATCCCTTTTCCCCATTGTTTTGGTTTTGATTCCCCAGAAATGGACTTTGAGGATTGCAGTACAGGCAGTCAGCTTGGGAGGTGATTCTGGGAAGTTACCTATAAAGGCATGGGGAACTGAGAGAGAAAAGGGGAGGAAGCCACTGCAGGGTGTGCTAAGAAGCAGAGCACTGCTGTGGGCAAGGGCTGGTTCTGCGTCTGAGCCTTTGGACAACTGTGAGGAACACATCTCAAAGCGATCCTCCCTCCAGAGGCACTGGAGCTAGGGTGTTCAACCACCAACATTCATGGGTCACTGGCTGTGGGCTGCTCCCAGGGAAACTTCTTCCTTAAGAGCTTCTCACCTCATATTTGTCTGAGGGCCAGGCCTGCTCACACAGCTAGAGAAAAACCCTGAGGTGGAGAGTCTCAGCTGCTCCAGTGAAGAAACTGTCAGCATGCGCAGGAAAGGTGAGTGTCTTGGAGGTCTGGGAGGGCACCAGCAGCCTCTGCGACTTAATCCACCAGGCAAACCTCTCAGTCCTGGATTGATCCTAAGAGCTGCCTTCTGCCTGCCAACTGTATTGTCATGCTGTTAAGAATATATGGTTTCCGATCTTGGCAGGACCCATAAATGACATTTTATGTTCTTTTAACTTGTTGCCTCTCTTTCATTTTCGTTAGAACTTATGGTTAGTGTCAGACAGACTGAGTTCACATTCAGCCTTTACCACTTTGTGAATATGGGCAGATACTGAACCCCTCTCTAAACCATACTTCCCTCTTCTATAAAAATCAGGACATTAATACCAACTTGGCTTTATGTTACAAACTGTTTGGTAAAATTATATATATTTATTTATTCATATATATAAATATATAAATTTATATATATTTATATATACACATATATACATATAAAATGTATATAATACATATTTTGTATATAGTATAAGTATAGATGTGCAACCTAGCATAATGCCTAACACAGAGCAGAACTCAATACCTCTTTGTTTGCCTAGTTATCTTCTCTTATATAACCCAGCACTCTTAGCAAATGGCCTTGCCTCATGTACCTCATGGAGAAAACTCCACAACTCAACTCCTACCAACAGAGAATACCTACACCTATGTTTATGTTTCCTGAGTCTTAGAGGAAAGGATGTTCTTCTGGTTCAAGGCTTAGCTTCATCTTAGCCCATTTCTACTTCTCCAGGAATTCACATCACTAGATACCAGCATCCTCCACCAAACCTCAGCCGTTCCATCCTCACTGTTTCTCTGCAAAGAACTTTCTTGCGTGATTATAATCACTTGGAACATATGCATTTCATTTTTACTTTAATCGGAATATATAGCATGCTGTTTGCAATAGAAGACATCCTTGCAGTGTATAGCTGCAAAGATGGATGTCACTGTTGCAGAAAAGCTATGCTGCTTTCAACGTGGTCGTGCAGACTTGGGAAGAAAAATCTAAAATATTTTTATTTCCTAAGTATAGTGAATTTCTGGGAAATTGGGGGAATGAAGTAGGAGATGATAGAATATAAATGATAGGTACAAGGTAAGGGTTAGAAAGGGGGGTAGGTGCAGAACTTATTTTGATCCTGATTTCAACAAAGGAACTCTAATAAAACAATTTTTGAGGTGGCCTGGTAAATTTGAATTGGCTGTGTTTTACAGGATACCAAGGTATTGTTAAATTTTTAAGTATAATAATGACATTTTGGTTATATAAAGAAAATGTTTTTAGAGACGTGTACTAAGTAATTAGGGGTAAAATTATGTCCGGGATTTGCTTTAAAATACTTTGGCAGCAAGAACAACGTAGGGAATAAATCAAGTGTGACAAAATCTTGACAATTGTTGAATCTAGTTGATGAGTATATGAGGGATTATTTTACCATTCTCTTTCATTTATGTATGTTTGAAATTCTTTATACTAATCTTTTTTGAAGAGAAATGGTCAGAAATATATCTCTACATTCTCTGGTTGTTGTTGTTGTTGTTGTTTTGGTTTGTTTGTGTTTTTGAGATGGAGTCTCACTCTGTTGCCCAGGCTCCAGGCTATAGTGCAATGGTGCAATCTCGGCTCACTATAACCTCCACCTCCTAGGATCAAGCAATTCTCCTGCCTCAGCCTCCTGAGTAGCTGGGAATACAGGCATGCACCACCGCACCGGGCTAATTTTTGTATTTTTAGTAGAGACGGGGTTTCACTATATTGGCCAAGCTGGTCTCAAACTTCTGACCTCAAGTGATCCACCTGCCTTGGTTTCCCAAAGTGCTGGGATTATAGGCATGAACCACCACATCTGACCTTACATTCTGTTTTAGTTAAAGTCTCAAATATTTAAAACTTTAAATGGGAAACTTTTGAATTAATTAAATTTTAAATGGAAAATTATAAATGAAGATGTCTTTGAAACGTCACTCCAGAATTTTCATTTCCTCTGTCTCCCCATCATCACCTGGGGTCCCAGCCCAGCTGCAGCCTTTCCCAAGCTGAAGTGGTCATTGAGGTCAATGATGCTCTTAAGCCAAACATGGCTGACAGTACTTATGATGTACACAGGTGGTTGGACAAGACTCATTACTTTTAGTTACAGAAGAGGTTGACAAAGTTGACTGGGCACCACAGTAAGGATTCAATTCACATGACAATTCTACAGGAGACTAAATGACTGAGCAAACAAAGTATTTGTCCTCTTTTGCCTGTGTTTCTTTATCTGTGAAGTGGATATGATATTGTTTTTCTTTATCACTCAAGGTCCAATTCAGGTATCTAGGATACTTTCTTGGCCCCCAACCCAAAGAACTCGTTTTCCCTTTGCTTGTTAAGATGCAATACAATTAGGAAGACTTCTAATGCGAATCCTGTGTTCTTTAAACATTACTTGGAATTTAACAGTAGAATTTTTCTCTCTTCTTATTTTTTATTTATTTATTTTATTTTTTGGAGATGGAGTTTTGCTTCTGTTGCCCAGGCTGGAGGGCAGTGGCACAATTTCAGCTCACTGCAATCTCCACCTCCCAGGTTCAAGCAATTCTCCTGCCTCAGCCTTCCCAGTAGCTGGGATTACAGGCATGCACCACCATACCCAACTAATGTTTTGTATTTTTAGTAGAGACAGGGTTTCACCATGTTGGTCAGGCTGGTCTCGAATTCCTAGCCTCAGGCGATCCGCCCGCCTCTGCCTCCCAAAGTGCTGGGATTATAGGTGTGAGCCACCGCACTCGGCCTCCCTTCTTATGTTTATTCTTGTCTTAAACTTCACTGTGAACTTTTCCTCTGGAATTTAGGCACTTTAGGGTAGTATTTTTTCAACTTGTATTCCATCACCCATTATTTGCTCACAAAATCAAATTAGTCAGTTGTACCTACATATTTTTAAGAAGAAATAAGCCGGGTATGATGGTGTGTGCCTGTAGTCCCTGCTCCTTAGAGGCTGAAGCAGGTGGATTGCTTGAGCCCAGGAGTTCAAGACCAGCCTGGGAAATGCAGCAAGACTCCATCTCTAAAAAATTTAAAAAGAAAAGAAAATGTACTTTAAAAAATGAAATAGAATGAGAAAGAAATTAGTGTGCTGCATAAAGAGGAGTATTATTTGCTGAAACATTAGTTTCAAGTGTGTATGTTTGTGTGTGTTTACTGGTTATGATGTAAAAGTATTTCTTGCTGTGGGTTACAGGAAGAAAGTTTTACATCCACAGTTTTATGGAGTATGAAACCTATAAAAAGAAGTTTGTGGATGAATGATTATGAATTTACTTTAAGATGAATATTGGAACTACTGCTTTACTGTTTATTTTTAACACTACCATCAGGTACTACTATGGTACATATATGTTCATATACATTTATGTTCATGCAAGTGTGTGTGTGTGTGTGTGTGTGTGTGTGTTACAGCAGCAGAGCAGTAGTAATTTGATTGAACCACAATGTAGTTTAATACTCAGTTGGGATTTTATCAAATAACATGGCTACATATTTAAATTACTGTTGTGCTGCCAGGGTAAGTAATAACACAGCCTTCTGAGGGTCTTGGGATGAAACATTCCAGATGATAGGCATTTGGTTCTCATAGCTTAGATTTGAAGAGAACTCTTAGGCCTTCAGCAGAGTACCTTAGTATGCATCAAATTCTGTTTATAGTTCATCTCACTTAGGCGTGCAAGAAGTGGTTTTAAATGAACTTGGTGTGAATCTGGGCTTACAAATTAATTTGAAAAATGCTAGTTCATTCCTATGTTTCTATATATAGTAAAGCATTTTAATCCTGACCGTCTCTGTTTTTATTGAAAGTTTATTTGCCTGTGTGTTTTTTTTTTTATTACTCTTTAAAGCTCCCTTAAAATACCAGTGTTTCCAGAAAAACTCTGACCATTGAAAAAGTGAATTAGTAATAGAAATTAAATGTGCATATTTCAGAGTTAATTTCAAACTAAATGAGACTTTCACTCACCTGGTGTTACCTCAGTTTTGGTGTTGTCTGACTAAAGTTTAGCAGAGGCAAGATCATTTGAAAATGTGCTTCTACACCTGGGAGAAATTCCTAAATATGCCTTTATATTGATGCTGTGATCATTTTACCAAAGTCAATCTTACTGGCCAAAGAGAACAAAATTAATTTGTATTCAAATATCTTACTTCCTAGTAAATTTTCTTGATGGTTACATGCATGGAACCTTGGAATCAGACAGGCTGGGTCCCCAAATCCCATGCCGCCACTTAACAGCTTGGTGACAGAGGGCAATTTTCTTAGCCTCCCTGAGCCTAATTTTACTCATTTGTAAAATGAGAATAATAATCATGCTTATTTTATAGTGTCGATAAATTGGGACAATGTGGAGAATTAACTTGGTCCCTAGCATAAGTGTTCAATAAATGTTACCTCTTTATTTATTCCAAAGGAGATTCTGTTCTTATCAAAATTATATGGGAATTATAAAGGGTAAGAATTCTTTACATGTGAAATATTTTTTACTGTACCACTAACAGTGAGCTTCTTGAGAATAGTGATCTCTGCTGTCTCTTTCCTTTGGAACTTCCTGCAGTCCTCCTTGTAACAATTCATACAGAAGCTGCTTGTAGCAAGATGTCAGTCATTTAGCTACAACTGCTGAAAATGTGCAAATTTTCACAAAATGATTATCTGTTTCTTTTTCTTCTACCCCAAGTTCACCATGTGGTTTTGGTTTTATGGGTGACTACATCTTTAGAACTAATTGATGATGTGCATTTTTAAAAAAATCAGTAAATGTTTTTTTACAATGGGTTACCTTTGATGTGAGAACATTCTTGTTTCTAAAGGAGAGAAAATTCACAATCCCAGCTGTTTGTAATGTGTTTCTGGAGCCAGCATTGTTTGCAAAAGGAAAATATTTAAGCTTGGCATTTGTCTAAGTTTCCTTTATGATGTACTTATTTTTTAAGGGACAGAACTGCTTTGGGGCAAAGATAATTAAGAACGAACATATCAGTCTTTTGAAGAATGGTTTAAAAATAAAACCTAACTAATGCTGAAAATAATACTTAAAATTCATTGGCCTCTCTCCAGAATAATTTCTGTACTTTGGGCATTCAGCATTTATTTTCCAACTGCAATTGAATAGTCAGCTCTGGCCTGAACAGCCAAGGTTAAATAAAGGGCTAAGAATTATTTAACCAATCACTAGACTGTTAGACTCTGGATGTTTGGGCCATTTAGAATTCGCTGGCTCTTTCTAGAGTTTTCTTCTCTGCCTCTCTGCTACATGTATAAAATCTTTAGTCTTTCCGTCTTTATGTGAAACATCGACCAATCTTTCAGCCTCTGTGACTCTGTTTCACTTTGACTTCCTCAGATTGGGCTACCACATGAAAATGGCATACTATCAAAATCATTATTGTTCGGCATACTGTTTCCGTGGGCTGTTTGGCTGTGTCTAATTTCTTCAGCCTGACATTTTTGAGGGTCCCTACTGCTTGAGTCTTCAAGATTGATATTTTGCTGTCGTTATGTTGCTATTTCCTTTTAGTTTCCTGTGCTTCAAACTTTCTCTTTTTAGTAAACTACTTTGGTATTTTTATAGTTATCTTAATGTGCATCAAAAAAGTTGTATGATTTAACATGCTTCAGATGACCAACAATGCAACCTTATGCCCTTACTCCCTTTTAGCATATGAAAGACTGAGGAAAATTATTCACTGTGCTGGATGATTTCAAAGATATAACATAATTTTGTAAGATCTGATTACAGTGAATTTTTTTTCATATCTTAGTCTGCCACAGGCTCACACTTATATTGAATAAGTGGATTAAAATGCTCCAAATCTTTACTGTCTCTAACATTCTCAGTGAACTTGGCAGAAACTTTGATTAAGGATGCTTTAATAGTAACAATATAGATAGTTGGGACATTACAGGGGTAGTATCATATCCATTTTCATTAGTGATTCTTTCGAAGGGATACATGGTTACCCATGACTTTATAGCTGTTGTTTTAAAAATGTGTGCATGTCTAAGATGTGGATAACATTTTCAAGCATAGTCTATGTGATACATTTTTTACTTTCCATTTGAAAGACAGTATACTATTTGAAGACATCAAATGTCAAATAGAAAATCCGTAAACGATGATCAACCCATACATCAGATCTTTTTTTTTTTTCTAACTTGAATTGACCTACATATGCCTCTTTTGTGGTCTAGGGCTGCCTTCTGTGAGACAGCTAGACTTTGCTCCCTGTTTCTCTCCTTGTTTTTATATCCTAGTCTCATAAACTCATACTGTGCTGTTAAAAGAGCAGACTTATTCATGAATTTGCCTACCATAGTGATAGCCATATAGCAATGCACTGAAAGGAATAAAGGAATAGAAAAAGATTCTATTGTTACTATAAAGGAATAAACTAGTCTTACAGTATTGCTGTGAATGACTAACCCAGCTAAATGAGTTTTGGACAACGATAAAGAAAGAACTTTCTACATAGGAGACACATGGTAGAGTAGAACAATGGAAAGAGTATGACCTTCAGGGCCAGGGAGACCTAGGTTTACATAACTGCTTGACTTTAATAATTTTAAGGTTGGACAAGATGAATTAACTTCTTGGCCTCAGTTTCATCATCTGTAAGATGGGATGTTAGCGTACATGCCATAGAATTGGTGTTACAATTAAATTAGGAAAAAGTATCTACGGCATTTAGTCTAGCAGCCAAATACATAGTGAGCATTCAATTGATAAAAATTCATTTCCTTCCCTTCACAGAACTCTTCTTTTTATGGAGTCTGCATATTTCTGCTATCCAAAGTGTTATTTTTAAGGCCTCATATAATGCTAAAATGTTATGATTCTGTGATAAAGCCAATTTTTTTACTTTGGACCTCTTCCATCATATGCTGCTGTATTCAATAGTAAATATGATTACTAGAAGAGGGAGGAACTAACTTAGCTGAGTTCTATCCAACTATGACAGCAGTAGTTATGTGCTACAAGGTAAAATGGTGTATGACAATAACATGCAGGAGATCATTTGTTATATGCATTTGCTAAGTTATGAGAGAACTTTAGTACTCAGGTATTTCTAAAGATTCCTAAGAATAGCATGTTTCCTAATACATGATTGTTCAAATGGAGACTCACATGCTGCATAAAGATTGTCTTGTGGAACACAGATCTATGGCAGCAGACAGATAGCCACCCCAGAGGCCAGCCACTCA
This sequence comes from Macaca nemestrina, assembly GCF_043159975.1. Lineage (NCBI taxonomy): Eukaryota > Metazoa > Chordata > Mammalia > Primates > Cercopithecidae > Macaca > Macaca nemestrina. Next base: position 96,192,237 of record NC_092136.1, on the reverse strand, counting down.
TATTGCAGGGGCTCCTGGGCAAAGGTGATATACATCCAGGAGGCAAGTGATTGTTCTCTACAACCACAGACATACTCGTACATTCCAAGGAGACCAGGGTTGGCAGAGTATTCTATGAATAAAAAGATGACGTGTGCATGTGTGTGCGTGTACACACACACTCACACGTGCCCCTTTGTGTGCATATACAATATCACACAAATACACAAAAGAGAAATAAGGCATGTATAAATTATATCTCCTTCCAAAAGGGATCTGAAGAGGCTTCTGTAAAATAATATCAATAAAAGAGAAAATAGAATCTCTAAAATGAGAAGAAAAGAATACACTAAAAGCAGAGTATTTTGCCACATGAACTAAGATTAACTCATCTGGATGTTACTTTTCCTAAAACCCCAACAATATAGAATATAGCTAAGAAGCAGGGAGGAAGAAACAAAGGCTTATGAAGGCCAGGCACAGTGGCTCAGGCCTGTAATCCCAGCACTTTAAGAGGCCAAGGCGGGGTGAATCACCTGAGGTCAGGGGTTTGAGACTAGCCTGGCCAATGTGGTGTAACCCTGTCTCTACTAAAAATATAAAAATTAGCCGGATGTGGTGGTGGGTGCCTGTAGTCCCAGCTACTCAGGAGGCTGAGGCAGGAGAATTGCTTGAACCTGGGAGGTGGAGGTTACAGTGAACCAAGATCACGCCATTGCACTCCAGCCTGAGTAGCAACAGTGAAAGTACATCTCAAAAAAAAAAAAAAAAGAGAGAGACTTTTGAAAAACTAATACAGATATCACATGACTCTAAGAAAACCTCGTAATTCTATTTTTCAAGTCTTTATTTACCTAAGTTTTTTTCAAGTTGTATTGCCTTTAGAAGTTAGACAGATTCACCTCTAGAAAGTATACTGCTACATACAAAAAGTGACAAGCCTGATAAGATGAAGGAGTCAGAAAAATTCTAAAAGCAAAATAAAACAAAACAGAAAAACCCAATAGCCAAAGTCTATGGCACATAGCATTATATACAGAGTGACTTTTGGGAGCTTCACCACTTTACAACACAGTGCCATAATTATTGTTAAGAATGGTAATTCTGAGTTATACAGACATGAGTTGGATCATGGTGAAGATAGTCTTTAAGAAAGTAGGCAGTGAATAGTACCATTTCATGAAGGTTTTCATTCCAATTTTTGAAAGTAAGAAACATTGGTACTTCAAAGGTGAATATCAAATGTCTTAAAATTTACTTAAATGAAACTGTATCGCATTAGGATTTGTAAGGCTTTATAATGCATTTGTGGATTAAGGAGGAAGAATGTGGTTCTGGCAATGTGGAGCATATCAGATCTTGAAATCTTGATTGTCTCACCAGTCAGTTTGGCTACTTAATGCTTCTGGGCTAGCCTGTCAATTGACCTTCCATGGGAATGAACTATGCTAATTCTCAATTGCATAGAAGAAGCAGAATAGAAGCAACACAGTTATTTCAGCAGCAGGACTAACATTACTAGTAGCAGCAGCATCAATTACTATTTAATGAGCCACATTCTCCCCATCGTCTCTTTCAAGCCACCAGGGTACCATTTCGTGCAGTAGAGTGGTAAATCAAGTGGTCTCTACTGGGTTGAAAGAGTAACTGTATCTCTGTTAGAGTTTGGCTTATTACCTGGGAGTGAGAGAAGCTTTGGGGGAGAATGAAGACCATTAAGTGCCCCCAGGGTGTAAGATATTGCCAAAAGTACCAACATTTCCACATTATTTTATAGGACAAAATAGGCACCAGCCGTTAAGAAGAAATTGTCCAAAGATACTCAATGTTCATTCTCTGCCAATGGCTAACAAAGGAATAAAAATACACTGCTTATAATTTTCAGAAAAGTGAGAGAGGTTAGAGGATCTCTAAGGTCCTTTCTAACTGATTTTCCCTGATTGTAATGATTAATTTAGTTGATATTTATTCCCAGTCCCTTCAAAACATTTTAAGTAGTTTTACATTAAAAAGTGAGCATTTGGTAATCAAAAGACTTCAAAATGATTTTTTTTAAGAGAGAACATTCTGCCCCTTTGAATGTATGATATGTATACCCAGTTCACTGAGAATGTTAGGCACACCGATACATACATGATGCCAAATAAAATACATACTCTAAAAGTAAATGTACCTACCTACACTTTGTATGCACATATTCCCTTAAAACTGTCACAGGTTAGCTAGGTTTATGATTTTTTAATAATTTAAGTAAATACCCAGAGCAAAATATTTAATGATTATAAACATATCATTTTCTTCTCTTAAATTAGATGCCTCTAGATTTCTAATGGAATCAACTTAGGAAAGTTACATTTATAGAATGCCTTAAAAATCTGGACTCTATTTCAAATCCATCAACAATTACAGGTCACTCATTCATTCATGAGTTATATGGGATTCTGCAAACATTTATGAAGTACCTACAAAAATTCTAAGCAATGTTTAAGTATAAGGATCTGTTCCTTGACATTAAGAGTCTGCCTATCATAGTTAAATTTGTAATCCAGATAATTATATAAAAGCACAGTTATCCTCGAAGGCTAATAGACTGAAGAGTTAAATAAAAGTGGTGTTACTTAGACTTTGCATAGCATTCAAAGATTTAACTAAAAAACTGTGGTCTAAACACAACAGTCTTTTTCCCAGTCATATTTTTAGAAAGCCAAGTTTCAGGTAGAACTAAATGCTTTGATGTCCCTCCAAGTCTTTTTCTATCATTCTCATGACTAAAGTACTAAAATTTAACATAGCTCTCAAAGATGTTTAGAAAATGAAACAGGCTTTACACATATCATGGTCACCTTTCCCCTTTCCCCATGACAGCTTTCTGTCTCTAAGTGCACTGTGATAGCCATATAATTGGAAAAATACAAAATTAATTATCAGAGCACACATACTAAAAATTCAACAGGTACTGGCTTGGCTTATTAGTAGAAAAATTATATTTTTAACTTTAGAGATGTGATTCTGTGTTTAGGTATCATCATTCCAGAATTACCTTAATTTAAGGTACAGTAGAAAAACCTTTTGAGTTTTGCCATGCTTCTGAAAACAATTAAAATTAATTTAAATTTATAATACACAAGTGTTTGAATGCCACATATTTACCAGCTTTATACCTTAATTTAAATTCACATTGGAGGCTAATGAAGAGTCAGAGTTAATATTACGTGAATAATAATGGTATTACTATTTGTTGCTTGGCAGTTTGATTTGCATTGTACAGGTCATTTGGCAAATGTGCTTATCTGGTTTTTTTGTTTTGTTTTGTTTTGTTTTATTGAGACAGAGTCTCACTGTTGTCCCCTGAGCTGGAGTGCAAGGGCATGATCTCGGCTCACTGCAACCTCCGCCTCCCAGGTTCCAGCAATTCTCCTGCCTCAGCCTCCCGAGTAGTTGAGATTACAGGCACCTGACACCACGTCCAGCTAATTTTTGTATTTTTAGTAAAGACTGGGTTTCACCATGTTGGCCAGGCTGGTCTCGAACTCCTGGCCTCAGGTGATCCACCCGCCTCAGCCTCATGTTTATCTGTTTTATGTCTTGTTCTAGACAGTAGCCAATTAACATAATCTGCAAAATATCAGCAGATATCCAGCTTCAAGTAACAGTTACCCTGATCACGTTAAAAAATATTATACATTTGCTCTGAGGTCTAATTTTTTTCTATTTCTGTTTCTTTTTGCCATCAACTATTTCCATATATTGAACAAGGGGAGAATATTTCCTGTGGTTTTTCAGGTGGTTTCCAAGATTTGTCATTCAGATTTATAATACCCAACGTAATTATTTCAGTGACATGGTAAAAGTGTAATCAGGATACCATTTCGCTTACTCTCAGAGTTTATGCAGGGCCCTTTTGGGATTCAGTGTCTCTGTTCCACTGCACAAAATTGCAAGCAACGTGTATTTAATGATTCAGCTGATAAGCCCTTCTTTTTAGGCACTATGAGTTAGTATTAAAATGAAGGGTTGGGATTTCCTAACTTTTTAGCCATTTAATCTTTTAACATGGGATCAAGCAACAGAATGTAGCAGAAGAGTATTATGATAATGAGAACATTGAAAGATAATGTTGATGCTTGATTCTTTCACTTAATAAGGTGACTGAGTATTTAACGATTCTGTGCTGTAGTTCAATTACTGCAAAACAATCTACTTATACTAGATTGTCCGTCAGGATGATTATAATTCTATGTTTTGATTCTCAAATAAATATTGTATTTAACAATTCTACTCTTAATTTTTTAAAACTAAAGACAAGACAAAAATTAAAATAGATGTCTCTATAATACATTTATATGAAATTAAACTTTCTTAGTTTATTTTTGCTTTAGAATGCCAGTTGTAGTCAAAGGACCATTGGCAAGACACTGGCCATTACTAAGGCATCAAACTTTGAGCTTTGCTTTACTTTTAAAAAGTTATACCATGCAAGGATAGAAGTAGACATATGTATTCACATAATCCCCTGTACATCCTCCAGAGGGGTTTTGCCAGATGAATTTCCCCCAAAGGGCCTCTTAGTTACCATCAGCTTCTCTTTGGGACATATATATTTCTGACTGTGGTCATTTGTTAAGGAGAAGTTTAGCAGACGTTATTAATCAAATACATTTAAGAGAGCTATTGCTTTTCACTTTCTCCCATGATGTAACGCTCTTATAATAACAGGGTTTGTGGGGTCCTCTTTATGCAACTATCTGATGACAATATTCTTCATTCTTGTAAGCTCAGTTAACATCTTTTTGCTTCCCATCTGATAAGTGCTAGCTGCTTTTTTTGCTCAGTATCTCCATTTATATCAATTTATTTTCATCTCTAGAGCAGCGCATCAGGCTGCTCTCTCGTGAATATATTGTTACTTTTTTCTGGCACTGGAATATACAGCTATCCATGACAGCAAAATTTGAGGGCCATATTGAGATCACTGGCTGATATGCTGACCATGTAAATGTAAGTTGAAATTGCTTAGTTCCACATTAGAATAGTTTAATGAATTTCTGTCCCAGAAACTGGATATGAAACACAGGTTAGATGAGGAAGCTTATATAGAAAAAAAATTATCCTTCATCCTCTCCACATATGCATTTTTCCTGAGACTAGGTCATATGTATACTCATTTTGTACACATTGGGGAATTGGCATAGTAATTTATTCAACAAACATTAATTAGCACCTTACTTTGTGACAAATCTGTAAAAAAAAAAAAAAGATAAAAAGAATGATAATAGCTAGAATTTATTGAATACCCACTATATGCAAGATTCTAGGCCCTTCTTATATACTACTAATAATAGTTTAAGAACTTAAATCTCTTTTTCCCCTAGTGGGATTCTTATTCTTTTTTTTTTTTTCTTCAGTGTTTAAGTTCAGGGGTACCTGTGCAGGATATGCAGGTTTGTTACATAGGTAAACATGTGCCATGGTGGTTTGCTGCACAGATCAACCCACCACCTAGGTATTAAACCTGGCATCTATTAGCTATTCTTTCTGATGCTCTCCCTCCAACAGGCCCAACTCTGTGTTGTTCCCCGCAACGTGTTCTCATAATTCAGCTCCCACTTATAAGCGAGAAAATGCAGTGCTTGGTTTTCTATTCCTGCGTTAGTTTGCTGAGGATAACAGCTTCCAACTCCATCCATGTCCCAGCAAAGGAAATGATCTTATTCCTTTTTATGGCTGTACAGTATTCCATAGTGAATATGTACCACATTTTCTTTATCCAGTCTATCATTGATGGGCATTTGGGTTAATTCCATGTCTTTGCTATTGTGAATAGTGCTGCAGTGAACATACGCATGCATGTATCTTTATAATAGAATGATCTATATTCCTTCGGGTATGTACCCAGTAATGGAATTGGTGGGTCAAATGGTATTTCGGCTTCTAGATCTTTGAAGAATTGCCACACTCTCTTCCACAATGGTTGAACTAATTTACATTCCCACCAACAGCGTAGAAGCATTCCTTTTTCTTTGCAACCTCACTAGCATCTGTTGTTTCTTGGCTTTTTAATAATAGCCATTTTGACTGGCATGAGATTGTATCTCATTGTGGTTCTGATTTGCATTTCTCTAATGATCAGTGATGTTGAACTTTTTTCATATGTTTGTTGGCCGTCTGAATGTCTTCATTTGAGGAGTGTGTCTGTACGTATCCTTTGCCTACTTTTTAATGGGGTTGTTTGGGGTTTTTTTCTTGCAAATTTAAGTTCCTTGTAGACTCTGGATATTAGACTTTTGTTAGATGGATATATTGCAAAAATTGTCTTCCATTCTGTAGGTTGTCTGTTCACTCTGATGATAGTTTCTTTTGCTGCGCAGAAGCTCTTTAGTTTAATTAGATCCCATTTGTCAATTTTTGCTTTTTTTGCAATTGCTTTTGGTGTTTTCATATGAAATCTTCGCCTGTGCCTATATCCTGAATGGTACTGCCTAGATTTTCTTCTAAGGTTTTTATAGTTTGGGATTTTACATTTAAGTCTTTAATCCATCTTGAGTTAATTTTTGTGTAAGGTTGAAGGAAGGGGTCCAGTTTCAATTTTCTGCACATGGCTAGCCAGTTTGTGGGATTCATATTCTAAGCAAGGGGACAAGCACAAAGGCAAACATTTATAATAGGTGCTACAGTAGAAATATGAGTAGATGTGGTTTCATGTATTTGTTAAGAGAAGAGAGTCATGTCAAAATGTTGGTTTTCACAGTTTGAATACTCACTCCATCCTGACTTAGTAGCTATGTGACCTTGGACAAGTTCCTTAACCTTTCTCTTTGGCTCAGTATGTTCAAGTGTGAAATGGATCTTATTGGGGCAAGAGATATAGTTGCATAGACTATGCACTGCACAACTCCATCCAGCCATATATGGCACAATTCAACAATCAATGATGAGTACTTCATAGGATAGTGATGAGGATTAACATAAAACATTTCTAAAGTGATTAGAATGTCTGGCACGTTACAGGTTCTAAGTAAATATTATTATAGAATGATGAATTAGAGTAACCGAAGAGATTAATTCTTCATGGGAGATTTTGTAAGAAAGATAAGACACTGATCCAAATTCATATTTTTCTTTCATCAATTCTAAACTGCGGGAGCTCATATTCCTGAAAAACTAATGGTGTTTTGCTAGCAGAGTTCTGGTCTGACATAGTAGGAGCTCAGAAACTATTTGTAAGCCAAACCAAATGGTGTCACAGGTACTTTAGCACCATCAGACTGATGTTGACACCTCAAAGCCCAGTATTGCAATCATAAAGAAGAATTGCAGATTCACTGTTAGGTTTCCAAATCTCACCTTTGGAAAACAGCTTATCAATTCAGTGTTGAGAACCAATGAGAAGAAACTACTGTTAACTTGGAAAGATGAAACCATTAAAAGAATCAAAAGCAACTGGAGAAAAACAGGCTAAAGGCTAAAGATAAGTTTGACACGGACTATGTGGTTAGAGATATTAGGAGATAAAATATCCAAGTGGAAATGTTTATTGGGCGGTTGAAAATATGGACCTGCCCCTCTGGAGAGGATTCATATTCAGGAACAGTGATTTTGAAATTACACATACGTCTTTGAGGAAGAAATTTGTGGGAGTGGAAGATCTTGCTAAGCAGACAAATTGAAAGTGGTACACATCAAGAAACGGCTACATTTTGAGTGTACGAGTGGAGAAACGACTTTCCTTCAGCCAGTTGGCAAGGGAGAAAGGAGTTTTAAGAATGGAAGTGATATTATATAGTCTCAAATGCAGCAGAAAGATGTAAGAGGATGAGAACTGAAAGAAAAGTTTAATAGATATAGTTGATTGTCTAGAGGGCAAAATGATAAGTACTTTCAGTAAAGTTTTGAAAAAGGAAGACAATTATGGATTAAGTAGAAGATGAGGAAGTGGAAATAACTTATATATGGTATATAGAAGAAAGTCATCCATTAGAAGAAAGTTAGAGACCAAAATCTCAAATTTTTGTTTTCTAGTTTAAAAATAACTACATTTATAAAGCAGAGGTAAATAAGCAAGTAGAGAGGAAGAGGTTGAAAATGTAAAAGAAAGCAGGAGTGAATCACTAGCATATAATAGGTCAATGAGGAATGATCAGCGACCCTTGTGAATCCAACTGGACTTCAGAACGTAGAGGACAAATGTTGGTTGGTCTACTGGGTTCATGACTTAACATGTTCCTCTTCTAACTCTTCAAATTGTAGTCCCCAGATACATTTCTCACATGTTTAAAGATTTCTCCAGCTAGATAATTCACTTAAGAAATTTTTAGTTGTTCAAGGGCAAAAGGAATCATTCATTGGTGTTTATTTTCACTTTTGGAGAAAAAGATTGTAGTACACAAAGCCTGCATTTTGTTTTTGTTGGTATAATGGCATCTCATGGTTTCTTGATGTTCTTCTATTTCCCATGCCAAGTGTTATAATAAACATTATAGAAAACAGTATTAAACTCACACATGTACAAAACAAAATGTGCTAAAGAATGAGTGCCCTTACTTAATTTCTGGTTAATAAACCAATGTGAGATTAAAATAGACAAGGAGAACTGTAATTGCATTTTTGGTGTGGACAGCAAGGTCTGTAGAGAGCACAGAGTTTAACAGGTCTGCATTGAACGAGAAAGAAAAACCCCCACACCTTGACAGTTAACATCACTTTAGTTTATGACTTGTTTAGTTTTAAATTTTATAAGTGATCAAAAGTTAAAGTTTGTGGATTACACGATCTTTCATTCGCCCTTGTTGATGGATTGGTTCCTGCTTTCCTGAGTTTTTAGTGGAAACAATTATATCATATAAGAAACTATCTCACTTGTTTCTATTCCCTGGCATCATATATGGAAAAATACAGCAGTTAGTTGAATTGTCTGCTAGAAAGTGGCCTTTAAAGGAGAATATAAGTGGAAGACAATTTGCAAGTGTATACATTAAGGTCGAAGTGAAAAGAGGAAGGGAGGAGGAGGAGGATGACTGAGGTCACATTCCAATTTTTGAAGATTATTTACTAATGTTCATGAAGGAAGTTACAGTTGCCTCTGAAATGTAGTAGAAAGTTTTTTAGGTCATTTAAACTTGTATTATAAAATTCAACATGAGTAGAGATTGTAGGAAAATCCTATCTGACCTTGGCTATATTGTCAAAACAGAATTTTCTATCTAATTGGAGTCAAGAAACCTCACTTTTTCCTGTGCAATTGAAGTGAGTATTTCTGGCTAAAAGTATGTCTTCTAACATTAAGATGGAGAGATAATTTAAACAAACAGCTTTAAGATAAAACTAAAAAATTAGAAAAATTGCTGCAGATTTCAGTTCTGCTTTGATTTTGAAGACCTGGAGAGCGGACATCAGTATACTTTGTTCTACCCAGTAGCTATATTTTTGAAAAGTCATATCTGAAATCAAGTTCCTTACTGAAAAATAACTTAAACCCACTCGAATTGCTTGAGCTAAAAGAATTCCGTTGTGACTCTTCTTGTACAGTGAAGAATGCCTTCATAATGATCATGGCAAATACATACATGCAGTCATTATTATTATTATTATTTTTGAGATGGAGTCTCACTCTGTCGCACAGGTTGGAGTGCAGTGATGCAATCTCAGCTCATTGCAAGCTCTGCCTCCGGTTCACAATATTCTCCTGCCTCAGCCTCCCAAGTAGCTGGGATTACAGGTGCCCACCACTACGCTTGGCTAATTTTTTGTATTTTTAGTAGAGACGGGGTTTCACCATGTCAGCCAGTATGGTCTCCATCTCCTGACCTCGTGATCTGCCTGCCTCGGCCTCCCAAAGTGCTGGGATTATAGGCGTGAGCCACCGCGCCCAACCTACAAGTCATTATTTTTCAAGTTCTGATTTATTTGTGATGGTAGTTTGTTTGCTCAGTAGATCAGGTCTTTTTTATTTGTTTTTGTTGTTTTTTGTTTTGTTTTGAGGCAGGTCTTGCTCTGCCACCCACGCTGGAGTGCAGTGACACAGTCAGAGCCCAGTGTAGCTTTTACCTCCCTGGCTCCAGTGATCCTCCCACTTCTGCCTCCTGAATAGCTGGGTTTACAGGTGCACGCTGCCACATCCAGCAAATTTTTTATTTTTTTGTAGAGATGGGGTTTTGCCATGTTGCCCATACTGATCAGTAAGTCTTAAACTGGCGATCCCCTCTACTTCTTTGCAAAACTTATTGATATCCCTCAAAGTCAGAGGCATATTTTAATATTTCTCAAAACCAGGGCTGCTAACTCAGCTGATAAACATGGAAAAAAACTATTATTCCTTTTCCCTCAACCAGTACCTCCTACTACTCTGCCCAGACCCCAGGGATTCCTAGGCAGATACCACTGTGGGCTACACTAGCCAGCCTTTTGCAGCCCCATTCCTGCTTGCTTCCCCACACCTCCCCAGCCAGAGCAGACCTGGACCCCAACAGAAATATTCACCCCTAGCAGCAACACTAGCACTCTCTTGGACAAACGTTTAGTGATCCATCCACCACCTGCTACCAGACCCCACTTCCCTTCCATCAGTGGCTATCCTCTGTTGACTGACGCTTCCCTGGAATTACCTTCACATGGTGATTTGTGGGAATTACAGCTCCCATGTTCTTCTGGGCTGTTAAATATTTTGAATATTACCCCCATACCTATACTTTTTGCGATAATCATGTTAAATGTTCAGTCTTTTGACACATTTTAAAAGAAAATTCTTAAGTACACATGATTTGAAACGTTGCAAATAATGCATTAATTTGCATTTTAATATTAATGATGCTTAATGTACTCACTACATTGGAAAATACTGTTACAAGTTTTATTAGTTCATTCATCTGAGAGTTAAACTGATATACATATACATTGTTCTTACTTTGTATCAAATATATGCAAAAGACTTGAGTACAGAAGTAAAGATGAAGTACCTACCCCTCCAGAAGCTTATAGCTTAAAATGGGATATATATGAGATAAATGAGAAAGGTTTATACCACAGAATAACATTATGTAAATCAACTTAACCAAATAACAACACCAGAGGGAAAGGATTTTTAGCTACCACTCATCATTATGTCCCAATATAATAAAGTTCCAGTTCATGTTGCAAATAGGGCAGTACCCTGGCTACTGTGTGGTAGTTTGTAAGTAATGAAATAGCTGTGGGGTAAGGCAGTGAGTCTTTCGCCTTAGGGAGGGCTCCATCCCAGACCTACTTGACCATCTCTCATCAATCTTGTTGATGTTCTAAGATCCCTTTCAACTACAAATTTTCATGCTTCCATAGAATCATTCCTGACCTCAGGGAAAAAAAAAATACAAAAATGGAACAAACAAAACAGAATAGTAAAACCTGAAGTAAGAACAAAAGAAATGAATTTGACATTGTACAGATTAAGAGAAAGAAAGTTCATTAACAGTTTCGAGATCCCTGGGTTTTCACCCAGCAGGAAACAAATTACCATGAGTTAAGGTGGGGAAATTACTGGCAATTCATTGCCTTCTTTTAAAGACTTGTTTTTAAAAAAAATAAATGAGTAAATAATTTTAGAGTATTACCTCCTTTCCATGAGAGATACACAGCTAGTTAAACTGCCATGCATATTAATTTTTCTGTTTTCATTTTACTCCACCTACCAACTACACAGTGTCTGCTTTCCAAAATTAGTTTGAAAGCCAATGACCTGTGTTTGAACTGGGTGAAATAGCATAGCAGTTCACACCTAGAATAAAAGAATGATTGTCTGTGAGTCTGTTAATGGCTCTGTAGAGCTATATCTCTATATGGAGCTATATATAAATATATTTTATACATGCCAGATTCATTTAGACTTGAATTGACCCCATGGTAAAGCAGCAGGAATAAAATATATTTTTTTTTTTTGATAAAGCACTCACTCAAATAGAGAAATGAGCTCTTACAGTTGCCATTTAATCTATGACTTCTTTTTGAGATGCAGAAAAACTCCATTATAAAGTGCTCAGTTCATCCAGGGACACAGACACACTGTGGGTTATAACACACCCTCATCTGCATGGTGAGGTACATGAGTCAGCTGCTCTTCTCTCAGGAGGGTGGCTTTAAAGCTCTACAGTCATGCATGCTGCCAATTCCAGATTGTCCAAACCTGTAGGTTAGCAAGGACACAGGTGAGCCAGAGGTACAACATGTTCATAAAAAGAAAAATATATTTTAATGCAAAACATGTCAGGGGAGTGGAGAGTGTCAAATTGAGGACAGGAGAGACCTAGATTGAATACAATAGTTCTTGGCTAATCTCTGAAAAGCTTGTTAGTCACCCTCTTTCTCCGTCCTTTGCTCTCCTGTATCTTCCCTTACATATTGCATAGTGCCTTGTAGTTTGCAAGACATACAATACTTCCTTTGTTCTTCTGTATACTGAATGTAAGAATGAACAAAAGGTCATCATAAAGATAGCCTGTGAGTTTATGCACTGCATACTGCAAATGACCACTCCAGCAATGGGAAGACTCCCCTAACATTGCTTCTCTCCCTATAATGAAAATATGATTCATCATCAGCTTTAAAATGGATCTTCTCACTCTGTGCACTCTCGGTGGTAACCTCCCATAAGCCCAGGGTTTTAAGACCTTTCTCCTGTGCTCTAAGCCTACACATCCAGCTGCCTAATGGCCTTTCCACTTCAATGACACATTATTCAGTTTCAGTGTCCTAAACTGAGGTTTCAACTCCAGGTCTGTTTTTTCCTCTTGTAGTCTTCATGTCAGTGAATCAGTCTTTTATCCTAACCAGAAATATGTGAGTTCTCATGGATTCCTCCCTCTCACTTTTCAGTTCTATAATCACCGAATTCCTACATTGTTTGCATCTTCAATATCTCTTCTAGTCCTCCCTTCTCCTTTATACCCACTGCCACAATGTTAGCTCCTTCAGATCTCACATTTTCTCACTTTTATTACCATAGACATACCCCCAGCAGTTATCCTGCCTCTAGGCAAATCCCTTCCAAAATGCAGCTGCCAGTGTGATCTTTCTAAAATGCTTTTATGATAAAGTTCAAACTCATTGGCAAAGCACACAAAGACCTTTGTGATGTGGCATTGCTGAATTAAACTATTGGCAACCCTAGAAAGGCAAAGCGTATTTGATGCCTCTGTGCTGTTCCCTTAGCCCAGAAAGCCCTTCCAGTTTCTGTTTAATAAACTCCTATTCATCTTTCACTACTCAATGAATCATAAGTAATCTCATTAGGATTGCCAGCTTGAGTTTGCCTCACCCCTTCATAATACTCAATCGATCATAATGTCTTATAATCCATCATAGCACTTCACACAATGAACTCCAATGTCTGATTTGTTGGGATGTCCGCCTTACTACATTTTAAGCCCCTTAAGGGTAGAAACCAGTTCTGATAGGCTTAGGGCAGTGACCACCAACAGAAAAAGTACTTGGTAACTGTCTAACACAATCTGTTTTACTTTTTCCAGAGCACGAGGCATGCATGAAAGAGATTAATTTATTCCACATGGGAAGTTACTACCCAGGCTTACCAAAAGGTCAGGTTTATATAAAGCGGCGTTCCTTTTTTTTCCCCTTAGTAAGACATTAAAAAAAGAAACCACAATTGAAAAGCCAGGAGCTATCTCTGATATGGAATATGAACACAGAATCAGATTCTCATAGCACCTAAGCTGTTCCTTCGGCAGTGGTTCTCAAGGTGTGCTTCCAAGAACAGCAGCAGCAGCACCACCAGGGAACTCGTTACACATGCAAATTATTGGACTACGCCCCAGATCTACAGAATTGCAGACTAGGGATGGGGCTTAGCATTCTGTTTTAACAAGTCCTCCAGATGATTCTGATATGCATTCTAGCTTGAGAATCACTGCCCTGGAGAATGGAAAAAAAAAAAAAAACCTAGGCGCGGTGGCTCACGCCTGTAATCCCAGCACTTTGGGAGGCCAAGGCAGGCGGATCACGAGGTCAGGAGATTTAGATCATCCTGGCTAACACGTTGAAACCCCATCTCTACTGAAAAACACAAAACAAAAAAGTAGCCAGGCGTGGTGGTGAGCGCCTGTAGTCCCAACTACCCAGGAGGCTGAGGCAGGAGAATGGCGTGAACCCAGAATGGGGAGCTTGCAGTGAGCTGAGATCGCGCCACTGCACTCCAGCCTGGGCGACCGACCAAGACTCCGTCTCAAAAAAAAAAAAAAAAAAGAAAAGAAAATTTCCCACAGAAGGGCATTAGCAGTTCTAGAGCACCTACTATGTGCCAGGCCATTTATTTTGTTTATCTTATTAACTTTTTCAGGATACTAAATTAGTACTTCAGGATTTAATTCTTCTAAGATATCTTTTATTCCATTTTAAATTATTTTAGTAAGTTCTAATATTTGATAGTAGAATATAATGACTGTACTTAGCAACAATATTTTGTATATTTCAAAGTAATAGAAGACTTGAAGTGATACCCCCACACACAAATGATAAATACTTGAGGTGATGGGTACCTCAAATACCCTGACTTGATCATCTCTCATTCTGTGCATGTAACAAACACTCACATGCATCCCATAAAGATGTAAAATGTTATGTATCAATAAAAGAAAAAAAAATTGAGATACAGAAGTCCTAAGTTTGCTATAGTTTCTCAACACATTCTGTGGGTGGTTCCTCTCTTTTTTATACTGAGTATGGCACTGAACTGACACTTTAAATATATTGCCTTGTATCATAGTTATCTGAGCTGGCTTATCTTTCATGCTGTGAGTTTTTACAGAGCATGGATCCTGCTCTGTGTACAGATGCCTGCTGCACTCGGCTTTAGATAGTACCTTGCACATATGAGCTAAACATTTGATAAATATCAGTTGGATGAATGTATAAATCTTACAATATTTATCACAGTACTATCCAGATTTAGGTTTCCACTATAACTGCACAGAGCAAGGATTAAAAGCATTTTGTTTTTGTTTTTGTTTTTTGGTCTGAGAAGCTATGGAGAGGAGGAAATGGGAGAAATAATTTTGAAAATGGGGAGCTAACCACATTTTTTTTCCTTTTCTGTTTTTTAGTAGCCTTTTCGCAAGCCACTTCGACCTGATTGGTGCTTTAAA
The DNA here is from genome assembly GCF_043159975.1 of Macaca nemestrina. Lineage (NCBI taxonomy): Eukaryota > Metazoa > Chordata > Mammalia > Primates > Cercopithecidae > Macaca > Macaca nemestrina. The sequence continues at coordinate 96,177,133 of NC_092136.1, read as the reverse complement.
GGCACAGACATTTCCATTTCAATGTGTGGATCCATTTAACTATGTGGCTCCAAGAAGCTAGTTCTTATACTCTGCCTCAATTATAAAATCTTCTTTGGCCTAAACTTGGCCTTGGAACTGTGGGTGTCAGTACAGGCTGGCATGACCCTAAGGTGTCACTCTCGGCTTTTGAGGCTGCGCTGTTCAAAGATAGACAAGGACTTTTCTTTCCTTAAATGTGGTCCTCTGTGACTTTGCTGTTTGGGATTTTAGGATTAAGTTTAGAATGTGTTGGGCACTGACAAGGGTAAGACATTGTTCTTGCTGTACTCTCTATGGGCAGAAGACCATCTTTTCTGAGAGAGAGAGATGGCGAGACTGTAACAGCACAGTTCAGAGATATCAGTCAGCAAGAGTGAATGTGCATAGCCTTCCTCTCAGTAAAGTGGATCAATTTGAAGGAGAAAAAGGAAACAAAAGTCTCTGACATTATATTATTAGGTCAGTTATTGCTTTCTCTAGAAATAGAGAATGGACCAGGAAACAGGTAGCTGCTTTGATATCGTTTTACCTTTTTCCTTTCTTGAGAATTATAGATTCTGCACCTATTTTCATGGACGGGAGATAGCAAAATCCCCTCAGGCACCAGCAAGCGAGGGAAAACTGATTTCCCTGCTATCTTCCTGGCTTGAACATTCTTAACCTATTCACCATGCTAGACATTTTCCAGTCATTCTAAAACCCTCTTGCTAAAGGAATGTAAGTTCCTGGAGGTTGGAAGTAGGACCTTCTATGGGTTAAAATATTTAGCTCTTACCCATAATGAGGAGCTAATGAGCTAATGACATTGATGATATGGCTAATTATAATAGATATAATTAGATAGTTAGTTAAAACAGACATAGACACCAGCTGAAGATTCTTTATTTTTATTGATTTGTAGGATAAGGAAATATTTTTATATGTGCTATTATTTCTATGGCAGGAATGTTTAACTTAGGGAAAATTAATGGAAAAACAAAGTCTTCTACACTTCTCAAGTGTTCTGCTTCAGAGAGTTTTACCTACAACAGCATTGATGTTGAATTTCACTTTAAGTTGTCACATGGTCTGAGTTGTACAAAAAGAAGAAAAATTTCAGCCGGGTACCATGGCTCACTCCTGTAATCCCAGCACTTTGGGAGGCCGAGGCGGATGGATCACGAGCTCAGGAGATCGAGACCATCCTGGCTAACACAGTGAAACCCCGTCTCTACTAAAAATCAAAAATTAGGCGTGGTGGCGGGCACCTGTAATCCCAGCTACTCAGGAGGCTGAGGCAGGAGAATGGCGTAAACCTGGGAGGCAGAGCTTACAGTGAGCCGAGATCGCGCCACTGCACTCCAGTCTGGGTGACAGAGCAAGACTCTGTCTCAAAAAAAAAAAAAAAAAAGAGAAAGAAAAATTCCTCAGTGTTTGGATAAAGAAGAAAATGCAAAAGTTAGGATATGTTTTAAGAACTCATTCATTAATTATATTTTTAGCCATTATTCTAAAGGGATCTGGGCACAATGGTTATTCTCTGCAGCATTTTTATTAGAGCAGAAAGGGGCAAGTAACCTAAACGTCCACCCATAGGGATTAAATATATCGTGATACATCTATACAATGGAATATTATGCAACCATTAAAATTGACATATAATATATATACATTAACATGGAATTAGTGTAACAATAAATTAAGTGAATAAGTAGACTTTAAAATATGTATAAATGAGCCCATTTATGTGAAATTATACATATCTAATATGCACATATATACATTGAGATTCATGACAGAAGTTCATCAAACTATTTATAGTAGTGATCTCTAGGGTATTAGATTCAGATGATATTTATTTTCTTCTTAGATCTTTTAGCAATATTTGAATATTTGCAAAAAGAATGCATTTTTTTCCAAATTAAACATTTAATTCAGATATAAAAGAGCTAGACATATATGCTATAGCTCATAAGCAGCATCTGTTTCAAATTATGTTTTATTTTTCCAATGCAATTCCACATTGCTAGCCTTTTCATTAGTAATAGTTAATTAATAGGTTTAACTAAACCTATAATTAAACATATTAATACCTAATTTAATATTTCTGGGTTTTAAAGTTTTCACAATAGAAATAACTACATTAATTCATAAGGAATAGGACAAATAAAAGAAATACTCTATAGTTAATAACAGAGAAACAAATATATAACAACAGGAAAGCTATAGTAAAGAGAAAGAGATGTGTAAAGATGTCTATAAAGAAAAAGATGAAAAATCCTTTATAAAAGTAGGAGCCAGGTGCGGTGGCTCACACCTGTAATCCCAGCACTTTGGGAGGCCAAGGCGGGCAGATCACGAGGTCAGGATATCCAGACCATCCTGGCTAACCAGTGAAACCCGTCTCTACTAAAAATACAAAAACATTAGCCGGTTGTGGTGGCGGGCACCTGTAGTCCCAGTTACTAGGGAGGCTGAGGCAAGAGAATGGCATGAACCCGGGAGGTGGAGCTTGCAGTGAGCCAAGATGGCGCCACTGCACTCCAGCCTGGGCGACAGAGCGAGACTCCGTCTCAAAAAAAAAAAAAAGAAAAGAAACAAGAAAATGAACTAGGAATGAATGAAAATACCAAGAGAGACTGCAGCAAAGAAAGGAGACAGGATAACAGGATGATACTACCTTATAATAAGTGGGAATTACATGTTGCAAAAATAGGAAAATAAGTATTTAACCCCTGTAACAATCCAAAGAGTTTAGTAAATGAAAAGTTTTAAATCTCCATTTGATATATGAAAAATGAGGGCCTAGGAAAGGCAAGCATCTTGCCTTATATCACGAATTTGATATGGAGACTGCTTATCTCCTTACTTGTTATGTACCAGGCATCCTACAAATTATCTTATTTAAACTTCAGTAATTTAGGGAGTATCACCCCCATTTTGCAGATGAAAAAACTGAGTCCCACAGTCATAAAATAGCTTGCCCTAAATCATATAACTACTACATAGACTAATCTGGACTCTCACTCAGGTCCCTTATCCATATTTCCAATGATGTTTGCTTTCTCTTTTCCTTTTAGCACTATGGAGAATAACTTGCAATAGAAAGAAAAAATATGAGTATGATAAACAGAAGGATAGGGATGAAAGCTACAAAACAAGAAAAAAAGTTCCAAAATTAACAACCATTTGTTTAAACATATGACAGTAAATTACTTCATTTGCATGAAATTACTATATTGGGGTAGCCTAATTTTTCCCAGGTCAAATATTGGTGAAGCCCAGTAAATTGTGTTCCTTTTAATCTGATTTGAACTTAAAAAAAAAATACTTTTCAAGAGATAAACTATTTTTCCAAAAGTCATTTACAACATTTATGGGGAAATAAGAAAGGCTCTGCGAAACAGACAAGATTATTGCCTTGATTTATAAACAGTACAGAATTCAGATTGTTTTTTCATTGCTGTCAGAAGCAGTACCTTACTTTCAATGCAACTTGATGCCAGTTCTGATTGTGACTGTCCTCTTGTTTCCATGGTAACAAACTTTAATGTGATCAGCATTACGTAGGAACTTTTTGCATTGAAACAGGCAAGAAAAAAAATTCTGATTCTCTGTGCCTGAAACACATATAGTAAGGGCTGAATAAATGTTTATGGAATGAAAAAGTAAAATAGAAATAGTCTCAGCCTTACAACTGCGTGCTAAACAGATGTGGTGCTAAAATTTGCATATGTAAACCTCTTCATGGGACAGAATAAACTTAAGCAAAACAGAAAGGTGTAGGGTTGTTTTTGCTTCACTTTAGACCCAGATTGTAGCACAAAGAGCACTAAGTCGAACGCTTAAATAGCTTAATTGTACAGCAAGTTAGAAGTTAAAGGGTCAGAGTAATGTTAAGTAAATGAAGCTGTTTTGGAGAAAACCTGTAATGCTGCATTCCAGGTCTCCAAAGGCACAGTGCCATTTTTGTGTGTGTTAAATCATTTTAAGGCCAAATACTGGTGTTTGCTGACTTCCAGAACTTCCTTATGTTTCCAGCCTTTGCAAAACAACATAGCCAAGTACATAGTATCTAAATCTGGTGGGTTGCTTCTGAGATTTTCTTGGAAGGTATTTAAATACATGTTGGTTTTTGTTTGTTTGTTTCCCACTCATAATATGTCCTGTTTTCTAAAAACTTTTTAGGTTCAGGCAGTTGACCATTTATATGTGAAAAATGTCTGAAAAATTTGACCCTGGTAAGGTGGATGCCTCTTGTGAGATCACAGAAGCCCTTAACCTGGAAGAGGCAAGTAAACCAAGAGGTTTCAAGATATGTAACAATTGAAATTTAAGCATATTTAAATGTTATCTACTCAAATATTTATTGAGTCCTACTATATGCCAGGTACTGTAGTAGGCACATGTTGAGCAAACAAAAATTCCTGTTCTCATGGAGCTTACATATTAGCAAAGAAAACAAAACACAACACAAGTACAATGCATAGGATGTTGGATGGTGGCAAGTGTTGTGGTATAAAATAAGTCAGAGAAAGGAGTCAGTTTTAAATAGGAAGGTTTAGAAGCCTCACTGAGAAGGTGGCATTTGAGCAAGGACCTGAAGGAGGTGTAGGATAGTGCCAAGCAGACATCAGGGGAAAGAGCATTCTTAGGCAGGCTGAACAAAAAGTGCAAACATTCTGAGACAGGAGCATCCCTGGAATGCTCTAGGAATAATAAGGTGGTCCATATGGCCAGAGCAGTAAGTGAAGGAGAGAGAAATGGGAATTGATATTGAAGAAGTAATGCGGTCTTGGAGGCACGTTGCATAGGGCCTTGTAGACCACTGAAAAGATTTCAGTTTTTGTTCTGAGTTAGATGGGAAGTTTATTAGTCTGTTCTCATGCTACTAATAAAGACATACCTGAGATTGGGTAATTTATAAAGGAAGAGGTTTAATTGACTCACAGTTGAGCAGGACTGGGGAGACCTCAAGATACTTAACAATCATGGTGGAAGGGGAAGCGAACACATCTTGCTTCACATGGCGGCAGCAAGGAGAAGTGCAGAGCAAAGTGGGGGAAAAAGCCCCTTATAAAACCACCAGATCTCATGAGAACTCGCTCACTATCATGAGAACAGCATGGAGGTAACTGCTCCCATGATTTAGTTACCTCCCACTGGGTCCCTCCTATGACAAGTGGGGATTATGGGAACTACAACTCAAGATGAGATTTGGGTAGGGACACAGCCAAACTATATCATTCCAATCCTGGCCCCTCCTAAATCTCATGTCCTCACACTTCAAAACACAATCACACCCTTCCAACAGTCACTCACAGTCTTAACTCGTTCCCACTCCTGATACCAAAATCTGTGTTAGTCATGGTTCTCTAAAGGGACAGAACTAATAGGATATATGTATACATGAAGGGGAGTTTATTAGGAGAATTGACTCACAGGATCACAAGATGAAGTCCCACAAATAGGTTGCCTACAAGCTGAGGAGCAAGGAAGCCAGTCCAAGTCCTGAACCTCAAAGGTAAGGAAGCCAACAGTGCAGCCTTCAGTCTGTGGCCAAGGCGTGAGAGCCCCTGGCAAACCACTGGTGTAAGTCGGAGAGTCCAAGAGCTGAAGAATTTGGAGTCTGAATTTCGAGGGCAGGAAGCATCCAGCACGGTAGAAAGATAGAGACCAGAAGACTCAGCAAGTCTCCTCTTTCTAGCGTCTTCTGTCTGCTTTATTCTAGCCACACTGGCAGCTGATTAGATGGTACCCACTCACATTGAGGGTGAGTCCGCCTCTCCCAATCCACTGACTCAAATGTTAATCTCCTTTGGCAACACCCTCACAGCCACCCAGGAACAATACTTTTGCATCTTTCAATCCAGTCAGATTAACAGTTAATATTAACTATCACAGGAAGGTACTGGAGGGTTTTAAGCAGAGAAGTGGCATAATCTGACTTAGGCATTCAATGGTTCATTCTCGCTGTTGTATTTTTAAAAAGACTGAAAGGAGGAGAAAGGGTGGAAATTTTAAGGAGATTATATAGGAAGATATTGTATCAATAAGAAATGGTGGCTGGATGTGGTGGCTCATGCCTGTAACCCCAGCACTTTTAGAGGCCAAGGCAGGCGGATCTCGAGGTCAGGAGTTCGAGACCAGCCTGACCAACATGGTGAAACCCCGTCTCTACTAAAAATACAAAAAAAAAAAAAAAAAAAAAAACAGGCATGGTGGCACGTGTCTGTAATCCCAGCTACTCATGAGACTGAGTCAGGACAATCGCTTAAATCCAGGAGGCAAAGGTTACAGTGAGCCAAGATCACGCCACTGCACTCCAGCCTGGGTGACAAAGCGAGACTCCATCTCAAAAAAAAAAAAAAAGAAATGGTGGCGTCTTAGAACAGACTGCTAGTGTTAGAAGTGGTGGCATTTGTTGGATACTGCATATCTGGTAGAGACAACAGCAATTTTAGTGCATAGGATGTAAGGTTTAAAAAAAGAGTAACCAACCTAGATGCCAAGTCTTTTTACTGGAGCAACTACAAGGATGGGGTTGCTCTTTACTAAGAATAAGAAAACTAGGGAGGATTGAGTTTTGAGGAATAGATCAAGAGCTCGGTTTTGGATGTCAAGTCTTGGCCATCTAAGGAGATATCATTTATGTATATGATTGGAGTTCACAGGAGATGTGTGGGTTAAAGACATAAATTTGTCAGTCATCAGCGCTACACTAATTTAAATATTTAAAGCCATGAGATTTAATGAGAGGTTTCTGAGCTCTGGGGCTCCCAACATTTAGAGGTCAAGGAGATAGGGAGAAACTCCCAGAGGGTACTGGAAGGAGTGGCAAGTGAGGAAGGAGGACACCCTGGAAGCCAAATGAAGAATGCACCTCGAGGCCAGGCACGGAGGCTCACACCTGTAATCCCAGCACTTTGGGAAGCTAAGGCATGCAGGTCGCTTGAGGTCAGGAGTTTGAGGCCAGTCTGGCCAACATGGTGAAACCCCATCTCTACTAAAAATACAAAACTTAGCTGAGTGTAGTGGCGTGGACCTGTAATCCCAGTTACTCAGGAGGCTGAGGCATAGAATCACTTGAACCCAGGAGGCAGAGGTTGCAGTGAGCTGAGATTGTGCCACTGCACTCCAGGCTTGCAACAGAGCAGGACTCCATCCACCCCCCACCAAAATAAAAAGAATGTACCTCAAAAAATAAAGCAAAAAGAGGTTTTTAATGGATTATATATACTTACTAGGACATGCCAAAGTGAGTGGAAGGAAACAGAAGGAAATAGCCCTGGTCCCTTCAGTAACAGTCACGTTAATGCCTTCTTAGAAAGATAACATACAATAGCTATTTAGGCTGAACAGAGAGCTGAAGCATATACCTACAATGATGATTCATGTGACTTTCTAGCATAGAAATCTCACCAGATTCACAGAACCATAGACACTTTGGAAAAGAACTGAAAGGAAATAGTTCAATCCCTTACCTGATACAATATGCCCACCATGAAGTCATCCATCTTAATCATCTTCAATAACAGGCAACTTGAAATTTCTCAAAAGTCTGTGCATATTTGATTCCCTCTAGCAGTTCCAATAAAAATAACCAAGTCATTTCCATGGTATATGAATGAAGTGGATTATGATGCCAACATTATATTGATTCATAACTTTCTGAGTATGTTTCTCAGTTTTAGATATTTATTCTAATCCAAATATGCATTTATTGGAGCAATTTCACGTTTGCTTGGTTTATATACTGTATTAGTCTCTTCTCTTGCTACTAATAAAGACATACTCAAGACTGAGTAATTTATAAAGGAAGAGTTTTAATTGACTCACAGTTCTACATAGTGAGGGAGGCCTCACAGTCATGGAAGAAGGCAAATGAGGAGCAAAGTCACATCTTACATGGCAGCAGACAAGAGATCATGTGCAGGGGACCACCCCTTTACAAAACTATCAGATCTGGTGAGACTTATTAACTATCACAAGAACAGTATGGGAAAGACTCACCCCCATGATTCAATTACCTCCCACCGTGTTCCTCCCATGACACATGGGAATTTGGGGAACTGCAATTCAAGATGCAATTTGGGTGGGGACACAGCCAAACCACATTATATACCAATCTTCCTTGTAAGTAGGGTTTTTGATTTTTCAAATGTTTGTTGCTTGGAAGCCACATAGGTAGAAAACATAGTTACTTACTTTTTTGTTTTGAGACAAGGTCTCCCTCTCTCACCAAGCTGGAGTGGTGTGATCATAACTCACTATAACCTCAAACTCCTGGGCTCAAGCCATCCTCTCACTTCAGCCTCTGGAGTAGCTAGGACTACAAGAGTACACCACCACACCTGGCTAATTAAAAAATTTTTATTTTATTTTTTTGTCAAGACCAGGGTCTTGCTATGTTGCCCAGGCTGCTCTCGAACTCCTGGACTCAAGTGACTCTCCCTCCTCAGCCTTCCAAAGTGCTGGGACTATAGGTATGAGTCACTGCATCCAGCCTACTTTTTAAGATGTATGCTTAAAGATGCTATGGTAGAAAGGGAAATACAAAGTTAAATAAAGATATCCAAATACCATTATAGCATCAAACTTCATAATAAAATGAAATGATAGAGAGCAGAGATGGCATCCTACTGGTTCTGAATGTATGTACCTGTCAACAAAAGAAAGCCATCTCCATGTTTCCAGAGTCATGATGAAATCACATTTCAAATTGTTTCAACAGGTGCCATATGTCAAATGCCTCTTCCTATAAAAGAAACTGCTGAGTTGTTCTAAACAGTGCATGAAAATAGCAAGTGGGCTGAGTGAGCAACCATAGTGAGGTCCTGAGAAGTGTAAAAACCCCCAGATTCAGATTCAGCTTCCCCCAGAGAGTGGGGTTACCTCCCACCATGCTTGAGGGACAGCCCTTCCATAATTAGACTCTACTCACAGTCCCAGCCTGAAGTGTGACTAGCTGAAACTAGTGACTGGAGGAATTGAGCCCCTGTAGGGAGGCCAGAACAGGTAGCACTTTGCTTCTCTTGCTCCCTGCCAATGGTTACCCCTACATAGAACTTTTATTCGTACCGCTGGGCAGCACCGGTCTGTTAATAATGAACCTAGAAAGTGAAGTGAAAATCAGCACCGTATGCGGTAAGCAGTAGGTAATTACATTTCACTTGTTTAATTAAGTTTCACTTTCTGGTTGCCTTGAGGGAACTGTAGGAAAGGATTTTTTTGTGTGTTTTTGTTTTTCCTGATGCTTTTTTCCCCTAGCTAGAAGCTGAATAATTCCACACAGTGTTGAAATGGATATGCTGTGTTTGTGTTGGCCGAATTAAGCATCTATAATCATATATTTCCTCTCTTTTGTCTATTTGTGTCACAGTCTTAATATGTGGGATAGAAATTTCGTTTAGTGGAGACATAATTTTTCGATTGTCTTAGGGTTTATTTAAACCAGCTCATCTCCATTAGAATGTGTTTCTGTACTTTACTCATCAGCTTGGCACTGACTCCACTATTGTTTTCCATTGTTTTCTTCAAATACTGTGTATTTTCCCTGAAAGTCCAAGTAGCTGACAATTTTGCTACCTCTGCAAGGGAATCTGCTTTATTTTCTTGTAGGTTTTACACATATATAAAACTATACATTGGGAACATACTCTTCCTCAGCGGGCTACATGGCCTTTCATTCACTCTCTTAAAAATATCTGTGGACCTATTATGTGAAATAATGTATGATTTGCTCAATGGGATATTTACTTTTCAATAAGGTTATGGTTTATTAAGCCTCACATATTTATAAATTTATATACCTTGAATAATAATTCCATCACAGAAGGGGCTCACTATTAACCACATTTCCATGTGTGATATTCACTGAGGCATGTCCCTGGAAACATACCTAACCACATAAGAGTAAAAGCCTGTCATAGCACAGGAAGCCTAGAATAAGTACATCCTACCATTTAAGCACCCAGGTCTTAATATGTCAGTTCATATTTAGATTGTACCTTTGTGGTCAGGGCAGTATTTGAAATTGAGATATAGTTAATCAGTTAGAGATGTAGTCAATTTCACTTTGTCAGTGAAGCTCAGAATCTCACCAATATGTTGTTTTTCTTTTTTCTTTTTTTATTTTTATTTTTGAGACGGAGCCTCGCTCTGTCGCCCAGCCTGGAGTGCAGTGGCATGATCTTGGCTCACTGCAAGCTCTGCCTCCCGGGTTCACGCCATTCTCCTGCCTCAGCCTCCGGAGGAGCTGGGACTACAGGTGCCCGCCTCCACACCCAGCTAATTTTTTTGTATTTTTAGTAGAGACAGGGTTTCACTGGGTTAGGCCAGGATGGTCTCAATCTCCTGACCTCGTGATCTGCCCACTTGGGCCTCCCAAAGTGCTGGGATTACAGGTGTGAGCCACCAAGCCAGGCCAGTATGTTGTTTTTCAAAGATTGCCGTCCTCATACAGACCAGCTTAGTACTGACAGAGGAGGTGAAATGGGAAAAGTTCCCTTGTCCCCCTCTCAGGGTGTAGGATGGGGAAGTGGCTGGCTTCTTCAGTGCCCTGCTGCTCAGACCTCTAGGGGAGCATACATACGGGCAGGCTGTGGGGCTCCAACCCCAGGGCAGTGTCTGGGGGTGAATGTTTACAGTTTCTGAAGCCCCAGTAGGTATGTGTCACGGCATGCTCTTTTAGTGTAGCCCTCTGAAGGCAGCTTGTGTTAACTAGCTCAATTACACCCTCTACCTTGTGGCAAGGACAGAGGGCTTTCCGTATCCTGGGGTGCTTGCTTTGGTGCAGCGGCAGAATCAGATCATACCTGGGCTTGGAGAATGAGTGCAAGATTTTATTGAGTGGAAGAAGCTCTCAGCAGATGGGGGAGCCATAGGGAGATGGTTTCCCCCGGAAGCTGGGCCGCTTGGCAGCCGAGCGCTCCTCCAACTGCCCAGCCAAACTCTGTTTCGTTTTGCCCCTCAGTGGCCTGCTGGTGCCTGCTGGTGTGTTGCCCTCAACATCTAGCCGCTTGTATGTTCCTCTGCCAATGTGCTCCTCTCCACTTCCAACCACTTCTGTCTCTGCCTTGCTAGGGTCTCCCATTTATATAGGCACAGGATGGGAGCATGGGTGGTCTTGGGAAATGCAACATTCAGGCCGGAAAACAAAAATGCCTGTCCTCACCTAGGTCCGTGGGGGTGGGGTCCTAGCCAGAGACCATGCCTTCCTCTACCCAGCATTTCCCTTCTCCTCTTCCATATCATTTAAAGGAACAATTCTTCCCTTCCCAGCACTTCAGTTTCAGAGGGACACAGTCTTCACCTGCTAAGCTGTCTTTCACCAGTGGTTGTGTTCCTTCTCTTTTGAACAGGACTTTGTGCAGACTTCTGTACTGTTCAGTTACATCATAAGCCATATTCTAGTGATTCACTTGAAAGGTTACACAACTTCCAGGAGTAATTCATGGGGAAAATAACTCTGTTGTTTTTCCATCACATTTTCTGCCTCTGCCAACTCTCCCCTCATCTTCCCCGCACCAAAGCCAACCACTTTTCTGTCATTTTCACAGACAGAAATGCTTTGCATCATGCCTGCTTGTACTGGCAATTGCCTGGCCTCTTCTGTAGCTTGTCCTCTGTAGCTGTCTCTACCACATTCCTAATTAAAGTCAGCTGACACTATGTATTTGTGCACAAAGAGTAAATAGCATGGTTTAGTCATATAACAATTTGAAATGGCTTGATTTCTTTGGGTTAATGTTACAGCCTCAGTATTGGTGATTCCTGACCATCTGCTAACTTCTGAAAGCCAGAGGGTCTTGCTCTTCAAACTCTTCTCCTCATAGGATGTAGTGGGCTTATAGCAGAAGAAAGGCATATCTAGGGTATTAAATGTGTTCTTGCAAAACTAAATAAGTTCCCTATGCAGAAATAAGATATGCGTGTGGTAACTAGTTTTTAGAGTATTTGAAGTAATGATTTGTACTCCTTTCAACGTTTTCATTACAGGAGCATTTTAAGAAGTGGTTTGGGGTCATGACTCCTACTTCAATACAGTGGTTAGTACAATTCGTAATGCTTAATTTGTGGACCCTCCTTTATTAGCTTAGAAGACATAACTTGAAACCAGTATGGTAGAGTGGATGAGGAGAGATGCCAAGATGGGTAAAATAAAGCTTAAGGAAAATGGAAATGCCTTGCCCAGCGTGACTAAGAGGGTCAGGAATAGAACCTGACTCCTAATAGGACACATTTTTGAGTGGGTGGCACAAAACAGGACATGTTAACAATCAGAACTCAAGTCCAGCCCTAAAACATATTTGTAAACACTGTTGCATATTGTGTTCAAATGAGTTATTTTTGCCTCAATCTGTTCCAGTGCACATTCCTGCCAGAGGTAGGAATTGGTTTGGAGATAATTTTTTCTCCAGCAGCATGCAAAAGTCAGGATTTCCAGATACTAAACTGAATGGGGGTCTGGGCCTTATACAAAATGAACACATGGATGTGTTCCATACTTTGTAACTTATTTGGCAGCAGCTGACATCTTAGTTTGTGAGGGGGCTTTACAAAAGTTATGGACCTGTAACCTCTGCATTGGGCTAGACTCCCCCAGCTAGGTTACTTGGGGATGAATAGTTGCTGAGATAATTGTGGGCAAATGTAGAACAATAGCCCAAACAAGAGACACTCTGGCACTCTAGGCCATACTTGGCTTTTAGGATCTAAAGAGGTGATCTGGCTCTTATTTGAATTATAACTATAACCAACATTTATTTCAGAGTGATTTCTATATATTTCCTTAATTTTCCCTCACAAAATCCCCCTAAGGAGGTCTTTTAATACACGAATGCTAAAGATCTTTTATAAGGGCACAGACAGGCCCAGGAAGATTGTGACATGAACAAGGCTACACAAATAATAAATAAGGATTGGGAAACATACATTCAGGTCTCCTGACTCCAAATTGGGTGCTCTTTTAATGATACCAACCACTTTGACCATTCAAAGGGGTCATTGTGGTCCCACCAGTGCCCCAGTCTGTACTTGGGCCCCCTGTTGAGCCCAAGTACAGACTCAAAAGGAATTTCCCTTGTGGCTAGAGGATGTATTATATAAAAGATCAGGATCCCATTTCACCTTTCCTTTCTTTCAGAACTATCTTAGCTTGCCCTTTGGATAAATGTATGTCATCAGTGGGAGATCATCTGCCGCTTAAATCCTTATCTTTCACAATGGACGCCAGACTTCCTTTTAAGGTGCTATGTATGACTCATCAGTAGTTTAAAATTTTGTAAGATACATGAACATTTTCTGATTGAGAAACACTTTAGAAATGCTGAACATATTATTGTGAAATAACAATGACTAATATTGTTGTTAAATTGTTGGAATTGTAATAGCTTTAACCTTTTTTGATTCAGTCTGTTTATTCCAAGTTATCTTGCCTTTGAAATGGCTTTGAAACATTAGCAAACAATGTTGGTCTCTCTTACAGATCTCAGTTCTGCTTTTAACAGCAACAGGCAGTGTATTCAAAACATACCTGAATTGGACATGACATTTTGGATAATATTTTGACTAGTTTGTAATAAAAGAAAAGTTGAATAAATCACAATTGATTAAAGAGGTGATAGTATACCAAATGCTATGGTGAGCAAATTACCCTTGAGAAATGCATTGTTTATATAGATATTACAATGCCATGCTATTCTCAACCCAATCAACTGTATAAACTGGAGTAGAAATTCCTGAACTTTTTTTTAACTCCTGAGGAAGCAGTTTACTATTAGCAATTAGTATAATGATTACTATCAAATCTAGCCAAAGAGAGATCGATAAAAACATGGGTGCAAAGTAAACATGACTCCTTTGGTTTTATTAATGGATGATAGGATTAAAAATAAGCCAGAACGTGCAGAAAGGTGAGATTATAGTAAACCAGGCAAATATGGCACTTGCCATATTTATCTATAAGCTTGCCATTCTTTGGGAAGTAAATCAAACAGAGCATTAAAACAAGGATTTAAAAAATGGATTAAATTATCCCAGCACTTTGGGAGGCCAAGGCGGGCAGATCACAAGGTCAGGAGATCGAGACCATCCTGGTTAACATGGTGAAACCCCATCTCTAGTAAAAATACAAAAAAAAAAAATTAGCTGGGCGTGGTGGCGGGCGCCTATAGTCCCAGCTACTCGGGAGGCTGAGACAGGAGAATGGCGTGAACCTGGGAGGCGGAGGTTGCAGTGAGCCGAGATTGCACCACTGCACTCCAGCCTGGGTGAAAGAGCGAGACTCTGTCTCAAAAAAGAAAAAGAATTAAATTTTATAAATAAGAATAAATGGTGACTGGAAGGAAAAACAAGAGGAAACAAAATGAGCAGTAATCAAAATCCTGGGAGAATTATTTTCACTTTGATTTTGTGAATTTTATTTATGCAATAAATAATGCTATTTGAGGGTCAAATTAATCTATGAGAACATTATAAATGACCTTAAATCAGCACATTTGGAGAAGTAAAAAACTGAATCTGTGCCTGAACTCTGTCTTCATTTATCATAAAAACTGTACACAATTTTTAATCTTCCAATGTCTCAGTGACACCTATTTCCAGATTAGTGGTCCTCAAACTTTAGTACATGTCAGAATGTCCCAGAATGCTTGTGAAAAATACGGATTTCTGGGTTCCATCCTCAAATACTCAAATTCAGTAGATGTTGGTTGGGACCCAGAAAGATGCAGGGACTTTGGGCCATCTTTTAAAAACATTAATATAGAGAATAATGAGCCAGGAGAGAAATAACTCTTTGAGTCAGAGAATGCCATTGATTTTAGGAATTCTGACCCTATCAAATACAAATTTTAGAATTTAAATATTCATTCATGATGATATATTAGAAATCTAACATAATACATACTGGTGAAAAAATAATTATAAAATTGTCTGTAGTTAGGTAACTCGGTTGTTTATAATCAAACAGTTTAGACAATAACATTGAAATAGTTACCGAATTGAATGCTTCATTATTTTATAGATGAATAATATGGAACTCAGGTATTTGAAGTAATTTGCACAATATCATGTCACTAGCTAGGGACCAGGCAAGATATTTTGCTCTTTCCACTTATTATGTTGTGTTCCTTTCAAAAGTCTCTATAAGTCTCCAATATTAGCAGAAGGACTTGGGGTAAGCCAAGAACCCCATTAGATGATACCTTCGGATCATATAGGAAAATAAGGTTATAGGCTCGTATAAACATAAATATCCTTAACAAAAGCAATTCTATGGTTATAGCTATAGAATGCGTCTTGTCTTTCATCTCAATAAATCTCATGAACCACTGGATGGAGTGTCTTAGTTTGTTTTCTTTTGCTTATAACAAAACACCCAAAACTGGGTAATTTATCAAGAAAAGGAATTTATTTCTTACAGTTTTGAAGGCTGAGAGGTCCAAGGCTGAGGGGCTGCATCTGTTGATAGCCTTCTTGGTGGTGGGGACTCTGTGGCACAAGGCATCACGTGGCAGAGGGGGCTGAGCGTGCTAATGTGCTCGCTCAGGTCTCTCTTCCTTTTATAAAGCCTCCAGTTCCCCTCCCATCATAACCCATTAATCCATGAATGGATTAATCCATTTATGAGGACAGAGCCTTCATGATCCAATCACCTCTTAAAGTCGCCACCTGTCAATACTGCCAGAATGGAGATTAAGTTCCAACACGAGTTTTGGAGTCATTCAAACCATAGCATAGAGTAATGATGGTAAGTTGTTTCAGGCATAAAATTTGAAATAAATTATGAAGCTCCATGATATGCTATATTGGTTTTAGCCTTAGAAGAATATTTAGTTTCACTCAGGTTTTTCAAAGCTGTGTTCTCCTCAAAATAAACAAACAAACCACAAACAAAAAAACACCCTTTTTTTTCCTTGTTTTTTGAGACAGCGTCTCACTCTGCTGCCTGTTGCCCAGGCTGGAGTGCAGTGGCGCAATCTCGGCTCACTACAAGCTCCGCCTCCCAAGTTCACACCATTCTCCTGCCTCAGCCTCCCGAATAGCTGGGACTTGCAGGGGCCCACCACCACACCCTGCTAATTTTTTGTATTTTTAGTAGAGACAGGGTTTCACCTTTTTAGCCAAGATGGTCTCGATCTGTTGACCTCGTGATCCGCCCGCCTCGGTCTCCCAAAGTGCTGGGATTGCAGGCATGAGCCATCGCACCCAGCCAAAAAAACCTTTTTAAGAGTACCTAGCTACTCATTTGATCTGCCTCCTCTGCTGAATCAATTAGATTTTTTTTTTCGCCTGCAAATAACAGAAAACTAACAGTGTAAGAAATAAAGTGATTACAAATAGGGATTTCCCCCACACACACACTACAATATTTCTTGATATAGGTCATTATGGGTATTAGTTTAGTGACTCAATAATATCATGGCTCAGGGTCAGTTTGTCTGTGATTCTCTAGGCCTTTCTCTCATAGTCTTAAACTCTAGGTATCACATTGGTAGGCTAGAGAGAGGAGTGAGGGCAGCCCAGGTGTTCCTTTTATCAGAAAAGCTGAAAGTGTCTCAAAAAGCACACCCCTCTCTTATCAGATGTCCATCTTATTGGCCGAAACTATGCTGCACCTCCATTCCAAGAACAAGAGACGCTGAGGAAAAAAAATGTATTGTTTTAGCTTCTAAAAAGGAGATGGCCAAGGGATAAGACAGTTGAGAAGGGTATGGCATGACAGAGTGTCTGCTACTCTCTTGGTTTTAGAAGGAACTCCTGTTATTCCAGTGTCACCTGAGTACCGACTGGGTCTCACGGGGCCACTCCAGATTCAGACATTCTTCTTTCTTCTTCTGCTGTACCACCATCCTTCTAGACTCTGCCGCTTTGCTTCCTCCCACCCCATCCCCCAGCACCACACAGAGTGACTCCACTCCCACACACTCAGGCATTCGCACAGTCCAACCTTCATTTTTAGGAAGTCGTTGAACTGACTAGCCCTTAGGAAGGTGGCACAGGTGTTCCTAGGATTATAAAATGTTTTATTGAATAAGTTTTCTCTGTGGATGTCCAAGAACCTTTCCTCCCAGCCTGTTTGAAAGAACAATGATTGAATCAGAACAGGACATACTGATGTTTAAAAAAAAAAAAAAAAAAAATCACAGGTAGGTATCTTGAAAGCATATCCCAAGGCTTTTCTTAAGGTAACCTTTATACTGAACCATAAAAAGATTAAAGACACCTTCCGCTAGAGTCAGGCCCTGTCATTCACATTGAGATTGTTCAGAAAAAGAAGAACTGACACCTTTACTGAAAGGAGTCAAGGTCTTGCAAGCCGGAAACTGGTTTGATGACAATTCCCTGACTTGCTAGGTAAGCTGGTCCACATCGAGACGAGTGTCTCCTTGACTTCTGACTTACTTTGTGTTTGTTGAAGGAATCCTATGAGTCATGTTTAGCCTTTCGAGCCTGATTGAGTTTGAAGGAGCCTCTGGATTATTGCATACAATGGATTTTGCAAACAGTTTTCTTCAGCATACCCACAGGAGAAAGGCAAGTCAGTTCATAAATGGAAATCTAGACAAACAACTAAGCTAAAGACACCTCTCTGTATAAATGCTTCCAGATGGAGAGAAGTTTTTCACTTCAGTCTCCACAGTTTTCACTTTAAAGGGTTATTGAGATGGAAGCACTGGAGCGAAGCACATTAAAATCACTTGTCCCACCTTTCCTTCTGAGGAAGGCTGACTTACAGTTGCAAGGGGAAAATACTGGCTAAAAAATAATTCTTGGTCTGTTCCCCGTAGTCTATCAACACATGCTTTTCAGAAGAAGAAGAAGAAGAAAAAAAAAAAAACATCTGGAGAGAATAGGACTGAGTTGGTAGAACATCTTGAAGGGGGCTGGCCTTCACTTAGAAAATTGAAAAGAAAGGCAGATAAGCCATTAGGAAGAGTCTGTGGTTGTTAAGCAGAGTAACCTAAAGGAGGAACTTCAAGATACAAGTTTAAAGCAACACTCTGTAATTATTTTTATTATAGTATGAAGTTGTTAAGTTTGTCTTCACCCTTTGAAAGAGTTCTGAACAGAATTAGAGTTTTCTTACAAAATCTCAGGGCCTACAAAAAATGCCATTTGGCCTCCACAGTAAGTTGCTCCCACCCAGAAAGTCCTCTCCCTTCTACAGCTTCCTGCATAAAAGGCTGGGATACCAACATCTGCCTGAAGCAAAAACACATGTATTTTAACCAAATAAATAAAAAAGGAACAAAAGTCTGAGTACATCATGCTGCTCGTAGTCTTACTGGCTGACTCCCATTGGCTCGCTCACTGTTGTTATCATTTCGTTTATGCCTTAGGCAGATGGGAGCCTCTGCTCAGGGGTGATTTAGAATCTGCTGATAGTGGCTGGAATGAAGCATGGAGGATCTTGCAACTTCTAAGCCCACTGGCTTAGACCACTGTATTCTTGGGCTTAGATGTTTACTCCATATATGATTCCCATCAATGGTGATACCTGGGCCATTGTCCAGTGGGTGAATGTGATTTTCTTCTTTGGAGAAGGCCATTGCAAATCACAGCTAATAGGGACCTAATGAGGACGTTCACCTCCCAGCTCTTCTGTGCCAGGGCAGTGGATAACAACAGGATGTGGGTTTTAAACACGTGTAAGCTTCTTCAAGCTGCCTCTTTCAGTTTCATTCTTTTTTTAAGGCCCTAGAAAATATAATCCACATACTTGAAACAAACATTTTTTTCTTGTTGCTAATGTTTTCGGATGTAATTTTCTCCCATGTCAGGATTGGATTCCACTCTGATTAGTACCAAGAAATATTAATTGGTACAATATGTAAATGAAAACATGGGACATTTACAAGGTAGGCAGAAGATAATATATGCTTATAAGTTTCACTTTCGGTAAATATGAAAATGTATTCTATTCATCCTCCATGGGTGTTGTTAAAGCTACTCTGCTCTACTTTGGACTTTGCAAATGATTTTGATGAATAGGACCAAAAGGTGTCAAAAGCCACAAACCTATCATTGTAAAAACTAAAGGCATTTAGTTTCAAATTAGTTTATTTAAAAAGAAGTTTTAATATTTGAACAGGCCATAAAATTAGGATCAAGTAAGCAAATCTGTAGGCACTTTTATCAGAGACAGGAGCAATGAGAGACTGCAGGAAATAGAAAGGAATTAGACTTTATTCTTTATATTTGTTATTCCAGTCCTCACCGTCCTCTTTGCTCCTCTTCCCAATTCATTCTTTTCCTTTCTGTTACTAGTTGTCCTTCTTGTCTCTCCTCTTCTTCCCATCACCCCCAGGATACACATTAAAGAGAGAATACCAGAAATCGGCAGCACTGGTGAGCCAAGAAATACTATAGAGGTTTTTGGTTTTTTTTCATTTCAAGTTTTAAGTTGTCCTTGTGCATGAAACATGCGCATGATAAAAAGGGGGTTGCCATCAAGGCATATTGTCTTGAAAAGCCAAGGGCTCTTTTTTAGTTTTCCTCTATAATGAAGACTTTCTTAGACTGTGGACTCTATAATTATGCTCACTGAACAAATACCTTGAAAGGGAAGTAATTCCAACTCATGTATCAAAGATTCAATTTGACGTGTATTTACTAAATGCCTAACATGCCTATGCATTTTGTTTATTCATTTATAGTAACAAGATATAGTGAGTTCACATACTGTGCCAGCACTGTGCTCAGTATTAAAAAATTGGAGTCAGAAGATTCCCACTTTCAAGAACTTACAGTCCAATGGAGGAGAAAGAAGTATGAAAGGATCGGTTGCAGGGTGACAAGAGAGTGTTCCAATAGTGCAGCTCCAGAGCTGTGATTTTAAAAAGATGATGCAAACCAGTTATCTCTTGCTTCATGGAGTGGATGGGCTACAGGAAATTTGGCAATAAAACAAAGTTTATATAAGTTGCAACATTTTTCTACAACTCTACTATAAAATTGGAAATGCTTTCCCACAGAAAAACCTCTCAAAATGCTGAATGCAAAAGTTGGGATCACAGAAACATTGTGCCTATATTTGGTCTGCTGGAAACTGTATTTTTACAAGGTAATCCCTGTTTTCAATGTAGTTCCTGTCTTGCCACTGGCGGTTTTCTTCTTGTAGCACTTTTCTAGTTCTGAGATTACTACTACCCAAAGTATTCATTTCTTTCTTACTGGCATGTCCTCTGTCTTCACAGCCTGCTTCTGGATTGTAGGGTTTTTCCTTTCTCTCTGTTGAGATGTTTATGGCATTTAATAGAGTCAAACAAGATGTGTTGCAGCCTGACATACTTATGTGGCTTCAGATGTGTAAAATAAGTAACTTCCTATCTTTGTCTGTCTAGCTCAAGAATTAACCGTGGATGAGGAATGCCTGTATTGATTCATTAATGTAATAACTGTTTACTGACTGCCTACTGTGTACAACCAGAAACACAGTTCCTAACCTCATGAACTTACCATGTAACATGGGAAGACAAGCACTAAGTTCTTATTTGTTTGTGATTGTGATAAGGCTCAGAAGATAAATACAGGTTTCTGTGAACCCATGTATGGGAGAAATATTTAAGTTCCATTTAATACTGAGATGGCTAAGTATCTCAGTATTTAAGCTGAGATCTGAAGGATAAGTAGAAGATTCCTCAGGCAGAGGGAAAAGCAAAGGCTGTGGGGCAGGAAGAAATGTGGTCATTTTGAGGAACTTCAAGATCAGTATGGCCATAGCAAAGAGCGCAAAAGTAAGAGTGAAACAGGGAGGAATGGAATTCAGCTCAAGGGCTCTGAAATCAGAGTTTCCAGTTGGAATCCTAACGTCATAGCTGTATCAGTTAAGAATTTTTTTTGTGTGTGGCATCCAAAGAACAGAAAGCCTACCTTACTGAGGTTCATATAAAAAGGGGAAATTGGCCGGGCGCGGTGGCTCATACCAGTAATCCCACTACTTTGGGAGGCCGAAGCGACTGAATCACCTGAGATCAGGAGTTTGAGACCAGCCTGGCCAAAGTGGTGAAACCCCGCCTCTACTAAAAATACAAAAATTAGCCCAGCCTGGTGGCGGGCGCTTGTAATCCCAGCTACTCGGGAAGCTGAGGCAGGAGAATCGCTAGAACCCGGGAGGCAGAGGTTGCAGTAAGCCGAGATCGCGCCATTGCACTTAAGCCTGGGCGACAAGAGTGAAACTCCGTCTCAAAAAAAAAAAAGAAAAAAAGAGGGGAAATTATCTCCACAAAACAAAAAGTCCGACAATAAGCAATAAGTAGTCCAGGGATGGTGCAGGGCTTGATGAGGTCATCACAGATCCAGGTTCTTCTGTCTTCTGCTCTACATTCGTAGCCTGTGGCTTTGTCATTCCCTCATGTGGAAATGGCAGCTGCAGCTGCAGGCACAATGGCGCATTGAGGAAGAAGGGAGAAGATGTGCAATGTCAGGTTAGTTTATCAGAAAAGTTCAAAGCTTCTCAGAAATCTTCCGTTGGAATTCTACCTGTGTGTCATAGGCCAGAACCCAACCCAAATAACTAGGGAAAATGTGAAAGTGAGAACATAGATCTTGCAGCCCTAACAATGGAGACAGCAAGTGAGAAGGGATTGGGAATTTCTTCAACAGTGTTTGACATAACCACTTTCTAGTTTATAATCTTAGGCAAGTAACTCAACTTCCCAGTTCTTCTTCTGTAAAATGGAGATAACACCTGAAAAGGTTGTAACAGGATTCACTGAAATAGTTTCTATGCTCAGTCAGTAATCAGCATTCAATCCATATGAGCTCTTAACATGATGCTTGACAGTTACGCAACGAACAGTTCATGAAGAGCTTTGTAAGCCATATTGATAATTTTGTCTTTATCCTTAGCACAGTGAGAAGGTATTAAAGGATTTTATGCAGGGAAGTGACATGATCATATTTGTGTTTTCAAAAGAGCCCTCAGGCTGGGTGTGGTAACTTGCGCCTGTAGTCCCAGCACTTTGGGAGGCCATGGCGGGCCGTGGGCGGATCGCTTGAGCCCAGGAGTTCCGGACCAGCATGGGCAACTTGGGGAAACCTGTCTCTAAAAAAAATACCAAAAAAATTTTAGCTGGGTGTGGTGGCACTCGCCTGTAGTCCCAGCTACTTGGGATGCTGAGGTGGGAGAATCACCTGAGCCTGAGAGAGGCTGTAGTCAGCTGTGATTGCACCATGCACTCCAGCTTAGGTGACACAGTGAGACCCTGTCTCAAAAAAAAAAAAAAAAAAAAAAAGGAGCCCTCAATTTATCCTCTGCCTCTGGCAAATATATTCCATTTTGTTACATTGCAAAAATTTCTGCACATTGCTTTGCTTAGGCATCCTTTGCTCTGGAATGACTTTTAATTTTTATTTTGGCAGTCTTGGTTGTTTTGAGATGTGTGAAATTTGAATCTTATGCAGGTGTTTTAGTTCTTTTGATTTTGCTTTTTAAAACTTTTTTTTTTTTTTTTTTTTTTTTAGTGTGGGGCAATGTAAAGCCAGAATATCAATGTACTTCTGTCATGATTTTCAAACCTATTTGGCTGATAGTACCCTTATAAGAATAGGTAAAAAAGACCCCAAAGATTTAACTTCACTTTCTTGAACTACTAGCCCTACTATCAAGAGCCACAGCAAGCTTACATGTTTAAAAAAAAAAAAAAAAAAAAAAAAAAAAAAGAGCTGCAACATTCCTTTCGCACTCCCACTCGCCCCTGAGGTTCTTCCACTTCCTTCCTATGGCTTTTTTTAGAAGCGAGTGTGTTTTTCTCACGTCCGGCAACAAAGGATGTTTTGTGCTGCTACTGAGGTTTGTATGTGTGACTTACTTTAGAACTCTTTCTAGAAAATGCGATTATTATTTGCATAGGTTTGGTAGAACTTTATATTGAGTGAAAGTCTGCGATGACTGTTTTTGTTTTTGTGTAGATTTGCCACTGCTTAACATCAAATCACTTTCCTCTGTGTGTTTTAAAATAACCCTAATAGGACCTGTCAAAAATCCCCCAGAAGTCTCACAAATTCTTATCTTTAAAAAAAGTGTAAGTGATACCTTTAGTGTATCATATTTATTCTTATATACCTTTGCAAAGACTTCTTATCACTTCCTTAAATATGTCTGATAGTGCCATAATGAGAAGGGGACAGGGTGATTAACCATAAACTTTGGTTTTCACGGAGAAAATCTATCTGGAGCAGTCACAGTATCCTATGCTGGAGCTATTAGATGCCTTGGCATTAGATGTTTCCATCTATTTGTGATTCTCTGAGCAAGGAGACAAGGTGAGATAAACAGAATTCTCAGATGGCTGAGAATTATACCCTAAATCCTGGAAGAGAATTTACCTTTCCATTGTCAGATAATATGAATCATTTAAAACGTGCTGGAACAGCTTCGCCTTTTCTTGAGGAAAATGGGGTTTCTCTCTCAATACAGAGAAAGATAAATGTGCCTCAGAAGATTTTAGTGGTCGATCTCTGTCAGTGTACTACCAGCAAAAATCCCAGCAATCAATATTACAAAGAGGCAGCGCTCACTTGAGTACAGAAGTAACAACCTTAGCTGCTTCGTAAACAAGATGGCATTGGAGATTTCTGTTTTGAGTAAATGACAAGTCCCGCAGTCTAGGTAGGAAGATTTCTCCTCCATGTGGATTTGGTGATTTGTCTTGTGTTGGATAAGGAAGGGGAGCTTGGATTCCAAGATCAATTTAATGTCTATATTCCTTGGCATCGTCATGTTAGAGCAGCACATCTCAGATGGCTTTCAATAGTTATTTTAGCATTGATTTTTTTCTACTAGAGTAAATCAAAAGATGATTTAGGAAATCAAAGTCAGTTTTCCTTGGAGTTTTCTCAGAATAAAGGGAAGCTGTGTTGTTGAAGGGTTTTTTTTTTTTTTTTTGGCTCTTAATTACATATGATGCAAAATCAATCTGTGTGAATCTCTTTCCTCTGTTGAGTATCTACTATATGCAGAGCCTTGGGTATTTCTGTGCAAGGGGGGATTATGCAAAAGAATTTTAAGGCATGCCATTTGACTTTGTGAAACTAAGTATTTGTTCAAAGAGACAAGATATTACAGTGGGAGGCTGTTTTGTGAGAACCCACACTTTCATGTCAGCACCCTGAGATGGGATCCCATTATGCCCTTTAACTGGGCAAGGGACTTCATACAGTTCTTCATCAGGAAAATGGAGACAATTAAAATGCTTTCCTCATAGGTTGTTGTGTAAAAGGCAGCAAGATATGGCTGAGTAAGAATGTGACTGAAGCAAGACTACTTATGCTTAAAACCTAGGTGAGCTGTTTACACCTGATATGACCTTGGACAAGTTTCATCTAACTTCTCTTGCCTCAGGTGCCTCATCTGAAGATAGCAGTGATGTTAGTGTCTGCCTCCTGCCTCATAAGCCTGTCATATTGAGACCATCCTGGCCAACATGGTGAAACCCTGTCTCTACTGAACATACAAAATTAGCCAGGCATGGTGACTTGCGCCTGTAGTCCCAGCTACTTGGGAGGCTGAGGCAGGAGAACTGTTTGAACCCAGGAGGCAGAAATTGCATTGAGTGGAGATCGCTCCACTGCACTCCAGGCTCGCTCCACTGCACTCCAGCCTCGCAACAGAGCGAGACTCCAGGTCGAAAAAAAAAAAAAGAGTTAGTCAAGGTAAAGCGCTGAGAACAACGCCTTGCACAAAGCATCACATAAGGGTTTGCTTTCATTATTGTGAAGATTAGATACAATGCATGTGAAATACTTGACACATATATAGAAGGTATTCACTGTTATATTATTTATATAGAGAACTCTGCAAAACGTGTAGTACATTTTCAGAACTCAATAATGTTGGTTGACTTCATTTTCTATTGCATATGTCTGTGCATGTGGTGTGTCTGTGTGTGTGTGTGTGTGTGTGTAGAGAGAGAGAGAAGCACATATTTCTCAACAGCATAACAAATGTAATTTTATAGGAAAAAGTATTTAGAACAAAATGGAAATTAGCCAGATCATACAACCAGGAGTGTCTTTGCTACTCCGTCTGGTTTTTAAAGGGCTTGTATTGGCCGGGCGTGGTGGCTCACGCCTGTAATCCCAGCACTTTGGGAGGCCGAGGTGGGCGGATCACAAGGTCAGGAGATCGAGATCATCCTGGCTAACAGGGTGAAACCCCATCTCTACTAAAAATGCAAAAAAATCAGCTGGGCGTGGTGGTGGGCACCTGTAGTCCCAGCTACCCAGGAGGCTGAGGCAGGAGAATGGCGTGAACCTGCGAGGTGGAGGTTGCAGTGAGCTGAGATCGCACCACTGCACTCCAGCCTGGGTGACAGAGTGAGACTCCATCTCAAAAAAAAAAGAAAAGAAAAGAGAAACAACAACAAAAAGCGGCTGTATTTGTGGGCCTCTTTTTCTATTGATGCTTCTCCAACTCCACCAGGATGGAACCTCTAATACCTCCTAAAATGTTTGGAAAATTAAAAGGGATAATCACTGCTTATTGTTCCTACTACCATAGAAGGTTAAAACATACCTACCTTTTGGGCTTAGCTAGAACTCTAATTTAATAATACTACTTACTACTAATAATGATACAGGCAGTTTCCAGAGTTTCCAATTTACACATATAATGTATGTCTTCCAAAATTCAGTTATAAAGCAAGAATTTGAATCTCACAGAACACATTCCCATAAAAAATGTTATAAGAGATAATTAAAACTCAGGCCTATCTATCTAATTATCCCAATACCTTAGAGAAAAAAATGGTACTGTAGATTACCAATCATGTGTGATTCATATTATGTGCTCTGAATTCTAGCTACAGATATCTGAAACACATCTACCTCCATGAAAATTCTGGGGATGGGAGGCCTCCCGCCTGTACTCTACCATCTTTAGTAAAAGAGAGACAACATTTTGCGGGACATGATTTTCACTGGGTGACTTCAGCCTCAGTTTTTTTGCAACATCAATGGCAGAAGAGAATGAGGGATGGTGGAGTGGAAACAATCATTAGGTGTTAGGTGTGTGTAATTGTAAAGACTACTTTATTGCTAGTGATATAAAATTGCTAAAAACTTTGGCATTTGTTTTATTGCTCCCTCTTCTCCCTCACCCCTCACCATCACTCCACAAATCAACCAAGGCCAATGTCCTAGGGGATACTTTCAGTTTCAATTATAGTTCTTCCTGCAGGTCCTCCAAGTATGATATTAAGAAACTTTCAAGATGGAGAAATCCCCTCTTACAAATATTAAGAAAAGAGTTTGTAATGTCATTATCACCAAATAAGTTACTATTAATCCTGAACATATTTAATTGTTTTACCAGTCCAAAACGCCTCCCTATTTAGTCTGTATGCAAGGACAGCCTGGCAGAGAAATTGAACACTTGTCATTTTAAAATGTGTCTATCACTTAATCCTTTACACAGAAGAGAAGGTGATAGTAGCTTCCTTCATGCTCCAAAGCTGATGGTGTGACATCAATATATTCATTCATTCAACATTTACTGAGCTTTCACTATGGGCCAAGCACTACTCTTCTAACTGCTAGATATAAAGGGATAAGGAGATATTTATTAAATGATACAAAATTACAGCTCGATAGGAGGAATAAATTCCAGTGTTCTTTAGCACTGTAGGATGACTATAGCAAACAATAATATATTGTTTCAACTAGCTAGAAGATGGATAGTGTATGTTCCCAACACAAATAAATGATAAATGTTTGAAATGATGGATGTATTAATTACCTCAGAGCACTATCATTAGATGTATTGAAACATCACTGTGTAACTCATGAACATGTACAATTTTTTGTCAATTTAAAAAATACAGTTTTAAGAATTAAAAAAATGAAATTTTAAACATTTTTTTAAATTGAAAAAAAAAAAAGAAAAGCAGATAATTTGTCTGCCAAGCCTAGATGGATGTCAACACATAAACAGGTAACACTATAGTGTGCCAAAGGGCGATAAGTACCATGGAGGGAATTAATTTCATGCAGAGTGGGCCTGCAGGAAGTAAGGGAGTAAGCCATGAAACCATCTGGATAATGAGTTCTCAGGTAGAGGGAATAGCAAGTGCAAAGCCTCTGAGCTGAAGCATCTTTGTCAAATTGCAAGGAGGCTCTAGCAGGACCAGAGTAAACTAGGTGGGAGTGGTGGGAGATGAGTTCTGAGAGGTAACAGGAACACCCTGTAGCACAGTGTAGACCAATAAGAAGATTTGCTTTTATTCTAAGTAAGACAGGCAGCAAAATGTTTTAAGAAGTGTAAGAAGATCTAACTTATTTTTATAAGCTTACACTGGGTCTTGTATGGAGATAAGTTCCAAGTTTATTATATAGTTGCACAAGTTGGAAGTGATGGTTGCTTGGAGCTAGTTACTAGCTACTAGCAAGCTAGTAGCAGTAAAAGTGGGGAAAAGTGTGGATTTTAGATATATTTTAAAGACAGAGCCAAGAGTAGTGCCAATGCATTGGATGTAGGGTGTCAAAGAAAGAACAGAACCAAGGATCACTCAAAATGTGTGACTTGTGCAGCTAGAACTGCCATTTATTGAGCTGGGGGGATATTGAGCTGTTGGAGTGTCATGTTTGGTGACTGGGGAAAGAAGAGGCGAGAGAATTAGAAGTATCATTTTGGACATGTTAGTTTGATATGCCTATTAGACATCCAAGCAGAGAGGCCAAGTAGGGAAACAAGTGAGCTGGCATTCATGGGCAAGGGCTGGCTTAAAAGTGTACATTTATGTATTTAAGGCTAGAAGGCTAAATGTAAACACCTGGTGCTAAAGAAAGGAAGAGGTGTTTGGACAGAGTGCTAACACTCTCCAATATTTAGAGGTCAGAAAGACGAAGTGGAAGCAGGAAGGAGACAGAAGAGAACTGAGGAAGAGAACATAAGAGAAAATGGTGCCCCAAAAGGCTAGTGAAGAAAGAACTTAAGAAGGAGGAAGAGTTTGTCACAGGAAGAGTTTATTGTCAAATACTGCCAATAAATTAGTTAAGCTGAAGACTGTAATTGATCACTGAGTCAGGTGAAAGTCATTGGTGACTTTCAATCAGTGGTGTCCTGGTAAATTGGCTCTCTGAAAAGCAGTGACAACAGCAAAATCCTGATTTGTAGTGTTTACAAAATTTCCCTGTGAAAATATTCCCATCATAGTCAATTTCCAGCTACAAACAGTTTAACAATCAGCTCGCAAAGTTCTTGAATATTTAACAATCAGCTTCTGCTAGTTGCAGCACATACTAGCTTCTGCTAGTTGGAGCCATTTTGTAGGAGTGGTGGGGATTGGAGTAGATTCATAAGAAATGAAATGAGAAGAATTGGAGACAGTGAGTACAGACATTTTTAAGGAGTTCTAGTATAAAGAAATGAGGTGGGAACTGAACTATGACATGTAGTCAAGAACTGTTTAAGAAAATACAGTGGCATATTTGTATGCAGATGAGAATGATCCAATTAGAGGGGGAAATCAATGAAAAAGGAGAAAGCAGGGAGAATTGCTGGGATGAAGTCCCTGGGTGGGAAAGAAGAGGGGGTTCTAATGCATAGGGAGAGGGTGGTTTAATCTCCAATAAGAGCATAGTAATAGCAGAGAATAAAGTAGCCCTGTCCAATTAAATGTAATGTGAGCCACATAGACAATTTAAATTTTCTAGTAGCCACATTAAAAAGTAAAACAGGCCAGGCGTGGTGGCTCACACCTGTAATCTCAGCACTTTGGGAGGCCAAGGTGGATGGGTCACTTGAGGTCAGGAGTTGGAGACTAGTCTGGCCAACATGATGAAACCCTGCCTCTACTAAAAATACAAAATTAGCCAGGCATGGTGGTGGGTGCCTGTAGTCCCAGCTACTCGGGAGGCTGAGGCAAGAGAATCACTTGAACGTAGGAGGTGGAGGTTGCAGTGAGCCAAGATCGCCACTGCACTCTGTTGCCTGGGCAACAGAGCAAGACTCTGTCTCAAAAAAAAAAAAAAAAAAAGTAAAACAAGTGAAATTAATTTTAATGATTTTATTTAACCTAATATGTACAAATTACTATTAAAATATGTAGTGAATATAAAACCACTAATAGGAAAATTTAATTTTCAAAATCCAGTACATTTTACACTAACAGCACATTTCAATTTGAACTAGCCAGTTTTCAAGTATTCAATAGAAGTGACTACCATATTGGTGAAAGTGGGTATAAATATCAGTTAAGTGGTCAGATGTGTTGGTGGAAGGTTGTTGGTGGGCTGATTGCTTCTATTTTCTCAGTGAAATAGGAATCAAAGTTCATCCAGCAACTGGGAGTAAGAATTGGGACGAAGGTGCTGGAGGTTTAGAAGAGAGAGGAAAAGCTGTGAAATAGTCATGCAGGAGAATGAAAGAGTTAATGGAACCAGAAGAATGTGCTAGAATGGGTGTAGCACCAATGGCCCATTTGAGGTTAGTGGTTCAGAATTTCCAATGAGACTAACCATGCTGGCTGTGTTTTTCTTCACCATCTTCTGCCTAGCAGGGGCAGGGGCAGTGGCAGTGGGCATCTGCAAAATGGGCAAAGTTGTATTTGAACAGGGTAAAATTGATTGGAAAGCAGATGCTAATCTATCACTCTAGTAAAAAATGCTAAATTTTTCCCATAGGAAGCTTGACCTTTTTCTTTCTGATCTAGGCTTTACGCTTGTGGGTTGGGGTGGGGATATGAGATGTTAAGCAAGAGTGTATGGGAACTTGAAAGCATAGTGACATTTTTTCGGCTACTGAACTCCTTTCTCAGAATTCTTAGCAAATTCTCCAAACTCTTTCTCTAGGGCCACTTAATTGAGCTGTCTATGCCCTCTTTCTCTTTCCTTAGAGGTGATCAAACTATTTCTGAAGGTTTAATTATTTATTTATTTATTTATTGCATGGTCTGAATCTGATATGAACTTATCAAGACTAAATCTGTGTGTTGAGCACTGACTCCATATTTGAGGCTAGAAAGATGTTAATGAAGGCTCTCTGTTCTCTGCTTGTAACCTGAAGCTGCCAGTCAACAGAATGAATCAGAGAGTTTCCAGCAACACACTAAGGTCCTTATGTAAGGAGGATCACACACAATTTTTGTCTTTGCAGAATTCCTCTCTGTATAATTATTCTTTTGATCATGCCACACATGAAAAGAAAGGCAACTGGGGTATGAATTATGTCCTTGTTTCACTTGGCATTAACAATAGAGACAGGGTGAGGAGACTGTGAGAACTGCTGGTCTGAGGGAGGTGGTTCTCCATTCGTAATTGACAAATGCTGTGCGTGTCCTCAGAGCCGACCTCAAACTGTATATATTACATTGACCAGTCAACATGGGTAACTATAATTCTGGGTATGATACTGCAGTAAGTGCAGGCTGAACTGTCTCTACTGTGCATGTGGGAACAGTTCATTGTTTTTCACCAAATAATTCAGACACATTTGATTCCATTCATACTTTGACTGAAACAATGCAGGAATTTTTTCACTGGTTTTATACTAAAGAGATTGAGCACTTAATCTGTACTGTACCTAAAATGGCTTTAAGAATGATCAGTTTACAAAGAGAGTTTATGGCTATGTTCAGGAGGTAGACCACATGCCATCTCTTCTCTGATGCCCTCCTTCACACCCCAGGCAGAAGCAATCACTGTGCTTGACTGATGCCTTGTGCTTCCATAGCATTTTGTACATAGTTCAACCATGTCCCCAAACATGAAATCCCTTTCAGAACTTCATGCATTTGCATATGATGTTCTTTTGCCTTTTCTACTTATAAACACCTCCTTATACTTCAGAATCCAAAAAATACCAGTTGAAGGGATGAATGAGATGCTCTGTAGAGGAAATGACTTTCCCTGAGTTAATCACTTTTCGTTGAGTCCCTACACCTTTCTTATGAGTCCCTACGCTTCAATTTTGCCACTTATCCTGTTCTTAGGATGTATTTACCTGTTGGTCTCTTTCACAAGTCTGTAACTCTTTCCAGCATAGGGACCATGTTTCATGTTGTTTTGTGTCCCCAGTGCCTAGCATAGTACGTGGCACATGATAAGCCTCCACATTTTTGTTGAATGTGAAATATAAAGAATTAAGCGGCTGGGCGCAGTGGCTCACACCTGTAATCCCAGCACTTTGGGAGGCCGAGGCAGGCAGATCACGAGGTCAGGAGTTCGAAATCAGGTTGACCAACATGGTGAAACCCCATCTCTACCAAAAAAAATATAAAAATTAGCCAGGCGTGGTGGCACACACCTGTAATCTCAGCTACTCAGGAGGCTGAGGCAGGAGAATCGCTTGAACCCTGGAGACAGAGGTTGCAGTAAGCCAAGATCGCACCACTGCACTTCAGTCTGGGCAACAGAGTGAGACTCTGTCTCAAAAAAAAAAAAAAAAAAAAAAAAAAATTAAGCATGGGTGTGATTCAGGTGAACATAGAAATAGCTTGAGTTAGGGCACAATTTTATAGCCATACAAACTCATATTGAAGTAAGTCAGCCAACTTGGTGCATTTCAGATGAAACCTCAATGTGAAGATATATCAGTTTTAGTCCAAAGCAGAAGTTTATATAAAGGATGTAAGCTTTTGCCCTATATACTCAGGAATTAAACTAAAAAGAAATCTACAAATTCACTTATAGATATTTTCAATTTGAGGCCTATAGATATGTAAGAAAGGTTTCTTTAAGGTTTAATGACCAAGTTCCATGTGAGCTCTTACTTGGGAAACAAAATTCTCACATGGCATTAATATACTATGAATTGTGATTTATCAAAATATTCTTATATCCTATCTAGGGTGAAATTTAATATTGCCAATAAACTTTCCACTCAAATAAAATGGTAAAAGTGTGCATGCTATGCATGTTTTGTTTTGGAAACTTGCTATTCCTGAAGGCTCCCTGAATTAATTTTTGCAAATTATTTGGAAAATTCAAGGAAAAACCGTCTTTTGAGGGATACCCTGAATATTTTGAATGTCAAAGGAGTATTGAATTTCTTGTTGATATCAGTTGCACTGGCTTTTTTGGTTTTGCTTGTATTTATTCATTGTTTCTACAGTTCAGTATGGATGTATAATCTCACATCTAACATCTGACATTTTAAGATACAGCATGTTCCTTTTGTTTCAGGTGGATAAAATAGATCACTTTTTTTAAGTATTTTGTGCATGTCTTATGACTGTGTCTTTCGTCAACATGTTATAACTGTGTCTTTCCAAATAATACACATTTCATGTTGGATGGATGGGTGTGTGGGTGATTGGATGGATGGATGGATGGACAGACAGATGGATAGATGGATGAATGGGTGGATGGTTGAATAGTGTGTGATTGCTCTGAGAGTCCAGGTGTTGGGTTCAAGTCACAGCTTTGTTAACTCGCTTCCCTGGCCTATAGCAAACTAATGATACAAACCTCTGTTTCTTCAATGTAATCACAGTTCTATAGAGTCATAGGGGTGAAATGAAATAATGCATGTAAAGAACTTTGTGTTATACTTGGCACAAAGTGCTCAGAAATGTTAGCTATTATTACTATTACTAACATAACAATAAAACAATAATCGATAGATATATGGCTATAACCATATAAACCATTTTTAAGGATGAATAATTACAACATGTAGATATGAATGCATTGATTATAATACACTTCAGAATACGAGTAATTTTCTAATCATTAGAGTTTAAACTCTTCTATCCATATTAATATGAAAAGTGTGACAACCACAGGATTCCTTATCTACTTACAGATTGCAAGCATACCTTACATATGAAAACGTTCTTACACGTCATAATAGGGCAGCCAGTTGTATTATGCGCCTTGTCTTATTAAGGTACTATTGTTTTGTGCAGTTAAATGTTTGTAGTTTCTTGGTAAGTTCCTTTAAGGCAGATGTCTTTCCCTCCAGGGAGACACTGAGGCTCTCAAAAGGGATAATAATATTTCAAAACATCTGGAACAGGGTTTGAGACCATTAGGCCGCACAGCCCCAAGTTTTTATTAATTTATTCTCCAGACTTCACTAGAGTAAAAAGCAGCACGATTTTTAGGCGAAGGAATAAACCAATTGAGGTTCGCCTCTGAATCGGTTTCACAAAGGAAAGTCCATCAGTGCAGAGGAAGGCCAGGGGACCTGAGTACCTGTGTCGTGGTTAAAGAAGAATGACTGGGCCCGGTGCGGTGGCTCACACCTGTAATCTCAGCACTTTGGGAGGCCGAGGCAGGCGGATCACAAGGTTAGGAGATCGAGACCATCCTGGCTAACACGGTGAAACCCCGTCCCTACTAAAAATACAAAAAATTAGCCCGGCTCGGTGGCAGACACCTATAGTCCCAGCGACTCGGGAGGCTGAGGCAGGAGAATGGCGTGAACCCGGGAGGCGGAGCTTGCAGTGAGGTGAGATCGCGCCACTGCACTCCGGCCTGGGTGACAGAGTGAGACTCTGTCTAAAAAAAAAAAAAAAAAAAAAAGAAAAGAAAAGAAGGATGACTTTTCGGAAGGCACTTCCAGCTTTTCTCATAGTTTTAACATGTGGGTCTTCCTTCTTGGAGGTGTGGGATGAACAGTCTAAGCCTGATGAGAAAAGGCTGTGGATTTCTCAGGTGATGGCTCTAGCGAGGTCTGAGCCGCGCGGCTGGGGTCCGGCTCCGCGCGAGCCTGGACACGCGCAGATTGTTTTGAACTTGACCAACGCCTCCTGTTAGCTTTCCACCCGATTTCTGTTTGTGCAGAACTGGACTCCTCTAGCAGGAAGTGCCTGCCGCTTAAGGAGTGCAGGCAATTCCCGACAGCCAACCCCGCCTCCCCCGCCTCCTTGCTCTGCTTCCTTCTCATTGGTCTGGAGGCCGGCCGGGCCTTATCCTCGCATTTTTAAAATGTCGTCTTTTGTCAGCTTGAGGTTTTCCAGAATTTAAAAGCGGAAAGGAAGAGAGAAGAACAAGGAAGCTATTAAAGACACATTAAATAAACTCTACTGGGAACAAGTGTGTGTGTGTAAGAGAGAATGTAACTTTTGCAAGGGAAGTTGGTAGATTGCTTATTATTTTAACAAAGAGCGTGTGTGTGTGTGTGTGTGTGTGTGTGTGTGTGTGTGTGTGTGTGTCCCTGAACTGGAGAAGCAGATGTTTAAAGGAGACAGCAGGAAGCAGTTCTGACAAATGAAAGGATTTTTGATTGAATTCATGAGCTAAAGTTTCCTGCCAGTAATGCATTCAACCCTAGGCTACATAAAAGAAAAACCCATATAATTGAAGTTTAATTGCTTAACTTTTAAACATGCAACCAGAATAGGCAAGTATAGCTTTCACAGGTAGACCTAAGTGATGCTGTAAGCTGATTTGGGGTTATTTATTGGTACTTCATAAAATTATGATACTTTCCCCTTTATCCTGCTCCTCCTTTTTCAGTGCTTGAGTGCCAGAGTCTATCCCTTATTGTCTGTGTAAGTTAAAATCCTTGGTGCACACTTTTTTTTTTTCTCTTTAAGCTGTTTCGTGAGCAGGTGCAGATGGCTTTCATGAACTGAGCCAATTGAAATGCTCTGTTTCAGCCCACAGGAACTAAAGTTTTTAAAAATGAAACAACTGTTTTGTGCTGCACCTATAATTCAACTGGAAAATGTTTTCCCCCTTTTATGATGAAATCTGCCATCTCTGTTTCTCTTAGTGAATTTGGTTTGTTTACAGCCTTAAGGAAATCTTGTCACTAAAATCCACCCTCACCACTCCTCCAGTATTTTTCAGTCTGATGATTTCACAACCAGAGCCATTGCAAAATAAGGGTACATGGGCATTAAAAAA
This sequence comes from Macaca nemestrina, assembly GCF_043159975.1. Lineage (NCBI taxonomy): Eukaryota > Metazoa > Chordata > Mammalia > Primates > Cercopithecidae > Macaca > Macaca nemestrina. Next base: position 96,142,330 of record NC_092136.1, on the reverse strand, counting down.
AAATCCCTGGTGATTTTTATGAAGTTTTTTTTTCCTGTCTTGTTTCTTCATTGTATAATCAAGTAAACAGTTTCAGGAATACTCAACATTGAGATTGTTGTACCTTTTCATAAATATAATATGAAATAAATCACTTTCTTCATCAAGGGTTTTAATTTTAAACCAAGCAACAGAAAGAGGGGTGTCCACTTGGTTTGGTTGCTTGCATTGTTGAGTCCTCTTGAGAAACAAAGTAAAAAAGTGAATTAACTTCCTTGGACCATAGAAAGCACTAATGGCCATGGTTGTGATGAACCTTAGCTTTCTGCCCTAATCACGCCTGCATGGGCTCTCATGCAAAGATATAAAACAAGTGACCATAACCCAAAGCCGTAATTTTGCTAATTTGATGAACCCTGAACTGAATAAAACCCAAATATTAATGTTGTAACTGAAGCAAAATATGTTCAAAAATAGACCAAACAAACTAATTCAAACCAGAACGATACTTATTTTCTAAAATGATTGAACAGAGCAAAACTAGAATTTCAAAAACTTCCACAAGTCTAACCTAAAACAAACCAAGGCCCCATTGGTTTACATCACTTTATGAGATCCCAGCAGGAAGTGGAGGATTTAAATTCTCCTCTGTTGACTTCCACAGTCATCACTGTCCCAGGGACAGACACTCTGGCAACAAATGGTCACAGGCAGTACCTGTTATGTTGACAGAGAAGCCAATGGGGCAAGGTTTCTTAACCGTGGAACTATTTTCATTTTGGACTAAGTCCTTTTTGTGTGGGGCTGTCCTGTGCATTGTAAGATGTTTACCAGCATCTCTGGCCTCTACCCACTAGTTGCCAGTAGACCCCTCCCTCCAGTTACAACAGTCAAAAGTATCTCCAGACATTGCCAAATCTCTCCTGGGGGGCCAAATCACCCCCTGTGGAGGACCACTGCAATAGGGGCATAGTCATCAGCCTCCCACATTGTTTCAAAAGGGTTGTCTAGTAGATGTTGGAAAGAGAAGCTGTGCATTTATCTTCCCAGAAGGACCACCTAGTAGGAAATAAAAGCCAGTTTCAAAGTCCTCATTTCAGAGTTGGTTTCTCTGCTAAAGCAATAAATCTTTGATGCTGAAAAGACAATGTATGGTACTACTGTATGGCAGAACTAGTGAAAATACTGGAAGTTGTTAGAGACATTTGTAAATATATACTATAATAAAAACTTTACCTCACAACAGCTGATGGTGTTGGTGATCAAAAAATAATTGCAGAATCTTCTGACCACACTTCAATTGCTGTTTATCTTCATATTCTGGAAAAATGGTGGAAGAAATAGTTCAACCTATTAGTCTAGTAGTGTTTCTAGTTCACAGCATAGGGAGATACTATTTGATCCAGGCTGCCTACATACCCTACGGGGAGTTATTATATATTCGAGTGCTATTTCAGGAGGATTAGACATCTTAAACATAACTTTTTAAAAAGTTTGTGTGTATATAGTATATGCTTCTGAAATGAAATTTATAGTTATTCTGTACTTCAATGAGACTTTTCTTTTTTTTTTTTTTTTTTTTTGAGACGGAGTGTCGCTCTGTCACCCAGGCTGGAGTGCAGTGGCACAATCTCGGCTCGCTGCAAGCTCCGCCTCCCGGGTTCATGCCATTCTCCTGCCTCAGCCTCCTGAGTATCTGGGACTACAGGCACCCGCCACCGCGCCCGGCTCATTTTTTGTATTTTTAGTAGAGACGGGGTTTCACCGTGGTCTCCATCTCCTGACCTTGTGATCCGCCCGCCTCGTCCTCCCAAAGTGCTGGGATTACAGGCTTGAGCCACCATGCCCAGCCGAGACTTCTCATTTTTATATACTGTAATAGTACCTTTCTGTTGGCAGTTTTCATTTAGTAGGAAGACTAATTTGTACATCAGAGAATTATTTGGAACAGTGGGTCTTGCCAAGATTATAATGTGGTAATTGCATTTAAAATTGAGCTGTGCCAATGCATTGCAAAAATAATAATAAGCCTACTAAATATATAACACTGACACAGACAGTTCATCAGCTTTCTTAATATGGAAAAAACAAACCAAATTTTATCTTTTTTGTATGTGAGGAAAAACCTGGAGAAAGAATAATCACAGTATAAAATTGAACAGCTAATTGAGTTTTTGAAATGGTTTACTTTAATGGTGATTTAGCATTCTAAGGCACAGACCCTTAGCATTTGTTTAGCTTTTGTCTTTGAATGTAGATTCTAAATTGAAGTGCTGTAATAGCCACAAAGAAAAAAGTTATTAGTCAATATATTCTCATAGACTATAACTGATGATGATGCCTATGAAGCCTGTAAGAAAAATTCCCTTAATCTCAATGATCTCTACAGCCACCCTATTCAGAATCAGTTGTTTCCCTACTTTGCCAATGGGAAAAGTCCAGCTCAGAAATGTTAAAAAGACATGGACAGGTCACCATGACTGTGTCATAGTGACTGGGAGAAAGGGGTCGGGGGTGAAGAACACTAACAAATGTTTGAGAACTTACTAATATACCTACATTATTGACCAACATTCTACTCTGGGACATGACTGCCACTGCTGCTGTATGACATGGGTACCATTATTCTATGTCCTAATGATACAATAGACTCCAAATGGAAACTCCAAGTGGACAGTTAGTAAATGGTAGCCCCAAAATTTGAAATCAAGGCTTCTTTCTCCTTTTTTTTCTTGATTTCCCTGGACTTTGAATGCAAAAACATAAAAGAAACTCAAGATACATCAATTCACACTTAATAATGTATAAACCCTGAATCATGAAAAAAGCATAATCACATTCCAGCCTCAGTTTTTAGGACAACTCAAACTCTGAACATTCTTGATTTTGTCCTAAGAATGTGCCCTTATTCTGAAATTGACGAAAATAGCCATAGGCTTTCTATCAGTCTCTTCTAAGCTTCCTGAGAGAAGTGATGGCATTGACAGGGACAGCCTCCAATAGGGGTCGACAGCTATTCACTTCCATCTCTTCTACTGCCATCACTCAAGGAAGGAAAGAAAATCCACCTCAGTGGGCTGGAGCCTAGAGCCTTTTCTATCTCCTCCTAAGTATTAAATCATTCAAACCTAACACTATATAACAGCCATTTAGAGAACAGCACCACATTTACTTTATAGCAGCCAGAAGGATTGGGATCTATTGTATCATCATGTCAAAGTGTGGGAAAGTGAGTATTTAATGGACCAATTCTGACTTTAAAATGTTAGTGTGATTCACATCTTTGGTTGCAGTTGTAGTTGTTTCAACCTGTCTTTTCCCTAGCTGGCAAGCTTGTGCCTAATCTTAGGTTCAATCCTGGTGGCACAGCTTGCTTATTACTTGGACTTTGACCAGAAAACCTGTTCATTTTCTATTTTCTCCACAGACTTCTGAAACCCAAAGTGGCTATTTACTCCTTTGGACAATGATCCTTCAACAAATCTCCTTTTAAATTCTCTCTTGCTTAGTTCTGTTTCTCCGAGAAGCTTCCATCAACTATATTTCATCAGTGACTCAATAATGTTCTATCCCATTTTGTAAACACGTTATTTATCTGACAAGCTCTGTTCATACCAGACACTTGAATAAGTTCATATGTCTCTACATAGCTCTTCTAGTGATTTCTGGCTCATTAAACCTTAGCAAACCCACTTCTACATATATCAATAAAGGAAGTTTTGTCTGTAGCAATAATAGCTACAATGAGACCAAACTTTGGAAATAAGTTATCAATCCAGGAGCTAAACCTAAATGTCATTGTGAGGGAATTTGCAAAGTGAAAACCATAGCAATCATGGAAATGCTACCGTAGAGACAGCAAAGTTTGGACTCACAGCAGAAACTTCATTCAAACTTGAGTTCTTTTTCTCTGGTCTCACAAATTATTTCCAGAGGTTAGCCACTTAAGAAAAAATAAATCTTGTCTCACTTGCAAGTAAAGAATGTGTTATTTGACTTGAAACATAACACAAATATACCTTGGCTCAGTTTTGTTTTGTGTCTGATGAGCTTAATATTGCTCTCCTCCTTTATACAAGCCCTTCACTGATTTCATATGTGAGGTGTCCTAGCATGAAATGCTTAAATCAAACTCTGTAATAGTGTAAATAGCAGTTTTATTGTCTCTTCCATATTAATGAAACCCCCAGCTAAACAACTAAAGCTTTGTACTAATTGCTTGTCCTGAGAGCTGGGTATTTCAGGTCTAATTCTCTTTACAACACCAGCTGGCATAGAGTATGCAAAAGCTCCTTTGGTTACTTTAACCACTTAAGTACTAATTTGGTGGCATGGAAAGCATTAGACTTTGTCCATACAGGCAGAATAAAGCAGAATATTGAGCAATTTTTCAAATTTTATCAATGTAGTAAGTCAGCTCAGTTGATGTTTCTAGTTAAAACAGATGTTTGAGTTGTCAGGATGCATTCAAACAAAGTGTTTGTTAAAATAAACATTAGCTTAGCAGATTCCTTTCATTGCATCACATTCTAAACAATGAGCAAGGTATAAACTCTGGAAATCTGTGAGCCTTGAAGAAAGTAGGCACGCATAAAAGATTATGTAGTTTTCCAAATGTGTTGTATCCACAGCCAGATTCAATACATGACAATTATATATTATATTAATGAATAAAAGAATGAATTGTTAGTTTGTAATCATTTTGGCCTATACTTGATCAGTTAGTTAAATTTTCTATTCTTTCTGAAAGTGAATTTTCTATATGTATATATTCTTCCTTATTTGGCTCTTCTTTTTACATATTTAGATATCCTACCTTGCAAATAATAACCATTTTATTTATTTATCCCTTTTATTTGGCCCTGATATTCATGTCTATTTATTTAAAATGTCACACTGGGGATTTCAATTGAACTACTTTATTGTTATTTCTGATTAAAAAAAAAAGTTTGCTTTGCAGTTGCCTATGGTACAACTATCAAACCTTTCAAGCAATGTGAAAGCTGCTATAGATTGAAAAATAAATACTTTTTGGATGTCCACCATGTGCCTAACGGTTTGTTTAGATATTATGGAAACACAGCTTCACTTATCGGGAAGTGACAATTTAATTGGAGGTAGAAAATCAACTCATGTGAAACAATTATGAAGAAGAAATGAAATGTATTGTGTGGCACAGGCTATTAGAGCCAAGGATAATAAGGTGTTAATTGTGCGATAGGCAGTACGTCTCAAAGGAGTTAAGGAAGGTAGAGATCAACATGGGCTGAGGTCATCCAGGAAGACTTTCAAAACAAACCAACAATTTTTATAAGCCCCTTCTATGTTCAAAGCATTGTGAGGGCAAGAGAGAAGTGTGATCACAGAGATGGGACTTAAGCAGGATCTGAGAGGATGAGAAGAATATTGACTGGCCAAGAAGAGAAGGTAAATTACTATAAAATACAGAACTCGGGGAGGGGACTGGACAAGGGAGAACTATAGCTACAATAAGCAGCTTAACATTGCAGTTCTTCCTTTGAAACTGCTTAGACTGATGCAGATATGCCAGCTTGGATTTTTTAATCCATTTTGGCTCATGCTTGGTCTGCAAAATATTAGCATCCAGTTCAGAGGTTTCTGTCAGAGAGAGAAAAGCAGACAGTGCTGTTCTTTGGGATTTGGGAAGATGATCTAGCAGAAATGATAGATGGCACTCACTGGCATCTTTTTCTTGCAAAGAAAAGCATTTATTGGAAACAAAGGTGCCAGCCAAACTATATAATATGTGGTAATGGCAGACAGCTCAGTACACCATAGATATTCACTGAGAAGACAGTAACCAAGCTCTGAATGTTATCTGTAGGGTTGATAACATTCAGATATCAATGTTATCAACCCTACAGATTGATGACATATAACAATGTTATATGTTAGTATATATTCTCTTTGGGTTTTGTAAAAACTCTCGAGCGACTTCATTTGATAGGCTCTCCTTTCTGTTTTAAAATCTAACATTTTAAAGTGAGTACGCATTCATGGTGCTTTCTAAATTCCATGTATGCATATTTCTATTCAAAGTCTCCTACTATGGAGACTAAGAACCAATCGTTTCTGGCTCAGAGACTCAAAGATACCTCAAAATACCTTTATTTTCCAGGCAGAAAGAATGTGGGAAAAAAATATTTATTTGAAAGATAACAGGCTTTCACGTTTTAAAATAATAGTTATTAGCACGGAGGCCTAGTGCATTTTCTGATCTCCATTTAAAGCTCCGTAGGTGATTTTGCTTTTAAGATAACATAATATCTGAAATCTTTTATTCTGTCAAGTAGCAACTGCAAAAGATTCTTTGCTGTTGTGAAGATTTTGGAAGAGAGGAGTCAATTCTTGCTATACTATCATTTCTTTAATTTGGCAGCTTTATGTCATACGTCTAGAAAGAAATTGTGTGATGCTGAATATGCTGGTGGCACACAAGTTTTTGACAGTGAGCAACCCCATTCCTATTGAAAAAAGAAAGTTTTGCCTTTGTCGTGAATTCAAAGTGCTCCTTCAGTGGGATGACTCCTATCATTTCCCTCAGGGTCCCAGAGATGCAGAGGAGGTAGAGCACTCACTTACCAAAACATGACAGAAAAGAGCGTTCATCTCTGGCACAAGCAATGCAATGCGTCTCTTGGGAAGGGGGTGCAGTGGGCAGATGTGCTGCCTTGTCTAAAACAGATTTTACTGCTGTTTATAATTCTCTCTTCAGCTCTAACCCGCAGCTTTCTGTTATGACTGTGATATAGCAGCAAGGGGTTATACTCAGTACTGCATGCTTGAAATGATGTGAAGTGTTTCAATGTAAACCAGGGTTTTGAAGAAAGATGCCTTTTTAAATTGATTTGGATTCCTTTTAAAAATAAACTCCTTTTAAAAATTGAGAGGTCTCAATCCCCTTAGAACACAGAAATTTAGAGAATTAATAAGGAATAGATGACCACCAGGGCCAGCCCTGCTTTACAAATAAGAAGCCAAACCTAAGGAAAGTAATTACTGGCCCAGAGTCACATAGAAGTTTACTGGCAGAATGAAGTGAGTCTAAAATCAAGGTCTCCTGACTTTCAGTTCAAAAGAGTAATAGAAGAGGGAAGTCATTCCTCTAGATCAGGGGTCAGCAAACTTGTTCTATAAAAGGCAGAGAGTAAATATTTTAGGCTTTGGGGGCCATATGACTACTGGCAGCTACTCAGCTACTCAACTTTGTCCTTGGAGCCCAAAAGCAGCCATAGACAATATGTAAACAAAAGAGTGTGTCTATGTTCCAATAAAACTTTATTTACAAAAATAGCCTGCAGGCCAGATTTGGCCCTTGAGTCATAGTTTGCTGATGTTTGCTCTGGATCTAAAGGAGAAAATAAGCATGGAAGGTTCGTTGGGAGCTTCTTTATGAGCCACATCCCAAACTTGGTCTGTCATGGAGAATGTCAATTTTTCGTAGTTCCAGAGGGTGCTATTAATTAGCTAAAATTGCTCTGACTCAGGCAAAAGTGACCCTTTTTATAGCTTTCTTGAGAAAAGGTTGTTTATGAGAATTTCAAAGTATTGAAGAGTCATTTTTCAGGATTGTCTTTATGTCACCATTGTTCCACTTAAATGTGGAAGGTTTATGTTTCTGTACTCCTTTCAGAAGTTGAACGCATTCGCAACAGGGGTGTTCTATTATCAGCGTTAGATATCGTTCACTTATCTCTTAAAAAATTTAAGTATGTATGTTTCAGAAACAACTTTTAAAAATTGAGAGGTCTACATTTTTTCAATTCCAGAGTTGTGGCTTAACAGCAGTTAAAAAATGTAAAGGAAGTTAAGATTTCCTGAAAGGCCACCGTATTTGTACAGCAAAATTCCTCTTGGACCATAAAGAAAGCTGGAAGGTGTTTTTTCGTTTTGCAAGTACGTGCATGTATATGTGTGTTTGTGTGTGTGTGAGAAGGACAGGAAGACATGGATAGAAAAAGAGACAGGGAGACAGAAAGAGAGGGAGAGACTTCTCTGGGTGTGAGTCAGATGGAATACCTACATTGGTGACTGACTGTCCTGGAATTAAAATCTGTTATCCCATTTTTAAAATTTATTTATTTCTTTATTTATTTTTTGAGATGGAGTTTCACTCTTGTTGCCCAGGCTGGAATGCAATGGTGTGATCTTGGCTCACTGCAACCTCCGCCTCCCAGGTTCAAGCAATTCTTCTGCCTCTGCCTCCCAAGTAGCTGGAATTACAGGCATGTGCCACCATGCCTGGCTAATTTTGTATTTTTAGTAGAGACAGGGTTTCTCTTATGTTGGTCAGGCTGGTCTCGAACTCCCGACCTCAGATGACCCACCCGCCTCAGCCTACCAAAGTGCTGGGATTACAGGCGTGAGCCAGCGCGCCCGGCTTTATTATCCCATTTTAACTACTTGGTGTGTTCAATGTCTCAAGGCATATTGGAGTTAGATCAGCGTACCCTCACTTGGGCACACTTACAGGGTTCTGCTATTCCATATGCGTAAATGTTTGAAAAGTGATCCTTTAGGAAGTATATTGTTTTTGCCAGTCTCAATCCAGAAGCAAGACTTAAATACAGGATGGAAAGATATAGGATGGAGACAGTGCTGACTGAGGCAAGCAATGGAGAGAGCTGGATTTCTAATTTTGGAGACCCTCCTGGCCACCACTACTTCTGAGCAGACGCAGACTACTTCTTCCTGCTTCTTCTGTTTCATCTCTTTCCTCTTGTTCTTCTTCATTCACTTTACTCCTCTAACACTGAATACCAACTACATGGCAGGTGAAAGAGGTGGTGTGTCACAACTGGCCTAGGAGAAAATCGTTTTGTTTTCTATTTCCTTCATCTCCCATATGCCAAGGTATCTAAAGAATGGGGGTCAGGCATGGTAGCTCATGCCTGTAATCCCAGCACTTTGGGAGGCGGAGGCAGGAAGATAGCTTGAAACTAGGAGTTTGAGACCAGCCTGGGCAGCATAGCAAGACCCCTGTCTCTACAAAAAATTAAAAAATTAGCTGGATATGGTGGTGTACACCTACTGTCCTGGCTACTAAGGTGGCTGAGGCGGGAGGATCGATTGAGTCTAGGAGGTTGAGCCTGCAGTAAGCTATGACTGCACCACTGTTCTCCAGCCTGGGTAACAGAGTAAGACCCTGTATCTTAAAAAAAAAAAAAAAAAGAATTTAAGCGTAGGGAAAGCACATGAATGTCTAATTTTTTTCCTAATACAAATGTTGTATTTTTAAAGATAATACTTTTATCTATCTGTGAAGATTGTTTTTTAGAGTACATGACATAAAAATTATTTAAAAGTTTCTTTTACTAGGTATTATTTAGTAAAGCCTCCTTTCCTGTGGTCATTTTAGTCTCTAGAATAAATCCAGCATCAGTATAATAAATAATATATTGTACTCTAGCACTCAAACTTGCTTTTCTATTGGCAACAGATAGTTTGTTCTTCATTTGCTTTAAAAGTTTGTATAAACGTTCTCATTGCATTAATGATAGCTTTTAAAAATTGGTCTTAAGAGCAAATAATTAGAATGTTAATATCCTTCTTCTCAAACTAGACACATGATAGGATATTGGGGATTCATTTTATTTTATTTTGTTTTACTCATGCTCATAGATCAGGGCTTAAATAAGAAGGCTGATTTCTTACTTTTCTCGTCAATTTCCAGGTTTTATTTTGAAGGAAGTGAAAGAGTATGTTGGCCCAATTTGTGGTTCTAATACTTCAGCAATGCGGTCCAGCATGCTGGCCTCCATATCTGTGGACGCACATCCTAGTCTTAGAAATGCCCTCCTTTTCTTTCCACCCACTCACATCCTACCCAGACATCAAGTTCCCTCTTAACACCATAGGTCTTTAGGAAGCTCTCCTTGGATAACTACCCACCACAATGATCCTTATTCTCTCGGAATTTCTGTAGCACTTTTAGTTTATGCCAAACAATTTCTCACTTCATTATATGTTATCTTGGATCACTCTCTAGTGGTTTAAAGCATAGTGTTACGCACATAATCTGTGCAGCCGTTTGAAGAAGAGGCACGTGGCTCATGGAGGAGCCAAAGATGTGATGCTCAGGGAAGACCACAAGTACCCATAGGGAGGAATCATCTTGGGGGGATCTAAATTTGCCCTTCAGACTCACAAGCACAGTGATGTGAATGGCAGGATACCACATGTTGCTACCTCAGCCAGAGGCAAACTCATCTTCCTCAGATTCATCTGATAGATTCTAATTTATTAGATTTCAATATAAAATATACCTGTTTAGCATAACTAGATACCCACGTTCTCAGGCTAATGTTTCAGGTATCTTGAGGTGACCTCTGTAAGTTTAGTTAGAGGCATCAGAACTCTTGGTGAGCATGGAATCAAGGCAAAAGCGACTAGTCAAGTGAATCACATGTTTAAGGATTAGAACAAGAAGATTGGTGACACATTTTTTAACCTAAGGATATTCCTGCCCACAGGGCTGGGTAGGTAGGGTCCTTCTGTACAATGAGCCTGGATAGTGGACAGTGCTTCCTTGGATGCTTACTGGCCTGGCAAAGTGCTTACTCGGAGGATTACTCTGCAGCTGTCTCATTGTTCCCATGAGTGACCAACTCTCTTTCCAACTCATACATTTGTTTTTCATAAGGTCTTAAATACAGTAGGCAGTTTCCAGTCAAGTCCTTTTCTTTCAGTTGAGTTTTACAAAAATCCCTCTCTTGTATGTAGAGCAGTCTCATTTCTGCCATTCCCAAGTCCTCAGGGTGCACCTCACTGTTGTCTTCCTTTACATCCTACAGTAGGTACCACTAAGTATTACGTGATTGATTATCTCCCAGCTCCAGTATAAAATCCTTAATGGCAAAGGCTACACAAACATTTATTTTATCCCACATTTATGACAAGCATATTTAGCGTCTACTATGTTTCAGTATTATTCAAGTTAAAAGAAATACAGAGATGAATACAACACATTATCTTCCTGTAGAGACTTTACATCTTTTTTTTTTTTTTTTTTTTTTGAGACGGAGTCTCACTCTGTCGCCGAGGCTGGAGTGCAGTGGCACAATCTCGGCTCACTGCAAGCCCTGCCTCCCGGGTTCATCCCATTCTCCTGCCTCAGCCTCCCCAGTAGCCGGGACTACAGGCGCCCACCACCACGCCCGGCTAATTTTTTGTATTTTCAGTAGAGACGGAGTTTCACCGTTTTAGCCAGGATGGTCTCGATTTCCTGACCTCGTGATCCGCCGCCTCAGCCTCCCAAAGTGCTGGGATTACAGAAGTGAGCCACCATGCCCGGCCGAGACTTTACATTTAAAAGACAGGTGTGTAAAACAAGTACAATAAAGTGTTTTGGGAGTTGTGAGGGCTACAAATGGTGATAAACTAAATAGGAAATAATTTTACCTTTGGGAATCAGGAGAGTTTTTATATAAAGAGAAATATATTGATCAAAACCCCGTATATATGGGCCGGGCGCGGTGGCTCACGCTTGTAATCCCAGCACTTTGGGAGGCCGAGGTGGGCAGATCATGAGGTCAGGAGATGGAGACCACCTTGGGTAACATGGTGAAACCCCGTCTCTACTAAAAAATAGAAAAAAAATTAGCCAGGCATGGTGGCGGGCGCCTGTAGTCCCAGCTACTCTGGAGGCTGGGGCAGGAGAATGGCGTGGAGGTGGAGTCCCAGGAGGCAGAGCTTGCAGTGAGCAGAGGTCGCGCCACTGCACTCCAGTCTGGGCGACAGAGCGAGACTCCGTCTCTAAAAAAAATAAAAAATAAAAATAAATAAAACCCCGTATATATACTTTTTTGCTTATAAATTATTTTTATACCAATCCAGATTATTCAAATCTTGACTTCTTTCTCATTCACATCTATTCGCTTGTCATTAAATACTCATGCCTAGTCTAAGTTTGGAATGAAAATGTCACAAGACATATCTTTCACTACTTCCTGATTTACTAAACATGGAAGTGTAGCTCAGGACCTGAGCATTTAGTCATCTCATGTGACCAAGAGGACATTAAATAAGGAAGGAAATGCAGAAGTGAGTATAATGATCTCTTACAACACCGCTAGTTGGGTAGAGAAGTAGGGTTTTAATTAGCCAGACAAGTGTCAGATATATTCTACACACATCACAGCACATTAGGCTTAGTATTGTTCCCTCATTTCCTGAGGACCATTTCCAAAGATAGGTATGGATGAAATCACAGAGCTTTGGGACTCTATAGGTCTCAGATTGGCTAGAACAGAATCAACATAATCTGATGTGGGCTGTCCTGGAAATCAGGAAACCCAATAGGCAGTCATCCCTACATACGTTTTAGTAAATTATTCAACATTTCTGTGTATTCATTTACCCATTTGAAGAAAGGGAGCTAGTATGTCTAGTCTTCAACTCTGAATATAGGATGCTATAAAGTAGTTAAGATACAACCTTGTTCTTCCAACATTTCAGCTACTTCATTTTCCTAAGTCAAAAAGAACTGTGTATAAATCATTGAAAAAAGAATATGTATAAATTCCTAAAAGAACAGTAAGTGAAGTAATGCATTTAAATTGAGAATTAAGATGTACAAATATGTATAAATATATACAAATATTTGAACGAGCAAAACATATAAATCTTTGAAAGAGCTATTAATGAATTTTGATGTATTTTTATAAACTGAAAATTTTTGCACAAATGTTGTCATCATCATACTCATATTCTATCCTAGACTATTCTAGACTAGCCAGGTCTATCCATATTCATCATTCCATATTCTAAAGAGCTCAGGATTTTCTTTCTAAAAATGGGACCAGGGACAGTCATATTGTGGGAAATTTTTCATTAAACATCCCATGTTTCGTTAAACGTTTTTTCTTAAAGCTGTTTCAATTTTCAGTTTATCCTATTGAGGATAACAATTCTGAAAAACTTAACAACTGGTGTTAAGTTTAATAATAATATTTGCATACCAAACATAGTACTTTTCTATGTAAGAAAAAGTTTCACTGGTTCTAGGATACCAAAATACTGCAAATTGATTTCTGTTTTCCATATCCACACCCACCTTCCTGCTTTTGATATCTGTCTGGTATTTTGCAAGACAGAATATTATGTGAGAGTGGACACCAAGCAATGATATTTCTCTGCAGCCCAAATAGTTTACAATTTCCTCAAAAAGTGAGTAATTTAAAATTTATGGTATTGCCAGTTCTACTTTTATTCTCGTATAATGGAATGAAGTACTCTTTCAGATTTTTATTCTCTATTGGTTTGAAGAAAACATTTAGAAATTCTTAAGTGAATCAATCGATATGTAATCAAGGCACCATGGTAGCTTCTGGGGAGATCATGTGACTATATTTCTGTATCTAGGATGCTTGCAGTCTGGTTAAAGACTAGCCACATTGTGAGAAATGCTTTACAACATGACACATGAGGTGGTATCTGGTAAGGGATCCTCTAGGTAGGTAGAGAGTGAAGATTCAGAGGGCTTCTTGGGGCTCCAGGGGTGTGGAAGGCCTTGGGGGAAGAGAGGGAATCTCTGTAGGATCTCACCAATTGTTTTCAGAAGAAAATTAATTAGAAAATACTCTTATGTATAATTGCTGTTCTAGAAAACGGTTACAATTTACTTCTTTAAATGTTTAACAACATTTTAAATTATGTATTGTTTGCTTTTTGTCATTCATTCATCTCTTGGTGGTTTGGGGTGTGATTTGTGTTTTTCTCCTCTCTTGACTTATCTGAGAAATTCTGGCACTAGCCAGGTTTGGGATGTTTTTGTTCAGACATTCTTAAGTTATTTGGTAAGAAGAAAGGCTTTGTTGCATTTTTCTGCTGAGAAACAACTTTCTTTTTCTTTGTTTCAACCCTAAACTTCGTAAAAGCTCTTTATTTCTAGATTGTTCTACAAAGCTATGCCTCTGGAGGTGAGAGACTTAGGGAACATATTTTGTTCAAGTAGAAGTAGCCACATTTTCAGAAAACAACTAATAAATTTAAAATATGTCAAAGATAACTTTACAAGAGACTGCGTGAACATAGATATATAAAGGAGAGCCTGGTGCTCTCAATACCCATGTCTGCAGGCCTCGAAATTGCTTATGAAGTCTAGAAACCATGGCCATCTGCCAGCCAGAGGCAACATCACCACAATGGAATTCACAGTTACTCTGTTAAAACTTTATAAATACAGTGAGGGTCCAGGAGCCAGGACCTTCAGGCGCATGAGGCTTGTCTGGTCTGGTCTGGCCGACTGAGCAAGGAAACCCTGTCCTTGAATGAGGACTTCCTCAGCTTCAGTGACTAAATGTTTGTTCCCAAAAGTAAAATGTCCCAGTGGAAGGGAGACAGCGGCCATCTCCTTATTTTATTTATTTATTTTTAACCAGGCACTCTACTAACTGTGGCAGGAAGTCATCCTGAGAGGAAAGTCAAGGTGTATGTACTTGGTTGGCTTGGGGAGAGTGTTTGGAAGTTGGGAAAGTGGAACCATTTTTGAGTGTGACTTCATTTCTCTTCTGGCCTAGCTCTATACAGTGTCATATCCTGGGAACTGGGTGCTAGCATGAAGGAGAAAAGCAAGATAAATTAAAGAGCTGTACCTCTAGATAGTAATAGGAAACCAAGAATTCAGCCTGGTGATCGCTGGAGGGAGTGATTCAACTTAGCTGATGCCAGGGGGAGTGAGCCAGGCAGCAGAAGTGACTGGAAACCCGATGTGACCAAGACTGGGCTGTCCAGAAGCTTAGCAGAGATAGACTCAATCAGTACTTTCTCTCCTACCTTCCTGAACAAGAAGAAAAAATATTAGAGAATTGAGTTTTTAATGTTCCTTTTTCTTCCCCCCAGGCTGGAGTTGCAGTGGCACTGTCTCAGCTCACTCCAGCCTCAACCTCCCAGGTTCAAGTGATCCTTCCACCTCAGTCCACCGAGTGGCTAGGACTACAGGTGTGCACCACCAAGCTCCACTATTTTTGTAGGTTTTGTAGAGACAGGGGTCTCACTTTGTTGCCCAGGCCGTTCTCAAACTTCTGGGCAGAAGCAATCCACTTGCCTTGGCCTCGCAAATTACTGGGATTACAGGCATGAGCCACTGCTCCTGGCTGAATTTGTAATGATTTCATTCGATGGAGACAGAGACATTAATAATAACAGGAGCAACAACAATAAACACTTGTTCTGTGCCAGGTGTTAGGCAAAACACATCGTATGCCTTTTCTCATTTAAACTTACAGCAACCATGTGAGGAAACTACTATTATTATTTCCATTTTACCCATGAGAAAACTCAATGAGTCTCAGAGAGGAGCAAAGTATGTCAAAAGTCACATAACTGGATAGTGAGATGATGGTGTTTGTACTGAAATATGTTTAACTTCAGAGCTCATGCTCTGAACACATACTATACTGCTCATTTATTCATTTATTCACATATATATTGTGCAACTACAGTGTGCCAGGCACTGGGCTGAAACAGGAGGATGAGAGAACCACTCCCTGCATTCTTGGCATGAAACTTACAGTATAGCTGTGAATGAGACATATTTATGAAACAATCACATAAATGTATAGCTGTGAACTGTGAAAAGCAATATTAAGGAATGGATTAGTACAGGATAATGTGTAGGTATTAGGGTAAGTATATACCTATTGGAAGGAAACTATGAACTATAAGAAGTGATATTAAGGAAAGGTTTACAGAGTTAGAAAACTTGATATAATTTTGGGGAGTCAAGGAGAACTTCCCTAAGAAAGGGGCACATGCTTTCAGATCTGAAGGATTAACATGATAGCTAAGCAGAGAGAACTTGCTGGGTAGGGAAAGGCTAGCAGGTACAAAGGCCCCAAGGTAGGAGTCAGCTTGACACGTTACTGATTCTGTGAATACTTATTGAGGCATAGTGTAGCTACCGGTTTGTCACTTTTGTTGTGTTTCATATTCCTCCATTGAACTTAACCTTTTTTACTGTTTCCCTAAAGAATTGATGCGAAGATATTCTCACTATTTCATGCAGTTTTGATTTGTTTTCTGCTAATTTTATCCGATGAATTTAAAGTTTTTAGGGGAATAAGGGCTACATCTGTCATTGTTGTATCATAGTTTCTAAGATGGCATGCAGTTTAGGTACTTAAGCGCATTTTTATAGTAAAGAATAAGAAGAAGAATAAATGTCAATTCAGAGACTAATAGAATTTAGTTGCTTTTAGCTGATATGCTCAATTAAGAATTGATGTTGCCTGTAAAAATCTTATCTTTATATATAATATAAGCTAGGAAATAGATTCATGTCTAACTTTTGCTAAGTGAAGCATTTTAATATTCCTTGAAACTAAATGGAAAATTTTCCAAAGTAATGCTTGGCAGTTTGGCATATAGAGAAAAAAAATCTTTCCTCTAGAACAGCTTTTCCAGGGAACAGATTAGAATTAATTAGGGGATGTTTTACTAATGGAATATTTTTCTTCCCATTAATGTCACTGTCCTTCATCCCTGAGGATGGCATTATTGGCAGTGATTGCTCTTATGTATGAGAGACTATAGACAGACAGGCCATTGCATAGAATTCCATTTGTCACACAACCTGAGACCACTGTCTTTAGTTTAAAAGCCTGAAGCTATTTGTCAGGTCTAGCATTGTTTGGGACCTTACCTGCTAAAACTGTAATTGGCCCAGAGTCTTTTCTTGAATTCCACCCAAATTCTTTCTCTGTGACACAAAATTGTTCTTAAATAACTTTTTGGGCAATAAAGGCTTCTCAGATTCAAGCCCCATGCTATCTGTGGTGGGGAACACTAGGATATTGAGCCTTTAAAAACATGCACCATACCTTATTTGTCTTTGTATTTCTAAGATGTAGCATAGTGATTGGCTGATAGGAGATAATTTAATAAGTATTTGCTAAATATATAATTAATTGAATGAATGGCAATCAACTGAAGGTGGGCTCCAGATTATAATTTTTGATAACCAGCTCAAATTTCCTTGCTACCTTTGGTAGTATAGATCATTAGTCTATGATTAATGATCATAGATTTAAAACTATGAGTAATTGGCTGGGTGTAGTGGCTCACCCCTGTAGTCCCAGCACTTTGGGAGGCCGAAGCGGGCGAATCACAAGGTCAGGAGATCTAGACCATCCTGGTGACATGGTGAAACCCCATTTCTACTAAAAAAAAAAATACAAAAAAGAAATATTTGCTAGGCGTGGTGGGAGGCGCCTGTAGTCCCAGCTACTTGGGAGGCTGAGGCAGGAGAATGGCGTGAACCCAGGAGGCAGAGCTTGCAGTGAGCCGAGATCGCGCCACTGCACTCCAGTCTGGGCGACAGAGCAAGACTCCATCTCAAAAACAAAAACCAAAAAACTATGAATAACTACAATGAGAATGCTTATACTATCTCTATACAATCTGTATTGGTTACCTTTTTTTTTTTTTTTTGAGATGGTGTCTCACTCTGTTGCC
The DNA here is from genome assembly GCF_043159975.1 of Macaca nemestrina. Classification (NCBI taxonomy): domain Eukaryota; kingdom Metazoa; phylum Chordata; class Mammalia; order Primates; family Cercopithecidae; genus Macaca; species Macaca nemestrina. The sequence goes on along the minus strand of NC_092136.1, from coordinate 96,124,876 downwards.
CAGGCTGGAGTGCAGTGGCCCGTTTTTGGCTCTCTGCCACCTCCACCTCCCAGATTCAAGTGATTCTCCTGCCTCAGCCTCCCAAGTAGCTGGAACTACAGGTGCCACGACCATGCCCAGCTAATTTTTGTATTTTTTAGTACAGACAGGATTTCACCATGTTGCTCAGGCTAGTCTTGAACTTGTGACCTCAAATGATCCACCCACCTCGGCCTCCCAAAGTGCTGGGATTACAGGTGTGAACCACCATGCCTGGCCATGGTTATTATTCTGAATAATGAATTACCTCAAAATTAATTAACATTGATTACTACATATGGTTTCTAAGAGTCAGGAATCAGAGAGCAACTTAGCTGGGTGGTTCTGGTACAAGGTCTCTTCTGAGGTTTCAGTCAAGCTGTATGCTGTAGCTGCTATCATCTGAAGCATGAATAGAGCTGGAAGATCTGCTTCCAAAGGCTGTTGACAGGCGACCCCATCATGTGAACCTCTCTGTAGGGCAGCTTAATTGTCCTCATGACGTGGTGACTGGCTTCTCTATAGCAAGTGATCAAAGAGAGAAAGCAGAGTGAGCTGCATGGTCTTTTATGACCTAGTTCCCAAGTTGCACACCATACTTCCTTCCATTCTATTTTGTTCCTTAGAAGCTGGTCACTGAGTCAAGCCTGCACTCAGGAGGAAGGTAGTTTCCACCTTTTCTGAAAAGAGGAATAGCAAAGAATTTGTAGACATTTGAAAACACTAACATACTTAAATATTGAAACTCCCCCGGAGTATTTACATGAATTGCATGTTTTTTAAAGTAGTGCAGTGTATCACAATGTTCAATTTGTCAATAAGAAGTGCTTTTAGACAAAGTGCTTTTCCTGGAAATTAGCTAACTGTCTTAAAGTATAAATAATGTCATTTTGAAAAAAAACAAAAATCCTTGTAATCATTTAAACAAGAATCACCAGTACTTGAAGAATCCAAATAATGACCTAATTTTGTTTTTATTTTCTTTTTATTCCTCTGAAGTAGATTCAGCAAATTCAATTAAAAAACATTACGTGCATCTACTTTGTGCCAAGTACTATGTCATGTGCTCTGGGAAGGGGATACACTTATGCAGAGGTGACAAAGATATAATCTATCCCAAAGAAGCTGAGAGTATAACAGAGATGATGGACACATACACAAAACTTAATATGGTACGAAGCTCACTGTAATGAGTTTTGTGAGAGAGCTACAGAGGAGATGTTATGGGGGCACAAGGAGAAGAAAGTTAATTAACATTGGAAGATGAGAAGACATCTTGGAAGAACTTGAACTGGGCCTTGGAAGAAGAACTGCCATTCAAATAGGTAGAATTGTGGTAGCAAAGGCATAGAGGTAGGAAAGTATAGATCTCCAGGGACAAGAGTCACGGGGTTAGGGCACTGTTGGAATTTAAGGTTGGAAGGATATATTGGAGCCCCTCGAATGCCATAACAAGGCACACCTTGGGCAGTGGAGAATTATCAGACTGTTTGAAAAGGAGGGTTATTGAGTAAATAAATAGACTGGTACATTAGGAATTCTAAAATGTGGATCATTGTAATACTAATAACTATTTTCTATTTACTATCTACTAAGTGATTTACGTGTATTATCTTGTCCTCACTGCAAACCCTCTGGGTGTGGATGTTTTCAGTGCCATTTTACTGATAAAGAAACTGAGGCTTAAATAGTTTAAATAAATTACCCTGTTAGTGAGTGGCAGAATGACCATTCACATCTAGTGTTGTCTAACTCCAAAGATACTATAAAATAATGTATCTCTCTTTTCCCTTATGCATAAAATATGGGAGCATATTACATCATACACATAGATTGTCAAAAAATACTTTGGGAAACTGATTATAATATCAATTCAGTGCTCCTGTCTCTTACACTTTTATCCCTATCTGTAAAACAAACTACAAATTGAGAGAGTACATTCCATAGCTTGGGAAAAAACCCAATTCTGTTGTACCTAAACTAATCATTGTAAGGCAGTAGTTCAGAAGAACAGTACTACTGTAAGCCTCAAAAAGAAGAAACTACCTGGGTAGGGCGTGTGGGAGCAGAGAGAGGATCAGAAAAAATGCCTATCGAGTTCTATGCTTTTTACTGGGGTGGTGAAATTATCTGTACAACAAATCTCTGTGACACACACTTTGTATATAACACAAACCTGCACATAAACCTAAAATAAAAGTTAAAAAAAATGACAACCAAATAAAAACAAAAAAGAAAATACCCGGTCGGATCTACCCTCTAACATTTTTTGGGACTCAGGGCAAGACAAATGAAGGGCCTACATACTATATGTCTAAATATTAGACATTATAAATAGGCTACCAAATGGTTAAGTAAAATATGCTTTGTCTTTCTACCTTGACAAATAAATGTCGATAATGACAAAATTGAAAAATATATGGAAAGCTATCATTCTTGAAGTCAACAAAATGTCCATGATGACTGTAATCATTATTGTATACATCTGGATATTCTGTTGAGGGGTTGGTGATGTTTCCATGAGTAATAAAATTAGGTCATACGTAATTAATATATTATTAATCTATAAAATTTATTTTTGCTTTCATTTCTGCAATTCCCTAATTATGTTGTTATAATGACCATTTTCATATAACGTGTCTTCTGTTGACAGTAATGATCTAAACATTAGATTCTAAAGTACTAAAAATGAAGTGTAATATTAAAGTATACACAATTTGAATTTATTTTCATCAAAAATGTAAATTAAAGTAAACATAAAAATCAAAAACTAAAAGTTAGCTTTTGTGCTACTAAAAGTTTTCTTCTAATATCTTCGATTCTCTGGGAAAAAAGGCAAAATTCAAAGTATAGCTAATGCATATAACATATAAATAATTATTTAAATGAAACTGAAATTATAATTTTTGAAAATTTAAATCATATTAAATGTTTTTATAAAAATAAAACTAGCAGTAATTCTAGTGTTCAATGGTGATCCAATGACCAAAGACTCTATCACACAGGTCACTACTAGACCTGCATATATTTAACTTTAAGGGCCATAGGAATTGTTTAATATTACAAAATGTTCTTTGGCCACAATTTGCAACTTTTGGGGTTATCACGGTAATAGGTGAGTACTTCTGGAGCATTGAATTAGAACATGAAAAGAAGTAGCAAAATGGAAGCTTGGCACTCCTGGGAAATGATACCTCATTATCCCTTGCATTCATGCTGAGAGGAAAGACTTGACAAGTTAATTAATTTGTCTTTTTCTTACCTAAGTGCTTCTGCTGCTCAACTCCTCCCTGCTCTCCAAAGAAGTGTCCTTCTCTGACATGGGCAACATCACAATCCAGCCTCAAAAGAAGCCACCTTGGGCTTCCAAGACACAAAGCAGGGGATACGGAGAAGTGTCTGCACTAGAGCCTGGATGGTGCTACTCACAACCGTGAGCGTTCAGGGTGACTGCTAGTGCTGTGCAGTGCTGAGTGCCACATTCCATGGGACCACATGTCCTTTAATAAACGTATTCCACGTGCGCTTATGGAACTCATGGCTTCTAAAGCACAAGGCCTATGCTTCAAGCATAGTGCTATCCCTGAGCAGCATTTGTAAGCCTTCAGTCTGCAACAGTGGGATTACCTACCAGGCTCAGCTGATGGACCGGGATGATATTGGAAGAGAGGCTGCCAGCCTGAAGACTTACCTGGAAACATTCTTCTCCTTGGTCTGGTTTTAATAAAATCACCAGATTCTACTAGAAGGAAACCAAAGATTACAAAGGTCCAAATTAATATATGACAAAGTAGAAACGGAAACTGGGAGGAAATGAGGTGAAACACGGGGGATGATGTATTGGAAATAGGGAATGAAAACCAGTACAGAATAGAAACACCTGAAAGCAGTTCTGGAAACTCCACATGCTCCTGCTGTACCAAGACCTGGTCCTATGTGTGCTGACCTTGTTCTTCTGCTCACATCTGCAAATGTGGCAACATTTTAGCTGTTTTCTATTAACACTGCAGTACTCTGAGAGCTTGGAAATTTTCAAGTGCGAAATCAGGACCAGAGAACAGTAAAAAAAAAAAAAAAAAAACTTGACTGAACTGCCGCTCACATCTTCCCTATACTGTGCAGAAGCAAAGAGCTCAATACTGATTTTGGTTTTGTGGTTGAAGGCAACTACTATGAAACTTCTTAAGTGGTTCATAGTTGTCCATATTTTATCCTTATAATTGAAACAATATTTCCTGCTTTCCCCAGAGTAATAATTTTAAAGGTGGGGTCTCTAACCTCGGGTACAGCCTGGCCTCCACAGTGTTACACTGTTCCCAAAATGACAGGGGATACAAAACAGATGGGTCACACTGCAGGCTGCAGAAGTGGGATTTTGTTCATGAAGACAAACCCCACACTACAGGAAAGGCCCAGGGCTATCTCTGAGTCTTGATAGGTTGGGAATGACTTTAAAGTTATTAATCAAGAAGTGGATAGGTGGAAACTTGGGAACATGTTCTTCTCTGTGGTTAACAGTGGGGACAGCAAGGCTAATTGCTTTAAGTCTAAACAATCAGAAACTGTCAACTCTGTCACCCAAACTTCCAGTTTATGTCACTGGCTTTCTGGGGGCTGCATTACAGTGCTGTGGTGAAATTATTATTTATTAATGACCATAGTATTAATAACACTATATACTGTGAACTTATATTAATACATCTCCTCAGTGCTCAATAAATACTTGTTGAATAAACACTTTTTCATTAATTGGCTCAACCAATACCCGTTGAATACCTGTTATCAAAAAGGCACTAGGTACTGATTTAAAATGAATTTGTTTCAGCCAGAGTCTTCCAAGAGATTACAGTTTTACAGATAATATGCTGATGAATGAATGACCCAGAAAGTCATACTCCTTTCAGTTTGATGATGCTTTTGTTTTTTTTTTTTTCACTTTTTATATAAAATATTTTGAATTTGCTATTAGGAAAAATCCAGCAGAGGATTCAGAGGACGTATTTGAAACTTTTATTTTTTGAAATCTATGTCTGACTATTAAGGAAATTGTACTTTTTTCCAAGTTACTCTATTACCTATAATACAACCAGAAATAAAATGTTAAAAACCCAAGCTCATGCATACCCCAGGATGACAAAAAAAAAAAAAAAAAAATCTGCATTTATAAGAACACTACATTGCATTTTGTAAAAACTTACAAAGAAGATAAATAATATGTATGACTCCAGATTGCAGTAAACAGACTCCCACTTAGCTTAACTTTTAAGTTATGCAACTTCCTCACTGATGACTTAGAAAAAAATAAAGAGGCAGCAAACAGTCAATAAAGAGTAAGGCAGGAAGCATGTGGTGACTCTGAGTCCCAGGAGGGCTCACCATGTCCGGTGCCACTAGGGAAACAAATCTCTAAGGCAGTTGAAATTTTCCTGCATCTCACATAATCCCAAGCAGAGCATAAGGCAGTGGCTTAAATCTGCAGGTTTAAAGGAGCACAGAGAAAGAGAAAGAATGAAATCTGTACCCTAAGAGAGTGAAGGAGGGTCACTCGTTTGTTTAGAGCAGTGTCCCCCACCCCCTTCTCTAGACAGCAAGGAATTTGGAGCCCCTGTCCACTCTCAGGCAAAGATCCTTCGATCAGTTCACTTAGGGCCTGATAACCCATGGACACTGTGGGAGATTAAAAGACGGTAGTAATATTAATATAAAGATCATGGCAATAATAACAACATGCCACCATTTAGTGTCTTTCTGTTTCCCAAGAGTTGACACTATATACGCATCAACTCATTTAATACAACGTGATGAAATATTCTCATTTTACTGAGGGATTAAAAATAATAAACTGATGGCTGGGTACGGTAGCTCACACCTGTAATCCCAGCACTTTGGGAGGCCGAGATGGGTGGATCACTTAAGGTTAGGAGTTTGAGACCAGCCTGACCAACATGGTGAAACCCCATCTCTATTAAAAACACAAAAATTAGCTGGGTGTCGTGGTGGGTACCTGTAATCCCAACTGCTCAGGAGGCTGAGGCATGAGAACCACTTGAACCCAGGAGGGGGGCATTGCAGTGAGCCAAGATTGTGCCACTGCACTCCAGCCTATGTGACAGAGTGAGACCCTGTCTCAAAAAATAAATAAATAATAATAATCTGAGACTCAGAAAAGGTGTTTTTTCAGAGTTACAAAACTCAGACGGGACAGGGCAGCATTGGGAACTAAAATTGGTCTGACTCGTAGGCTCATGCTGTAAATCACAGTGCAAGGCTTCTACTATCTACATTTTTCCTGAGAGAATGTATAAACGAAAGGATGGTTAACATATTAAGCAAAATATGTTAAATGTCAAATGAATAGTACAAATGATAAATGCTGGAGAAGTGGGGTGGCAGAGAACTCATGTCCGAGGTGATCTGGGAAGGCCTCTTGAACAAGGTGGAGTTATAGCTGGTTTTTGAAGAATCCAAAAGTGCTTAGATTGAGAGGTGAGGCATGTACAGGAATGGTTTCTAAGATGTCATATTTTATCTCCTTCCTCATCTTGACGGGCACTAATGAACATCAAAGATTCCAACCTAAATACATTGAGTGCCCGGTATGTGAAGGGCCTTATTTACGTTGTTTTAAAGCTTTTTAACATACTTTAAAGGAGGGACTGGTTAATCTCCACTGTCTAGATCCATTAGACTGCGAGCCAGATCGCCTCAGGGGCCTTTGGGAATGGCGTGGTGGGACAGTCTCCACTTTTGCACATACCCATGAAAAGAATGGTCCTTTGGGAATTTTGTAGACCTACTATCTGGAGATAATGTACTTCTGATGATAATTCAAGTGCCCCCAGATATAGGGTTGCCAGATTTAGCAAATAAAAATATAAAATGCTCAGTTAAATTTGAATTTCAGATAAACAATGAATTATCTTTCAGTACAAGTATGTCTCAAATATTCCATGGGATATACTTATAACTTTTAAAAACTTATTTGTTATTTATCTGAAATTCAAATTTGACTGGGCTTTTACATTTTATCTGGCAACCTATCCAGTCAGGAATTGGAGGGAAGACTCTGGGATTTGAATTTTCTGGCATATAAAAATACTTTTCTATGTGAAGACCTCAAACTAAAAAACAAAAAGAAAAAGTGTCATGTTACACATCCCCATAAAATATGTTTCATTTTAAAATGAGACCAATGGGGTAGGAGGTTACCTAACAAAAGTAATTTTGTGGAAACAATATAAAATCTCTGTGTTTTTACACTTTATTCTTTCAAGAAATTCTGGCCTTAAAATAGTAGTCAGTTGACCCAAGTAAGTCACTTGCTCTGCATCAAGATAAAAATGCATTTCATGCCGTGTACCCTGAGGATAAAAAAAAAAAAAAGATAAGTTGAAAACTGGATTTCCAAGTAATACCCCTATTAAAGATGACAATTAAGTGGGGTTCACTGGGGAGGCATGGCCCTTAGGATTGAATTATAAGAATGATGATTGTTTTTGGAGTTGGAGTCAAATATCAGCCTTTAAACCAAGTCAAAGCCAGTGTTACAGCTGCCTTCTGTCACTGACACTACTGTGGAAAAATTCAAAAGGCACACCAAACGTTTTTTCTAGTGCATTTTTCAAAACAACTTGGAATTAATACAAGCACCTCAACAGCACAAAGCAAATGTATTTACCTATGTAATACCGAGCTTGCCTGGAATCATTTAATAGGAAAAAGTATTCTGGAGAGAAATGTACTTTGAGAGAAGGCAAAGTGTGAAAGGTAAATTGGAGTCTTGAAGGGGGGATTCTAAATCACATTTAGACATAAATCCTTTCAGGTCATGATTCCCATAGATTACCAGCATCTGCTAAGCCTAGATAGTTTATAATCACTAAAATTGTCGTAATCTTCCTATGGAAGGTTTACCAAAGAAGTACTGAATTACACTGGGTTAATACTTTTAAGGATGAATGGTCAAGATGATGATGCATAAATTAATGCACTGGCTACATAGTAAAATATAATACTAACAACATATCTGAACCAAGCTGTGGTTTCAAAAGGTGTTCACTCCATCAGGGTAACATATTCTCAGGTATATGATCAACTAGAAAGTTGCCAACCATTATTCACCTTCACATACTCCTACAAGCTTCTCTGTCCTGTTTTATTCTTTTCTACCTTCAAAAAGAAAGGAGGACTTAAAGGTTGGGTCTGTAAAATAGGAAACCATAGAGCAAAAGCACAGATAACACAGTGAAGGAAGCTGCTAGAATAAATTATCGGTGGACAGTGTTCTCTGGATTGAAATATGGGGGAATCTAAATATGGTGTCTCATAGAGTCTATTGACATAACACGCTATAAGTGAGAACAGTGCAGGGCAGCATCTAGTGCTGTGTGAACCGTATCATCAGCACCATGGAGTGACAGTCACCATGTCCTATTATATTTTTAGTTATTTAGATGGACAGTGCCTTTGCGCTTGTGCATTACTTTTAGTAAACGCACAGGAGTGAGCGTTCTCACTTTTTCCTTCACTGCATCCGCAATGATCAAGGGAAATATTTCCAGTGACATGGAGCTAGTATAAATTGACCATTTGTGAAATAGCTAAGCAAATACTTATTATACTTTCATAGGAATAGCAATGTAACATGTAATGAGCACTGAGCAAAGTATGTTGGATGTGCTTATGCATCCACTGAATTAGAACATATAGGTCTGGTTCTTCATTCCACATCCCCACCATCCTGCTCTCACACTCCCTGGTCTCTAGTCATATTCCTAATTCCCTGAATACTTCGCTTCAGGGCTTCTTGTATACCTATTTCCTTGTGCACCTCCTCCTGCCCCCAGTGGAATTACCCGTGCCCTTTGTCTCCTGGCGAACCTTTGCTTTTCCAAGTCTCAATTCAAAAGTCACCCTGACCTCTACTCCCCAGTGTCCTACCCAGAGTTGGGTGCCCCTGCGCCCTGTTGCTCCAGCCCTGAATTCACACCCTCTGTGAGAAAGCACATTACGTTGGCTTCTAATCAGTTGCTTCCCTGCTTTCTTCTCTCAATGGGCTCCACACTTCCTGAAAACAGAGACTGAGTCTCTTTCTGCTTTTCATTTTCAGAATAGAGTGTCTGTAATACACGGCACACACAAATGATCCATAAGCATTTTATTCAGTGATCTGGAGCGCACCATGGCCCGGACACTCTGGGGGGATATAGATAAATAGAATACCAGGACCAGACATACCCATGTAAACCTTCCAAATGACAAAGCTACAAATTTAATAGTACCAACAATAACAATCGGGGCAGTGAAGAGAAGGGAAGTCAAATTCTCTGGGAAGAATTGAGGAAAGCCTGATGAGAAAGGTGAAATTCGAGGTGGCCTTTAACAGAGGCATTAAAATGGGAGAAAGCAGTGGCGTCCTCTTCCTGGGAGTTCATCAGAGCCATAGACTTTAGGGCAGAAAAGTCAAACTACAAACTGAAAAGAAAAGGCCGAGTATGAAGTTAGGGTTTAGGTTGAGGAGGAGGCTAAGATCTTTCTGGTTCTTTCTTCTGTGCAACACTGAGAACCTTTTTCCTGTGTCCAATTTTACATCTTCTTCTTCTGGCCTAAGCATGCCTAAAAGAGATTACCAACTACCAACTTCTGAAGACACAGTTTGTGTAGTTCCAGTGGACTGGGACATGTGACTCCGCAAACATGATACTAAATACTCTTTTTTTTTTTTTTTTTAAGCAAATTGAGTATGTAACTCGGCCTCAAAATATGCAGTACATGTCTTAGCCTTAAACTTGTTCCCCTGTGCTTTCAGAGAATAATTTTATGAAATGTGTTTGGAAGTCCTTTCGGGCCTAAGTTTAGAAAGCTAGAAAGACATTCTCATTGCCTTTGTTGTTCCAATCTGTGGCTCTGTAATTTCTGGACTTGGATCAATCATTTGACTGAAAAGGATAAAAGGTCCAAGACTGAGAAAAAATGGGTTAAAGAGAGGGAACAACCAGCCAAAGCAGTGGCACTCGGCAGCCGGAGGTGGAGGGGGGGGAGGTGGCTGCAGCTGGGCTCTGTTGAGCTGCAGGTGTGGAAGAGGAAGTGCAGGAATGAGCCCAGGGCCCATTTCCAGGTGGCAGCAGGGTTCAGTGGGCTTAATTAACCAGTGAACTGCTCATGCTCTGTCTCCACCTTTCTGCACCACACTGAACAAGCCACTGACCATTTCCTGCTTCGGATTTCCTCGGCCCCAGAGCGGGGACAACAAAGTGTATTCGTCAGAGAAATTACTGGCCACTGTCTGATTCAGAAGTTGCCCCTATAAGTGTTAGTAAAGACTTTTAAAAACATGAAACAAAGCAGAGAATTAAAAATAACAGGAAGTGGAAGAGAGAGCACACTATGATCTGAAATCTTCTGTGTTATATGTTGGTGTTAAAGAGTTCATAAGGCCTTGATGAAGATTTGTTACTTGGAAGGATGTCAGTGCTGGGGACCTGCTCTCTGTGAACCCAGCAACCTGCCCCAGCATTTCAAGGGTTATACAGTCCACTCAGATGATTTATTTCTGAGTTGGAATTACCCCATTCCCCAGCCCACCCTCTTTTCAACTTTGTACAAATATAAGTGGGCAATTCACTTTACTACACAAATGACTCGTGATTTCATGAGCTGCAAGCAGCAGTTTCTTAAGCAGCTTTCCCATATTCCTAGTGCAAGAAAGGGACACACAGACATCTCTTATGGGCTAGATCTTTTTAATTTGTGAAGCAAAGAAAGTGAGGGAACCACTGGACCTAATCTCAAGTATCCAAGATCAACTAGACGAGGCACATGGCCAACTTCCAAAGACACATGGTCCTTTTCTAATCCTCAGCCTCTACTTCCTCATTGGATCTGAGTTCAAATCTCAGAAAGGTCACAGCACGTGCATTTTCGGTATTTTTAAACAAATGGATGCAATTAAGAACTTGAGGAAAGGGTGACTTTCTATAGTTTTCAGCACACATCAGCTACTCGACAACTTCTACTAAAATAGAGCCTCTTGCAGAGGGTAATGTGAGTAGCCAATCACCACCACTGAAGACAAAAATGTTGGCCAATGACCTAGAAGTAAGCGTGTGATTTATTTCGCATAACTATGAGCGTTTCTCATCAGGAAAATAATGGCATCAGTTCCTGGAGTTTTCTTGGTTATTTAAACCTCCTGCTTTGGAATTGAGTTCATGGCTTACCAACATCAGCAATGTTTCCTATTTTATTGTACATGATCACAAGAGGAATAGGAGGCAATAAAGGCAAATGAGAACTCAAGGTTCTAGAGAGATTACATTATTTATCACATTTAATCTTTATAAGAATCCCCAAAAGTTGGTGCTCTTTCCTCCATCTTACAGATGTTTTGAAAACTGAAGCTCTGAAAAGTTAAGTAACTTGGATCTACAGAGCTATAAGAGGAAGTGCTAAGATTTGAATGCAGAATTTCATGACTCAAAAACGTTTTCTCCACAATATCAGTTTACCAGAATAACCTAGGCATGTCCTCAAAACACCTATATTAGAAATTAGCCATTTCCTAGTTCTAAAGAAGTATTCACTTTTTGTTATTTAACTATTAAAACTGCACATATATTACATTCCATAGAAATTCTGAGCATCAATAATAACAGGAGGAGATACTTTTGCTATTTGTATATATGTATATGTGTGAATGTATACATATAAAATATGTTTTACAATTGTCTCTTTGTTCCAAGAGTGGGAAAAAGAATAATTAGAATTTGTAGTTGGGCATTTGTATCCACTTTAACCTGATCCATTCTGTCTAACTTTTCTTTGCAAAGCTCTCAAATTCATTGTTAGCCTATCTGATACTGTCGTCTGGAGACCGCCAAGTATTTCACATATTACCCAGGGAACCAACCACTTTTAAGGGAGGGAGGGCACTCTTTAATGACTTTTCCTAATTTAAACTCATTGAACATTGTTCATTTTAAGGGCAAAGACAAGGCAGTGCATCTGTAAAGAGCTCTGTCACTCTTCTCCACGTGATGACTAATGGTAGGGAACTTAAAACCTTATCCTTGGTATCTTTTGGAGTCCAGACAATTCAGTGGTCTCCTGGGATGAGTAAATATCAGCCCGTTCCCAGGAAGATTAACTAGTAAGATGATGTAGGAAAAGCTGCTACTTTTTAGAGGGCTATACTTAAACTACCATCAACACTTCTTAAGGCAGAATCTCAGATGATTTATTTCCATATGGGGTGCTATGATTTCTAGAAAGAAAGGATATTTTATAAAGTTATAAGAGTAACAGTAGTTTCTTTCCAAGATGTTAATTTTGGTCTCAAGATTAGTGTTTGCTAATGGAATGTACTTACTGGCCTTTGAAAGATCATAGAGTAGAGTAGAATTAGGAGACCTGAATTAGGGCTCCCCATTACAGGGCATATAGTTGTAGGTAAATTTCCAGTTTCTTTACCTGTTGTGCAGGTAGCAATACCTATCCAGATTCCCTCACAGCCTTGCATTTTTAAAAAAGAAAGAATAAGTAGTTCGAAAGTTCTAAGAGCTCCAATGGGGTGCTGTAGCACATAGGCTTTGTAGTCAGAAAGCCCCAGATTCGAAACTTAGCTTTTCTTCTCTTTTCCTGTGTGGGTCCGTTTTCTAAACTCTCCGTATCTTGGTTACCTCACTTGTAAAATAAGCTAAAAGTAGTTCCTACCTCATACGATACTTGTGAGGACCAAATGGGCTCTTGGTCTGCTTTGGTTAGAAAGGCTCCTAGAGTTTATGTCACCCATTCCTCCTAATTGTAAGATGAGGAAACCAAAGCCCTGACTGGTGGAGTGTCTACCCAAGTTCATTCATCAATAATTTTTGAGTTATACCAAGCAATTTGCCTGCAGAGATTCAGTGTCACTTAAATTACCACGTTGCTGACTCTTTCTTGTTTATGGCCTGATGACTCATTTATGAGTTATCTAAACGTCTTGTTCCTTCTTTCTGTCTTCCACCGTCTCTATCATGGGACTATTTTCTTTCTGCTAGCACTTCTACGGGAGATTGTGAAAGGGTGGTGACAGTGAGTTAACTCCTTGTTAGCAGCCTGGTCTCTTGAGAGGAGGCTCACCCACTGCTGCTGACTGATAAGATGATGACAATCTCTGCTTCCTAAAAAATCTCCTCTACTATTAAGTTGGTGCATAAGTCATTGCAGTTTGTGTCATTACTTTGCCTTCCAGATTGCCACTTGCCTGTCTCTGCTCTACTTGCTCCTTCTTTACTGGATCCTCTTCCTGGGTGAACCCTTAAATTATGTTACATTCTTTAGGATCTGTCCTTGTCTGTCTTTGATTCTGCCTGCTCTTCTTGGTGATCGCAGGCACTCTTGTGTCCTCAGTTACCATCTCTCTGACGCTGACTCCCATATCCATTATCTTTAACTTAACTTTCTCACTTAACTGCCAGATCTCATTGCCTCTTGAATATCTCTGCCTGTGTCCTACAGGCACTTCAAAAATGGTATCCACAAATGAGATTACCAGTCCCCCGTCTACACACACACACACACACACACACACACACACTCTCTCTCTCTCTCTCTCTCTCTCTCTCTCTCTGTGTCTTCCTTCTATAGCCTGATTAATCAAGCATTTTCAGCTCCTTGCCTAAATTCCATACCCAGTTTTCAAATCATTTTTATTTTATCTTGAAATATCTCTTGAACCTGGCATCTCTTTCCTATTACTGATACAGTTGCCTTAGTTCAGGATTCATCTTTTTTCATCATAGCTACCTAACTCTTCTCTGTGGCCTAGTTCTCTCCATTCTGTCTAATCTTCCCTCTGTATTCTGCCACAGATAACTTTCAAAACTGAATTTTATCTTTGTGGATCTTCTATTAGGAAAAATGTTAGATCCTCAACTAGTACCTAAAGAGGAATCCAAACTATTGTAATATATTAGCAGTTTCCAGGATTAGAGCTCCAACCCATTTCCATCTGCTCCACTGGGTACCCTGTGGACCCCTGTGTTTCATCTACAGTAAACTTGCCACCTTTCCTCAAGTACTTGCCTGACATGAGATGTGTGACATCCTCAAAGACCCCATCGTAGCTCTGATCTTCCCTTCTCTTACAACTCCCCCTTGAGTCCCTGCAAGTCAGTACTTCATTCTTATTTTTATATTATGATTTTTTTTTACATCTGTCTCTCCCAACAGACTTTGAGCTCATCCAATTGGATAACAAGATTTTCCTCTTTTTTTTTTTTTTAATTTCAAAGACCCTATCACATTGGACAATGTCTTCCACTCAAAAGGAATTCAATAAATAGTTGTTGAAGTAATGTACTTACAACAATTATTAAGATCAGAGGAATATTGGTTATCATTCAAGGTTTATAGTTAAATATTTGATTTCTGATAACCATTCACTAAATAATTCACCTAACACCCCATAAACTAATTAACAAAGAGTGTCTTCATAAATGGTGTTGATATCACGTCAAGATGCTAACAGTGTAAAATTAGGATTTTTAAAATATGTATGTGCCTTTAAGGCTTTCTGTGACTTTTAGGTTTCTCTAAAGTTTATTGAACTTTAACTCACTTAAATTTCTTTAAAAGTTAACCATTATACATAAGGTAATCTGACTCCAAATTTCTGATTATTATATGAAATCCAAAGATAGGTGAGGATATAAATCTAAATGTAGTCCAATAAATGGATAGAAAAAAGTCAGCTTCACATGTAGTTTATAGAAGTAGTGCATATATGAAGCTATGGAAAAGGAAGAGACAAAGGAATTTCAAATTTTGCAATTTATAATTAAACCAATTATATTCACATATACTATAGAGTAAAATAGTATGAAAAGTTGAACAATATATCTATATATTGGTTTTATAAAAGTATCATGATATGCAGTTAATTGTTGAAAACTATACCTGGAGATAAGAAAATATTAACAATAATTATAGTAACTAACATTTATTGGGCACTTACTCTATGCTAGGTGCTATGCTAAGTACATATGTATAATTTAATCCCCCCAGTATCTCTTTGACACAGTTCCTCTTGTTACTCCTGTTTTCCAGATGAGTAAATAATTCTTAGAAAGGACCGGGCACGGTGGCTCACGCCTGTAATCCCAGCACTTTGGGAGGCCAAGGCAGGCAGATCACGAGGTCAGGAGATCGAGACCATCCTGGCTAACATGGTGAAACCCCGTCTCCACTAAAAATACAAAAAATTAGCTGGTGTGGTGGTGGGCGCCTGTAGTCCCAGCTCCTCGGGAGGCTGAGGCAGGAGAATGGCGTGAACCCAGGAGGTGGAGTTTGCAGTGAGCTGAGATTGCGCCACTGCACTCCAGTGTCACTCTGGGTGACAGAGTGAGACTCTGTCTCAAAAAATAATTAAAATAATAATAATAATAATAATAATAATAATAATAATAATTCTTAGAAAGATTGAACGACTTGTCAGAGGACTTAAGTTTTAGAGCTTTTTGAACATAAGTCTGATGGGTTGTTCTATATTAAATGAATGAATACCTTTTAATTATCTCAATTCTATACTCATTAGTAAGTAATTGATAAATCATTTGGCAAATTTATATAAACTGTGTTTTGGACATATCTAAAATGATAAGGCAGCCAGGCACAGTGGCTCAGGCCTGTAATCCCAGCACTTTGGGAGGGCGAGGTGGGCAGATCACCTGAGGTCAGGAGTTCCAGACCAGCCTGGCCAACATTGTGAAACCCCATCTCTACAAAAATACAAAAATTAGCCAGGTGTGCCTGTAATCCCAGCTACTTGAGAGGCTGAGGCAGGAGAATTGCTTGAACCCGGAAGGTGGATGTTGCAGTGAGCCAAAATCATGCCACTGCCCTCCAGCCTGGGCAACAGAGTGAGACTCCATCTTAAGAAATAACAAAAATAAAATAAAATAAGGCACATGTTGTAGTCATTATTGAGAACAAAAGAAAACAAAATTAACTGAGAATCTTTGAAGTTAGGTATTGTTAACTACTGATCGTCTAAATTCACCACTTCAGTTTGTTTTGAAGTCTGCTTTTCTATCAACATCTTGAACATTCACTGTAAAGTATGCCCCCAGAAATGACCACTAATATATTATTAAACTATTGTTAACTATTCCATGCATAGTGAGAGATATTGAGGTCTATTGCTTGATATAAGAAATTAAACTGTATTTCTTCTTTCTTTTCCTGGAGAGTAATTTAAAAAATAATTGCTAGTTTTGTGGCACTGTTAAAGTGGAAATGCACTCAAAATATTTACAATTAAAGGAGCCTATAGATTTTATAAGGCCCAGGTTAATTATCTTCAGAATATCTTCCCAATACAATATGTTACAGGATGCCAATAAAGAATACAATTATTTTTTTCTTGATACTTTGCTTGTTTTTTATTTGTTTGTTTGTTTTAGAGACGGAGTCTCACTCTGTCACCCAGGCTGG
The DNA here is from genome assembly GCF_043159975.1 of Macaca nemestrina. Lineage (NCBI taxonomy): Eukaryota > Metazoa > Chordata > Mammalia > Primates > Cercopithecidae > Macaca > Macaca nemestrina. The sequence continues at coordinate 96,108,385 of NC_092136.1, read as the reverse complement.
AGTGCAGTGGCATGATTTCCACTCACTGCAACCTCCGTCTCCTGGGTTCAAGCAGTTCTCCTGCCTCAGTAGAGACAGGTTTTTACCATGTTGGCCAGTCTGGTCTCGAACTCCTGACCTCAAGTGATCCACCTACCTTGGCCTCCTAAAGTGCTGGGATTACAGGCATGAGCCACTGCACCCAGCCTTTCTTGATATTTGATCCCTAGAGTTCAGTTCATAAGTAGATGAAGATGGAGCTGCTTTTATTATGAAATTTGAGGGATATGAAGAAGGTACTCTTGTCCCAAAAGACGGCACCCCCTGTCCCCCACCCAAAAAAAAGTTACAGGTTTTCAAAGTTTTCAAGTCTTTGGTTGCTCTCTGTGAAGAAGTAAATATCCCTGGGAGCACTAACCCCTTATGTCTTTATCACACCCTTAAGTAATCAAACCGGGAAGATGCCCAAAATGCAGATTCTTAGGGCTACTTCCTAGATTCGGATTTGATCATTCTGGAAGGAGACTGAGGAATCTGCATTTTAACAAGCACTTTGATGACTCTGATGCAGGAGGTCTTCTGGACCACATTTTGAAAACTCTTGACTTAACAGATAACTGACACATCGAGTTGTTAACAAACTGGTAAGTTACATTTCTCTAAGTGTGTCCTTCATTTCCAGAAGTTGTTATTGGTTTTTATTTATGCTGTCTATTTCACTGAAGATTTTTCCATTCATATACTGTATGATTTTTTAAATTTATTTAAATTGGACTTCACCTTTCACTGGTGCCTCCTTGATTAGCTTAATTGACCTTCTGAGTTCTTTTTCTGGCAATTCAGAGATTTCATCTTGGTTTGGATCCATTGCTGGTGAGCTAGTGTTATCATTGGGGGTGTTAAAGAACTTTATTTTGTCATATTACCAGAATTAATAAACTAGTAAGTTAACAAACTCAAAATTCATCTCATTTGAAATATCATCCAGGGTTAGCCCTGCCTTAATTTTCAGGTTTATCTGAACTTTATTACTTCAAGTATCTCTACATGAAATAAATGAAACAAGAGTTCCTTAACTGACTGTAACAACTAAAGAAAAAGACTTCTGTTTGTTTCCAAATGGTTCTTTTTTAATAGTCCCAGAAATCAATGCTGAAATGCTAAAACATTAGAGCAGAATGTACAAAACATTCTTGAATTATATTTCATTCTTGGGTGCCAGGCACATTGGGCTTGTATCACAGAACACTGAAATAATAAAAAGCAGGTGCGCTGTCAAGTTGCTTTTGTAATTGGGAAGCTAAGGGTTGATATATTTTGCTAAGAATTTTGACAGAATGACCCCATTGGATGAATCCCATGCCCTTATTATAGGTTGAATAAGATAGAGATTGGGAGGGGACATAGTACTTAAGAATATAGTAGATGACAAAGTAGACTAATAATACTTTTTATGACTTATGGAAAATAAATCTTTTTTAAAATCACTGCAGCAAACAATGTGGCCAGTTGCTAAGAAGAGTTTGTTCCATATGATGGAGACTGAGTTTGGGAGCTTAGAAAAAAACTCAGCAACAGTGTTAGTATGGAGAAAACAGGAAGACAACTTCCTCTCTGAATATACACCATTTCCTGGGGAGGAAGTGAGGGCTTAAAAAAAGTTCTTTGTTGGCTCTGTAACAGAGAGGCATCTATTTAGTGATGACCGTGTATGTTTACACAAGCCAGGATATAGACCTTAAAAACAGTCAAGCCTTGAAAGTACCTTCTTTATTCGATAATGGCAAGATGCAGAGCCCTTGGGTTACTTGGTGTGACATTTGTTGTATTTTGTAATCATCATTGATTTACTCACAGCCATGCATATACTGCCTGGACAGTTTTTAAGGGACAGTAGTTAGACTCCATACGGTAAAGTGGATTTCACCTCTGTTTTTCGTTTGAGTGTGTTGGCATATCCCGAGGCAACCACACTATCTCGCAGGCAGAGCAGCAGAGGGCCTGGGTATTATTGCCCGGCATGTCAGAACACAGCTTCAGCTAAGGTGTGCACAGGTAAAAGAGGCCACCCCAGGCCGTCATGTAGTTGCACATAATCTGTGCTGAATTTGGCTGCTGGCTGCAATTTGTTTATAATCAACTTTATTGAAGGATGAAGCAATATCATTAAAGAGACCACCATTTACCAACTAATTTGGGGAATGGTGAGCATCGGTTAAGGACTGGTAGAACTGAAAGAATCCTTGGATCTAAGATGGTACCTTACCTTGACTTTTACTGAGTATTTAGACAGAATGTGCCCTATAGCCTTTAAGGGGCTTAAAAGATGGGCCAGTGAATAATTAAAGTGACATCCTTTGCAGTACAGCGTCGCACAGCAGAAAGAGCACACGACAAAAAGCTATGCTTGGAGTACCCCAAAGCCGTAGATTTCCAGATTACAATAGAGAAGTCTAACTGGTGCAGTTACAAGAAACCACGTCCTTTTATAGAGGGCAGAGTAAATCTCTTGTATGAAAACAAAAAGGGAAGCAGACTTAACATCTTTCCTTAAGTTACCTTGAAAGAGTGTTACAGTTTAAATTTACTGTGTTTTTTCAGGAGGTTGGCTGATAATCTTTCCCTGCCCCTTTTTTATGCTTGTAACACTTCATGGTCTATATAACTTTTGTCTTTTATTTACCAAACATAATATTTTAAAAAGATTCTTCTAAAACTATTTGTTTTCCCGGTATTCCTTTTGATTCCTCTATTTTTCCAGAAATTTCCGAGGTATTTCATAAATAATATTATGGAGTTGCAGGGCTGCTCCAAAATCCATAACCAAAGCAGCTTTCATTTTCTCACATCGTCGACTTTATGTGTGGACTTTGCAGACAAGAAGAAAAGAAGAAAACATCTGTACCCTTTTACTTTAGGTCTGAAAACCACAAAATGAAATGGGTTTCCTCATGACCCTTTACTCACTGGCAACCATTCTGGCAATTCCTGTCTTTTTCTTTTCTTTTTTTTTTTTTTTGAGATAGAGTCTCACTCTTTCACCCAGGCTGGAGTGCAATGGTGCAATCTCCGCTCACTGCAAGCTCCGCCTCCTGGGTTCAAGCGATTCTCCTGCCTCAGCCTCCTGAGAAGCTAGGATTACAGGCACACAACCATGCCCGGCTAATTTTGATTTGTATTTTTAGTAGAGACGGGGTTTTACCATGTTGGTCAGGCTGGTCTCGAACTCCTAACTTTGTGATCCACCCGCCTCAGCCTCCCAAAGTGCTGGGATTACAGGCGTGAGCCACCGCTCCCGGCTATCTGGCAATTTCTATATCTCTGCAGTTATAAAAAACTTTTCAGCAGAATTGTTTACTTTCTCTTGCATTACTGGTTCTCACCCCAAATATTCATGTTGCATAAAAGAAACTCATTTTTAATAACATATAAGCTATACTTATTTTCCATGTTCACAAAGCATTTTGAAAAGATCTAGGGATTATTTCTAGATAACACATAATAACTTCTATTGCTTAACCTGCTCAATGATAAAAAAAAAAAAAAAAAAGTCAATCAAAACCGAAATTAAGAAAGGTTTTAGAACCAGAAAGTTCATATAAGGCATCATTTTTGCCAAAGACATCAGTTTTCCCTTGGGCACAAAAGTAAACTTTGTTTCTTCTTAAACGTGTAAAAATTTGCATGGACAACATGAGCAAAACACCTGAAAGTTTGAAAACAAAGTGCAGGAACAAACCTCAGTGCTTAACTGTATTAGCTCTAAGCCAGAATTGGGGAATATTTCCAAAGGAGCAACAAAGAAGGTAGGGATGGATGGAGGAAGGCACATCGTTGACCTTTGAGGAGAAAGAAAAGAAAAGGCTGCTGATGGCCAGGCAACCTCCAGCCATCAGTCCCATCAGTTAGAAGAAGAGCAGAAGGCAGCCCATCAGAAGCAGCGACATTTGGGCTATTGCAAGAGCAATTATTTTGCTTGCCAAGTAAATTCAGCCTGTGAGCTACATAGGCTCTAGTCTAAGCAACATGAATCATACAACTGTTCTCATTATCATGTTTGAAGGTGTCCCTTCACTAGCCTGGTGTTTTACCACACAGTACTGGTCTGCCTAAAAAGCAGTAAAATTGAATTAAACTTAGTCTGAGCCTCTTGAAGGCAGTGACTATGTCATATTTATATTTGTATCCCAAATGCAGTGCCTGAAATGTATTAGACATTAGATGCTAAATGCATGATGCTAAAATGCATGTTGGATGATTAAACAAGTATAGAGCATCTGCAATATACCAGGCATCATGTTAAGGCCCAGGGATGGTCCCTGGGAGTTCACTCAGAGTCTTGTAGAAATGAGTAAATGAATATATTGGTAAGTCTGCTGCATTAAGGTAGTCGGAATAATTGTCACTAACAAAACAAGGAATGGCAACAATTAGGTCACTACAGTAATTGCTCAAAGCACAATTCACAGATTGGAGCATTCAATTATGTGGCAACCATATGGTTATGCATTTCACCATGTTGACATCATACTGTAAAATTCACACATTATATGAAAAGAAATTACACCAGGAAAGCACAGGCTACCACAAAGTAAAGTGAAAAACACATTACTGATATTTACTGCTAACCGACAGATATAGGACTCTGAGCTTTTGATTCTTAAGACGTTCACTGATGCCAATTTCAAGAGGCCCTCCAACCAGTGTAATAAGAATGAAGGATAAAGAGAAATGAACTGTAGTAGAGTAATGATGAGAGGAGAAAGGCAACTAATTTAATTTAGGTACACCTAAAATTACATCAAAAACGTGTAACACCTCCAAGATTCACCTTGGCAGAAAGCCAGGAAAACTGAGTCCTTGTCCTCTCTGCTACTAAGTGGCTGTATGAACTTAAGCAGATTCCTTCAACATAATGTGACCGCAATGCACTATTTCTGATATAAATTGTGGCTTAAAAAAACACAAAAACAAAAACTCTTGGAGTCTTTGGTGAGACCTCTTAATGTATATGCTTTTATCTATGTAAATATATCAGTAGAATTATAGGCCCATAAATCAGTGACCTCTTTATTATCTTGAATGCAATTAACCTAATTTTACTGGTAAAGGCTGTGTGTCAGCAATTCCCTAATAATGTCCCTTTCCAAAGGATAGCTCTTCCTCAACCCTCTTTGTTTTCACAACACTTTTGCAAATTTCTGTTACAGAACTTGCCTAAATCAATGCACATTACTTAGTGTGTTTGTAAGTCTGTCATCTACACTAGGCTCTGAATTATTGAGGACAGACACAATTACCTACTCTTCTTTTAGAATCCTTCCATAGTACAGGGGTTGGCGTGTAATAGGTGCTCAATAAATATTGAATGACTAATTAACTTGGATGGGCAACAGTATATGTGGTGCATGTCACATGTCTTCCATTTGCCCTTCCAAGTGCACCTACACCCTTTTCTCCCTGCTCTGGTCAGAAGGCTCTTGCTTCCTTTCAAGGCAGCCTGCCCCACAGGACTCTCTCTCCTCAGTTCCAGAAACCTCTCCCTCCCTCAGTCCTTCAGGCCTAGGGGTGGTGACAGCATCTCTGTGGTTACCCCTGGGTTCCCACTGTATCCCTGGAGATTCCCCCACACCCTATTTACACCTGGATAATTAGTCCTTATCCCCTCCACAAATTATCGTAAGTCAAGTGCACCATCTATTTCCTGTCAGAGCACTCACTACTAAACAGTAGATTAGAAAGGAGAAAGATTTCTGTTTAAAATGTGTTTTTGCACTCATATTATTGAGAATAACCACACTGAATTTTTTGAAAACATTTAACAAATAGATCCTTGGGTAGGCTAAATATTTTCATATATGGCTGACCTGCACTGATTCACTCATTCCAAAGTATGTTACGGATTCATTTCTGTTTCTATACCACATATGCATTTTGCATTTGAATTAGAAAGTATGTTCATGTTTGGACATTTGTGTTTAAGTGTATTGCTTTGTGACTCACAACCTCTCGCATTAGAATGTAAGTGCCTCAAGAGAAAGGACACTGTGTTTTTCTTTTTACTTTTTTTGTAATGGCTTGCTCCTAGCAGCTTGCCATCTGACTTATATCTAAAAAAATCTAAAAAAATTTGTTAATTATGAATACAGCCTAATGAATGTACAGCCAGATCTGACAGCAAACATTTTGCACATTTTTAAGGCATAATCTGATAGGACTTGTTGCATTCTTTTCCAGAGCCAGCAATTCTTTAGGAAGTGAAATACCTAGTCAATTAGTGTATTCATGGTGAAATTATTTGAAAAATCATTAAAATATCTGTTCTTTAGAGAATGTTAAACATTTTAATTCAGGTAATTGTCCAGATATGCTATGCCTTTATCACTGATGTGTGAACACCATGAAGTCTGTGACTTTTTCTGTTTTGCATATGTCTGAATCCCCACTGCCTAAAACACAGCCTGGCATCTATAAGGTATTCAATAGGTATTTTTTGATTAAGTGAATATATTGAGGTTTGGTTATATTACTGTAGCCTGCTATGTTAAATTTGTAATTGCTATGCTGTCATTCATAAATGATTTTAAAAGGCAATTTAGATTCATTTTTTTCAACATATTTATTGCCTTATTACTGTGTTCAAATCACTTTATTAGGCGTTTCCTTTGGGAGCTCACATTCTACAGGTAAAAAATATCATCTGAAGCCAGACATGATGGCTCATGCCTGTAATCTGAGCACTTTGGGAGGCCGAGGCCGATAGATTACCTGAGGTCAGCAGTTCAAGACCAGCCTGGCCAACATGGTGAAACCCTGTCTCTACCAAAAATACAAAATTAGCTGGGCGTGGTGGCGCATGCCTGTAATCCCAGCTACTTGGGAGGCTAAGGGCTGGCGAATCGCTTGAACCGGGGAGGTGGAGGTTTCAGTGAGCCAAGATCATGCCCTTGCACTCCAGCCTGGGCCACAAGAGAGAAAATCTGTTTCAAAATAATAATAATAATAATAATCTGGAACACAGCATAGTCACTTAGTGGATCCCATCTCAATGGCTTTTCTTTCACATCACATCTTTACCCAAAACAAGCTTTACTAACCTTCATTCTCCTAATCCCTGACTTTTGCAGGTTTTGAAGGATTATGTTGAAGCAATTAGCATTTTCCTAATGCATTCCTGATCCTACCTGGGATTCCATAACTGGTGACCATGCTTTGCCTTTCATGTAGACTTGGTTACTCCAATAAAACTGCTGAAACATAATCAATTCTTTTTCTTTCTTTTCTTTCTTTTTTTTTTTTTTTTTTTTTTTTTTTTGAGACGCATCTGCTCTGTCGCCCAGGCTGGAGTGCAGTGGCACAATCTCAGCTCACTGCAAGCTCCGCCTCCTGGGTTCACTCCATTCTCCTGCCTCAGCCTCTGGAGTAGCTGGGACTACAGGCACCCGCCACTACACCCAGCTAATTTTTTGTATTTTTAGTAGAGATGGGGTTTCACCATGTTAGCCAGGATGGTCTCGATCTCCTGACCTCGTGATCTGACTGCCTCAGCCTCCCAAAGTGCTGGGATTACAGGAGTGAGCCACCAGGCCTGGCCCCATGAGAGACTTTTAAAATCTTTTCTTAGGTCTTCATATGACTCCACTTGCTCTAAGCTTTTATACTTATAGACATTTTGATATATTCATAAATCCTTTTACTTTTCTGTCTACAAATAGGTCCTTGATATAAGCCATGCTTGTGGAAGAGTCCTAGTGGTCTCAGAACTTGAAACATATTGAACAAAACTCCAAATTAAGCGTAACTGTTTCTTAATCTAAATAGACTTCTAGAGCACCCAGAGCCTATGATGGAATTGTACGTGACAAAATGCTGTTATAATTGGGGAGGGAACCGTCCTTTTAGGCAATTAAACTTCCTTCTCTTCTTCCCTTTCCTCCTTCCCTTACTCTCTCCTACTCTTTCTCCTTTTTTTCTTGAATACCCAGAGATTCACTGCCCTTTGTAAATATTTGAGTCTACATAGTAGAAATGTTTTATAGATCGATGCATCAAGTAGGTTCAAGTAATTACGGTAAGTAGTTATATGGAACTATCTAAATATCTATTGCTCTGATCGGTCCATGAAAATCCTTTACAATGTATTTCAGATTTCATGTCATAAGTAAATGAGACTTTTATTTTCTTTTTTATTAAAAAACAGGAGTGTTTCTCAAAAGAGTTAAATGTCATTGTAATCTTATGAAATACTGCTTTCAAAACATAAAACCAAAGAAATTCAGAAATAAAGCTTATCATCCTGGTTGTTTTTGTCATATAGAATTGTCTTTCCTATTTTTCCCCTCTCATTGTCACCTCTTGGTTCATGGTATGTGATTAGGAGATGGTACCATTGCCCTCTGATTACCTTGCTTCTGGTGCTCCCTCTCCTGAAGTGGCCCTTTTTAGTCAGATTGTTAAATCTATTTCAACATTTCTCCACCCGTATCCCCCCACCACCCTCCACCAAATACACATGCTTTGCACTATTACAGATGTTAACTTGTCAAAGTCCAGAAGCTCCTAAGATAACAGCAGGAAGACATGGTGGATTGAGGCATGGCCATGACCTGAAGGAAATAATTAAAATGCGGGAGTGTTGCTGTGAGGGACGCACTAACTTAGTACATCTTTCTCAGATGGAATCTGTCAGGCTCTTAGTTTACCAAATGTGGGAACTTTTGTGCTTGTTTTGCTCTTAGGCACAGGATAGGTCCCAGGAGAGATTCCGTTCATTCCTCAAAGAGAAACAGAAGAAAAAGAATGAAGTCTCACTAGTAGCTTGTTAGAAGACTTGTGTTTACTCTGAGATCTGATTCAAGAAATGGACATGGAATTTCAGCAAATCCAGGCTACAGATGATATCTGTTTTGCAGCTGGGCCATGCAGAGCTCAGCCATTGCTTCTCCTGACCAAGGGATATTAAGGTTATCAAGAACATTAAGAGTGTTAATGAGTATATACAGAGAGACTAATTGTGAGCAAAATCATTAATTAGGGTCGTTTACATTTTTATTGTGGCTAATCTTTCATCTGTTTGAACTAAGGTTCTTACTATGTCCCAAAGGTGATAATAATATAACTAAATTCCTCTGATACTAACGTAGTCACACTTTTATTTCTTAATTTACCTGAGTTGATTCCTGGCCACCCTCCCCCTCCTTATCACACTAGAGATAATTTTCAGTAATGTTTTCTTTATGCTGTTAAGTGATTCCCTTCCCAGTGCAACCAGAAGGTGAATGTACGTAATGAAATGATTGGTCTGCATTTTGGCAGTAGTTCAAATTGATAAAATATAGAGGGACTTTTCCATTCATTATTTTGTTCATCATTTATAGAAAATGTGGAAACTTTTGGGTAGGTTTGGCTTTCTGCCAATTAATGCTGTCACTGTTTTCCTCTGATGCATATTCACATGAGTCAACAGAAACCTTTTTGACTAAGCAGAGTTAGATTTAGCGAGACTGCATGCATCAAGGTATTTATTGGATGTGGGAACCTAAAATAAGAGGGGGGTGGTAAAAACTCAGACAGAAGTACTGACAAAGCGTTTCCCCAAACAATGGAGCCACCATAGCCTGCTCACATTCCCAGAACACATTCTACATAATGGACAAAGAAATACTCATCTGTGTCATCACTTACTCAAAATATATATATATATATATATATTTATATATATATATATAAAAATATATATATATGAAACATGGAAGTTATATCAATCAGATTTGCGTTTGGATGTGAGTGACAGAAAATGCAAAATAATAGTAGGCTAAAATACATAAATATGTATTTCTGTCTCTTGTAAAAGAAGTCCCAGGGTAGGTAAACCAGGAGGGAGACACTTCACAGTGTCAGGGATCCACGTTCCGTCTCTTCTGCTGTTCTGCCCACCTTAGCATGGGGCTTTCCTGTCACGGACAAGGTGGCTGCTAGTGGTCCAGCTGGGACGGAGAAAATAGCTGCAGCAACAGCAACAGGGACTACCCCTCTCTTTTTTTGAAACGGAGGCTCGCTCTGTCACCCAGGCTGGAGTGCAGTGGCGCCATTTTGGCTCACTGCAACCTTCGTGCTGGGATTACAGGCGTGAGCCACTGCACCCAGCCAGGACTACCCCTCTCTTTAAGGACCCTTCCCAGAAGTCACACACGATACTTCCAGGTAAATCTTAGTCACGCTGTCACCCCTAGGTGCTAGAGTGGCTAGAAAATGTAGCCTTTATTTTGGGTGGTTATGTGACCAGCCAAAAGTAAGGGATGGTACGACTCATGAAGAAGGGAAGGAGGGATATTGTTCCTCCTTCCGGAACTTTGACAGTGTTCTCACCTCTTTCCGGAAGCCTAGTCATCTCTCCGTGGGCAGTGGCAGACTTTCTTCTCTGTCTGTTCACAGAATACCTGGGGTAGGTTTTTCAGTTTCAGGAGCCACGCTACAAAATAGATACATGTGAACCAGTAAATTCAAGAGTAAATTACCAAAATGGTTGTGAGGACTGGGGCCCTCCATCTACGATCCCCGTGATGATTAAAAAACTTGAATGGACCATATCATCTGAGGAACAGATGAGGGAACTGATGATGTTTAGCTGGGAATTTACTCCTTTCTCAGAAAAAACATAGGGAGGACATATCTGACTCAGAATGTTTGACAAGCAATTCTGTGTGTTCCTAGCTGGTAGAAATAGAACATGCCCCAAATCAGTAAGCCTAACTTAAGGCAATACATAAAGGAGCATTTTCTGTTTCTCACAGCAGTCCCGAGGTCCAATAAGCTCTCTCTGGGGAAAGTGAACTCACTGTCATCAAAGGGATTGAAGCAGTGTCTGTAGGGTCAATTGATAACCTTCTAACATGTCTTCCTGGCTCTAGTCTTAAGACCCATCCAGCCATTCTCCATATCCCACCATTGGTGATCTTTTTAAATGCAAAAGAGACCATATCACTTCCCAGTTTAATCCCCTTCAGTGGTTTTCCATTGTCTGCCAATCTCCCAGTTCCTCTTGACCTGGTGTTTACTTACTCACTGCAGGTTTCTAGATAAAATTTTCACTTCCTCAAATATGTCAAATCTCTCTCGTGTCCAGAACTCTAACCATCTCGTTCCCTCTTTTAGAACACTCTCCTCCATCCTTACTTTTACACTTCACCTGGCTAAGTCCTACACATCCAGAATCATTACTTCCCCTCTGAAGTCTTCTCTTCTATCCTCTTAGAGGAGGGATTCCTATGACTTCTGGCACCTCCCTTGGCCCAGCACTTAATATAATTGCTGCAATTGCTTATTTAATGATGTGCCTGTTGAGCTAGACTGTAAGCTCCCAGTAGGTAGGGTCTGGTATCTTCACACATAGCACACCGCCTGGCACATAGTAGGCGACTGATCATAATGTTGAACATGGTAGAAGGTAGTGAGGCATCAGTTGAAGAGAGATACAGGTTAAGAGTGAGGGAGATGCAATAAAGGTACAAGAAATGAGAAATGGAAAAGAAATAAGAGGCTTTCTTTTGCTCTAGTCCCCCTTATATTTTTTCTGGAGTGGTAGGATTGAAGCATGTGAAACAATTGCTTCTCTGGCTACTTGGATTGCCTCCCAGCCCCCAAAGAGTCAGAGCAACTGTTACAGTGGAATTTGAAATACTAGCTATGTTAATGGAGGTCAGGATTACTGAGGCTGGATTTACAGCTACAAAAAAGTGACCCAGATTTATTTTCTATTACTCAAAATTAGTTATGTCGAAGGAGGAGCAAGGGGCTTCTTGGTCTATAGACTATTGCTAATGTGTCCCTGGACATAAATCTTCTTTGGTCTTCGTTATCTATTCTGGAGAAAGCAATGGTGACTGAGTAAGTGGGGCAGCAATTCAGGTCTTTACCACACCACATGCAGCATTTGTATAGAAGTAGCTTTGGCCTCCCAGACCTTAGTGACCTGGACACGCCACCCATCTCTGCCTTTTCTTGGAGTGATTTTTACAGGCACCGAGTAAACTCCTGCCCTCAAATACCTACTGCCATTTGCTTCTTGATGCTTAACATTCCACATTTATAGAAAAGACCTCAAATACAAGGACCACAATAGTAACACATAATTTAAATTCACATAGAGATGCATTGGCTCCTGTTGAAGAAAAAAAAAGTCGAGGGTGCTGGGGGGCAACCATTGGGCTATAGAAGGTGTAGGTGGCGAGAACAAAAAAAGAATGCTTTGAAACAGGAAAGACTATGAATTCTAAGTAGGCTGAGAAGATAAAGAATAAAATACATTTAGTTTATTATTTTGCTTAGCCTTATTTACCCTAGACATTACAGACCGAAGTGATTTCTTGTTTGGGGTTTAAGGGGCAGCCAAGAAGTAATATAGACCTAAGGAGTGAACCTCCTGCTACCAGCATGGGGAGGGGGCATCCGCTGTTACTTACTAGAGCTACTATGGTATTCTTCAACCTGGTATTGCCCTTAAATAGGCAAGACACACAGCTTTGCGTTTGCATTATTTCTGATTGATTCAATGGTCAATCCCTGCAAGTGATTTTTTTACACATCTCTTTTGCTTGGTATCCACAGATCATCAGAAAGTCAATATCCAGGAAAACAAGATAGCATTTCCCCAAGAGGAGGAGTTTTATGTTCATGCAGCCCAAAACAGTGGTCACTTTGAAAAAGGTTTTCTAAGCCAAGTCCTTGTCTGAAGCTGACTGAAATTGACAAACCTTTCCTAAAATGAAAATCACCCAAGCAACTGGGATGAACTATTTATTTTCCTGATTGCTGCAAGGAAACACAGGAACAATGATCCCATTGTCTCCTCCATTTTGATTTTTAAAGGCATGCAGTCACTAATAATGTGTGTACAAAACATTAATTAACAATAGTCACTTTTTACTTACATTTACTAACACTGTAATTGTTAGTTGAATTTTTTTAATGTTCAATTTGTTCATCTTTGTTGTGGGTATATATCTATGCAAGGAAATTATACATTTTAAAATGTATAGATAATCAGAGAGGTTTAATTCTCTTGACATATACAATAACAGTGTTTCAATTCTATAAACACAACCCGCTGCTACTATTAACCTACTTGCTTTAGGGATTAAGGGAGAGAGAGAACATTAACTCTTTTGTGACTTACTGTAAATCAGCAAGAGAGGAAAACATGGTGGAACATGTCATTTTTGCTACATGGATAGTAGTTTGGTAGTCAGAGTATAATTTTCAGATAAACTGCTAAGAGCCCATTTGCAAGTAAACAGATCTGGCCCTTGCCTTTTGACTAAGTCTAAAAGACTTTACAATTATATGCACACAGGTCGTCCATTCTGTGGAAGTATGTGTCCTACCTGGTTACCTGGTACAGGTTTCACCTTGCTTCTTTGGGATCATAGTATATCATGCCTCACTCTTTGTCTACTTTCTGCCTGTATGTTTGGTAGCAGAGATTGAGTCAATATTTTCTTGGCGAAACAGACACCCAGAGGGCACAGAAAATTTATATAGAGTTTTCTGAGTTTTTGAACTCATGAAATAATCACATTTGTCTTCCTCTGTATTTTTCTGGATGGATGTAGAACTCTGCCATCCCTGGGTCCTTGATGGAAGTTCTTCCTCTGGGCTTTCCTCCTTCAGCCACTTATCCCCTTTGGGTGCTCTTGGGAAAATATTCTCACCCTACAGTGAAGCTCCCCAGTACTATCAAGCAGTGAATTTAGGTGTTCCTGTAAACATGGGTAAAATCTAGGAGAGCACTGTGGCTTAATCTGTAGATTCATAGGGCTTTGCAGAGAGTGACACTTTTTCTTTTCTTTTCTTTTTTAATTTGAATGCATGAATATTCAGTAGAATGACTTGTGGTTCTATAAGAGGTCAGGTCAATAGGAGAAAAAAAGCCTATGACTGAGGTAAAATGTGAGGTAGAAAGACTTGGTTTATATAACTTGGATGTCTATACTGTTCAAAATACTTAGCTCTTCTAATTTCATTTGCCCTCATGGGAACAATCCGAAAAACAAGATCAAGATGTGAATATTTTTCATCTGTTTTCCAAGCAAATATATATCAAAGAATGGTATCTATTGTCATTAAGAATTTTTAAGCCTTTCATTCTAAATATAAAGCCTCACCTATTTGACAGTGTTCCTTTAAATGTCAGAGAAGCTGGAGAGGTTGAGGCGCAGGGAGGGATCATGAATTGAACCTCAGAAGGATTTTAATGCTTTCCCTTCGGTGGTGTCTTTTCTTCCTGAGAATAAAGAGAGGGAAAGGAGCCAGTGGACTCAGCCCTATAGCAACATTTTTCCCCAAGGAATTTTGTATTTAGTTCTTGTGCCTTTGGCTAATAAAGAAGAGACACATTTAGCTCCTGTGAACAAAAGAAGGCGACATTTCAAAATGTGGTTATTTTGCTTGTAGATTTTCTAGGTTTTATCTCATCCAACTCAGGTTGTAAACTAAAAAGAATAAATTATTTAATCCAACAAATTTATTATTTCCCTGCAGTAAACTGTTTCGCATAAAGGAGGCTTGTTTTTTGCTCAGACAAAATGAAACAGAGGAGATTATCTAGCAGATTCAAACAAAGGAGAGAGTCACTCTACAGAATCTGAGCCCCTAACTACTCCCTTTTCCAGATTATCTGGAGAATTCTCTAAATACTCACCTATAGTTTATTCAGATGTAAGCTTCAACTGTGTCTACACAGTATTACCAGTTCAGACACTGGGACTGAAGTGGCCCATTAACTGAATAGCCCGACCTGTCTAGTTAATCACCACCTCCCACTCCCCAGACTACCCACTCCAGCCTCCAGTTCAATTGCCCATTTGTTTGCATGAATGTATTAAACTGACCACCTGGCCAGCTATTAGAGTCTCGGCCTTTCTTTTATTTCTGCGACTATGATTTTTTCTTATTTTGAGGCCAGTTCTAGATCATTCACCATTTGATGAATAGGCCTATGCTTTGTCTCATTGGGTTCCACTTAGACAAACAGTAAGAAGGACATAAAAAGGATGCTTGGATCTCGATAGCAGGAGGTTGGAATCCTCTCCACTCTGGGTACTCTCCCCTCTGCAGACACTGCTACAGTGAGAAGTAGAAAGGAACAAAGAAAAGAGGAATGAACCATATGGTAGAATTTGTCAGCTACTTTTGATATGTTTCTTAAGATGCAGGTCAAAGTAGTATACACAGACATTTAAAAATAAGGAGACTGTTTGGTTAAAGTAAATGGATAAGTCAAATATGTATTTCTTGCATTTCATAAGAAAAAGGATAAAAATTAAAGAAAAATAAAGCATCTTGCTCTTCAAAGAGAAATTTCCATTTTTTTTTTACAAGAGAGAGCACTTCATTTGAAATTGGTAAATATATTGCTGCTTTGCATATGTTCCAGAAAATACAATTTGTCTTTTTGAATCTCACAGAATTCACTGTTTTATTACTGTGTCTTCTTATTTCTGGAGCTTAAGATGTTATACAAATAGGATAGCTCACTAAAATCTATCAGCATATCTTTAACATACTGTTCTGCCAAGTAGGTATTGCAAACTGATCAAACTGACAGTGTCTTTCTAGCTGTGGAAACACAATGCCATACACAATTTCTATTCCCCAGACACCTTTTTTTTTTTTTTTTTTTTTTTTTTTTCCTGAGACAGAGTCTTGCCATGTTGCCCAGGCTGGAGTGCAATGGCGACCTTGCCTCACTGCAACCTCCGCCTCCCAGGTTCAAATGATTCTCCTGTCTCAGCCTCCTGAGTAGCTGGGATTACAGGCACCCGCCACTATGCCCAGCTAATTTTTGTATTTTTAGTAGAGATGGGGTTTTACCATGTTGGTCAGGCTGGTCTCAAACTCCTTACCTCGTGATCCGCCTACCTCAGCCTCCCAAAGTGCTGGGATTACAGGCGTAAGTCACTACGCCCGGCCCCAACACCATACTTTCATCAATGGAAGATAGCAAGAGCCAGAGAATGAATAAAACATTTCCTGAACCACTTATTTGGATATTAATCGTACACCTACAATGTGATTCCTAGAGTTCACAGTCTAATAAATTATTTTAAGGTGTATATTCCACCAGAATTTTGATTTTAAAATAATTCAATTCTGCTGCACACAAAGGTGGTGTCAGATAGTCTGCACGAAACAAACCAGGTAAATCTCAATGATTCATGGTCACTAGGCAATGTCTAGTTGCAGTTGATCATTCATGCTGGCATATGTCCCACAGACAGGTCATCCCAGGTATAGATAACCTGCCTACCCTTAATAAGACTGGAAGGTAGTCTTATTCTGCCTCCGGATAATTTGAAGACTGACAGTAGTTAGAAGGGGTCATTCCAAGGAATGCTAGCATATAGACAAATTTCTTCCTGATCTTTTGAAAGCAGTTATCTTCAAGCAGTTTGGCTGTGTTAGCAAGACTTAGGATGGAAGACAGGGACATGATTATAAAATAACAAAATTCCTCATCATAGATAACCTCCATTTTCTTAGAATCATAGATTCTTATGATTGGAAGCATCCTTGGAAGTCTTTGTACATTTAAGAAATCTGTGTCCCAGTGATATTAACTCCTGACCTAGGGTTCTGCAGCTGATGGGCTCCTACTTCCTGGGACACAATTTAGGGAGACAGACCTGTCACAGTGACATTCCTTGTTATGAAGGATCACAGCTGGGAATTCTAAGAACCTGATCTTGGAGAGCTAGTAAGTGTTGCATGCACCTTTTCTGAAAAGTGAGAGCAAATCCCATTCTTCTCAGAAACCACATGATTCCCTAACTGCCCATCCAACCCACCATGTTTTAGTGCCCCAGGTTCCCAGCCCTGTTTTCCAGCCAGCCTTGACCCTTGGCTTTGCAGAAGGCTCACCCTCACTTGACTTCAGAGCCTCTACTTTCCTCCTTTAGACTGTACTTATTCATGGGATGGGAAACTGCAGATGTGTAACCTTCACATAGTTAGGATTTGTGGGAAAATACCTTATATACTACCCAGTTGGAAAGCATTCCATGCAGGAATTCCTGCCAGAACAGCCCACTCCAGTGGCCTTCCAGCTGGATTTCAACACTGTCACTGACAGAACTGACAAGATAGTTCATTTCCTGAGTCTCTTCTCTTACAACTCCATGTGTTGGTCCTAGACAAGAACTTGGGTATATACCCAATTAGCTGAACCTCCTTTCACATGGTAGAATTTCAACCAATTCCTTTTTTTTTTTTTTTTTGAGACGGAGTCTCACTGTGTGGCCAGGCTGGAGTGCAGTGGTGTGATCTCCGCTCACTGCAAGCTCCGCCTCCTGGGTTCACACCATTCTGCCTCAGCCTCCTGAGTAGCTGGGACTACAGGCGCCTGCCACCACACTCGGCTAATTTTTTATATTTTCAGTAGAGATGGGGTTTCACCATGTTAGCCAGGATGGTCTCGATCTCTTGACCTCATGATCCACCCGCCTCAGCCTCCCAAAGAGCTGGGATTACAGGCGTGAGCCACCGCTCCCGGCCCATTTTTTTTTTATTGTTATTTTTTGAGATGGAGTCTTGCTCTGTCACCAGGCTGGAGTCCAGTTGTGTGATATCGGCTCACTGCAAGCTCTGCCTCCTGGTTTCAAGCGATTCTCCTGCCTCAGCCTTCTGAGTAGCTGGGACTACGGGCATGCGCCACCACGCCCAGCTAATTTTTGTATTTTTAGTAGAGACCGGGTTTCACCATGTTGGTCAGGATGGTCTCAATCTCTTGGCCTTGTGATCCACCCACCTCGGCCTCCCAAAGTGCTGGGATTACAGGCGTGAGCCACCGCGCCGGGCCTAATTCCATTCTTATGCTTCGCCTTTGATGACTCCTCTACTGCCTAAATATCCTCACTTCTTTTCATCTTTCTTACATGATAGTAGTTTAGGCTCTTTCTGCATCTAGCCTGGCATTTCCTCTGAACAGGTATCAGCTTGGCAATCCTCTTTGTAAAAGGGGGTTCACAAAGCTGAATGCTACATTGCCAGTATGGTCTGACAAGAAGAGATTAGAGAAAGACTAACCTTATAAAAGCAACCTCAGATTACATTAATTGTTTTGGCAGCTACATTGATTGACTGGTATTGAAATTACTGTCAGCTAAAACTCCCTGTACCCCATTGTCTCTTTCACAATAGGCCCTCAGTAAAAATTTGATAACTTGAGTTACATTAAATGTTTTTACACGAGAGCCCCTGCTAGATCACTTCTCTCCAATTCTGCTCATTTTGTACAACTGATATTTTATGTCCATGAACAGGGATTTACATTTTTCCCCGTTAAATGTCATCTCTTTAGGGCTGGCTCATGGTTTCAGTTTGTTGAGATCATTTCTATCCTGATTCTGTTACCCCAAATATTTTTATTGGCCCCAGTTCCAGGTAATTGATAAATTTATTCCGCATACTTTCATAAATTTCACCAAGTCGTCAACACAAAGTCTTAGACTGGGAGACATCAGCTCCCTGCCTTACCATAAATGACCTATGGGTTGTCATTCTTTCATGGATTGGCTCTAGATATGAATGTATAACTCATTACAAATCCATCTAAAAAAGGTGGCTAGTAACATCATGGATTCTGTGGGCCAGCAAACCTTGATTTCAAAATTTCATTCTTCCCCTCATTAACCTTCCCTGGGACAAGTTCATTAAACTTTCTCGTGAACAGATCCCCTCATCTGCAACAATACTTCCTTTCTAGGGCTGTTGGGTGGATTAAATGAGGTAATGCCTAAGAAGTCTGGATCAGTGCCTAACACATGTATATCCCGTATCAGTCTCTCCCCAAAACCTCACCTCACATCAAATGTCCACATTTTGTATACTAGGATATTGCAGACTCCATGTTCATCACTAAAACTAAAAATTCAGTGCTGTATTAACATATCTTCATCCATGTTGGCTTTTAAAATTTCCTCTTAACAAATTTTCAGTGTGAAATCATTCCTTGAAAACGGGAGTAAAAAAAAATAGGAATTAAGATTTTTTTATGTTTGTGTCATCTAGTAACACCTACATTTAACCTCAGCCATATACAATCCTAGATTCTTTGGTTCTGAACTTTAGAAGAAAAATTCTTTTCGTCATCTTCAATATTTTAGAATAATAAATTAAGCCAACTGAATAAAAATATGAGTATCCCAGTTCCAGTTTTTAAAGCTATTTCCTCTTGTGATGGATTTTTTTCTGAATGAAGAATTAGCTTCCCACAGATGTTCCTGAATATTTCAACAAGGGCACCTACCATCAGATCTAAGCAACCAAAACAAAATGCCCAAAAAAACAAAGTAGCAAGTAAATTTCACATTCTAATAGCTTACGTTGTATGTCCACAGAATGAATATAATGAAACATGACATGAATGAGTAAATCTGTCAGAAGAAAAATAAATTTGCTGTTGCAAATTAACTAGTAGTGCTGCAGTTTCAAAGCTGTAGATTTTCAATTACCTGAAATTAGTCACAGTGGTAGGAGACTACTTTTCTTTCTAGTCTATCCTGCAATAGTGTTTAAGCTTATTTCAGATATTTCAAATGCAGAATTGAAAGCATCCATTTTAAATGAGTCTTAAAAGTCTATTCTCTCCTAGGAGTAACTATTGGTAAGTAAAAACACTAAATTAATACATAAAGATTTCCTAGGAGGTAAATTATAAGCACGAAACTTGCACCATACAAAATGTCTACTTGTTTAAAAAATTGTTCAGAAAAGTGTAGATTAGGTCCTATTGGCTGTAATCGGTTAAAGGAAATCCATTTTATATGCATTACCAAACTCTCATCAAATCATACCTCAAGGCACCAAGAGGCAAATCACCTCTTGTATTAAACTAGATATGGCCGGTGAATAATATGGGTGCAGAGATGGTCATTTCCATGAGTGGAACCAGATGTAGAAAAAAAAAAAAAACAGTTTCCAGCACTGAGTTAGAAGCTTCTCTTTACTAATAAGATGCGACTGAATTCCAGGAATGTTTGTTCAGTTAAAAGAGTAATGGTTTCTCATCAGTGGCTCTTTGGACATTTGAAATCTTTGGCTTGTTTCTTTAGCAGGATTTTTTTAATGTTGAACAAATGCACGGCAGCTTTGGTGCTGCTCTGACCAGCCCTACAGAATGCTGCCTCAAAAGTTTTTCCTGTGACACTTCCTTTTAGAGATGTTTCACATGTGCTTTTTTCCTTCTGCCCACACTCTGTGTTCACCACCAACTTTCCATTGTCAGTCCCCTCCCACACACAATTTTACTCACGCGTACACTCCCTGAATCTTAGAGCAGTTCAAACTACCACTCACGTTTTCATTACATTATGGAAAAGGAAAAAAAAAAAAACTGACTTCCTCAAAAAGGACAAATTTCACTTTTTAAAGGACTTAACATTTTCAAAAATATTTTCTTTTGTGAGGTCTCCTCATTCCTGCCTGTTGTGCTTGCCATCATAGGGACATATAGGCTTTCTCTTTGCTTGTGGGTGCCCCAAGCCATTTTTCTCTGTTGACTGGTTTTCCCATCAGAAGTTCTTAATTATGAGTCAATAAAATAATACTCTACAGTCACACCCCCAGGGAAGGGAAGCATTGCTTAAGTATCTAGGTTATTCAGGGAAGGATGGGGGTAGAGAGAGATTTGTTGGCTTTCCATTTTCTATTCAAGCGAAAGCAGATTTTTAAAATCTGAAATTAGAAAGGTTATAGGAACTGCTTAAATCAGACTTTCGTGTCTGTGTTATAAGCTTCCAACTTGGGAAAGCTTAAGAAAAAGAAACCTAAGGTTTCAAACATGTGCTTGTTTCAAAGCACAAACTTGGCGACTTCTCACATTGCTTTCACTAAACCTAAGAGTTCTCATACAAGTGAGGTCTGTTTTCATCACTTTCCAGCAAAGATTAAATAGCAGGGTGCTGCAGTGATGACTCTGGTTACTAAGATTTCATTGCCAAGTCAGAAACATCAGAGGGACAACTCCATTTAACCAGAGGCCAAGGATACCTCTGCCACATGAAGGCCAGGCCAAATGCCAGCCGAATGAATCAGTATGCACAGTGCTGGAGTCAGAAGCAGACACCTCTTCTGAAGTGCTTAGTCTATAGACTGGAGTGAAAAATATCAGAGCAGAGGAGAAGAACAGTAATAAGTGGACATTTCTAGACACGACACTGTTGTTTAAAACTTCTTTTTTTTTTTTTTTTTTTTTTTTTTTTGAGACGGAGTCTTATCTGTCACCCAGGCTGGAGGGCAGTGGCGCATTGTCGGCTCACTGCAAGCTCTGCCTCCCCGGTTCAAGCGATTCTCCTGCCTCAGCCTCCCGAGTAGCTGGGGTTACAGGCACATGCCACCATGCCCACTAATTTTTGTATTTTTAGTAGAGATGGGGTTTCACCATGTTGGCCAGGATGGTCTCCATCTCCTGACCTTGGGATCCACCGCCCTCGGCCTCCCAAAGTGCTGGGATTACAGGCGTGAGCCACCACGCCTGACCTGTTTAAAACTTCTTACTCACTTTGGATAAATGATACTGGGAGTTCAAGCATTTACTTCCAAGACAACCTGGAATAGCATCAGCAGTGATTCCTTAAGTGAAGCTAAGTTTATACCTCCATTGTTTCGTTTATTCATTCATCCATTTAAAATAAAATATTTCTAAAATACCTACTAAGTGTCAAGAGAACACCAAATATATTTCTTTTGGCATCTAGGTAATGAGTTAATTTGAAAGTCTGAGAAAATCAGCAATCTGGAATAACAGTGACTTTTATTAACCATCTACTATGTGCCACACTTTATATGTTATCTCATTTAGCTATCACACTTAGCTTCTAAAAAAGATGTGGAGAAAGTATTCAAATGAATGTGCAGAGACAACTTGATTCACAGAGGTAAAACAGACCCCTCAGACACCCACTCATGAAGATACTGGGAATTTCAAATAAGGTTAAAGGTACATTACTCCGGGCACCAGGAATGTTCAAAAAATGGACCACAGTTCAGTAGCAAGGAAGCCTCTAGGCACTATTTACATTTGTTTGAGTCACAATTTTAAAATGAGTGAAACTTGTGTCTTTGAGTATCATTTATCAAATCATACTGTGCTTGTGACATTTGTGCGTATGGTAGCCTCTGTGTAAAAGCTTCTCTCTATGAGATACACTGGCTAATAGTTGTTAAGGGGCCGGGCTCTAAAGCCAGGGGCTATTGGGTTCAAACCGCCACTCTAACACTCACCTACTCTGTAGCCTTGAGAAAGTCATTTCAAGCTCTCTCTGTCGGTTTTCTCATCTGTAAAATGAGGATAATGCTACTTCCTACATAGTGGAGTTGTGAAAATATAATGCATGTGAGTTACTTAACATAGTAGCCAAAATTCACAAATAATTATCATTGCATCTGCCCCTCTTTTCATCCCACTTTTTTTGTTTGTTTGTTTTTTTTGAGACGGAGTGTCGCTCTTGTTGCCCAGGCTGGAGTGCAATGGCGCGATCTTGGCTCACCACAACCTCCGTCTCCCGGGTTCAAGAGATTCTCCTGTCTCAGCCTCCTGAGTAGCTGGGATTACAGGCATGCACTCCCACGCTTGGCTAATTTTGTATTTTCAGTAGAGACGGGGTTTTTCCATATTGGTCAGGCTGGTCTCAAACTCCCAACCTCAAGTGATCCGCCCACCTTGGTCTCCCAAAGTGCTAGGATTACAGGCGTAAGCCACTGTGCCTGGCCTTCATCCCACTTTTATAGTACACTTTTGTGTATCTGTTCTTTCTAGGGACTCAAAAAAGTACTTTGATTCTCCCGTGATTTGATAAGCAATTTGTAAAAGCTAATATGTAATTCATTTAGGAGGAAAACCTAATTATGCTTTATTGCTGTATAATTTCCTCTAGTGTGCAGGTATGTGATGCAGCTTATTAAAGTAAGAAAGTAAACTATGCTGTCTATCAAAATGGGAGAATTGATGGGTTCTATACACTTGGGCTCCTCAAACTGCAAGGCGTAAATAAATCCTAGGTCTCGTTAAAATGCGGATTCTGACCCATAAGTCTGGGGAGGTGCTGGGAGTCTGTATTTGAAAGGTGCTTTCTATTGATACCTATGCTATGGATCTGTGCACCATGCATTGATGCTATACATATTACATTAAACTGTGGCCCATCTGAATTGTGGCACAAGGTTAAAATAGACACAAGCTATCAAGGCTGAGAAAAATGTATAAAAACAAAGACCAGAAGACTGGAGGGCCCAGAAAGCGGTGAAGCATACGCAACGTTCTAAAGCCCAAGTCCGGACTCCATATGCACATTCAAATTTTGAGGAACACTGAGCAATAACATGCAAATCACCTGAGAATCTTGCTTAATCAGCTTCTCATTCAGCACGTCTGGGGCAGAGCCTGAGAGTCAGCATTTCTTGCAAGTTCCCAGGTGATGCCAGTGCTGCCAGTCTGCGGCCCACATGTTCATCTAGACCCCAAACTAGTAGCAGTGCCTGGGTGGACAAGGCTGGGTAACGGGCATGAACAGTCCTCCAGTCTTGAGTAATTTCCTTGACAGCAGTTTTTTTTTCTGTGGAAGACCCAGCGCTCAGCCCCCATGAACATGGTCGAGCCTCCCTGGAAAACACTGTCCTCTTATGCTAGCACCTGTGAAAACATATTGGGAACAGGCTATAAAGAGAGAAAAACCTACAGTGTGACACCTGGTCAGCCCACAGCTGTGCAACTGAGAGAAAGCAGAGCGCTTTTTAACACTTCACTGCTCCTTTTCTAGAAGGGCAGTTCCACCAAAGTCCTATTATTTCTGACAACTGCGTGTAACCAAAAGTCCCTGAGGTGGTTGTAACACGGGATGGAGTTTTGTCCTGAGTTTTGTCACTACAATAAGGAGCTCCACTGAGCTCATAGATTTCTTTAAATCAGAGCACTCAAAGTCTTTTTGTAGTGGATTTTCGGTGCCAGTTGGATGAATTAAAATCTAAACAGCATGAGGAAGGAACTCTTAAGTTTCTTCATTTCTTCCTATGATAGTTCTTCTGGGAGGGAGAAAAATAACAAGCCCTCCCCAAATGACTTAGTGCCCAAGAGCGAATCCTAGACAAACTTTTAAAAACATTTTTGGGCTGGGCGTGGTGGCTCACGCCTATAATCCCAGCACTTTGGGAGGCCAAAGCAGGCGGATCACAAGGTCAGGAGGTCGAGACCATCCTGGCTAACATGGTGAAACCCCGTCTCTACTAAAAATACAAAAAATTAGCCAGGCGTGGTGGTGGGCGCCTGTAGTCCCTGTCACTCCGGAGGCTGAGGCAGGAGAATGGCGTGAACCTGGGAGGCGGAGCTTGCAGTGAGCGGAGATCGCGCCGCTGTGCTCCAGTCTGGGCGACAGAGCGAGCCTCCATTTCAAAAACAAAACAAAACAAATTTTTTAACTTTGAAGATTCCCAGAAATATTGAACAAATGTAAAAGTAATGACTATATGGCCGGGCACGGTGGCTCACGCCTGTAATCCCAGCTCTCTGGGAGGCTGAGGCGGGCAGATTACGAGGTCGGGAGATCGAGACCGTCCTGGCTTATAGGGTGAAACCCCGTCTCTACTAAAAATACAAAAAATTAGATGGGCGTGGTGGTGGGCGCCTGTAGTCCCAGCTACTCGGGAGGCTGAGGCAGGAGAATGGTATGAAGGAAGGAAGAAGGAAGAGAGAAAGAGAGGAAGAAAAAAAAATAAATCTAAAATTCATGACTTTGGAAAAATAAGCAAATATGCTGAATATAAAACATGTTTATAAAGGATGTTCAAGGTCAGGTACAGTGGCTCATGCCTGTGATCCCAGCACTTTGGGAGGCCGAGGCAGGTGGGTCACTTGAGGTGAGGAGTTTGAAACCAACCTGGCCAACATGATGAAACCCTGTCTCTACTACAAATACAAAAAACTAGCCAGGTGCGGTGGTGCACGCCTGCAGTCCCAGCTACGTGGGAGGCTGAGGCAGGAGAATCACTTGAACAGGGGAGGCAGAGGTTGCAGTGAGCTGAGATCGTGCCACTGCACTCCAACCTAGTGACAGAGCAAGACTCTGTCTCAAAAAACAAAAAACAATAAAAAAGAAAAGAAAAGAAAAGAAAAGAAAGGATGTCCAAGAAGAAGAGCTTCCAAAAGTTTTCTATTGCTACACCATAATTAACTGGTATGGTAACAACAACAACAACAAAATTGTGCCTCTAGTGGATGGTAAGGAGATCTCCATCCCATTCCTTCTCCAGCAAGAGCAAACATCTTGACAAGGAGCATGTTGAAATGAAAAGAACAATTTGCTTAAGGTGAGACCTGAGTTTGAATCCCAGGTCTGCCCTCTTGCTAGCTGTGTGGCCTTGGGCAAGCTACTTAACTACTTTGACCTTAAGCTTTCTCATCTATAAAACAGTAACAAGGATATATGCATGATGACATCATTATGAGGATTAAATAAAATATTGTTAATGAAAACACTAGCCAGTCTGTGCTTAGCTAATGTTTTTTGAAGTTAACCAACTTCTAGTAGCAACCCTGCTTTTGTGGTTTCATTCTACTTCTAGTAGCAATACCCTGCTTTTGTGGTTTAATTCTACATCTAGTAGCAATACCCTGCTTTTGTAGTTTAATTCTATGAAGAAGGGAATCATGTCAATCAGATGAGAGGTCAATTTGTGGGGAAGGAAACCAGGGAAGAGATGAAACCTGCTGGTACATAGGCAAGTACCTAGCGATCGGCCTGATACACAGTAAGCCCTAAATATTTATTTGTTGAATGCATAAGGCTCCGGACTAGGAGTACCTACAATTTCATATAGTTGGTTGTTATTATC
The DNA here is from genome assembly GCF_043159975.1 of Macaca nemestrina. NCBI lineage: Eukaryota > Metazoa > Chordata > Mammalia > Primates > Cercopithecidae > Macaca > Macaca nemestrina. The sequence goes on along the minus strand of NC_092136.1, from coordinate 96,082,525 downwards.
CTCCGACACATTGTTTCGATATTTGCAGAACATTACATTTTCCAAAGTGCTTTTATATGTATTTAACAAAGCAAACAAAGCAAAACCTGGGAGGCAGGTAAGGCAGACCTTAGATTCAATGTTATAGAAGTTAAAACAGAGGCACACAGAGAATCACATAAGAAACTTCAGCAAAGGCGTAGGACTAAAACTCAGGTCTTTGAATTTATGATCCATTTTCCAGCATGTCTTTTGTTTTTTTTCCTCATACCTACTGCAAATGAAAAAGTAATTCTAACACTTAAGGGAGCAAGGATGAGACATAAAACTGAGTTTGGGAAATTTGCAATATAAGGGAAGATTTTCACTGAATTGGATAGTGGTTGTGATATTATATAAAGAAAAAATGGCTGAGGACAAATGTAGGAAAGAATTGATCAGTGATCATGCATTTCACTAAAGTGTTCTATTGCAAATGGTTTTATTCAGTATCTTTTCAGTTTGGGGTATGATGGTCACTGATAGCCATCAGCATTCATGGCCCAGTACATGAGGCCACTATGGATGAGTGTTGACTATTAATGACCATTCTTCTATATGATGTCAGCTCTCCTTGACACTTGGCCAAAAGCTGTAATTTTTTTTTGTATCTTAGAAGCTTATTCTCAATGTTGTAAAGGCTTTAAGAGGGTGGTAGGGCAAGGAGAAAAGAAAGTAAAGGAAGATTTTCCTATTAACGGAAAGTTTTTTTGGTTATCAATATAGTTGCACAAAGTATACTGCTGATGTTTGCATAGGTTCAAAAGAAAGGCAGAGATTTTATGTTATTGTGAAGGAGAAAAAAATAGTCTCGATCTGGAGGGCCAACTCCCAATTATCCTCTAATGAAGCGTTGCAGGGATAAGACAAGTAGTAGCTAAGCAGCTCCTGCCTTATAGGGACGTCAGTATTCAACCACTAGACTTGTAGCTTTTCTGGAGGTATATCTGCCTTCTTCTTAGGCAAAATTTGTAACATAGACAGTGGAAGTACCAATTCCTATAACTGCATAACAAATTGCCCCAAAACCTAGTGGTTTCAAGCAATGACAACATCTATTTTGCCTTTGAGCCTGTAATTTGAGCAGGTGTCAGTCCAGATTGGCTCTATTTGGCTTCTCATGGAGCAGCTTACAGGCTGAGGGACTGGAGTCATAGGAAGGTTCTCTCACTTACATGTTTGGTGGCTGATGCTGGCTGTTGGCTGAGATCTTAACTGGAGCAGTCAGCCAGAACACCTACATGTAGTCTCTCTCTGTGACCCAGTCTTCTTCACAACATGGTGGCTGGACTCCCAGCATAAGCATTGTGAAAGAGAGAGCTAAGTGGAAACTGTATCCTTTTTATAACCTAGCCTTGGAAGTCACAGAGCATTACTGCCACTCTATTTTGTTGGTCAGAGAAGTCACACATTCTGGATCTGATTTGAGAGGAGAGAACATAGACCTACTTCTCAGGGGGAGGAGTGTGAAAATCACATCGCCAGAAGAGCCTATGAAATGGGTATTGCTGTGGTCCTTTAGAAAAATACCATCCATCACAAACTTGCAGCAGCCTTTTTTTTTTTTTTTCCTTCTTTGGTATCATTACTGCCCACAGTAGGTCTTCAGCTATTACCTTCTTAGGCAATTCTGCATTCTTCAGTATTATCCCAGAAGGGGATCCAAAACCTTATTTCTAAAAGTCATGGTTTCTTAGTTTAGAATGGACCTTTCGAATAGATTTTGAAACCACTATGGTTACAGTACCTGCTTTTCCCTACTTTCCTTTTTGGAATGATGGTCCTGTGGCTAGAAAGCAATGCCAGCTCCTAATTGGCCAAGGTGGCCACTGACTGAACCATGGATTGGCACCTGACCCAAGGTGGCTCTTCTCTGAGAAACTGACGAGTTGGCAGTGAAAGGAGAATGGAGCATCAAGGGAAACACAGATGTCCCGAGAGTGGCATGAAAGAGAGAGAGTTGGAGGGGAAGGCAGCATCTTGGACCTTGATGGCTTCCCAGGTCCCTTCTAGGCCACATATACTAAAATGGCTTGGAGTAGGAGTGACGGTTGCTGGCTTTTTGTTTTTTATTTTTGTTTTGTGGCCAGAAGAGTCTGAAATATCATTAAACCTTCAGAGACCTGGAGCAGGATCCTGACTTTTGCAGAGTCTCAAGCTGATGAGGGAAGGAGCCTGGACTTAAGTCTCAGCCATCTGATCCCATTTTTCATATCACATTCTTTCCTATATGTAGGCTTGAGAGAGAAGAAACAGAAATCTTGACATCATTAAGAGTTTAGGAGGAGGGGGTTAAAGAAATAAGGACTGGAAGGTAAAGAACAAAAAGGAGAAAGCTGTGAACCTCGAAGTCATGTTTTTCTCTTTGATATTGTGACTTGATCCTGTGTATTTTCTCCATTCTCTGGCTTCTGTAACATCTATTCATATCCTTCCTTTTGGACATCTGAACTACTTCTCTCTTTTCAGATTGAAGGATAACAGTTGGCATATCTAGTTATAATGAGCCCGGGTGAACTAGACATTTTGTTTGAAAGGTGTTTGGAAGGTAAGGTCATTGTCACAACACGCAGCACTATGTTGCTGGGCAGAAATATAACGTGAGGCAGAATAATTCAGACTTGACAGACACTTGCACAGACGTAAGCACCCAGGGACAAAAGCAGATGAACCCTTTCTCAGGATGCCGTCTAATCAAATTCAGGCACGTGTATAGCCTGCAGCACTGCAAGGGTGACCATTTCATCGGGCAATGATTATTAAAATTGGATTCCTTTTTCAGAAGAGGGTCAAAATTAGAATACTGCAGAGCATTATCTTCTTCCCCCAATAGCCATGTCGTTTCATAAGAGATTGTGTTGCCTAGAAATCCTCCTGATCCTTTTGTTCTTCCTCACATCTAATCCGTGTTCAAGTTAACAGCAAAACCGGCTACCAGACATACCCAGAGAAGCACAAGAGACAATTAACACCTACCTCTTGGAACACTGGTGACGATTAATAAGATATTGTGCTGCAGCTGCGTATGTTTTTATGTTTTCCACAATCAAGCTTGATTAAAGCTGGCTTTTGTGACATCCTCGGATTCCATGTGGTGTTGGTAGTTTTAGGCGATTGGTTGTACAGCTCCCTTTTCCCCTCAGAGGCAATCACTCCTGCAGCCATTTCCTGACATATGCCAGGGAGGAACTGATGTTTCTCTGTGGCTGGTGACTTACTGCACAGGAAGGTCATTCCTAAAAAGCTGGCTGAGGGAGAATTTAACTCTTCAGATCAAATATATTTGTTCCACCCCTGGCTCTGCCTCCTGATCAAAGTCAGGGGTGATTTCAGAGAGGTGGCCCTTCACTCAGTCAGATGCTGTGCGCCTGCTCTCTCTCCACGGGCATTAAAAACAAGGCACTCAAGTGAAACCATGTCCTCATCATGGCAGCCGACCTCGGTTTATCACAGAGTCGAGGCCCACATCTTTGATCCTCCCCGTAAAACTGTCTGAGAGAGTTGCACAAACCCACGGATGTCTTTTATTGTTTTTCTAATCACTTTTAATGTGTTTTCCCACAGTTTTTGTAGGTGTTGATGTCTCAGCCTGGCTGTGTCAGGAAAAAAAAAAAAAAGGAAAATTCCCAGAAACACTTATTTGAATTGTGATATATATATTTTTTAATTTAGAGAGTACAAAATTGTAGATCTCATCAGGATTTAAATTGTATCCCAGGTACAGGATCTTATTTAAACACACACACACACATACACACACACACACACACACACACACACACACAACTAAGCTCTCCAGATTTTCAATTTTTTCCACTGCCCTCAAAAATTCCCTCAAAAATGCCACTGTCTGTGAATTCCAACATGAAGAAATTAATTATTCTCAAGCTATATTTCCACTCTCAAATGTTCTCTCCCACGCCTCCTGCCTTATCCTATCTTTCATGGAAATCCTTTTGACAAAATGTAGGCTTGGAGTTGCTAATAATTTCAGGACAAATGTTTAGATCAGATACAAAGGTAATTGAAAATAATAGAAAGAGACTGAATGTGATTGAAGCTTCTCTATGAAAAACGGTGTATTTCTAGGTGTATTTGTGGCCTGGGGAGACTCAGCCCCCAAATGAAAACCCATCCCCCACCACATTGTCAGATTTTTAGTATTAAACATCGACATACCTTGTAACTTTGGCAGTGGCCTGTCACTTGGACGGTTGTCTGCAAGTACTCCTATGCTATTTTGGATAAAACCTGCCTCATTACCAAGTATGTTGTGAAAAGAAATGATTGTACATATCACATGCATGCCTGCTTCTTTCCCGGTGACATCCCTGTCCTCTTGTGATGCAGTTCAGTTCCCAGGGGACTGTAATGCCCCTGAAAATTGACAGTCACATTCTATTAGAACATATTTTTCCCATTTAATAACATGGTACAGGTAATGATTCATAACCCTCAAAGAGCCTCCTACCAGTGACAACTGAACTCAAATAATTGAGAACACCATGCCATTTGGGGGTGACTTCACTTTTATGGTTCAATCAAGAGTTAAAGCAGCAGTATATCTGGAGAGACTTTCAGTAAAATGACATTCTCCTGATACATTTTCATGTCTGTTTTACATATGTAACTCTGCCCTCTCCAGGCCACGGTGACCTGAAAAACGACCATGAATGGTATATTTATTCCTTATTAGACCCTAAGTCCTACAAAGGTAGCAACATTTTCTCCTTTTTATCTTTCTGTTTTTAGTGCCTAGGATGGTGCTTGGCATATAGCATGCTCAGTCATTTTTTTCCCCTGCCTGGTGGCATGCCAATCAGGGAAACAGTCTTTGATTTTGATCTCCCACCTATTGGTATCACTACATCGAAGCTCCTCCAAGCCCCTTTAAACTCTGGATTAAAGTGCCTGACATTCATCCAGCCTTCAACAACCAGAGCTTCTTCCTTCCCACTACCTGGTGGCCTTAATTAGGAGCCCTTGATGCCATTTCCATAATTGCCAACATCCATCCTCATCAGACGCGGTTCAGTTACAACAAGATTAGGATTCGAAAAGGTGGTCTCACCTTTTCCATTTTCTCATAGGCCCAGAGCTGTGTCTCTCATAGGCCCAGAGCAGTGTTGAAGGGTTTCATAGAGTGGCAAGAAAACTCTGTGCTCCATCCAAAAGCAGTCCTTCCTACTGACCATGAGCAGCACCCCGGAATACATCCAGGGCACGTTAGCTATCTCCTACCTCAAGATGAGCCCCAAGCTTTACTCCTGAAAACACTTAATTTTTTTCTCAGCATCATTTTAGGATTAAGTGTAATAATGTATATAAATCACATAATATAGTATCTAGCATATTACAGTAAGCATTCAATGATTGACAGCTTATTCAGTTTTCTGAGTTAAACATTGAACTCTATCTTTCCATAAAGGTGAATTGTAACAAATATTAAGTTTTTATATGGAGACAACTTTGTGGGATTAAATAAGTGTGGATTTGCCAGGGGATTTAACCTTGCTTTAAGTGCTGGCTTTGAAAATGACTTCTTCAAGGATTTTGGGCTAATGACTCAGCATCTCTGAACCGCATCTTCTTCAGTAAAATTTGAGTCCTCATACTTACCTCAAAAGGTAGATACAGGGATTAAAGGAGATAATTCCTGTGATTGCATATTCTAAACAATGAAGCACTATACACATTGAGAAGTCTTTTTTTTTTCCTATGATCCTATTCACCAATGTGTTATGTCAATTAGAGGCAGCCTATATTTTGCATTCACAATAGGTAAGTTATAGAACTGAGATTTAAGACCAGGCACAGTGGCTCACGCCTGTAATCCCAGCACTTTGGGAGGCAGTGGTGGGCGGATCATTTGAGGTCATGAGTTTGAGACCAGCCTGACCAACATGGTGAAACCCCATCTGTACTAAAAATACAATAAATAAATAAATGATAGCTAGGCATGCATGGTGGCAGGTGCCTGTAGTTCCAGCTACTTGGGAGGCTGAGGAAGGAGAAGAGCTTGAACCCAGGAGGCGGAGGTGCCTCGGCAGTGAGCCGAGATCGCGCCACTGCACTCCAGCCTGGGTGATGACAGAGTGACACTCCATCTAAAACAAAACAAAATGAAACAAAAGAACTGAGATTTCAGAAAGTATTGATACATGCATAAGAAACTGACTTTTCATGTCCTTGTTATGCTAAGGACAAATATTGCTAAAGTGGAGAAAGATGTTGGTAAAGCCCACGACTTCCGATTTTTTAGAGTGTATGACAAGGTCTGTGGTACCTCTATGGGTTTTTGCAGTCAGGGGCTACTACAGTGGTTTGCTTTGCACATCACAAAAAAATTAATGCAACTAGAGCCAGGGAGATTTTTGTTGGCTTGCATTTGAGATATGTTTTTAAAATTGCAGAACACAGTTTAATTTGGTTTCCATTTCCCTTGATGAGGAATAGCATCTCTACTGCAAGAAAACCTGACACTCCTTTATTCTTGCAAGCATGGTAAAATTTTCTGGGTCACAAAATAAGCAGTAGAGGAAGAAATGAAGGTGCATGCAAGACTCTTAAAATAAATATTCCTTTGTGGTAATTATTAGAAGGCTTAGATTAAGAAGTTGTCAGCCCCAGGAGTTTGGGCCATCCTTCCCTCTAGTTTTCCCCTTCCTGCTTTGTGTAATGTTGCTTGTGTAACATGCTAAGAAGGAGCTGCTTCGCACCACGTTTTCCGAAGTGCTCAGAAATGCTGAATGGCGATTACAAAACAATGCCTTAGGGTTTCTGCGCTCCAAGAATATTACTCTAGCCAAAGGCCAAATCAAGAAGATGTCCCTTAAAACAGATTCACTGTCAGAGGGAAACAGTGGCAAGAGAGTTGAATGATCATAGGTGCCCCAAGAGGCATTTACTTCAGGTTAACAATTGCACATGCTTCAGGCTTTGTGGGTATCCCACAAGTGTATGTCACAGTTGCTCTTCTCAAGGAGATTGTTTCACTCAGGCTTGTGGGTACTTACATAATAAAGTGAAATAGGTAGGGTGGGTGTGGGGTTCACATCTGTAATCCTAGCACTTTGGGAGGCCAAGGCAGGTGGATCACCTGAGGTCAGGAGTTCTAGACCAGCCTGACCAACATGGTGAAACACCAGAGGTTGCAGTGAGCTGAGACTGTGCCGTTGCGCTCCAGCCCGGGTGACAGAGCAATACTCCATCTCAAAATAAAATAAAATAAAGTGAAACAGGTAATGTCTAAATGTTGACTAGAGAATTTCAGATGAGGGAAATCACCACAGATGGCAGTGTCCTGGGGGAGTGTTCACAGAGGATATGCGATTGATATGAACCTTCCAGGACAGAAAAGCAAGGCGTCCCCCTAACAGGACTTCCTATTCATGCAGCCTTTAGATCTTATGTGACCTAATGACAACTGGCTGAGCCAGGCAGGGTTTTCATTCCAGGGAATGAAGGAAAGGACGGGCGAATTTGACCTGCCCCTCATGCCATGTGGAAGGACTGGGATGGGGGGAGAGGCCATCTGCTCCCAAGATCAACTCGTCTGCCTTGACAATTCTGTTGCTGCCTTTTGCGAAGTCATTGCTGCTTAAATGTTTTCATCACCATTTTATTCCACTCAGTGGTTATCACATGGAGGATATGCCACAAGTGTTTCCTGCTGTCCCCTTGCCCTGAACAGAAACAGGTGACAAAATGGCAACAGTTCTGAAAACTAAAAGAGCAAAAACAATAGTACATATCTTCTGCCTCCTTCAAGAGAAGCAGTTCTAATCAGAATGTTATTGGAGTGAGGCAGGAGTGGAGAAAGTGAGGAGTACATAATGATGTTGGGGGACAGGAGAGGGGGAACGAAGACAAAGAAGTCCCTGTTCTTACCTTCTAGACACCCCTGTGGCCTCTGCCATCGCTGAGGGTCCACTTTCTTGCTTTCTGAAATTCTGTCTCCTGTGGCTTGCATGGCATTCAGGGAGCTTGTGTACTTCCTCTTCCTCTTATGAATTCTTCTGCCTCCTTCCCACTTCTTCCTGTACCCTCCTAGAGGTGGATGACCCACAAGTTCAGCCTCAGCTCTTAGGCTCTTACCCGTTTCCTCCTCCAGAATTGCCATTTCTGTGTGGATGGTTCTGAAAATCTTAGTCTTTCCAGGATGGACCCAGTTTCTGCCCTGAGCTCCAAGCCTTTATCTCCAGGACTTCCCAGGCCCCTCAGACTCAACCTGTTAAAGATGGAACTCTGTCCCACTGAAAATCAGCTCCTCCCTTTGGTTTCTTATTTACAAAACCATTTTCTTTAGAATGCTTTTTCTTCTTTCTTGCTTCCTGTCACGGTAGAAAGAGAAAAAATATTCTCTACGTTTGAGGCTCTTCTTTTGCTGGTGAAACATTTCCTCCAAGATGTTTGTGGTTGATAGCTGTAGTCTTGTGTCCAAGTGCTCTGGGACACATCTCCCGACAGCCCCTGGGTCCCAGAGCCCCTCTGTAAAAGGGAAAGAGGAGTAATATGTTTGCATAGGCAAGAACCTGGCAAGAGATGGCTTGTAAGTGCCAAAAACGATTATGCTGGGGTGCAAGGAGGGGAAGGATATTAGGAAGGAAATAGAATCTTATCATCCATGGCAACTGGCAAAAAAGGATGCATGCCCATTTGAAAGGCACTTTGGCTCTGATTCAGTGTGTGGTGGTCTACATATCGAGAGGCTGGAAAACATATGAAAGAGAATTACTTATGTTTTTCCATCTGTACACATGTGTTCTGCTGGTGTTAAATTCTTGTTGGAAGAGTCTCTCATACCATAATATACACACAGAAAAATATTCCCACCACTTAAAAAATTATTATTAAAACCAGCTGAATAAATTCATAGAGCATTGTAGCAGGACAAGTGAAATGTAAACTCACATTCTCTGGGATTGTAAATGCCTTTAACACATATGCTACTTCATATGAAATTTATTCCTCTACTCATATTGTATCTTCATGTCATTGATTTCAAGGGTAACATTTTAGGACAAAAATGCATGGCTGCAGACATTGAATCTTACTCTAAATTCTGAAATGTAGCATTAGGCACAGAGCCTTCCTTCTCGTGTAAGAGGACATGAACAGAGACCCATCTGAGAAAAGAAGCTGTTCTCTTGCTGCTATAACTTACCCAAATCTTGAAAAAGGAGCAGGCTTAGATTGCTTCAGAAATGAGCAAAGAACCTACCTAAGAAGGAGACTCTCTGAACACCACCAGTCTGGCTCTGATACACTTCATCAAGTGACGAATGCACCCGCATTAAGATTTGTTATCCACTTTTGCTTTGCTGATGAGCCATAAGCTACCTTGATGAGGGTTAATTAAAATACTACTCAATTCTGACCACAGGGAGAATGACCTGCAATGAGGTTTTAAACATGCATTTATTTATTCGAAAAATATTTACTGAGCACCAACTATGTGATAAGCAGAGGTCTAAATTTTTGGATACGTAAGTGTACAAAAGAACCAAAAATTCCAGCTATATTTATCAGAATATGCTGTGCTTTGTGTTTTATCTGAATCAGGGCTTTGCCCAAGTGACTCTCTCTACAAGGCACTGTGGGACAATACTGTTAGAATACCCAAGACCTGGAAGGCATGGTCTCTGATATCAAAGTAGCAATTTCACCAAAGTTGTCAGATTTAGGGGTTAGCATCCCAGCCCTCATTACACCAGCAGTGCTTCTTCTGAGGGACACTGCTGAGAATGGAGAAGGTGGTAGGCAAGGGCCTTCCACAGATGCCTCCCTCCCCTAAAGAATGCACAACCTCCTTTGCCCTTGCTTGCTTCCTGGATTGCCTTTAACTGAACCCATATCCCTTGGCATCTGCCATTCATTATTTGGTTTCTGCTATCACCCTGTCTCCAGCTCTGATTTGACTCTTCATTACTGAACGTTGGCGTGTTGTTTATTCTCTCACTGGAGTTTAACTTGGGATGGTACCTGTTTTCTGTTTCATTAGTCCCATGACTGCACTGACAACTAGAAGGAACACTGTCCTTTATCTGGCATGTATTTACACATATTTTCATTAATATATTTAAAATGTATTTATTGAACACGAACCACATGCAAGCATTTTACTGGGTCCCTGGGAATAGAGATGCCCTCACTGGATTGCAGAGTGGAGTGGGAAGGTCAGAAAAATGAACCAATAATTAAATATAATATCTTGAACACAGAAGAGGAGCACCTGCCCAGACTGGATGGAGTCTTGAAGCACGAGGGGAATAAGGCGGAGAAGAACACGCCAGGTCTTGGGGAGGTATAAACACATAGGCAATAAGGCAATGACATATCGCCATTAGATTATAATCACAGACAATGAAGAGTGTGTATTCTTCTCAGCTCACATACAATCTGATAGCTCAGTTCACTCTTCCCTCCAATGGTTTTTACTCCATCCTCTTTCTGGTCCCACCATCAATTACCTTGGAGACAGTAGGAAATGAAAAAGAAAAGAGGTGAAGGTAAGAGAGAGAAAAGATAAGTGGGAACCCAGGGCTCAACTAATCTGCACCTCCTCACCAGTAGTTTAAAAAAAAAAAGGAGAGGCCGGGCACGGTGGCTCACACCTATAATCCCAGCACTTTGGGAGGCCAAGGCGGGCAGATCATTTGAGGTCAGGAGATTGAGACCATCCTGGCTAACACGATGAAACCCGGTCTCTACTAAAAATACAAAAAATTAGACGGGTGTGGTGGTGGGTGCCTGTAGTCCCAGCTACTCGGGAGACTGAGGCAGGAGAATGGTGTGAACCTGGGAGGTGGAGCTTGCAGTGAACCGAGATTGTGCCACTGCACTCCAGCCTGGATGACAGAGTGCGACTCTATCTCAAAAAAAAAAAAAAAAAAAAAAAAAAAAAAGGAGAATCTACACACAGAAGCCACCCTTCTCCCTCATCCTTTTTCTCCACAGCTTTCAGCCCCATGCATTAGCCAAGACATTCTTCTGTCCTTTGCTGCTTGGTAATCCACGCATCAAACATCTACCCCTTCTTTGTGAAGGAATAGAATCTACACTCTTCTTGCTTAGTTTCCTGTCAAAATGTAGTGTTCAAGGAATAATCGAGGTTCTTTGAGCTACCTTCAATTTTCTAAAAAGCTTATCAGAAAGCACACTGTATCTGTGATAAGACTGAATAAACTCACTGAGAGGCCAATTTTCTCTGCTTTTCACTGGAATGATAAAAGTAATTACACTGGTACTCTGGTGAAGATGAGAAGCATCAATTAGCCATTATCTGTGTCTGATTAATTTTTAAATTCCATTAATTACTTATTAATGCAATTTGGAAGAAAAATCTTTCATCCCATGATATGGGCAGAGGAGGGAGAAATAATAAAAGGCTGGGATTCCCTTGTTTGTGAAAAGGTTGGAAAATACCGCCCAGGTGGACATTGGAATGTAGAATGTAGGCACAATGCTGGGCAGGTGCACTGTAGCACATGATGTGCCCTGAACCAGTAGAAAGGGACCGTGTGATGCTGTGCATTCTCTGAACCTGCATCCTCTTGAAATCGACAAACAGAAGACATTTTTCTTGTGGAGCCCTCTGTGCAATGTACAGCAAAATAACTCAGAACCAGAGATGTTGCTCCATGTTAGGTAACACTAGAAGAATAAAGTTTTACTAGTCGGGCGCGGTGGATCACGCCTGCAATCCCAACACTTTGGGAGGCCGAGACGGGCAGATCACGAGGTCAAGAGATCGAGACCATCCTGGCCAACATGGCGAAACCCCGTCTCTACTAAAAATACAAAAATTACCTGGGCGTGGTGGCACACGCCTGTAGTTCCAGCTTCAGGAAGCTGAGGCAGGAGAATCGCTTGAGCCCGGGAGGTAGAGGTTGCAGTGAGCCGAGATCACACCACTGCATTCCAGCCTGGTGACAGAGCTAGACTCCATCTCAAAAAGAAAAAAAAAAAAGTTTATTTTCTGTTCCTCTTTCTTGCCCCATTCTGCTGGCATAACAGAAATAAAGGTAAGAATGGGAATTGGCTTTGCAGAAAACTAGCCATGAACTCACTGTTGCTAGTGCCTTACAATTTGCTTCCAAGGACGTGACCAGGTTACTTCCTACAGATAACCTCAGCAGGACTTTTTTAGAAGGAGGAGCTCAAGCACCTACTCCTGGGTTGCCCATTCCCAGGGCCTGGGAGCAGGAAAATGCAGCATTTGGAGAAAGTGCTGGATGGAACAGGTTTGCTGCAGGTAGAGCAGGAGGAAAGAGAATGGGTCTTTGTTTCAGGTGTGCTTTTTCATTCCTATTACAGCTGAGTGCTGGATAAGGGTGCACAGTGGAGCTGGCACTCTCTCTTCACTTTTAAACATCCAGTTGTGTTGCTATTGATTGACATTTGGAAACTGAAGCTAAGGTTAATACAGAGTAAACTCTTCTATCTTATGAAGGGTTATTAACTCATTCAGGCCTTCTGTCAGTGGTATGTAATTCCCTGCATGGGAGTCAGAACAACAAAGTTGGAAGGATAAGAGAAACTTAACCCACCCATCGTATAAAGAAGAGGCCAGAACAGCAAAGTGACCTGCTAAAAGTCACATCAGTAATTTATGGCAGATTAATAATAATAAATTAATCCTACATAAACTTATGGTGAAGTTCAAACCTGAATAGCACCACTAGGCACCCTAAATACCATTGCTGCGTTGCCAATTCTTGTGAAATAACACAAGTGGATCATACAGAAACATTTCTCAAATCCCCACACCAGCCAGCACAACTTTATGACTCAGATGTGTTTGTAGCTGATCTCAGCATAGTGAATTTTATGCACTTCATTTCCTCCCTGATGGTCTTCCATGGAAGGACCCTGAGGTTCACAGGGCAGCATGCCACCTTGAACAGGAGGATTTCTCCAGTCCCTGTGCAAGGGACAGTGTGTCATTCTGGGATCCTCATGGAGGAAAGGCATCTAAGGGATCTCTCAAGGGCCAGTATTTTTCAAAATGTGATCCAACAACCCTCCATCCACACGGGGCTCATTAGAAATGCAGGTTCTGAGATCTATTCCCAAATTACCAAATCAAAAAGGGAGCAGAAATATGAAAATTTAATGGGTTCCCTAGGAGATTTTAAAGCGCACTAAAGTCTGAGAGCCACTGCCCTGGGCTGCCTGGACTTCATCCCTCCTCATCATTCTCATTCCTGGGAATGAGAGGATATGGTCTTTGACTAGAGATAGATAGGTAGATAGATAGATCTTATATTTAAATAATGTCTATCTACTAATTCAGTCAGCTTTTATTGAAGGCTTTCTATTACTAGGCACCATAATGGAATTAATAAAGATAGAACACCTACCATATTCTATACTAATTGCTTTCATAAATTAACTCCTTTAATCCTTGCAACTTTATAGTTACTACTATTACATTCATTCAACAGAGGAGCAAACCAAAGCACGGACAGAAAAATTTTTTAAGAAAAATTTTCAAGGTTAGAGAGCTTGTAAATTGCACAGCGATTGGCACAGAGTTTGAACCCAGGCACAGAGTTTGAACCCAGGTAGTCAGCTCCAGAACCCATGAGCTTAATTACTATGTGAAATACTCTCCTCCAAGCTGGAGAGGAATAAGACTCAGTTATTGCAGCAACCCTCCCAGCCCCAACCGCAGGAGCTCAGCCTCAGCAGGAATCCAGACTTCAGACATATACACAGGTCGTTACATATGTTTGTTAACTGCTATGATAATGTATGAACAGAATGCTATGAGAATTAGGAGGAAATTATTAACTGCCAACGGTGTCAAGAAAGGCTTCCGGAAAAATACATGGCTCAGCGAGAACAGGATTTCTGTCTCTTTAGCTTCTTTTAACACAGTATTTTACAAATATTAGGTGCTCAAAATAAATATGTTGAATGAGTGAATTAATGAATGAGATGTTTCACTGCAGCTGGTATTGAAGAATTGGGAGGAGATTTTGTGACAAGTAAGAGGGAGGAGCATGCACACAGCCTGAAGGAGTAAATGGCTACAAATAACTTGTTTTGGCTAAAGAGATTCAATGTGACAGGAGCAAAGGTGCCTGGGAGAGGGGTGATGGGACTGATGTGAGGAGGGCAGACAAAGAGGAGGCTGAGAGCGAAAGGTCTTCTGCTCTGTGCCAAAGAATTTAGATTAGTCCTCTGGGCAGCCTCCTCAGGCAGGGGAGTGACGTTATCAGATTTCTCTAATGGGAAGACACCTCTGGGGGCCAGTGTGGAAGGCATAAAGTGGATTAATGTGAAGGAAGTCTGGCAGGAGGAAGGCCAGCTAGGAAGATTGAAGGAGTGAGAGCAAGAGATTTGGAAGGTCTGAGCTACCGCACAGGCCAACGGGAATAGAAAAGGAGGACCCATTAGAGACACTTGTCTGAGGCAGGAGAGGCAGGATTCAAGTGAGTAGCGAGTGTCCAGATTAGACTTGATTTTCTAACACAAATGGCAATGCCATTAACTGAAATAAGGACTCCAAGAAAGGGAAGTATGAGGTGGAGGGAGTTAAAGAGCTCAGTTTTAAACAGGTTAGGTTGGAGTCACCTGTCGGTCCTTCCAGGGAAGAGAAATTCCCAGCAGGCATTTATTAAGATGAATGAACAGCGAGTTTTTAAATGCGGACATGGTGTTTGGCATCATCAGCATCAGGGATTGAGGTGAAGCCATGGGAGCACAGAACATCCCTCAGGAAAAGTGCATAAAGGGAGAAGAGGAGAGGACTAAGAATGTGTTCATAAAACGTAGCCTTTAGCGGGTGAGCAGTCAGTAGGGCAGAACAAGATGCTGTTATTTCAAATCAGGTGGTCTACTAGAGGACTCGCCTTGTTCTTATTCAGAAGAATTTTGGGAAAATGAAACGCTTCTAAAAAGTTCTAGACAGTTCACTGCATCCTAAGCTGAAACCTGAAACAGACAGTGCCTTTGTATCGGATGCTTTGGGCACCAGCCCTCCTTCACCTGTGACATACGTACAACATCCCCTTCCCCATCCCGGTGAATGCCAGCGAACCTCAGAATGCAGAATTCTTCACCAGTGCTTTAGATATTGATATTCGACCTTAAGCCTTCTGTGGCGGCAAGTTAGGAAACTTCAAACATCAGCAATTACAGCTGTCTCGTTGGGTCCTCTTTCTTCTAACTTCCACTGTGCAATGGGAGCATCTATCAGACAGTCTGCACACCCTCAGAGTAGAGTGGAAACAAGAAGAAAACTATTTAACTTAATGAAAATAACCACTTTTAAAATGAATTAAACAAACATGGTCACACTTATCCTTAAAATTCAGTTGGCTATTTGCAGAAAACTGACTCACTCAATTCAGTTGGGAGTTTTTAGTCTAGCATGTTTTTGCAATCCCTGGGGCTTCCCACAGCATGAAAGTCCTTCATAATGTGGGGGGTGTGTGTGTGTGTGTATGTGTGTGTGTGTGTATGTGTGTGTGTGTGTGTGTGAGAGAGAGAGAGGGAGAGAGAGACAGGCAGAGAGAGAGAGAGAGAGAGAGAGAGAGAGAGAGAAATGCTGACATTCAGTGGGAATTGTAGGGAAATGATATTTTACAAAGGATATTCTTTGTGTCCTTTAGTCTGTCCTTAAGATGACTGTGTCCTCATGGTCTTGTGCTGTGCATGATACCTGCACAAATATCCTGCCTAAGAGAGCAAGTCACAAAATCATAAATACTAATGTCAAATATATGGGGGAAATGTTCAACCTCAGTTGATGTAAAAGAAATACAAATAAAAGCAACGATGTGATACTGTTTTTCTCCTTTAAAACTGGTAACGCTGTTTTTAAAATTATAATACCCTGAGTTGCCCCCAGGAAATCAGAAAATGAGACTCTGGTACTCTGCTGTGAGAGCGTAATTATGTACAACCTCAGAGGACAGTTTGTCGATATGTATCAAAAACCTTAAAAATATTCATAATCTTTGACCCAGCAATTCTTCTTTTTAGAATTTATGTTCAAGAAACAATCAATGAATTGCATATTTAAAATAGGTGGACTTTTATAGCATGTGAAATATACCTTAATAAAGCCATTTTTAAAAAAGAAACAGAGATATGTAAAATGTAAACATTTATTACAGTATTATTTATAACAGTAAAAAAACTGGAAAAAGCCCTAATGTCTATTGCATGCCACATCTGCTCAAAAGAATATAGCCATTAAAAAGGTATGTTAAGGTTCAATTTTGGTTCTCAAAGCGTGTTTCCCAGACCAACACCACCAATAATATCTCCTGAAAACTTGTTAGAAATGCAAATTATGGATCTCTGCCCTAAAGCCACCACATCAGAAACTGGGACTGAGATTCAGCACTTTGTGTTCTAACAAGACTTTCCAGGTGATTCTGATGCTCATCAAAGTTTGAGAACCACTTGCAAAAACTATATATTCTTAATAAATTGTAATGTGTAGGGAAAAAAGCAGACTACAAAGCAATGTGTAATGATGTGAGGCCAATTTATTTGAAAAATATTGTGCATATGCATGCCTAGAAGAAACAGTGGTGAGATGTATTAGAAAAATTAACAGAATTATCTACAGATGGTAGATAGATCTCTTTTGTTTTCTTCTGTATAATGTTCTGTATTTTCCAAGTTTTCTATAATTGTTGTCTATTACTTATATAATGGAAAGTTATTTAAAAAGTTCTTGCCCTTGAAAGTTCTGGCCACTAAGACATTTATGGAAATATATTGCACAAGTTCAATGAAGAGGAAAATAGAAAGGATGGGTGGGTTTCTCCCCTAATCAGTCCTGTTGGGAGGCTCATTGCCCTTGAAGCAGAATTTGACATTTTTTGTGCTTGCTTTAGTTATGAAAGTGACACATTATCTGTCTTAAGCATTATACATCAAAGGGTATATGGTCAACGGTGCCCATCAGATCTTTGACCCTACTTTCTTTGAGATCACGATAGGGTGGTTTTTCTTCTTTTTTCTGTGTTGTGTTCAGGGATTTGTTGTAGGTTGGCTTGTGCCTCCTGCTACGGAATAGGTGAGTTGGGGGCTTTGGCACAATCTGTATCACTCTAAAAAGAAGATCAAGAGCATGTTCTTCTTTCTTGAGAATTTCTTATAGAACGCTAAATAGAAACAGTATCATTGGTAAAATACTGGGATGGAAAAAACACTGGGTATATCAGGTGGCATAGGACTCTGTTACTACACTGTGTGACAGGGAAAAAAAGGACAGGCCCAGGTTCCTTGTAACTAGTTCTGTAGCCGTGGGCAAATCTTTAGTGTTCTCTTGGTCTTACTTTCCTCACCTTTAAACTGAAAGATTTGACAAGATGATCTCTGAAGTCCCTTTCAGCTCTGAATTTCTATGTTTTTATGACTAGATTCACAGAGATAGACTGACCCATAACCAGAAGGCAATATAATGCTCTTTCATCTGTTTCCTGCAGCTTGAATTTGTGAAAACGCCGTATTGGCTGGGCATGGTGGCTCATGCCTGTAATCACAGCACTTTCGGAAACTGAGGCAGGTGGATAACTTGAGGTCAGGAGTTCAAGACCAGCTTGGCCAACATGGTGAAATCCTCGTCTCTACTAAAAATACCAAAAAAATAAAAAATAAAAAATTACCCAGGTATGGTGATGGGTACCTGTAGTCCCAGCTACTCAGGAGGCTGAAGTAGGAGAACCTCTTGAACCCAGGAGGCGGAGGTTGCAGTGAGCCAAGATCGCGCCATTGCACTCCTGCCTGGGCAATCAGAGCAAAACTCCATCTCAAACAAAAAAAGAAAGAAAGAAAGTTTGGTATTTCTTCCAAAGCTAGAATATCCTTTAATGGGTTTCTGCCTGCTCTGGCAATGAAAATCTATTTTGAGATATTACCTTAGCAGTATTATCAATACGAAGTGGTATTTGGTATTCAGGACCCCTTCCGGAACAGTACCAAAGGGTTGGACAACCTACAGATAAAAATGGTCATTGCCGAAAATGTAGAGAGAAACTAGATATGTGGCACAGGTCATTGGAATAGGAACTATTTAGTGGAGACGATGGAGTAGCTGTGTAGGTCAGTTAGGAGACTTGGGTTCTAATCCTAGCTGTGACCTTATCTAAGTACCTTGTCTTTCTCAGCATCAGTTTTCTCATTTGAAATATTTCCAGTTGATCTCCAGGATTATTTTGTTTCTGAAGATAATAAGAGCTTATGATTGAAAGAATGATATTGTGGGTATAAGACAGTTGACATACCTAAGGGAGTCTCCCAGGAAATAACCACTGTAGACAAATAGAAAAGCTGGAAGAGTTGATAGAATTGGAAGGAGCCTCATCAACTCTACTGAAGGCGTGAATCGTTTCTACAGCATCCAGCTTTTTTTTGACAGGGAATGAGAGATGAACACATACCTTGTCTGGGGCTGGCAATTGCCAATTTTTGCTTGAAGGGAGGGAAGTGTATACTTAAACTGCCGAGACAGCCCCGGGTTTGGGAAAGAGATTTCTGTTCATCTCTTTAAACTATGGAACGTTTATAGTGTGCACTCCACTGTAAAGGAAGCCCGTGAAGTTTGCTTGGCATAGGAGTAATGTGAGTAATGAAGTCTTGGCTCCAGCCAACATTCTAAAGCTGGGTTTTGAAAAAGTTGCAAATCCCCAGAGGAAATGCTGGAGCACAGAAGGCCTGCATATCATGGATTACACTAATCCAAGCAGGAAATGATAATGACATAGCTACACAAGCAGTGTTTTTCATGGCTAATTGGGAAGGATGGTCATTTAATTAAACTATGCCAGACTCCGGGCTTTTTGCATCTAGGGCAGCCTAGGAAAGAGTCCTGCCCAGACCCCCTTGTTCAGGGTAGTTAAGCTCAACTGTAAGTTCCATGAGGACAGGGTCTTTATCTTTTTATTAACTTCCTTTTTCTTTTCTTTTTTTTTTTTTTTGAGACGGAGTTTCACTCTTGTTGCCCAGGCTGGAGTGCAATGGTGCAATCTCGGCTCACCGCAACCTCCGCCTCCCGGGTTCAATCGATTCTCCTGCCTCAGCCTCCCAAGTAGCTGGGATTACAGGCATGCACCACCATGCCCAGCTAATTTTGTATTTTTAGTAGAGACGGGGTTTCTCCACGTTGGTCAGGCTGGTCTCCAACTCCCAACCTCAGGTGATCCGCCCACCTCAGCCTTCCAAAGTGCTGGGATTACAGGCCACTGTGGTGAGCCACCGCGCCTGGCCTATCTTTTAATTAACCCCTAATACCTAAAACCTACTACAATTCTGGGAGCATAGCAGTTGCTAGATCTGGTCTGGAAGATCTCTGAGTATCTAATAGCTTTTTAATAAAATGCTTGTTTTGTACCATGTCAAGGTACCAGGACTTAACTTTATGAGCCTCTTATGAATGAAAACAAAACAAAACAAAAGTCAGACCTGATTCTGCATGTAAAGAACTGGATATGTTCATTGAAAAAAAAAAAGTTAGATTGATAAAAGCAGAATTAAGAGAATGCTTCCATGTGTGAGGTTATGGACATGCCCTTTAACATTATTTTTCTTCTGTCTCTAACCAGAAAGAGGCTGGGATCTGGGATGTCTTGTCAGCATTTAAATGCTTCTTAATTTAAAACATGTTTTCAAGAGCTGAAAATGAATATGATAGCTGCATGGTATAGGAGAAGGGAGTAATGTGCTGAGGACCTGAAGAGTTAGCTTTCAGCCCACAGGTACTGGCACCAACCTGTTGTAAGATCCAGCTTTCCTCATCTGCAAAATGAAGGGCATCTGTTGCCATGATTATATTTCCCAAACCAAAACTCATTGTCCAGTTTATTATGATTTGGGAGACAGGAGGCAAACTGGGAGATATATTTGGAAGGTAAAATGTGGGAAGTTCCTGGACATGTTGATGCTGTGCAAAACAGTGGAATCGCATACGAACTCTATACTTGTGGAGTAAAACTCAGGACATAGGAATGCTGAACGTGAAACAAGACAATCTTAAATAAGATTATAGAATAGACCCTGCGATCATGTTTCTATTGCCTCACATTCTTCCTTTGGCATGGAAGTAAACAATTCCAGTATCTGGAAGACAGTTGGAGGGCCAGACTGTCCCTTCTCAATCCCCCATTCTCAATCTCATCCCCCATTCTCAATCTCAAGTGACCCCCCTTGCCAGTCTCTTAACATGCGACTTCCCCATCTGCTGGATCCCGAAATTCCTCTGTCCATTTTACAGAGTAAAAAATGAACCTATTAAGAGACTGAAAAAGATCCGGGCTGTTCTGCTCAAGGAGTCATACTAGCAGGGAATGAGATTTATGAGATGAGGTAATAGAAATACAAATAGAAAAATACATTCTAAAGGAACTTTTCCCTCAAATGCCTATTTCCTTTGTGATTGATTTGTGTGGGGGAGGCTGAGGAAATTTAATTCCCTTGCCTTCCCCACCACATTCCTCCTGTTTCAGGGTCTAAATGTTCCTAATTGCAGTACAGAAGCATCTTCTCAGAGAGCCGTCCTCAGGGACGCTTCCCACTCTCCTCAGCTCTGCAGTTTCTAGTGGCTTCCTTCAGTGACATTCCTACTTTTCATTGACTCTTGAGAAATTATATTAAAATGGAAGATTTATTCCCCTGGCAGAAATTGAGGTCACTGATATTCAGGGAAAGGTGCAGTGCTTCTCCAGTTATCCTGCAACTGTTTGTCAAACCCTGCAGAGTGATTAATAGGAAAGTGTTCACCAAGGATCACTCACAGAGGACGTGGACTCTCGTTCAAACCACACTGTGCGCTCTCACCCAAGTGTGCACTTACAATCAATAATAGACACTGCAAGAGGACCTACTGTGTAGCAAGCACAGGGCTACATAGATTCTATTCATTATTTTATTGAATCCTAAAAATGAATCTGTAAATTGGGGAGTGTTAATCCCTACTTTAAAAATCAGAAAACTGGGTCGGGCTCATTGGCTTATGCTTGTAATTCCAGCACTTTGGGAAGCAGAGGCAGGCAGATCACCTGAGGTCAGGAATTCAAGACCAGACTGGCCAATATGGCAAAACCCCGTATGTACTAAAAATAGAAAAATTATCTGGGCATGGTGGCAGGCACCTGTAATCCCAGCTACTCAGGAGGCTGAGGAAGGAGAATTGCTTGAACCTGGGAGGTGGAGGTTACACGGAGCCAAGATCGCACCATTGCACTCCAGCCTGGGCAACAGAGTAAGACTTCGTCTAAAAAAAAAAAAAGTGGAAAACTGAGACTTCGGTCAACCTACTTGCTAAAGGCCATAAAATTAGTAAATATCACAGTTGGGTTCAAATCCAGGTTTCTGATTCGGAAGCCCATTCTGTCGGCTCAAATGAGAATTCAGAATACCTTCCAAGGGAAGAGAAAAAATAGGAGGCAACCTGAAGGGTGCACTGAAGAATAAAGGATCAGGGGCTCTTCCCCCATGCCTTGATGTAAATAACTCTGTGAGATCATCTAAACATGAGCACCCCAGGGCTTTTTGTAGGCTCACAAGACACATCTCTTCTGCCTGGTTTCCTGCTGATTTAACATACTAGTGCTTATTAATCTCTTTCTATAGGGGAAAAGCACTGTGGCAGGCAAGAGAGATACAAAGCTTATTAAAACATATACTCTTTCCTGATTCAAGGCAATAAACCCTACAGAGCATGCAACTATTAATAACTATAATAAATTCAGAATATGATGTTACTGTAAATAAAGTAGATCTGGTATATAGAGTAGAGGCAGTGGGTTAGGAGTTTTTAAATTGTAGCTTTTTTCCAGACCAGCAGCATCAGTATCACCTCACCTAGGAACTTATTAGCAATACAAATTTCCAGGCCCTACTGGAGAAATGGGACTGGCCCGGTAAGCTGTACTTTAGCCCTACAGGTGATTCAGATTCTCCGTGAAGTTTAAGAGGCATGGTTAGTAACTGAATTGGCTTCACAGGAGATGGGGTAAGGGACTGACAGCAAATTTGCCTGGAAAGGTAATTTAGGGCTGATGATTGAAAGGCATTGAACTTACTGCTGTGGAGACTTCATCCAACAGTGGATGGCAAGCCATTTGGTAAGCTTTACATTTTAGAAAGATTACTGCTTGGCAGAAAGTGTCAAAAGGGACACTTTTTTGTCCCTTGACAGAAAGTGTCAAAAGGGACACCCCCATGCAATCTAAGTAAAAACTGACCACAGATTCCTCCTCCTTTTCATATTTCTGCTGTTCTTTCCACTCAAGTTTCTAAGACAAAAGTTCTGATACAACTTGTCCTTATGAAAATCATATTAACTTCACTAACCCTTCAGGGATTCCTTACAAATCGATATTTTCCAAATCTGTGTATCATGAGAAACAGAAGCAGCCCTTTCCCTACTAGTTAATAGGAAACAGAAGGCTCTGCTCTGGTGTCAGAGAGACCCAAAGGCACATCTTTTGGGATTTTCACACTTTCTCCTCTACCATGTACCGTTTCTCCCAAAGATTTTTTTCTCTGAACACAGTAGATTTTCTGTCCTTTCCTGAAAGGTAAGTCTGGGACGATGAAGCCTTATCCACATGCTCTTACCAAACTCTATCTTTACCCAGGCATTTGGGTAATACTTGCACTAAATAAGAATTTTATTAAGACCTGGGGGGCCTTCAGGCAGCAAATGCCCAGACTAGTAGTTCTCCACATGGTAGCCTCACTTTTGACTATTCTTTCTAGAACCTGGTGACAGCTCCTCTGTGAAATTAAACAACAGACTTCATATATAAAGTAGGACTTGTCAGTGCCAGCCTCCACCCAGCCAAAAGAAATCTGCTGTGATTTCGGGATGAGCTTTTTCTATCTCGTGAAGTTCTCAGAGGCTTTAGGAGTAGAGATCCATTGCCAGTTCCAGGCTCTCGCTTGCAGCTCCTCATGAGCTGCCCTTTGAAGGCCACTCTGGACTTCCCCTGTGCCACACAGGAAAACCTGGGCAGATGGTCAACCTGGGCAGCATACCACTTGCAGAGCCTATCTCTGTGTGTGGGCCTGGTCACCCCAGGACCAACAAAACAAAGCTAGAGAAGGACAACTGGGTGGTCCACTGTGTTAGTGAAACCAACACGTGTCAACAGACTATGAGAATTAGGACTCTTTCCTCTGTAAATAAACTATGATTTTTCCCCAAATCTTCGAGTGTATAGGTCTCTGTAGCACCTATTATTCATGTAATTCATTTTAGCGAGAATTATACTCTCTCAAACACTTTTTCTGTTTAGCCTTGCCTTCCCCACAGGACTTGGAATACCTTGAGAATGGGAAATGTGATTTATATTTCTTTTGAATACTAAAACCACAGCCCTGGAAGCACAATAGATAATTCTCCTTGAACTGAATTAAAATGGAAAAGGATATAAGAATTAGAGACCACCCCTTGAAGCTTGAAAAAGGTAATTTGAGGGTAAAAATAATGAAAGGCAAAGAAAACAAAATGTAATCTTAAATTATCAGGTAGCGAGTTTATAGAAGTTCTTACCCACAAAGGCAATATAAACAGCAAATACATAGTTCCTAACCTTTCTCTTTATTTGGATTCTTTCTGGCCACAGAAATCTTTTGGAACCCACATATACAAGCATTATCTATATCTGTATCTAGCTATCAATCATCTTTATATTCTATGTAGGGATTAGATATGTCTAATATTGATGTAGAGATAAAATAGGTAGATCATAGACACATACAGATAAGTAAAATACTCTTTCACTTGCAAAAGTCAAATTTCATATAAGAGATACGTATCAGTTATTTCTAATGATTTTCATGCATACTCCATGAGCATATGATTCTTGCCAGTGAACTGACAAGAATGGTGGTGGGGAGAGGTAACATTTAAGTGGGTCGGAAGGCTGATGGCATTTTGCCAAAGTCCCATGAAGTTCCATAATGAAAATTATTCTCCTACTGTAGCCCTTGCTGTTCCTCCACAGACCACCAGTGGTGAGACACAGGATGATAAACATTACCTTATATACTTTATGTGATTTCACAGGCAAAGCTCCAAGATGTTATATCAGGATGTTTGAGGAAGATCTTAACTTTAGACATGAGAACATCAAGTAGGACAGCCTGTTTCTCCTACCAGGAGTCACTTCCTATTAGAAAGGAAGCTTGTGCATTACAGGTCTGACCCATTCTGACATGCATCTTTACTACTGGAGTTTTGAAACTTCACTGCATTCTCCAAATGTCAGCATTGAGAAACCTACAAAGCACAGAATGTTTATCAATCTCTTCTTGTAGTATCTGCCTTTCTGGCACTTTCTTAATCATCTCAGCACTGCCAGGGAAACAATTTGAACCCTCTTGCCTTCTGAGTCTGCCTTGACTGCCTGAATGAGACATGGCTGGGGACTTTAAAACCACTGCAGTTACCGAGTCCACCACCCCTGCAAGTGAGACACAGGGCCAAAAGAACATCGAGTTTAGGATTCTGCTGTTTTGTTTTTATTGCCTCATAATACTAAAGTTCCAGCTCATAGATGAAACATTGTATAAAGAGACCTAGGTTTAGCTTTCACTGGTAATTTGCTTTTCCTCCCCAACAAAATAGATAGAATTGTTGTTGTTGTTATTTAATCTTAGTACTTCTGGATGAACCATGGCCATTCTTTACTTCCTCTGGTCAAACTTAAGGTGGTTGTCAGAAATTGGTTAATATGTCCTCAGATCACCTCTGTGATCTGAAAAGTATCCTTGTTTTTCTAGTTGGAAAAAATGAAGCATGAAAGGCTTAGGCAATCGCCTTATCCTGTCAAGGATGGAAGCATGAGTGGTCACTGGGGAACTGACTTCCTCCTCGGTGTCTTGGAGGGAGCTCTTGCCTTCTAGTTGGAGGGCAGTAAACGGGCGCTATCCAGGGGCAGCCATCCCAACAATGAGAGCTAGCCTCCCTCTCAAGGAGGGAGACCACAGCCCTGCAGCTCCCTGCAGAGATGCCTCTTCCCTGGCTGACAGTTAAAGCAAGTGACCTTCAGTGAAACCATGGAAAGTCCAAGTGACTAATTTCATGAACCTCTGGTGTGTGAGGGGTGGAGGAGGAGGAGGCTGCCTGGGCACAGGGCCAACATGAACCCTCTCCAGTCCTTGCAGGGGGTTGAGGAGAAGATGAGAGCAGAAGGGGTCAGAAGAAAACAGGCTCCTCTGTGTGGTTGGGAGAGAGAGTCTGACTATGTGGACAGATGGAAGCCCTGGGTTACGGAGGCGAAGCATGTTAGCAAACCAGGAGCATTTCCTGTCTGCAGACAGGCAGAGGGCCAATTCTTCCATGAGCTGGAAATAGGAACCAGTGGGGGGGCGGTCAGCACAACCCTTTTCCTCTGTGGGTTTTACGTAGTGAAGTAAAGAAGCTTGTTATGTCAGTGATCCTGGGAGCTTGTTTATGTGCTGTGTTTTCTTTTATGTTTCCTCTTGTAATACTTGATGGTTCCCAATCCACAGAGGCCACATTGCAGTTACGTCCCAGACACACATCAGGCAAGAGCCATTATTCAAGCTGTAATCATTTTGCCCAGCAGCATAGCTAGAAATGTTTAGACCATGAGTTAGCTTGTTGGGCCTTTGCTTCTGGAATGTACACATTCAAGGAGAACAGGAGGGGTGGGGCCAGGGCAGTTCTTTCTCTTTCCCTTGCTCTGAAGAAGTGACTAGGCTTCCAGGAAGCATTCATCACTGAGCAACGTAGTAGAAACAAAGCACAGTCCTTTGCAACCTGGAGAATAACAGCTAAACATTGGACCAGGGTGTTCGAGGTAGCCAGAGACTTTCCTCTTATATATATATATTTTTTATTGAATTGTTACAGCGCCTATGAGGTGGGTAGTATTGTTTAGAGGAAAATAGGGCTCAGAGAAATGCACAAGGTCTCATCATAGAAAAGCTGACCCTGTTTTAAAGGACCATTTCAAGGAATGTGACCAGCAAGAAGGCAGGGTGGAACTAAATATTTCTCAGCCCTGTCAGCATTCCCAGGACCACTTCCTTTATGGGAATCTCATCATCTTCTGATGAATTCTCTTCACCCTTTCTGGCCCAGCTTGGATACTAACTTCTCTTGAAGTTTTGAAGGGAGCCCGATATAGAGCCTTTCTCTTTCCCACCTGAATTCCAAATGAATTAAGAAACATCACTGTTCTTCATTTTAAAAAAGGGCTAAGGTGGAAGATGGAGCTTGGCAAGTGAAGTCCCCAATTAGGCAGACTTATTTACCCAGTCATAGGCATCTAGGAGGGCCTCCTCGGTGAGACTTACCACATGGAATAGCAGAGCACTGCTCCCTGGCAGCAGGCACTCCCTGGGAGAACAGGGAGGATCGGGACCCAGCACACGTCTGGCAGAGTGAATCAGGAGCCAAGAGGCCAGAGTGTTACAGCTAGTGGGGCTTCACAGGCCACTAGCAGTAACCCTCAGACGTGGAGAAGAGTCACTTTACCTAATGCTTCCTCCAGGACATCTTACCTGGCACCTTTAGGATAGGTTAAGGTGCCCTCTCTGCTCCTCCATGGCACTCTCTGCATGTTACTATCTTGTCACATCCTGAATCATAAGTTAATGTTCATGTATCCCTCTCCCCTAAAGGACTGTGTACTCTGAGTGTATGTCCTGGGTCCTTCCATCTTTTTATCCACAGTGCCTGCCATCTGTGAGAGTTTGTTGAACTGAACTGAACTGAACTGAACTGAACTGAACTGAACTGAACTGAGATACTGGACCTCTTTAGCAACCAATACTGAAAATACTTTGTTGTTGTGTGATCTTAGACACTTCTGCAATGTTTTTCTAAGTATTCATTTACAAAGTCAGGATGAGCATTGATAAGACAGCTACAAGTTCTAAAGGAAAGACTATGATATGCAGATAAAAGCTGCAGAGGCAATTGGCAACTGATTCTATTTCTCAAAATGAACCTGGATAATGTCTGAGAGGAGGTTGGTAGGAGCAGCTATTATTTGGAGCAAGTATATATGCTGGTAGCAAATCAATCCAACATTTGATAGGGAGCCCTCCAGTTGCATTTTCTGTATTGCAGACTGCTCAAGAGTTTTGTCCCCAGAGTAGCTGCAGCACCTAGGAGCTTGTTAGAAATGCAAATTCTCAGGCCCCCTTTGAGACCTACTGAATCAGGATTTCTGGGGGCAGGGTCCAGGAATCTATTTTTAACAAGCTCTCTAGGTGGTTCTTTCTTAAAGTTCAGTTTGAGAAGCTTTGTTAAGGTAGTCCTCCTTCTCTAGTGTAGGAAAAACAGATTTGCAGAGTCAAAGAAAATCATAGTGAGAGCTCACATATTTTGCAAAGTGTTGTTTTAAACACTGTAAGTATATTACCTTTTTATTCCTTGTGACAATCCAATGGCGTCATTACTATTTTTATTTTATTTTATTTTATTTTATTTATTTATTTATTTATTGAGACGGAGTCTTGCTCTGTTGCCCAGAGCTGGAGTGTAGTGGCACGATCTTGGCTCACTACAACCTCTGCCTCCCGGGTTCAAGTGATTCTCCTGCCTCAGCTTCCTGAGTAGCTAGGATTGCAGGCATGCGCCACCACGCACAGCTAATTTTTTGAATTTTTAGTAGAGACGGGGTTTCACCATGTTGGTCAGGCTGGTCTTGAACTCCTGACCTCGTGATCCACCCACCTTGGCCCCCCAAAGTGCTGAGATTATACGCATGAGCCACCACACCCGGCCACTGTTTTTAACTTTCCTTTATAGATGAGGCAACTGAAACACAGGCCACTACCTCATTTGCTTTGGGTAAGAAATTTGAGAGAATGTCAAAAATCTCAGTAATCAAGAGTAATAATATTTTAATGTAATCCTTTAAAAAATAAAAATTAATCCTAATAAATTCATGATGATCAAAATATCAAAATGTGAAAGAAAGGCAAGATTCAATAGGCAGAATGTTACAATAACTTGCCAGGATGATACTGTTAGGAAGAGGCAGGGTAAGGTCTTGAACCCAGGTGGGTTGACCCCAGGGACCACATGCTTAACTGCCATCCTGTGGTCCTCCTAACAAATAATATTACTACAAGCTTTGATGTTTTGATAGGACAAGGAAAGGTACAGGCGTAGGAGCAAGCATCATTTGGGACTAAGGGATGCCTCATTGTTTTGAATTAATTGGGACCTCATGCAAAAAAAAAAAAAAAAATTCTAAAAACCGAAGCAGAAAATTCAGATGAGGCCTAAATTTTATAGCTTGACCATCTATGAACTTGAGTATGAAAAAAGATTTCCAAAGCATCCTCTTAATTTTTCTTCTGGCTGGCTCCTGCTGGGAGAATCAGTGGGTAAAACTACCCTGCATTCTGGCTGTAGAAATGTGATAATTAGAATCACTTAATATAACTGCAGTGCCCTCCTTGGTTCCTCCACCTTGGGAGAGATAGATGGAGCATTTCCCTTGCTTGCATCCAATCTGTGAGATTCTGGCAGGCAGGCTGCTTGTCTTGAGGGCTTGTCATTGAGAGCTGGTCACCTAGAATGCCCCGACATGTTTGAGCTGCATTGTTAAACTACATTGGTATTCTCCCAGCAAAACTCCTCTCCTTCTTTTACCAAATCAGCATTCTGTGAACACAGTATTTCCTTGCCTGGAAACATTGCAAGTTTCTGCTACACCCACCATGACTCTTCCTTGCTTTATACAAATTGGCTCTAAGGAATATTTCTGGTAAATGTGTTCATGTGTCAGGAGACTGAAACAAATTTCACATTATACACTGAAGAAAATGATCAAAGGGTTTGTGGCTAGCCCCCATGGTCCCTCGGTTTAGTTGGAAGAAAAGAGAGAATGAGTTTTAAAC
Source organism: Macaca nemestrina (assembly GCF_043159975.1). Lineage (NCBI taxonomy): Eukaryota > Metazoa > Chordata > Mammalia > Primates > Cercopithecidae > Macaca > Macaca nemestrina. Next base: position 96,053,647 of record NC_092136.1, on the reverse strand, counting down.
ACCTAGAGTTCTTGCTGGCCATGTGCTATATGATATTTAAGGTAAGTGAGAACTGCAGAGTTTTAACACTTAAACATTTGGACAGAACTTCAACTGGATGTTTCATCTTCTCTGTCCATTATATATTTTTAATAGCTATAGTAGTTGGGAATAAGTCATTTCTTGATTTGTCATTTAAATTCAGTAGAGGTCATTTGTTGGATGTTACCAAGTGAGTGCTCAATGAGTTTACATTTCTTTTGCTGTTGATGGCAATACGTATTTACTCTTTTTCACCTATTCTTTTAGACAGAATCTCACTCTGTTGCCCAGACTGGAGTGCAATCATAGCTCCTTGCAGCCTCAAACCCCTGGGCTTAGTGATCCTCCCAACTCAGCCTCCCAAGTAGCTGAGACTGTAGGTGCACACCACTGTATCTGGCTAATATTTTTATTTATAGTAGAGATGAGATCTCGATTTGTTGCCCAGGCTGGTCTTAAACTCCTAGCCTCAAGTGCAAGCGGTCCTCTTGCCTCAGCCTCACAAAGTGCCAAGATTATAGGCATGAGTCACTGTGCCTGGCTATAAACATTTTTTTAATAATTTATCTTAAAATTAAGTATTGATCACCTATGAACTAAAATCATAAGGGCTGTATTAGTCTCTCACTGCTATAAAAAAATACCTGAGACTGCGTAATTTATAAATAAAAGAGGTTTCATTGGCTCATGGTTCTGCAGGCTCTACAGGAAGCATGGGCAGCATCTGCTTTGGGGAGGTCTCAGGGGAGTTTGTATTCATGGTGAAAGGCAAAGCAGGAGCAGGTGTCTTACATGCCAGGAACAGGACAAAGAAAGAGAGAAAAGGTGCCACATACTTTTAAACAACCAGATGTGAGAACTCACTCACCATCATGAGAACAGCACTGAGGAGTTGGTGCTAAACCATTCATGAAGGAGCCACCCCTATGATCCAGTCACCTCCTACCAGGCCTCACCTCCAACATTGAGAATTACAACTGAACATGAGATTTGGGTGGAAACACAGATCCAAACCATATCAAGGGCCAGTTATATGAGTTAGATATAGGTTCTGCCCTTCAGGAGCTTTCGGACTACTAGCTGTCAGGAAATATAACTCATAACTGTACTGCAAGATATGAAAGACTAAGAAGAAATAGTGGAAATAGTGGAAATACTTGGGATGCCCAATGATGGGAGAGGCATCCCTTGGAGAAATCAAGGAAGAGGCTGCATTTTAGCTCAGCCCTATGGATCAGAAGGATAAAGAGAGGTGAGAGAATGTCCCAGGCAAGGGCAAAGGCAGGAGCTGAGGAAGGATGGATGGAGCATGTTCTGAAAAAGGAAAGTGTCCTGGTAGGCTGGAAGGAAATGAAAATTAGATGAGGGAGTTTGGAGTACATTCAGCAGGGACCAGTGAGCAACAGAAGGTTTTGTGTTTCAGCAGTGATGGGAGAAAAGTAGAGCTATGCTTTAAAGCAATGCTTTTCAGACTTTAATGTGCATTCAGATCACCGAGAGAGTTTGTTAAAGTATACGTTCAGATTCAGTAGGTCTAGGGAGGGGCTTAAGATTCTGCATTTCTAAGAAGCTCCCAGGTGATGCTGATGCTGCTGGACTGTAGAACACGCATTAAGCAAGGAGCCTTCAGAAAAATGTTGTAATGGGAGGCAAAATAAATTAGAGTTGGAGAGGCCTGGAAACTGTCAAGCAGGGGTTAGTACAGTGGTCCTACAAGGGTAAAGCAGGTCTGAACTACAGTAGTGACCACAGGGATGGAGACAAGGATTATCTGGTGGCAGTCAAATTTTCAGGGCTTAATACTATCTTATGTAGGGTGAGGGGGAATGGGTTGCTCATTAATGACTCTAAGACCCCAAAGCTGTGGGTGTGGGTGCTCTGAGCACGTCCCTGCCCTAACTCTCTGCTCTCATCATCCTGAACTACTTGCAGTTCCTCAGAGTTGCCAGGCTGTCTGTCTGGGCTTGTGTACTGTTGCCAATGCTTCAAGAAATGCTGACGTCTCTCTCCATCCCCTTACTAGATTAACTCCTATACAACCCTTAGGATTCAAGGTAAGTGTCACCTCTTCCCAGAAGTCTTCCCGGGCACCCTCACCCCCTCCCTGCTCCTAGGCTGGGTTAGGTATCCTTCCTGTGTGCTCTCACTTTATCATGCAAGGTCTCATATCCAAGCGCTGGGTATTCTGATTACACACTTGTCATTGAAGCTGGGCTTCTTGAGAGAAGGGATTATCTTTTTCAGCTTTGTGACTTCACCACTCCCACATAATAGAGACTCAGTCAATGTTTGATGTACGAATCAGGAGGAAGAGCAAAGCTTTTCTTGCTGTGATGGCAATAACTTTTGTATTTGTCAAAAATTGTTAACGAGATTTCAAGTCAATTATTTAGATATTGGATTTAATTTAGTTAGGTACATGATACTTTGAGGTATAGAATATTCAGGCGAAGATATCCAACAAGTAGTTAGAAGTTTTGGAGTACAAGTTAGAAGACAATTTACTACTGGCTATGACGACTCAAGAGTCATATGCATTGAGGTGACAGTTAAGAACATGGCAGTGATGGATTAAAATAAAGACAGAGAGACAGGCAGAGCCAGGGAGGGACAAAGGAAGAGGGAGAGATCAGCAGAGAAATTTAGAAGAAAAGAGAGAAGGAGAAGGAGACAGAGAGAAGATAGAAGGAGACAAAGAGAAGGGTACAGAAAGCAGACGGAGGCAAACAGAGACAGACTAAGGACAACTTTACTTTTCTTTTTTTTTTTTTTTTTTTTTTTTTTGAGACAGAGTCTCACTCTGTCACCTGGGCTGGAGTGCAGTGGCGCGATCTCAGCCCACTGCAACCTCCACCTCCTGGGTTCAAGCAATTCTCCTGCCTCAGCCACCCGAGTATCTGGGACTACAGGCACACGCCACCATACCCAGCTAATTTTTGTATTTTTAGCAGAGACAGGGTTTCACCATGTTGGCCAGGCTGGTCTTGAACTCCTGACCTCAAATGATCCACCTGACTGGCCTCCCAAAATGCTGGGATTATAGGCATGAACCACTGTGCCCGGCCGACAACTTAACTTTTCAAATTTTTTTTGAGATGGAGTCTCACTCTGTCACCTAGGCTGAAGTGCAGTGACATGATCTCAGCTCACCACAACCTCCACCTCCTGGGTTCAAGCAATTCTCCTGCCTCAGCCTCCCGAGTAGCTGAGATTACAGGCATACACCACCACGCCCGGCTAATTTTTTTATTTTTATTTTTTGTATTTTTAGTAGAGGGGTTCACCATGTTGGCCAGGCTGGTCTCAAACTCCTGACCTTGTGATCTGCCCACCTCGGCCTCCCGAAGTGCTGAGATTACAGGTGTGAGCCACCACACTTGGCCTACTTTTCAATTTTGAAGAGCTTCTGTGATACCATGGATGAGGCACATCACTGGGTTGCATGTCACAGTGGAAGGCAGCGTTCGTCACAGAGCCTTCAAGAGGGAGATCCTAAAGTGAGGAGGTTTGAGATGCCGCCTTAAGCGATAGGCCTATATGTGAGGTCAGGATTCAGAAATCAACTTCACATCCATGCTAAGCAGGCCTGTTTTATGCCTTTCTAGCTTCCTGTCTGGGCAGAATCCCATTCATCAAAATATAGATGGACTTAAAGCTTGTTCTCAACTCCTCTGTCCTTTGGTTTCCAAACCACTTGATGAGATCATCTAATCAGCTCACACATGCGCTGTCTTTCTCATACACACACACTACTTCTTCCTGTCTTCTCCTATCAGGTAGCGTGCGTGCATGTGTGTGTCTGTGTGTGTGTATTTTTCAGAATTTTAAGACTTTTCAGGCCAGAAGGACATTTCCCCACTTCAAATTTGATCCCCAACATTTCAGGGAAAGCAATGCATTAAATACAAAGAAATATTCAGCTGCAGGCGGGTAGGCACCCTGCAAATCAGTGTAGACAGGCACCTACAAGGCCTCCAGAAAGAATGACCACATCTAGGCTTTTTTTTTTTTTTTTTTTCATGTTACCCAAAGCAGCATTTTAACAGACTTCTATTGTGTTTTCTCCATTCAGTTCACTTAGAGGGTGACATTTTGCCCTCAAATTCATATGTATAGTTGCTCTAAGAGATTTTCAGAGCTACATGCCTGACAAAATCAGACCTTCTGTTTTATCTGAAACAACCCCCCAAAGAAAATCATTGAATCTGAATGAACAGAACAATTCTTTATGTCCATGGGAGACAGGCAGACAAAACCCAATAAAAATGAAGAAAGAAAGAGACATGGCAATGATTTGTTTTTCATAATTACTTATTCAGAGTAGAAAGGAGCCGGGGAAGAGGGTTCCTTTTAACATGTCCTGACGTGACAGATGAGGTGTGCTCATCGTGTATATGTGGAAGAGATTAATGCACCACACTCTTGTTAAAGGAGATGCTTCTCATTGGACAGAGATATATTTCTATCTGGAATGCTGGAGATAAACACCCAGCATTTTACTCCTCATTTTCATTATGCCTAAAGCCCCTCACTGTTCTTTCAGAGTGGCAGGTGATGTGACTAGCATGCATCAGACCATTCTTTTCTATGTCCTGTGGCAAAAACAATCCCCCTTTTAAGACACAACACAGGGGTACCCCAAGTGCATATTTTGCTCTAAACAATACCCCCACAATGTGCATGTGATAGATTTAGAAATCAGACTGGAGTGCAAAAAACTACATCATCTCTAAATTTGTTTTCCTTTCCTTATAACCAAACAGTTTTACTTGGGTGCAAAATTTGCCCAAGAAGGGTTTTAGCCAGAAATCAATGGAGAGAAACAAAAAAGGAAAGTTTTAGTTAAATTGTCTTTGTTTCTTCCCTTACATGAAAAGGGTAAAGAAATTTTTTCTACTTAAAACACATAGCCTTTGCTCATGGAAGAGTTGAATCCAGAAGATTCTGACTGGAACTATAAAAGCCATAAATCAGATCTACAATTTAAAAAAATATAAACTAACAATATAATTTTTCATATATCTGATTAAGGGAGGTTTAATGCATTCATGAATCATTTCCTAAAACTGTTATGAATTCAAGGATAAAGGATGAAAAAAATGATAAGTGCAGGAAGTATAAAAATAAGGGTTATGCTATAAACTTTTATGTATCCATATTACAGTCATGTCGGGACCTAGATCGTATCTAAAGCCATATAAATATATAAGTTAAAACTTGGGTATTTGAGGGTAGCTGGAAGATTATAGTCCACATCACTCATCTTATAGAAAAGGAAGTATTGACAAAAAAAGTTTAGCTGTATAACATATATAATATCATTTCTTCAGTCATGCATGTAATTACTTATTACAAATTTTCTTGTACCTACAATGAGCCAGATACTAAGTACATTATAACGAGTTTGGCACTAACTCATAAGTGGGTATTCTATAAATTTTTTTTTAATAAATGAAGGATAGAACATGATCTCACTCTGGGCTAGCTGGAAGGTTGAACTCAAGTCTCATGATCCCCAGGAGACCACAAGGCCTTTCATTTTCAGCAAAGGGTGTGCCAAAACAGGTTGGTCTGGCACCATTTTTCTCAGAGCTTCTACATTATAAAGGGCTGCCAACTGTCTCTTTTCACCTTTAAAGAATCTCAACAAAAATAAGTAGCCAACAGCATTTTCAACATCAAACTACTTCTCTCTTACAAACCCAAATGAACAACTGTCAATAGATGAGGAACCCTCAGGTTTGGATGACACAATCCTGCCTCACTGCTGTATTCAGAGTCCTTGTTGTAGGATGAGGAGTGTAGAAAATCCTGATGCTGCATTTACTGAGTACCTATCTCATGGCAAGTATTTGAGGTCCTTTACACAGAGATTTCATATAATCCTCAAAGTAAACTAGATATGGTGTGATTAGCTCACACAGTTGAAGATGCTGAAGGTCAAAAAGGTCAGACAACAGACTCATAACAGCTGGCAGGTGATATATCTTAGATTTGGACTCGGCCCCTTCTGACTCTGAGTCCCATGGTTTGTCCCATGTCCTGCCCCCCAATTCACTGCTAATAGCAATACTGTATACAATTCTTCAAAATCATTTCAACTATGAGCAAGTAGTGAGTACATATAGCCAGACTGGCCCTGAGCATGCTTTCCCATTTTCTCTTGTCAAAACCTACCAGATCTCATGGCCTGCCTCGGGATCCCAAGAGAAGGAATTCCTTATAAGAAACCTGTCTGGTTTCCTTCAAATAGTTAAGCTCCTGCTACCAATAATATTATAAAAATTATATCCTGAGGGTGCTCCTATGTAAGATACCATACTACCACAATGATATGGACATGGAAAGCTTTTCCCTCCCCTTGTGGTTATACTAGATTGAAAATCATCTGTATTTTATGTGATCATACTGCATGTCACCATGTTTGTGTGTGGCACACAAATGTGTAAGTATACATTTTTTTTTTTTTTTTGAGACGGAGTTTCGCTCTTGTTGCCCAGGCTGGAGTGAGGTGGCATGATCTTGGCTCACTGCAACCTCTGCCTCCCAGGTTCAAGCAATTCTCCTGCCTCAGCCTCCCTAGTAGCTGGGATTACAGGCACCCACTACCATGCCCAGCTAATTTTTTGTATTTTATAGAGATGGGATTTCGCCATATTGGCCAGGCTGGTCTCGAACTCCTGACCTCAGGTAATCCACCTGCCTTGGCCTCCCAAAGTGCTGGGATTACAGGCATGAGCCACCGCGCCCGAATAAGTATACAATTTTTAAAGGCCCTCACACATCACGATTTTATCAGGACAGTCCCTTTAATAAACTAGGAAACTGTTCGAGGATTTATTTTAACACAAGTAACAGGTTACACAGCTAGTAAGTGAAGGAGACAGGACCAGAACCCACATGTCTTAACACCTAGACAAATATTTCTTCCACTGTGCCAGGCAGTAGAAAATTCCCAGCCTTATCATGTGCTCCTACAAATTCTTTTCCCTAAAAATTCACAAGGCAGCATGATGTTATCTGACTTATCACTGTAAATATTTTAGCATTTAAATGAGGAGGCAGAATAAAGAGAAAAATGTTTCTATAGAGATTTTTGCAGAGATAGAGAGTTCTTGGTCTCCATCCAAAGATCTTGAGCATTTAATGAGACTACCGTCCATGAGTTGGTACAGGGTTTAGCAAAATCATGGTAGCTATTTGGCGGCTCGCGGTCTTCCTCAAGGTCTCCAGAGGGAAAACAGGAAGCAAGGCTTAGTTCTAACAGAAGCTGGACTCTGGTCTTAGCCCTGAATAAAGCATGTCACCGCTCTGAGCTTCAGTTTCACTATTTTTAAAATGAAGGTAATAATTCCTGTTTGACCAACCCACAGGCTTGTTTTTGAGAGTCCAGTGAGATAATGCATGTGAAACTTATTTGAAAACCATTAGTATTAAATGCCATACAAATGTAGGGGATTATTATTAATATTATTCATGGATCACAACGATTCCATAGTACTGAGAAAATGATGAAATGCAAATAATCCAATGCATTGGAAGTTCATCAGGGCAGCCTTCACTCCAAATTACCTATGATTCGTCCCCTGTCACTCCCTAGAATCTGAAATGAGGAAGTCACTTCTGTTCCACGAGATTTGTATAAGAGTGAAACAAAATGTTTGTGAAACACCTAGAGTAGTACTTGGTATGTATCTGGCCTCTTTTCTAAAACTCCCAAGACGAAACCCTCTCTCTCATCAGACAACCTGCCAGATGATCTAACACAGGATAGTAAGTATTCTTATTATTTGTTACTGTTTCTATTATTCTCAATTGAAACCACTTCCTGTAATTTCACAGTAAAAATAGAGCCATTCATCAGATAGTAAGCTCAGTGGTCCCTCTCTTCTAAGGTCAGCTACATGGAGGGGAAGGGGGCAGGTAGCACAAATATCTGGGGAATTATGTAAGGATTGAGGGCCCTAAATCTGTGAAAAAGAGCTGATTAATTCCTCCACATATGGTTGAACAGAACCCACTTCCACCACTTATTCTATTGGTCCCAACCTCCCTCCCTCTTCTCCCCTCATTCTTGGCTTACTGGAAGATGTAACCATAACTAAGCATGCTAGTCAGCACTGGATTATAGACACTGAGTTTCTTTCTCAATAAGCATTCTTCTTAACTACATTATGAAAATTCATCTCTAGATGTATGTATTTGTTTAAAGTCCTTTGAGACTCTAATTAATGTTCCTCAGCATCTGTCCAGCAGTGTGATCCCAGTTGCTAATGGTTTTACCTGGTTAGTAAAAGGTCTTATCAGTTAGGCTGCAGAATTGAGATGAGAACTCCCAGCTCTGAATAAAAAGCCCATTGCTCATTTCTTTATGTCGTACTTCCAGCCATGAAATTATTAAACTCCTATAAACTCATCATTTCAATTGCTGTCCTGTTCCTTCATTCTCTACCAAACCTCCCAAGCAAGAACTCCAGGATGATACTTAGTGCAATTGTGCTAACATCTTCAAACACTGCAGTGAGGTGTTTGAAATAAAATGTGTAATTATGGTAGTGGAAAGCTACATCTGATTCCAAACAAACCTCACGTTCCCCTAGCTATAATTAGAGAGCAAGGTTCGTGGCACAGATTTTCCCATGAAATCCAGTTCAAGTAAGGCTTCTGTTCTTTCAGAGGGGCTCCTGGAGGTGGAGATTGTGATTAAATGGTTTGACATTTGTCCCCCTTCCACATTCTAAAGAGATTGTCTATTATCATTCTTGGAGTCTAAAAACACAAAATATGTGCAAGGAATTAATGTTGTTTGGAGTTTTGGATAACAATCTTCCAACTTATTTGTCTCTGAACAGGGACAAATTAGAACAGGGAAGGAAAGTTACAGACACACACCCACAGAAACCCATGGACCAAAATGTGCAGAAGTAAAAACTGCCTCTTAAATGTCTCCAGAGAAATTTATGGAAATGGGAAATCCCTGCAGCTTTGGATAAAACTAGACATTGTTTTGAATAATCTCACAGGTCCCTGCAACTTAAAATCCATAATAATAGGAGCAAGAGTGAAATGACCGAGGGCTCAAAGATTTTCCTGTTTCCTATTAATATTTGAGGATTGTCCATCTGAATCTTCTCAAAAGCATAGATTTCTTGACTGCCCTTGGAGGACTTTTGTAATTAGGCATATTTAGCTGTACCATGTTATACTGCTACAGGAAGAATCCCATTTGTCAGCAGTTTTAAACTTTGCCAAATAAAGGCTTATTGGCAAACGGCAGTGAACACTCTGATAATGACCCAACTTTAGAAAACACACACCCTGCTGTGTTGTATTCAAGCCACAGTTCTATTGAAATAAAAAAGGGAGACAATGCCTGCTTTCAGACACTAGAGATCCTTTGTATTCCAATAAAAGTCTAAATTAATGTTTTAAAAGGTTATTGCTATTTTTTCCCATTTAGCTGGCATCATTTGTAAGTCTTATTTAGACAAGGTCCTACGTTATTTTACTATTTCTTCTTGCACAAAAGCTAGTATTTGATTGTGTTAGATCATCAGCTTCTGGTTTTCATTAGACAAACCTGAAATACCCTATTATTAAGATTAAACAAAAAAAAATAGTTGTTTTCTTATTCTGAAACCTATTATTTTGAGGCTGCCCTGACCAGAGGAAGAGAAATCAGTTTTGCACAACCTGATGGAGAGATACTTCAAGAGGAGCCACAATAACCTCATCAATGCTGCATTTAGGTTGTTTTTGTAAATGAGATCCCTTCTTGGATCTGACAATGGGGATGAAGGATAATTTCATTCTTTGGCATTGGCAATACTTTCTTTAGTATAAAAGGACTTGCGATATGCAAAATATAGGGCAAAGAATACTGTTTGCCTGTGTAATGTCAGCAAACTGGTGAGGTGATGCAGAGAATCTGCAATAGCATAGTGCTGGAAGCTGAGGGTTATGAGATCTTAGATCTCCATGTCATTTATGCTTACCATGGTATTGTCTCAACGTTAACTCTCAGACTAAGCCATTAACAAGTGGTGGGTATTTCTCCAGTTATACCAGTTTAACAGGGAAAAAGAGAGTGAGAGTAACTTTCACAAATCAACATTTCCCAAATTCTTCCACCATTCAGATGGGAACTCCAGCCCCCTCAGATTTCTCCCAGATAGATGAGAAATTTTTAGGGGCGCGCCTCATATGGACTCTTCCTCCTGAATTATTCTTACTGGTCCTTTGGGTTTCAACATAGAAGTCATATCTTCGGAAAACCTACTCTACCAAACTGAAGAAGGGTTAGGTGCCCCTCATATGTGCTCGCAAATTATCATTGCTCTATCCATACAACATTGTGATTGTCTATGGTCTTGTTGCTTTCCTGCACTAGATTGTGAGCCCCATGATGTTAGGGATCATATCTTTTCACTGTACTATTAGCTACACATAACAGACTGCATGCTACGTTAGTAAATGTTAATTAAATGAATATCTTCTCAGGCTGGCTGTTTTGATTGCCCCAACGCCTTGGCTAGTTTTCTCTCATCCTGCCTCAGATTGCTGTGGTGATGCCTCCCGCTAGCACCTGCAGAGACAGCCCTGTTGGTGGCGTCGGCCACAGTGCCAGCTCTGCTGCCAGCGCCCATCAATGTGGACATGGAGGCAGTCCTAGCTTCATGTTGATGATGCTCCCCTGCTGATGCAGAAACTCCTGATTCCAGTGCTACATTCTTTTGTTTGTTTTATGCCCCGTGTCTTTGTATCACCACCCCCATTGCTAAGGCCTGGTCCCTAGGTGTGGAGAAGGAAGGCAATCAGAGGGAGGAGGTCTTCTGTGCTCAGAATCACCCCTTTTTCTATGATAGTGCCTCAAACTCATTTACCTTGGCTCTCATCCCTGAGGATGAGTTTTTTCTTGGGATACTCTTTGGTTCCTCATTTTAATGGACCTTGGTGGGATTTCTCTTCTCCGTTTGACAGACCTAAATATGCCCTACTCAGGGTAAGCACAACTGGGGCTCTAGCTGGGGCTCCTTACGTAGTATAAAGGTAAAGAACTATCTGTGCACAGGGAATCTTTTGCTCCTTTGTATTTCAGGAGAGATGTCAAGGGTCCTGGTAGGGTTTCCAGGTAAAATACAAGATAATTAAATTTGAATATTAAAATACAAGATACTTAATTAAAATTAAATATCTGGTAAACAACAAATAATATTTTGTTTTGTTTTCCAGTATGTCTCAAATGTTGCATGGGACATATTTGTACTAAAAAATATAGGCTGCACTCCAGCCTCAAAGTAAGCACATCGCCAGAAGGATGTCATGTCATCCTTCTTCCCCCGTATTCCTGGGCTTATCTTAAGCCTTTGAGTATTGGATAACTAACAATAAAGATATGGTCAACAGTATTGTAAAAGCAGGCCAAATATTACATGAGACATATTTATGCTAAGAAATGACTTGTTTGTCTGAAATTCAAATTTAACTAGGCATCCTGTATTTTTACTTATTACATCTGGTCAACCTAGTCCTGAGTCAAAAGCAGCAAATAAAGCCATTTGAAAGACAGAAACAGTGATGTTCCTGTGTATCCCTAAAATGACAGCTCCTAGTGTGGCCCGTGATGGAACCAATGGAGCCAGTCAAGTGTATTTGATCTCCTTAGACCATAGGCTTACCCTAATCCAGACTGGCTTCTGGGCTCTAGAGGGAGGAAGAGCCGCCTGACCCTCAAGTTCTAGACTCTGGATGTATCTGTCTGTCATGTGGATCTGGAGTGGTGGAAGGTCCTTTGGGAACTACTGAACAATGGAGAGGGTGACGTCTAGGGGCAGCACTGCTACCTGTGGCAGCACTGCTCCAGGCTATATCAACTGGAGCTGAGAAGTGCCTCTGCATGTAAGAGCTCTAGTTTAAAGTCAGAAAAATTTAGAGAGTAGCTTCTTATGGTTTGCTCAAGCAAACTCCAAGATCTTGTCTTCTGCTGGCCATTCATCAAAATTGGCTTAGATTCATCTCAGCCTGTTCATGTTGGGCAGAAGTCTTGTGCCTTAGCCCAAAACTACATATCTCACCAGAGGCAATAACAGTGGTTTTAATGCTGTCTTTTCTTCCTCATCTACCTGGGCTGATTTTAAGCCTTTGAGGATCAAATAACTAACAAGAAAAATATAATTTGTCAACAGTATGGTGAAATCAGGCCAAAGCAAGAAGGTGAAAATGAATTGACATTAACAGGGTAAGCAATTAATTTTCTTCCTTTAGTCCTGGCTTTTGTCTTGCCACAAGTCTAACGGAGTACCAGACGAACCACGCCAATGCCTGGGCACTAATAGCAAAACAAAAGCTGATAAAGACGGGTAAAATCATCCACGGAGGCAGGAAGCAATTAACCACATAAAGAAAGTGAAACATCACCAGTGATAAGCCTCAGCAGCAATTTACTCGGGTTTGAGAACTTATTGTTCTGATGGTTTTCAATAAGTTTTCCTCATTTTCTGCAGCTTCCTTAATTCAATAGATTTTTTAAAGATAGAATTATGCAGTCATTACTACCCACATACCCAGGCCTTCATTGCATCACAGAGAGTAGATGTGGGTGGAAAGAGTGGGAATAGGCAACAGAGACGGAAATTTCAAAGGCCCTTAATGTTTGCCTTTGCTTGAGTATTTTGTATTATTTTGGTCTTTGCCATCACCTGAGAAATTGAGCTTCTGCACTCTCTTTATGAAAAACACTGAAAAACAACAGTTATTGCTGACCAAAATGATTATGAGTAGGTAAAGGGGAGACGTAGCCCCAGAGGTCAGATTTACTGCTGTCAAATCACCTTTCTCTAGGGATCAAAAAATTCTTGTGATTCTTGGTAAAGAATTTAACACAGTTGGGGATTTCTTATTCTCTCTTAAATATATCAAAGAAAAGGAACTGTTATATATCCAATATTTGAGATGATAATTGTTGGATACCACTGGCTTTCTTTTCTTTTTTTGAGATGGAGTCTTACTCTCTCACCCAGCCTGGAGTGCAGTGGCACGATCTTGGCTCACTGCAAGCTCTGCCTCCCGGGTTCACACCATTCTCCTGCCTCAGCCTCCCGAGTAGCTGGGACTACAGGCGCCCGCCACCACGCCTGGCTAATTTTTTGTATTTTTAGTAGAGACAGGGTTGCACCATGTTAGCCAGGATGGTCTCGATCTCCTGACTTTGTGATCCGCCCGCCTCGTCCTCCCAAAGTACTGGGATTACAGGCATGAGCCACCGCGCCCGGCCACCACTGTCTTTTATCAGTGGTGAGTGATAGGCCTAGTATGTCTGATCTCTGTACAAAGTTGTATTAGGAAAGCTGATTTGGTTTGTGGAACATTACCAATATATATGGAAAAAGGTTTTATTACCACATGGTTCCGGCATATCTTCCTTGTAAGATATTGTATCAAATGACAAAAGAGTTCTGGAATTTACTACACAAGAAAGTGTAACTAGTGACTTTTCATATTTTTGGAAGACTAGAGAAAAATTAAACTTTAGAATGGGTTGTGAAATCTCTTTCTTAGCAGCATTTTATGGTAGAAGACAAACATCTGCCCCCAAGTTTTAGAAAACTGGCCTGTGTAAAGGGAAGGGACTCAGCCAGATTAAACCAAGCACCCTAGGACAATACAAAGTTGTCAGGAGGATTCCCAGGTTCTGGGGATCATAGAGACTCCCCGATCTCTACCTGGAAAGCTTTTTGAGGCCTTCCTGGACTATGTCTCGGAGGTGCTTCCTACTCAGGCATTTCCAAGTGAGGATGCATTATCAAACCCAGTCCCTGGTGGTTTACCCGGCAATCATTATTCACCAACCCCCCCCCCACCATCTTTCTTACCCTCTCTGAATGCTGGCTGACCACTTGGGGGTAAGGAAAACAGGAAGAGTGCAATCAGATCGCCCATTAGCAGCCATTAGGAGCTCAACATTCATACCTCAGCAGTCACTGGAATAGATTTTTCATAAATTTCCTGAGCACCCTTGTGGAACACAAGATAAAAAGCAGCCATTTTGCTCCCTCTTTTACAGATGGCATAAATAACTTCCTTTGGCCACACAGCTTCAGAGTTAGGAACTATACAAATATTTCCTAGGCAAGGGGCAGTAATATGAGCTCAGGTGGCAGTCAGGTGGCAGTCTGGAAATTAGCACTTGAAGAGGGAGACAAAGGAATAGCTTTCAGGGATTCAGTCAACAAATGGATGACAGGAAAGTATATTTTTCTTCATTTCTTTGCATTCCACTTTGCTTCATGTCACCATTTTTGGGTGTTCAAATCTTTGATTACAAAAGGAGGATCTTGAGGTATACAAAAAAACCAGAATCCTGTGTTCTTCTTAGCCTAAATATGTGAAGGGCTTCTTTTGGTGCTAATAACTCCAAGTTAGCTAACATTTACCACAGTCATTTCTTAATCATTTGGTTCAAAATAGGAATGACAGAGGCCAAAAAGCCTATCAGTTATAAAGACATTGCTCTTGATGAATACAGGAATACTGTGGGGAAAAGGATGGTAAGGGGGAATTATTTCATTGAAAGAGACTACCCTTTTATATAATTAGCACCTAAAAAACAGTATTAAAAAATAACAGTCTTAGGAACCAAGTATTAAAGATCAATATACTTAATAATTTTCAGGTTTAATACAATTATAAAATTCTAATTTTCTAATAATAATATTCATTATCCAAGTGATTAATATTAACCATAAACACCCACAGTTTCTTCTGTCTCCCCTGCCCACCGTCTTTCAGACACACTCACACAGTGTATGTGTAGTATATTAAAATGGAGACTGAATGGTCAATGAGTTTGTGGACAATACCATACTTGTTATTCTTTTTCCATCTGAAAGGCAAGAAACAAAGGAATTCCAAGGCTCAGATCATGTGAGGAAACTCTTTCTGGCTCCCAGTACATGTGTTGTCCAGTTCTTAAAATGCACAGGCTAAAGCAAACTTAGACTCTTATTCAAAGTCTTTGTTGAAGAGACAAAGGAATTGGGTTTTCCCTAAAGATTTTTCTAAACCAGTCAGATTTGCTTCTTTTGATCCAGGCGTATAAGAGACAGTAAGAGAAATTTCGTCTTGGGAATTACTATTTTAAACAAAGGCCAAAAACAGTGGTGCCTATTTTTAAAGCCTCCTCATTTCTCCCCAGTAACCAAGAGCAAGGTAATTTGAATTCTGTTTCCAGTCAATATGGTTAACCTGATTTCACTCTACAATTTAGCAGTCTGTTCTTTATACTTGATTTCTATGATATTAAGTATATACAACATTTCCTTCCCTTTTAACCTGGTTTCCACTTACAGTTTTCTGTGTATTTGAGATCTGTGTGGTGGCCTGCCTGAACTCATGGAAAACTGACGACACTGAAAGAGAATTGTTGTAGTTAAGCTTCCCTGATGGCACTTTTTAAAAAACAGCAGTGGAAAAAAAATAACAAGGCACTAGTCAGTTGTGATTTTTGGCAGATACTTCACTCAGAGTGCTCAGGGCATCCCCAGAAATTATAACCCCTCAAAGGTATTCAGGGTACAGTAAATAAAGCAAGATACAATTATTTTAATGTTCCTCCTATTGATTCAGTTCTCTTCTCTGCAAGGTCTTAGTAACAGGGTTTTTGATCTAAGTGAAAGGTCAGCTTTGAAGTAAGTGTAAAGTTATTTACAGGAAATGAAGCAAAAAGTGGGCTTTCATGCATTTTGAAATTTCTCTATTATTGAGGAGAAAATGAACTGTGTCATCAGCTGAAAGAAAAACAGATGCCTAACTTCTCATATTAAAGTTAAATAAATACCTACCATACTAGAAGTATGCTATTAGCTCTGAAATTTGAAATTCACCATGGTCTGTTTTCCCCAACTTTGGATGTGAAAGCAGGAAATAAACAACTGTGAATTAAGGCTCTAAGTAACTATGTAGCAGTTGTAGTTTGGGGGGTGGGAGAAGACTGCCAAGATGAGATAATCATGGTGGGGTTTTCTTTCCAATATGGGATGCTAAATAGACATTTGTGATAACTACATAATCAACAACATCTTTAAATATTTAATTTCTTGTCAGTTGTTATCTTAATTGACTTCAACTCATGTGTATGTATGTGTGTATGTATTACATATATACATATAACTACATCTGTCAGAGGGAAGTGGCAAATTGAAGCAATTATGTGGCTCATTCTGCAGAGAAAAAAAGGAAGAGGAGAAATCTGATGGTAAGGGGGAAAAGTGTAGGTAATTGTGACTTACTGTATAGGTTTATATTTAGATATAACCTGGACTTCTTCAAATAATATGTCTAACTATAAATCTTGGACTTCTTCCTACTCTAGATCAAAACATTGATTTCTAGATGTGTTTAAATATCACGTAAAAGTGAGTTCACTGGCACCTCAGTGCAGGTAGGCTTGGTGCCATGCTGGTTCTCACTTAATGAAATTAGTTACTAAAATTTAGTTCAAAATTAATTCAGTTCAACAAAAATCTATTAAGTATCTACTGTGTCCCAAGCTCTTACCTGGGAACAAGGAGTCCACAGTTCATTTCAATATCTATACATACATATTTTTTGTATGTGTGATGGAGTCTCACTCTGTTGCCCAGGCTGGAGTGTAGTGGCACAATCTTGGCTCACTGCAATCTCCACCTCCCAGATTCAGAGATGTATGTCACTGTTAGGAATTAAGAATGCAGCCCTGAGCAGTGAGCCAGAAGAATCACTTCTCTAAAGATAGAAAAAAAAAAAAATGCCAATGTTTAGGAAATAAAGCTACACAAATTGTAAGAAAAAGCTGACCTTTGCTATAATTATTCAGTTTTGTTTCATTCAGTTATCTGTTTCCAGCACAAAAATCCTATAAAACCATTATCACAGTTTAAAAAAAAAAAAAAAAAAAAAAGAAGACTTGGGTTGGGACCTCTCTTCTGCCACCTACTAGCTGAGTGAACTTTAAAAACTTAACATCTCTAAGTATCAGCTTCTTCCTCTGTAAAGGTGTAATAATAAGAAGAAATATCAGGCCTAACTGATAGGCCTGGTGAGAGGATGAAATGAGATAATGTATTGTCTTAGTCCATTTTGTGTTGCTATAACACAATACGTGAGACTGGGTAATTTATTAAGAATGAAGATTTATTTCTCACAGTTTTGGAGACTGGGAAGTCCAAGGGGCTGGCATCTTGTGAGGTGCCATCTTGCTGTGTCATACCGTGGTAGAAGATGGAAAGACAAGAGATAGAGGGGGAAGAGATCCAAAGTTATTCATTCGTTAGGAACCCACTCCCATGATAACTAAATCACTCTGCACAATAACAGCATTCATTCATTCATGAGGACTGTGCCTGATCACCTCTTAAAGGTTTCACCTCTCAACACTGTTGCTTTGGGGATGAAGTTACCAACACATGAACTTTGTAGGGCTCATTCAAACCATAGCATGTTGCTAGTGCAATACCTGGCATTGGGTAAATGCTCAATATGTGTCGTTATTATCATCCCTACTTCTGCTATAGCTGGGCAACCTAATGAACTGCAGAAGCTCTGGATGTAATGCCCTGCACATGCCTGCAACTTGACTTTTAGGAGGAGATTTTGCTCTTTATTCTCCTAATACATGGTAGAGTAGCAAATGAGGAAATAGCAGTCAGTGGTATTTATGACTTTCCATGGTAACCATTTCTGTTTACCCCTCTTAGCTAGAGGAAATAAAGGCAATACTGGCTGGATTAGTTGAAACATGCCATTTACTTTTTACCACAATGTGGTAAGTAAAAACAGAGAATATTATTATAAAATTTCTGTGTATCAAGTAGTTGGACATGTTGAATAGAATTTGAAGTAAAGAAGTATAGACTAATTTACACACAGCAAAACTTCTTTGAGTCATTTTTTTATTTCAGTATAATATTTGAACAAGAGTTTGACTGATTTCAAATATATGGGAAGCATGATCTTCTAAGCAAATAAATAATCCCAGAATCCTAAAGTACTCACTAATGTTGTATAAGGGAAGAAAGCACTAGAATCAGAGACATTTGATATCTTGCCTTAATTCATTAAAAATGTGTCAAAAATGTATTATGCGCAAGGACTATTCCAGGCATTGGGGTACAATGAGGAATAAAGCAAGTGTGGTACCTGCTCACCTGGAATTTTAGTAGTGGTGAGTAACACAATAGGTGAGAAACACAATAAACAAGTAAACAAAGTAGTTTGTATTTATTTTGTAATAAGGACTTTAAAGGAAAAAATAGAGTCCTGTGTCCTGCCACTTAGCTGTATAATCTTCAGTAAGTCATATTCAGAGACTAATAGAATTGAAAGAAGTCTTGGAGATCCATTACAAAGACCTTATGAGCTATATAAAGCACTAAACAACTACAAAGAATAATTGTCAGCAATGTCTAATTATAAACCATTCTTTCTTTTATCTGTTTTCTTTTTTTTTTTCTTTTTAATGAGGCAGGGTCTTGCTCTGTTGCCCAGGCTGGAGTGCAGTGGCATGATCTCAGGTTACTGCATCCTCTGCCTCCTGGGCTCGAGTGATACTCTCACCTCAGCCTATTGAGTAGCTGGGACTACAGGCACATGCCATCAAGCCCAGCTAATTTTTGTGTTTTTTGTAGAGACAGGGTTTCACCGTGTTGCCCAGGTTGGTCTCAAACCCTTGGGCTCAAGCAATCTGCCTGCCTCAGCCTCCCAAAGTGCTGGGATTACAGGCGTGAACCCCCATGCCCAGCCTATAAACCATTCTTATCTGGTAATGTATGCAGCCTTTAAAGGTTTCTATTATATTCTCATATTCCTCATCTGAAGTACAAATATATTTCTTAAAAACATATTTCATTAAATATTCCATATTTTAATATTTTTATTTTCTTAAACTCTTTTTCTGCCAAGTAGATTGACCTAGAGAAGGCTGAATGCTCACACAGGTATTTCATAGGGAAAAGAAGGTGTGTAATGACTGTATACGGGCTCCCACTCCCATGCATGAAGACATGTAAATGGCTGAGAAATAGCAGATCTGGGTGTTTGTGAGACTTTAAAATCTGTAAGAAAATGATAATAATGACAAATAAAAATGATAAGAAAGTGTAACAAATACTTTGCTTACCGAACTACATTTTCCCAAATGGCATTCAACAAAAATTGAAGTCAGAATATAGATTGCAGAACACTGACATAGGAATATATTTATTTTATATTAATAGAATGATTTCTTTTAATAGTTCCCTTATAATGTTTTCATTATGTTTGAAATTTAAGTATCTTGGATAAAAGTTATCAAGAAATATCTTTATCCAGGAAAGCCCACTTGAGGGTGATGTTTTCTCTTACACATCCTGCATCCACATATCTCCTTGCAGATATCATGCAATGTAGAAGGCACTCACTATATATTAATGAATGAGATGTAACACTTAAGTAGATGTATTTTAATTTTTACTGTAATATTTTATCCATAAGCATCAGAAAGTAGCAGTATGTTGGGCATAGTCATCATGTTACAGAATTGAATATAATGTTATCAAACTTTCAGAAATAGTTCACACTACCAAACTCAGAAGAGACTAATGTATAAGCCCAAATACCACTTGGGCCTTTACAATGAGAGCTGTAACATACAGCAGACCAGAACACCCAAATACACTGATGAATTAATCCTTTCCTACAGGTAGAGAGGACAAATTACAAAGTAAGTTACTTGTTAGATATGGAATCAGAGCTACAGTATTTGGTAGAAATATTGTCATGGCTGTTGTCAGCAAGCTAAGAACATGCTATATCCATCTCCGCTATAGGTTTATGTTTGCAGAATGACTCATCTGTCTGTGGACAAGGCACACACACATGAACAGATTCCTATTTTTGAACTCTACTTTCTTGTTACTGTCATGCTGACCTTTCTGTTATCATTCACATATTGTTTCTTCAGAGTGTGTAAATCAATTATTCTATAACTTTATAAATGCAAAAATAACTACCTTTGCCAGCTTGTACTTGATATCTAAAACCGAAATGTGGTTAGTTCTGACGTAATTAGACTTACTAGGGCATACTATTGTCTGGCAAACTATTGTCTGTCTTGTTCACTGCTGAATCCTTACCACCTTGCAGGCCTGACACACAATAGGTCCTTAATAACTATTTGTTGAATAAATGAATTAAAGGGTAAAAGGTACTGCAACAAATGCCTCACCTCGTTTTGCATATTCATTTTTTCCTAATTTCCTGCTCATAGGCTAACTTTTTGGAGACCTTTTTCTGTACGTGACATGGGTGAGAACAAACTATGTATGTGCACACACCATGAGCTATGTATTCTATTTCTGTGCAAGACAGCTGTGATCCTTGCCCACCAGGAAATTTTTACCTTAAAATGTACAACTCATTGGCTTTTTAGTGTATTTTTATTTATTAAGACAAAAAGACTCTCACTCTGTCACCCAGGCTGGAGTGCAGTAGTGCAGTCTCGACTCACTGCAACCTCCACCTCCTGGGTTCAAGCGATTCTCCTACCTCAGCCTCCCAAGTAGCTGGGATTATAGGAGTGTGCCACCATGCCTGGCTAATTTTTGTATTTTTAGTAGAAACGGTGTTTCACTATGTTGGCCAGGCTGGTCTCGAACACCTGACCTCAAGTTATCCACTTGCCTCAGCCTCTCAAAGTGCTGGAATTACAGGCATGAGCCACCACGCCCAGGCAATTTTTTAAATTGTGCCACCATCACCACTATCTAATTCTAGAACACTTCTATCACCCTATAAAGAAACTCCATGTCCATTATCAGTCACTCCTCATATTCCTCTTTCCATGGATTCCTGTAACTACTAATATATTTTCTGAATCTATCAATTTGCCTATTCTTGGTATTTCATATAAATGCAATCATAAGTATGTAGTTTATCCTGGAGAATGTTTCATGTACACTTGAGAAAAGCGTATATTATTTTCTAAAGTGTACAACAAGTTGTTAAGTATATGTTCTATATATGTCAGCTCTACTTGGTTTATAGTGTTGTTGAATCTTTCTATTCCCTTGTTTATCTTATGTCTAGTTGTTCTGTGCATTATTGAAAGTAGGGTTTTGAAGTCTCAAACTATTTTTATTTTTATTATTTCTTCCTTCAGTTCTGTGATTTTTTTCATATGTTTTTAAGCTCTGTTTTTAGGTGCATGTATATTTAGAATTGTTATGTCTTCTAGGTAGATTAAGCCTTTTGTCATTCTTTGCCTTTATGTATGCTGTTCTCTTTTTTTCCAGGAATGTCTGGACTATCTTTTTATTTCTACCCTGTTGATATTTTAGCCATTCTCCAACATACATCTTAAATACTGTTTTATTTTCAGGTAGTTCTCAGTCTTTCTGGTAGTTCTGGTTACTCTTGCTATAGATTTTGTATAGCTCTGTTATGAAATTTATGCTTTTATCTTTCTACCCCTAGTTAAAGGGATTGTTTCATCTTTATACCTCATTCCATGCCTAGTATGGTAGGTATTTAATAAATATTTCTATTATTGAAAAAGAATTAGGCTTTTTAGGATGGTCCTGGACAATTGGTGTAGGACAAAGGGTAGAAGTTAATAGGAAGCGTATTTTAGTTCCATTTTTAAAGAAAAGAAAATAACATTTTAATTACTAAAAAAAAAAAAATCAGAATAAACAATTTGGTCAAGTAAAATATTTCCCTCCAAGTAGTCAAGGCAAAGACTGAAGGACCATTTGTAGGAAATGGAGAATCTTTCTATTTAGAATTTTAAAATCTTAATTTTTTTCCTTGTAAAGAAATCTTAAGCCTTGAGTGTAAGAATGGCAGATGTTCTAACTATAGCAAATAATTCTTAAAAGCAACTAAAATCCAACTTATAGATTTTACTTCATCTTTCGTGTCCCTAGATTGGATCCTTTCTTCAAGATTAAAACAGCAAGCCATGGTACATATTATGGCTTGGCAAGCTTAGAGCATTTTAGAATCTTCTTACTTATCCCTCTCTAACTTCTTGCCAACTGGAAGACTGTGATGAGACAGGAGGTAGAGAAAGCTGTTGAGTGAGGAAGCAGAAAGAAGTATCACATATCCTTCTTGAGTTTCTGAACCATGTTATGATTTCACTAGAAAAATGACACCCTTTTGGAAGTACCCTTGAGAGGAGTGGACTTAGTGAAGCAGGTGGATCCTCTGGTTTATCTTCTGCACAAGAAGCCCTGCCTGGGAGAATTGACAGCCTTTTTGGAGTCCAAGTGCCAAACACCCACACACACAGTAAATGCCAGGAAGATAATCTTCAAATTAGATGATAGAGCTGAAATATTCCACTGGCTTGTATCTCCATAACTGTGGAACATTTTATCTGCCCATTATTTTGTTCAATTATGCTTTCTGAATCATTATAATATACCTGGACTAGTGTGAGCTTGAGGTAATGTTCTTGTACTCACTGCAAGATGGTAACTTTCCATTATACCTAGTAGTTCTTAGCCGTGGCTGAAGGTTAGATCCAAATGGGGAGCTTTAAAAATTACTGATAGTTGGGAAGTAGAAAACCAAATATTGCATGTTTTCACTTATAAGTGGGAGCTAACCATGGGTACACATGGACATAAAGATGGGAACACACCAGGGACTCCAAAAGGAGGGACAGAGAAGGAGGAGTAAGGGCTGAAAAACTTCCTATTAGGTACTGTGTTCACTATCTGGATGTTGGGATCAAGAGAAACCCAACCTCAGCATAACGCAGTATACCCTTGGAACAAATCTGCACATGTACCACCTGAATCTAAAATTTAAATTTAAATAAAAACAAAACAAAAAATTACCAATAGTTGTGTCCCACTACCCACCCCTCCCCCTATTTGGATTTAGTTTACCTGGAGTCAGCACAGGTGTTGGTATTTTCAAAAGTTCTCCCACATGATTCTAGCATGCAGCCAAGGGTGTAAAGCAATGATCTAGAACAGTGGTTTGTAAAGTGTAGTTCTTGGATGAGCAGCATCAGCATCACATGGAAACTTGTTAGAAACCCAAATTCTTAGGCCCACCTCAGACCTGAAACTCTAGGGCTAGAGCCCAGCAATCTGTGTTTTAAAAAGTCCACCAGGTGAACCACTGGTCTAGAATGAAGAGACCTCTTCTTTACTTATTTTTAGAACATCCTTTTGAAAAAAAAGAAAAAGTGAGAATCTGACCAATTCAGTGTGTGTATGTTGAAGGTGGGGGGTGTCTGTTTTACAGATTGGTATCGAATAATGCAAATCTCTAAGTTGAACATAGCGGCTGCCCTGAGCACCTTTTTCCCACGTACAATTATTGCTAACTCTTGAATTAGATACTGTCCAGTAGATTTGTGCCATGTAGATGACTAATCTGGCTAGTGTATAGAATACCTCCAACCCCCAGATACACGCACACAAAATGCCTAACAATGGATTATCCTCAAAAATAGACTATACTGTAAAATTTCAGCCTGAGCCATACTGAGACTCCATGTTTTATATAAATAACAATTTTGGACTTCATACATACTCTATACTTTTTTTGTCAATGCCACCTGCCAGTGGAATTCTGGTTTGCCTTGAGTTGACAGATTTACATTTGATTTATGCTTCATTCATTGCTAAAGAGTAAAGATCACATAAATGCCATTTTGCCCTGTGATGGAACATGTCACTAACTCTACAGTTGAACTCTTTCCATGTGT
Organism: Macaca nemestrina; assembly: GCF_043159975.1. Classification (NCBI taxonomy): domain Eukaryota; kingdom Metazoa; phylum Chordata; class Mammalia; order Primates; family Cercopithecidae; genus Macaca; species Macaca nemestrina. The sequence continues at coordinate 96,029,886 of NC_092136.1, read as the reverse complement.
ACTTGTTTATTGAGTTATTTACGTGTTTATTAAGAGTGGTAATTGTAAATTGAGAGCACAATCCCACAAAAGGTATTGGAGAGCCCTAGGAGCACCATGCCATGTAAACCTGATAAATAGGTAGCTGTGTAATATCTTAGTGTCAGCAAACTCTAACACCTGTGTCAGTGGGACAGATCACATGTGTGTCAAGCAAGAAGATGGTGTAGCAGCACTTTAAGGTTGATATGTATATGATGACTCCAATAAGCAAATGATGAAACAAACAAAGGCCTTCCTTCTCAAGATTTGGTGTGTGAACTAGGAGTATTTCTTTTTTCCCCGAGACTGAGCCTCCCACTGTCTGTTACCCAGGCTAGAGTGCAGTGGCACGATCTCGGTTCACTGTAACCTCCGCCTTCTGGGTTCAAGCAATTCTCTTGTCTCAGCCTTCCAAGTAGCTGGGACTACAGGCGTGAGTCACCACACCCGGCTAATTTTTGTATTTTTAGTAGAGACGGGGTTTCACCCTATTTGTCAGGCTGATCTCAAACTCCTGACACCTCAGGTTATCCACCCGCCTCGGCCTCCCAAAGTGCTGGGATTATAGTCGTGAGCCACTGCACCCAGCTGGATTAGCAGTATTGATAGCACCTAGGAGCTTTTTAGAACCAGACACCCAGTCCCCACCCTGTACCTGCTGAATCAGAATCTACAGGATAACAAGATCCCCAGGTGACTTGTATACACACTAAGGTTTGAGAATCACTAAGCTAGTGATTATTTCATAAACAATGTCTATTTTCTTCTCTCATTACTGGATTTGAACATGCCACTTCTAAAGCAAGCAGTCTATGGTTCTCTCCATTCTGACGTTTCCAATGGAAACAGTAGGGCCACTAGGATGGGAAGTCAGCAGGAACAGCTGACCAAGAAAGGAAGTTTAGATTGAACAAAGGTTTGCTTCATTTTTATTGCCCCTGGAGAAAGAACAATACTGTACAGAAGCTGTTAATGATGGGCTGGATTCGAAGGCAGAAATCTGTGCCAAAATCCAAATGTGTTTTTACTCTAAACTTCTCTCCAGATGTCTAGTTATACTCCAAAATTTCCAGCTGGTTAGAACCCCATAGAAATGGCTGGTCACTAAAACTATTTAAATATAAAATATATCCCTATTAACTTTATTTTCAATTTCTTCTACTCTTTTAATAATTTCATTAACTTCCATTAGCCAGCAAATTATTTGGCGCTGATGGAAAATGTCTCGTTGACCTCGATGGAGAGATTTTAGTGGAGATTGTGCTCTGTTTAACAGCTCACACAGGTAACTATGGCAACTCTCCATTTCAGTTATGAACATGTCATACAGATCCTAAGTGAAAACAGCCTCAGCCTATCAGTCTTTTTTAATAAGTAATCTAACAATAGTGGACCATTCAATCCAGAGAAAAGACTTTCTTTTAACCAAGCAATAATTGAAATGGCACTATTCAGGGAGAGCTATGATCTTAACATATTGGCCAACCTGTTAGCATGATTTCGTTGTACACTGTTCAACAAACCACCTATCCACTTGAAACAGATAAAGAGAAACCACATGTAACTGCTCAGGTAATTTTGCCCATCAATGCTCTGCATCTTTCAAGCTGAGCTTTACAAATGGTTTCAAGAAACAGTGGGTGTGGTTTCCCTAATTTGCAGATGGAAATACCAACACTGGGTCAAAAAGTGATGAGACTGTGTTCTATGGCAGTCTGTAGGAACTGCACCTGAGATGACTGCACTGGCCATACTGCTCAAGCCTTTTTCTCATACCTGCCATCTGCCCCCAACATGTCCATACCACATGCGCTGTCATCACGCTTAGTTGTCCATGTTTTTTTGTGTTGTTCACCTCTATATCCTCAGGGCCTAGCACAGTACCCAGCACATGAGAACTGCTCAATGATATCTGTTGAATGACTCAATGAATACATAATTGGATTTATATTGTTTTTCAGCCAATTTGCAATAGTTGTCTTCCTCTGAACTTTCAAAGTGCTTTCCAGTCTCCAAGATCCGATTCGAGCACAATGTGCTGCCTGAAGCCTTCTTTAATTTTCAGTCTAAAATAACATCTCGCCCATCAGAATCCCGATACAGTACTTGCTTTCTCTACTATTCTATTTTTTTGTTTCTTGAGATGAAGTCTCGCTCTGTTGCCCAAGCTGGAGTACAGTGGCGCGATCTCAGCTCATTGCAACCTCCGCCTCCTGAGTTCAAACGATTCTCCTGTCTCAGCCTCCCAAGTAGCTGGGACCAAGTGCATGCTACTACGCCTGGCTAATTTTTGTACTTTTAGTAGAGACAGGGTTTCACCATATTGGTAAGGCTTGTCTGGAACTCCTGACCTCAGGTGATCCACCTGCCTCAGCCTCCCAAAGTGCTGGAATGACAGGAGTGAGCCACTAAGCCGGGCCTCTCTGCTGTTGTTTTTACTGCTGTCATTTTCCTTCAGAAAATCTTACATTCCTGTTTCTATAGTTTATCTTTTCAACACTCTGAGTTCCAGAAGACCAGTGACAATGTCCTATATCCTCTCAGATCTCCTAGCATAACACCTTGCACATCACAGATGCTGACTACATAGTAGGGCTTATAAGTCAGCATGTCACAAAAGTATTAGGACCGTATCAGAGGGAAAGCTTTTTCCTGGTGTCCCAGGAAAGGCTCCACCTGAAGTTTTAGTTCTTGTTCTGAATGTGAATTAGGGGTTTCTGTAGGCCAGGGACCACTGTGGGCCTCTTTCCCACTCTTATGCTGCCCACTGATACAATTACAACCAGAATCTATGCCCTTTGCTTCTCAGCAGGTAAATGTCCCATAAAGAACTCTTTGATCCCGAACTTTCTAGACATCAGCCTCACGGCCAGATTCATATTATTGCTAAGTCTAACGTACAAAAAAAAGTCTTTCTGGATTATGACAAGGAAAGGGAAGAGGAGATGATTAAGAGCCTTATTTTAGGCTTCTCTCACTAGAGGACCTTTACTCATTGCCTTTCACTTCACCATTAGTAACATGTCAAGGGCTGCTTGGGTCATAAATAACATGAGCCGCTCATGGCACAGAGAGCAGAGAACAGGCAGACGGTACTGACACATTTAGGATTTCGTAATATGTGTGCCAACCCAGCACACACACTGCAGAACCTGCTTCTCCCCTGTCCACTTGACCAGACCCTGGAGGGACTGGCTACACAGATGTCAGGATCCTCTTTTGTAAAACTGACATTGGTCTAGTGGGGGTCAGAACCTTCCAGCAGTAGCCACCCATTTGTGTTACAGATGTCACCTCATGCCTCTCCTGCACCTTCCCCTAACAAGTCCCAGGATGCTGAGACTTGGAGATGGGAAGAGTATTTTTGCAGCATCTCTGCACGGTGTGGCTCAGGGACCTCACAGCCTAAAGGTCACCCTGGGCAAGGCAAAGTGCTTCCGCTTGAATAACCACAGTCTTTGTCCAGGGTCTGTCTCTTCCCCTCTCTGTTTATTTGCTTCTCTGCCTCTACCCCTAAGAATCTGTATAAATAATAAGCTTCTCAGGTCATTCAAGGGCAACTCATGAACTCCCTTAGGAAAAGCCAGCAATGTCTTTTCTTCCAAACTGGTGGCTTAATGGCCACACGCAGATAATGCTTTATAAAAAGGTAATAATAAAATAATAAAATGAGTCTCATGTGATATGTAACAGAAGGCCCAATTTAGGAGACAGGTGTCAATAAATGCGGCCATCACTCATTCTTACCAGTGGATGACACAGGAGGAAACAGAAGTCAAAGAACCCAGGATTGAGAATATCTTGAGAAAGCTGCATCTGAGCATAATACATAAGCAGCTTCTTTTTGCAAATCATGGTAGGTTTTGCATTTGATTCCTGGTTCTACATGGACCCTTTTAAGTATTTTCCTGATCTGTGGTCCTTCTTCCCTCCTCTCATACCCTTTCACTAGGTGTATGCACATCCATTCATGTGCAGTCTGTCTCTCTCTCTCTGCCTCTCTCTCACACACACACACGCGCGTGTTTAAATAGACAAAATCTTAATAATGGTGGTGATGATGATGATAAGGAGAAGAAGGCCTGGTATTTATAGAACTTTATCCTTTGAGTGTGCAATGGATTAACTCAATAAATATTTAAAACAACTCGATCATCTTTGTTAGGTAAAGTAAGTGTTATGATTTACATCTTACGCATGAGAAAATTGGGGTTGACTTGTTAAAAAATAGTAGTAAAGCCAGGATCAGACTCTCTTTCTATTCTCCTTCTTAGATGGTTCTCCTACCATAGCACACTGGAATCAAACCAGAGAGCATCCTGTATCATAATTACTGGCTGACACACCACTCCTTCCCACCTAGCCGTGAGTGCTCAAAGGCAGAGACAGGTCTTATTCTTGCCTATCTCCCACTTCCAACACAGAGTAACGCTGTATATGGAAGAGAGGGAGGGAAGACAAATGCCTTCTTGAACATTGGTAGGAGCAGAACCTTGAGGAGATAGTGAAGGAATCAGTGGCCCACAGAATTGTGATAGCCATTTCTAAATCATGACACTTCCTGGGTTTACTCTTTTTGTTTTTGTTTTTGAGACGGAGTTTTGCTCGTTGCTTGTTGCCCAGGCTGGAGTACAGTGGCCTGATCTCTACTCACTGCAACCTCCGCATCCCGGGGTCAAGAGATTCTCCTACTACAACCTCCCGAGTAGCTGGGATTACAGGCGCGTGCCACCATACCCAGCTAATTTTTGTAGTATTAGCAGAGATGGGGTTTCACCATGTTAGTCGGGCTAGTCTCAAGCTCCTGACCTCAGGTGATCCACCTGCCTCGGCCTCCCAAAGTCCTGGGATTACAGGCGTGAGCCACCGCGCTGGCCGGGTTACTCTTAATTTCTCTTTGTGAAGCCCATGTCATCCTCCCTCCCTTCCCCATCTGTGCACACTGTTCCTCAGCTTACAGAAGTCTCTTATTAATAAAGGCTACAGTGACTGCTACTACCCTTGTTTCCCACCCCACCACTTGGTGATTCCAGAGGAAACTGAATAACTGGTACAACCTTACTAGAAAAGTGGGCCCTAAAAATGTCATCATATCTGAATTCAGACTTCTCTGTACAGGACGAAAGCACTCTAGCCTAGTTGGGGGCACTGCAAGTGCCCACAAAGCTAGACACGTGTGGGCTACTAAACACACCAAAGGCAAATGGTAAATTGCCCGCCTCTTTATTCCACAAGCATTACTGAGCTCTTACTAGGTGCAAGTCTCTGGATGGGGTGCGGAGGACTCCGTGAACACCCAGATGAGCTCCCTGACCTGGAGGAGCTCAGTCATGTGCAGAAGCAGGCAGATGTGTGAAAAAAAGACTGTAAATGTTTCTCAAGCCCACCTTGCTCAGGTGTATTATGATGACCTTTTCTTGGAGATCTAGTGGTTCCTGCCTTTACAGGGCTGCTTAGAAGCTGGCTATGACTGCAGTCAATGGTGTGGAAGGATGGGGATTGAAAGAAGAGCGCTTCCAGCAGTGGGGGCAGTAAGAGATTGTGAGAGACACAGGCATGGGCATCTCATCATCTTACATCTCCCTCCTTGATTGTCCTGTGCACAAAAGTATCCAAGAGTAGAAGGCTGGACTCTCAGCATTGAATGGTTTTGAATAGATGGATTCAGCCAGGCCATGAGTCAACTACAGTCCCTGAAAGGGAATAAGATCACTCAGAAATCCTTGCTCATCATGCCCATCAGGCAAGTGGGTATTAGACCTGCAGTTCCAGCACCAACACCTTAAAGGATATTCACTATGCATAATGCAGGGGCTTGCAGCTTCTATTTCCTCTGCCCTGGCCATGATCGTGGATCACATTTCACTTACATAGGGCTTTCTGAGTACGAGACTGGGCATGTAAAGAATGGTATAATTGAGCTTTTCCCTCTTGGCTGGAATCTGTGGTTGCATTCCCTCTAAACCACACAGAATTCTGATTTGCTGCCTTAGATTTTACAGGGTCCTCTGTGAAAAATAAAAGCCTACAGGTGTGATAGTTTACTGCAGCCTTGGAGATAGAATTTCTTATGACTGAATTGCTTATATTTTCTATGGAGAAAAAAAATCTCATACTCACACATGCACGCGCACGCGCACGCACACACATAAACAGCCTAAAAGATTTGCATTTGTCCTACGTCCATTTCTTATGCAACTCCCTTCTTAGTCTGACTTTCTTTCCCTTTCTTTATGACTGCTCCACAGAACGCATATATAGTAGGACACTTAAGTAGGCTGAAGGAATTTCTGCAGCTCCAGGGGAGAGCAGAAGAGTTTGGGGAATCACCCTAGCGGGGAAAAAAATCTGCAGGTTTTCCACCCCTTTAGTAGAGAATTAGGTTTTAGAAATTCAGAGAGATTATCTGCAAGTCAGGAGGCCAAGACATAGCTGTATCTACATGTCTGGAGAATTGTGAGCTTTTCTGTGCTGTAGCCCCAGGGCAGTAGTTAACACATACAGGTCAGTTCTCAGGCCAGTTAAAATCATAGCAGATGGAGGCTGGGCGCGGTGGCTCATGCCTGTAATCCCAGCACTTTGGGAGGCCGAGGTGGGTGGATCACGAGGTCAGGAAATCGAGACCATCCTGTCTAATATAGTGAGACCCTGTGTCTACTAAAAATACAAAAAATTAACCGGGCGTGGTGGCGGGCGCCTGTAGTTCCAGCTACTTGGGAGGCTGGGGCAGGAGAATGGCGTGAACCCAGGAAGCGGAGCTTGTAGAGAGCCGAGATCACCCCACTGCACTCCAGCCTGGGCGACAGAGTGAGACTCCGTCTCAAAAAAAAAAAAAAAAATCACAGGAGACGGGAAGATGGAATGGACACAAAATTAAGGGTGTTGCTTTCCTATTTCTGCCTTTCTGGTCTTCTCTGTTTTTTTTCTATATGTTGACAAAAAGAAATGCCTCACTGTGGTGACCTGAAGGATGCCAGGGCACTAGCCCATTAATCAAAACAGTTTTATATTAATGCTGGATGAGTTAATTATGATTAATAAGGAATACTTTGAGAAGCTGAAATTTAAATTTGAAGCAAGGCAAAAATAATATGGTGCTTCTTTGAAGCATGTTTATTGAGGGTTTATTGAAAATGCACCAAAGTGCATGTCTGTTAAATGCTTTTTGCCATCTGCTAATAGTATCCACTGGACAAATCCAATCTTTCCTTCCTGTTACTGGGGAATCATGTTTCCTTGTGTTAATGGCTTCCCCCATAGCAGCCAGTTCAAGCTATAATTGAACAAATATTGAACATCTATATATCAGTGGAAATATACTGTAATGAATATCCTGGGAGTCTGCTTATTTCTGACCAAGATCTGAGACCAGTGGGGTGGAGTCAGAGACTCTGAGAAGCCAAGATCTCCCAGCGCCAAAGAGAGGGTTTGGATTCTCTTCAAGGCTGGTGCAGAGCAGGCGGTCTAGGAACCTTTCTCTCTCAGAAATGAGCCTGTGACCTGGAGTAGCATCCAAACTATCCTTCACTCCCTCCTGACTCTGGCTGCTTCAGATTACTACTTCTTCATTAGTTATGAATCTGGCTACCTCCCAGGGGACTGTTGCACCATTTTCCCATCTTGTAAGTTCAAAATCACAGCACTTGCCCTAGAATTACTGAAGATCAAGACACTATCCCTTGAGCAATTTGGAGGCAAGAACTAAGTAAACACGGAGATCTTTGTAATTTAACTTCATTCTTCAGTTTGTCCTTTAGTCTCTGAGGATCCTCATCCTCTAGGTCAGTGGTTTCCAAACCTCACTGATTGTCATCATCATCCAGGGACTCTTTTAAAAATACAATTCTTGGTCCCCACTTGGCTGATATTCTAATTTGGAAGGTTAGAGAGAGGAGGGGAATGAGGAAAAAGAAAGGGAAAATAACTGACAATTTACTTACCCTGGCATCTTGGTCCACTGCCCTCCACAGATGTGATTTATTTTTTATTGTTCATTACAAAGAGTTAATGATATAATTATTCAAAAGCAATTAGATGCAGAGTGGAAACAAAGTGCTTAAGGGGCTGGGAGATAGACTTACTAACAAAGAGGATGGAGGAGTAAAGTGTCACCATGGTGTGATCTATCAGGATCTGGGCTTCTGGCTTCATATCTGAGCACGTGGAAAGGACCTCTGTTGGGGTCATCAGGGACAGCAATTGATCACACAGTTTCCCTCTCAACTTTCCAAAGAAGCAAGTGCATACAGATTACTCCTGATCCTTCAGATCTGCAGTGGACCTTGGACCACCATGGCAGCCTCTCTGCCTCTACCCAGCTGTTGCATCCTCATACCTTAAGAATCTGAATCTTCTCACAAATATATATTTGTCAGGCTACTATTGTAGACATTAGGGACTTAATGGTGAGCAAATTTAAGGCCTGTGCCCTCTCCTCGAACTTGCATTCTGGTAGGAGGAGAGCTACAGCTAATATTTAAATAAATAAAATTATTACAAATCGTGATAAGTGATTTGAAAGAAAGAAACGAGGCACTGTCATAAAAAAGAGGGTGTGTGGGGAAGGAATAGTTAATTAAAGGAAATATGGTAGCTCTAAGAGAGACAGCCAAGTGGTAAATAGAGCCAGGCTTATAGGAGTTCTAGACCCAGCTCTGATAACTGTAGGTTATGTGAGAATTTCAGCGAGTCATTAAACTGTGACTCTATTAGTTTCCTATTGTTGCTATAACAAATTACCATAAATTGAGTTGCTTAAAATAACATAAATACATCACATTACACTTTAAGGGGTCAGAAATTGAAATGGACCTCACTGGGCTAAAATCAGTGTCGGCAGAGCTGCCTTCTTTCTGGAGGCTCTAGGGGACAACCTGTTCCCTGGTCTGTTTCAGCTTTGAAAGGCTGCCTGCATGCCTTGGTTCATGGCTCCGTTCCGTCTTCAAAGCCAGTGTAGCATCTTCAAATCTCACTGGCTCTCCTGCCCCCTTCCTTGTAAGGACCCTTGTGATTACATGGCATTCACCTGGATAATCCAGGGTAAACACCTCATCTTAAGATCCTTAACTAAATTTTAGAACACAGTCTCTTTTGCCATGTAAGGTCACATATGCACAGGTCCTAGGGATTAAGGCATGAATGTCTTTGGAGGGGCTGTTATCCTGCCTACCATAATACTGTCTTTCTTTCTCCTTATAATAGGGATACTGTGACTTTCCTGACCCACCTCACAGGGTTATTATGAGAATCAAATACAGTAATGGACATAAAAATGTTTTTACAAATTGTAAGAGTAAGTAGACGTAGAAGGAGTTTTATCATTCTTTTAGTATGGAGAGACAGAGGGTTCAGAGTAAAACAAGAAGCATGTAATGAAACAATAGGAAAAAGGTACTAAGAGGAAAGGTTAAAGCGGGAGGTTGTGTTTAGCCTAGAGGAAAAAAAAAAGAAGTATTGTTTTTGTCTTTGATTGTGTAGAAATATTATGGCAAGGCTGTTCATCAGACATACTCATGTCTACTACAGACCAAGCAAGAGGCAGGAGATTTTCTTGCATCATTTCTTGACTTATTCTGTTTCTTTTCCTCCCTTCAAGACCTAAATAAGAACCAGAAGATTGTTTCTACCTTGATTATTGTGGATCCGTCTCTCTATATTGTTTTCTTTTAGCCCTTTGCGTGTCTTTCTTAGTTCAACAAACATTTATTGAGAAATTACTGTATGATGAGTGTGTTAGTCCATTTTCACACTGCTATAAACCCATACCTGAGACTGGGTAGTTTAGAAAGGAAAGAGGTTTAATTGACTGACAGTTCCACATGGCTGAGGAGGCCTCAGGAAATTTACAATCATGGCAGAAGGCATGAATGGAAGCAAGGCATGTCTTGCATGGCAGTAGGAGAAAGAAAGCGAAGGGAGGAGTTTCACTTTTAAACCTGATAACTCATTCAGTATCAAGAAAAAGCATGGGGAAACTGCCCCCATGATTCAATCACTGTGGGGATTACAATTTGAGATGAGATTTGGTTGGGGACACAGAGCCAAACCATATCGCTGGGCATTGCATTTGGGAATTTGCAGATGAAAAAGACAGTCTTTTCCTCAAGTAGCTTGTAGTTTAGCATGCTCTCCTAGAGTCCCTATCACTCACTGCCTTAATTTATAGTTATTTGTTTACATGTTTGCTTCCTCTACCAGATGATGTACTTCCTGAACACAGGAATCAAATATAAGTCAACTTTGCATCTGCCATGACCCAAGCCCAGTGTCTTACAATTATAGGTTTCACAGATGTTGGGTGAATTCAACAGAATGACAGATTCTTAATCATCACAATTATTTCTTACAAAATGAGGGTGGTTTTGGAAGTCTTTGATCTGTACATACATAAAGAAGAAAGAAGAGAAGTCTTTCTGGGATAGTTTGGAGTCACCTGGTAAAAGGCAGAGCCCTAGACCAAATTATTTTTTAGGCCGTTTCCAGCCTTCTTATTATAACTCTGATTGTCTTGGTTAAGTACAATTTTTAAGTACTGAGGTGTGATGAGCTTTCAGCAGATTATAGACCATTTTTGTTCTAAGAATCTTCTGGTCCAATCTAAGTGCAAGATTATATATTGTCAAGGTAGTGAAAGGGTAGTTGTTAATGATTGCTTATTTGCATATTTCATTCTTGCTGCAGTACTTTTCTCAGCACAAGAGCTTTGTGCTGGGCATGGTGGCTCATGTCTATAATCCCAGCACTTTGGGAGACCAAGGAAGATAGATCCCTTGAGCTCAGGAGTTTGAGATCAGCTTGGGCAATGTGGCAAAACCTTGTCTCAACAAAAAATACAAAAAAAAAAATAGCTGAGTGTGGTGACATGTGCCTGTAATCTCAGCTCTTCAAGAGGCTGAGATGGAAGGATCTTTCAAACCCAGGAGGTTAAGGCTGTAGTGAGCTGTGATCACGCCACTGTACTCCAGCCTAGGCAACAGAGTGAGATCCTGTCTCAAAAAATAAAAAAATTTTAAAAAAAAGAGCTTTGCAGCATGACAGATACTGGGTATATCAAGGAGTCCAGGGCCATGTTGCTTTGTGAAGGTAATCCAATTATGGAAATTTGCAAGGCTAGTGTTGTGCCCATATCTTATTGACTTCCTTTTTTTTTTAAATTTCCTTTCTACCCACATTTGCTGTATATTCACTTCCCTTGGGATGCCCTATCCTTACATCTCTGACTATCTAAATTTTATCTATCTTAAATTGTCACTGTTTAATCTCACAAAGAAAACTATTGGGATTTACCTTCTGGAGATAGTTCACTCAGATACCTGTATTAATGGCTGTCAATTCATCATTTATTATTAGTAATCATTAACTTCTTGCTGATATCTTTGCCTTTGTTCTTTAGAAAACGCTACTTAGCTTTTGTTTCATTGTTATCCTCATGTGCTATGTATTTTATTTCTATGTGTTTCTCTTACAGGCTACTATAGTACTTTGCCCTTAGTAGATACTCAATATATCCATTATTGAGTGATTCTCTTGATAAACTAAAAATTGAAATCCTCACTCTCTTCACCATACATATGAATCAGCACATATTCCACTGAGGGGAACACATTCAAGCTAAAGGAATCCAATTGTTTAGTAGAAGCACTTTGGAAACCTGATTTGTTTTTCCACCTTCTTCCTCCCAATCCTGCAGAGATTCTGAGAGTTCAGCTCCATATGTTCCAGTGGCTGAACACCAGAAAGCTTAGCAGTTGAGTACAAAACCTGTCTCTAAATTACACACACAAGCCAGGACCTCCTACTTGCCATGTTGTCAGACCAGAGTAGAACACAGAAAAGGTACATTGTGCTACAGGCTGACTCTGTTTGGGTCCCACTGCAATATAGGGGGCCAAGAGAATCCAAATCTTCAGTGTTATAATATGGCCCTTCTGTAGGTTGGGTTGGAATATCTGAGTGTTGTCTTTGTCATCTGTTGTCTGTCATCCCCAGAGAGTGAAGCATAGAGTACCTTGAGTCCATTTAAGAACCCACCCAGTGAGAAGGGACATATGCAAATGTTAGTGTACAGTTAGAGTCTGACGAGGAATAAAAAGCATGTAGAATTTCAAGCAGAAGTGCATTATTCACGCTTATAGCAGTATAAAGGGAAACCAAAAAGCATTGCCATGCCTCCAACTAAGAAAACATATGTTATTTACAGGAGCTTAATGCCCTTCTGCTGTCTGTGTTGCTACATTAGAATCCCAGTGGATACCTAGCTTCCTGGCCTCAGACTTGTCAGGGTAGGGGGAAAAAAAGTTTACTAGCCTTGGGGAGACCCTCTCAGCCCCAGAGTCTGATTTTCGTAAGTGTGCTGAGATAGCTCTTGAGATTCATCAAAGCCAGTTTCTTTACAGACCTATTAAAACATTGCCTGAACAGACACTAAGATGAGATCAGAACACTTGGTCCATTCCACCTCTCAGTGCCTCAAGTTGAGATCCTGGGACCCGGAATGCTTGTAGCTGCCTCCTCTGATGCAGGTGTCTACTCCGCTATTACCGACCATCCCATAAAACAGAACACCCTCCCTTCCCTTACTCTGCTTTATGTTTCTCCAGAGCATTCATCACTTCCTAACATTTTATGTTTATTCATTGATTGTCAGTCTTTCCCATTGGACTCCAGTGACTCCTTGAACACCTGCCTGTATGACAGAGCCCAACACATAGGTATTCAATATTTGTCGAACGCTTGTACTGATCAGACCCTACAGGAGGTAACAGGTGAGACACATATTGGTCGGTTGAATTAATTTAATTTCTGAGGCAGGACTACTTGGAGTATGAATGAGGTTTAAAATTAAAAAATCCTCCAGGTGTGGTGGCAGATTACATGTCTGTAATCCCAGTGCTTTGGCTGAGGCAAGAGGATTGCTTGAGACCAAGAGTTCAAGACCAACCTGGGCAACCTACAAAGACCCCCCCATCTCTACCAAAAAAAAGAAAATTAGCCAAGCATGATGGTACACACCTGTATTCCCAGCTACTTGGTAGGCTAAAACAGGAGGATCTCTTGAGCACAGGAGTTTGATGTTACAGTGAGCTATGATCAAGTTACTGTATTCCAGCCTGGGCACAGAGCAAGACCCTATCTTTTACAGAAAAAAAAAAAAAAAGAAAAGCAAAAAAGACTAATAATCTACCTCACAGCACCAAACATTTAATATGTACCCCTTAAACCTCACTACCTTGTATCTTTGTATGCAATTTCCATCTGTCACCTATGCCAGCCCATGAACTTTCGTGTCCTCTCCTGAAGAACCTCAGCAGAAACTTACCTCTGACAACTCAGTTTCTAACCAAGCTCCATACTGGCTGTCTCTGCCTCACTAGAGATCCTGACAACAGGCTTTTTGATCTCAGCCAGCTCACCTCTTCCCTCTCCACCCTCCCTACTCCTGTTTATTTCTTTGCCTATTGGGATCAGAGTTCTTGGCTCTGTTCCACATTCCAGGTATACTTAATCCTTGCCATGGTAGCTCAGCAGATGGGGCCTGAGCCTTTTCTACTGACAAAGACACCTATGTGGGGTGCTCAAATCTGCCATTTAAACAGTTCTGAAGGAGTTCAGAAAGGAGGGAGGCCAGCAACACTTTTCAGTGTTCACAATTCCCTTTCATGGTGAGAGCCTCTCTGGTGAAACTTCAGATGCTACTTCTTTATTTCCAAAAATATTTTGGGCTTTCCCATTAGCACAGCCAACAATAGAAATCATTAAGAGTCTAGGGAGGGTGTGAGTATGTGAGATCACAAGCTACAGAAGCCAGAGGCTGTAAAGTGGGACTTGCAAAAGCGGAGATAGGTGAGGTGAATTTGCATGAATTCATTTGAAACTGAGATTCTGAGTGGGGAGGGAAGATGAAGTGAGAAGGAACAAGAGTTGAGGAGATTAGGATCAAACAATGAAATAAGGTGATAGAAACTGAAATCTGGTACCTCTACACTGATTTCTCACCAAGACTTTTGGTACATTTCTCAGTCTGGAATATTTTTGCCCATAGCAAAGTCTGAACTATCAAGGAAAGATCAGGATTTCCCTCAGAAGACATGATTCCTGGGGTCTGGCATGGTGGCTCATGCCTGTAATCCCAGCACTTTGGGAGGCCAAGGCAGGAGGATCACTTGAGGCCAGGAGTTCAAGACCAGCCTGGGCAATGTAGCAAGACTCTGTCTCTGAAAAAAATTTAACAAATTAAAAGTAATTGAATTAAATGTTAAAAAACCTAGGCTTGTTTCCCTGATTTTTTTTTTCTTTCAAATTCTCCAATTCTGGAGATGGTATGTCAATTTCCTAGATCAGGGCTTCATCAAATGTTTTATTTTTATTTTTATTTTTAATTTTTCCAGTAGGTGTTTTCAACCACACACTCTATGAATGACTTCAAATTATCTCCATGAATAAATGAAGCATTGTGTACTTAAACTTATACAACCGCCTTCATATGCTTTCAGTGGTTTCAAGGCCTCAGTAGAGCTTAAAAATGTATAGCGCTACATGCCCCCTTTAGGGAGTTAAGAGATGGGGGAGAGAGTAGTCTATGTTCCCTAGGGGCCATACACCCTGGATTAAAGCCTCCTATTTTTCTTTCTTCATCATTCGTAACCATTTCAAATGCAAACCCATAGAAAAACACGTTCCTTTCTTTTTTTTTTTTTTTTCAAACAACAGGGATGGAGAAACATTAGAAGCAGAGTAAAAGCTGTTCAGTGTGCTTGGATGACTCAGTCTAAAATAGTATTATAGCTTGGCAGCAAATCTACTTCAGGGAAGCTGGTGGGAGACTAAAATAAAAGTTAAATTGAGGGGGTAAATCATTTTATCAGGCTTAGGATTTTTACTTGATATAATGAGATTCTCAATGTAAAATGAGTTAATATGTCTGCCTAAGGGCATAAATATTCAAAGAAAGAATTTGAAAATACAGACTCAAAGTAAAGAGCAGTCTGAAATAAAACAATGCAGGGCAGTGAAATTCTCCTCATAGAAATTTCGGCACAATATGCTTCCTTTTGAACAGCATGATTAAATGTGAGTAGCCCTAGCTTGTCGCTAAGAAAAAGAAAGCTACAAAGTTTTTTGTTGTTGTTGTTGTCTTTTAAAGACTTCTCTATTGGGTTCTATTTTCCTCCTCGTCTTCCTCCTTCCCATCTATCTCCTAGAAAAACTATCCTTGTTTTTGCCCTGCAAAATGCAAACTGAATTCAGATTGTTCATAAAAGATGAAGCCAAACATATTTCGGCATTGTTGCCTTTTTGCTCACTGATTTTCCATGACTCAAATGCAGAGAGAGCCCACAGTGCAGAGGGTGAACTTTGGCTTAGCCCACAACCAGAGAGGGAAACCCCAGTGTTTCTTCTCAACAGTTGACCAAGTGGCCCTCACACTTTCTTTCTTGCCTCTCTTTTTCTGTTTCTTTCTGAAAACACTTTCAATTAAGCCACCTATGTTCCTTATATCACAAAAAGTAATGAGTCAATCAAGCCTTAGGAATGTATTATCAGTTATTCTTTCAAACTAATAGGCTTATGGAAGAAAGGGATGGCTAATGCGTAGATATCAGACACATGATCACAGAAGGTGAAGTTGGGGCAAAAGTGGGAGGTCAGAGGCCTATCCTCCTGCCTAGGAAGTAGAATTAGAGGGGTAGGGAAGAATGGTCTCCTTCTGGTTCTGTGATGACTTTTTATATCCCGTTAGTACTTCATAGACTGTAATGATCTTCACACAAATACTCCTGGTGACTTTTGTGTAAGTCAAGAAGTGTACCCAGTGGCTCAGGCATTTTAGTCCAGCTATCCCCAGGAAAAGGAAGTGGATGTACACAGGTTCTTGGGCTGAGCCCTGCTTTCAGTCCAGGGCCTCTGAGCGGCATGCCCGAGGCCATGCTCTTGAGATGGACACTGCCGCAGGTCATGCTTCACGCCACACACCATGGCTGCTGAGTTTTGAGCAAAAAACAGATACCAGACTGTCTTTGGGAATGGCCTAAGCCCATTTCCTCTTAATTGCTTTCTTCAAGGCCCTGTCAAGTCTGATCACTATGAAATTGTTTGGTTGGTCTTGTGGTAGAGAAATAGCTGTGTTATGTATAGAGTGCCTTATCCGATGGAAGCATCCATTGATGCTTCCATTTCCATTTTTAAAAATATTTTATCTTCACCATTTAGTTCATCTTTGACAATCTTGATATACTGATGTTTCTCTCTGGCCTTCCATGTGGCACAAGGATCTGCTTGTTTAACGAGCAGCATTTGTAAGTACTCAAGTAGGGGCCTTGTGATAGATGATTGTTACTATAGCAACTTTCTTTTTTTTTTTTAGAGAAAAAGAAAACTAACCTTGTGAATGGACACATAAGAAATCATAAGAAATTAAAATGTTTCCCTCAGAGCAGAATATAGCTGGAATGCTGAAGTCTCCCTCAACCTCATGAAAAGATTTGTGTGAACAATTTCCGTGCTTTGGATTGGGTATAGCAAGCTGTGGGCTCTGAATTCCCAGAATAGTGTTTTACTGTGAAAATCAAACACTTGTATTCTTTTTTCAAAGCTTTTCTTTAATTATGGAGGAGATGGCCAACATGTGGGACGATGTCACTGTCAAGCACCTAGAGGTTATGCGTATGGAGCATCTTACTTAAAAACCTCACATTCACATCTTTTAATGTGTTCCACCAATAAAGATGTGCTATTTCCTTTTCAGAGCTGTGGTCTTAGCAACTTGATGTCAGCTTTTTCAGCTCTCACAGCAGGGAAATTCAGGTGAATTCCAAACTGTGATTAGAGAGATCTGAGTGGAGTTAAAAGGAGTCAAACAATGGGAGAGAAGAACGCTCACACAGACACACATGCACACGGACCAGCTGCGTGCAAAGATAAATTGCATCTGCGTATGACTGTGTTGGCGCTTGTCATGAAGCAATGAATTTGCTAGGAACAGGTACAGGTCAATGGGAGAGAAAAAAAAAAATCTCTCTGCTGCCAAAAATAATAAAAAGAGGAAAAAAGCACCTGTGACACTAGCTATCATGGAGGAAAAAAGGGTGTTCCTTAATGATATTGAAAGTTTAAAAATATGATGGGAAGCAAAAGCAAGAAATAAAGTGATATCTGCTTACTGTGTGAGCACAGATAGTGGAGAATGGTCTGACCTGATGCAGAGATGGATCAAGGGTTGTTGGATTGTTCTGTCCTTCCCACTCCCCCTCCCCACTCCCTTATTTTCTGGCTTCTGACTATATTTTCTTTGATGGAGAAAATGATAGGCTTGATAATACATGATAGGCATCCAAAGATCAAACTTTATTAGAGCTTTCTTATTCAGAAGCATGAAACTGTCTGGTCAAAAGCAAATCCCATATGTGGCCTTAATTTAACAAGTGATTAGACCCAATCCTGATGCTTTGAAATATCTTTGGTTATCAAGATCAAATAAGATACTACTTTAAATAGGCTTTTAATATCCTTAGATTTCCTGAGAATATATGCTACCAAAATTTTCATTGAACCCACTCAATGCCATCCATCTCTTTTGTAAGTCTCTCATGGGGTTGTTTTTTTTTTTGTTTGTTTGTTTGTTTGGTTTTTTTTGTTCCTTGAATAAGATTTTGCCATGTACCTATATTTATTTGGAAATAAAACCCAACCAAAAGAATACCTGAATGCAACACCGATGCTTTCTCTGTAATATCTATGTTTCTTGTGGCCTGACTTCTTTCTTATCTTTTCCGCTTCAGACGCATAGTGAAGTTCCTATTACATACAACCTGTTTAGCCACTGCAGAAGAAACAAACTCTATGTCTTCCACCTAGTATTTGAACAAGGAATTGCAGCCTCTCTGCATTTCCTGTTGGGATAGAAAAGAGGAGGAAAATTGGGAAGAAAAGGAACAACATAAAGTGAAAGGATTAGGCAAGATGACGGAATTATCCATTCAAGAATGTTTAACTTTGTTCCTACAAAATGCCAAGTATTGTACCAGCTGCTGTGAAGGATTTAAAAATGACGAGGAAGTCTTCTACCCTGTAACTCTCTCTAGCCACTGTCCTCTCTCCTTCCTCCAGTAGATCTTTTAAGAAGAATAATCTGCCTACTTTGTTTCCCTTTAGTTACCTTCCATCTACTCCTCAAAACATTGCAACTTGGCACCTGTCCCCAATCACCATCAAATGCCAGATGCCACCTGTATAGCTCTTCCCTATCGCAGGTGACCTCTGTAGCATTTGATGAGGTTGCTCACTCCCTCCTTGAAACACTCTCTTCTTTCATAATCTTTCGGCCCTTCATCTCCTCTACTTTATTCCTCTCCTCCTGGCTCCTTAAATCTTGGTGTTCCCCAGAGTTTCATTCTCATCCTTTTCTCTTCTCTTTCCTCCCAATCCATTTAGACACTCACAGCCACATTCATTCCTTCAACCAATGCTTATGTGCATTTCAACCCAATCTGCACAGACAGACCAGAGTTCCCTCCAGATCTATAAACCTGAGTATCTCACTAGCAGGAGATGTCTCCACTTTCATGCCCCACAGACATCTCACATTCAACATGCCCAAACTTGAACGCATCGTTTGCTTGCCTGCCATCCCCATCATGAAACACACTCCTCTCCCTACATTCCTTTTCTCAGCAGCAAATAACTCCATCATCTACCCAGTCACTAATCCGGAAATTTGTATTTAGTCCTAATTCCTCTCTCTCTGTTACACTTCCCACATGGAATTAATCATAAACTTTGTTTGGTTTCTGGTTCCCAAGTTCTTTCTCATTCTCTCCATCTCTGCTGCTACCACCATAGCCCGGGTCCAGCTTTCACTCTGTCTTACTGAGTGCTGACACCTCATCCATCTTCAGGCTTAAGCTATCCTATCTCCCACCCACACACAAATATTTCATAGTTACAGTTATTTTTCTAAAATACATTACTGACATGTCGCTCCCCTGCTTGAAGTCCACTAATGCCTACCCGCGATCTTCATAATGAAGCCCACATTCCTCTGCATGGCGTCAAAACCAGACCACACTTCTGCATCTCACTGAGCTCACTTGTACCCACTCTTCCCAGGCCTGCTTGACTCTCATCCCTGCCCATGATGTCTAGTTCTCTGAGGGCCTACTTATCACTATAGTGCTTCCCTGGAATAACCCTCCAGAATGAAATGGATGTTTCCTCTAGTTAATACATTTTATAGAGAGCATGGATTTTCAGACAGGAAAATCTGGTTCAATTACTGACTGGACGAACTTGGTCAAGTTGCTTACACTTTTTTTTTTTTTTTTTTTTTTTTGAGACACTCAAACTGTTGCCCAGGCTGTTGTGTGCAGTGGCATGATCACTGCAGACTTTTTCTCTCGGGCTCAAGCGATCCTTCCACCATAGCCCCCCAAGTAGCTGGGACTAAGATGCCACCACCATGCGCAGCTAATTTTCGTATTTTTTGTAGAATCTGGGTTTTGCCATCTTGCCCAGGCTGGTCTCGAACTCCTGGACTCAAGCAATCTGCCTGTCTTGGCCTTCCAAAGTGCTGAGATTGCAGGTAGGAGCCATTGTGTCCAGCCTGCTTACACTTTTATAGCCTTATTTTTCTCGTCTATAAAATGAAGTTTCTTTTATCCATCTCTCAACATTGTTGTAAGGATTTAGTAGTAATAATAGCTGGTATTATTGGTCAGTTTCTATGTGTCAGAAACTGCTTTAAGCAGTCTACCTGTATTTATTTAATCTTTATATTATCGCAGCCCTATAAGGATAATGATTATGTGTATTTTACAGATGAGATAACTGAGGTACATTAGTTAGGTGACTTGGCCAAGGTCACACTACTAGTAAGTAGGGGAGCTGGGATTCATGAGATGATATTTAGAAAGCACCTTTTATTAAGTAGTCACCGAATAAATGCCATTTGCTGCTTCTCTTTCGTGAGGTATGCTGTGTTCTATGGGAGACCCAGAAGACTACATAAAAATCATAGCTGACTATTAAAGATGGGGAAAGCTAAAGTGTGTTTTCTACTGTCACTCACCACAGAATACTCCTGATACCAGGAGTTTGGTGGTAATCGTGGAGAGGTCCCCACACACCAACCAAGCAATTTTCTAGCCGACACGAACTGGGTGTTCCATAAATTAACTCAATTATGATGCTGTCTACCTGAGAGAGCACCAGATTTCACAGATTAAGGGCTCAGGCCCATAAGACTCTCCCTCACTTCAGATGCCAGTCACAAGCCCTAGGTTGTGACCTGTGCTTCTGACCAACCAGCTATAAATTGGAGTTCCTATCAATAACCTCCTCTTCGGGTTTGATTCATTTGCTAGAGTAGCTCGTAGAACTCAGGGAAACACTTAACATTTGCCAGTTTATTATAAAGGATATTATAAGAGCTACACAGAACAACCAGATGGAAGAGATGCATATGGCAAGGCCGGTTGAAAGAGGTTCAGAGCTTCCATGCCCTCCCTGGGTGCCCTACCTCTAGGCACCCTCAGGTGTTCAGCAACCTGGAAGCTCCCGAACCCTGTCCTTTTGGAATTTTATGGAGGCCTCATTACGTAGACATGATTGATTAAATCATTGACCACTGGTGATCAGCACAACCTTTAGCCCCTCTCTCTTACCTAGAGCTTGGGCGGTGAAGCCGAAAGTCCCAAACCTCTCATCAGAAGGCTGGTTTCCCTGGCAACCAGCCCCCCCTCCTGAGGCTATCCAGGAGCCCCCAGCCATCAGTCATCTCATTAGCTTGCAAAGAAACACTTATCATATTAGAGAACCCAAGGGTTTCAGTAACTGTGTGCCAGGACCCAGGGGCAGAGAGCAAATACATTTCTTATTATATCACAGTGCCACACTAGCATTTATTAAGCATTTATTATTTGTCACATTTTGAGTTATAGACTTTATAGACATTATCTTATTTGAGACTCATTACAACCACTGAATTGGAACTATTAACCCCATTATTCAGAGGAGGAAACTGAGGCCCAGAGATATTACGTAAACTACCCCAAAGCTCCTATCTCATAGAGGACAGAACAAGGACTTAAATTCAGATCTCTGATGCCAAAGCTTGGGCTCTTAACCACTACAATATATTGCTGTGAAAGATAATAGGAGACACAAAATGGTGTTTATAATCTTGCCGGGGGACTGCAAAAGACATAATAACAGTTATAAGCCAAAAACATGAAATACACAAGGAAGGCAAACCATGAACAGAGTGGCTTTCAGGGGCACAAATAATAGAGCAGTGATCACAATTAGGCTCTGAGGAGTGAGTTTTGAGCTGAGATTTGAGGCCAGTAAAGAAAATACACTGGTCAAAAAAAAAAAAAAAAAAAAAAAAAAAAAAGACTGTTCATAGTTACAACGGCATATTTAGAGTCTTGACAAATGCAGCGAAGTGGTCATGTGTAAGGAAGCACTTTATCCTCTAGCAACCTAACTAGTGGATACAAGATATTAATCATGAGGCAGGTACAGTGAAGAAATGTATGTTTTAGGGTGGAGGGGCAGCCAAAGTCTGAGTGGCATCAATCCTGCTGACATCTTGGATTAAAAGCAATTTACAAGGCTGTAGCTGGTGAGCTTTCTCTGTTTAAATCTGTCCTGCATTGTGTCTGAAAGGCAAATGAAATAAACAGCAGTAATATTTTCAAGGATTAGGGACTCACTGAGTTAAGGCTGCGCTTTTAAAATTTTCAGCAGACTCAAGCAACACTGTAAAGTGTTCTTTAAGGAATGATAGAGAATGAGCTCCTTGAAGTGTCTGATTATCTCAGGCCCATTCAGAATGGGTGGATATTTCCTTCTAATCAGGGGCAGTCAGTTAGCAGATAACCAAAGGCTCAGGTTAGTGTACTCTGCTGTCTCTCCTTTAAGATGATGAATTCATAGAAAGGAACTGTAACATATTCTTGTTTAAAGATAAGCTTCAAGAAATTCCTAAGCATGTTCTGAGAAACAGTGGTTCTCATCAAATGAAGAGGGCTTACTGCTTTGACAAAGAGAATTACCATTGATTCACAACTTTGACTGGCTAAAAGTTTTGTTTTTCAATATAAGTGAGGTGGTATTTTTTTCTCTTCAAAGAATATGGCCACACATGAAGAATTAGAATCTGTCAGGTGGAGAATGCATCTCAGTCATATAATTACTGAGCTGAGCAAGTCAGATCAAAGTGAGGGCATTGTATTGCTATAGGACATTGCTTCAAAGAAGAGTTGAACTGCAAACAATATAAAGGCTTTATTGTCCTCCATCCTAACTTCATTTAAATAATCAAGAAACATTTTCCATAAGTGGCACGTAGTGGGATTTTAATGCCTGGTTTAAAAAGTCTGCATTCAGGCCTTATGGAAAGCAAAGGAACTTTTCTATCAGCCATTAAAAATTCTCATTTCCAGGCATGAAAGGCTTAAATTGCCTGGAGGGTAGGTTTTGTTTTTGTTTTTGTTTTTCCATTATAACCAAATATCTTAGTAAACTTCTTCATATTTCATGGAGCTAGTTAGGCAATTTCCCCTTAGATGTGTCTTTGATGTGAAAATAAACTTAGACTGGAGTGAAAGTTGAGGTACCTTCTAAGAGAGTATCTGTCTAAAGGGTTCATAGTTGCTCAGGCTAACATTAGCCCAGAGAAAACACATATCAACACTTTATATTGAGCCTAGATACAGTTGCTATAAGAAAAATATTTCTTCAAAACTTTCAAAAGAATGATGACATCAATGCCAAAAACATCAAAGAAGCTGTTTGGTGCTTTCAGGTACTTTGCCAAACTACCTTCTAAATGCTGCTTAACATTCCTTTGTAATGGAGTTAAAGATGAGCCTGAAATTGCAGGGACCTCTTAAAATGTCTGATCATCCTACCTGTGTCTCCAGGTGATTGTATCCAAACCAGTTAACACATTGCAGTCCTGGGTTGTCCAAACATGATTCAGATTGAAGTTTTATTTTCAGAATGCTTTTGTGCATTGAGGGGAGAACTGGTGGAGATGTAATCTCCAGACCTCCCCTGGGAATGCCATGGAGAGAGATGTGGAAACAATAGACACCCTGTTGGAATTCTGCTGTCATGGAACAGCACCTCTCAGTCTTCATTCATAATGCTCTCCTTTCATAAAGGATGTGGAAGAGTGGGGTTAATGACCAATGTGGAAAGTTGAAAGAGAAACCAAAATAAATGTGTCCATTTGGCCTCTCTCCAGCATTTCAACTTAATTTTGATTAATTAATATGAAAAATATGCATTTATCTTATGAAAACTTTATTTTGAGTGTGATTATTGGTTTTATTCTTTGTTTCAGTTAGGAATTATTTGCTGCAGGTAATAAAAGCCCTCTTGAAGTATCTCAAGCAAAAATGAAAATTGGGAGAGGGGAGATTTATTGGAAGGTTATGAGGTTTTCTACTGTAGCAGATATAATTGAGTCTCCCAACGTTCTGGAATTAGGAAATTGGAAATTAGGAAATTTCCTAATTGGAATTAGGAAATTAGGAAATTGGAAAGTTTTCAGGACATTTTTCTCGCTCCCCCTTTCACTGCCCCTATCCCTCTTCACTTCTTCCCCCCTTCTCCTTCTTTCAATCTAGTTTCTCATGATAGCTTCTCCTTCTGCATGAGTTTTATTCTCTTATCTCTTTAGACTTGCTTTCCCTGCCTATTGCTGTGCACGGCTGAGAATGACTATGATATAGGCGACTTTCCATATCTCTTATTTCAAATGCCTACAGATACTGCTAAAAAGACCTGGTTTCAATTCTGGATTACTAGAAGAGCACTTAAAAGGGCCAGCTTGAGTCAAATGTCTACTTTGATCCAGTCTGCTGGGAGAAATGAAATGTTCCACTTCAGGCTCCTTCTACTAGGAAATGTAGGGTCAGATTCCCAGAGAAGGGGCGTTAGCAAGGGCCGATGAATTCATAAATGTTCACTTAAGTCTTAATTATTTAGTTAATATATGTTCAATATAGAAAAATTAGAAAGCACAGACATATGAGCAAAGTAGAAGAGAAAAATTTATCATCATGCCACCACCAGAAAGTACTTCAGCATCTCGATGTGTTTTCTTCTAGACATTTTTATTTGCTTTAAATAATCTTTTTTATTGTATATTTATTTGGATTATATTGAGAATGAGATTTGTCATTCAAATCTTAAGACAAACGTGACTCAGGCTTCCCTTTCTAGGGCTTATTTTATAACATGTGGAAAAAGACTTAAAAATTGGAAGCTAATTAATAAAAGTATTTGGAAATTATAGTAGGTACTGTAAAGGAGGCAAGATATAGAAAACAAACATGAAAATGTACTTTAGATGGAATGACCATGGAATATCTCTGTGAGGGTCACATTAAGTTGAGACTTAAGGAAAAGAAGGAGCTAACTGTGATAAGAGAAGGAAGAGTTACTTGAAGGCAGAGCGTATCCGTTTAGAGGGAACAATATATGCAAAAGGCCTGCATCTGAAATGGAAATGATCTTTTGTGTTCTTAGAATTAAAAACAAACAAAAAAATGTAGTGTAGCTGGAGCTTGGGTTAAGGAGATCCCTTTTGTTGCTATCTAGAGAACACACTGGGGCAGAAAGAGGTGAGATGTGGGGGCAGAGTCACCAAATGCAGATGGAGAATACTCGGTTGCTCATGTTCTTAAAGCAGAAGGAGCCTGAAGAAGAATGAAGAATGTGACCTGAGAGAAAGAGACAGGGAAGGACAGGATAGGGGCCTTTCATACCCATTGATGTTGGGTAAACCATTGAAGATGAAGGGAGAAATGCTGCCATGAAGTTAGGGGTGGCTGTGTTTCATATTATTTCCCAAAAAGAAAGGAGCTTTTTGGTAGCCACGTTCAAACCCCAAAATAATGAATAAACAACCCTAAAACACTGTTAGGGCACTCTCCCTGCCAGATGGGATTTGCTGATATTTAAACTGGTTCCTCTATGGTTGGACAAAGAGTTGCTAAGAATCAGTTATATGGCTTATAAAGGGGACATGGTTCATGGCCAATGGCAGAGAAACATAGATGCCCCATAAACTGACTCATCTGATGTTCCCAGGCTACTAAATGCCTGATAAGTCACATTGTCAGACAGTCATTGAGTGCTTTCCTGGAATAGAGTTTGGACGGGCATGTGGGAGTGGATGAGAAGCACAAGATACTGTCTCTTCTGTTGGCTTCTGTAATCATAGTGAAGTGAACAAACTTACAGACCTGAATCAATTACCAAGAACAATATACGACAGAAAGTGCTAAAATCATTACAGCAGGGAGAAAAATATGAGGGAAAGTAGGATGGACCTTGAGATACGCCCTTTAGAGAAAGCTTTCCAGACTGGGCCCTCCAAGCAAAAGGAGAGAGAGAAGCCACTTGATTAATGATACTTAATGCATTGCGCATTCTGCTGAGGAGGGCATTTAGAAATTTCATGAGAATTGCCAACATTTTAGACATAGCATTTACTTTGGATTTGCTTTGATATATTTTGGGCAAAAAGTGAGTCATGGTTAAAGTATTTCATGCACAAAGCTGCTGGATTTTTCAGGCTTTTACAGAATATTATGTGCATTTCTCTGTTAAACACAAAGGGTCCATCTCTGAATGGCCCCTCAGATCCTTGCTTTATTACAATTGCAGTAACTAGTCAGGATGACTAAGGATATAGTCAGCAAGGTCATCCTATTGGTTATCACTGAATGGATCTGGAATGATACTGTTTAATGTACATGGGAAAATAACTCTAGTTTGAACTTTTTAATTTAATATAAACATCCCCCTGTCATTGGACAACAAGTTTTGTTTACACTGCCACTAGCAGAATATCATAATATGAAACATGATATTCATTTGAATATTTGAGGGGTACTTCATTGTAAGGGAGTGGGATTCCTTTTCTAGCTTTCTCAGGCAGAGTCTCTCTCATCTACAACAATAAGGCCATGCACAAGTCTCCAGAACAATGATCATATTGTATTACTATTTTTCGCTATGTTTCCAGACAGACTGGTAAATTCCTTTTTGTTTGTTTCTTTTTGTTAATTCTAGCATTAATTGAAAACAGTGGGTATTTGTTGTTGTTGTTGTTGTTGTTGTTTTTGAGACAGAGTCTTGCTGTGTTGCGCAGGCAGGAGTGCAGTGGCGCGATCTTGGCTTACTGCAAGCTCCACCTCCCAGGTTCACGCCATTCTCCTGCCTCAGCCTCCCAAGTAGCTGGGACTACAGGCGCCCGCCACCACACCTGGCTAATTTTTTGTATCTTTAGTAGAGACGGTGTTTCACCATGTTAGCCAGGATGGTCTCGATCTCCTGACCTCGTGATTCATCTGCCTTGGCCTCCCAAAGTGCTGGGATTACAGGCGTGAGCCGCCACGCCCAACTGAAAACAGTGTTTTAAGAGCAATGTTCTGGGCTCTTTTTGAGCTTTAACTACGTGGTCCTTGCGTTAACCCTATGATGTAGGCACCCTTATAGAATGTACAGCTGGTGCTAAATAAGTATCTATTGAATGAATGGGTAAACAAATTCAATGTTACAGATGAGGAGAAAAAAATCTGGTTTTGTTACCTTCATTTTCTCTTTTTCTAGCACATGCCTTGTTCATAGGATAGTCAGGATAACAGTGGGAAGTGTCAGACCAGCCTAAGGTTCAAGTTCACCTCTCTTACTGAAAAAGAGCTGCCAGTGACAGAGCTTTGCTCTGAGCTTGGAATAATGCTGATGCTTTACATGCATGTTGCTAATCCCCACCAAAACCCTGAGACATGGGGTATTATTGTCCATATCATACCGGTAAGGTAAGTGACTAGTTTAGACGTGTGCAGTAAGTAGGAAGAGAGAAGCATTTAGAACCCAGGTTTATTGGCGGTTGAGTCTTGTGCTCTTTCTAGATCCCACAGCTTCCCATTTATCTTGATAAGAGATGTGTCCCTTTCCAAGATAGTGTTGCGCTGGTTCACTTCCCCTTCTCCTCAATGACTATTTTGTTGGTTAAAGATAAACTTGGAACATTCTCCATGGGGAAGTGATGGAAGTGTCCACACTGGCAAAATGCTATCATGAAATGCCTTTTTTTCTGTCATGTAATGATGAGTGTTTCCGAGGCAAATTCCAAGTCATTTAGTTACTCTTCCACAAGCCAACCATTAAATCTAAGAAAGGGGAGGTGGGGAAGGCATCAAATAAATTTTGAATACGGGAGAGCTTGGTATTGAGTACCTTCAGAAGGGCAGTATGTTAACTGCTTTTCTCTATACAGAACCTGAATTCGCATTGCTCCTGCTTCTATATAAAGCTGTATCTTGGGCTTCATAAAGAGTAGCTATTTTGGGCTAGGCACAGTGGCTCACAGCTGTAATCCCAGCAATTTGGGAGATCAAGGCAGGAGGATACCTTGAGGTCAGGAGTTCCAGACTACCCTGGACAACATAATGAGACTCCATCTCTACAAAAAAAATTAAAATTAGCCAAGTGTGTTGGCACATGCCTGTAGTCCCAGCTACTCCAGTGGCTGAGGGGAAAGGATCACTTAAGCCTGGGTGGTTGAGGCTGCAATGAGCCAAGATTGTGCCACTACACTCCAGCCTGGATGGTTCCAGTTCTGTCTCATTCCAGACAGAACCAGATCCTGTCTCAGAAAAGAAAAAGAAGAAGAAAAAAAAAAGGCTATTTTGTTGACTAAAATAGTCACATTTCTCAGGGTACAAACCTTATGGAACAAAGTTATGGAACCAATTTTCTAGAAAGATCTAATATGCCTCCTCTGACCCTTACACTAAAAACAACAACAAAAAGTCCAGGTGTGGTAGCTCACTCCTGTAATCCCAGCACTTTGGGAGGCCGAGGCGGACAGATTACTTGAGGTCGGGAGTTCAAGACCAGCCTGACCAACATGGTGAAACTCTGTTTGTACTAAAAATACAAAAATTAGTCAGAGGTAGTGGTGTACACCTGTAATCACAGCTACTTGGGAAGCCGAGGCAGGAGAATCACATGAACCTGGGAGGCAGAGGTTGCAGTGAGCCGAGATTGTGCCACTGCACTCCAGCCTGGGCGAGAGAGTGAGACTCCATCTCGAGGAAAAAAAAAAAAAAAAAAAGAAAGAAAAACAACAACAAAAGCCCTAAAACATAAAACAACAAACAAAAAAACCTCGCATGTTTTCTTGAAGGAGTGAAAGTACGAGTTACTGAAATTCATAAGGAAACATGTCCTGGCTCCGTGTCTGCTCCAGTGCTTTCACCCAGGAAGGGCATGGAGTCCAGATGGGGCTTCAACTTTCATCCCAGCTTTGCAGTCCTGTCAGGAAGCTCAACAACACTTTGTGTCAATCACAAAGCTTCACACACCCCTTCACTTCTGGTTCACATGAATGACAATACATTTTTTTCACAGTTCTAGTTCTCAGGACTTCACATTCTCGTGACTTCAGGGTTTAAAGGAAAATAATCAATGGGCAGGTATGGTGGCTCACGCCTGTAATCTCTATAACCTTTGGGAGGCCGAAGCAGGAGGATAGCCAGAGCCCAGGAGTTCAAGACCAGCCTGGGCAACATGGCAATGCTGCACCTCTACTAAAAAAATGTATAAAAATGTTTTTAAAAAAGTAAAAACAAAAGGAAAATAATCACTCAAGCAAAATTCTAGTGGAACCATTAATTTGCTTGTGAATTTGATATGAAAATGTTCCCCACAAGCCATAACCTCCTTTTTAGCATTGTTTTACTGCTCCCACGCAATAGTTAGAAGGATCCCATTTCCCAGGCACTGAGGTCAACGAATAATTATTAAAACACGTAGAATATGCCCAGCATTGTGGTAGGTACTGAAAGAAACTTGGAGAAGTATAAGGCAATGAATGCCCACCTTCAAAGAGCTTAAAATCTGGTTGGGCAAACCTGATTACTGTGTGGCCACAAAATAATATCTAGTAATACAGGGAAGCTCAGAACTTGATAGGGCCAACTAAGAAGTGAAGGTTCTTTCTGTCGTTAGTAAAAGCCTGATAATCCTATTTTGTGCTGGGGCTGGAAAGGCAGGGAGGAATTACTCTCACCTCCAAATACTTGAGGAGCTAGAATTGACTATTCCTGGATCCTAAACATTTTTACTTCAAGAATCAAATCAAGAGTCATACATTATCTTTCGAGTTGGTCTCTTTCTAATTTTATCTATCCACAATCCTATCTCTAATCAGCCATGAGTAAAATAGCCCGAGGAAAGTTTACAGATGATGGAACCAAGATATTTCCTTGAGTATGTAGGCAGTGGCAGATTTGGTTCTTGTGTTTATGCCTGGTTGAGAAAGACAGAAGTCTACTTGGGGCGAAAAAAAAGTGACCTATGGACTGAATTGTTACCTTTGTGTGGCACATTCCCTGTTTCTAGGGCAGCACCGGAGACAAAGAATGCATTTATTTTGTGGAAAGGGATAGGGGGCAGGGGAAGAAACAGAAACCAGAGGATTGTGCAATAATGGCATTTTCAAATCCCTCTAGAAAGTTTATGTTTCAAGTCCTTTGGAAAAGTGAAGCATAGCTGTTTAAAAAGAAGCAGTTTACTGAGGACCCCAGTCCCAGTTCTGCTGTGCTAGATTTTCCTTGTTCCTAGGCGTTCTCATACCTTCAACCCCAGCTGTTGGGGCAGGCGGGCCACTGTGTCTGGACCCTGCCCCGGACAGGCCTATGCCTTTCCCCAGCAGAGACCGCAGGCCTCAAATAGCATCTAGGTGTCCAAATGGAAGAATGAGAACAAGGACAGGAGTGAAAAGAAACAGTTTGTTGAATCTCAGCAAAAGAAAGTACAGTGATTTCTGTGTCATCTGCAAACCAGACTGGACTTGCCTTGTTGAAAATCATTCCCAAAACAAGCCCCTTCCTCGGATGGCCAGTGAAAGGGTGATATTAAATGCACAGTCTCATGAATTAAACATAATTGTGAGGCACAGATTTATCATGCAAAATAAAGAAGCTTCTTATCCACCTAGGTAGTGGAAAAAGTGCAAAGATTGAGATGTAGTGCTGATTGGAAGCCTTTACATCCTGCTGCTGGCTTAATCATCTGCATATTTTCCCTCGTGCCAGGGATGATTTGATAGGATATGGTTCAGAACTCTCTCTGCTGCTTAGTAAATCTTTTTGACTGACCGAATGACCTTTTGTCTCTTTCCTGTCCTATATTGGAGCCTCGGGAGTGATGGCCTGAACTCTCACCATCAACCTCCCACCAATGATGTCATCATTCTCTCCTTGCCATCCAACCCCCTGTGTCCTGAATGCCCTTACCCCTGCCCTGTGCTCACAATGCATCTTCATTCTATTGGCCTTTTGTCTTGGCTATCTGGGTTCACTGTGTCCAGCACACTGTCAACATTTGGCAAAGTAGAGTCCGAAAGAGAAGACAGCAGTATGGTTAGTGGTTCAGAATTAGGACTTTGGAACCAGACATGTCTGGGCTGGCATCCTGCCTCCATATCTTTACTGTGTAATCTTAATGTCAGGAACCTCAATTTTTTTCACTTATGAAATGGGTATATAAGAACACAAGCCTCAGAGAGCCATGAGATTAAACAAGAACTTACACCACAGAGTGCCTGTCTAGAATAAGCATTCAGTACACAATAGTTAGGAGGTGAGAGGCTTTCATAGAACACAGGTACTCTTGCCTTTGAAGCCCCTTATTCCTTAAAAAATATTAAAAATTGTATTTTATGACCGTGTTGGCATAAAGAGAGATATATTAACATATATTGAAACAGTTAAATTAACATATGTTGAAACAGTTCTTCAACCTAAAATCTTATTTTTTTCCTTCTGTTCTGTAACTATTGTGAGCTCTGAGCACTGTGTGTCCCATGCCTAATGGGTAGGTCAGCCCTTGGGGAAGGATTTGTTTTGGAGATACTTCCCTTTACCTTTCCAGTATCGTTAACTGTTTTCTGGGAGATTCAGGCCCTGCTGCCCCTCAGGACATTACTACCCTAATACTTCTCCTTTCCCCCTTCTCTTTTCTCCCAGCCACCCAAAAGGTCCACAGTGTGGAGCTCCCAACTCCCATAGTCTTACCCCCAGCCTTCTCTATTTAAACCCTTGCCTTTATTCCCCACCATTCCCCTGATTAGGTCTTGTTCCCTTAGGACTTTATTCTTGTTCTGATAAGTTGGCATTGAATTTTCTCATAAACTGTTTCTCCTTGGGGTATTATTGACTGTATTCCTCCTCTGTTGCTTCTGGAGTATTTGCATCTTGAGAGACTCTATAATATAATTCAAACCCATGTATCTAATGGAAGAATTTTAGTCCAGCAAAGGAGATATTTCAAAGCAAAAAGTGATCCTTGAGAATCATTTAGACTGTATGGTGCTGGTGCTGGTAGCTTGGTGCCTACTGCATGTAGGCATTCAGTGGGCCTCGGTGATATAACTAGTTTAGAAACTTCTAGAAGGTAGGGCACAGCCTATCCCCAAAATTCTCTTGGTAAAGTATCATGCCCAGTGAAATTCTGATGGGTGTCTTTTATCCTAATGGAATCACACATGAGTTCTTCTGTCCCCCATCTTAAGGAATCCCTCCAGTTGTGCTTGCGGGTAACCTTACACCATCACACATAGTGCTTGGATCCCAAACTTCCCTCCTTTATTGCTTGTTATTTTCTGGCTTTGGGCAGGATAATGATCTCAGAGATAATCCCATTTATAAAGGAGAGGAAAACTATGGCCCAGAAAAGTGGAGTATTTTCCCTAAAGTAACAAAGCAAGTTAATGGAAGAATCAGGACGAGATTCCTGGCTTCCTGAAAACACAGGTGTGGGTACCATTTACTTGTGTCAGGGCCTAGGGTGTCACTTACTACAGAGCACAGGCTGTGCAGTGGGAATGCCTGGTTTGATTCCTGACTTTGTTGCTTACTCTGTCTGTCCTTTGAAAAGATACTCAATCTCTAAACCTGTTTTCTCATCTGCAAAATGGGGGAGGGGAAGACATAATATCAACTTTATAGAGTTGTGAAGATTCTGAGAGTTGTGAGAATTAAATAAGATTATTCACATAAAGTGCTTAGTACAACATCTCACACTCAGGCCTTCAATAAATGACTCATTATTATACGATTATCACTAATTCTATTACTGTCTCTACACTCCTCATGGCCTAAAGAAAGTGTGACTGCTGTTTCCCAGAGCGCATACTGCACTGCCCAGGGAGTGGCCGGAGCAGTGAGAGAATCTGGCTGAACAGGTTTTTTCAAAGCAGTGGAAAATAAATCAAAGGTGATAACCCAAATTTGGAAAAAGAATGTACTCCTTTGTTTGTTCTTTCCTAGTTGTGAAAGAACCTTCCAAATGCAATTTATGCTGAAATAAATCAGAAGCAACATGGCTGACACTCTCTGGTCTGTGTTCTTCCTGACCCCATGAGGATAGACAGTGGTGACTTTGAGTTTCTGCTGAATGTGGTGATAGCTGACCGTGTTCTGTGATGATGTCTACACCAGCGAGTGGACAAGATTAGGAGTCAGCAAATCATGCAGAGACAGCAGAGATGCGGGGAGAGGGGAAGCTTCACACCCAGGTACAGAGCATGCCCAGCCCCTTGCTGCAAATTGTTCGTCACTAAATGTGACATCTCAGGGAACTTGGTTAGAACTTTTCGTTGAAAGTAACAGATGCCCAGTTTGTATTAGCTTAAGCAACATGGAAATTCATTATAAAGATTCCATAGTGTATCAGAGAAAACAAGCAGAGGTGCAGAGCTGACCTGGGATTGGAAACAAGCTCCTGAATGATATTTAAACATGTGTCTCTCCTCTGCTTCATTTTTCTCTCTTTCTACAGATGTGCTTCCTCTATGGCTCTAGTTAACATAATGGAAGAACAGCTCACAAGTTTTGTAGATGCAGCCACCTAAAGAGAGCCTGGTCTCACTTTCTCCAAATCCAAAATTCCCATGGAAGGGAGTAA
This sequence comes from Macaca nemestrina, assembly GCF_043159975.1. Classification (NCBI taxonomy): domain Eukaryota; kingdom Metazoa; phylum Chordata; class Mammalia; order Primates; family Cercopithecidae; genus Macaca; species Macaca nemestrina. The sequence goes on along the minus strand of NC_092136.1, from coordinate 95,996,871 downwards.
TCGCCCTGCCTTGGGTCAGATTCCTTTCTCTGATTACCAATCATCAATGATTATGGTTATAATCTGTTGTACCAACGTGACACATTCACCATAACTATTTACCATCTGTGAGTGAGCAAAACGACAGATAAGGGATGACTGAAACAAGTATTGATGAGCCAGATGACAAAAAGCAGATTCCCGCCTCCCCCCACCCAGCTCTATACTGCATCCTGGCCGTTCTCATATTCCTCATCCTTTTACCTGAAATCTAGGATGTCTCCGTAGTTACTGCCCCTGGCCTCTTCATGCTAGGTTGACCCAAGCCCTAAACAAGTTAATTAGAGCATGATAGAGTGTAAATGACATGGGCTTTAGAACCACACAAACCTTGAGTTAAAGCCCACTTGCTAGCTGTGTGACCCTGGGCAAGTTACTTAGCCTGTCTGAGTATTGGTTTCCTTATTTATAAATTAAGGGTAATAATACCTTTCTAATGGGATTGATGTGCAGATGAAGGGCAATAAAGTAACCATATTCAAGTGTTTGGTATGTAATACATACTCAGTTATGTTAATTTCCTTTTCTTGATTTAGTCTACCTAGAAATCTTCAGGCAGGTGAGAGAGTAGCCATAAGTGAGAAGACAAGAAAGGAGAAGTGATCGAATTTTCTATCTAGGAAATGTCTTCTTTGCCTCAGGTATTTTACAGTTATGCTGAGCAAACACTGAATAATTTCAGTGGGTCTGCAGCACTGGGAAAGCCACACTTTGATAGATATGGTCTCTCACTTCAGAGACAAATCAGCAAGGATATGAGGACGAATGATGAATGTTTTATGTTTCTTTTTAATTTATGAATGTGATTATATGGCTCTTAAGTCTTTCTCTGTAAATTTTAAGGCTCATAAAGTATAATCTGATTGCTAGGTTGTGAATGAAGTGCTTTAACATTCATGAAAAGCTTAAACATGTTGCTATTTAGAGACATGCTCCCCTTTCAGAATGTAGTAAGCCACACTTTTTCTATAAATTGTTGTTTATTGAGTTGTTACTGTAACAGGCACTTTCTAAACTTTTATATGCATTATCTCATCCCTTCCTATGAGTTAAGTGCTATCATCCCCATTTTCTGGATTAAAAAATTGAGGCTCAGGTAAGTTGCCGAGGTCACATAGCATCCAGTGACAGAATTGGCACTTGACCTCAGTTTAGTCTGCTTCCAGAGCCTAAGCAATTAACACTTGCATTTTGGTAATCAGATTTAGATATAGGAAACAGAAGAAATGAATTCCCAGGAAAATCAGTGCTTAAAGTATCTCATATGAGAAATGATCATCTCATGGCTTTTGTGTGTCCACATAAGGTTGCTACATAGGCTTGGATGCAAAGCAGTGGAATTATAGGAAGAAAGATAGATGAACAATAATAGAATATCTCCTTAGACCTGAGAACTATTCTAATTACTTGCTTAGAGGATAATAGTGATGAAGGGGTTGGGTCTGTGAAAAAAGAGAAACTAGAGATTTGGTCCCAGCTTTAGACTTGTGAGTGTTTTCTATGTTGCTTAAAATTGTGCACACTCTGATCATCTGTAGCTGTGAGGGGTTGTGTGTGCATGCGTGTGGAATATTTTGGCCTGCTCCAGAAAATAACAGTGCTTTAATCTTAGGTACTGTGAATAACTTCTTATGATATTTGAAGGAATCTTTATCCATTGACCTATGAACCACTCATGGGAACCATTGATCTCTAACCTAATTGACCTGCTCCTCCAGAAATATTTTATTTTGTTTTGTTTGTGCTACTGAGAGTTTCATTATATTCCTGACTGTGCTTCATTTGTGCTTTCTTTGTGCCTTTAAAAAAACAAAACAAAACAAAACAAAAACTGAATCTTGTGTATAAATAGAAGAAACATTTAAATATCACATCACTTTTTATTAGAAGCATAATTGGATTAATTTCTCTTATTTTTCCTTTTTGTTCCCTTCTGTCTTCAGCTCCAGGGTTCCTTGAAAAGAAAACAGGTACTTAACCTATCTCCTGCCAACAGCAAGCGACCCAATGGCTTTGTGGACAACTCATTTCTTGATATCAAAAGAATTCGTGTTGGGGAGAATCTCACTGCAGGACAAGGTGGCCTCCAAATAAACAATGGACAAAGTCAGATTATGTCAGGGACCTTGCCTATGAGCCAAGCACCCCTGCGAAAGACTAACACTCTGCCATCCCATACACATTCTCCTGGCAATGGCCTGTTTAACATGGGCTTAAAGGAGGTAAAGAAGGAGCCAGGAGAGACTCTGTCTTGCAGTAAGCACATGGATGGCCAAATGACCCAAGAGAATATTTTTCCTAATAGGTATGGAGACGACCCTGGAGAACAACTGCTGGATCCTGAGCTGCAGGAACTCTTCAATGAACTGACCAACATATCTGTGCCTCCCATGAGTGACCTTGAACTGGAGAATATGATCAATGCCACCATAAAGCAGGATGACCCATTTAACATTGACTTGGGTCAGCAAAGCCAGAGGAGCACACCTAGGCCCTCCTTACCCATGGAGAAAATAGTGATCAAAAGTGAATACTCACCAGGCCTGACTCAAGGCCCCTCAGGCTCTCCTCAGCTGAGGCCCCCATCAGCTGGCCCGGCATTCTCCATGGCCAACTCTGCCCTCTCCACTTCGTCTCCAATCCCTTCAGTCCCTCAGAGCCAGGCTCAGCCTCAGACAGGCTCAGGAGCAAGTCGGGCCCTGCCAAGCTGGCAGGAAGTATCCCATGCCCAGCAGCTCAAACAGATAGCTGCCAATCGTCAGCAGCATGCCCGGATGCAGCAGCACCAGCAGCAGCACCAGCCTACCAACTGGTCAGCCTTGCCCTCTTCTGCTGGACCATCACCAGGTCCATTTGGGCAGGAGAAAATCCCCAGCCCTTCTTTTGGTCAGCAGACATTCAGCCCACAGAGCTCCCCCATGTCTGGGGTAGCTGGCGGCAGCGGCCAGTCAAAAGTAATGGCTAATTACATGTACAAGGCTGGCCCCTCAGCCCAGGGTGGGCACCTGGATGTGCTCATGCAGCAAAAGCCTCAGGATCTCAGTCGAAGTTTTATTAACAACACGCACCCAGCCATGGAGCCCCGTCAGGGCAACACCAAGCCTTTGTTTCATTTTAACTCAGATCAAGCAAACCAGCAGATGCCTTCTGTTTTGCCTTCTCAGAACAAGCCTTCTCTCCTACACTACACCCAGCAACAGCAGCAGCAGCAGCAGCAGCAGCAGCAACAGCAGCAGCAACAACAGCAACAGCAGCAGCAGCAGCAGCAACAGCAACAGCAGAGTTCAATTTCAGCTCAACAACAGCAACAGCAGCAGAGCTCGATTTCAGCCCAACAACAGCAGCAGCAGCAACAACAACAACAACAGCAGCAGCAACAACAGCAGCAGCAACAGCAGCAACAGCAGCAACAACCATCTTCTCAGTCCACCCAATCTCTACCAAGCCAGCCTTTGCTAAGGTCACCTTTGCCACTTCAGCAAAAGCTCCTACTTCAGCAAATGCAGAATCAGCCCATTGCAGGAATGGGATACCAAGTCTCCCAACAACAGAGACAGGTAAGGGTTCTACTACTCCAAATACAGAGTTCCCAGAGATCATTTAGCTTGATCATTATGTTTTGGTTACCATTATGTTTGTATTGGGACAAGATCAAGACCAAAGACAGTAGTGGTCTTGATGGAGTCATATGAAGACCTCATAAAGCCTGGTTCGTTGGGGGCATCTAGAGGCAAGGGCTAGTACTTCCTTGTAGAGCGTTAGTGTCACTGTGATCTGTAATGATCAAAGGTTCTTGCTTACTCAGAATAGAGCATTATAATGTACGCTGTTAGTGACATATCCAGTTGTCAATCAGATGGTCATTTATCCAAGCAGTAAATTAGTCATTAAGTCAATGTGCACTTGCTGAGTACCTACCAGGTGCAAGATGTTGTAATTATGCTGAGAATCAGAATGAAGCCAGAGGTGGGATTGAGTATTAAATGACTGATCTACACCTGCACCAACCAACTGGAATATCTAAATGCCCAACCCATCATAATGATCCTGCGATGACTCCCTGTGATGCATGTGGACTGAATATCAGCCTGAAATAAAACATGATCCCTGTCTGCAAGCACAGTAAGGAAAGGGAGACAGGATTTTTCAACTACCATTTCAATACTAGGTAGAAAGAATAATGATATGAGAGCACAGAGTTTTGGTATCTGACCCGGCAAAGGGAAATCAGGGAAGGCTTCTGGAAAAATAATGTCTGAGTTAAGTGTTAAAGGATGAAATCATCATGACTACAGAGAAAAAAATATCTGGTTACCTTATGTCCTTTGGTTAACATAAAACAGAGGTTGAGTCCGCCCCACATATGAACAATATGAAGACATAACTCTGTCCCTCCAGAGCACATATTGATGAGTTAGTCCTGATCCCCAGGGAACTTGAAAGAAAAAACTCTTCCTGGAAGGAAGGAAGGAACTTTGAATATTGCTTTGTACGTGTAATTTGACAGGTCTACATTATCTGTCTAGGCACAAAGATAGCACATTATATGTCAAAACATTATCTCAGGACAGTGTGATGGTGCAGAGCCTAATTCCAATAACATTCCTAGAGTAGTTTTCGTGGCTACTGCCCAGAAAAGAATGCCACAAACACCACAAACTCCGTCCAAGCTAACCTTTGCCCTAGATGTTGGCCAAGAGAACACCAGACTCAATGAGGATTCAAAAGTTATGCACTAAGGACAGCTTTCAGCTCTTTTCCACTTCCGTGGGTTTTTAAAAAGTTATAGATTATGGAGAATGAACTTGGAGTAGAGACATACATGTACACATTTTTGTTTCTAACAAAATTCCTTTTTTAACCCAGGCAATTTTGGGGGCATTTAAAAGCAAGTCATAGAACTATTTTCTAATGCTATATGTAGGCACCTTGATTTGGATGAATGTAGGTTCAAATTCTTACTCTGACAGTCCTAGCTGTGTCACCTCTAGGGACTCACTGAACTTCTCTAAGCCTATTTCCTCACCTATCAATAGGAGTGAAAAGAAAATCTCCTAGGAGTGTATTGAAAATAAAATGAGGAAATTCTCAATTCAGAGTCTAGAATAAGTTGATTACTGTTATGATTATGGAAAGAGTCATAAATCACCAAAATGTTATTTTTAAATAAGCACTGCTATTAAATAGGAGAGGCATTGGAGTAAATCCCAAATTCTAACATAAACAGTATTGTGGAAATAAAAGAGAATTATCCCTAATTTTTCCACTATCCAGCAGCTTGAGTGTATTGCAATTTACCCTTTCTAGGCCCAGATTTCTGACCATAAAAATGGAAATTATAAATAATGAGATAGCAGTGAGTTAGCATTTATAACCGGTATGACTTCTGCCACCCTTACTTGTGGCATTTCATTTCATCCGTATGAGGGAAATGCCATTATTTCCATGTTACAGGTAGGAGAATTGAGGCACAGAGAGGTTCAATAGCTTTCCCAAGTTCACACAGATAATAAGTAGCAGCTGCGGGATTCTGATGATCTACTCTGAAGCCTATACTTTCAGCCACTAGGATCTACAGCTCACAGGTGGCATTTGCTGGAATCCTTATAGATCACTGTGGAATTCTTAAAAAGAATATTCTTCTAATGTTGAGCCCTACTTACATAATCTACATAGTAGATTAAGTCCTTCGGGATAAAAACATATTCTAAATGTCTATTCTTTAGAGATGCTAAAGAAATTTTACATACACACACACAACTGTGTGCTATTAGCCTTCCTGAGGGTAAACATTATGGAGTTAACCAAAATAAACAATTTACAACAGGAGATAGATAGATAGATAGATAGATAGATAGATAGATAGATAGATAGAGAGATTTTTTTTTTTTTTTTTTTTTTTTTTTTTTTGAGGTGGAGTCCCGCTCTGTCATCCAGGCTGGAGTGCTGTGGCTTGATCTCAGCTCACTGCAACCTCCACTTCCCAGGTTCAAGTGATTCTCCTGCCTCAGCCTCCTGAGTAGCTCGGATTACAGGCAAGCACCACCACGCCTGTCTAATTTTTGTATTTTTAGTAGAGATGGGATTTCACCAAGTTGGCCATGCTGGTCTAGAACTCCTGAGCTAGTGATCCACCTTCCTCGGCCTCCCAAAGTGCTGGAACTACAGGCGTGAGCCACCGCATGGAAATATATATCTATGGTGCCCCATCAGTCCTTTTCTGGGAGCCTCCCTGCCACCTCTAACATCCTCTGGCCTGTTTCCGGACATATTGCTGATATCAGCAACTATAAACCATATTCCTGACCTCTTAGTCCCCACTCAAGTATCTAGGACCGAAGCCCACCAATGGGTGCTGATGGCCAAATCAACAAACATCTTCCAATGCCTCAGATAATTTTTTACATTCTCCTAGGGCATATGACATATATGATACAGAGTTAATTTTCATCTCTTCCAGAAGGTCCTTAAAAAGTGGTGGAAATGTGGCAGCATTTCAGGTTAAGGGCTTCTCTTCTAAACAGGGAGTAGCCACCCATTTAAAGTTTTATCCCAGCTTTATAGACTGAACCACATTGTCCCTTCCAGATCATAATTCTATAACACACGATCCCAAAATCATGTGACTGAGTTTTAAGCAAGTATACTACAGCTGTGTAGTCAAGTAAGTATTGCTCTTTGGAAAGTATTCACATTTAGGAGGGAAGTGTACACATTCTGATAATGATGCTATAGTTCGATACAGCTATAGAATTTTCTGTGGGGATTGTCTCTAGGGCTTATAGCACATTTGGTAGACTATTACCAACACAGTAACATTCATCCTATCGGGGCAATTTTTGCAAACAGTCAAGCTGGGTAATGCTGCTCTGGGTCAAAACCAAGGGATAACTGTGATGTGACAAGGCTGCATTGCAAGTGTGGTGTGTGAGCTTTCTCTGAAGGCAGTTAAAGAAAGTGAGCTCCTTCTCAAGATGTTAATTTTGAGGAGCAACTTTTATTTTATATACATACTTCTAAGATTCTTCTGATTCTCGTTGTCTCATCCAGTGTGTTGGCATGTATTCTCAACTCAGAGAGAGTAGTTTTAAGTCTTCCATCTGTAATAGACAGTACAAATGTCTATTCTCATTCTAGAACAGCTAAATCTCTGTTACTGATGACCAAAGTCATGGATAGGGTGGGGGATTTGGAATTAAGCAACTCTTAAATTTATCAACTAAAACATCCTAAAGGAAACCAGTCATGTGTTTTTTTTTTCTGCTTGTCATACTCACTTTGTGTCAAACATAGGATGATTTACTATGGGATTTGTTACTTGAAGCTCTTTAGCCTGGTGGAAATCTTGGTTCTCTGCTACAAATTGGTAGACTAAATTTGTTGATCAGTTACTTGCAGTTTACCTCATAGGTGTGCAAAGGTGACCTTCCCTTTACCTGTCAGAACTCTGAACCCAGACAGATCCACATTTGCAGCTAGAGACTGAATGTGGGCAATTCCTATGCCCCTTCCCCTTTACTGTGTACCTACCTCTATTTTCCTACAGGTAAATGATTCCTGAGAGATGGATGCAGTGTAGTAAAATTGTTCAATAAATCCTTATTGCTCCATGCTTGGGGTGGTTTTAAGTAATCTCTTCTTCAGAGACTGGGAGAACAAATGCTATTTGGTGTTTTACAAAATGTCTACAGCAGACTCTTGTCTTGCTAATATTTGTAGCTTGGCACATGGAGATACCTCTTGGCTATAATTTTCTTCCCTTCCTGATTTGAGGATTATGGGAGAGGGCAAGATGGGGATGCAATGCATGCATTTCTGATTTATCTTCAAGTCAGTGAACACTTATTTAAGTTGTGAAAGAGTTATTGGCTGATCAGGACTCATGAGGGTTTAAGCCAAAAGCGCTTACCTCTTGAACCAAAAAGTGATCTTTTTCAGAGCTATATAATCAGTCACTTAAAAGTGTGAATTTTTTTCTAACATTGGATCCATGCAACTCAAGTGGATTCTATATTTGGTTTAGATTTCTCCCATATTTAAAACTTCTTGGAGGGAAGGCAGCCAGTGAATGGATGGTTTGTTATGACTGAAACATAAATTTGTACATTGCCTCCTTAGTTTAAAGCCAAGCTCCTCAATCATATATTAATAACTTCACCCTACTCTCTCTTCCTAGCCAAGCTTATCCTTCACTACGCCATATCAACCCTTGGTGTAAATCAGGCACATCTCCTAATGTTCTCTGCCCCACTTCATTAAGGTAGCATTGTATATATCCAATCTTAAGGATGAACACACAGAAAATTGTTTCCAAATTGGCCTGGGTGGCAGTGGAGAAATCAATGTAACTCTCATATGCTGACAATACCTCTACATCCTTATAATTGTCCAATGAAAGTGCCAGAAAAGAAACAGATAACTTGTATCGGCTGGAAATGTCTTTTCCAATGAGAAAATAAAGATGAATTTAGTGTTTTGCAATAATATGATATCCAAGTCACTCCTTTGCTGGATCCTAGAGGTTGGCTGAAGGGTCCTCCAGTTAGGCTGGTGCCAGAGTTTGGGTTCATAGGCTAGAATAGATTAGAGGAAGTCAGGAGCATGGAGGGCCAAAGCAAAACCAAGCCAAAGTCCTACAAAAGCTGAGAAACAAAATTTATCAGTATATTCATAGCCAAGAAGAAGGCCAAAAAGATGGTGACATACCTGCAGTCAAGGGTAAATATAATGACATGAAATCTATAGTGAAGATGGGATAGAAACTCAAGAGATGCAAGGTGATCACTGCAAATGACTCTCGACCATTTACTCACCTTGGCTGAGTCTTGGCAAAAGGGAACAAGGTTGATACAGACATGCTGTGGGTTGTCAATGGGAGGCCAGGAGCATTATGTTTACATTTTCATTTTATCTTTGATATTTCACCATTTGTCTTTTAAGTTTACAAAGGAAAGAAAAATTTGTTTTTAATACTCTATGAAACTAGTGCTTGACCAGAATGCAGAGTGAGTTTCCAGATACATATGTTGGTATAATTAGTATTGAAGAATCATAATTGGAAAATTAGCAGGAGGAACTTGGTGTCTTTTTTGTTCTTTTGTCATTATTCTGTTGGTTGGTTGGTTGGTTGGTTGGTTGGTTAGTTGGTTGGTTTTAACATTAGCACTAACTCTGTGCCATATACAAATAACTCAAATGGTAGCTGTAATCAACCATTTTTCACAGGTGAGGACACTGATGCTCAGAAAGGTCAAATCACTTGCTCAGGGTTATAGTTAGTAATTGACCTGATTTTATAGTCAGGGCTCATAATTACTATGCTGCTTAAATTAAGGAAATAGGTAGAGGTGGTTTGGGTAGTGTTGTCAGGGCCTTCTTTACGATATATGTTTGAAATTTCACTGTTTTCTACAGTCCCAGGCAAAATCATCACCTCAGGAAACATTTAAGTCAATTCCAATGTAGGGAGGGATCTTTAGTCAAATTCACACTGATCTTGCCTTATCTGAATCCACAGATCTCTCAGTTTCCTGATCTGCCTACCAGGAGCCATGAACTTACTGAATATTGCTCCATTCTTAGTTCTGGCTAAACTTCTATTCACTTGTTTAAAAACATATATATTGTGTGCCTGCTATTTGCCAAGCACAGTTCTGGATTACTGATGCTACACCTGAGATCAAATAAGAAATTGTGGTGCAGTAATGAAAGCATAAAATTTTCAAAGTTTTTTAAAACTTAAATAATCAGATTGTTTTCAAATTGAGCTATTTTCATCATATCGCAAGCTTATTATTGTTTCTGTTGCTAGGCTGATTTGCTGATGGGCTTCTTGGTACCTCTGTTCCCAGATTAAAATGGGAGAAAAAACAAGAAAGTGAGAATGCAGTTTAATTTTTAAAGCAAACATTTCTGGAGTTTTGTTAGGTATTTTACATAATAAAGAAAATTCATTCATTCTCTTTCTCTTTAACATCATCCATTCGAATTTAAGAATCTTTTCAGTATCACTGTTAGAGTTTCACAATGGGATGAAACCGTAATTCTTGCCTTCATTCGTTCATATGATGAAAATGTATTGAGCACCTACAATGTTCCAGGAACTGGGGATTAAAAGATTAAATGACCCCCTTCATACCCATATAATCTCAAAGATCAGGAAAACATGGTTCCTTCCCTGGCTGAGCTTTTGATCTGAAGGAGGTATCTGTCCTTATTACTTTGTGAATTCCCATTCGGTAATTACATTACATTTTCTCAATTCTTAACAGTCCATTCTATAAGAAGTGAGCAAAAATCATGTGAGCATTTCCCGTAAGTCAACAAGTTTCATTTTAAACATGTTATTTTAACCTTTCACAGAATAGAACTCTATTTGCTGGATATTCTACTTTATTTTCTATTTTATTTTGTTATCCTAGTATGTAGTAGCTCAGAGCACAATGGAGTGAATTTGTGTAAAGCAACAATTAACTCCTCTTTCCCTCAATAAAGAAATAAACACAATAACAAGAAGAACATGTTAGCCTTGGGATCATAATACATACGGTTCAACTCCACAGTTAGGGGAATGGCTTCTATTATTCTCATTCCAAGGTCTTTGTCTGTGTGTCACATCCATCAATAAGAGCTGTGCATTTAAAGCATTAGTGGGTAAGTTAGCCTGTTGAATACCAAGTTTCCGACTAGGGAAAGAAAGGGTGTAGGGTTAAGAAATAGATTTGAACCTGGAGATGGAAATGCAAGAGGGTTAATGGAAAATCTGACAGATATTTAACTGTAATGTGCATTAATGTAGGTGACTCAAACAATCCCCTTTGCACTCATTCTAATTAGTTGTGCCTTTTCTAATCAGATGTCAGTTGTTATCAGTTTGGTAGAAGGGGGTAGTGGTTCTTTTTGTGAAAATCCAAAGGAGGCAAAAACTCGTTTAGCCAGTGCACTAATCAGTAAATTTGCACATTAATGGTTAATTAAAGTTAGGCTCAAAGACTTGAGATTCAGAAGGTGTTTACTATAAGGAGTTCTGGGTTTCAAACAGAAGACTGTACAAATGTTTAGACTAGTAGGATCAGAGAGATGTAATGTCAGTGAATCATCTTAACTCTTTTACATTGTGTCTCAAGCAGGAGAAACCAAACTTAAACACACACACACATACGCACAGCCTAGGCAGCTCTCTGGATACTAATTAGAGAACTCTGGCTCAATGTTTGCATTTCATGCAATGAATCTGAACAATAAAGTGGTGCCTAATTCTCCAAGCAATAAATTAAGTTGAACATAATAGAGGGAAGCCAATGACTGCTTCCCTGTGCATCCTGCAAAATCAAGTTTTCAAGATCCTCGATGACGAAAGAACGGGGGTGGTTGACCTGTTTCCCCTTTATTCTACTGTGAGTTCTCTCCACCCTTAACCACTAGCATTTTCCACAGTTTGCTTTTCACAGGCTCCTAAGTTCAGCTCCGCCTTTATGAAACGTGAATTTCATAAACAGGGAGCTTACTGGGTCCTGCTTGGTAGTCCACAGGTCTGTGTGGGTGAGCACAGGAGTGTGTGTATCCCACTTTCTGGTCTTTGGCTCACGTCTCTTCTCTGTGATTCTGAGTCTTTGTCCAGTTCTTTCTCCCCTTGCCTGTACTCTCTCTTCTTTGACCCTTTCCCTATAGACCAATTTTGAACTAGCCTCTTTTCCCTGACCATTTTCAGACTGTTTCATGGCAGGCCTTGAAAGGGGGAGGAATTGGGGACTTGTAGCCACTGGAGTTATTATTGGCAACAGTGGTGAAGGGACGTTTCCGGGGAGAGGATCCATGCTGGGAAGAGGCATGAGGCTAATAAGCTGGCCAGCCCATCTCCACATCCCCCAGTCTCTTGCACAGATGAATGAGTCCTGAATGGACATGCCCTTGGACAAACCATATCCAGAACAGCTTCTGACCATTGTCCCTGCTTGCTTCTCATGCTTGCTAACTGACCTGCCTCCTTCCAGTCCTGCCAACATGGAACCAGAGTGAGCATTCTAAAATAGGAATTTAATCATGTCATCACCTGCATAAAACCTTTAAATGGGCTTCATTTTCTCAGGAGAAAGTCCAACTCCATATGGAGCTTATAAATCCCTGTATGATCTGAATCCTGCCAAGGTCTCCAAAGTCATTGGTTTTCATTCCCAGCCTTTTTCTTCCCTTGACTCCTACCCATTCACTCATCCTTTCCCCAAACTCACATACACTCTGCACTTAGCAGCCTTCATAATATGTCCTCCAGTTCCTGAGAAGTGTCATGCTTTCTCTCAACCCCAGGTCTTCAAATGTGCTGTTCCTTCTGCCTGGAACACTCTTCTGCTCTACTCTGCCTGGCTAACCTAATCCTAAGCTTTCTTCAGTCTCAGCTGAGACATCATTTCCCCTAGAAGGTTTCCCTGGTCTTCTAATATGGATTAGCTCCCATCCTATTTGCTGTGGTAGCTCCTTCTGCTTCCTCTCTTTGAGCATGCATTACCTCTCATATATCTTTGTTCTTGTGCATCTCCCATAAATAGCCTGCAAGCTAGTTGAATACAGAGGTCACATCTGTCTTATTCAGCACTGTATTCCAACCCCTAACACATCTAGTATGTTGCAGGGACCCAGAACATAGTTGTTGAACAAGTGGACAAATAAATTATACCATTGACTTATCATCCTTTCTTTTGTTCTGGGGATTTAAGAGCCCATCCCCTCCCCCAACAGAAGTTAGGAACAGGAGCTAGCACTTCCACCTTCCTCCATACCAAGTCTGCCCTCTACACACCATTTGCCCAGGGACCTAGTCTTAGTCTGAGTCCTAGTCCTTCCAGTTCTAGTTGTCAGAGCTGGAAGGCAGAGAATGCCCTCCCAGCTGCCCCATGGATCAAATCTATGGGATGAGATTCTGAAGAGGCCCTTTTGGTGGGGGCTGGACTGGCCTACATGCTGGGGAATCATATGGGTAAAAGTAAAGTAAGAGAGTTTCATTGAGAATACTTCAGGTGACTTTTTTCTCTTATCCTGAAGGCAATGGAAAGTTATGAAAAAAACTGCATAGGTTATTTTTAAGCAGAAATATAACTTGTGCCTGGCAAAAGGTAATTGCTTAATTCAAATGCATTGAATGTCAGTGAATCAAAATTGCTCTTTAGAAAAGTCACTCTAGTAGCAGGATAAAGAACACACTGGAGGGGGCAGCTCCTGCCGACCTCACAATGTCAAGAATTCACCCATCCTCTGTGCCATTGTCTCCCTTGCACCCCACATGCCACTTCTCAGAGGCCAACATTGAACTTCAGCTCTTGCTCCAGAAGATGTATTCCATCAATCTTGTCTCTTACATCTTTAATCTCTCCTTTCCATATTCAAACATGCTCAAACCCCAGCATTCTCCAAAAATGATGTTTCATTCACTCTTGTATCCCTTTGAGCCCCATTTTGAACCAGGGTCAGAACATTTGCAGTTAGGACACTTCCTCTCTCCCTTCCTAGGTGCTACTGCTGACACCACTGCATGACCATCCACATCTCTGCCTTCACTGCTGCTGCCTTCGTGCTTTGATACTGTAATTCTCCTTTTTACCTGCTTCTTTCCAGCTACCTTGTCCCTCCAGATGGTAGTTAGACAGCGTGACTAAGCAATTCTGCCTTGCTCCATACTCCTTAGGGATGAGGCCAGTAACTGGGGTTCCAGTTATCTCTATTGCTTTTGCCAGGCCTCCTTCCTGGAAGTGCAGCTTTACCCCAGATCCAATCATTTCCTGGGGCTAGACTTCACAGCATCAGCTCTCCTCCCTATGAATGCCTTTTGCCGTACCGCTGCCTGATCCCTACTGGCTGTGACATCCTGTCCACCTTCTTAGGCAGTTCTGCTGGTATCTTAGAACCCCAGCCTTTCACTCTCTCCATCCCCTTCCCTGAGTGTCCATGTTGCTATAATCACCCCATTTCATGAAACAAAGTTAGTTTCTTCTCCCTCTAGTACCCACAGCACAGTGCAAACCTTTCAGTATAGTTCTTACCATACTGTATTATAATTTTGTTTAGGTCTTTGGTCCACTGAACTGTGAACTCCTGGAGGGTTGGGACCACAAAATTTCTTTTTCCCGTCTCTGAACTCACAAAGCATTTTGCATTTCTCATTACATTCATTGTTTTCTGCCTTGAATTGTAGTTAAGTCCATACCTTAACCCCTCTACTAGACTTCAAGCTCCTTGAAACCAATGTCTGTACGTAATTGATCTTTGTACCACCAAGGGCAAACAAAGTACCTGAGAGAAAGTGTCAATATACAGGCAAAGAAAAAGAGGCAGGACAAAGGAAAGAAAGGAAAGAAGTTATGCAATGGGGGTGTGTGTGTATCTTGTAGACTATAGGCTGTATAATCTTGAAATCAAAGAAAATGAAATGGGTTTGAATAATTTTATATGAATTTAAATATAAAATATACATTATTGAGAATTTATGTATTACTTCAAAAATGTTGTAAGTATCTTCATGTCCATGTGACTCTGACCAAGTTATTTAAATTCCCTGAAACTAAGCTGTATCATCTGTTAAATGAGAATGACAATACCTGTTTTTCAGGATTGTTGAAAATTTTCCATGGTGCATGAAATAACCCATGAGATATACAACAAACACAGGGCCTGCGCCTTGAAGGCAATTGACAAACGTTAGCTTGCTTCCCTTTGCAAATAAGTACCCTCCGATAAAATAATACAAATTAAATGTTAGTAGACAATTTCAATGGGTGATTTTCAAAACTCTGAGCCCTCATTTAACTCTGAGTTTCCTAGCAACTAAGGTCAAAAGGAAGTATGTGGGAATACAGAAGTTGTTTTTTTTTTTTTTTAATATATGAAAACCATACACATTCATTAAATGGAGGCAAACTTTTTTCTAGAAATAAATTCAGAGGTACATTTATCCTCAGGGGAATTAGGTAACATGATGGACATCTTCTACTGGAAATTTTGGAAAGACACCATGACACTGTTGACTTTGATGTTTCTGTTTTTAAGCTGCATTATAAAATTTTATATGAATATTATACTTTAATTCAGTATTATACTTTAATTCAGTAAAGGCTTTCCTCCAGGAAGCTGAGATAATGTGGTTACAGTTATAATGTTTTCTGAAGATTTATTTCAATAGTTTTCACACTTTCTTTCAGCAAGAACACTTCTTTCATCCCTTATCCTCTTCCCCATTCCCTCACCCCCTGCCTTTTCAGGATTTTCCTAAGGCAACTCCCAGAACTTTAAGTTCCTTCAGGACAGTTTGCAAACCAGTGTTCTTGTTTAGCCCATGAATAGGGGATATAGACTTTATAGGAATGCATAATTAAAATGCCCATTATATTGCCTCACTCAAATACCAGTTTTCTCAAATGAGTCTTTGGCAAACCTATGCATTGTGTAAAATGGATGAGACCTGAGGAGTGTCTACCTCTGAATCAGGTTCAGGTTTCAGGGACAGCTTTCTGAAACCTTTCAATATGTGATAATCTTACTCCTGCAGATAGAACAAAACAATGAACTCCAGGTATGACGCCTGTACTTCCCAGACTAAACTCATTTAAAATCACCTGAAAAAAAATTCAGCAACTGGTATAGTTATTTATCATTCAGCAAATACTTAATCACTGCCTATATGTGGCAAACCATGCCAACTGCTATGAGAAATGTAACAACTGCTCTGTGGTAGGAAGAGCATGAGAATGAGAGACGTAACACAGGAAGTCTGGACCCAAACTTGCTGCTAAGGATTTTACCTTGAGTCATCAGGCCTTGCTCACTGCCTTTGTTAAAATTTTATTCTATTCTTTTGAATTTATGATTCCAAAATGCAATTACTGTCTTCATGTTTAAATTTGAGTCTTACCTTTATCAAAGTAACACGTAAATATAGTTTAAAAAGACAAATCTTGTTAAAATGCAAAATCTATTCCCTGGCCCCTTTTCCCTCACTCTTTTCAGTCTCAAGAGGAAACCACTTTCATCATTTTTAGTTGCTTCTCCTGGTATTTACTATTATGTACCTAAATGCATCCATACCTGATACTCTTGATTTATTAATTTTAGGCCATATCCATTACATACTATTATAGTAGATGAAGATTTCAGTTCTATTTTCAACCCTTCCTTTCTCTCCCCTTTTGCCACAATATAGTCAGGTAAAAAATTTAGATAAGTGTTTTCAGAATTTATGAAGAGATAAATAGTATTTACTGCTGAGATAAGCAGTATACTGTAATTATAATTCTTATCCAGGAGTCATGTACCTAACTTTTCTTTCATTTGTGAAGTTTCCTTACATCTCTGGCTGTCTTGTCATACCATCTAACAGCTCTGTGAAATATTTCTCAATACGTTTTCCACACTGATACTTCTCATCTCCACAGGAGCCCTCTGTCCCCAGCCACAGCCTTAATGGGTGTTCCCTAGGCCTGCTGATACAGCTGTCATCCTACGACCATACTTAGAATCTCTTCACTCCTTTCCTTGATCAGATTCCCTGTTTCTGGATCCCTTTTGTCACTCTATTTGTTTGTTTACTCTCTCATTTTGTTGCATTTCATCTGATAGTCACTTCCTGACCAAGGGTGTGTGAAGGGGAAAGTGTTAGAAGCTTCCTAGGTGTCTTTGGTGCCACAGAGTATGCAAAGAAGAGATAAGGAGGTAAGCCTCATTTATTGAGCATCTACTTTATGCCAAGTGCTTTCTCCATAACATTTCTAGGAAATAGAAATAATTTTCTCCTCTTTACAGATGAAGGGGTTGAGAGTAGAGTGGCTTAGTAATTTGCTTAAGGTTAAACAGCTAGTAGGTGGGAGAACTGGAATCCAGATCCATGTTTATCTGATTCTAGCCATTCTCCACACACTGCATCTCTCAGCCAAAAAGCTTAAATATACAATCCTTGCCCTCAAGGAATTTGCTCAATCATGTGTTCAATCCAATGTCAGGTAATTGTTATTTTTCTGGGCCAATTTTCTCCCTTTTTACATGTGTGTGTAATATACATGTGTATCTATATAATTTAAGTCTGGTTAAAGACTTAAATTATTTTCATAGTCCCAAGTACATGAAGTTTTATTATTAGATTTTCCATGATATTCTAAAATAGTTATTTCTAAAGGAGATTTCAGGTCTTTATTTCCCTATTTATCAGGTATTGGGCAATTAGGGTCTGATCTGGTTACAACTGAAACTATCTTGGTGATTTTGCCCTTCTCTCTAGTGGATTTTGGTTTCTATGCGGGATCATTTGCTGGCATTTATCCCATTTAGCTCCTGCCTAGAGGACATTCAGAATAACAGGTGGAAAATTAGCTACATAGAAGGAATGATGCACACTTCTGACTGTTTACTGTACCAGCAGACTACTCCAAGCTGCACACCTTGAAGTCTGAATTGATATCCTTGTTGGAAACAAAGCAGAATAGTAAGCACAAAGAGTGGAGACCTAGGAAAGGATTTAAAATGAATGAAAGAAGGTAGAATCATTGCTTTTTAGTGAATAATTTACTGACAGGTCTCATGTGCAAACAAACAGTGCCATTGATGCATTCCATTTATGCTGGCACAGCTGAAGCCCTCTGATTGCTTTTCTCACCTAGACATGGCTCTCATTAATCAAGGGAAGTTACATGGACTAGAACAAGAAGATAGTTCTGTCGACAAACTTCTAGCACTGTTCTCTAGCAACATTTGGTTCTTGTTCCAGTATCATTGCTCTCAGAAGCAGAAGCCCTTTCATTTAGTTAGAAATTAGCAGTAGATACCTGCTCTGTGAACAGTCTCTGATTTTGAGTGTTCAGTTCCAAAAATTCATTTTCAATTCAGTTGTTTGGCATTTCTGGTACAGTTTTTCCTAAATTGTAGGAACAATTTAAAGAAAGTGCATTAAGTCCTCCTGCTAGCCTATACAAAGTCTGTTTGACTTATATGACATTGAACTATCTACGATTGAACGATCCATGATAACACAGTGTACTATCCATGGTTTCTACAATATTACATTCTTTTAAAAATACAAGATTTGTTCAGTGTACACTGATTGAGCCAAGCACAGTGGTGGAATGAGAAATACAATCTATTTAGTGAAACGGAGAATTTCAGGACAAGAGAGAAATGTGAGTCCCAGATGTGCACAGAGCACTTTGCTATGGAAACCACAGAGAAGGGGCATCCACCTCAGCCTGGCTCCAGGTTCGAAATGGGGAGACTATGAGCATTTTCAGCTGCACTCTCATAGAAGAGAGGAGCAATCCTTCAGACCGGGGAAGGCGGAAAAGGAGATTGGCCAGAACAAGACCTGGGAGGGAGCACAGAGCTCTTCATTTCCAGTGGTTCTTTATAGCATGGACATTTACAGCATAGGTACTGCCCGAATGCCCATCCACACCAGTGTTGGGGACTGAATTTTGTTTATGTCATTTATCAAGATATAATAGTTTTGAGTCATCAGTTGTATTTCTATAACCTATAAAAAGAGCACCAGGTAAGGCAGAGCCCACCACCACTGCAGCCACACCCGGAGTCCGCATCAGACCTGGGAGGCAGGATGAGGCTGTGTTTTGCATTTCTGAGTACAGTCCACAAAATGTGTGCTTCTGAGAAAGCAGTAGTCGTCTTACATCCAAGAGTATTTCTAAAATAAAGTTTCGACCCACATACATGATGAAATTGAAACTACCCACATTGTCAAAGCCAGAAAGAGAGTAAAAAAGATGGTGTAGGCCAGCCATGGTGGCTCACGCCTGTAATCCCGGTACTTTGGGAGGCTGAGGCAGGTGGATCACTTGAGGTCAGGAGTTCAAGATCAGCCTGACCAACATAGTGAAACCCTGTCTCTACCAAAAATACAAATATTAGCTGGGCATGGTGGCGTGTGCCTGTAGTTCCAACTATTTGGGAGGCTGGGGCAGTAAAATCACTTGAACCTGGGAGGCCGAGGTTGCAATGAGCCTAGATCATTCTACTGCACTCCAGCCTGGGCAACAGAGCAAGACTGTCTTAAAAAAAGAGAGAGAGAGAGAGAGAGATGGGTTAAAAAGTCAGAAAGAGAGATCCCAAGGGAAAAATAAAAGGATATTTGAGCCAAAAAATGCATTTCTGATGATCTCTTCTGCTATATAAA
This sequence comes from Macaca nemestrina, assembly GCF_043159975.1. Taxonomy (NCBI): domain Eukaryota; kingdom Metazoa; phylum Chordata; class Mammalia; order Primates; family Cercopithecidae; genus Macaca; species Macaca nemestrina. The sequence goes on along the minus strand of NC_092136.1, from coordinate 95,977,673 downwards.
GATACTTTATAAGGCAATTTTAACTCTGATAACTTGCCCATTTCTGCTTGCAGAAGAAAGTCAGTCATTCTCACAGAAATCTCCATTCGTTTTTCCTCCTTATATTTCATTCAATTTTGTGAGGAGGGGTGGGAGGGCCCAATTTTGCTATTGTAAAATTGTTTCTCATTTTTCTGAACACTTGAAATGGGGTCAGATCTAAATGGCTATGAATGCAACATGGATCCAAAGGCCCAAAGGTCAGGTCCCACTTGGACAGTTTTGATATATGTAAAGTGCTCCTAACATTCATTTATAGAGATCAGCAAGAAGGTTGAGCTGTGGCCTCGTGAAGATTCACACAGATCTCATTTTCCTCATATTCAGAGCAAGACGTTCCCAACTACCTGTGGATCTGCATGAGTTGGGGAGTGTGGGAGACCCCTCTATTGTCCCCTTTGAGTGTATATATTCTGTAGTGAAGCCAGAGGAAAATGTGTGAGAACCTCGCCAGGCTGTTCCTTGGGAGTGAAGGCAGTCCTGACTTCCATGGGAATGGGATTCCCTGCCAAATTCAGATGCCGAGGCTTCCCTCAGGGACCACAGCCCATCGGAGTGGAGGAAGTTGCTGTGAGAAGTTAAGCAGGCAGCTCTGAAGGACTGCGTGTGTGTGTGTGTGTGTGTGTGTGTGTGTGTGTGTGTGTGTGTGTGTGAAAAGAGAGCAGCCTTGCCCCATTGCTTGCATTATAGTACACATGGAATCAATTTTAAATTTCACAGAAAGAAAACAGTAAACAGAGTAAGAGGGGAGCTAGTGTGTCTCTCCAAGGCTGGTGTATCTCTTCAAAGCTGGTGTTTTTTTCCAAGGCTGGTGTTTCTGTTCATGCATACAATACATGATGCACACCATTCATACCTCCAGGTTGTACACATATTTCTTTCATCCCTGAGCATCTCTGAGACTCAGCTCAATGGTATTTCAATTGACTATGAGAATCACACCTCTTGGCAAGAGTCAGAATAACTTTCTGTTGTAATACTTTAAATTAAGAGTTTCTTCTATCTAGGCATTGCAGGAGAGAGGAGAATGTATTAACAAATTGATTCTGAAAGTAGAGATGGGGGAGATACGTGATCCACAAAGCAGGGCCACCCAAGGTTCACTTCAGTATTCACATTTGGGGAAGCATGAGAATGTCGCAGAGCAAGGCCAACTGGCTCAGATGTATTAGCATACAATCAATATGCAAGGCACTACCTGAATGCCAATTAGTAAGAGTCACATTAACCATGGTAGCAGATAACACATTAAACAGTATGATACCAGCCACAAACCTCACTAGCTTTTCCAGTAAACTGAAAAGACAAAGACAAAGAGAACTTGGGGAAACTCCTATTCATTAGTCAGGTTTCCCCTTAAACATCACTTCCTTTGGTAAGCCAGTCAGACAGATCCACCCCCACCCGACTTGCCCTAGCTCAGCTCTTCTCTTCTTTTACATTATACCTTCCAGAATTATCTGTCTTCCCTCTTTCAGTCCCCAGCACCCAGCACACTCCCTAGCACTCTGTAGGCACTTAAATTTATGCTCGATGGTTGATGGAATATTATGGGCTTGTCTTAGGTCGTGGAGGATATGAAAATAGAGAAGATAGAATCCCTGCCCTGTCTGGGAGGGAGACAGACAGATAATAATAGACACCATACAATTTGTCAGACTTTGCAATACTTGTAAGTACAGCTTCTCTAAAGGAGAACAAAAGGAGGGTTGAACTTGTGAGCACCTTAGTGATAAAACAGACCTACATTAGCTTCTTCTCTAATTCATTAATTTTACTGGTAAGAAATAATGAACGGAATCCTATTTCCTTATATTTCAAGTTTGCTACCAGGATAGCACAATATCAATAATAATAGGCAATGGATTTCACTTGGGGGAATATTATACCAGGAGGAACACATGAAATATTATCAATATCTTCTCTGGGGAATCTATGTATTAGCTTTGTAATGTCTAACATCAAATTTCTCAACTTCAGAACTGAAAGCAAATACGTAATTGGATTTGCATTAAAGCTTTAAAGAGTGAAATTAAGAGTCACACTCAAGTTTCTGGTTATGTTTCTTTGTTGCCTACTCCTTTTGCCACTCGGTCACATAATTCATTTTTTTTCTAGAGGAAAAATCAAAAGCAAAATATGCAATACCCACTCCCTGCCCTCCAGTACTCCCATAGTATTATTTATATTGACCACTCTTGGTGTGCTTGGCTTAACAGACAACAGAAAGGAAGTGAAGGCTCTTCCCTGAGGTTTTGCTGATTCGATTAGAGAGAGCCATTTAGAAGGATAACTCGAAATCTCAGACACAGGAATCTAACTTTTATTCTGGTGTCAAAAATGATTTGAAATATTTTTTGTATGATGACGTTTGTCAGTACTCCTTTTATCCTCTCACAGCACCCGGTGGGTGTCTCCATGCCTGATGCAGACAATATAGAATCCAAATGCAGTTGCAAAGGTGAATGACTTCAGGTGGCCTTGTGCTGCCATCGTCATCTGCACAAAATGTGAACTGACCATGAATCTTTCCTCCATATTAACCTCTCCAAGAATAGAATCTACTGAAGACATGAATATTTTGATAGCATTTCCTTGGGGTTTTGGGAGAGAAATTACATCTTGCAGATATCTGATGAAACTCTCCTGTGACCAAAAAGACTGCAAATAAGAGTTTTATAAACAGAAAACAGCATGAATAACAATAGTTTCTGGGTAACTATTTGCACTTTTTAGGTACAGCATAAACTGTCCTTCACACACCTGCTGTATTTTGAGAATCTGAGCTTATGGAAGGCCACATGGCTTCAGTGGAACTGTCTAGCTGGGTGACTGCATGCAAGCAGTTAGCCACTCTGCCTCAGTTTCCCTAAAAATACAATGAAATTGACAGTCACTTGAGTGGTCCTCAGACTTTTACATTTACATCTTATAATATGGAAGCTATCATGGATTTGCTATATTTCATTTTTCTGTGTAACTACATTAAAAATCAAAACTACTGCCTACTATTACCATCTTTCATGAAAAAAATATATTTTAGCATGAAAACATTGAGACGAACATAACCTCAGAGTGAACGATGGTCCTTGAAAAGTGAATAAATTTAACTGTTTGGTAAATTCCCTGTATGAATCTTATTTTTTTCAGTCCCATTAGCAAACAAAAACTTCTTCAGAAATGAACACACGTCCACAGAACACCATTAGACTGCACGATCTACACAGATCCATCTACCTGTACATTCTAAGCACAGTACTGGAACTTACCAAATAAGTAAATAAATAGCCAACCAGAGCTGTATCACCTTTTACTTTGTTACAGTGTTGGTGTTAATGTTTTATAGCACTCGGCTAACTGGAATGTGGAAGGCCCCGCCAACCACATCATACTCTTTCGGCCCAAGATTGTAGATCGGCTTCACTCCATTAAACCGTCATTGTCTTCAGCTGCCATGACTCCTCTACTAAACGGGGCGCGGTGGCTCAAGCCTGTAATCCCAGCACTTTGGGAGGCCGAGGCTGGCGGATCACGAGATCAGGAGATCGGGACCATCCTGGCTCACATGGTGAAACCCCGTCTCTACTAAAAATACAAAAAAATTAGCAGGGCGTGGTGGCGGGGGCCTGTAGTCCCAGCTACTCGGGAGGCTGAGGCAGGAGAATGGCGTGAATCCGGGAGGCAGAGCTTGCAGTGAGCCCAGATGGCGCCACTGCACTCCAGCCTGGGCCACAGAGCCAGACTCCGTCTAAAACAAACAAACAAAAAACTAGCAACAAGGAATTCCAATTTTTTTAAATGGAGGAGATGTCAAAAGGACAGGAGACTATAAATGCCAAACAAAAGCTTTTATGCAAGGCTAAATTGGTCATTTTGCATAAAACACACAAGTAAAACAGTTACAGCACAAATAATGTAATACACTTCTGTTAAATTATTCAGTATTGTTACAGTATTAATGCTACAGCCCAAGTTTCATTGTGTAAATTAAACACACAGTCTGTTCCCTAAGATTGTACTTGGTTTCCATAATAGTTTTTTTAAGTCCTCACAGATTGGAAATATAAATATGGAAATTTATGATTATCAATAGTTTGAGCCAAATCCTAAGAGAAGGGGTTTGGACTGAGGTCTAAAAGTACTTAACTGAAATGGAGCCACCAAGAGACAAGTTTAGTCTTGGAGGCACATGTGAGAGGGTGACAAATGGAGTTTATCATGTTGGGAGACTTGTGGATTTGCCTTCTTGTTTCCTTTGGCAGAGCAGGGTAAGAGGCCGGCTTTGGCGTCATTGCTTTAGACACATAGCCATTTTGGCATGAGGTTGGATCTCTGGTCCCATCCAGGGTTCACTTTGTAGTCGATCTGTTTTTAAAATGAGGTAGGTCTTCTAGTAAATGGCCCTCTCCTTGACAGGGAGCTCTTTCAGGTCAAGGGGACTCAGTCTTCTTCCTTTTCTTCCTTACCTGCATGCCACCCTGTCCGTTGATGCAAAAGAGCTTACTCTATGTAAACTACGTAAATACTCAAACGTAGGTTCAGAATATCAGAGGTGGTGTGAATCTTAGAGATGTTTCTAATAAAATCATTATTCCCTTTTTATATATGTAAGAGAAATTTAATAGCTTCTCTCAAAGTTCATTCACTACTCAGAACCCTGATTAGAACTGTGAACTTCTGATTTCAAGATCAATGCTGGATCCATTTGCATCCCGCAGTGAATCTCTAGAATTCGAGTATTAGCAAGCATACAGGTAACACTGTGTAAGAAACATGCTGTGCTCCATTAACCTATATGCAGTCAGGACATACCCTGAGGCAAAGTTTTAACTACACAGAAATGTGGCCTTAACCTTATAACAAGAGCTTTTTTTTGGCAAGTGGGCTATGTAAGAACACTGCACGCTGGAAATAATGGCAACCAGAGAGGAATTAGAGATATTCTATAGCTACTTGAAATTTTCAGTTTTTTAAGCAATAATTATTTCAAGGATGAATTAATTAAGTACATTTCTACATCCTGTAAAATCTTACACCCCACCTAACTTTAAAAAAATTAATGCAATTTACATTTTGAGGATTTATGTTATATTTGGCTCAACAATCAAGATAACTGAAGACGGACTCATCTCTAACAGTCCAGCAGTGCAATTAGAGAAGTCTGCCGTAAGGGGTGATTTTCCTGTGAACACAGCCAATCTTCAAAATGGCCAGTGACAATATGCTGTGTTGACCTGTTTTAATGTCTCTCTCTATATTAGGCATATGCAGGATGGACTGGGGAGGAAAAAGAAAAGAAGGCCTTTGGAGTAAAAAAGATGGAGATGAGATTTGGTGACTGGAGAAATTAAAAATGAATTCCAGTGCACCTAAATATCCATGAGTCTTTTCAAGCCTACCAGTCCAAATGAGGTCACAGAACTTCAAGACCAGATTCTCACAGGTTACAACCTTTCTACTGCACCTTCTCATTTGAGAATTCCAATCCCATGCACAGTTATTCCTAACCCTCAACTATACCCCAGGTATTTGAGAGTCCAAAACAAGAGTTTGACAAGCTCTCCTAAACAGGAGCAACTGCTGGATACTAGCAGCTGCCACTCCAGGCTACACTGCCAGCCGACTGGCCAATACTGCCTGGAGCTACACATCTCCATGGGCTGTGGATTTCAAAGTAATTCCAAGTTTAGTGTGACATCTCTCCTTTTCCACACAGCTTTTTCCTTCGCTAGGTCACATATAGCCAGGATGGCTGGTTCAGGACACTTCCAGGTGCCAGTGCCATGCTGGCAAAATCACTGCCCTTTGACCCTGTGGTCTTATAGCTGAAGCACCCTGTTTATACCAGACTCGACAGTTATTCATAGTTTTATTTCCTCGGGAAGCTCCAGTCCCTCCTGAAAACTTGGTTTCCACTTGACTCTTGTCCCATTCTGCATATATGCCTAGGTAACTGAAAATAAATTAGGAATACAGCTTAAGCCTCCACCCGCCTTCTCCACGCAGAAGGCCCCTTAGCTTTCATGTAAATAACCTAGAGGGAAGGCTCACCTATTTCCACCTGGCAGGTATATTCAAATCTCAGCTACACAAGAGATGCTGAAGTAACAACGAATTAACCAGTGAAGACAGAGATACACAATAGAAAAAAGTCGAAGACCATTTGTAGTCAGTACCCATGAGGTTAAAATGAGATTTATCTGCTGCCTGCACTGAACACATAGCTGTGTGTATCCTATAGTTGTGTTACAGGATCCTTGGGGTGTGGCTTTTCGGGCCTGAAACCTCTGGCCAGTGGCACCTTTGCCTGAGTTTTGTTCGGCCCACTGGGCTTGTTCCGCCCACTCAGCAGGCTGTGCTGGGCTCACACTACCGACCTGGATCCCTCCCTTGGCAAGGGCAAGTCGCATGGAGCAGAAAAGGGTGTGTGAACGAGCATGGGGTCTGGCAACCTTGCAGGCAGACAAGCCAGTGGGGCGGGAAGCTCCAGGTGCCGACACAGGTGCCAGCTTTCTGCAAGGCTGCAGCTGGGCCAGAGGCACTGCAAGCAGCTTCCCTGGCTAGCACCAGGGAACACAGTGGTGCCCAGAAGCTTGGAGATGCCAGGCACCGCAGGACCCCAAAGAGGGAGTCACAGCCCTGGCTTGGGGAGCTCCGAGGTTTGGGCTCCCTAAGGGGCTGCAGCTCTTCTCTCCTCTTCACCTGCCATGTGGCGAACAAGGGGCATGTTTCAGCCCTATTTTTGTTACGGCTTATTTATTTTTATTTTTATTTTTATTTTTATTGAGACGGAGTCTCGCTCTGTCGCCCAGGCTGGAGTACAGTGGCGTGATCTCAGCTCACTGCAAGCTGCACCTCCCGGGTTCACGCCATTCTCCTGCCTCAGCCTCCAGAGTAGCTGGGACTACAGGTTCCTGCTACCACGCCCGGCTAATTTTTTGTATTTTTAGTAGAGACGGGGTTTCACTGTGTTAGCCAGGATGGTCTCAATCTCCTGACCTTGTGATCCACCTGCCTCAGTTTCCTTATTTATTTATTGACGTGATCTCGGCTCACTGCAACCTCTGCCTCTCGGATTCCAGTGATTCCCCTGCCTCAGCCTCCCGAGCAGCTGGGAATTACAGGCACGCACCACCACACCCAGCTAATTTTTGTATTTTTAGTGGAGATGGGGTTTCACCATCTTGGCCAGGATGGTCTCCATCTCTTGACCTCGTGATCCAGCCACCTCGGTCTCCCAAAGTACTGGGAATACAGGCATGAGCCACCACGCCCTGCCTATAATGAGATCTTCTAAAGTTACATTATTATTTATCTGAATTTTATTATTTATTCATTTATTTTTGAGATAGGGACTCATTCTCTCACCCAAGCTGGAGTGCACTGGCATGATGGCGACTCACTGTGGCCTCAACCTTCTGGGCTCAAGTGATCCTCCCACCTCAGCTTCTCCAGTGGCTGAGACTAGAGGCATGTGCCACGCCCAGCTAATTTTTGTATTCTTTTTTTGTAGAGATGGGGTTTTACCATGTTGCCCAGGCTGGTCTCAAACTTCTGGGCTGAAATGACCTGCCCACCTTGGCTTCCCAGAGTTTTGGGATTACAGGCATGAGCCACCTGGCCCAGCCGATTTTGTTTATCTTAATCAAAAAATAGAAATGCTTCAAATAGTCACTATAGATGAAAACAAAGGAAGGAAAAGGAAAAGTAAAGAAAGAAGGAGAAAGGCAAAGAAAGAGAAAAGAAAGAAAGAGAGAGAGGAAGGAAGGAAGGGAGGGAGGGAGGGAGGGAGGGAGGGAGGGAGGGAGGGAAAGGAAGAAAATAGGCGAGACTGAGTAGCTCACACCTGTAATGCCAGCACTTTGGGAGGCCATGGTGGGAGAATTGCCTGAGGCCAGGAGTTACAGACCAGCCTGCACAGCATAGTGAGACCCCATCTCTACAAAAAAATTAAAAACTAGCTGGGGTGGTGGCACATGCCTGTAGCCTGTAGTTCTAGCTACTCATGAAGCTGAGGCAGGAGGATCACATAAGCCCAGGAGTGTGAGACCCCAGTGAACTATGATCACACCATCACACTCCAGCCTGAATGAAAGAAGAAGACTGTCTCTTTAAAAAAAAAAAAAAAAAAAAAGGAAAGAAGGAAGAAGGAAGGAAAAATTATCGCTTCTTTTTTATCTATAGTTCTCAAGCTAAAAAATACATCCTATTTTTTGTTTTTTTTTTTTGAAACAGAGTCTCGCTCTGTCGCCCAGGCTGGAGTGCAGTGGCCAGATCTCAGCTCACTTCAAGCTCCGCCTCCCGGGTTCACACCATTCTCCTGCCTCAGCCTCCCAAGTAGCTGGGACTACAGGCACCCACCACCACACTCGGCTATTTTTTTTTTTTTTTTTAGTAGAGATGGGGTTTTTTTTAGTAGAGATGTATTAGCCAGGATGGTCTCGATCTCCTGACCTCGTGATCCACCCACCTTGACCTCCCAAAGTGCTAAAATACATACTTTTTAAAAATGCCCAGGCTCACCCAAGACCAATTAAGTCAGAGTCTCTTCAAGTTGGGCCTGTGTGGACCTCTCTCTCTCTCTCTTTCTCTCTCTGTCTCTCCGTGTGTGTGTGTGTGTGTGTGTGTGTGTGTGTGTGTGTGTGTGTGTGTATAGTAAGCTCCCCCAGGAAATTATGTGCATCAGAACTGAGAACTACTGTTCTAGGGGAAGTACCAAAAGTGAAGTTCATAGGTTCATAGACTTACTCTACCTCTGTATTTGAAAAGTCAGACTTTCTTCTGTAATATCAAAGAAAATGAACCCAGGTCAATTATTGTAGTGTAGAAAGTCATAAGGGGGAAAATTATTTTTTCCAGTGGCTGAGTAAAGATTCTGGTGAAAACAGCTAATTTAACTGAGAACAAAACATTTCCTAAGTGAAGAGATATATGCATTATTATGACTCAGGATACTCAGATAATTAAGCAGTAACACTTTTGTTGACATTTAACTACATTAAGAAGAAAACTTGTTGAACCAGAAATGTCAGTGGATGAGGGATTTTCAAAAAATGACTTGGCAGATATTTTCTTCATAAAACTCTTTCTCTCTTAGGAAGAAATTTGCAATGTATTTGGCCCTATTTATAAACATGTTTGATTCTATCACCACCCTCAGGCCAACAAAGCAGGAAAAAAAATGTTAGAATTCTATACAGAGGTCAAGAAGACCTTTAAATCAGCAATTTGAAAGCACAAGCTTGCAAAATATCATATTTGAAGTTGTTCTTTGGGAATGTATAAGTAATACGGGTTTGAAATGAAAACTAGAGCAAGAGAGGCAGTCATGGATATGCATTTTCATGTCTCTGTTTTAATGTTCATATTAATCTGAAATATCATATTCAAAGAACTCAGTAGACCCTCAGTAGATTTCTCATAACAAATCTTTGCAGCAGTTCTAATGTTCTAAATCTGGTTTACCAATGACAGATTTAAAAGATGATTTTTAAAAAATGGGATATAATTTCCAGAAGTGTTTCATTTGTTGGGTCTTGACTTACCCTGCATAGAGTAAGAATACCATGTGATAACTTTGTGTTTTAAAGGGTTGTTACTGAGATGATAGACTTACTCTCTGAAATAGAAACATTACTGTTATAAGGCTATGCTGTTGGCTGCAAGAAACACGTTTGCTTGGATAGAAATGGCCTCTTGTTACTTCTCTAAATGTGTGCTCTGTTGTGTCGAAGAAGGCATTTTGAAAGGCAGTCCCTGTCCTGAAGAGTTGTTTTTAAAGGAGTGTCAGGCTACACTGGACAGATGAGCATTGATTCTGGAGATGCTATGGCTGGAGAAAAATGCATGCAAATGGCAGCTACCAGCAGAAGAAAGAGTTCTGAAGGGCAAGGCTAGTGTTTCGGTTTAGGAAGGCGTGTTAGGTGTTGTTTGTGATATGTCACAAGGGACTCTGGCCATGTGTTCTGTGATGTCTTTTCCCTGCTCAGAACCCTCCACTGGTTTCCCATCTCACTAGGTGTGAAAGGCAAAGCCCTCACAGGCCCTACAAGATCTGCCTACCACATCACGCATGCATGTGCACACACACTGCCCACCGCTCCTACCACAGCTCCCTCGACTCTCTATTTCTCTATCCTCCAGCCGCTCTTGCCTTCCCAGAATGCACCAAATACAAGCCCATCTCAGAGTCTTTGCTCTTTCCTTTCCCCCTGCACTTCTCTGTACCTGGGTTTATTTGTCTCCGTAGCCTTTATTACCTTTGGACATTCTGTTCTGTTTACTTGTGTTTTTGTTTATATCTGTCTGCCCTCACTAGGAGTTAAGCACCATGAAAGCTGCAACCTTCCTAGTTTTGTTCACTGTCATACTCCTAGCGCCTCAGAAGGTATCTGGCACATGATAAATGCTTAATCAATATTTGTTGAACAAATAAAAGACTTTTCATCCTACTCTTTATTATAATTCATTCCTATGGGATTCAGTGGACTCTGGTCTCACTTTAGGTCTCAACTCTTCTCCAAAGAAACATCATTAGATTCAACATCAATATAGAGTAAGCATCTACAGATAGGTAGCTCAAGGCCAAGTGTGTGTTGTCCAGTTCACCTGTATAATTGTATTCATCCCCTATGTCCCTTCTCCCACACACTTTGAGCCACAGTAGGCAGAGGGTCCTTTGAGGATGGAGACCTTGATCTTCTCCCGCTCCAGGAACTTCTGTCCTCCGCTGGACAAAGATGGGGCTCTGCCTTTTGCCCTCAGAATGGCAGTGTGTGTCAGCCCCGGTGAGTCATTTAATACACGATGACACTATTTACAGACTCATTGGCACTATTAGTGACAGGACCCTTCAGCACTGATGCTTACATCAGCAAGGACTAGGCAGTGATAGGAAGGGCCAGCCTTGGGCTTAAGGAGAACAAGATACCTCTTCTTACATCCTGTGGAAAGGTTCCCGAAGAACCTTTTCAGGTGTGGCTGCTTGATGAGCTCCAGAGCCATGAGACGGGTAATTAGGTGGTTACCAGTCATTGACACTTTGTTTGGAGTGAGTTTTCAGTCTTTCTTTAGAAGAGATTGGGGAGAAAAGGGGGATTAGATGCAGGAGAATGGGTGGATCAAAGCCCAACCTAACCAGTTTCCTACTGCGCCTGGGCCCAGCACAAGAGCAGGTGGAAGGCTGGGAGCTCGCCCTATCCCAGCAGCACCAGCTCTGCTGTGTTCTCCCAGTGCAGGGCAGCACAGAGCAGCAACTGACACCATCAGCTTTGTAGTCAGATGGACTCTGGTTCAAATCCTGGCTTTGTCAATTCCTAGCTGTGTGACCATCATCAAGGTACCTAAATTCTGTGTGTTCCATCAATGTAAAATGAGAATAATACCCACCACACATGATTGTTATGAGGATTAAGTAATACCATTTGTGATAAGCAGTTACTGTAGCTCCTGGCACATAAAAAGTTCACAATAAATGGCAACTCCCAGAATCAGACAAGACCTGGATCATCCTTTATGGATACTGGAGAGATTTATGGAATGAATCATGATTCTTCTCTAGATTCTCTAAGTTGTTATCCAAAGAACTTTGGTAAGCTAACAGCTAAGCCAGGGTTCTTTGCTCTATCTTCTTTCCCGTGTGTGTGTGTGTGTGTGTGTGTGTGTGTGTGTGTGTGTGTGTGTGTGTGCGCGCGCGCGCCTGTGCACTAGAGAGAGAGAGAGTGCTGTATACCAGGCCTAACACAGGAGATTTTTTAAAAAATCACATACTTTGCCCTGATATGCCATGAAAACTAGTATCAATTGCTATCCTGGGTATATTACAAGAACTTCTATTTTTTTATATTGGCTTTGGAATAAATATCTGATAAAACGAGGGCAATTTTCATAGCAACTCTTCTTAAAGCTTTTTAAAATGTGATTAAGCATTTTAAAATCTATCAGATATATTCAGAACATTTTCCAAATTGTTTTCTTAAAGATTAATTTTGTTCAGATACTTTAGGTTCTGGGAAAAAGCTATTTTCTGTCCACTTTGACACAAAAACATTCCTTCTAGTTTTCTAAGAACATGGTACTTTGTTGAGATGTTGGCTTCTTGGTTTATGGCATGAATTCTAATCACTTCAAAATTTTTAACTTTTATTCTACACTTAGAGTTCAAGCAAAATGACAATGATCAAGTTTATAAAATATAAAACTTCTGTATGAAAAGTGAGAAAAAAAGCAGTTGTTTCCAAGATTCTATTAACATTAATAATTAAAACCAATTGAAGATTTATTCTGTGCTGGACAGTGTTCCAAGCACTTTACATTATTGGTTCATTTAACCCTCACATGATATTTTTCAGAAGATACTATTACCCTCCACTTTTTATGACACACTGAAGTTCATGCGGGTTAATTAACTTACGCAAAATCATGCACTTGGTACATTCCACAGTCTGAATATATTGCCCTCTACAAATATAATAGTGGACTTTATTATTTGTAGAAAAGAAAACTGAGGTGTAAAGAACCCCAAAGATTTGCCAAAGATACATAGCTATAAGGGCAGAATAAGGAATTGAACTTAGAAACATCTGAATCCAAAGTTTGGACTCTTCATATATATACTATACAACTATTTTTCCACATTCGGACAAGCTATCAGAATAATTTACACAAATGTTTTATCAAATGTTCCTTCTCAGAGAATCTGAGGGAACATTAGAAGTTCTCTTGTCTAATGCATATTTTCTAGAGGAGACCTGACCAGTGAACCTATTATTTTCTAGAGCGAACTTGACCAATGGCCACCTAGCTTTTGCTTCCATCCATCTGTCCAGGAACACAGATGATCCATCCAGGAACACAGATGGTTCATTACTGAATCACCCTGCTGGTTGGGAATTTTCTTATATTGAGGTGCTGTGCTGTGACCTAATTTTACATTTTTCATAATTTGTAGGGTAAATATTGCCATGCTTAGGTGCTTTGGTACTAACCTGGCATTACACTGAATCATGTATCTTCAGGAAAATAGAGTTAGAAGGCACTGAACAACAACGTCCTACAGCCAGCCATTCAGGAGGCTTGGAACTCTTAGGTAAAAGATGTCCTGGCCATTCTTGGCTTATTTTACAGACATGAACTCATCTCACTTCTAATCACACAGGGAGCATCTGAACAGAACTGAGGCCCTTGGTTGAACTCTAGTCCTGCAGACATTGTATCAACAGGCAAAAAAGAATATTTAGACTAAATTTGCAAATCAAATGCAATTACAGAGAGATTCTCAAACTGGAAGAAGCTGATATAGCCACAAGTTTTTACACTTTTTTGTTTTGTTTTTAATGAGCATTTATTGGGTAGTTATTTGAGAAACAACAGAGCCCCATAAAAAGCCATAGGCTTTGGAGTGAGCATCCCTGAGCTCATTTGGAGCTAGGTATCCCAGGCAGTTAACAACCTCTCTAAGATTTGATTGCCTCTTTTCTATAAATAGGAGTAGTAATACATATTATGGGTAACAATGGGACTACTGTGATGATTTTGTGACATAATGTGTATAAAGTATTTAACATACTCATTGGCACATAGTTACTACTCAGTCCATGGTGATTATTAATCATTCACTTAATCAAAAAATAAAATTTATTGAATTCTCATATAGTAGAACCATGCATTCAAGCTACATACCCCAGGCACTATGGGTACAGTGCTAAAAAGGCAGAGACAGCCCGTAGCTTCTCAGAACCTGCAATCTAGCTGGGAAAACCAATACTAAGTGAGAAATAAAACAAAGAATGAGTTATGAGAGGGAGAAGCATAAAAGAGTGTGGAGATGCATAATTTTGTCTGAGATTAAGGAAGGGGCCCCTACAGAAGATTGTGAACCCTGAGGACACAGTCAGCAACAGAAGTGGAGATGGGTGGACAGCATGTCCCAGGCCAAGGAACAACACGTGCGAGGCCAAGAAGCGAGAGAGCAGGAATGTGCTGGGAAAGAAAAGATCGGAGAAGTGCCAGAGAGGTGGACAGAGGGGTGGACTGAGACTGGCACCAAATCATAAAGGACTTTGTATGAGTATAAGCCATACTAAAGAGTTTGTTTTGGGTTTTATCCTAAAATCAATGGGAAGCCATTGAAAAGCTTTTATTAGGTTGGGGGGTTGGCAACATAATCATATTTGGCTTCAATATAATAGAGATGAGTAAGACACAGTCCTTGTCATTGAAACAGTATAATCTCATGGTGGCAGAAGTTGAAGGGGTCACAGTTAAAGAAGGCCTAAGAACAAAAAATGTTCTTAGGTACAAAATTCTAGGTGAAATTTTTAAAAAGGGAGTGACCACATCTCTGTGATGTAACAATTGAAACAGATCTTAAAAATGAGCTGGGCACCCTTTGGATGAGGAGAGCTGCTGGTGGGAAGGGGTGCTGCCCCCTGGATAGCCTGTCTAAGCGGTAAAATTAGCAGGCATACTCTTAAAGTGCTTCCAGCTTATGTTAACTGGATTCTACATTTCCCTTCCTTCCACCACTCCATATTTCAGAATCCCTTTGAGAGAAAACTCTGCCACCCTTATTGTAGCCCCTAAAATCCACATTCTGTACATTTTAAATCATTACCATGTGTATTTCCCTCCTCTACTCTTCCAAGGTTATTTCCAGCTGGATGCCTATGTAAGCTTATAGCTTTGCAGAGCACTTCCTATACGCCCCCTCCAGCTGTGAACTTTTTACCTGCGCTTCACTGCAGTGTCTACATGCTTATTGAGAAGTTAAAACAGTACAGGAAATACTATATCATCTCACTGGCATTACCAGTTAAATCTCCTAGTGTCTGGGCAATCTGAGGTTGAGCCATTTATTATAAATGCCACATCACAGTTGTAGTAATTTTCTGTTTCCTTTGAGTCACTGCATGTAACACAAACCAAGGCAAAAAAAAAAGTACCATACTCCAACCTTCCCTTTCAACTTATTTTATCTTAATTGATTAAATTTATCAGAAAAGACTACTAAAGTGGTAGAATGTTTTAAGATATGATTAAAATAGTCATTTTTCTTTAAAATATGCTTTTTTTCTATAAATAATGCTTAAAGTGGAACTCGTCTCTCACAGCGTGATAGTTTCCTATTTTGCTATATGGTTTATATTCAGTGAAATGTCTGTGCTGAATAAAGCTTTCACGTTAAACATCTGATTCACCTTACTTGGAACATACATCTATGAGGTGTATTTAGAGTAAGCAGGATAAATTTAAGATACTTTCCCCTAGCAGAAAGAAAAACTAAGAAATGAAAAGAAAAAAAAAAAGGAAAAGAAGAAGGGGCAAAGAAAAAGAAGGAATTTCGAAAAGGAATAAGGAAAGTTTTGTTTGAAATGGAAATTTCTTATCTTAAAAAATGTCTTCTGAAATTCTGAATTACAGGTTGTTATGCCTTTTATCTAGGAGGAAAGTGGCCTCTCTTGTGGGACTTGTGGATCTTCTGCTCTTTATTCATGTCGTGACATTCTGATGTCAAAACTGGGCTGGTCGTAGACACCTATATTCCGAGGAAACAATTCTGATTTCTGGTTTGTTTCTCTCTTTGAACAATGGATGTGCTTAACAGATTTATCTTCTCAAACTTATTTTCACCTGTATGTTTTCCTCCCTGAGACATTGTTCAGAAAAGGGAAGCCGCATTGCATGGCTTTCCTGCCTGCAGCTCATTTCATACAGCATTCGGTCACCTTCAGATGCACATTCTGAGATGCACATTCTGTCATATGAACTTTTGTCCTTCACCCAACTGTTGAAATTGCACCATCTCTGCATCCAGAAAAGCCAGAGGGGAAGAATAATCCAAGCAGACTACTTCTGGTAATCAAAAGATAACTGTCATTTTGCTTAAAACAAATTCAGAGGATTTCTAAATGAATCCCTTATGTGAATATTTTCTTGAGAATTCGACAACCTGCAGAGAAGTTCCTTAAGGAGAAATCATAGGACAAATAATTATTGTTCCCGATCGTCAGATACACAAGAGCACAGTTGCCCTTCATTTTGCTTTCTTTCATGTATGTGTCTGTTTATATTTCAGAGCT
Organism: Macaca nemestrina; assembly: GCF_043159975.1. NCBI lineage: Eukaryota > Metazoa > Chordata > Mammalia > Primates > Cercopithecidae > Macaca > Macaca nemestrina. Next base: position 95,961,555 of record NC_092136.1, on the reverse strand, counting down.
AGAATAACTTGGGGATTAAGAAAGTTCATTCTAGGTCCACTTTCTCATCAGACCCAGAGATCACTAAACCTCTTGAGTTCTCAGTCGCTCCTTCTATGACATGGAAGAATGTTTCTTTACTCTGGCCTCATGAAAAACAAGTTATGTCTTTTAAAAAACAGAATGATATTATCCATTGAGCTACTGCTTTGTTACAGTATTAAAAGGAATAACTCTTAGATCTCAGCCACAAGACTGCCATCTAGTAAACTAAAACTTGGCAGCGATTTTAAAGAGGTGATTTTATTGCCAAAGAACCCTAATTTTCTCCCAGGGAGTAGTAGCATTGAACGTGGCACTTTGGTCTTCAAAAAGAAGGCCTCAGCTTTAACGAATTGCAGTACATTTGTACTCACAGAAGTGTGCTACCGTGTAATTTTCACTTAAATTCCCACTTTCTTCTCATTAGGTCTTTTTATTTAGATCTGGGGCCTCTGTGCATGCTTCAGTGTTTCTGTGATATTTGAAATGTCACAAAATAGATATGTGGGTGATTTTGTACTGGGCAATAACATAAATCGTGATCTTTTCTGGAAAAAAAAAATTAGAACAAATGGTCTAACAAGTCCGGATCCTATAGAGACATAGGGACAAAAAAATTGTAAATGGAGGAAGTCATTTTAAATAATACAAGAATAGGTTCCAAATCAATTGAATCCTGTTTGGTATATTAGAAGCATCACTGGTTCACTGTAGTGTAAAATTTACTAGTTTTTCCGAAAAGCTTAACTGTGTGTTTTGTCTACTTAACATGGTGCTAGAAAATTTAATCATACATTTCTTTAGTTATTGCATTTGTAACTTTACGAAACGATTTTCAGCTTGAACACATAAAGTTCTTGCCTCACTTGACGATAACAGCTCGTGGCTTCTACCACATGAAGCTGTTATTCCTTCATGCCTTTGTGGTGTTCCCTGGACCTGAAATACTCTTCCTCTTCCCTCTTGACTTTATTCAGCCAACTAGACCTACTAGCTCATTGAACATCTTTGCCCTCAGCAGAGATAAACATTAGGATCCCCAGCACCTTTTAGCATATTTCTCTTTTAGCACTTAACACGTTGATCTAGTGGTTCACTTACAATCCTGCATCTCCCATGGGGCTGTCAGATGCTCAAGGACAAAGACCACTTTCCTTCGATCCTTAAGTAGTTTGTGACTAGAAAAATGTCTATCCTATGACCAGTTCCCAATAAACATTTTTGAAATACAAGTTGAGTGTCCCTAATCCAAAAATCCAAAATTCGAAATGCTTCAAAATCTGAAACTTTTTGAAGTACTGACATGATGTTCAAAGGAAATGCTCATTGGAGCACTTTGGATTTCAGATTTTTGGTTTAGGATGCTGAACTGGTAAGAATAATGCAAATATTCCAAAATCCTCCCCATCCCCCAAAAAGAGAAATGTGAAACACCTCTGGTCCCTAGTATTTCAGATAAAGGATACTCAACTTGTACACAAATTAGGATAGTTTTGTCCACTTCTATGTTTATTACATAATATGGACTTCTTTCTGTTTTTCTCAACCTTACAATTTATCATAAACCATGCACAGGGGACAAGGAAGTAGGGGATTTAAAAATCTGAATCAAAGTCTGCAAATGGACAAGGAATGAGCTAAAATCCACATTGATTTTTTTAAACTATTGCTTTTTGTCTACTCACCTATGGCCATGCAGCTCTTATTTTATAACCTAGTGCTATTATGAAGTATAAATTTAAAGTGATCATGGAATTCTATCATCTGTTTTAGTCATAGTTTTGCAGAATTATCATCATATGCATGTAAATATTTGTGACAAAGAGAACCAAGTTAAGAGTCCAAGGTACCCTCTTACAAACTTGCCCTAGGTAAATTGCCTAAACTCTCTGTGCCTCAGGTTCCTCTTTTATTTTTTATTTCTATTATCACTTTTTATATAGGGTCTCACTCTGTTACCCAGGGTGGAATGCAGTGGCATGATCTCTGCCCACTGCAACCTCCACCTCCTAGCTTCAAGCAATTCTTGTGCCTCAGCCTCCCAAGTAAATGGGATTATAGGTGTGCACCACCATGCCTAGCTAATTTTTGTATTTTTAGTAGAGACACGGTTTCACCATGTTGGCCAGGCTGGAAGTTCCTCCTTTACCATGGGATAGTAGCACTCTCAGAGATGTAGGAAATCCTGTTACAGGGAAGGGCTTGGCACAGGACTTGACAGTAGGTTGCACTGTAAGTAGAAGCTGAGATTGTTGGACTAGAACTCATGGAACAGGACATATATTCTGGCAGGCAGAGGGCAGAGTTCTGATACTTCCTACAATAGGAATAGAGAGAACTGGGTTCCACTTAAACAAGGTACCTCAAAGAGGCAGTCTCACTCTTGTTTAAAACTGCTTGGGCTGGGCATGGTGGCTCACGCCTGTAATCCCAGCACTTTGGGAGGCAGAGGTAGGTGGATCATGAGGTCAGGAGTTTGAGACCAGCCTGGCCGATAGGGTGAAACCCCCATCTCTACTAAAAAATACAAAAACTAGCCAGGCATGGTGGTGCATGCCGGTAGTCCCAGCTACTCAAGAGGCTGAGGCAGGAGAATCACTTGAACCCAGGATGTGGAAGTTGCAGTGAGCCAAGATCATGCCACTGCACTCCAGCCTGGGCAACAGAGTGAGACTACATCTCAAAAGAAACAAAACAGACAAACAAATAAAAACTGCTTGGACTTGGATTGCCTCATCATTGCCTCCTTTTCTGGGGATAAGATGAAAGGCTCCAATCAGGCTGACTGGCACTGGTCAGCTTGCCAGAAGGCATGGTATCCCCAGCCCTCTCTATATTATTCTAAGTTTGGAGGTAGTCAGAAGAAAATAGTATGTAATTGTGGTCCCCAAATCTACTCATTAAAACCATGTGGACACTCTACTTGACACCCTTACTTGAGGCCTTCCTGGCTGTGACACAGATTTAAGACCTAACTTTTGGTGAATTTTCTGATATGATTCCTGGTCCTGCAAATTAGAAGAGTTCATGAAGGGACTGCTGGAAGGAAGCATAACTTGCAGTGAAAAGTGATAACTGCTTGATATTAAAAGAGAAACCTGGAAAGTTCTACACAAAACAATATCCCTGTCCAGTATGATGGTGAATTTTTCTTAAAGATCACTCTCAGTTGTGCAAAATGAAAAAGATTAAATCGTGTTCAGTGTATTTTGTTTCCAAAGGCAGAGAAGTATGAAATACACTTTAAGGAAGATTTCTGTTCAAAAGTTTTGGTTTCAGTGGTCTACAGAGTTTACTTTTGTGGAACACCTCGTTCTCTGCCAAAGCTAAATAGATGAAGTATTGCTGTATTTAGAAAATAAGGGAAGTGAAACATTTGTTGTAATAATGTGAATCTCTTTAAAATGATGTTAAGAAAAACTATAAAACTGATATACTTTTTAAAAAGATTATTCAGGAGCAAACTCAGCTCTATTATGAGCTTTTTGAGGAACAATACTATTTTATTTTGGTTACCAGGTCTAGATCAGGACTCAACACTCTGAGGTTGTTTGTTTTTTGGATGGAGAGACAGATAGATGCCTGGATGCGTGAATGAATAGATGGATAAACAGACAGATACTGAAAAGATGGATGAATGGGTAGAAGATGTTATTTTGGCTTAAGTTGCATTTAGGAGGAGTTAAAAAGATGTGAGAGAGACATGCAGGGGATATCAACTCCAAATCAGGAATGAAATGGCTCCTAGAGAGCTCACTTCAAAGAGAATAAATTTGAGAGACAGAGAAACAGAAAGGATGCACAGCAGTAGTGAGATCCTGGCGTCCATGGCAGTCATGGATGTATAACTGATTTTAATGTGTAAGTTTTATATATATATATACACCCAAGTTCTTGTCCTACTTCTGCTACTGTAGATCTGGGTGATTTGGGGGCAAACCCTTTACACTTCTCGGGCTTCGTTTCTTTAATCAGCAAACTCAGGAGGTGAAACTAGATCACTGAAAGTCTACACTACTGATGTAGATCAATATACCAAACAACAAATTTCATTTCAAGGACATTGGTATTCTTAGAATACAGTTAACATCCTCTTGCCTTTGTCTGAAGCACTTACTTTGCAGTCAAAATGGCTTGTCCACATTATTATTTTTTGAATGAAAAGATTTGTGCCTCCCACATGTAGGGCTTGGTGTATTGTGAATGGTAGCCTACACATACGCAAATGAGAACTGGGAAGATAATTAAATCTGAGGTGGAAATAGAGTAGACTTGTGAATGAACAAAGAAAGTGTATTTCTCTGGAAGCCAAGATGTCAAAAGTACATTTTATTGATACTGTATACTCTCAGCTTCCATATAAATCAGTATTCTCCTGCTTCAAATGTTCTAACCTTGCATTTCTGAAGAATTCATTGTGTATATTAACAGTGGCTGTGGCAGGAGATGTCAGGCATTTTAAAATTCCAGACTTAAAGAGATTCATGAACGTGCATGATGCTATACATAAAGAATTGAATGGTCAAATGCACTTTATTTTGAGCTAAAAGTTAGAACCAAAGAGATTCATGTCAAAGACTAGATTCCCAACCTGGGCTTTTTTTTTTCTCTCTCAGAAAATAGCCTTAAAACTAAAAGAGAGAACATGTGACCCAAAGGATTCTAAAATGCTTCAGAATTTTAGAATCCTTTCCAATGGCTCAGTTTGGGCAAACTAGCTCCAGACCCCACCACTATCCAAGCTCCACCATCCTTTCTTATGACTCACACTCACAAATGAGTGGTAAGAGCCTGCCCTGTGGCTGCAGGGATGCCCTGTTAGAACAAACATGAGCTGAAGGTGAACCCAAAAGTAATTTGGTTCTATCCCTTATATTACATAGATGAAAACCACCTTCCAGTGAGGTGAAGTGATTCACAAAGTAACACAGCAAGTCACACAAGTCTTTTGATTTCTAACCCATTGCTTTTGTCATAGCCACATTGATCCCTGACAAATAATACAAAACAAGGAAACCAGACTCTTTAAAAAAAAAAAAAAGGTTATAATGCTATTACTTTTTTTCAAATGAACCATTTTTCACCTTTTCACTTTGTTGCTTTTGTCTTGTCAGCTTCTTGTAGAAAGATGACTTACTACATGAAAATTCAACTTGGCATTTTCTTTAGACAAAGTGATCTTTTAAATGTAGCCAACATTTCTTTTGGAGTATGACTCCATTTCACATAACACAGCCTAAGATTGATGTTTACTAAGTTGGTTGTTCAAATCATGTTCGGCGCTTGGTTACATGGGCTGTTTCTTTGTCTCTGTCTCTCCCTCTCTCTCCTTTTTCTTTGTGCTTGACACAAAAGGATGGGGGCCCCAGGATCATCTGGAAATGGATCAGTGTATTCATGTGTGAGCTTTACAAAGCACTGGAGCAAAGGTGTCATTAAACGTTAGAAGTCATTCAATCACACCCATCTTTTCATACAAAGTACAGAGGGAAAAGGCTCTGTATGGTAACTATGCATAAAGCTTTGTGTATTCATTTACCCCTCACTTCTTGGAGGAGCTGGCTCTTTTTTTTTTTCCCCCCCTCTGCCTCTTTCTCTCTTAAAGGAGGTTTGAGATTAGCTTTGCTTGTCTAAATATGCCACTAATACTAAGCTCTTGTGTAGTGCTGAAAGTAATTAAAGTAATAGATTTTTAAAGAGAGCTTGTGGGTTTAATTCTGATTATGTTTCCTTTCAAATTATTGAGGTTTTCCTAGGTGTCCATGGTAGTGCCATGGGCATGGCAAGAGAGAAGTATGACTGTTACCAAGAAAAAGGGAATGAATCGTCTACCCTTAATTATATTTCCAGCAACCTTTTCTAGGTACTAAATGTAGAAGTCAATTAAGGGAGGTTTCAATGTATCAGTATCCTGTTTGTCCTGAAATGTAAATGGAAGGAGAGTTTTGAAGCAGATGCCATCTGCTGGATAGTTAAGATACTGTAACCAAAAATAATGTAAACAGAAAACATATGGAACAGTATATCTAAATGAATGGACTGATTGCTAATTTAAGTAAATACTACTTCCCAGGCTGCAGGTAGAGTGAAATCTCCCTAATTTACTGTCTACAATAGAAATATTTAAAAAATTTTTTTCTAATCTGAATAAAGAAATCCCTTCCTGTTCATGTGCGAGGCTAGATCCTCACTCTTTATTTAGTTTGCAATCATAAGAACAAATAAAATAAGTGCACATCTTCTGAGAAATGATAACTGCAAAAGTGCATTTGGAAGCCCCCAAAATTAAAACCAGAAGTAATATAAGAAAATGGGGAAGGGTTAATATGGTTATATGGGAATAAAGGGTAAGTATATCAAATTAAAACCATATGTAAGACAAATACAGGCTAAATAGTTAATTCTTCTTTTTTTTTCCTCTGAGGGACCCTTTTAATAGAATTGGTCTCTACTTAACACCACCATACTCCCCACACTCCTCCCTCATTGGAAGAACCCATGGATAAAGGATCCCCTCCTTAAACTATCCAACCTCCCTTAGAAATTGTTCATTACAGTCATGTTCTGTATAACTCCTGTTGTTACAGGATCGCAGTCTGGCCTCCTCCTCTAACTATCAGAACAGGTAGTTTCACATTTTTGAAACCCATTTTCCTCATTTGTTAAATAACACTCCGTGAATTTTACTGTCCTAGTGAGCTATTTAAAAAGTTAAGGCACAAATTAATAGTATATGCATAAACAGCGTTCCCCCAAAATATCCCCGTCTAGAGTTACTACTTAGAATTAGGACACCGACAAGTTAGTCTGTGAAAAGAATGGCATTTCCCCGCATGTAGAAAAATGTCCTAAGAAATAAGAACCTTTAAAATTCCAATCTACATCTGGCTAAGAAATCCTCTGGGGATTTTGCAGAGAGGAAGGGGTGAGGGACCCATGTATTACTGTAAGATTGTTCTTTTTCTTTTCTCCCAATGGACTATAAAGCAGTAAAACAAACTCCATGTATTTCTTATATGAAGAGCTCTCAAAATGACGGCACCCAAGGCGTCAGCTCCATTTCCATTTCTGAGTCACAGATACACATATATGGCTAAAAGGAGGGAAGGAGCAGAAAAAATACCAAACGGATGAAGAGAGAAAGGAAACGTGTTCTCAAACATGTTAACTGTTTGCCCACATGACTTATTGGTATGTTAATGTCGCAAATCAGCCACCGCTAAGGAGAATATTGCCTCTTCCTTCCCTCTTAGTTTATAAATGGAGTCACATTATGTAATCACCCTAATGAGGTAATAGAAACATAAGTACACAGGAAAATTTGATAGCGTTTTCTCCTAATTCATCCTCTGTTATGTTGGTCACCTCCCCATCCCATTAACCCTCCTTCTCTCTTCCAGACTGCCCCCTCCAAATTGGCTGAGTTTCCCGTCCCAAAGGACATATCGTTGGCTATTGTTTATAATAAGTCTCTCCCCTCTTGGCAGGATAGAGAACAGCTGCTGGTCTATTCTCTGCCACAAAGACCAACTTCCTTCTTTTGCCCTGGATGATTGGAAGAAAGTCGGGGAGAAGAGCAATTTATAGTTGTGTTACAGTACCTCTGTTTTCTTTTATGTTTATTTATATTGCTTCCATTTCTGTCAGGGATTTCTGAGATTATCAAGATCATTCTGCTACAGAGTTTTCATTTGAGTAGGCTCTGGTGGGAGTTGGCATTTTTCTTCATTGAGTCAGACATTTTAGGACTCCAGGCTAGAGGAAGTGGTGAACATTTCTCTATGAGAGTTTGAGAATCAATATTCCTTTTTTTAAAAAAAAAATGAACTCATGAATGTGTTCTGTGTTACATGAACAATTAATGACTTTGAATTTCTCGAGGGAAGACATCTTGTCTTTGACCATTTTCCGTTCCCCAAACTTAGCACAGTACCTGCTTCATAGTGTTTGCTAGATGAACTAAGTGGAGTGCTGAATGGAGTTCTGGTTTTTTCTGTGAAATGTAAGCTATGCTGACAGTCCAGCACTTAAGTCTCACCCTAGACTTCAAGCCAGGCAAGGCTCATCACCTGAGATGGGACCTTCTTCTGAGATCTTTGTCTTAGATCATTTCTGGCTCTAGGCTTCATTCTAGGCAAAGAAGCCAGGGAACTCAATGTTTCAGAATCTAACCTCCAGCAAAAGAAACCTAGAATAGGTATTGAATCTTTAGAGACACTTGAGCAGCCCTGGAAGCCGAATGTGGAGAGCATTTCTCTGTTCTTTCAGGAGTAGAAGGAAACTCATGAAGTGGAAAATCGATCTAAGACTCCATACCCAGGAAAGATCCAAATGGCATTGACGCAGGGTATCAATGTGATATCAGACAAGACAGCTCTGGTGGATATAAAGGAACCACAGCCTATCATTAAGGTTTCTCCTGAGAAGTGTTTGGAACTAAGATTGGCTGATGGTAAAGGCCATGTTTACTAAAACTGGGGAGAAGCAGAGTGGTGTTGTTAAGTCCAAGGAGTGTGGCAAACAGGAGAGTGGCTCCTGACTCTCTTACTTATTTCTGTATGAACTTAGTTTGATAAGCATTAATAATAGCAAATTTTCTCTGTCGTCAAAACAGTCCCCTTTCTGGAGGAGTAAGAACTGGAGAGCTGACAATTTCCATGTGGTAGATGCCTCATGGTAAGGGTTCTTAATGCATTTTCAAATTTCCTAGTATGTGTTCCTAAATGTATCATAAGGATATTGATTAATATGGCTCCCTATACTTTCTCTGGTCACTACCTTGGTTCACTCAACAAGCACTTAACAAATATGTTCCTGACAACATGCAAAGAATGTATATGACTGAAAAGAATCCTAGGTGCTAAAGCCACTGAGATGTCTGACTTTCTGATAGTTTGTAGCATTTTGCAAGCAATATGGGAAGAAAGAATAATAATAGCTATGACTTATAGAGTGTTTAAGACATGACAGGCACAATTGTGGTCACTTTACATGCTTTGTTTCATTTCATCTCACAGTCTAGTTTCTAAACAGAATCTTTGAAGACATACAATGCCACAGTGCTCACTTCTGCCTAATTGTGAGCCAAGCCCTTCAGAACTGGACAAGGAAGCTAGTCAAGTTGGGTCAGAGAGTAGTTTAAGCCATCTTTGGAGACAGGCATAAAACTGATAGACAATTAAATGCAGGTAAAGTTTGCCCTTTTTCTGCTCTTTGCCCGTCTCCCTGGTTCTCCTGATGACTTCTAAATGGTTGCTTGTTAACTCAAATGAATTTTAACTGGTGGGCTTTCAGGCATTTGAGGAGATGGGAAAGTGGAGGCAGGAGACCCTGCATAGAAAATTGTTGAATGAAGTCCTTGACATGAACCTCTATTTAGTTGCACATCACACTAAATAACATACACATTGAGATCTAGAATCAGACTGCCTGAGCTCAGATGCCACGCTAGGGGTGTAACTTTGAGACAGTTTCTATATGCCTCAAATTTATTGTCTATAAAATGTGTAGAATAATACATATTAGTATTATTAGTAGGTAGGATAATACATACTTCACAGAATTCTTATTAAGGATTAAATGAAAGGGTCAAACTAAAGATTAAATGTAAAGCGTTTAACAAAGTATCTGGTATTTAATAAATATTGGATATTAGTATTACTGGTATTACTAATAATCAATATATACCTCTTTTCCTTCCACAGAATGTGAGAACTAACTGAGAGAAAGGACCTTGAATATATGTTTTTATCTACCACAATTCTTACCACATTGTAGATTCTAAATAAATATTGGACAGATGAATGGATGGTTGGATAGATGGATGGATGAATTAATTTGAGTTTCTATATATAAAGGCACTACAGAAGACCTCCTTGTTTTCAGATCTCTTCCAGAAAGTCATGCCTCACATGTTACCAAAGGAAATCACCATGACACTAAACCAACATGCGACAGCCAGCAGGGGGATTTCTTGGGCTCAGCTAGACATTTAGACTCCTAAGACCATCACACATCACATTTGACATCAGTCTGCTCAGAAGAATATAGGATCAGAACTACAGCTTGCCAGTAGGCCAGCATCAGGTATTCTTCTGCAATTAGAGCCATGGAAGCTCGGGTGCCAGATGATGAGATCCACATTGGGCAGGTGAAGGAATTGCCTTTACTTAAGAGCCTTATTTCCCACAGGAGTCAATAACTCTTATAACAACTCCATAGACATAGTTTGCAAGGTCCTCTCCAGAGACATGCTAGTTACAAGAACTGCTGCAATCAGGGAAGTCCAAAGCATAGCCAGCAGGTATTTGCAGTTCATTTGTAGTTCCTCCCAGTCCAGATGCACTCTACCAATGAGGGGTCATTTTTACCATATGCAATGTTGCCTAGTAACATAGTTGACACATACCATCTTTATCTGTTTCCAGGGAAACCAAGTTAAGAAGTTAACCAAAGGTCAGATTCTCATGCAAAAAGGAAAAGAGTTTTTGTTAACTCTTTGCCTGCACCATCCACATAGTTATTTACTGCATAGCCTGAAAAACTCATTCAATGTCCCTGTGAAGCACTCATTCTTACATCTCATATATACCACAAATATGTCCCAGAGTGGAATAATACAGGCATGGCCATATTTGCCACTCTGTGTCCTCCTTCCAACAACCAAGAGTCAAGCCCAGTGATCGTTCACCACATCAGCCCCCACCAACAGTCCCATTCTTCAGAACTCAAGTGTAGGTGGCTGTCTCACACATGCACTCACTTGTATAAATACCCAGGGATGTCAGTTTCCTTAGATCTGTATGATCTTAATAGATTATTAAATAGGCCCAGGAGCCACACCGGTAAGGATCTTTTGAGTTTTACCCTTCCTTACTGGGTTGTTTTGAGGGTAAAATGAAAATAAAATGAGATCAAAGAGGTAAAAAGTTGAAAGGGCCATGGTAAAAATCTATGGTAGCTTTACTGTCCAGAAAGAATGTGAGTGAATTCCAACACGGTTGGATGGGGTTTGATCTACTTAAGTGAGTAGCTCAGAGAAGTTGTGACTTCCCTGATTTAAATTATTAATGATAATAAACATCTTTAAGTAATTAGGGAAATCTTTGACCAATGAGAACCATTAAACTCCCAAGTCATTCCACATTAATGAGATGTTAGAGATTTCAGTTAGCACACACTTGCATTAGTAAAAGGATTAAGTACTGCATTTATTCTTCTGCCTGGATGATAATAGTAGTTTCTGTTTATTAAATTCTTACTGTATGCCAGGCACTGTGCAAAATGCTTTACTTACAGTCTCTTGACTAATCACCAAGTATCATTAGCCTTACTTCTTAGCAAAAACTCAAGCTCAGGGAGATTACAACACTTGCCCAAGGTCGCTCAGCTATACATAGTGGAGCCAAGAGTTTAGTCAGGTTTCGTGTTAGTTCAAATCCTATGTCCTGTGTTCAGTGATACCTTCATGGAGATGGTTTATAAACTATGCATTATTTCTATAAAGCCAATCTATAAACACAGTGGGAACGGATTCCATGTTTCCTTTAAAAATTACTTTTACCTCCTTTTGTCAAAAAAAGAAAAGGGACTTTATTGAAATGGAAAGAAACTTAAATTTGGATGAAAATATATGTGAGACAAAGGGAAATCTTTATTTTATGTAAATTTCTCTATATTATTACATATTCTAAAATGGAGTTGATAATACAAATGATTTTAAAAGGGCATAAAGTACAAAGAGGAGTAAAGAAAACTAGAGCATAGTATGCCAGTTCTGAAGTCACCACCCTGCAACTCATCTTGTCAGAGTTCTTTTAAAGGAAATAGTAATTACAACTCATTATCTACCTTGAAAACCTGCTAAATAACATGAGAACAGGTTCCAAATCAATAGAATTCTATTTGAGATATTAGAAGCATCACTGGTTCATTATAGTGGAAAGTTTAATAACTCTTCCAAAAAATTTTCAGCTACATGTTTTGTCTGCTTATAATGTACTTGAACACATATTCCTGCCAAGAAGAAAAATTAAACTAAATTCTTCCACTATGGCTAGCACTTTTCTACTTTGTTCTGATTAATTCATAGATCTGTGCAACGAAAGAATTTGCAATTGGCAAGCAAAGTTCTAAATTAGGCAGTTTAATTGTCAAGTAAATTTTGAAACTTGCATGAAGGATGGAAAAAATATAGAAATGTCGACATGTTGGCATTTGGAAACCATAAATGGGTATTTTATTGTAGATCATGCTAATCTAAGAGAAGGGAAAAAAAAAGAAAGACTTTCGTTCATCAGATAAAATAACAGTTTCTTCAGGAAACTTTAAGAACTCTATTCCATCATATAATCTTCCAATGAAGGTAAATTTAATGAAATTTTATAATTTATTTCCTTCAACTCCTCTTAAGACATTTTCTTAGAAAATAGCCACATAAATACAATTACCTGTATGTGTTAAAAAATTTAATTTAAAATCATTTTCTTCCTGCCTAAATGACAGTGCAAACAATTAGTTGTATAAAAAAATTCAAAGCGGATTTTATTGGAATGATTTCATCCTCCTAAACTTTATTCATTTGGGACAGCAAAGAAAAACAGGGAATGAACATGTATCTATTTACTTTGTTTTCTTTGATCATGTGATTTTATAATACATTTTGATTCCTATAAATTCTTATTTCTTGATCCAGATTGCATTGTTTTCTATTAACTTGCTCACCCATTAAATTAAGTTAGAATAATGTTAATTGCAGTGTACGGGGGAGTCAGCAACCTTTTAGAAGTGGTGCACCTTTTTATAACACCTGATCTGAAGTGCTGAGGTAACTAGAGTGGGTACTGGCTGTCTAAACAGAACGTGGAGGATGGAGGTAGCACAGAGCAGGTAAGGAACCCTAAAAGGTCTTGATTTCTCAAACTACCCCACCTGCCACCTCCGTATTTTCTACTACAGTCTAGAAGGATTAGACTCATTCCTCATTCATAACTTAAAAAGACTTGTTTTTTGTTGTTGTTTTCTTTCTCTCTCTTTTTTTTTTTTTTTTGAGACAGAGTCTTGCTGTGTTGTCCAGGCTGGAGTGCAGTGGCATGATCTCGGCTCACTGCAACCTCCGGGTCCCGGGTTCAAACGATCCTCCTGCCTCAGACTCCCAAGTAACTGGGATTACAAGTGCCCACCACCGCATCTGGCTAATTTTTGTATTTTTAGTAGAGACGGGGTTTCACCATCTTGGCCAGGCTGGTCTCAAACTCCTGACTTCGTGATCCACCCTCCTTGGCCTTTCAAAGTGCTGGGATTACAGGCGTGAGCCACTGCGTCCGGCCAACAAGTCTTGTTTTAACTACGTTTTTTTTTTTCTAATACTTGATGGAGATTATCAGAAGGGGTAAAAAGAAGAAAGAGGTAATCAGTCTCTTTCGGGTGCTCACTATATGCCAAGAGATGGACTAGGTGTTTTATTTAAGTTTTCTGTATATAAATTGTCTAGTGAATCCTCAAAGCATACCTGTAAAGTAAATTTTATTAACCCCACTTAAAGATGAGGAAACCGAAGCTTAGTGAATTCAGTGATTTGCCCAAGGTTTTTTATTATAAAATGACAGAACAAGGATTGGAGATAAAACTGCTTGGAGTTTGGGTTGGGAAGTGAGTTAGTTGAGCAACAAGAAAGTGAAAGGAAATTTAGAACAGGGGCATTTGAAGGGAAAGCACTCATTTATTCATCCAACAACTATTTAATTAGCTATTAAGTGCCAGCCTTTTGCCAGGCACTGGGGAAGCAGGAGTGAACAACATCCATGTGGACACTGTACTCCTGTCAGTTGGAAACTGAGTGGCCAGGAACAACACAAGCAACTTACAGATGTGAAAAGAAGATAGAAGGTACCAAAGGCAAAATTTTGTTTCCATCTATTTACTGAGAGCCTCAACTTATAAATGCAGTCTTCTCATTGTAAGGTCCTGATCTAGTCTTGGGCTAAGCTCTTACTCAAGAGTCAAATCTAACAAACTTATTGTTGGAAAGTAGGGACTGTGATTCTGCCAACTAAACATTTTGAGAGAACTTTAGTGTAGGCCTCTGAAGGAAAGCCTCTGTCAACTTCCTGGGTGATCTGGAGGGCACAGGTCTTGGAGGTGATACCAAGATTCCATTTCTCCACCGTATCTTTTCCTAAACAGACTTTGACACTTAGAAGATACTTTACAAATAATTTGGGGAGGAAGGAAGGGAGAGAGACAAGGAGAGAGGGTGGAAAGAGAAGGAAAGGAAGTTTCTACCTGTCCTCCCCAGGGCCTTCTGATGTAAGCAGAGTTCACCTGTTCAAATCCAGGGGCTAGAATTGTCCAGTGTATTCAAAATGTCCCAAGTTGCACAGAGCTGCTATCATCTAAGTCCATTTTGTATAGGTATTACCTTTAATTTGAAGGTAACTTGTATCTTACAGTATCTGAGGTGAAAAGAAAAGCATTAGTCTGACAGAGGTAGTCTACCATTCATGGTTTTGAAACTAGAACATTTTGCTGACAAAGAGAAATGTATTTTTAAGCCTGAGTTCTTAAAAAAAAAAAAAAAAAAAAAAAACCAACAACAAAAAAAAACCCCTTCCATCCTAGTCCTTTAGCTGGGCTATTTCTGCCAGCTCCCCGGCTATGAACACAACACATTCTTGCAATTCATCATGTCTCTTGGCTGGAGCCTGCCTTTAAAATGGTTGGCGGCATATGCTTCTCATTAGCTCTGCTTCTACCTCACCTGCGCTGGTCAGAATCCTCCCTCCTGCCCCCTGCCTGCTTCCCTCTCTTCTCCTCCCCCAGCTCAGACCTATACTCCTGCCAGTTTCTCTTACCAAGCAGCGCTGCCTGCTGGCATGGCAAGAGGCAAGTGAAGGAGAAGGAGAAAGAAATCATTCACTTCTTTCAAAAGTAAATTCTGTGGGTTAGCAGCCTTTCGTTCGGAAATAAGACCTAACATAAAACAGAAAGTCAAGGGCAAAACCAAAAACAATAACAGAAATGGAAACAAAACAAAACAAAACAGAAGTGTGCTGACTGGGAGAAAATTAAAGAGGGACAGCAAAAGGTTAAGAGGGGAAAAAATCCCATTATTACACCACTTTGGCTGCCAAATGTTTCCTGAGGTCACCAGTTTGTCTCGATTTATCTTCTAGGCTCTGCAGGGAAGTTTTATCCACTTGGAGGGTATTCTCTGTTTAACTCAGTTGTCTGAGTGACAAAATATTCCTTTTCTTTGGTGAATTCTGTTTTCTCTGTGACCTGTTCATAAATTAAGAATTACATTGAAGCAAAGATTTTTGGTTCGGCCCAAAAGTTACTTTCTATACACACCAATTTTTCTTTCTCATGTGTCTTTTGTGTGGTAGCTTTTGATTAGCAATTTCAACCCCTGAATTCCTTTCCAGAGTAACGGAGAAAGTAAATTCTCCTAACATATCTTCACAGTGTAATTCGACAACTCTGACCCCAGTCTATTCATACCACACAACTTAAGAATGCAGGTTAAGTTGCACTGTTTTGTTTTGTTTTGTTGAAACTGGTTTTGAATGGCTAGAAAGGACTATTGGATGGGTAAAGGACTTGATCTTCGATGGCATTAGGAGGGAATCATAGACATCTGAGGTTTGGGAGATCTCAGACATTCACAAATCCGTAATCTTAATCTCACAGATGAGGAAGCTGAGACTGAGAGGTGAACTCCCCTCTGCCACACAAAAAGGAAGTGGCAGGACTAGGATTCACCCAGGGCTTCTTAGCCCCAGTTCTTTTCTCATTGCATAATATGCAGGCATTATACTCTCTCATAGCAAATAAAGAATGGCTTTTTGTTCTCGCTCCAACAGTTAATATAGAACTTGATGAACAAAAATGACTTTGCTCAGTACGGCTGACCAGAGACATCCATATGACCTAAATCGCCAGATACAGGAAAACCTTTGAGCAAATGAGAAAAAGGCTCCTCTTCCTTAGGGCATATCCACCACCACCAACCCCATCCGCAGCCACCCGCCCTGGGTGCAAGGCTTGATGAAGTGCAGGATGGATGTATTTCAGTCTTAACTTGCTTCTTCAACCAAGTGCTCTTGTGTGGGCAAAACCTCCATGACTGTATCTGCAGTGGTCCTGTCCTGACAGTGTGCATGGATCAAGAGACTCACACTAAGTGCAGGCATATCCTGATTTACGAAAGTCATCCTGATGCTTTTATCTGGAACAAGAGCCCTTTTATTATAGCGGATGAAGACAAAAATACCTCATCTTCAAGGACTTGAATGACTTAGTTTTTCATCAACAACTTTCATTTCCAAATAGGTGAGACAGATTCATCTCTGAACAAAATTGTACAGTCAGATAAACTTGCCAATGGACCTCTTTTTCTCTTGATTCACTTCTTTTCAGCAACTAATGCTTGTGTATCATCCCAGCTACCTGCACTGTTGCTCTCTCCTGGCTTGCAGTCACAATCCTTTCTAAGATGTGAGCTGATCATGGCCTCATGCATTCATTCCAAATATAATTATTGAGCACTTCCTCTATGCCAAGATTAAGGTTTCTCCTAGCGTATTTGTGTTTTAATAGGAATTCTTAAGCCTAGCACAATGCCTAGGACATAATATATAATAAATAACCATGTGAAAGGAGAGGAAGGGAGAGAATGGGGGACATTTTATACCCAAAGAATGGTGGAATTCGTGCAGTAGACAGGCAAGGGTAAAACTGGGAGCAAAGAACCTTTATCACCACCCTACATGTCATGACAAATAGGTTGTGTGTGTTCTGTCCCATATTCTACAAAATACTTAAGGCATCAGTGCAACCATGTGAAAAACTGCTGCTGGCACCTAGAGTCCACCACCGAAACCCTTCCAGGCATTCCTCCCTCTTGCCCAGCCCCAAGATTTTCGGGGCCCAGTTCTTGTCCCACAGCTTGGTTCCGGTTGTTTATCCAGCCCCTTGGTTAGCAACACAGTCTTGGATTCCTACCTTAGCTTTTAACCTTCATACAAGGTGTGATTTCCAGGATTTCCCTCTGGCTTTGTGTACTCCACACCTGCCTTTGTCCCCATGGGTGGTAGGCCCTGGGCCCTTACTCACCTGACTGACATAGATGATTACCTTCATCTACTTATTTTAAGTCCATTATGGAAGTTACTACCAGCACTTAGAGAACTCTTTCTTTGAATGCCTCTGTTGGAAGGCATTCTTATTTTCTTATTAGGATAGTTACTGTGTGTTTTTCTAATCCTTTCAACTGAAAGTTCCTAGAAAGAAAACACTGCCCCATACTCACCTCTGTGGCACCATTATTGTTTTTTTTTGTTTTGTTTTTTTTTTTTGTTTTTTTTTTTTTTTTTTTTTTTGAGACGGAGTCTCGCTCTGTCGCCCAGGCTGGAGTGCAGTGGCCGGATCTCAGCTCACTGCAAGCTCCGCCTCCTGGGTTCACGCCATTCTCCTGCCTCAGCCTCCCGAGTAGCTGGGACTACAGGCGCCCGCCACCTCGCCCGGCTAGTTTTTTGTATTTTTTTTTTTAGTAGAGACGGGGTTTCACCGTGTTCGCCAGGATGGTCTCGATCTCCTGACCTCGTGATCCGCCCGTCTCGGCCTCCCAAAGTGCTGGGATTACAGGCTTGAGCCACCGCGCCCGGCCACCATTATTGTTTAGTGCAGTACTTCGTGGAGAATAATTGCCTGCCCAAAAAATATTTTGTTATAGTTGAATTATTCAACCCGACATTCTATCATCCATTTAGTTTTTGTTGTTGTTTTAACCAGAGGAAATGAACAGGGATTTCTCATCGATTCTGGTCTTCCTCTGATGGGAAAATTTTTATATTAAATGCAAATTACTTTACCATCTGTGTGCAGCATAAGTTCCGGAATCCTTTCCCTTTATATGGGGAGACCAGGTTTCCACCAGTGACCATTAAAGTATATTTGGCAGCCCTTGTAGCTCTTTCTCTGTAGCCCAGATGGCAAAGTTTTTTTCTCGTTTCCACTTGAGAACTTTTATAAGTCTTCTTTATGTTGTTCCTTCTTTTGAAGTACTTTTCTGTTCCTGGACCAGGGGGTTGGACCTTCTGCCTGGACCTCCCTGCCTGTACTCTCTAGTCATAGTGCTGATTCTGGGAGAGGAAGCAAATTTTGCTAGTTAGAACCCAAATCCATTTGCTAATGGGTCTGATCTTTTGTGTTCCTGTTTGTAAAATGATATCAGTATTAGCTGTTGGTCCTTCCTTCCTTCTGTTGATATAAAAGTAAAGTAATAAGTTAGCTGATCTAAGATAAAGATGGTGTTCTTTGTGTGTTCCCTGGAGAACCCAGTCCTAAATTAAAGGTGGTACCCAGACTACAGAATGTTAAGGATTCGCCAGGTAGTGGCTCACACCTATAATCCCAGCACTTTGGGAGGCTAAGGCGGGAAGATCACTTGAAGCCAGGAGTTTGAGACCAGCCTGGCCAACATGGTGAAACCCCATCTCTACTAAAAATACAAAAAATATATATATAACCAGGCATGGTGGCACACGCCTCTATTCCCAGCTACTCAGGAGGCTAAAGCAGGAGAATTGCTTGAACCCAGCAGTTGGAAGATGCAGTGAGCAGAGATCGCACCACTGCACTCCAGCCTGGGCGACAGAGCTAGACTCTGTCTCAAAAAAAAAACAGTGTTAAGGATTGGCTAGTAACAAGCATCATCTTAACAAGAACTTCACTGAGCTTTGTGACATTGGGTAAATAAGGAAGATGGAGAAAAGGCTTCATGGGGAACAGGTCTGGCTTAAAGAAAGAAAGATAGGACGGGAGCCAATGGTGAAGGACTTTGGTTTTCAGGCTAAAGGTTTTAGACTTTATATAGTAGGGAACTACATTGGGATTTTAAATGAAAGTGTGACATGATTACATATGGATTTAAGAAAGGTGGCTATGACCTCAGTGGGGAAGACCAGGGGAGGTTACTGCAGTAGTCCCTGAGAAAAAAAGAGAAGGCAGCTGGGCACACTGGCTCACGTCTGTAATCCCAGCACTTTGGGAGGCCAAGGCAGGTGGATCCTCTGAGGTCGGAAGTTCGAGACCAGCCTAACCAACATGGAGAAACCCAGTCTCTACTAAAAGTACAAAATTAGCCGGGCATGGCCAGTCATGGTGGCTCACGCCTGTAATCCCAGCACTTTGGGAGGCTGAGGCAGGCAGATCACAAGGTCAGGAGATTGAGACCATCCTGGCTAACAAGGTGAAACCTCGTGTCTACTAAAAATACAAAAAATTAGCCGGGCGTGGTGGTGGGCGCCTGTAGTCCCAGGTACTCGGGAGGCTGAGGCAGGAGAATGGAGTGAACCCGGGAGGTGGAGCTTGCAGTGAGCCGAGATCGTGCACTGCACTCCAGCATGGGCAACAGAGCAAGACTCTGTCTCAAAAAAAAAAAAAAAAAATTAGCCAGACATGGTGGCGTATGCCTGTAATCCCAGCTACTCAAGAGACTGAGGCAGGAGAATCGTTTGAATCCGGGAGGCAGAGGTTGCTGTGAGCCAAGATGCACGACTGCACTCCAGCCTGGGTGACAGAGCGAGACTCTATCTCAAAAAAAAAAAAAAAAAAAAAAAAAAAGAAAGAAAAAAAAAAAGAGAAGGGCTAGATCCAGGCAGACAATGGAAACTGGGAGAAAGGACAGATTTAACAGGCATGTCAGGAAAAAAAAAAAAATCACTCACTCCAGCTAGTTTGGCTTCCTTACTGTTTCTCATACATCAGGCACACTCTTGCCTTGTGGAGGTTCCTACTGACTGGAATGCAATGGAACACTCTTCCTCCAGATGACCATGGATCACCTGCATAGACTCTTCAAGTTTTGCTTGAATACCACCTTCTTTTTTCTTTCTTTCTTCCTTTCCCTTCCTTCCCTCCTTTCCTTCCTTTCCTTTCTTTCCTTCTTTCTTTCTTTCTTTTTATGGAGTCTCGCTCTGTTGCCCAGGCTGGAGTTAAAAGTGGTGTGATCTCCAGCTCACTGTAGCCTCCACCTCCTGGGCTCAAGCAATTCTCCTGCCTCAGCCTCCTGAATAACTGGGAACACAGGAGCCCACCACTATGCCCAGCTAATTTTTTTTTTTTTTGTGGGGGGGGGGGGTTCACTATGTTGGCCAGGCTGGTCCTGAACTCCTGACCTCAAGTGATCTGCCCACCTCAGCTTCCCAAAGTGCCGGGATTACTGGTGTGAGCCACCACACCTGGCCTTGAATATCACCTGTTTAATGAGCCCTGCTGTAACTAACCTACTTAACAATCCATACCTTCACCAAAAGCCATGTGTTCAGAATGTTCATAGCAGCAATATTTAGGATAGCCAGCAACTAGAAAATACCCAAGTGCCCATCAGCAATTGGAAGGGGTTTAATCACATACTGGAACATACTGTACAGCAATCCCAATGAATGATTGATCTACAACTACATGCAGCAATGTGGATGAATCTCAGAAGCATAATGTGGAAGAGAAGCCTGATTAAAAATACATAATGTACAATTCCATTGATATAAATAAAAGTACAAAAATAATCGGCACTGAGCTTTGCTATTTGAAAACAGAATAACAGTTACCTTAGGCAGGGTGATTAGTTATAAAAAGAGCACAGGAAATTTCTTTTGTTTTGTTTTTCTTTGAGACAAAGTCTCTGTTGCCCAGGCTGGAGTATAGTGGCACGATCTCGGCTCATTGCAACCCCCGCCTCCCGGGTTCAAACAATTCTCGTACCTCAGCCTCCTGGGTAGCTAGGATTACGGGCGCCTGCCCCTATACCCAGCTAATTTTTGTATTTTTAGTAGAGACGAGGTTTCACCATGTTGGTCAGGCTGATCTCAAACTCCTGACCTCAGGTGATCCACCCACCTCAGCCTCCCAAAGTGCTGGGATTACAGGTGTGAGCCACCGCCTCCGACTAAGGAGGTTTTTTAGACTGTTGGTAATGTTCTGTTTTTTTGTTCTCCAAGCTAGTTACATAAAGGTCATATACTGTGTGAAAACTCAGAGTTGTACATTAATGATATGATACTTTTCTGTGTGTATATTACACTACAATAGAAAGTTTAGAAAATGCAGTTTTTACCCCAACACTTTTCATCTCCCTTACTCTATTTTTCTGTAATACTTATCACCTTCTAATATATACTATAATTATGACATTTATTGTATTATTTCCTTATTAGATGTAAGTTGTATGAATGCAAGGATTTTTATGTCTGCTGTATCTGTCACCTTGAAGTGTACCTGATACATAATAAATAATAGAATGAATGAACAAATTATTGAACCAGGAAAACATGAATAGAATAGGCCAGGCTTAGACATCTAAAGGGAACTCTGGTTTGAGGACTTGTGTTGCTTTGGCAGTTTCTCATTCCTGAGTGCAGCGAATAGGCTGCTAGCCCCAGGCTGTGATGATCTCTTTTTTTTTTTTTTTTTTTGAGATGGAGTCTTGCCGGGTTCACGCCATTCTCCTGCCTCAGCCTCCTGAGTACCTGGGACTACAGGCGCCCGCCACGTCCGTCGCCCGGCTAATTTTTGTATTTTTAGTAGAGACGGGGTTTCACCGTGTTAGCCAGGATGGTCTCAATCTCCTGACCTCGTGATCTGCCTGCCTCAGCCTCCCAAAGTGCTGGAATTACAGGCATGAGCCACCGCGCCTGGCCGATGATCTTTTTTCCTGCCTGTCTAAAGGTTACTTTTGCAAGGCTGCTTCTGGGCCTTTAAGCTTTCTTTCTTATCCTAAACTATTTATTCTATTTGCGCCATGTCAGAAACCTTTCCATCTTCAATGCAAAGCTCAATTGCCATCTTCTCCATAAAGCCTTTCTTAGTAGCCTCAACCCAAATTCCTCTAGCTCCTCCTATGGTACTTTTATGGAGTTTTTTTCTCTTCTCTTCCCTCTTCTTCCATCCTCTTCCCTCCTCTTCTCTCCTCCCTTCTCCCCCTCCCCTCTCCTGTCTCCTCTCTCGCCTCTCCCCTTTTCCCTCCTCACCCCTGCCCTCCCCTCTCCTCCTCTCTCCCCTCTCCTCTCTCCTCCTCTCTCCTCTCTTACCTCCCTCTCCTCCTCTCCCCTCCTCTCCTTTTTTTTTTCTGAGATGGTCTTGCTCTGTCACCAAGGCTGGAGTGCAGTGATGTGATCATGGCTCCCTGAAACCTCAACCTCTTAGGCTCAAGTGATCCTTCTGCTTCAGCCTCCCACGTAGCTGGGACTACAGGCATGCATCATCATGCCTGGCTGATTCTTTAAAAAAAAATTTGTGTAGACAGGGTCTCACTATGTTGCCTAAACTGGTCTCGAACTCCTGGGCTCAAGTGAACTTCCCACCTTGGCCTCCCAAAGTGCTGGGATTACAGGTGTGTGCCACCTGTACTTCCGCCTGGCCTGGAATTATTTTCATTCATTTATTTATTCATTCATTCATTTGGCAAGTATTTATTAAGCACCTACTAAATGCCACGTACTATACTAAGTGCTGCAGATACAAGGTTGAACAAAACAGTTATGTCTTTTATAGGGCTATGTTTCGATAGAGTAGATGAACAATAAGCATATAAGGAAATGCATGACATCATTTTGGGTACTTTGGAAAAAATTAAGCAAAGTACAGAGTTAGAGAGTGATGGAAGTGCTATTTTAGATAAGTTATGAGGGAAGGCAACACTGAAGAAGAGACCCAGATAAAGTAAGGACCATGAGGAGGAGCATTCCAGATAGAGGAAACAGCAAATACAAATACCATGCAGTAAGAGCAAGCTTGGTATATGGGCCTCTTGTGAATTCCTCCGGATAGGACTTAAGTGCCTAGCAGATTGCTTTGGATGAGAAAGTTTTAAGTGATTGAATAGTTGAACCAGTTTAAAACATTGAATTTATTCAAGATCTAGTCATAATTTTTATCCATTTTGTGTTTTTCCTTAAATCAACATTTCCTAAGATGTGTTCAGTAGAATACATTCCAAATTGAATTATGCAAAATCTAGTTTCACCACATACACCAAAATGGTTCTGTAGTTAAATAAGTATAAGGAATGATGAAGATATGTATGTCTGTATAATACAGGTGTTCCTAAGTCCCACAGTAAAACAAAAAAACAAAAAAATGTCTAATACATTATTTTCTAACCACAACCTTCCTTTCCCATAGAACACACATTACTAATGCACAAGACAGTAGAATTCCATAGAATTCATTTTGGTGGAACATGTTCCTCAGATTCCTTCATTTTATATTAAGTACATATTTATTAAAATCTTAATATTTACCTGCTTTCATATTTTATGAGTAAAATATAGATGCCAGAATATTACAATGTTACTCTAATTATGCCACAAGAATGTGGCTTTTCAACATTCTCTTTACTAAGTTAATGTAATACATATTTTCACAGCCCCACCCTGCCTAATTTTAGCCTATATCTAGTGATCTTTATTAACCAAGCCGTCTCTTGGGATATTTTGTCACTGTCAGGATTTGGAGCTAAAATATCAAGAGGCAAGTTTGTGGGCCTTGAAATAAACAAATAGCAGTCAAGGAAACAGAAACAAGGCTTAGAATGCCCAGTGAGAGCTCCTGGCTGGTGACACACCCAGGCTCTGTGGGTGAATTGCCTTTGAACACAGCTCCCTCTGGGAGAAAAGATCCAGCCAATTGCTGGTTCTGACCTGTGTGTTTTTGGTCCCTTCCCCTTTACACGTCCTCTCTGAATTAGCCTGCTCTATATTACTGGTGATTGCCTCAAAACTCAGAAGTCATGGTATCAATCCATGCTGCTTTGCTCACTGATTGGAGACCTCTTTAAGTATTTATTGGTTTTCCATGGTCACCAGCCAGCTGGTGAATGCATGCTTTAGTAACAAGCCTAAATTTGCAAACAGCTGTCAAATAAAGTTGAAACTGTTTTACAACTGTGTATAAGGGTGTTTGTCTCGAAATGCATGTGTATATACCAGAGAAAAAGCAAGAGAGAACACCTGGACTTTTGGACAAGTTTAGCCAAAGATCTTGTAGCCACTGGTGATTTTTAAAAAGAGAAAAGAGCACTTATTCTTATTTTATTGTGGGCATGTCATTTAGCTTTACAGGTTTAAAGGCAGCAGGGAAACTGCAAAGCCAGAGTTGTTTTTTTGTTTTTTGTTTATTGTTTTTCTGAAGCATTAGTTGCTGTGAAGAAAAACAAGCCAAAGTTTTGCTTGTGGGCAGAAACATCCCAGAATGCATCTGGTGCCTGGGCAGAAAGCAAGTACTGGCAAGTGCCCAGGTGCATTGGCTCCTGACTGCAGTGCAGGAACAACCTAGGCGGTGTTCTCAGACTCCGATCAAATTTCCAAGATGGACCCAGTTCAAAATTATCTACTCAGCTTTCACTTATCTAAGATGGTGCTCCAAGTTTAGGATTACAGTCCTCTGAGCTGGGAGTGGAGACTATAGGGAGAAAACTCACTAGTGTTTTTAAATACCGTGAAAGGTGTTTTATCTTGTTTAAGTTGGCCGCAGCACACCTGGAAGTTAGAAAGGTACTGTCATTCCTGGAGAATTCAAGGCAGTAAGAATTATTGGGGGTTAACAATTTTCAGGAATTTGGATCACAACATCTCAGCCATGGAGTTATTTTTACAATGAGACTTCTTGGTTAAATCTCTAAATTTAAATAGATATGGATTCAACATATTCTTGGATCTTGAGATCTAGTTTCCCTCATCATGGGCCAAGTAGGAAAGAAAGAATGTGAAACCCCCAAATCACAATGTATCCCCATTTGCCATCCTATCGTGAGTTCCTAGAATCTTATTTTCACACCAAGTGCTTTTTTACCGTCCACTGCAACTGTGATTGTGGTGGTGACCAGACCTGTTCCAGGGGCTCTGAGTCAGGAATGGTGATCGTGTGTTCTTTCCCACCATATTTGTGCACAGAGTAGTGCTAAAAGAGTTTAAAATGAATGAAAGATCCATCTCTCCTACTTGTCAGAGGAAATAAAAGCCCCTGGAGTGAACTTAAAGTGCCCTTCTACCCCTACTTAAAACCTGAGACATACCATCTTTTTTCTTGGGCCCTATACCTTTATCTTTCCCCCAGCTTTTTGATTTTGTCCATTTGTATGTGTCATTCTGGTGGGGTTAAGTCACTCATTAGATGAGAGATTTTCTGTGTGTTACGTGCCTACTTTATTAGAGAATTACATGTGTAGCATCTCAAAGAATAGCTATGTTTTCCACAAAAATCTATTTTGATTGAACATAATACTGGGGGTAAAGTTTTTAAAAATTGCTATACTTGTGGATTATTTTATTCAGTTATATTCTGTTTTTTGAGGGTTTCATTGTATGACAGGCTCACTTTCAGGCCATTTTCATATTTAATCCCTATAGCCTCACTAAGGAGTCTATATCATAACCCTTAGTTCACAGATGCCCAGCACGTGTATCAGCGAGGTTATGTAACTTGCCCATGGTCACATGGAGCTAGGACTCGAATGGAGGCCTTTTGATTTTGAATTTGTTTGTCTCCCTTTCATCTCTCTATGTGTGAGCCAGTGTTGCATTTCATGGAACAGAAATCTCCTCAGTCTCTTTTGAATATATGAAGATTTCCTGGAAGAATACAGTGGAGTCTTAGAGAACCCAATGTTGGGAGAATACCAAAAAATGGGAAAGCACAGCAATAATTTTCCCTTTCTCTGTGCTTCTTTCCTTCTGAGGTCTCATGATCTCTTGCTTCATTCTTCTCTGAAGTTTCCTCTACAAAGATCTTAGTTACTTTTGCCCAGTGATTTCAGCCTGCATTGGACTTTGGGTTACCATGATACTATTTCTTGCTCTACATGACTTTCCAGTGCCAGGAGCTAACACCTGAGAGACCCAGTCTCCTATTTTCCATAGAATCCATATCCTCAAAAAACAGGAATACGATTGATCTAGGCAGAGCAGATTGTTCCAAAAGAAGGTGCTGTGAGAAAATAATGGGCATACCTGAAACACGCGCTACATTTTTCAAAGACACTCTATTTGAAATTTTAAAATTGGAATTACTTAGGGTTGGCTTCAAATAGCTTTCTTCCAGTCTAGCATGGTTTCTTTTCCACATTCCTGCCACTTATAAGTCTACCCTTTCTTGACCTATCTCACACTTGCCCTGATTGCCTTCTTAGAGGGTACCACACAATTCCAAAATTCTAATCTTTTATCTTTGTGGTAGTTATGCAAATTCTTTTCCTTCTTTGAGAGTTAAATTCCACCTCCACTTCCTCAAGGTAGCTTTCCCATATTACCCAGTAATGATATTAGTCTGTCCTTAATTCCGGGACCTTTGCCTATGAGGATGGGTTCAAATAATTTAGAAAGCAGACAAGCCTTTTAATCTTTTAAACTAAACCTCTTGGACACTCCCATATGGTTCCCCAAGTGACTAAGGGCATATATTGAAAGCCATATGGTTACAATGATCAGAGTCCAAGAAAAAGCTAACTGGCCCTATATGATCAGACCAATAACTCTGACCCCCCAATATGCCATCTAGACAAAATATGGCCTCAGATTTATAGTGGACAGTCTGAGTCCAGTGCTCAGAGATGCCACGTATTTTCCCTTTAGAATATGCCTTTAAGATTTCTCATGATGCTGAATGATTTTGAATGCTCAATACAGTATCGAAAAAGATTTAAGTATCAAGAATAATTCTGGTATTCTGGGCAGATTTTGAAAAGCTTCAAGTCTTCTCTTAATACTTTTCTACTTCCACAAAATTTTTTTGCATTAGAAAAGGAGCTTTATAGTAAGTTGATGGAATTATTTTTAATTAAGTGGTTTAATAAATAACAAATGTTTTTAGACAGAAGAAATCTCTCTCTCACACACACACACACACACACACACACACACACACACACTCATACACTTCAAAGTATTTGACCAACTGCCCTAGCTGGCTGGCTGTGCTGTTTTAGAAGCAATGAAAGGACAGGGAGATGGAGGTCAGATTCTGTGCTTCCTGGATTGGTTGTTAGTCATTAGATACAAACAGCATAAAACCCGGACTTTATTAGTGATCATTATGTTATTATATATCTTTATGAGATGCATTCCCCTCAGGCCACCTAAAGTACTAGTATGTTTTAGATGTTGAACTATTTAACCATAATTATTACAACTAAAACCTCATTAAATGTATCCAATAAAATAGATTCAGTGCTTCCACTTAGTTTAGGAAAAAGAGCTATAAGGAACATTGTTCTTTCCCCAAAGAGTTTAAAATTCAAGGACTGGCCAACAATAGGGAGTGGGGGATAAAAATAATAGGAAAGAAAAGATTTTCCTTAAAACCCTTTGTAAAGTGCTTTTTATTTTCATGCCTAACAAATGAAGCCTTCATCATCTTTGCTTCTGGGAAGAGTTTCAAGCCGAAGAAACACAATTGGAAACCTGCCGTGTTGCAGCCCATCCCCTGTTAGTAATTCCAACTGGATCCAAATGGAATATCTCCCTTCCAAGAGCTCTCTGAAAAAAGCCTCATGATACGAGATGAAACCTAGCCAATTCAACCTGGAAGGTTTCACATTTACCCTCTGTCACTAGGTTTCCCAGACGTGACCCAGGGTACACTCTCCTCTTCAATGTGCTCTCTCACCAGACCACAACTTTCACTCCAAATGTCAGTTCCTCTGCCATGCACCATCCAAAACAAAATTAATCAGAATCTGCTGGAATCCACTTATTCAAAAATTTTTGAGCATTTACAGTACGTCAAGTCCAGTACAAGATTATGTATGCACAATCCCTGTCTTCAAGGAGCTCACAGTCTCTGAAGGATTTACAGACTTAAAGCTATTACCTAAGCATAGACTCATTTATGTGTTAAACATTCTTTATAGCATTCCTGCCAGGCATTTTAACAGGCACTGTGGTAGATACAAGTAAAGCATGGATTTTTATTGTATGGAACTTACAATCCTAAGATGATAAGACAGAGAAAGAACTCTAATATAAGGTACCACATGATATATGTTGCAAAAATGGAAGTAGAAATAATTGTCCCCAGGGCAGGTAATGGCTTGGAAACCACTTGGATACAAGATAAGGTTGAGCAATGCCAGGAAAAGGAATTTGAGGGAATTGTGAACAGCAGTCATCTTAGGAGGTTACACTAGCACATTCCATGCCATTTTTTAAAAAAGGGCTTAAATAGCATGTATTAGTTTCATTGTCTTAAGAAGTAAAATAAGCTGTAGACCATTTCAAGGGGGAGTTTCTCTGTTTTAAAAATTAAGCTATAATTTACATACTACAAATTTTACCTTTTGGGTATGCAAGTGCCCCAAGTTTTGAAAAAACACATAAGTATGTAACCATAACCACAATCTATTAATAGAATTTTCATCACCTTTATAAATTTCTGTGTCCCTTTGTAATCAACCTCTTCCCCCACCTTCAGTCCTGGCAACCGCCGGTGTATCCCTATAGTGTTGTACAGAATTTTGTTTAAATGGGATCAGACAGTATATACCCTTTTGCCACTGGCTTCTTTCACTTAGCATAGTGCATTTGAGAGTCAACCTTGTGATTTCATATATCAGTAATTCAATTCTTTTTAGTGCCAAGTAGTATCACATTGTATGAATCTATGATCATTTATCTATTCACCAAACAAGAGACATTTGAGTTGTTTCCAGTTTGATTTTTATGGAAACATGACCTTTTTTTTTTTTTTTTTTTTGAGACAGACTTTTGCTCTGTCACCCAGGCTAGAGTGCAGTGGCACTATCTTGGCTCACTGCAACCTCCGCCTCCCAGGTTCAAACAATCCTCCTGCCTCAGCCTCCCAAGTAGCTGGGATTACAGGCACCTGCCATCACGCCTGGCTAACTTTTGTATTTTTGTAGAGATGGGTTTCACCATGTTGGCCAGGCTGTCTTGAACTCCTGACCTCAAGTGATCCCACCTGCCTTGGCCTCCCAAAGTGCTGGAATTACAGGTGTGAGCCACCACGCCCAGCAGAAACATAACTTTTTATTTCTCTTAAATACCTAGGAGTGGGATTCTTGGGTCATATGGTAAGTGTATATTTAACTTTACAAGAATCTGCCAACCTGTTCTCCAGCAAAGTGGCTGCACCACTTTGCTGTCCCATCTGGAGTGTTCAGGTATTCCGGTTGATCCATATTCTTGCCAGGATTTGATCCCAAACATTCTTAATTTGTGGACATTTAAAACTGTGGGCTCACTTTCAGGTAGAGAAATAGCATCTCCCCATCTTGGCCCACTGATGTACAAAGATACGAGTAATTTATTTTTATTTTTATTTTTTAATTTTTAGATGGAGTCTCGCTCTGTCGCCCAGGCTGGAGTGTAGTGGCGCAATCTCAGCTCACTGCAAATTCTGCCTCCCGGGTTCACCCCATTCTCCTGCCTCAGCCTCCCGAGTGGCTGGGACTACAGGTGCCCATCACCACGCCTGGATAATTTTTTTGTATTTTTAGTAGAGATGGGGTTTCAGCATGTTAGCCAGGGAGGTCTCGATCTCCTGACCTCATGATCCGCCATCTCGGCCTCCCAAAGTGCAGAGATTACTGCTGTGAGCCACCGTGCCCGGCCAGATATGGGTAATTTAATGCATAAATCAAGCAACTGGAATTTATGAAACATTTTGTCTGTACCCCAAGCATGCCACGCATTGTGGGCATGCAAAAAAACGCATGAAACCAGATCCATTCATTCAGTGAATCTTTATTGCACATTTTCCCATGCTGTATTCTGAGAATAACAACTGTTTGGGTCATGAACTATGTTAGCTCTTTTCTGGAAATTAGCAATACACCTTAGTGTACCAATGACTCTGAGAGATACTGCAGTAAATAAACTAGTTTAATTTGTTTTTCTCTTTAGCATAGTTTGGAAAACACTGATTTACAGTTTCGTCGAAGAGAGAAAACACAATACACACACACAAGTTGTTAGGTGGAAATAATAGTACTTAAGTTCATAGGATTCAATGAAATAAATGTGTAAAAGTACCTTTTACAAAACCTGGTATTCAGTCAGAAAAAAAAAATATTAAAATGTGTAATATAGGAGAAAAGGCCAATAATAATTGCTCAAATTTGTTGAGCATTTATTCATACCAGGTACTTTGCTGTGCTTTTGAGATGTATTACCTTCGTTAATTGTTACAGTAACCTAAGAAACATAGGTGCTACTATTGTTCCCAGGTCATTGCGAGTCAGAGCTAGAACCCAGGTTTGGGTGATTCCTAACCAAACACTTAATCTCTGTGTACTTAATCTCTCAAGACTAGGAATGCTCTAGGTGTTCAGAGGAAGGAAAGAGAGAATGCATGAATCCTTCTTTGTTCACCCTTAATGAGAACAAGGATTGGTAGTGAGTGTCACTC
Source organism: Macaca nemestrina (assembly GCF_043159975.1). Taxonomy (NCBI): domain Eukaryota; kingdom Metazoa; phylum Chordata; class Mammalia; order Primates; family Cercopithecidae; genus Macaca; species Macaca nemestrina. The sequence continues at coordinate 95,931,111 of NC_092136.1, read as the reverse complement.
AAACTGAGATCTACAGCATCTTTAGCACCATTTCCTTTGGGATCTTGATGTAGCCTTGGGTTCCCAGTTTTGTATTAGCACTCCAGGAGTAGTGAAATTACCGCTGGAAGTATTTCTGCCTGCTTGGCTGACTTTAAGTAGAGTCCTGGCAGTTCTCTGTCAGGTCCATGGTCCCTGCCTTTCTCTGGAACTGGGTCACTGTAGAACACTCAGTAAAACCTGAATGATCTCCACCATCCATACAGCTTGAGTTTTAAGCTGTTTTCCCAGGGGTGTTGATGGAAATTCAACTGTAATTCTATATTTGGGCATGCCGTGGTGTAAAGATATAATTGTTTTTTCCATTTGGATGAACAGCTGTCACAGAGGCATATATTAAATATTCCATTCTTTCCTCATGGATTTGTAATGCTTTATTATTCTTATATAACAGTTTTCCTTATATTTGTGAGTCTATTTCTGGGCTCCTAGTCCATTCTATTCTGTTCATCTATTCATTTCTTTCAAAGCCAATTCACATTGTTTCAATTACAATGGCTTTTATAGGTCATCACATACCTGGTAGAGTAATTCCCCCATCTTCTCTTCCTTTTTTTAAAAAAAAAATTATATTAGCTATTTTTGAACTTTATCTTTCCACATGAATTGTTTTTTTTTTTTTTTTTTTTTTGATGGTGTCTCACTGTGTCGCCCAGGCTGGAGTGCAGTGGCACAATCTCGGCTCACTGCAACCTCCGCCTCCCAGGTTCATGTTATTCTCCTGCCTCAGCCTCCCGAGTACCTGGGATTACAGGTGCCTGCCACCACGCCCGGCTATTTTTTTTGTATTTTTAGGAGAGACGGGGTTTCGCTGTGTTGACCAGGATGGTCTCGTACGCCTGACCTCATGATCCACCTGCCTCAGCCTCCCAAACTGCTGGGGTTATAGGCGTGAGCCACCATGCCCAGCTCCATATGAATTTTAAAGTGAGTCTTTTAAAAAAATTAGCCAAACACTTTTTCCAGAAATATTTTGTGGTCTGGTAACATGCAAAAACAAAAAACTCTACTTGACATGAGATGGGGTTTCTGAATGTGACCTTTAGACCTATCTTTGAGCACCTGAAATCTTTCATTTCCTGAAGCCCCACCACTAAATTTTCAAAGCTCCACTGAACATAGAAAGTCAGAGCTTTTAGCCAGTGAATGACTAATGGTGGGAGTTTCCAGACCATGGAGAGAACAGAAGCAGAGAAGAAGATGGGAGGAAGATACAGGTGAGAGATGTTAACCCAGCCTATTTTTGAGAGTTTTCTCCTAGTACCATCCGTGACCCTGTTCCAATAATTAACAACTAAATTATCTATGTTATCCTCTAAAAATTTTGTTCACAGGAAGACATAGTTTTGCCTTAATTATGACTCCAATTTTAGAAACTGGAGAAGTTTTGGTCTCCCACATCGTTAAAGAATCTCTTTGAGATGGCAAACAACTAGAAACCTGGATATTGTCCTTGGAAGACAAACTGGTCTTCCAATGTAAAAATCGAAGAGATTTTACATTTCTACAGTGTAAAAATCTCTTAGATCACAGTCCATCCCTATCGGGGAATATTACTGCACAAACAAGATGAGCACCAGTTAAAAGGTGATTTCCTGAAATGGTCTCATGTGGAGCAAACTGAAAATCCACAGTCCTTCAGCAAAGTTTTGTTTTGTTTTGTTTTTCTCATTATTTGATGTTTAAAAAAAAATAGAAAAGAAAAAAAAAACTGTTTCACTCTTCACTTCCCTAGCAGATGCTGCAAATTTCAGAAACAGACAGGCACTTTTGGGTTGAAATGAGAAATTGATCCACTTAAACACGTACAATTCAGTTCAACATGTTTAGAAGATAGTGAGTAGGGCCTGGAGAGTACACGTCTGACTTTCAGGATTTCCTCTCTATGTTATTCAGTTGCCATAAATCTGGCAAAAGCAACACTGTCCTGAATGTGGTGAATGACATTTGTGTGTTGGGGATGTAAGAATATAGGATGTTACTATTGATAAGACCTGGAACATTATTATATGTTTCAGAAAGTAAACACAATAATACAGTAAAGGGATACAATAAAGGACAGCAATGTTATACTGTGTCACGTTTCCCATTGCCCTTTTTCAGAACACATAATTTTCTTTTTTTCTTCTTTCTCCAGTCTGACTCTACTGTCCAGATATTAGACTTTGCTGAGTATTTAATTTTTATTTTCTAGAAGAAAAAACCTTATCAAATACTTATTCTTTGTACAGATATTTATTATTGAGTGCCTATTATGTGCCAGGCACTTTGCTGATCACTAAGGATATAGGAGTGAAAAGATAGTCATAGGCTTTCATGGAGTGTAATGTTTAAAGGGAGTGACAGATAATTAAGTAAATGGGAAAAAAAGCCTGATGAGTGTCATGACAGAAGGATTTGGAGGACAATATTAGGGGACACTTAAACTAATCTTGGGGTCGAGGAGGCCTCCCAGAGGAAGTGGAGTTTAAACCTCGAAGAATGAGCAGGAATTAGCCAGGTGCAGAAATGAGGAAAATGTGGTAAAATGCTTCTAAGAGAGAAAGAGTAGTCTCTGGGGCACAGAGAACAGCGCATGCAATGGTGCTGTGGCACATGGCAGCATACGTGTTTTGAGGGAGAAAATATATGAGGAAAAATCTTATTTTTAAAACTTTCAAGGACCAGACCAAAGTACCTAACACCATTTATACTCTGTCTGTGGGATAGCATCCCTTAAATTTGGTCAAATAATAATAAATAGAAAAAGATGCAGACAACTAGACATTATTAGGACCTTGTTTACATATGAGTCCTTTCACACAAAATAAAGAAAAGTGGGCCAGGTGCATGGTTCATGCCCATAGTTCCAGCACTTTGGGAGGCCAAGGCAGGCAGATCACTTGAGCTCAGGAGTTTGTGAACAGCCTCGGCAACATGGCAAAACCCCATCTCTACAAAAAATACAAAAATTAGCCGGGCACAGTAACACATACCTGTAGTCCCAGCTACTTGGGAGGCTGAAGCAGGAGGATCACCTGAGCCCAGGAGGTTGAGGCTACAGTGAGCCATGATCATGCCACTGCACTCCAGCCTGAGTGACAGAATGAGACCCTGTCTCAAAAAATAAAATAACAATAAAATAAAATAAAATAACCTGAAAAAGAACACACTATGCTCCCCTCACCTTTGTGTCTCTGCCTCTCACTCCCAGCCCTCCTCCAAGACTGAGTATAGCATCTCCTCTAGTGTTCCTTCCTGGCTCCTTTCTCCTCAGATCTGAGTTAGATGTCTTTCCTCTGTGGTCCCACTGCACCCAGTCCTTACCTCTGTCAGAGCACTTTTCCCCCATTGTGTTTATTTTCCGGATCATTCCCATGTTCAACTCTGAGTTCCTTAAGGTCAGAAACAGTATAAAGGAGAGAATACGAGGGAGCTTTGGAGTCAAAGAGGCCTAAGTTGAAATCATAGCCTGGCCACATACTGTGTGGTCTTGAGAACTTATTTAACAACTCTGAGTCTTGGCTTCCTCATCTGTAAAACTGGTATTATAATAGCATATATTTCTCAGAGTTGTATGTGAAGTACTTGTCATAGTGCCTAGCTTTAGTAGCACTCTATAAAAATTTGCTGAATGGGTGAATGAATGAATGAATGAATGAACAAATGCATGAATAATAAAACATAAGATTTGTTCAAAGGATTGCTCGTTGAGAGCTATCTTGAGACGGTAGCCAATTCAGTAATCAAAGTCCCGTCAGCTCAATCCCAGGCATTGTTACCTTAGCTAGAAACTCCAGAAGCATCAGTAACCTGTACTTCCTGTAGGTAGGAAAATAAGCTTCCTACAATGCTATCCGTGCATTGGTTTATTTATTCATCCATTCATGAAGCACTTATTAAGTACTTACTATGTGCCAGGGACTGTTACAGGTGTTAGCAATATAGTGAAGACTTGATTAGAGATTTTATTTATTTATTTGCCAGGATGCTAAACAAATGCATTGTATAGGACACTTTTTTTGTTTTCCCCATGGCAATGCTGGGACCATCTTAGTCCTTCTCATGTTGTATCTACTGTGCCGTATCTACTCACGTTGTGTCTACATCATCCCTCCTTTCCCTTTCCATCTGCTACATATAAGTATAAAGGGATTCTTTTATATCTGGTTGAATTTTAGTCATGTGTGCTGAACAAACAGTTGCCAAAAGGAATACTTTTGATCACCTTGAAAATGAAACTCTATACAGAGGGTTACATAAAGAATAAGGGGAGACTTACAGCCCCCCTGCCTTGCTTGTATGGTACTGACTGTGTGAATCACCTCTGAAGGAAGGGAGGATTGTGTTCATCTATCACATATGCATCATCTCACCACAGTAGAAGCCGATGCTCTTACCGGTGTTGCTAAGACGATGAGAGACTTAAGATGATGACCAAGGATCCAATTCAAACCTAACTATTATCTCTCTTGGGTGGTCCCTATGATCTCAAGGTACAGAGGATATTGATATTTTAGGGTTGTTTCATGAACCCACCTTATATTCAAAATGAGAACCCACCTATATTTTCATTCAGCAAACTTTAGCGGCAGGGCTGCAGGTGTACTGCTGGCTAAAGTGTGATTCCTCTTCTTTGAACACTCTTAGTCTAATAGGAGAGGAGGAGACTAATCAGTGAACAGTTCATAACAGTGCAGTCCAAATGGTGGTTAAAAACTATTAATTACTTGTTTGCAGTCTAACTGGGGCTAGTTACTCAACCTCTCAAAGCCTCAGTTTCCTCATCTATAAAACAGGCATAACAACAGCATTACCTTCAAAAAACTCTTGTTGAAGAATTAGTGAGATCGTCTGTGTACAATGCTTCTTAAGATGCCTGGAACATTATAAGTCCTCAATAAATGTTAGCTGGGGCTTATTTGTTGCTTGCTTCTATAATGGTTATTATCAGAGGGTATAACAGAATCTTTTTAAAAAATAATTTACATTTTTGGCCTGGCACAGTGGCACACGCCTGTAATCCCAGCACTTTGGGAGGCCAAGGTGGGTGGATCACGAGGTCAAGAGGTTGAGATCATCCTGGCCAATATGGTGAAACCTCATCCCTACTAAGAATACAAAAAAAAAAAAAAATTAGCTGAGTGTGGTGGCATATGCCTGTAGTCCCAGCTACTTGGGAAGCTGAGGCAGGAGAATTGCTTGAACCCGGGAAGTTGCAGTCAGCTGAGATTGTGCCATTGTACTCCAGCCTGGGTGACAGAGTGAGACTCCATCTCAAATAATAATAATAATAATTTACACTTTCATTTTAGATTCAATGGGTACACGTGCAGGTTTGTTACCAGAGTATATGATGCTGAGGTTTGGGGTATGAATTATCTTGTCACTCAAGTAGTGAGCATAGTATATATGGTACATAGGTACATAGTACAATAGGTAGTGTTTCAGTGCTTGACCATCTTCCCCCTCTCCCAGTAGTCCCCAGTGCCTCTCATTCCCATCTTTATGTCCATGTGTACCCAATGCTTAGCTCCTACTCATAAGTGAGAACATACACTATTTGGTTTTCTGTTCCTGCATTAATTCACTTAGGATGATGACCTCCAGCTGCATCCATGTTGCTGCAGTGGACATGATTTTGTTCTTTTTTATGGCTGTGTAGTATTCCATGGTGTTTATGTACCTCATTTTCTTTATCCAATCCACAGTTGACAGACACCTAGATTGATTTCATGTCTTTGCTATTGTGAATAGTGCTGTGATAAACATGCGAGTGCACATGTCTTTTTGGTGGAATGGTTGCTTTTGTTTTGCGTATATACCCAGTAATGGGATTTCTGGGTTGAATGGTAGTTTGTTTTAAGTTCTTTGAGAAATCTCCAAACTGCTTTCCATAGTGGCTGAACTTATTTACATTCCCACCAACAGTCCATAAGCATATAACAGAGTCTTGAACAGAGGAGCACTGTGGGAACACTGAGAGGATGTGGCCAATTTGACACAGGCAAAGTGGCATCAGAGCTGCATATGGAGGGCTGAGGATGAGGTAAGCAGAAGGAGAAGGAGTGGCAGGACAGTCTGGGCCTCCTGCACAACATAACCACAGTTGCCAGGGCGTGAAAATACCGCACCCATTCCGAGAAGTTCTGTAAGGTGAATGGGTGACAGCCAAAAATGATCCTTAGGCACAGGGCTGGGGAGACATAACTGCCATAGAAAATAGTTTGAAATTTACTCTGTATTCAGTAGAAAATCAGAAGAGATAGCCAGAGGAAGTCTTCCAATTATTCCTTTTAGTTCTACCTATCACCAGCCTACTCAACAAACAGACGTGGCTTTTAGCAACATGAATGCATGTCTGCACACTTAGAAAGTATGAAATATAGTGGAAGAAAACAAAGAAATTCTGTGATAATAAAAGCTAACATTTGTTTAGAACTTTACAGATTACCAAGAGCCTTCATATGCAAGATCTGTTTCAAGCCTTATGATATCCCTGTGATTTGGCATTACTAAGATCTCTAATTTGTATAGAGGGAAATTGAGGCATAGAGAGGTCAAACTACTTTTACAAGATTGCACAATTAGGAAGTTATGAAGTTGGGGCTATAAACCCATGTTCTTTTCCCAAAGCTCAGGCATTTTGCAGAAATAATCTTTTCTACTATTGCAACTCTTTCATTTTCAACCTAAAATGTCTTTCCCTGAGAGAAAATTTTTAATCATCTATTAAAAATAGATCTTCCCCTCACTGTTTTGCTTCTCTACTGCTGAAATCTCCTTTACCAGCATTTCCCTAGTCTTTGCCTCAGCTATTTTGTGTCTTTGATATCTGGACTTTCCAATTTTATCATCATCCTATATCTTAACTTTCTCCAGACCTAGACAACTGAGAGGGTTTGCGGTTTAATTAATCTGTCACTTCACTGCAGGAGACTTATCCATTTTTAAGGTGATTCTGTCCTTATTCAGCAAAACTGCCCTCTTCTTCACTACCTCTTGACAGAAGCAGCTTATCCTGATAACCTGACATTTTCCCACCTTCCCTAACTTTCTCCCTGCACTTTTTTACCTTCTGCCTTGAGCAGAGTTTCTCAGTCATATTCCGTTTGCTCTAAGCCAGGAAATGTTTGAGATGTGAACTACTTGTATAGGAAAAGCCATTAGGTGGAAAGGCCTTGTGATCAATGGCCACCCTCATGTTTCCAGGGCCTCTTAGGAGAACTCATGGAATCTGCCTGCATTTCCCCGGTAGTCTCCTAGATCCCACGCCCATAGATGGGACATCCCATGTAGCGCTGTGGGCCTGCTGCACTCCACAACATAAACCCACATTCCACATCAGTCGTCTCACTAGCTGGGTGGTCCAGGCTCCATTCTGGGGAGCCTTGCCAACTGCTCCTGCCTGGCTACCGGGCAGTCTGTAAAGCTTTGACATGTGTGGGAACTGTGCTGAAAAGTGAGGCAGTAAGGCTGGGCTCGGCAAGTGGGTGCATTGGGAATTACTATAAGAAAAAGGAGGTCCTCCAGAGGCCTCAAGACTACCCAGCAACAAAATATGCAAACAGTGACTCCATCATATGGCAACAGTGCCGTCTGCAGCTTCTCCTCTTGTAGCTCTGCCCATCGCGACTGCAGATCAGGAAGAGAAGCGGTGTGGTTGAACCTCCCTGATTGATGAGGGTCCAAGTTTTCTGTCAGTAGCACAGTGGGCTGAGTGTCCTACCAGGGATCGTCCATTCCAGCCTGCTCACTGCAGAGGTGCTTCATCCTCTTCTAACTTCTCATTCCTGAATTCTTTTCCTCACTGAATCTTGCTCAGCTCTACCCAGCCCCAGTCTCAGGGAGCCCCTGCATGCCTTGCCTTCTTCAGATACAGTATCTTTAGTAATCATTTTTTATAATGTGACAATTGCCTGGTTCTATTTAAACACAAAGATGCCATCATCACTGGTTTTGAGGTTAAGCCTCAAGTCTACTGGCCTCATCCATCTGCCCATCTGTTCCAAACATCCTCATTGTCATAATACTCCCCTACCTTAAAAAAGCCCTTTACAATGGGCCAAGTGCTTCCTCAAACATCCTTTCATCTGATCCTTGTGAGCGAGATCCCAGTCAGCCTCATTATGGGCCACATTCGACACATATAATTGCTTCATTTTACATAGGCTCAGAGAGGTTAATTGGCAGAGCCAGCACTCAAACCCATGTTTTTTGACTCTTACCCTAGTGCTATTTCCTCTACAGATATTCAGGGGACAGATAGACGGTGACAGTGAGGGCTAACGAAATCCAACCACTGTTACATATGCTTATGGGCCCCAGTGACCCTTTTCAAATCAGCTCCCCAGTGTCCTTCTCTACCCTTCCCACCAGGCGAAAGACTAATCCTTCTAAAAACCCTCTGCTCTCTGTTTGCTACCTTAATCCCCAAGATCCCATCTGTTATGTCTCTGGATGCAGATACACATGGCCCATTTAACTGCATGATTCAGGGCATAATGAGAAAGGCAAGAAACTGGGACAAAATTTCCTGATTATAGGACAGGCACTGGGGTCTCAGGAAAGATTCAGGACAGGGGCTAGCAATGGATATCATTGTGGCAGACAGAATACAGCACCAGATAACCCGTGGGAATACTGTTATGAGCAAAATAAAATTCAACGCAGTTTCTTCAGGGTGCCCTGACCTGTGGATGGATCACATGGTTGGAAGAGCAGGAGCAGTGATAGAGATCCAGACTAGCCCTAGGGTGCCAGCCCTAGGCAAGGCAGCTCTTCCCATTTTAGAGGGCCTGGCCTGCAGAGACCCCATCTTAGTCACAGACAATGGCAGGAATCCTCCAACCTGAACCAGGTTCAGGGTAGGAACTTTGTTTCAAGAACAGAGGCAAAGCCTTTTTTTAAAACCACAGTCTTGGATCTGGGTTGCACCTGGAGCCCAGCTTCAAGGCAAAGAGGAATGCTGGGACTGGGAAGAGGCAGGACATGGCATCCCTCAGTTCTCGGCATTACCCTCACAACCTGTATTAATCAGGATAGGTGAAGTTATGTAGCAGTAACAAATAATGTCAAAATCTCAATGGCTAAAACACAGTATTTTCTTTCTTACACTGGATGTCCACAATGGGGGGAAGGGGTTCTGCCCATCACAGTCACTCTTGGGCTATAGGTGATGGAGCAGCCACCAACCAGGACATTGCCAGCTGCTGTACCAGAGAGAAAAGTGAGTCCTCAAGTGGCTCGCATTAACAAATAAATTCTTAGCCAGAGAGAGAGACACACATTACTTCAGCTCACAACTCACTGGCTTGAGCTAAACAGTAGTCCCAGTGCCTACAAGGAGGCCAGGATATTCAGTCCTACCATAGGCCCAGTAAGCAGAGAGCTGCAGACATTCAGTGAGTAGCCCACAAGGAGGCTTTTATCTACTGGGTTCATGATGGATTAGTATCTTCACCCTTAGTTGGGAAACTAAAGCATCAGTTACAGAAATCTGAAATGTATCAATTTTCCATTCATTTAACAAATATTTATGAAGCACTGCTATGAGTGAGGCCATGCTGGTGGTTGTAGATACAATGGTGACCAGATACAGTCCTTCTTTCAAAGAGCTCCCAGTCTAATGGAGAAGAGAACAAACCTATACAGTGTGACAAGAGCTTCAATAGGGAGAAACCCAGGAATCTATGGAAGCACATGGGAGAGGTGACTGATTTAGGCTCAAGGGTGAAAAGATCAATTTGAGGAAGGCTTTTACATTTACATATAACTCTACTCATAAATATAGATACACATACACACACACCACAAAAGAAAAAAGAAAAAAAAAGGGAAGAAATCCATAATTCCTAGCACTATTTATCCCCTATTTCCTTCTATCCATATAGCATAGTTGTCCCTACTCTTTTGAGACTAAATTTTAAAGAGGAGAGTTTCTGGTTTTATCCACTAACGGTTAGGTCTAGAGTTCTGGTGACTTAAAGGTAATTCAGTTTGAAAGGGAGTAATGGCCATTCTTTTTCTCTCATTCTGACCAAAATTTTCTTCCTTACACTCTTCCACTAAGACTTAAAATTCCTGTTTTATTTATTTATATGATTAATGTATAAAATATACTGTAAAACTGTAAACATTGTCTGAAAGCCGACATACAATAATTCCCTACCACCTTAGCTTACAGTAGCTCATCCTTGAAGCTTGAGTCACCTAGACTCTCATCAGTTCACGTGTGGCCTGCGGATCCACTGCATCAGAATCACATGGAGCTCATTAGAGATTCAGAAGTTCAGTGCCCCAGTCACCCCCTCCCTTAACACCTACCGAATAAGGCTCTGCCTTTTAACAAGATCCCAAAGTGATTCATATGCACATTAAAGTTTGAAAAGTCCTGACCTAGCGGAGAACAAGAGAAATTGGCCATAAGTTAGATACATTTTGATACCAAAAAGGAGACCTTTATAAATCTGAGTCATGGTGCTAACAGGAAGGCAAGTGTGGGTTAGACTTCAGAAGCTGGCAGAAGAAGCAGACTATAGAGTCCTGTGCAGAAGAGAGCTGCTTTTCAAAAATGAGAATCTGATGGAGAGGGGGAAAAGCAGCAAAAGGGAGTTTTGAAGGCACTTTTGCCTGGGGATACTCTTGGGAATATTTGATGGTCTTTATTGGAGTTTAGAAGTGAAGTAAGGGTCCAGAAAAACCCTCCCAATTACTCTTCCTTTTCCCCCTACCAAATCTGTGTGTGCAAAGTTCTTCCCTCTGCATGCACTCCCCTTCACTGACTGGTACCTCCAACACTGACCATGAAGAGAATGTGAATCTATTAACTGGAAAGTGCTTTACAGCCTCTTTAAAGGGCACTTAACAACTGAATAGTGCAAACTCCAGTGCTAGGAGACCCAGAGGGACAACCAACGTTTGCACTTTTAATCATAAGTATGGAGAAAAATGTATAAACTAGCTACTGGATTTTTGAACAAAAGTTTTACTTAAAATGGACTTTGATGTATAATCATATTCTTCCAATATTAAGGTATTCTACATTTTACCTGTTCCCCAGCTAGACTGTTTCCAGTAGCTTTTCAATCCACTATTCACTGCCAGGTGTCTGGTTCTACATGTGTATTATTATTATTATTAGCCTTTGGCTGCTGAAGTAGCTAAAATGGGGAATTTAAATTTATTTTTACAGGACTCAAAGTTAGGTTACCTTAGCTAAAATAAAATCTGATATGCCAGGAGTGATATCTCAAGTGAGTGAGTGAGTGGCTAATTTTTTCCATAACATTTTTCCATATTATGGCTTTAACTGTATTTTATTTAAAAACTTGTCTGTGATTTTTGGAGCACATTCAGCATGCATTCCTACCTAGAGGACCCCATGTTGAAGCTAATAGCTTCCTGTTGCAAGGTATTAAAGACCAAACCCTACAGAGATTATATTCAAAATTATTGTTATGATCAGGATGATAGGCAAAGACTATCACTGGCACTACTATAACTTCACTAGCCACACTTATTAGCAATATTATTTGCTATATAACTAACTATGTATAATCAAAACTTACATACTAAAATGCATATATTATAGAGCAGAAAAAATAAGGGGAAGAATTTACATGAAGGCATTTGCCATTTTTTATTTAAACTATTCTCATAGGCATAAAACCTAAAACTCACCTTAAGAAACAAACAAACAAAAAACCTCCACATTTTCTTCTGCTACCTCTCTATTTTTCTGCTTTTCAGCCATACTCCTTGAACAAAATTATCCCCAATCCTAACTCCCTACTTCTCTTCTCATTTTGTCTCAAACTCATTTCAATCACGTTTTTGTCTCTAGATTTCCAGTGAAACTGCTCTTGTCAAAGCTATTAGTGGCATCTACATTGCCAATTCCAGTGATCAATTCTTAACTCTCAGCCAGGCACAGTGGCTCATAACAGTAATCCCAGCACTTTGGGAGGTGGAGGCAGGCGTATCACTTGAGGTCAGGAGTTCGAGACCAGCCAGGCCAACATGGTGAAACCCCATCTCTACTAAAAATTAGTCAGTCATGGTGGCAGGTCCCTGTAATCTCAGCCACTTGGGAGGCTGAGGCAAGAGAGTTGCTTGAACCTGGGAGGCAGAGGTTGCAGTGAGCCAAGATGGTGCCACTGTACTCCAGCCTGGGTGACAGAGCTAGACTTATCAGGAACATCAAATTCATTAATCAACTCCTTTCCTTGACATACTTTATTTTCTTAGCTTTCAGGACACAACTCATTCGTGGATGGGGTGTCCAGACGACAGTTACTGGACTTCTTTTCATCATCTATACTCACTCCCTAGATGATAGCATCCAAATTCATGACTTTCAATATCTTTTCCATGCTGACAACTCCTAAATTTCTATTTCTAGCCTGTTTCTCTCCTGAACTCCAGACTCATATATCAAGTTGCCTTCCTGATATCTCCACTTGGATGTGTAATAAGCATCTCAAACTTGACATATCCCAAGCTAAATTCCCTATTTCCAACTCCTCCAACTCCTTCCCCACAAAAAGCAAAACTGTTTCACAGTCTTTCCCATCTCAGAAAATGATAACTCTATACTTCCCTGTGCTCAGGCCAAAAATCTTACAGTTGCTTATTAGTGGCTCTGCCTTCAGAAACTATGTGGAATCCAGCCACTTCCCACTGCTGCCACTCTGGTCCAAACCCCTGCCATCTCACCTCTGAATTATTCCTGTAGCCTTCCTTACTGGTCTTCTTTCTCCATACAAACTATTCACCACATAGCTGACAGAGTGATCTTTAAAACATATCATGTCACTCCTCTGCTCAAAATCCTCTAATGGCTTTTCTTATTATTCAAGTAAAAGCTAAAGTTCTGAAAGTTGCCTACGAAGCCCCACAGGATCATGTCTCCCCTGCTTCTCCACCCCCGTGCCCCACCACCAATCATCCCTCTTCTCGCACAGCAGCACAGTGGCCTGCTTGCCAGGCTTCAGGTGGATGAAACATACTCCCACCTCAAGACCTCAGGACCTGAAATCCCTCCACTGTGCACAAAGCTCTCCCCTCACTTCCTCCAGGTCCAGTGTCATCTTATCCCAGAAGTCTTCTCTGCTCACCCTACCCTCCTGCCTGTACCAGCAACACACCCCGCCTTCAGCCCTGTTTTCTTTTTCTTTGTAGTATTTATCATCATATATTATTTGTTAAAATGTCTATTATCTGTCTTCCTACAGTAAAATGTTGGTTTCATGAGGGCCAGAGCTCTGGTTTATTTACCACTGTAACCCCAGTTACTATTGTAGGCACGGTAGGAACTCAAATATATTTGTTTTATGGAAGGAAGGAAGGGAGGGAGGGAAGGAGGGAAGGAGGAAAGATGGGGGGAAGGGAGAAAGGAAGGAGGGACAGGGAGGACGGAGGGAGGGGTAATCTCTCAGTGTGCTTTGGTTTTTAAGACTTCAGTTACATGCACTGTTTCAGATATCAAGGTATGCATAACCAAAGCACACCTGTCTTTCCAAACTGGATTTAGATTCGCCATTTACTAACTAAGGAATATTGTGCAATTTAGCTAACTTGTCTAAGCCTCATTTTCTTCATCTATGAAATGGGAGGAATGGTAAGATCTACGTCAGAAGAATGTTGTAAAGGTTAAACAAGGTAATCAAATTGTTTAGTAATATGCCTCCCACATATCAAGCCCTCAATACACACCAAGTATTATTATTATTACTGGTTATTCTTCAGATAGTTAATTACCTTTAAAATTACTACACTTTAGTATTATTCTCAGAAATTTTACATTTTGTATAGTTTCCACATATCATAAGAAAGGGTTACTAGAAACATTTGGCTGATTCTTTATCTCCCTTATTTGAGCCATTTAAACAAATATTTTCTATAGTTTCTGGATCTGTTCTTCCTAAATTCAAAAAAGCCTCAGATTAGAACACAATCTGAAAGCACTCTAAACTGAAAGCTTAGTCTTTAGGATACTAACAATAGTCATTATAAGGACCCTTTTTTAATGTCCCTAAGGTCCATAATTCCACACAAACTAAGCCGAGAGGGACAATCTGCATATTTGTGTTTATGTGAACATAGGCGCCCTTCTTCTTCTTCTTCCCAAAGGCTTTTGTAAAATGTCATCATAGTTAGCTTTTATCCCCACAAAAAGTGTTCCTCCTAGAATCTGAGTATCTCTGCTCGACAGTATGGTGTGTGCTCCCTTCAAACTTAGGAGAGGTGGGGACTCCAAAACATCAATAGAAGTAAGGTGTGAGAGGCATGGTGGAGGGACACGGTCTGGCAAGGGTCTTGAATCTGATGCAAGTGGCAATCTGGTAATCTGATCACCACTAGAAAGCTTCCTGTGGCTGCTAGGAGCAGGATGGGCAGAATGACCCTTTGATCTCCAGCTTTCATCTTCTCGTCTTTCTCTCCCCTCCCCTTCACTTTTCTGCTCTCTGCTCACTCCTAATGTGAACTGCCCACCCACCTTCTGCCCATGTACACGTAGGCAGTGTCTGTTCTCATGATCAGTCAGAAAGCAGTTCCAGATTCATGGTGTAAATTGGAGCACAGTTCACTGAACCAAACAGTCTATCTACATGAGATACAGAGACCTAATCAGAATTCCTGATATGAGTGGATCATTTATTTAAATAAATAAGTTTAAATAAAGTTTAAATAAAGATTAAGTTTTGAACAAAAGGACTTTAGAAACAACCTTTGCAAACGATGCCCCAAATACCTCTTTTATGTACATTCCCTAGGGCCAGCCATACATGTATTATCTCTAATACATACCTCTCCTGATTCTTTCCTTTATACTGTACTGACCTGAGAAGTTAAATAATAATGATAATAGTCACTATATTAACTGAGCCTTGTCAGTGTGAAGCACCTCATATGCATTATCTCCTTTAATCCCTACATTCATGATTCAGTATCATTAATGAGAACATTAGATACCTTAAGACAGGAATACCTTGTTCAGGATTTAAACCCAGGTCTGTCTAAGTACAAAGTTCATATTCATAGTATCCAATGCCATAATGCCTGCAGAAAATTCATTTATTTTTCAGGTCACTTTGGTCTTCCCCATGGCATAAAAGATCTTCTACACATTTTGGCACACATGGGTCATCACTAATATGTCTTCATGAATTGCCCCCCCCTTTTCCTTTGCCTTCTTAGCACTTTCATTTTATGGTTTGTCTTCTACATCTATTGAATTGCTCCAATAGGAAACATGTCAGAAGCTTCATTCTTTTATATTTCACAGTAAACCATAATGAACAACCATCTGGAGTACGGTGTCTACAAAATACTTTTTACAGATACTTTCTCAATTAAAACTCACTGCTACCCTGGGAATTAGGCACTTTACTACTTTTGTAGATGAGGAAACTGGGGTTTAGAAAAATGAAGCTACTTACTCATTGTCATATTACTCCTATATCAAATGCAGATCTTATATAACCAAATTGTACTATTATGTAGTAGCTTAAGTTGCTTCATGTTTCCATATGAAGTGCCAATAGTATAGATTTACCACTGCTTTAGATCAAGGGCTCTGGCCAGCTTGGTTTTGTATTATTTCTTTTCGGATATTATGGAAGGGCTCTGAAGTCAGGCTGCCTGAGATAGACTTTTGGCTCAATCACTGACTAACTAGATGAAATATTTAGCTTCTGCAAATGTCAGTTCTCTCATCTATAAAATGGAGACACTAATAGGGTGGTTAGTACATAGACGGTTATTACAGTTATGAAATGTGATCGTGTAAAAAGTGCCCAGTGTAGTGACTGACATGGAGAAAGTTTCCAACACATGATAGCTATTACAGTTATTGATGAATTAATGACTCAATCATGCATTGGAATTTCTTTGAGATTTGCATACTCCATGATTTGGAAATTGCTTCAGTGTTCCATGCCATCTACACATAGTTTTAAGTCCTTTAACATGTAATTGATTTAAGTCTTTGTTCTAAGACTTTGACATAAGCCCTCAAATGTTACAAGTGGCGCTTCGAATTAGAGAAGGATAAGCAGACCAGTTCAAGTCAAATATTGTTTTAAAAGTGTGTTTGTGTGAGGTGAAGTTGACGTACCCTAACTACAGAGATAACATAGAACCATTTAGAGTTTTTTCTACAAGTTGAATTGAGTCAAAATAATCAGATTGGTTGGTTTATAAGAATATAGTTTGAGACCATCTGAAAACCTGAAAGCTTTCTTCCTATAGTTCATCACTGTTTTCCTTCACAGTTCAGAGTTCACTGATGTTAGTTTTAAATGTTGATTACAGGAGGCTGTGGTTAAGTTCATTTTCTGAATGTGGTTTCCTCTCTGTCTGCTTTGATCTTAACGTGAGTCAACGACCATTATGTCATCCCTGTCGCAAGGATTCGTGTGAAGAGTCTAGTTACCAATAACAAGGTGGTCTTTTTGTTTGTAGAGTGGCATTGTCATTTCCCTTTCCTCAGTGAATATACTTAGTTTAAAGAAATTGCAGCTCTATGCTAAAATGCTGAGTATACTGGGAGAATTGCATATTTTATACTTTTGAGACAGGAAAAGTTCCTTTATCCCCCTCACAGGGTGTGCGATGGGGGTGTGACTCGCTTCTTCAGTGCGCCGCTGCTCAGACCTCTAGGGGAGCATACATACGGGCAGGCTGTGGGGCTCTGACCCCATGGCAGTGTCTAGGGGTGAATGTTTACAGCTCCTGAAGCCCCTGTGGATATGTATTACAGAGAGCTCTCTTAGTTTGCTGTCTAGAGGTGGCTCGTGTTAACCAGCTCAGTTAGACCCCCTTCCTTATCACAAGGACAGAGGGATTTCTGTATCCTGGGTTCCTGCCTTTGTGTACAGAAGAATCAGATCACACGTGGGCTTGGAGAATGAATGCAAAGTTCTATTTAGTGAAAGTAGCTCTCAGCAGATGGGGGAACAAGAAGGGAGATGCTCTTTCCCTGGAGTTGGGCTGCTCAGTGGCCCTGGCTCTCCTCCGATAGCCCCACCTCATCCCACCAGTGTCCTGCCGATGGCCTGCAGGCACCAGTGCTTGTCCGTGTGCTCCTCGGCCAGATGTCCGCTTGTGTGTCTACCTGCTAGGGTCTGGGGTTTTTATAGACCCAGGATGGGGGTGTGGCAGGCCAAAGTGGTCTTGGGAAATGCAACATTCGAGCAGGAAATGCCTGTCCTCACCTAGGTCCGTGGGAGTGGAGTCCTAGCCAGGGACCTGCCTTTCTCTACCCAGTACTTTCCTTCCCCCATTCCATGTCATTTAAAGGGACCACACTCTTCCCTTCCCAGCAGTCCTGTATCCCTTTGTGGTTGGATTTTATACTTTAGCTTTTATATTGTAGATGGACTAGTTATAGTCCACTACATGAGCTACTGGAGACCTCACATTACTGAATTCTGATTACTTTGAAGAGAGAAGTGAATAGATACAAAGAATCCTTAGGGTTATGTCATTTTGTTGTTCTTAAATGTGATACTTGTTATTGGAAAAACAATATGTTTGTTGATACATAACCTACTTCCCTTGGTCATTTTAAAATTTTCCATTAACCCTTGTCCCTCACCTCTCAGAAATCTGTATCTCATAACTCTTCTCTTTTTACCTGAGCTCCTAGCAGTTTACAGGCAACATGGTCATCAGTGAAATTACATGTTGAAGGAGAGAAAATAAAAACCCTCCAAGTTAGTCTGTTAAGGTGAATACATATGCTATTGCATGACTAACTAAGAGAGATAGATAATGCCCAGACAGGTAATTAAAAAACACACAGGAAAAGGGAACATTGCAGAAAATGATGGCAGCATTAGTTGACTTTATAATTCTGTTGCCTTGTGAAACAGAATTATTTGAAAGAGGTTTCTAAAAATGTTTTTGTTGCTTTTCAAAGCATGGTGCTTTGACAACACAGAAGCTATTTTTATGTAGAAACAGTAGTGAAGGTATCTTATGTTCACTGTACGGCTAAATTATATCAACTTATTGTGTTGCTCAAGGAAACAAACAGATTTCAAAGGTTTATTCTAGAAAACAGTGTTTAATCAATTTCTTATACTGTCTTTGAACATAATCTAGTAAGCAGATGTGGAGTTAACGGCTTATTATGTTCACACTCCCTATATCCATTCAGAGTCTGCCAGGCTCAGAATAAAAGTCAAGACATGTGCACATAGAGACTCTGTAGATGTTTGTAGCATTTGAAATTAAAATAGTGAGAAGGCTGCCTGGGCGTCCCTTCAGACATGGCACAGTGGAGCACAGAGACAGGAAATATGCCAGACTGCCTCTGTAGGAGGCTGCTGCGAACACGTGCAGCAAGGAACAGGGAACCGCTTAATGATTAATCACTGTCAACCTTTGTTCTCGTTAAAGACTTGATTGTTGGACAAGGCTTGTAATGAGGGACTGTTTTGGTGTCTGTTGCTATGAGATTGTGTTCACTGATCCTCAGTTGATGTAAGCCGCTGTTCTCTTTTTGCCCAAGTCGAATGAACTTGAATGAAAACGCTCTCACAGTGCCTGCTAGTGGTGCTTTCAGAGGAGGTTCTGGGCATTCTGTTTACCAAATGCTACTGCAGCTCAGAAATAGACAGCAGATAACCAAGAGTTTGGCTCAGCTGAATTTTGGCATATGAGATTTACGAGATTTTGGCAAATATTTTAAAAGTTTGATTCTAAAAGAAATAAATAAAAGTAGATTTTATGGTAGTAATGGAATAAAAACCCTTCAACACACCCACACACCTTTTCTTTTTAACAAGCACAGATATTCAAGAATCAAAATTTAAAATTGTTACCATTTCTCTTGACTTCTATAAGTAAAATATTAAATTGTGTTTTGCAAACCAAATTTTTAAACCACCAACTCATGTGAGAGGTGGGAATGTGTCTTGGCATTTTCCTAAATGCTAAGAAAAAAAAAAATCCATTTATTCTGTCATCGATTACAGCTTGCAGACTTTTATATAACCATTTTTTTGTTTGCTTGTTTTTAGATTCAAGGGGTACATGTGCAGATTTGCTCCATGGTTATATTGCGTGATGATGAGATTTGGGCTTCTATTGATCCCGTCACCAAATAGTGAACTATCCAATGGGTAGTTTGTCTGCCCTAGCCTCTCTCCCAACCTCCCCCTTTTGGAGTCCCCAGTGTCTACTGTTCCTATCTTTATGTCCATGTGTATTCAATGTTTAGCTCTCACTTATAAGTGAAAACATATGGTATTTGGTTTTCTCTTTCTGTGTTCATTCACTTACAATAATGGCCTCCAGCTGCATCCATGTTGCTACAAAAGGATGTGATTTAATTCTTTTTTATGGCTATGTAGTATTTCATGGTATATATGTACCATATTTTCTTACTAATCTACTAATCCAACATTAGTAGATACCTTGGTTGGTTCCATGTCTGCTTTTGTAAACAGTGTTGCAATGAACATACAAGTGAAGGTGGCTTTTTGGTAGAATGATTTATTTTCCTTTAAGGTAGATACCCAGGAATAGAATTGCTGGGTCAAGTGGTAGTTCTATTTTTAGTTCCTTGAGAAATCTCCAAGCTGCTTTCCACAGTGGCTGAACTACAATTCCCACCAGCAGTGCATAAGCATTCCCTTTTCTCGACAACCTCATCAACATGTATTATATTTTGACTTTTTAATAAGAGCCATTCTGACTGACGAGAAATAGTAAGCATAACCATTTTTGAATCTTTATTTTACCGCAATAAAATATCAATGGAACATTTTAAAGGAGGAAAAATGCAGTATTTTTAAACTTTAAAGAATATTTTTCTGGATCAAAGTGACCTTATAAAACTCTGAAAGTCGTCTAAACATAATTGCATCATTATCGTGAAAATACTTTAAAAATATATACTTATATGAAAGTACTAATATAGAACAACTAAAACTGTTAGTGATATTCTCAGATTATACTTGCTATCCCTAGGCAAAAATATTTCTCTCTCTTTCTCTCTCTTTCTAAGAAATACAATCTGCTATAGTTTTTTGATGTATCTGCATGAAGCAACTTTTCTTGTGTTTTACATCTGTATATAACTTTTTAGTTCAAAATATTATGTGTCTGTATTGTTCTCTCTTTTTTCATTCCCCACTCTTCTGAACTCATCTACATTGTAATCAGGGAAGTTGAGTAGGGACTGTTTGTACCTGAAGAAATCTAAAATGTAGCATCCGTCGGCATCCTCTGCCCCTACCTGGTCTATAGGTAACTATGAATGTTCTACTTGATTCCAGAAGTGATCTTGTCTAACCCAAGGACCTGTCTCTTGTTAAGTGTTACCTACATATAAAAGTAGGAAGGGACTGGGGAATGGCCAATCTGCCCCTGTATCTTCTAGTAGATTTGCTCTCAATCTTCCCACACAGGAAAATCAGTTTTTTATATAAATCTCTAAATAGTAATCCAGTTTTCTTAAAAATAATCACAATGTATGACTTGTAAACACTTCAATTTTCAAAATCTTGCTTCTATGTTTAAATATGTATCCACATATAATTAGGATATAGAATGTAAGTTTTCTCTGAACACAATATGTATCTGTCAAAGTTATAATGGGGTAATATAATTAAGATAGAAATCAGAAGGTTTACAATGATAATGATAACTATAATTGGTTTCGTCTTTTAAGACATATTACAGTTTGCAGTAAGTAGATCATTCCCAAAGTTCTAAATTATTCCTGATTCAGTTCACAGAACTGCAGCCCTCTAAGGAACATCTTTTCATAACCCACACCTTATAAATCCTGTTAGGCCTGATCGTTTTTTTATCCTTGACCATAGATATTTACATTAAGGAATACATGACCTTTTTGTAAAATTGGTTCTTGAACAGATGTCCTTGGGCAATGTTTCTAGTAGCTGGCCTAAAATCCTAGGGCTGGGGGAAAACGTATCAAAGTAAATCACTCTCTACACAACATTGTGAATTATTATTTGCATTTAAATAGAAACACTACAGCCCTCCTTTACTGTAACAAATGTTTACAGGTAAATAACTGTACTTTTCCTGGCTTCCCTAAGAAGTGAAGCTATATATCAATGCTCACATTGTTTTCTTCTACCCTCTGAAGAGCAGTGTAGTAAGTAGTGAGCACACAGTTGGTTCTGCTAATGTTAGATTTGACTGGAAGATATTGACCACATACCAATAGTCTCTCTTTGATTTCTTTTGTAAATAACAAATATAGTTACATTACTGAAATAAACTAAATTATTCAGATCTTCAGTGCTTTCCCTATATATAAAAAAGAAACCATTCCACTTTCTCTTATGACCAGGACCAAGTTAAATTCAAAGATTAGCACCTTCCTGGTATAGAAAGCAATAGTAGGGTATTTGAATGGACGGCATATTATCTGGGGAAAAACCATGAACCCAGCTGCCAGATCAAGATGAAGAAAATATATGAGAAAATATTTAGATTTAATTAAGATGTAAAGGAACAGTTGCAGCACTGAGGTGCAGAAGGACTGCTATACATGCTAATGGCCATCTTTAGCCTTAAGTGATTAAAGGAACTGAATTGTCCTTCCTTCTATATGACCTATATGGCTAGTCAATTGCACATTAATATTACATCTAACAATATTATTTTGCCTCCAAAGAACTCAAAATACTTTCATTTAGTTAACTCTCAAAATATTTATTAACATACCACCTTCCCCAAATGAAGTACTATTGCTTGCCCAATACCTTGAAAAAAGCAACTTTTAAAAATGGTGCTAGAATCTCAGTGGTGTCAATACAACTGTGTCTTCAAGAAGAAAACTGAAGTGAATACCTGGCAAGGGTTAGATAAATATGATGAACTTCAACCAAAAATCTATCAAGGAAATCATCTCCTGGGATGAGATAATCAAGCTGTTCTTTTTACACCAAAACAGCTAGTTGACTCCATTAGTTTAGTTAAATAATTTTTAGGCCAATTATTTGGCAACATGTACGTGAAGCAAATAGTTGACTGATTTTAAATTTCCATGATATTCAGTGGTGTGGCATTTCTCATGCTTGGCTCAAGTTCTGTTAACTTTATGGAGAAGAAGGCAGTTTTTAAAATTCGTTTTTGTTTTTCTTCTGAGGATGGCTAGATAACAATATTTTCAAATTCTAAGGAGGATCTAATTGGCTCAAATTTAGTCACAGTTTTGATTTAAATATTTAGAAATGTTCAGATATGTACTCAATGAACTGTTATTTGGATCCAGCCAGCAGCTGAAAAGTTGTTCCAGTCCCAAATGTATATCATTTTTAAAAAGCACCACACAAATCTGGAAAGTACAAAACAATGTAAACATTGGTAACTGCACAATGTATCAGTCTCCCTTCCTGCATTCTCTCCTGATCAGCAGTGAGGAACGTAAGCCGCAAATGTTTACCAAATTGAAAAATCACTGGACAGTTACGTTCAAATCACGGATCTGTTTTCAGTTACAAGTAACAGAATCCAATACAACCAACCTACCCAAATTGCCGAGGGAAAAAAAAAGGTTAAAAGTTCATGTAAATCTGTGTGTGATGAATTTACATTCAAGGTTTTCATCACAAATGAAAAGGCTTATATATTATATTGAACTGACAGTAATAAGTATTCCCAGGTAATACATGTTTTTATATGATATGTAATGTTGATATTTGTCATTTCACTGAAAAATTTTTATATACATGTTACTTTCTTAATAATATCTAAATAATTATAAATCATGTTATAAATGCAGTTTATCTGATTTTCAAGTAATTATTGAGTTTTTACTTAACAACAAATATATACTTAATGTGGACTTTCAGTCAGGCTTATATATTCTAATAGGAGTGCATAACTGAATAAAACAGTTCATGTTCTTAAAATAACCACTGTGTAGTAAAAGAAAACATCCATTTAAATAAATAATTGATATATTATTTAGCAGATAAATGCAAGATATAGTCATATCTTGTCTCGTCAGATCCAAGTGATATCAGTTACCCATGTTGGAAAGGTGCCAAGATAGACCTACCTCATTCTGAATTTTCTATTTTGATGAATTAATGTAAAGAGTCATTCTGTTAACCCAAAGATATACTAGAAATCTTTATAGAAGAAAAACGCCTTTAAAAATGGTTGATATCGGCCGGGTGCGGTGGCTGACGCCTGTAATCCCAGCACTTTGGGAGGCAGAGGTGGGCGGATCACGAGGTTGCATGGCTGGCGGGCGCCTGTAGTCCCGCGTGGTGGCGGGCGCCTGTAGTCCCAGGTACTCGGGAGACTGAGGCAGGGGAATCACTTGAACCCGAGAGGCGGAAGTTGTAGTGAGCCGACATCGCGCCACTGCACTCCAGCCGGGTGACAGAGTGAGAATGCGTCTAAAAACAAAACAAAACAAAACAAACAAACAAAAAAAAAGATTGATATCTAGAAATAATTTAGGCTTACTAGTCTACCTAGTCTTTGTAATTCCAAACCAAAAAAAAAAAAAAACGAAACATTAAAATACTTCGTGTGTGTGTGTGTGTGTGTGTGTGTGTGTGTGTGTGTGTGTATAAGATACTCCTGGCCAGGCGTGGTGGCTCACGACTGTAATCTCAGCACTTTGGGAGGCCGAGGCAGGTGGATCACCTGAGGTCAGGACTTCAAAACCAGCCTGCCCAACATGGCGAAAACCCATCTCTGCTAAACATACAAAAGATTAGCCAGGCATGGTGGCACGTGCCTGTAATCCCACCTTCTTGGGAGGCTGAAGCAGGAGAATCACTTGAATCTGGGAGGCAGAGCTTGCAGTGAGCCGAGATCGTGCCACAGTACTCCAGCCTGGGCAACAAGAGCAAAACTCCATCTCAAAAAAAAAAAAAAAAAAAAAAAAAAAAAAAAAAAAAAGGATACTCCTAATCTTATTGCTCAAAAGAATTAATAAAAAATTTAGGTACTGTTTTCTATGTTCATAGTCATAGAGTAGCATCAGATCTGGCAGTAATTGTACCACTTACTTGATCAATGTAGACAGACAAAATAATGAGACCAAAAAAAAGTTGACTTTCCTCATTCTTCTCCACAGTAGACTTTTCATTTAAGGTTATCATTTTTCTAAAACATCATTTTGGTGCCCTGCAGATCAAAGTGTGTTTATAGAGTTTGCATAAATAAGATTTGGTAAATAACTTGATTTTCTGGGAATTGATCCAAGTGAAACCTCTAATCTTTTGAAGTTCATCCCTTAGTGATTCTTAGGGAGAACTCAGCTTTTTTGAAGTCCCACTGAAGTATTTAGTGGCTTGCTTTGCTAATCCAAGAAAGACTTCATAGCTACATTTAACAGAGAACACATGGCTCCTTTTCTAATGTCCTCTCTGGCCATTATAATAGTACATTCAAAAAAGCAATCATGTCACATTACACTAGACAAACACATTGGAAGATGTTGACCACAGTCACTATATTTTATTTGTGCACCTAGATTTCCATGTCTGATAGACAACCTGTAATAACCAAGACATTCTCTCATTTCTCATGAAAAAATATGTCAAAATTTGTAGGTTACTTTGTAGGTTAATACATTTTGTATATTTTAGTGAAGAATGGAGAGATTCAAAGTATAAAAATTATCTCTAGCAAAATATTTTGTATTCTTTTTATAGTATTGGGGAAAATATGAATCTTTTGGTAGAATTAGTTGAGAAAAGTCAGAACTTATTACCAGAGCTGTATAATTCTACCCTATGCCTTGAAAATCCAGTCCAGAATTCAGTCTAATATATTTATTCAACATTTCCATTCCCAAGCTTCAGTGTATTTACTTCAAATGTCGTCAGAAGACAACTAGCTTGATCCTCCACTCTCCACCCTCAACTGAATCAATCTATTATTTGTTCAGTATAGAGGCAAAATCTTTGCATGTCTTGTTGATAGGTTGTATTTTTGACTCAATGAAAAAAAGAAATCAAATTATTTCATTACAGTGGTAATTATTTTTCCTTAGATTAAATAAAAATGAAATTTCAACTATTCTAGCACTAGAATGGAGTTGAGAAATTATAGTCTAAGTTCCAGATCTTAAAGTTGGAGAAAGTAAGGCCTAGATAAGACATAAGGGAAGACTGAAAAATTTTAAAGATTTACAGTTCACATAAAACAGATTTCTAGAAGAATCAATTAAATGTCAGTATATGTGATAAGAAGAAGTAAAAATTGTCAGAGGAGATAATAGTTAAAATAAATGCTAGCATTTCTTGGAAACTGTCTTGTTCATTTGTGCTGCTGTAACAAAATACCACAGAATAGGTAATTTATGAAGAACAGAAATGTATTTCTCACTGTTATGGAGGCTGTGAAGTCCAAGATCAATGCACTGGCATTGGTGTCTGGAGAGGGCCTGTTCTATTGATTAGGTGCCTTCTCATGGTGGCATTCTTCCATGGTGGTAGGTACAAGGGTGAAAAGGAACTGGACGCACTTTCTCAATCCCTTTTATAAGGTCACCTTATCCCTCTCATGAGGCAGAGCCCTCGTGACTTGATCACCTCCCATAAGGGCCCATCTCTTGTGCCACCACCCTGAGGATTAAGTTTCAACAGGAATTTTGGAGGAGACACCATTATTAAAACCATAGCAAACACCTCATAGGGGCCAGAGACTGTGTCACATATTTTATTTACATGATCTTATTCAAGCCATACAGCAATTCCGTGAGGAAGGCACTATTATTTATTCCAAAATAGACAAGAAATCAAAACATACAAAATTGTATAATTTGCCCAAGAAAGACAATTAGTAAATTATGAAGCAAATATTTACACACAGACATTCTAATTACAAAAGCTACATTTTTTTCATCATTACAATATATTGTCATGGGATATCACGTGAGACATGTGAGAATTTTCTTAGATTTCACACTTTGCTGTCTTGAAGAGTATAACAAGCAGCTAAGAGTAGTCTATACAATTTTCATTAAGGTGAAATTCCAGAGTCAAAATTACATAATGGGTTTTTTATTCCCAAGGGAAAGATCTTATATTTTTTATAGAGTATAAGAAGCTATCTTTGGAAATCAATTTTTTTATTCCAGATTTGTTTCATGTATAATTTGGCCATCATTTTGATTTAAGAACTAATCCTTTAAAAGGGATTTTCTTTCTTTGGAACTGTGGTATCATTTACCCCTTCTTTAGTCTTCATTACTACTTGTTTACTGAATTGCCTTTATTTTTAATGAGAACAGAAAATGTTGATAACTTGTCCTATCCAAAACCATAATACTTTCCAAACATTTCTAGAGGAATTCACAATTTTAGGGTATAAAACTAGTTTCTAATGTATATCCTTTTGAAATGAATGCTTTTGTGAAGAGAAAGTATAGGCCTGATATACAACATACCAAAGAGAAAAGAAAAGCGGAGGGATAGTTTATTCAACTCATATAATAAACTCAACAAAAGATAAAATTACTCTTAAATACAATTTCCTAATCTTGTTTTAGTTGGTAGAGGCAGTGGTGATAATGCTCAGCTATTACTAAGTTTAAGTGAGAATATTTCTGGATAATTATTGTTTGTTGATTTATTACTAATATTACTATAAATACCATGCTACCATCACTATCTGATGATCAGAAATTGTATATTATTTAATCTAATGCCTTGTGTTATATGTATGATATTCATAAAATTTATATGATATTCAATTAATATCAAATTGACTTAAGTATAGATATTAATATTTGTTTTGAATTTGTTGTATACCAGATACTTCACTTACTTTATGCTATTTGTTCTTAATCATCATTGGAGGTAAAATTTATTAAATATTACCCCTATGCAACTTAGAAAAAAGCAGAGTTGGAATTTGAACCCAGGTCTGTCTGATCCCAGAACCCACCTTTCACTATTGCTGCCTACTCACTGAAATCGCTTTTTGAACAGAGGGATTTTTAAATGTATATATAGTTTGTGTATTATCTTGTTTACTAAAGCTCAATAGCCTTTAAAGTACTCTTGATTTTAAAGACATACATGTGGGGAAAAAAGACAAGTTCTGTAACTTGTATCTCCTTATCTTTAAAATGTGAATAATAATTAAAACAGAACTATTGTGTGGACTCATTAAGATAATAAATGCAGGCCCTCAACACATGGCTTGGCATTTATCTTTCAAAAAATGAGAAGTATTAATACTAGTAGAACTCTTACTCCATCAGTGTGCCTTCTCCCTGCCTTCCAACACATGCACATCATCTTCCTCATCATCCCCATCATCTTCCTCATCATCCCAATCGTCCTCCTCATCATCCTAATCATCCTCCTCATCATCCCCATCATCTTCCTCATCATCCCCATCATCCTCCTCATCATCCCCGTCGTCCTCCTCATCATCCCTGTCATCCTTCTCATCATCCCCATCATCCTCCTCACCATCCCCATCGTCCTCCTCATTATCCCCATCGTCCTCCTCATCATCCCTGTCATCCTTCTCATCATCCCCATCTTCCTCCTCACCATCCCTGTCATCCTTCTCATCATCCCCATCGTCCTCCTCACCATCCCCATCGTCCTCCTCCCCATTCCCATCGTCCTCATTATCCCCATCGTCCTCCTCATCATCCCATCGTCCTCCTCATCATCCCGTCCTCCTCCTCATCATCCTCATCCTCCTCATCATCATCTCTGCCCTCCTCATCATCCCTGTCATCCTCCTCATCATCCTTGTCCTCCTCCTCATCATCCCCGTCCTCCTCATCATCATCCCCATCCTCATCATCATCCTCGTCCTCCTCATCATCCCCGTCTTCTTGCTCATCATCCCTGTCTTCTTCCTCATCCTCCCCATCATCCCCATCATCCTCCTCATCATCCCCATCATCTTCCTCATCATCCCCATCATGCTCCTCATCATCCTCGTTGTCCTCCTCATCATTCTCGTCATCCTCCTCATCATCCCCATTGTCCTCATCATCCCCGTCTTCCTCCTCATCATCCCATCATCTTCCTCATCATCCTCATCATCCTCCTCATCATC
Organism: Macaca nemestrina; assembly: GCF_043159975.1. Taxonomy (NCBI): domain Eukaryota; kingdom Metazoa; phylum Chordata; class Mammalia; order Primates; family Cercopithecidae; genus Macaca; species Macaca nemestrina. The sequence continues at coordinate 95,903,049 of NC_092136.1, read as the reverse complement.
CTCGTCATCCTCATCATCCCTGTCATCCTCTTCATCATCCCCGTTGTCCTCCTCATCATCCCCGTTGTCCTCCTCATCATCCCCATCATCTTCCTCATCATCCCTGTCATCCTCCTCATCATCCTCGTCGTCATCATCATCATCCCCATCCTCCTCATCATCCCCATCATCCTCCTCCTCATCCCCATCCTCCTCCTTATCATCCCCATCCTCCTCATCCCCGTCATCCTCATCATCCCTGTCATCCTTCTCATCATCCCTATCCTCCTCATCATCATCCCCATCCTCCTCATCATCATCCCCATCCTCTTCATCATCCCCGTCATCCTCCTCATCATCCCCATCGTCTTCCTCATCATCCCCGTCGTCCTCATCATCATCCACATCCTCCTCATCATCCCCATCATCCTCCTCATCATCCCTATATTCCTCCTTATCATCCCCATCCTCCTCATCATCCCCGTCGTCCTCCTCATCATCCCCATCGTCCTCCTCATCTCCATCATCCTCCTCATCATCCCCATCATCTTCCTCATCATCCCCATCATCTTCCTCATCATCCCCATCATCATCTTCATCAGCCCTGTCATCATTATTGTCATTGTCATCAAGATCTCCATCATCATTCACCACTAACTTTTCTTTCCCAAGACATTCTATTTGCCAAGGGCCCTTCTAAGGTGGCACACCCATAAAAACAACATTGGCTTCAAAAATGTTGCACAACCTTTGCCTTTCTCCCCTACTTTGGTTTTCCAGTTGCCTTTGGAAAGAGCCAACATTTTCAGCCCATGTGCCTCACAGCAGAAAGTTCTGTCCTCATTTTTTTCCTTCACATTGCTTCTTCAATCATTCATGTATTTTTAATTCAGAAAACATCTATGGAGAGTCTGCTATACCCTGGGAATTTCACAATGAACATGTCCCAGCCTTCAAAGCACTTAAAATGGGAGAGAGGTATAAGCAAATGAGCAATTATGATATAGAGTGACAAAGGCTGCCTAATAGGCCAGTAATGGGTCTTACAAAAGCACAGGAGAGGGGCACCTAACTCAGTTCTAGGCAGTCAGAGAAGACTTCCTGAAAAAAAATTACATCTGAGTTGAGCCCAGAAAAAAAGGATGTTCACCTGGAAGGAAGAGGCATAGAAAGAGTGTTCCAGACAGAGAGGATATGACCATATACAAAAATTTGGAGAAGAGAAACAACTCTGTGGGTTTGGAGAACTGCATGTAGTTTAATATCACTATAGTATAGAGTGAGGAAAGGATGTGTTGAGAGAGAATACTGGAGAAAGATGCAGAGACCAGATCATGGAAGGCCTTATATACCATTCTTGGAAGTTAGGACGTGATCCCAAAGCTAGTGAGGAGCTATGTATGATTTTAAGCTGGGAGTACAGTATGATTTTAAGCTGTATCCAAGGGAAAAATCATTTTATTACTTTCATAAATACCAGCATTGGTGGTGGGGAGTGAGGGAGGTTGAGTTCTCAACCTGAGCTCTATGGATAGTCTGTGGATGTTTAAGAATTTGTCAACTCCCTGAAATTGTAGACAAAAGTATTAGTTGTATGTGTGTTTGGGGGATGGTAAGAGACACAGAATCCATAGCTATGAAAATCCTCAAAAGGAACTATGATCCAAATCAATGTTTGAAACCATTGCTCTACAGGCAGAAAGCTGAAAGCTAACTTATAGAGCAGAAATTTGAAATCTGCCACAAAGAGTCCTTCTAAAATTGAAGAATTTCTGTTTTAAGAAAAATTTCTCATTCCTTCCCCTGAGTTACCAAACTCTTCCCACTCCACCCTGACCCACTGACGTTTTGTTCCTGGCCACTCTCCCACTGAAGGCTGCTTTCTCACTCATGGAGCTGGTCTCTGTGCCAACCCATAATACGTGTCCACCCCAGAGGCTAAGAATAGACACAGTGTCCTGGTGACTTAAAAATTGGGTAATATCTGAAGAATAAACTCTATAGTGACTATAAAATTCATTCTAATAATTTGAAATAAACAGATTATAAACATATGATTGGGGTTTCTCTGCAGGGTGCAGGAGAAGGTACTGAGCAAGTAAAGAAAATTCCCTATTAAATAGAAGGGGAAAGCAGCTACTATTCACAATTGTGAAGGGGAAAGAAGAATACTAAACCAAATACTTTCTTCTGTTTTTTCAAGCTCGACCTTCATCTCCACCACCCAATCTCTCACTCCCAATAAGTTATATCAGATAAGCTACAATTCTTTCAAGTGAATAGACTTTGTTCTGTTTATTTCTTCTTAATATATTTTCCCAGATTTGGGATCTGTGTTCCTCATCTCTCAGTTAGGTTTGTGATCTTGTGCAAGTCAATTCCTTAAACTTTCTGGGCAGCATCTTCATCTGTAAAATAAAGTTGGATGAAAGTTGCTTTTTAGTTCCTGCTGTGTGTAATGGTTACTAAAGTGGAAGGCTATTGTAAAGAGATTTTATGATAAATATTTCTTGTTTTCAACTTGCTGGTTATCTCAAAGGATTGCTGTGTACTTCATCTAAGGCATTTTTAAAATGTAATGTAAAAGACCAAAGTACCTTGCATTATTTGTCCAATACAGCCAAGTATAGCAAGGGTCAAGAAACTTTTTCTGTAAAGGGCCAGGTAGCAAGTATTTTAGGCTTTGTGTGCCGTAGGTCTCTGGCACAACTATTCAACTCTGTTATTATAGTGGGAAAGCAGCCACAGGCATATGAATGAATGTGTATGGCTGTGTTCCAATAAAATTTTATTGACCAAAAATGGTGGCAGGCGGGATTAGGCCATCATGTCATAGTCGGCTGACTCTTGAAATAGAAGACTGGAAGATCTGGTAACCTGAAGATAGGAGGGTTTCATCCCTTCAGTCTTTTCTGTTTACAAGCTGTTTCCTGGATGATTTCCTGACAATTGTTTTGTTGTCATTGTTGTTGTCATTGTTGTGTTAAATAACAACTGCTCAATTATTTTGGCCACCCACAACCACTTCACTGTTAATGCCCCAAATAAATAACTTTGAGTGAGTGGGTCTGCCAACTTATTGGGAATCTGAAACAGTTGAGACAACTTGTTTTTTAGGCACAGAGATAAATAAATGGCTTCATCAGGAGACAGTTCCGAAGATGAATAGCCAAAAGGAACAGTTGAGCAGTTAGTTCATTGGGACAGAGAAAGAAAGACAAAAAGAGGGAAAGAGAAGGGGGTAGGGAGAAGAAAGATTGATTGAATAGCAAACCAGTTTGTGAGATCTACTGTACAGACTTGCCCAGCTGGGTACTTTATCTTGAATTTGTTTTGCAAATTGCAGATGCCTAGCTCTAGAAGCCAAGAAAAAGAAAAGGCAGTCATCCCACGCCAAAATACTCTCATGGATCTCAAGTAATTTACATTACTTCATTTTTGTGGGGGGAAAATCACTGTACAGTCCCCTTCCAAAATAAGTGAAGAGGAACAGAGAGCTATTTTACCCAACTGCCTAGAACAAGACAAATATTTTGTAGAGCTTTTTTTTTTTTTTTTTTTTTTTTTTTTTTTTTAAATTAAGAGAACAATACCTGCCCGGTAACTTTGCCTATGTTGTGAAAGTTACTGTGTCACTGTTCAGCCCACAAAACTGCTTTAACTGTAAAACTGACTGAATCCAATGAGTCTTACTATTTCTGTATATACTTCAATGAAACCAGGGATATTTTGTACCCCATTCTACCTTTTGCTGAGATCAGTCCTGCCTGACGGAATCCTTACAATTCCATTGAAATGAAAGAAAGAGGTAGTCCCAATGATTTTATTAGTGAATATCTTTTTTAAAGCTCTCTAACATATTGACCATGATTTACAGTGACACTTTATCAAAGTAACACCCAGTAGCCAGGCCTGTCCTCTGCTTTTGGTTATTGAGATTTACAAGATTTCCTTCACACATACTATTTCTTTAACAATTTATCCCAGAAAATTTAAAGAAAAGGGTAGTGGTGAATTCACTGGCAGAAGGCTGGGACAGTGGGGTTTGTTCTTAATTTTTTAATCTGGACTTTTTTTCAAAAGGACTTCAAACTGCCTTTGAGAGAAACACAATTAATACAAAGGACAGGTAATTTGTCTTCTAAGGGAAAAGGGTACCCATTTGAAAGAGTTCATGTGTTCTCCTAATTGTCTCCTGGGTTTGTAGACATAGTTTACAACGTCAGTGAGCTAGTACTTCCCATGGTGATCCATAAACTAGATATTAAATGAATGAAGTAAAAAATTGGGGAAAGCATTTTTAACCAGATTTTTTTCCGTAAGTTAAAACATGCATCCAGCTTCCTTGTGAGCTTACTTAACTTGTGAGCATGTTTTATTTGCCTCAAGCTAAAAGATTCGGTCATCATATACCTGATTTACCAAATGGTCTCCTAACATCCTTGAGACCATTCTAGGAAATAAATCATCCATCAGTAGCACAGTTGGAAAACTTAAAAGTATAGTCAGGTAGCAGGATTTTCCAGCAGGCTGCATAAACTTTGTTACCCTCCTAATATAGGGCTGCCCACAATCCAGGGTGTGACTAAGACTATCTCCACTCCTTGGAGGTAAAAGCCTTGTAAACAAGAACTGTGTCCAAATTATCTTCATTTCTCTAGCACCTGGTGAAATGCCTGGGACATAGGTTATACTTAGTCAGTACCTGCTTTTTTAGAAAATAAGTGAATGAATGAAACCCATCATGTCAAAAGCATTTTCTTCACTCAGATGCTAAGAATAGCAGCTTGGAGTTCTGAAGAGCATTCCAAATAATACATCAAGAATGTTTCTGTAATTTTAGCAGAGGTTGAAAGATCATTTGCTAGGGATGTGGTAGAAGAAAGTACAGTTTGGAGATTTGGACTAGAATGGACAGGTAAGGAGGTTGGGTAGGTAGATCGATGGATGGGATGGATAGATAGTTAGATAGATAGATAGATAGATAGATAGATAGATAGATAGATAGATAGATAGATAGATAGATAGATAGATAGAAAAGTGGATAAATGGGTAGATAAAAGCTTTGCTATATAGGGAAGCTTTTGCTATATAAAGAGTCTAGTATCTATATAGAGTATGAGTCCAAAATTCTTGAGTATAGCAGTTTGATCAAGAATATCTAGCATCTTCTTAAATGGCAGATGAGGTTGGAAACATTTTTTAAAAAATATATGAATGCATTATGAGATCTTCACTACTGCTTTGACATAATTTTAAAACATTCTCAGAGTAAAAGAGCAGAGACGAGATGACTAAATACTAGCAGTGGTTAGGGATAGAGCAGTGAATTTCTAATAACAGGGCCAAAGACTTAGAGGAAGAAGATGCTCACCAGCGGGCCTTGGAGTGAGCTCAGGACCACTTGTGTACAGCTGAGAAATATTGAAATGAAGATCTCAAATTCTTTTTGATTGGGATGGCATTTTGAGAAAAAGATGTATCCTACTAAGAGACTGTGATTCTAAAACTCATAAAAATGTCGTTTGTTTTAGGTTCATAAGAAGTCCTTTTAGTATCTTTTTACTGCTTTATCCCCAAGGTCCAGAAGAATGCATGATGTGCAGTAGATGCTTAATAAATACTTGGTGAATTAATGAGTAAGAGTGCAGTGAGGGTAATAATTCTAAAGATAGATTGATTGATAGAACCTTATTAAAAGAATACAAATATATTTTCATTGGTCTGGCAGTCCTGTGCTGGGTTAAAACAAGGACCAAGAAGTTTTATCCATACTTAAGCACTGGCATGCTACACTATCTCAGGCACTAACACTATAAAAAGACTTTAAAATCTCTAATGCGCACGCACACACACTCACAAACGTGGAAAACTATCTAGAAGTGCACAATAAATATACATTACTGTACACTCATAATTGATTTAAAACCCAGGAGGCTTGGATCCGAAACCTATTTTGTAGGTTAGAACCAAACACTATACTTTTGCAGGTAAAAACGGAAAAAGAACATGTAAAATGAAAGATCATGAAAGTTCATGATTTGAACCAGTCATTGACTATTCCTTGCTGCCAAATCAATCTTTAACTACAGTTTCTCTAGAAAACTGGGTTTTCTATCATGTGAAACACTACATTGATGGAAATAGCCTAATTCTTTCACAATCACACACACACATGCATGCACACAGGCACACATACTCTCATCTATCAGCTGAGAATGTGCCATTTTTACCATGCCTTCATATGCATTGCAGGAGAAAATGTGTGTCGGGGAAAAACCAGATGATTTCTATTAAGTTCTACATGGGTTGAGTTTAAGGCAAAGAGTGAGGCTAAGTATGAAAATCAAAGCCAATGCATCGAAGCAGATTTTTCTTTCAAACTAGTTTATGTCCTAAAGTTTGCACAACGTGTTGGCAATGACAGCAAGCTTGTATAAGGAGGTGTTTTGTGTTTTACAGCAAACACAAGGCAAAAAAAATGCAAGGGCAGCCAAATATTACTTCAATCATGAATTCAAAGAATGTGTGTAGTAGGTATGTGGTAAAACCCATGAGCTAGGAACTATAAGATTTTTTTAAATTTTACAAAATTCCAAGAAAGAGTTTATCTCTTATTCTTTCCTCCATACCAAGGCACCTCCCTTCACCCCAGCACTAGTTTCAAATTTGGAAAACCCTTCAGACCCTAAGGGAAAAGGGTCCCAAAGTATCTTTTGGTACCATGAAGGAAAGAAACTATATTTAGCACAGTCTATCTGTTTGATTAGAGAGAGAAAGAGACATAGTTACATTTTCCGGCATGCAGATCTTTTATAAATCTTAGAAAAGGGTGGTTTTCCAGAATTCTCTGGAAGTTATTTTGGAGTTCATCAATTCTGCCAACATTGAGCACTCTGTCTACCTCTTTTCTTTCTCCTCATTTTCCCCATTTCTAAATACATTTTGGTCTGTAGAGAATAAAAACCTGCCTAGCACAGGGTAGACATTCAGTATACTTTGTCAAATTCATTAATGGATTGATGGATTAATGGGTGACTAGGCATCAGGTGATCTGAGATTGATTGAATGATTGATTTTTCCTTCAACTTTTAATTTCCTGGGTACATGTGCAGGATGTGCAGGTTTGTTACATAGGTAAATGTGTGCCATGATCTGGGTTTTAATCTTAAGACACTAGTAGGTGTCATACCACCTAATGGAAATGATTGCTTTTTGTTATCATAACTTTGGGTGAGTGGATATGTGGAGTGTGTGGTATGTGTAGCTTATCTTTCCAGATAAACTGTATGCCAGAGATCTTAAACTCAAATGGCCTACATGGACCAGGCAAGTGATAGAAATGAGGAAAATGGGTGGGTATAATAAAGTAAGGAGTAGTAGAGGCTGCTGTGGCCAACTGGAGAGCACAAAGAGCAATTTGTGTTTCAAACACAATGGGGGCCAAACACACCACATCTGTAGTCCAGGTACACGTACAGTGTGAGCTCCTTCACAAGACTCATTGGATATAAAACATCTCTCTAATATTTAAAAATACAGAAATAACAAAATAATAATAGTTAAAGTGTATCAAACATCTCTACTAAGTCCCTGGTACTGTTCTAAAATTCATCTTGTCAAATTTTAGGTAATTAATATATTACCTTTATGTTGCAAATGGGGAAACTAAGGCATGGTACTTAGTAAATATACATGATTGCACTATGCATAAATAATTGGATGTTAAGAGAATAAAAACCAGAACAGCAAAGAGCAAAGTTAACAGAGACCTGAGCTGAGCCCCTAAGCAAGAAAGCAGCATACCCCAAAAGACAGCCCATCAGAGAATGATACCCCACCCATCTTCTGGCATCTTCAAGTAGGAGGATGAAGGTAATTTCCCAAATCCCTGGGTGGCTCATAATCTGCAATATAACTGAGACCTCTACATTTCGGAGAGACCTGATACAGAACAGCTTTCTGTAGTCTGCGAGTTCTATCTCCTTTGTTTCACAATGAAAATAAATGAAAACAGACTATTGTTCCTATGTGTAGAAATAACTTTAATAATTATGAGCGGCTATTGTTTAGTAATAGGTATTGGATTATCTCCCCTAATTCTTGTAGGGAACCTGTGACATCCATACTGTTACTATTTCCTTTTTACAGATAAGAAAACTGAGGCTTAGAGAGGTGAATTAACTTTTGCCATATCACACAACTAAGTGTCAGAACTGGGATATGAACCAAGGTGGACTTATCTCCAGAGCTTATGGTCTCATCCACTGCAGGGCAAGGAAAAGAAGACGAAAAGAAAAGTGTTTTGAATTTTTCTACCTATGCTTGTCAGCTACTTCCAAAACCAAACCAAAACAAACAAACAAAAGAAACCACAAAATCTTATTTTGAAAGTCTTGCGTAAAACTCCAAACTATATCAAAGAAAAGAGCAGACTCTTTCTATTCTGGTTCAAGTGGAGAGTAGAACGCAAACTACCATCTCCAATACATTCTCTCCCACCTTGATGTCTTTCCCCACCACTTCCAGCTGTCTTTACGCTTCCCTGATCCTGCCTCTTTCCCCCGTCACAGGCTCTGCTTCCATGTCCTTAGTCAGGGTGCACCCAAAGGCCCAGTCCCCAATCCTCCATGTATTTCTCCTCCTTTTGCCCTCCAAGACACTTAGCTCACAGATCCTCATCTCCTGCTATTCTGTCAATGACTCTTAAGTGCTTGTCTCCAAGCCCATGTTCCTAGTGGCTTATAGAACACAGGGGGTGAAATCTTCTCCAAAATTCATGATGGATTTAAAGTTGAAAGAACTGACTGGTCATAGGGGTGTAAATATATTAGAGGATGGTTTCCTTAAGCTGCTCCATGTGTGTACCTCAGAGATGGCTGTAATTATTTTTTACTAACTGGTGAAGAGGATCTCCCCACCCTGTCCTCACTCCCCTGTCCTTCTCTCCAACACACTTCCTTCCACCTTCCTGACCTGAGGGTGCTCAACCCTGGGAAGAGTGCTGCATGAGTTCATGGGTTGGCCCAGGTTTAAAGTACAAAAATCTTTCTTCTCTATGCTTCCTGTCTCAGGTGACAGGCAGTAAAGTATACTGATTGAGAACTAGAGTCGTGGGGTCAGACAGACCTGGCTTCAAATCCTCCTCGGCCACTTACAGCTATGTGATCTCTCTGAGCTCAGGTTTCTCATCTGCCAAGTTGGGTTAATAATACAAGTTCTTGCTCATTGTTTTGTTGGGAGGAGTGAATGAGATAAATCACGTAAAGCACTGACCACAGTGACTGGCTGATAATAAGCCTCAGTGGATGGTCGCCCTTAGGATTATTTTGTAACCCTTTGCTTTTGAGGCAGCTGGTGAGCTCTGTAGCCCCAGAGATTACAAAAGGCCAAGGCTTTCGGAGTGTGGCTTACTTATTTATTTATTTCAGCTCAGCACATAAAGAGAAAGAAATGAAAGAGAAGAGAATTTCCACAGATGGTGTACCTACTACCACTACTCATGTGGTATCATGGGAGTTGCTTTGTGGTTTTGTTTGTTGTTTGTTTTTGTTTTGAGACAGAGTCTTGCTCTGTCACCCAGGCTGGAGTGCAGTGGCACAATCTCGGGTCACTGCAACCTCCACCTTCTGGGTTCAAGTGATTCTCATGCCTCAGCCTCCTGAGTAACTGGGATTACAGGCACGTGCCACCACACCTGGCTAATTTTCATATTTTTAGTAGAGACGGGGTTTAGCCGTGTTGGCCAGGCTGGTCTCAAACTCCTGACCTCAGTGATCCACCCGCCTCAGCCTCCCAAAGTGCTAGGATTACAGGCATGAGCCACCACACTCAACTGCCTGCTTTATGTTTTTATGTCTTATAACCTCACACAGTTTAGTCGGTGAATGACAGCTGCATTTTTTTTGCCAGGTGTGGTGGTTCATGCCTATAATACCAGCACTGTGGGAGGCCAAGGATCTAGGATCACTTGAGCCCTTGTGTTTGAGATCAACCTAGGCAACGTAATAAGACCCTGTCTCTACAAAAAATGTAAACGTTAGCCACCCCATCTCTACAAAAAATTTAAAAATTAGCCAGGTGGTGCGCGCCTGTGGTCCCAGCTACTTAGGAGGCTGAAGTGGGAGGATTGCTTGAGCCTGGGCGGTTGAAGCTGCAGTGAGCCATGATTGTGCCACTGCACTCCAGCCTGGGTGACAGAGTGAGACTCTGTCTCTTAAAAAAAAAGAGAGAGAGTTGGATTTCTTTTGTTCCCATGTATTCAGTGTTTCCCAAAGCATATTCCCTGGACCAATGAGTATCAGAATGACCTAAGGAGGTACCCTGATCTATAGCCTCAGAATCCCTGGGACAAGTCCAGGGCATCTGCCCTATAAGCTGATTTCCAGATCATTCTAATCAAAGTATAACAATTTTTGACTTATTGTTTATATCATATGATCTAAAATTTGATTTTGCATTTTCTTGTGTTTATACACGTAAGCATTTCTCCCTCACTTGGGTGATAAATTCTCTAAGGTGATAACCATATTTTTTAGTCTTCTTATAACCCTACTAGTGTTCTAGTGCAGAGCTCAATCCTAAATACATCACTGGGAATTAATGAGAATATTCAACTGGGTTTAGCTTACTGTCTTGCAGAGTCCTGATCTGTCAATGCCAAAAATTGGTAGAGACCTCAAATTACACAGGTAGTTCACCAATACCCAATATTATTTGATATACAATTGAGTTTTTAATCAATATTTTCTCATTATCAGTGTGTCGGGTATTCTTTTACTGAGATTCTTGCGCCAAGATACCTGAATTGTTGACTGGGGAACAAAATTTACAAGTCCCTGAGAAGTGAAGTCCTTTCCAAGTTTGAGTTTATGAAACAGAAACTTATAGGCCTTCCTGCCTCTCTGTCACAGAAAGCTGGGTAAGGCAAAATGCCTTCTGTCTAAAATGGTTTCAACTTTTAAACACGTGAATTAAAACATGATTTTCATCGCAGGATCAGCAATGCTACATGCTAACTTTGGGAAAAGGAAGGATCTGTTAGGTTATGATGTTTATTCCTGAGAAATTGAGAGGTTTGCCATATGTTTTTATGGTAGTTTTCTTTGAGGTTCCATAAACACCTTCTGGAATGTGGAGGTTCCACCATCAGAGTCCTATGGGAGCTTTTCCAGTGCCCTAATGTCATTAACCCAGCTGCTTTGGTTGCTGTGATATGCAATAATTTCTTCTACATTTAAAAAGCGATTTTCTGATCTCCAACCCATTTAACCATGTTTGATCTTTAATAAGATCAAAAATGTTTGGAATCTGAGTGTATGATCTTTGTGTTACATTTTTCTCTTTTTAATTCACAGTAGCTTTTCCTTCCCCCTTTCTCTTCTTTAGGATCAACACTCTGTGGTAGGCCAGAACACAGGCCCCAGTCCAAGTCCCAACCCCTGCTCAAATCCAAACACTGGAAGTGGTTACATGAACTCCCAGCAATCACTGTTGAATCAGCAATTGATGGGAAAGAAGCAGACTCTACAGAGGCAGATCATGGAGCAGAAACAGCAGCTTCTTCTCCAGCAGCAGATGCTGGCTGATGCGGTAAAACTTTCTCTTAATTTCTACTGAACGGACCTGTTGACCCACCAGAGGGAGTTTATTCTTTTCCATTTATATTTACTGTGCCTACTTACGTGACAGCAACAAAGATGTCCCGACTGTAAGAGAGGATAATTCCATACATTCAGTGTACTGTAGGAAGAAAAAAAAACCAAACTTGATTTAACAGCTGCTGGACACTTGGAATGCATGGCACCTCTGCTAACCAGCCCTGCCCAGCCCAGGAATGTCTAGAACAACCAACATAAGCATTTGAATCGGGCAAAAGAAACCAGTGTTGTTCCCCAGGCTTAAGGGGCAGAAATAGTAAACTGAACTTGAATCAACTCAAATCCAAACTGATTTTAGAGATAAGAGTTTTAAAAGCAACTTTAAAAGCCAACATGAAGCCTCGAAACCAAGATTTGGCTTCTAAAATAAAGCAACTCACAATAGGGGATTTTTTAAAAGAAAATGTTAAATGCATTTCCCATTTGCACTGTATATATTAGGTTGATGCAAAAGTGATTGTGATTTTTGCCGCTACTTTTAATGGCAAAAACTGCAATCACTTTTGCACCAACCTAATAGTTGACTTTTTGAGAAAGACAAGATTGTGTTTACCACACACTACGCATGCATTAACCCTCCTTCAGTATTTATCTGCTCGGCCCTGGCTTCATTGCCTCCCTTCAAATTATTTGGTCAAATGAAATAAAAAGTAAGCATCTCCAGGTGAATTAGAGGTAAGGTATACAGAAAAGATTAAAAACAAAATCAAATCATTTTATATTCAAGGAGCTTTGCAGTAAGAGTCAGAAATGCAGGGTATCACAAGGTATAATTATTTAGTAAATAATAATTTGCAATAAGGGTAGAGCCATAAACAAGGCAAATCCTCTCTTCACCCTAAAGAAGCCTTGAGCATACTGAGGATATGTCAAATAAATTGGCCAATTGTAATGCATGTGATTAAGTGCTATACTCTGGGAACTACTAGAAATGATTTCAGAAAGAATGTTCTATCTACTGAATATCTGAAACTGGAGTAGGAGATGAGACGAAGAGTAGGAAGGTTATTTCAGCCAGAACAATGAGCATATTCAAAGACCTGGGAACAATAAAGGATACTACATATTATGCCTGCCAAGGTATTGAGTGTGCACAAGAATGGGGAAGTGATGAGTAAAGATGCCGGAGATAAGAGGCAGGAGGGTAGGGCTTGAGAGGCCAGAATATACACTGAAAAGCAACAGAAGAGATTTTAAGGATTTAACACAAGGGGAAGTACTAGATTCAGATTTGCATTATAGTAAAAGTATAAAAAGAGTAAGAGAAAATGTAATGGAGAGAAAGATTAAATCCAGCCTGAAAAGATTAAGGATAGTCTCCCAAAGAAGTAAAATTTGACATTGATTTTGAAGGACTGTAGCATTCTGATAGAGTAGGTGGGGTCCACTATTGCAGGTGGAGGGTGGAGCAGACACCAAAAGGTGCAGCCTGGGTGTGAATTTGTTGGGTAGTTTGAGATTGCATTATGAAATATTTAATGCCTGATAAAAAGTAAACATAGTCTAACAACCACATTTTTTTTAAGGAATTACAAGTGGACCAAGTTTTGTATTCAGGACATGTGAAAAGAAATAGTGAGAAGTAAATTTATTTGACCTGGAATAAGGAATATTGAGAAATAAGATTACAGATGACCTTGAATACTGCCATAAGGTTTAAGGGAGTCACAGACTGGATCACAAAGTGACACAACTGGTTTCTTCTAGAAATCATAGTTTTGAAAACTCCAGTCCTCCCCTTGTTCCCTTCCCCTCCCATTTTTATCCTTATAAACTAAAGAACTTAGAAACAAGGGCAGCAGAGAGAAAAACATGTAATCTAAGGTTGACTTACTGGGTACACTTTCATCACTACCATCAATACTACTAATTTTATGAATTATACCACGTAGAGGTTGATTTTCAGCTCTTGTTAAAAGGCAAGGAAGTGGTAGCATATACATTCCATGAGGGTCCCGGCCTGGCACTGGCCTAACTCCCGCTTGGCCCCAGTTGAGTCACCACTAGGACAGGTGCAAAGGGCAGTGGCATAAACTGTGAGATGAATGAGAATGAGGCTGCTGTTTTTGTGATTTTTAGAAACCATTCACATGTCTCTTTGTTTGGACACCATTGAGGGTGTCTGTGCTTTTTAGCATATCCAGGAAGAAGTGGTCTTTGATACCACTGTACATTAGCATATGCTTTGTGGTCATTTGCAGTCAGTTGGCAAGGCCACATAGGCACCTAAATTGAGATGTTTTCTCATGAAAGTTTGTTATCCTTATTCTCTGTTATTCTCCTACCAATGAAGCACAAAGAAGAGACATGAATAGTACTTATTACGAGGGACATCATAATTACCAACACGCATTGTGTACCTACTGTGTGCCAGGCACCAAGCTGGATTTTCACAGAATTAAATAGAAATATGAGGGAGGTCCTATAATTATCCACATCTCACATTTTTACAGATGAAGAAACTGAAGCAGAATAGATATGTACTATAACAGATGATTTCTATAATGGGTTTTCAAGTCTAACAGATTGGGTTATCATTAGATATTAGTTCATAAATTAAATTTCATATTGCACAAAAGTAATCTCAGAAATGGCCTATGTGTTTACACTTGCACAGAATGGGAATGTCATTCTTTTGCAAACTGTAGCCGTCTCTATTCAGTATTGCAGTCTAGTCTTTGCTGCTCTTCAGCACAAAAGAACAACATGGCAGTTCTATGTTATGTCCATATGCAAAGTTATTAATCTAAGTCATTTGTGAACAAGTAGTTTAAGAAACCTAAATTTCTGGATATATATACACACACGTATATATATGTATATATACGTGTGTATATATACGCACATATATATGTATATATGTGTATATATATGTATATATATACACACATATATATACATGTGTGTATATATATGAAAACCCTTTGAACAACAATTTAGCCCTCTAGTGGAGACAAGCCTGACCAACATGGTGAAATCCCGTCTCTAATAAAAAAATACAAAATTAGCTGGGCATGATGGCAGGTGCCTGTAATCCCAGCTACTTGGGAGACTGAGGCAGAAAAATCGCTTGAACCTGGGAGGCAGAGGTTGCAGTGAGACGAGATCATGCCATTGCACTCCAGCCTGGGTGACAAAGTGAGACTCCATCTCAAAAAAAAAAAAGTCAATAATTAGACTGAAGAGATATAAAAATAAATCCAGGTTTGCAATATAGTCTATGATGGGAAGTCAATCACCTTCTTCTCTCTCTTTACCTCTCTCTCTCTCTTTCTTTCTCTCTCTCACGCATACACACACACAGACACACACACAGACACACACACACACACACACACACACACACACATCCTGTCTTCTTCAGTATAAACAGTAGAAACACCTAATTACATAAGAAAGAAGGACAGATACTTTTGGAAAAGAGTGGATTTCAGAAAGTCCCATGCTTGGCATAAAAATCAAAACTGTCATCTTACACAACAGTTTACAACAGAGCTGGTTGAACATCACCACATTGGGGTTCATGGAACATCTCAAGCTGTTTCTTAAACATTTAGGGTTTGGGCAAAACCAAAAAGCATTTCACCAACCACTTTTTCCCTTAATTTGTAAACCCATGTTTAAAAGAAATGTAATCCATATGTTTCTGATTCATTTACACTTAGCTCATCAAAATTGTGTTTTATATGAATTACTTATGTGCAAAAAACTGTCTTTCAAGCTTTTTTCTTAGCAACAAGAATTTAAATTTGGTTTGTTGTTGTTTTAAGGCTTTTTCCCCTCCTTTATAGTAGACTTATTCTACTAAGAAGGTTTGGAATTTGATGGGAAACTGAGAAACACATGGTTTAAGTCAGTTCTAAGTTAGGCAGTGCACATTTGTCTTCCAGCTAATTTACCCATGTATCTATTGCAAAGTTTTCTTTTCTATTTGTTGACTTTTCTATAATTATAGTGTTCTCCCTCTACCTATGCTGATTATTTTTATCTTGAAAATTGAGATTGCTTTGGGATGCATACAAAATGGCAGTGAAGTCATTCTAAAAACTCCCTGATCCATACCAAACAAGATAAAAAGCAGCCCTTAATTCCCAAAGCTGATATGATACTCACAGTCAAGCCATTTTGTTCTCTGTTGGGTATAAACAATCCTACAGAATGTCAACCTCAGACAAGGTTACTCTGAGACCATGGTAAAATGAGACAAAATAACACTTCATAATTTTGTCTAAAAACAGACACAAACAAGGTCACTATGCAACCTCCAAAACACCAAACACCCCCCTCTCTTGTTAAATGAGTGATAGCTACTTCTTTATTTAATTAGAATTGACTTTACTTTGTGACAGCTTCCAATCTAGAACAAAGCACCATTTCCTTAGACCCTCCCCAAAACACTCAAAGTCCAAATCTCAGGACAGATTCTCTCTAACATTCTCCTACTGAGATACCCTGTGACCCCTCATGATGTGTGTTCTCCCTTGCTGCAACAAGTAATAAAGCCAACAGCTGTGTTCCTAGTGGTCTTTGACTGAGGATATTGACATATTAAAAGAATGTCTCTATTTTTTTTCTTAGCTTCCAAACTCACCTGTTCTAAAAATCAAAAGGCTGATTCCAAATGGAAGAAATGAAGGGAGGGCGGCAAACCTGTGCTTTCAGAATGGGGAGCTGAGAAACAGAGCAGCAAGGGGCCTGGTATTGTGTGTTAGGAAAGAGCCTGAGTTTGGGACTCAGGATTTGGTCTTGGTTCTACCACTGTGTGATCTCAAGCAAGTTACTTAGCCTAACAAGGCTTCCATTGCCTTATTTCTTAGGTGGAAATAATCATGCCTACTTTTAAGAATTGTTTATAAGGAGGTAAAAAAGAGATAAAATTCATATAGTGCCTATATCGGTACCTGTTGGTGTCTCCTGACATCTCCTCCTACCTAGAGTTATCAGATTTAACAAATAAGAATACAGGGCTGGGCACGATGGCTCATGCCTGTAATCCCAGCCCTTTGGGAGGCTGACGTGGGTGGATCACGAGGTCAGGAGTTCGAGACCAGCCTGGCCAACATGGTAAAACCCCATCTCTACTAAAAAATATATAAAAATTAGCTGGGCCTGGTGGTGGGCACCTGTAATCCTGAGGGCTCGGCGGGGAGGAAAATCGCTTGAACCTGGGAGGCAGAGTTTGCAGTGATCCGAGATCGTGCCACTGCACTCCAGTCTGGGCGACAGAGCAAGACTCCATCTCAAACAAACAAACAAAGCAAATAAGAATACAGAATGCCCAGGTGTTCTGTATTTTATCTGAAAACCCTACCTCCTGTGCTTTCCCCACTCTGTGGGACCAGAATTGTATCTAGGTACCTACCAAAGCATATCAGGTGTGCTACCACATAAAATTAGAAATTAGCATCTTGAAAAATCACAGAAATTTAGTTCTCATTGACATTGAATTGAAAAATAAAGAAAATAAGACGTTACTAGAACCAAAACACATGTTGAGTGTCATGGAGAAGTAGAAATTATACTTCCATACAGGAAGTTTATTGAAATTGAAAAGATTTGTCTCTGAAGACTACAAACTAAGGTCTTAAGTTTGTCTTAAGACTACAAACTAAGGTCATGATTTGTAACCCATGATTGCAAAATTGTTCTTACACTACTTTTCTGAAATTTTACAAAATTTTGCATGCATTTTCACAAGTGAAAAGGGAATGATGCAATGTAACATGTTTTCATATCTTTTCTCAAGGAGAAAATTGCTCCACAAGATCAGATAAACCGACATTTGTCAAGGCCACCTCCAGATTATAAAGACCAAAGAAGAAATGTGGGCAATATGCAACCAACTGCTCAGTATTCTGGTAAGTGTCCTTAAAAATTCATAAAAGTTATAGCTGTGAAAGGAAAAAAAATTCATTTTTCAATTATCCCTGTAACTCACATATGATTGTAATATCTTTCTTAGAATTTCTAACTCCCATTTGGCTTTCATACCAAGACTACACAAATATTTTTTAGTCCTTTCATCAGTTTTTTTTTTTCATCAGTCTTGCCCTGTACTCACATATTTTACCACTCTCTGGACTACCTCCAAGAACTCAAAAGAGCTAAATATTTTTCTGTTAGGTTGAATCACTCTCCTCCCAAAGATATACCTTAACCCAGGTAGTGGAAGGTAAGCAGACATTTCTCCCTCTTAGTCAGGCACATGTGTAACTTTCACAAATCCTAGTCTTTTTGTATCCACCGTTGAGCCCATCTCCAAGGTTTCTCCTTCAAAGACAAAGGTCCCGCCACCAAGGAATACTTGAAAAGCAAATTAAGTTTTCACAGAGTCTCTCAAAAACACCAAAGGTGAACTCTATTTAAATCACAAAGCAAATCTTCTTAATAGCTCTCTCAGTATAAAATAAATGGTAAGTACAAAAGTCCCCTAAATTCTCTCTCTTCCCACTCATTAAACTCCAAAAAACCTTTCCCAAACCCAGCCTATATTGCTCTGCCTTCTCCTATTTAGTATCTATTCAATACACTTCTGCCCCAAACTGTCTAAAACTCTCTGCACTTTCTAATGTAAGTTAAGCTTATACTCTTGGGTTTCCTAAGTTCTCTCTGCCTTACCTGTTACCTTCATCTGTCCAGGAAGCCACAAAGAAGATTCCCTAAAGAAAGAAAGGCTGTGAACACCTCTATTTTATTAATATTTCCTGGTACTGTTAAGTGTACTTTTAAATATGTTGTCCTGACTTATTTAAACCCCCTCAGATACAACAGGTTGCCTCTTTCAACTGAAGTTGAGAATGGGGCTGGGCTCAGTAGCACATGCCTGTAGTCCCAGCTATTCTGGAGGCTGAGGTGGGAGGATTGCTTGAGCCCAAAAGTTCAAGGCCAGCCTGGGCAACATATTGAGACACCGTCTCTAAAAACAGCAAATAACATTAGGAACGGGATGTATGTTTTCCACTCTGTAAGATTACTTTGCCTCAGGACAAAAACGGGATTCTCTAGTTGATTTTCCTCAAGGAGGCTGAAAGATAAGATGTGGTTTCCAGTCATGTGTTGCTTAATGATGGGGGTATGTTCTGAGAATTGCATTGTTAGGTAATTTTGTTGTGCAAACATCATAGTGTGTACTTACACAGACCTAGATAGTCTAGCCCACTACACACCTAGGCTATATGATATAGCTGATTGCTCCCAGTCTACAAACCTATACAGCATGTTACTGTGATGACTACTGTAGGCAGTTATAACACAATGGTAAGTGTGTGTGTATCTAAACATAGAAAAGGTACAGTAAAATATAATTTAAAAGATACAAAATGGTACATTTGTATAGGGCCCTTAGCACGAAGGGAGCTTGCAAGACTGGAAGTTGCACTGGGTGTCAGTGAGTGAGTGGCACGTGAATACAAAGGCCTAGGATATCACTGTGCACTACTGTGGACCCTATAAACACTGTACACTTAGACTTCACTAAACTTATTTTTTAAAATTTCTTTCTTTAATAATAAATTAACTTTTACATTAATTTTTTTGCTTTGCTTTACAACTTTTAAATTGTTTAAACTTTTTCTTTTTTTTTTTTTTTTTTTTTTTTTTTTTTTTTTTTTTTTTTGAGACGGAGTCTCGCTCTGTCGCCCAGGCTGGAGTGCAGTGGCCGGGTCTCAGCTCACTGCAAGCTCCGCCTCCCGGGTTCACGCCATTCTCCTGCCTCAGCCTCCGGAGTAGCTGGGACTACAGGCGCCCGCCACCTCGCCCGGCTAGTTTTTTGTATTTTTAGTAGAGACGGGGTTTCACCATGTTAGCCAGGATGGTCTCGATCTCCTGACCTTGTGATCCGCCCGTCTCGGCCTCCCAAAGTGCTGGGATTACAGGCTTGAGCCACCGCGCCCGGCCAATTGTTTAAACTTTTGACTTTTGTGATGACACAGCTTAAAACACAATCACATTGTACAGCTGTACAAAATTATTCTTTTCTCCATATCCTTATTCTAGAAGCTTTTTTCTATTTTCTTACAATTTTTAAAATTATTTTTAATTGACATATAATTGTTCATATGTATGGGGTACAGAAGGATATTTTTATGTATGTAAACAGTGCATAACGATCAGATCAGGGTAGTTACCATAACCATCACATCAAACATTTATCATTTCTTTGTGTTGGGAACATTCAAAATCCTCTTCTCAGTATTTGAAAACATAGTATAAATTATCCTTAACTATAGTCATCCTAGAGTGCTATAGAACACCAGGACTTATTCCTCCTATTTAGCCGTAATTTTGTATCCATTAACCATCTTCTCTCTGCTTTTTCTCCCCACATCTTCCACACCTCTAGAAACCACAATTCTACTCTCTACTTCTGTGAGAGCAACTTATTTAGCTTACACAGATGAATGAGAACATATGGTTCCGTGCCTGGCTTATTTTACTTAAAATTTTTTTTTTAATTTTATGTTTTTGTTTTTATTTTTTAAACTAAGACACAAACACAAACATACACACATTAGCCTAGGCCTGCACAGGGTCAGGATCATCAATATCACTGTCATCCACCTGCACATCTTCACCCACAAAGATGATATTGCTTAATCTTATTGGCATTGTACGTCATCTCCCTTACTGTTCAAGTGTCTCCTACCTGGCTGTTATCTCTCTTCGTCAAACATTGCCCACTACACAATGCGCTACACAGATACAAGGACATACAAGACAGTGCTCTTGCCTTCAAAGGGTATGTAGTCTAGTTGGGGGCATATTTGTAAATAATAGCAAGGCTAATGTGTTCATTTGGCCCTCAGTCTTTCAGGATGTATACCACCTAGGTATCCGTAAGCAGCAGGGGATAGCCCACGTTTACAACTGCAGACATGCTCTACCCATCCACTGATATTGTGATATTCTTTTGTGTGTTAAGTTCTGTATTTCTCAGAATCTCTGACTCTTTGGGCCTCTCTGATAATCTTTGCCTCCAAAAATGTTTCCTCATGATGACTTCACCCTCCAGAAGTTAAGGAGATTTCAGTATGTCGATTAGTCACTATCTGTTGTGTGGAGCCTCTTATTACACAGCCTGTGGCTTAAGCACTTGTTCCATATTGTTGCAGAACTTTCTCCTTAGTTCAGCTAAAACCAGGCTCTCATCACACGGCCAGGAAAGATTCGGCTCGTGGACACATAGAAGGATGAGGAAAAATGGAATGTATTGAGCAAAAAGGAAAAATAACTCTCAGTAAAGTGAGAGAGAGTCCTGCTAGCAGGTTTCCCACCTCACAGATTGAACCCCAGGTCACCACACAGGAACAGGAGAGGCCAGGCTCCTCCCTGCTGCAAATGGCGTGAACTTCCCGAGGCTCCACCCTGTCCTCCCAGTGCACAGGTGGGCATTATTCAGAAAGAGTCAGTCGGAAACAGACTTCATCCGGGAGCAGCAGTCCAGTTTTTCAGCCTTCAGGCTGTGTTAGGTTTGAAGGCATGGGGGAGACCCTTGTCTGCCTCCTGGGTCTCTGTCAGTATCCTATCAGTTATTGACAGGCATCAATTTAACTGGCAGGCACTTTGAGGCTCCACAGATTGCCCAATACTAAGTGCTAAATGAAAGATTCAGAGGGCAAATACTGCTGGAGAGAGGAGACTGGAAGATAAAAGAAAGCTTAATAGAGAGCTTCGGCCTTAGCCTGAGCCTTGAGGAAAAGGTAGAGCTCAGTGAGGAAGGGAAATGCCATAAGCAAAGGTGGCTCACAGTGCATTGAGTAACAATTCAATAGTAACTACACTTCTTGGAACTGAAGACTTTCTTTATGGAGATAATTTCTGGAACATTGAATTCCAGATGTTTAAAGAGAGAGACATTTGGGCCAGGCCCAGTGGCTCACGCCTGTAATCCCAGCACTTTGGGAGGCCGAGGTGGGCGAATCACGAGGTCAGGAGATCGAGACCATCCTGGCTAACATGGTGAAACCCCGTCTCTACTAAAAATGCAAAAAAATTAGCCGGGCGTGGTGGCAGGCGCCTATAGTCCCAGCTACTCGGGAGGCTGAGGCAGGAGAATGGCGTGAGCCTGGGAGTCGGAGCTTGCAGTGAACCGAGATCGTGCCACTGCACTCCAGCCTGGACAACAGTGAGACTCCGTCTCAAAAAAAAAAAAAAAAAAGAGATGGAGATTTAGCCTTTGAACACTGGGAAGCCACTGGGGCAGCTTCTTGAATGGGGATGATTCAAAGAATGGGACGTGATTTTCAAGGCCATAATTTGGGAATATTGATCTAGGAGCCGTGTGTAGCATTCATCCATACTTTCTCATTTGGACCTGGGGTAAACAGTAACATGGATTTCATGAGAGCTGACTAATCAAGACTATAGTCTCTGGACTTGTAACATGGTAAAGCTAATTCAAAATGGAAGATTGACCATTACCTCCCTTCAGTGACTTCAGAAGAGGAATAAAATAAAACCTACCAAATAGAACTATTCTATTTTAGTCTTCTTTTTGTAATGTGTAAACTTGTGAACCAAAGAGTGACCTCGGGTGCTCCTTCCTCCCAAAAGCTGTCTTGTTCCTTTTATATAATTTATTTGATGATTATTTCGCCTAAATTGTCTTACACCTGAAAGCAGTTTCATATTAATGAGTTATTGAAAAGTGCAATTACAGAGGAGATAACATACTGTTACGAACTAATAAAATTCTCTTCTTTTTCTCAGGTGGCTCATCCACAATAAGCTTAAACTCTAACCAGGCTTTGGCAAACCCAGTTTCAACACACAACATTTTAACTTCCAATTCCAGCCTCCTGTCTACTTCTCATGGGACAAGAATGCCATCATTATCTACAGCAGTTCAGAACATAGGGATGTATGGAAATCTGCCTTGTAATCAACCTAGCACATACAGTGTCACTTCAGGAATGAATCAACTGACCCAACAGAGAAACCCAAAGCAATTGATAGCAAATCAAAACAACCCTATGATGCCACGGCCACCTACCTTAGGGCCAGGTAATAATAACAATGTAGCCACTTTCGGAGCTGGATCTGTTGGCAATTCACAACAACTGAGACCAAATTTAACCCATAGTATGGCAAGCATGCCACCACAGAGAACATCAAATGTAATGATCACATCCAACACAAGTGCACCAAACTGGGCCTCTCAAGAAGCAACAACCAAACAGCAAGAAGCCCTGACATCTGCAGGAGTCCGCTTCCCCACAGGGACACCTGCAGCCTATACCCCAAATCAGCCATTGCAACAGGCAGTAGGTAGCCAGCAATTTTCCCAGAGGGCAGTGGCTCCTCCTAACCAGTTAACACCAGCAGTGCAAATGAGACCCATGAACCAAATGAGCCAAACACTAAATGGACAAACCATGGGTCCCCTCAGGGGTCTGAATCTCAGACCCAATCAGCTAAGCACACAGATTTTGCCTAATTTGAATCAGTCAGGAACAGGGCTGAATCAATTGAGGACGGGCATCAACCAGCCGCCATCCTTGACGCCCAGCAATTTTCCTTCACCCAACCAAAGTTCCAGGGCTTTTCAAGGAACTGACCACAGCAGTGACTTAGCTTTTGACTTCCTCAGCCAACAAACTGATAACATTGGCCCTGCCCTAAACAGTGATGCTGATTTCATTGATTCTTTATTGAAGACAGAACCTGGTAATGATGACTGGATGAAAGACATCAATCTTGATGAAATCTTGGGGAACAATTCCTGAAGAAGAAAGGGGAAACAATTTCCAAACTCCAAGCACTAAAAGGCAGTATTTTACAGAAACTCTGTAGAGGCTGAACTGTTGATGTTCAGGTAGACTACATGAAGATGACATGCTTAAAAATGGAAAGCAGAAAGTAACTGCAGTGATGAACATTTTGGTCCAAATTCTTGTTTTAAATCTTACACCCGAAAGTAAAACATTGGGATCACTTTTCCCTGTCTAAACTCCAGGACACAGTATCCAATTTATCCAAACAGAACTGTGGTGTCAATGTGTAATTAATTGTGTAAAATAGCCTTCCCACCCAACTTCCTTTTTCCCTGGAAAAAAAAAAGAGGTAATAGAACTTGTAGTTTATTTAAACCCCATGTCATGAGGAGGTACTAGTTCCAAGCAACAAACTCCTTAATTTGCTCTAATAGATAGGTATGGTTTAATCTTTCCATTGTGTCTTTTCATTTAATTTTCCTGAAGCTTGCAGGATAGATTGAAATATTATAGGTTTGTTTGGAGTAACCAAACAGTGTGCTAATTAAGAAAAAGTCAGAGAACCTAGAAAACATCCAGTGGATTACGGAATTTCTTCCCCAGATTCACTCCTCACTTTTACAATTTTCCCACAATCCTCTACTTCAGTGAGATGCTGTGTTTCGTGATTAAACAAAAATATAGAGCTGTGCGATTTGATTTTGGCTTCCACAACCAACATCTGAATCCATTCCAAATGAAATTTTAGATATAACAAAGGCTTGTCCTAATCATACTGAAATATTGGTGCACACCTCTCTGCACTGGATTTAACTTTTTTTAAAAAAAAAAACCACCGGACATTGCTATAAATGAGATTTATTTGGCTACAAATAACCTGGGATGTTTCTTATTATGATTGATGCCTGCTGGTTTGTTCCCAAGCTAAGTAAAATTGAGCCTCATCCTCCCTACTCATTTTGATGACTGAGGCTGGCTTACAAGAAAAGGAAGTTTGGAGACTAAAACCGAGATTAGAAAGTATCATGTTTTGGTTGGAGATAAGAACCAGGGGAGGCAAGTACCAGTGTGTACAAATTTATTTCACGGAATTTGAAAGAAAACATAATCAAGAGGGAAAACAATTTGTCCTTCATTGGACATATTATTTGGATTTGGGTGAACAGCGAAATGGAATGTGGTCTGTTAGGAGCGTTCTGTTCGTTCTTCTGTCCCTGATGTGATGAATCATTGCCACATGCTAGTTGGACTCTTCATATCCAGGTTTTGTCCCTCAGGGCTGAGCACTATATCAAAGAGTTTTTGTTGAGTCATTTAACCTCAGTGCCCACATACAGATCAGCTGTAAAATGGGGAAGATGTGTGCTGATTTGGAATGAATGCAAAATATCACTATCATTTTCCTAATTACAGAGGAGCAAAGGTTATCTTCAGCCCTTTCAGTTATACGCTCACATATTCAAATATCAAATGTAATTTAGCTGAAGTTATTTAATAACCAAGTCTTCAATATCTGTTCAAAGAAAAAGAACACACTTTGAAAATTCTGCAAAGCTCTCTCCCAGTCTTTAAAATGTCTAGAAGCACTCTCCTTCTTTACAATACCAACATCACTGGCCCAGAATCTTTCCTGTGCTAGGCTGTAAATGTAAATAAATTACTTGTTTTGTAAACTTTTGTAAAGAATATTTTGGTAGAAATACTTAAAACATATTCTTTGGGTTATATTTATACATATGTGAAATAAATATACTATCAAAAGGTTATATTTTATACAAAAAGTAAATTGCTACCTTTTGTATGCTAATATACAAAGTTTTGTATAATATGATGGTTTATTTTTAGCTCTACACTTAAACCATAGGTGGTTGAGTGGGAACTTTTGAAAACTATCAAGTGGCTTGTTAGACAAATTTATATTCTGAAACCTCAATAAGAAAGCATTCCAGGTTTCAATCCTTGTTTTTTGTCCTGCTCCCAAATTCTTTTTTAAACCCATAGTTCTTGTGTCTTATTTGATTCTTCTGCTGTGCACATTGTATTGGTCCTTGTTGCATGTAGTCTACTGTGTGTTTTCCCATTTTATAAGACAGCATTTCTCCATACAAAAAGAAAAAAAAAAGATGTACATATAAATGCTTTTATTGTATGGCTCCTCCATGTTACTGTATATATCTGCCAGCACTTCCCAGTTACACTCCTGTGAGTCGGCTTATTTTTACCCTAACATAAATAGTATGTTTTGTAGTAGTTATCAAATTTAAGAGATAAAGCAATCAGAATGTTTGGATTTTCTTCTATCTTAATGTGAATTTCATAATTAATGTCTATTTATTCAGCTATTCATTAAAATACAGGATTCTTTGGGAAAACATGGTATAATCTGTAGTTTCTGTTTGTTAGCAGCCTATTACCAAAGATGACATAATGTTCCTGAAAGCAGAGATAACAACAATTTGATAGACTTATTTAGCTAAAACCTTAAGATTTACAACTTAAGAGCTATTGGAATACAGTCTGCCATTTATAGAAATACCAGACCACTTAATTGTTGGCATTGTTTATCATCCTGACATAGAGAGGAGGTAGAAGTAATTTTTCTTTTTTGTTCTAAGTCAAAGACTAGAAAGCAGTTTAAGCAAGTAACTCGGTCTTGGCTTTGTGTTAAGCCCTATGAAGATAGATAACTCTGCTCTAAGTGAACGCACTAATATTACCTGCATTACTGTAACCGTACCATAACGGTAAAGATTTCAACTTGTAAAACAAGTATGTTGTATTGTGTATAATTTCATGTGTAAAAAACTGTTTTAAAAAATTCAGAAGTAGGCCGGGCGTGGTGGCTCATGCCTGTAATCCTAGCATTTTGGGAGGCCAAGGCAGGTGAATAACGAGGTCAAGAGATGGAGACCATCCTGGCCAACATGGTGAAACCTCATCTCTACTAAAAATACAAAAAATTAGCCGGGTGTGTTGGTAGGCACCTGCAGTCCCAGCTCCTCAGGAGGCTGAGGCAGGAGAATCACTTGAACTCGGGAGGCAGAGGTTGCAGTGAGCCCAGATTGCGCCACTGCACTCCAGCCTGGCAACACAGTGAGACTCCGTCTCAAAAAAAAAAAAAAAAAAAAAAAAAAAAAAAAAAAAATTCAGAGGTAGTTAATGAAATCATACTTTCAGTCACCAACAATATTGTTGCTTCATTATGCAAAGTTCTGAAAACCATTCATAATAATGGGTACTTAAAGGCAAGTTTAGTCTCTAGGAAGCTTCTAAACGAGTGAAATGTTGACTTGCCTCAGTGTTCTTTAGTTCACTTAAAAAGTTTGTATTAACATTCTATATGCATGGCATCTACTAAATACTGGGGAAATACAGACTAATTCTCAGGCACTGTGGAAATTTGCCTGGCCTGCTGTGTGGCGTTTGGTCAGACCAGGCTAGTGAACACAGGCTAGGTAAATACAGCCCGAATGGACATATTTACACAGTCCTTCTTGAGAGTCGAGGTTGAGAGTAAGATGGGCCTTTAGAGGAGGCAAGAAGAACCATTCCAAATTCTGCACTGCTGTCTAAATATGTTGTTAAGCTCTCGTTGTCCCTTTCCCCTCTACTAAAAAAGTATGTGACATTATCTTTTTTATTAGCATTGTTAATAAACCAATAATGAAATTGAATTTTTTTTTTTTTGAGACGGAGTCTCGCTCTGTCGCCCAGGCTGGAGTGCAGTGGTGCGATCTCTGCTCACTGCAAGCTCCACCTCCCGGTTTCATGCCTTTCTCCTGCCTCAGCCTCCTGAGTAGCTGGGACTACAGGCACCTGCCACCATGCCCAGCTAATTTTTTGTATTTTTAGTAGAGACGGGGTTTCACTGTGTTAGCCAGGATGGAATTGATCTCCTGACCTCGTGATCTGCCCGCCTCAGCCTCCCAAAGTGCTGGGATTACAGGCGTGAGCCACTAGGCCCGGCCTGAAATTGACATTTTTATATAGTCCCCGTTCCAATGAGCCTGGAAGGTCACATAGGAAATAAACAAAATCCACATTTTAAAAAAATGAATAATATACATACAGATTAAGAGAAAAATGTGTAATTACAAAATTATCTATGAAGCACGTTGTGTAGCCATGGAAGCAGACCTGAGAGTGGAAAAGTAAGTACAAAAGAGAGAACAACTCAGCTCCTTCCCACCCTTCAGTTGCCAAAGGCTGTTCAAATTGTTAATCGTTTTGTCCACAATTTCTCTTTGACATTTCTGTGACTGTTTTTGCACCCAAAAAAAGAGGGTTTGGGGCTGAAATAATGCTATATTCCCTTTCAACTCTAAAACCCTGCGTTAGATTTTCTTCCAAAACTAAGTAGAAAATTAGCCAAAAAAGACTCACTAGCATCCTTTCTAAAATAAAGAAATTTTATTTTAGGAGAAAACCAATACTTTGAGTAATATACTCCCTTGGGTATATATTAATGAACTTTTGTGATCTGCAAATGACAGTGTAACAGCTTCTAATATCCTTCCTAAATACCTGTTCTCATGCTGCTATAAAGATACTACCTGAGACTGGGTAATTTATAAAGAAAAGAGACTGAATTAACTCACAGTTCTGTATGGCTGTGGTGGCCTCAGGAAACTCTCAATCATGGTGGAAGGCAAATGGAGAAGCAAATATGTCTTACATGACGGGAGGAGAGAAAGTGCACAGTGGAAACTGCCATTTTAAAACCATCAGATCTCATGTGAACTCCCTCACTATCACAAGAACAGCATGGGGGAACCACCCCCGTGATCCAGTCACCTCCCACCAGGTCCCTCTTAACACGTGGAGATTACTATTTGAGATGAGATTTGGGTGGGGACACAGAGCCAAATATCACAGACAAAGTACCAGGAGTGTCCTAGGATCAGCTTCATTGGCAGCAATAAAATAACTAAAACCTTGTACCATGAGGATTAAGAAAACATATTGACCTTAGATTTTTAAAATCAAAACGCTGTTGCTTAGGTTTTTAAAACCACAATGCTGATCTGCTTGCAATAATATCAATACAGAGCTTCTGTTTGTTTACATAAATAGCATCTTAAGTTCCCTTTTATCAAATTTAAGTCATCTTCAGCTCTAGGATGTGCAAGAATATACAAATGCTTTCTATAATACTTAGGATTCTTTCAGCAAAAGGGAAGGAGGAAGGGGGAAAAGAGACAATAACATATAAAATATGGCATACATATATAGAAACTTCTTTTGGGGTTCTTTCAGTAAAAAGAGGATAGAAGGATACGAGAAAGGATGGAAAGAAAGCGTGTCTCCAATAGGCTTAGAAAAAAGAATGTACTGCTTAACATAACTAAAACTTCTGGGAGACACTGGGTTTAGGCATGGCTGTATACAGCAGCTCAACAATGTCATCAAGAATTGGTTCTTTTATGTCTCTCACTTTTGTTTCCCTGTGTCTTGTCTCCATCCTTGGGCATGCCCTTCTCTTATATTGGCAAAGTGATTGACAAGTTCCAGATTTAACATCCTCATAAGTCCATGTTCAGCATAAACAGAGTGAATGTTTTCCTTTCAAAGACCTAACTGTGTGTCTCACAGGCTTTAATTAGGGTGTGTGGCCATCCCTGAACATTTTGGCCAAGGAGGTACAGTGTTCTGATTGGCCTGGCCTAAATCAAATGCCTATCCCTATAGGCAGAAGTAGTGTTAATACCACACAAATTGAATGGGCTGAGGGTGAGAAAGGGGTAATCTCAAAGAAAAATCAGGTTGTTATTGTCAGGGAAAAAATTAATAAATATAAGAAATAGATGTAAAAAAAAAACCTCACAAACGTTTACTACCTTTTTCTGGCTGTCCTATTTTCATACACACCGTATTCCCCATATCTTAAATTACGAAATCTCACTAATAATCCAAATACACTCACCTGCTTCCTATGGAGAGACAATCTAAATCTCATCTGTTTACTGCATTCACCTCCTAGACCAGCACACCTAGTTGAGGTAAACTCTTTTGCAAGTAAAGATGGACCAGCAACCTAAGCTCAAAAGATGTTTATTCACCTCCAGTGTATACAATAAACATTCAGTGTGGAAAGAGAACAGGATAATGGTAATGATAAGTTCTACTTGGAAGAGAAACTAAAATGTACAGATAATATCTTAAGAGTAAAAATTATTTTGCCCTTGAGCTTTCAAATCAACAGTTTGGGGGAGAAGAGACATAAAAACTTTCTTCTGTCGTCAGGATGCATGCCAGTTGCATTTTATATTGAGAATAATTGTCTCTTTCTTCAGAGAGTATATTAGGTGCTTGGGAGGGGCTCAGAGAATCAGAATTCTCTTGGGTCCCAGTCATATCTCCTGCTACCATTCCTATCTCTCTGACTTAGTATACAACAACTTTAGCTTAGGATTGAGAATTCAACATTCTTTAAAAAGTCTCAACTGATTTCTAATTAGAGAAACAAAAACCAATTCAAATACTTGATGTGTCAGGGAGATTTTAATGCAAGGAATTGGTTACACAGGTGATGGACAGCAGAGATGCCACATAGAAAATGGTGAGAACCATTCAGAGATGAATAAAAGCAATAAGCCACTACAGCTTCTAGGATGAAAGGGCAAAAAGACAAGGAGCCAGGATCACTAAGCAGATGCTGCAACATTGGCTGGCCAGTCTGGTAGGAGCCAGATCCAGGGAGAAGTTTCAGCTGTTAATGGAAATATCACTTATGACAGAGAGGGAGGAGAAGGAATACAATCCCCACCCTCAGTCATCTTCTTTCACTCTCCAGTAAATTGTCTCATTTGCTGAACTCAGCTGGAACATAGTCTAAAGGAGTGCATTACAGATCAGAACAGAAAAAGGGAAAGTAATACATCTGCCAATACATGGACCAGGTCTGATATAACAAGTCTGCAGCATTCTCAGCAAAGCCTGATTTTCCTCCTTCTCTGTTTTCAAATACATTAACTTAATCTAAATTTGTCCATTTATTACAGAATGGTATCAATTAGGAAACTGTTCATCGCAGGTATTTGAAACCCCACCTGATGGTGGTTTAAACAGAGAAGGGTTTTTAAAATATCTCATTGGCTCTAAGAACACATGTTTTTCATGTTTTTTATTTGTAAAATTAGGTAATCATTTACAATTGATGTGAAGAGAAAATATTATACTATTGTATAATAGCATTTTCTTTTCTTAGTGGTATATGGAATAATGATGTGTCTTACAATCAATGGCATGAATGTGATGAAAGGTAGTATTTGTCTTGTGGAACAAGGGGTCTAGGTGGGCAATCCTGACCAGGAACAAGGGTGTAACAATGCTGTTGGGTACTCAGGCTATTTTCACCTTTCATCTCTGCCATGGGTATGCATAAAAGCCTTCTTCCTCATTCTTGTCACCAGTGATGACAAGAATTATTACCTCAGCCTCCTGTCTATGTTCCAAGCTAGAAAAATGGAAAGGAAAACAATATGAAGGGCAAAAATGTTGCCTATAGCAAGTCTTTATGTTTTCATTTGGAAAAGATCACCCAAGCTAGAGACTTATAACTATACCTCATCAGCTCTGACTGTGTTTTATGGCCTTTCAGATCTTCAAGAGAGACTGGGTGTCAAGTATTTAAAGTATAGCCTCTATAGGAGAGGATATATAGTAGAGTAGGTGGTTGGAAATGACACTAAGTAAGAGTATAAAGGTAGGTATGGGAATGATAAACATAAATTTAAGATGTTGATCATTTTGAATGAATGGATTATAAGAAATGTGACTGGGAAATTGTACGCAGAGAGCTTTATTATAATTGTGTTACGTTATTTTCTTAGGTGGATGGAGACTACATGGTTGTTATGTTGTTTATTTTAAATTTTTTTATACCTGAAATAGATCGTTTGAAATGAAAAAAGCTCAGTTATTTGGAATGACCACTAATGGCATTCTACTGTAAATAAATGAATAAATAGTCTTTGATTTAGTTATTGCAGGATGTAGATGAAATACACCAAAAATCCCAATACTAGATTTAAAAATAAAATGGGAATTTCAAAAGTTACTAAAAAGCTACAGAAATAAAGATTCTGTGGTACTGGCATAAGTATAGACATACAGATTCATGGAATAGACTCTCAATTCTATTCCATGGAACTATATGTCTATTTTTCACATTTATGGTCCCTTGAGTTTTGACAAGGTACCAGGACAGTTGATGGGGTTGGGGAGAGGACAGTCTTTTCAAAAATAGTACTAAGACAGCTGGATATCTATATGCAGAAGAATGAAGTTGGATCCCTACCTCACACTACATACAAAAGTTAACTCAAAACGGTTCATAGATCTAAATTAAGAACTAAAACTATAAAGTTTATGGAAGAAAATAGGTGTAAATCTTTATGACCTTGAATTAGGCAATGGTTTCTTAGATATGACACCAAAAACATAAGCAACAAAAGAAAAAATAGATAAATTGGGCTTCATCAAAATTAAACATTTTTGTGCTTCAAAGCCACTATCAAGAAAATGGAAAAATGGCCATAGAATGGGAGAAACTATTTATAAATTATACCTCTGATAAGAGACATCTAAAAAATAGTTTTAAAACTCTTACAATTTTACAAAAAGACAATCCAATTTAAAAATGGGCTAAGCATTTGCATGGGCTTTTTACCAAAGATATACAAGTAGTCAATAGACACATGAAACGATGCTCAATATCATTATTCATTAGGGAAATGCAAATTAAAACCACAATGAGATAGTATTAATAATTCATACCTAACTAGGATGGCTATCATAAAAAAGACAGACAACAAATGTTTGCAAAAATGTGCAGAAATTGGAACCCCCATACACTGCTAGTGGGAATGTAAAATAGTCCAGCCACTTGGAAAAAGATCTAGAAGTTCTTCAAAAGGTTAAACAGGCCGAGAGCAATGGCTCATGCCTGTAATCCCAGCAATTCTGGAGGCTGAGGTAGGCAGATCGCTTCAGCTCACAAGTTCAAGACCAGCCTGGGCAACATGGCAAAACCTGTTGTTTCTACAAAAAATACAAAAATTAGCCCTGCATGGTGGCATGTGCCTGTAGTCCCAGCTACTTGGGAGGCTGAAGTGGGAGGATGGCTTGAGCATGGGAGGCAGAGGTTGCAGTAAGCCAAGATCATGCCACTGCACTCCAGCCTGGGTGATAGAGCCAGACCTTGTCTCAAAAAAAAGAAAAAAAAAGTTAAACAGCATTATCCTATAACCCAGAAATTCTGTTCTGAAGTATATGACCAAGAGAAATGAAAACATATGTTGTCCACTTGAAAACTTGTATATGAATGTTCAAAGCAGCATTATTCATAATAGCCAAAAGTAGAGACAATCCAATGTCCATCAACTGATGAATGGATAAATAAAATCTGATTCATTGTTATTGTGGAGTACCATTTGGCAATAAAAAGAAATTAAGTACAGATACATGCTATAACATAGAAGAATCCTGAGAACATTATACTCAGTGAAAGCTGACAATCACAAAACACTGCATGATATATGACTGATTTCTTAGAAAATATCCAAAATAGACAAATCCATAGAGACAGAAAGGAAATTAGTGATTGCCTAGCGTTGGGAGGTGAGGTGAAGAATGACTGCTAATGGGTATAGATTTCTTTTGGGGTGAAGAAAATGTCCTAAAATTGGATAGTAGTAATGGTTGTACAACTCTAAAAATACTAAAGACCACTGACCTGTACACCTCAAAGGGGAAAATTTTATGGTGTGTGATTTATATCTCAATAAAGCCATTTGAAAACACAAAAAAGATAAAGTGGCATCTTGAAAATAGATCAGTAGGTTACCACCAAAGTAACGAATATGCCAATTTCAGACTTGAAGTAAAAATCATGAATCCCTGAACATAAGTATCAATGACAGCTTTTGCCCTGATAGTTTTTGTTGAACTCTGGAGATCTTTGAACCTGCATTTTGGCAACTGCATAGGTTATGGGGAACAGGATACACAGGCTAGGGCATGCTCGAGATGAGGATTATAATAAAAAGATCCTCTACCAAAAGCTGGTACTCCGTGAGATTATAACCACTGAGTAAGGGTAAAAATGAAATAAACTCTGCTGTGTCACAAAGGGGAAAAATTTTCCCCTGAAAATGCATAACCACCAGAGGCATTCATATGAGTTTGGGCTTGCATTCATAAAATCGGTGTGTCCAAAAATATTTGAGTAGAGAATTTTATTTGGAGTGTCCCCAGTTGGCTACAACAGCAGAAAATAGAATCAAACTCTCTTAGGAGGCTTCAGAAAGTTTCTATGAAGTTTCAAAGAAAACCAGCACCAGATCCATTATCAAAAATCACAAAACACACATGTAAACAAAGCATCATGAGTGAGCACCAGCATAAACAACAGACAGCAGAACAAGACCCACAAAAGCTTCAGCTTTCAGAAATAGCAGGCACATATAAAAACCTGTTTAATATATGTAAATAAATAAAGTAGAAGATTGTAAATATCAACATAAATTGTCCATAGTGAATGAAGAATAAACATTCTTTTTAAGCATGGAAGATTCATAATAATTGATAACGTTATAGGCCTTAAAATAGCATCATTAAATTTCAAATAATCAGCATTAGTGTGATCACATTCTTCTCCCCCAATCCAACTGTTAGAAATAATTTTAAAAGATAACATGGAAACTTCATTCATTGGAAAATTAAAATTTTAAACAAAAATCATCTAGGCCAGGCGTGGTGGCTCCCGCCTGTAATTCCAGCACTTTGAGAGGCCAAGGCAGGTGGATTACCTGAGGTCAGGAGTTTGAGAACAACCTGGCCAACATGGTGAAACCCTGTCTCTATTAAAAATACAAAAATTAGCCGGGCGTAATGGCACATGCCTGTAATCCCAGCTACTTGGGAGACTGAGGCAGGAGAATTGCTTGAGTCCAGGAGGCAGAGGTTGCAGTGAGCCAAGATCATGCCACTGCACTCCAGCCTGGCCGACAGAGTGACACTCTGTCTCAAAAAAAAATTAATAATAATAATAATCTAAACAACTTATGAGTGGATGGCAAAACTAAAAATATAGAAAATACTTGTAATTACGCCAGAGGTGTTGGCTCACACCTGTAATCCCAGCACTTTGGGAGGTCAAGGTAGAGGGATCCATTAAGCTCAGGAGTTCGAGGCCACCTGGGCAACATGGTGAAAACTTGTCTCTACAAATACATATATACAAAAAATTAGCTAGATGTGATGGTGTGCCCCTGTAATCCAAGCTACTCGGGAGGCTGAACTTGAACCTGGGTTCAAGCTACTTGAACCCAGGAAGCAGAGGTTGCAGAGATCACACCATTGCTCTCCAGCCTGGGTGACAGAGCGAGACCCAAAAAAAACCACACACACACACACACACACACACAAAAGAAAGAAGGAAAGGAAGGGAGGGAGGGAGGAAGGAAGGAAGGAAGAAAGGGAGGAAGGGAAGGGGATGCAAACTTGTACTTAAACAATAATAGAATATGTATGCTCTTTGAGGAATTGGAGCAAAACCTATTCCCTTAATTGCTTTCATTAGAAAAAAAAAGTTTAAAATGAATTTTTAAAAATTCAACTTGAGGAATAAGAACAAGAATGCAAGAAAAATCTGAAGAAAAGTAAGGGAAATAACAAAGAATATATTTTAATTAATAAAAGTAAGGGCTAAACCAAGCATACAATAATAGGGAGGAATAACAATGCCAAAAGTTGATTCTTTAAGATATTTATAAAATTGACAAATCTCTGAAGAAATTGAGAAAATTGAAAAAAATTGAGAAGATGACAACATTATTAGGAATTTAAAAGGAGCATAACTATAGAAACTACAGAGATTAAACAGGTAATGATAAGATATTGTGTACAAGTTTATGGCAATAAAGTTGAAAATTTAGAGGTAATGAATGAATTACCACAAACTACAACTCACCAAAACTGATTTAGGAAAAAATAGAGAAGCTGGATAGCCTGAAAACTATTAAAGGAATTCAGACAGTCATTCAAAATCTTGCCACAAAGAAAAAGGCAGGACAAAAAAAGCCGGATTTTATGAAATAGTCAAGAAGTAGTTAAGGCCAATTTTATATGAATTTTTTCAGAGAATTGTAAAAGAAGGAACACGTTTCAATTTCCAACTCAATTTTTTTTTTTTTGGATGGAGTCTCGCTCTGTGGCCCAGGCTGGAGTGCAGTGGTGCAATCTTGGCTCAACCTCTGCTTCCTAGGTTCAAGTGGTTCTTCCTGTCTCAGCCTCCAGAGTAGCTGGGACTACAGGCACACGCTACTATGCCTGGCTAAATTTTGTGTTTTTAGTAGAGACAGGGTTTCACCATGTTGGCCAGGCTGGTCTTGAACTCCTGACTTCAGGTCATCTGCCTGCCTCGGCCTCCCGAAGTGCTGGGATTACAGGTGTGAGCCACCGCGCCTGGCCTCCAACTCAATTTTTAAAGCTGGCATAATCATGCCACAAACATAAGACATGGCTGGCACATGGTAGGAAAATTATAGACTAGTCACACTCATGAATATAGTTTCAAAAATATTAAACCAAATTTTAACCAACACAATCCAGTTGCATATAAAAGACATAATACATTATGGCTAAGTTGGGTTTCTCCCAGGAGTACAAAGTTGGTTTAAAAAGTTGGCAGGAACAAGAAGAGGATGCCCACTATCATCCCTTCCTACCTAATCTTCTGATGGAAGTCCTACTATCCCACTCAGTACAGGAAAACAAAAAGAAAAAAAATACATTAAAATTGCACAGAAACAGAATAATCATAATTAGATAATCATAAATACATGTGGTTATTCATTTAGAAAACCCCAAAGAATCTAGCCAATTTTCTGGAAACTAAATCAATACACAAAAGCAGTTTTTATATGCCACCAATGATTAAAAAGCATAACTTGAAAATCATATTCACAGTAACATCAAAATCTAGGATATGTGTGGATATACTTGTATATGTGCGTGTATTGAGCCTTATATGCATAACATTATCAAATTCTATTAAAGAACATTTTTAAAGACCAAATAGATAATTACCATGCTCTTTGACAGGAAGATCCTATAGTATAAAGTCATCAACTTTTCCAACTCAGAATTCCCCAGGGTACCTCTTGGTGATTCCATGCCTAATGATAATAGCACATGGGCAGTTGCAACTACCTGGTCTTGAAAAGGGCAAGGTAACCAGAAATTCAGTTCCCTCAAAGATAAAGGACTGGGTCACCTACCAAGAGAAGCATCCAAGAGATGTTCTGACCAAGGGACATCTACCATGGGTGGTAAAGGAGGGAGATGATGAATATCAACTGATGGCCTCAGGACCAACTACAGCAGTAGGGACTGTACTTACTCCATCTACATTTAAGCCTTTTATTTTCTTTCTATTTTCAGGTACCTGTACCTTAAAAACTTGAAGAATCAGTGACAACATAGAGTGAACATAGTGTGAGGGTTGAGTAGATCTGAAGGGTGCAAGGGGTAGCAGTAGCAGATCTTAAAAGGGCTACATCCACACCGCCTCAATCTATCCTAGACAGCTGCTGTTAAGATGATTGCCTCCTACATATTTCTTGACGATTGCCTGAAGGCAT
Source organism: Macaca nemestrina (assembly GCF_043159975.1). Taxonomy (NCBI): domain Eukaryota; kingdom Metazoa; phylum Chordata; class Mammalia; order Primates; family Cercopithecidae; genus Macaca; species Macaca nemestrina. Next base: position 95,866,053 of record NC_092136.1, on the reverse strand, counting down.
CATCTTTAGCAGAATACTTGGGACAAGCCTTAAGTAGAAGAGAATTTCTGTCCCAACAGGGGCTTTCAACCAATTTAGGATGGTGGATAAATAGCCCAGATCCCTCCTCCTTTAGTGGATAAGTCTAATGTGTGTTTCACACTATCTTTCAGAGTTCCCAATGGGAATGAGCCCAGTTGCTCTTTGTGGTAATCTGCTTATAAATAAGTGGGCTCTTCTTCTTTCCAGGTCTCACTTCCTTACTCCTTCACAGTGCTTCCAGGTATCACCTTCCAGATAAGCTCCCTACATGCAGATCTTTCTCTTAGTATCTACTGTGGGGGGAATTAAACTAAAACAAAATCTAAATGGCCATCAATAGTAGAAGAGGTAAACTGAGGTACTGTCATAAAATGGAATGTAATGCTACAGGAAAAGGGAATGAGCTAAACACATCAACATATTGTTGAATGAAAGAAGCAAGTCACACACAAAAAACCCTACACCTTGATTCTATTTTTTAAAAATATTTTAAAAGGCCAAACTAAACAAAATGTTATTTAATAATACATACAGCAAACCAAAAATAAAATTCTAAGCTCCCCAACTGACTGAATTGACCCCTTTTTGGCCAAGGGGATCCCAAAGAAACCTGACAAACAAGTTCAGGCCATGATGGGAAGGAGTCAGACATGTCTCATTATGTACTCCTCCCTTTGGAGTTTAGATATATCTGACCAGCATTAACATTAAAACAGCGATCTTGAGACTGACGAAGCAGGCTCTTGATAGCAATAAGATACCAAATTCCAACCTGACTCTGGTGTAGCATTACATGACAAATAGCAGGCCTTGAGGGAAGTCAAAGTGCTTTACTGCCAAATATATTTCTTTGACATATATTGAAATAGCCCTGCAAAGCTGTCTCTTGTGGGGGAAATGTGCGTTCTGTAGAAAATCTCCTTCCCTTACTATGTCTTTTCTGCAGAGTCTGACATCATTTAAGTCCTGCTAAGAGACATTTTCTCTGAAGCCTGCTACTTGAAGGCTTTATCTACATGATAAGAACCTTGGCTTCCACAACCTCTCCTTTTATCGTAACTCAATATTTCTTTATGCTGGCTTCAACTCTTCAGGCAGAGCTTAACTCTTGTGACCAATTGCTAATTAGGAAATCTTTGAATCCATAATGACTTGGAAGTCCCCCCGCCACCCAACTCCCCCACTGCTTCAAGATATCCCACTTTTCCAGGCTGAACCAATGTATACCTTCCATGCATTGATTTATGTCTTTGCCTGTAACTTCTGTCTCCCTAAAACATACAAAACCAAGCTGCAACCCGACCACCTTGGGCCCATGTTGTCAGAAAGGACCTCTTGAGGCCGTGTCACAGGTCATAGTCCATAACCTTAGCAAAATAAACCTTTAAATTGATTGAGACCTGTCTCAGATACTTTTTGGTTTATAATGCAGATTGGCAAAACCGCAAAGAAAAGCAAGAGACTGATTCCTATAAAAGCCAGCCTAATGGTTGCCTCTGGGGAACAAAGAGAGCTTTTAAGGTACTGGTAGTGTTCTGTTTCTTAACCTAGTTGTTGCATATGCCAATATTTGTTATCTTATCTTGGCAGTTTTTATGGTTTTCTTTAAACACAAGTAAAACGTGCATACAACCTGTCTATTCATTTTCTTTGCTGTGCAGCCTGATATTGGGATTGGTGACTTTGATGATGAGCTAGGTTGCTGTTCCATGATGGCTGTGTGGTTCCTCTTTGAGAAAACATTGTGAGCAATCTCAGCCCAGTAAGGTTTGTTGCACAGCAGCAGCACATCCAGCTCCTTGACGCTGGATACTAGGAACTTCCGGAAGCCACTAGGCAGCATGTGCTTTGTCTTCTTGTTGCTCCCATAACCAGTGTTGGACATCAAGTTCTGGCCATTGACTCTTCTGCATACCCTGTTGTTAATACCTCCAGGTGTCCACCAGTTACACTTAATTTTGACATATTCATCTGTCCTGATGATGAACTTCTTGGTCCTCTTTATGACGATGTTGGGCTCTATGAGGGTTCTGAGTATGGCCATGATGCTGAATAGGAGATGACTGCCACCTTCATAGGCAGCATCACAGAAGACACTTTATTTATATTTTGTGTATTTAATATGTTTTACAATAAACAATTTTTAAATGCTGTGAAATTAAGAATGTGAAAAACGGAAGGAGCATTGCAACCGATCAACCAATTGATCATTAAGTATGAGGATTTTGCACTCAAATTGCCTTGTGTCTTTAAGTTTCCATTCCATTTTAGTGAAACCAGAAATTGAAATCAGAAAATGCATTATGTATGTGATTCATGCAAGAAAGACTTCAGAGAATAAAACCATATCAAAAAGAAAGGCCTTGGCCCTAACATCAAAAGATTTGTGAATGCTGGCACATTATAAACTTTACATTAAAAATAAATTTTAAAATTATGTTTTAAGTTAAAAAATATAATTTATATATGTAAGTATGTATGTATATAATGTATATATACATACACAATTCTGTTTAACCAATTTTATTTTTATTTCTTAAATTAACTAACCAACTACCAGTTCTATTCACATAATATAAGAGGACATCTACTCTACTAAACAGTAAGGAAATCAACTAAAGATTGTGTAGGGCTTTGTTTGGGAACTAATGGGAAGTGAAGACAGAATGGCACAGAGGTTATGTATGTTTAAAAATTAAACTTGATTTTTAACATTTATTCCTGAAAAACATGAAACTTAAATATTAAGGAAAATTATCTCCAATATGAATGAATATAACATTAAGTAATCTTCAAAGTAGTTTTTACTCATTACTGATTCATATACTAACCTAAAAGCAACATGTCACTTTTCAAAGCACTAAAGAAAAAGTATGTATGAATAGTGAGAGAGATACAGAGAGAGATCACCCCCATTTATATATGTGTGTCTCCATTTGTATAATCCTGCCTTTCAATACTTACTAGAAAAATAGATTATTCTGCATCTGGTCTTTTGGTTAAAGTTAGCAAAGCATTTTTGTTAATCTTTGGAGTGATCAGAAGGTTTGAAAGATGTCTTAATCCTGCTCTGAGTGTGTTAAAGTAGACGTCTTTTTTCACTTTACAAAATCAAATGAGAGTGGTGTTATGAGGATTAGATTTTGACAATTCAACCCAAATGACTTTGTTATGGAAAAATATTCTGCATCCTTTCTCTAATCCAGAAAGTATATTCATAGAGAGGGCACTATAACTACACTAAAATATAGTTGCAAATATTAAAATTAAAGGTTATAAGAAAAAACACAGCTGTTAAAGGGCAGTGACTGAGTGAATTCATTTGAGTGTTTCATGTCTATGATGATGTGGATTATTCAAGATTTTTTCCAAACTCATTTCAAAGATTCTCACTTTAGCATTTCAAAGGTAGTGGATAATATTTGAAAAAAAAAAAAGTTTCATTTCTTTTAAATCAATAATAATAGGGCTTGAAAGCGAAATATGCAAAGGCTTATGAAATAATGTATACCAGGGAGTTCTGAATGTCAATTGTGTGCACAGATGTCTCAGTTGGGGCATAAAATACTGGCATGTTTCATAGCAGTTTTTCTTTCCTCAAGAAGTTATTTGCACTTGTGCAATGACACGAACTCTTCATGTGACATAGACAAAAACTGAAAATCTCAAAAAGAAATGGACAAAGATTTGGATCTCCAAATTTAACTGACCCTGGAAGTGAGTTATTCAATAAATAAGACATTGCATATGTATATTTATTTTCTTTTATTTTAGATTCAAAATATATTAAGGCATATTTCACCTCAAAGAAGCATGTTCAAACTACTTTAAGTTTTTGAAGTTAAAAACATGCAATGCTCCATTCAGAGAGTCCAGATTTTAAAAAGAAAGTTCAGTTAGCTCTATCACTTTTCCAGATATGATGCTTCTCTTCCCATTTCAAGATATTGTCAAGCTTTTTGAGTTCCTCCTATTATTCCTGTAGTGACACAATTGGATTCAGACATTGTAGAGGCTTGATTAGAGAGTTAGATTTCTACCTCTCTGTATAGTTCTTTCTCTTGAAACTGTTTCTCAAAGTATATGTCATGAAATATTAGTTTTGGGCTTTGCAACATACACTCAAAGGAATTCCATTTTCAAATTAGTATAGAAGGTACTAGAGCCCATTTTTAGAGAAGTATAAAAGATATTGGTGTTTTGGAAGTTTTCTCTAGCAAACAAAGCCGTTTAACTTATTTAGAAACTGGAATTTTCTAAGTTTATTTGGTGTTTTTCACATAACCCTAATTGATATCCTATGGTATAGTTAGCCAAATGCTGTTCTGTGTAATTTATCCTAAGAGCGTATTCGGGCTGACCTTTAAAGAATATGAATTTGGGCCAGGCGTGGTGGCTCATGCCTGTAATCTCAGCACTTTGGGAGGCCAAGGCGGGCGGATCACGAGGTTAGGAGATCGAGACCATCCTGGCTAACACGGTGAAACCCCGTCTCTACTAAAAATACAAAAAATTAGCCGGGCGTGGCGGCGGGCGCTTGTAGTCCCAGCTACTCGGGAGGCTGAGGCAGGAGAATGGCGTAAACCCAGGAGGCAGAGCTTGCAGTGAGCCGAGATCTTGCCACCGCACTCCAGCCTGGGCGACTGAGCAAGACTCCGTCTCAAAAAAAAAAAAAAAACCAGAATATGAATTTCTATAAAATGCAAACACTGATATGTTTGCATTTGCAATGAAAAAATACTTTGTACATAATAATTTTAAAAATCAACATTTTACTGATTTGTTTTCAAGCTCAACACCACTCTTTCCAGAGATTACTTTTGTTTGCTTTGCCCGACTAAAGGGATACAGAGACTAAAGTTTGAGGAGCACTTCCTCACATGACATGGGATACTTTTCCGGTAATAATGATATCAAGAAACTAAAGTTTTAAAACAAGAGGCCAGAGTGGGGAAACACCTGACTTTTTGCTATGTTCGAGGAAATAATTTGGATCTGTATGAATTGATAGCTGTAGTTTAAAGACTACATTCAAGGATTAAGGCATAAAACGGGGTAAAGGAATACTGGTCTGCGTTCTAAGCGAATGTGGCTAAGGAGTCTTTGAGAGAACTTCAGAGGACAAAAGTAGGTGACATTTTCTGGACATTATATTCTACTTTTATTTGAAACCTCTGATTACCTTTTTAAACTATTTCCCCCTTTTAACCTATATGGCTTTTTACTTTTTAATTTTTTTTAGACGGAGTCTCGCTGTGTAGCTCAGGCTGGTCTCTAACCCCTAGGCTCAAGCTGTACTCCCACCTCAATCTCTCGAGTAGCTGGGACTATAGGCTCGCCACCTCACCCAGCTGATTTTTTTTATTATTATTTCTTTACTAGCTGTTCCTAATATCAGGCATTGGTTATATGTTCATATCATTTTTATCTTATTATTTTCACTATTTCAACTTTTAGTCCTCTGGTTATAATTATTTTGTTATAGACTAGTCCCCTATTATCCACAGGAGATACATTCCAAGACCCCCAGTGGCTGCCTGAAACTGTAGATAGAACCAAACTCTATATAGACTATGCAGAGATTCATTTTTCTTTCTTTGCAATTTCACAGAGAGAAGATTTATTCTTACCATAGATCTTAGCCACCTCTGCATACAACTTTTTTCTTTCCTTATTAAGTCAAAAACGTTCACCTTTTCACTTAAAGGAAGCACTTTATAGCATATCTTTGACACATCCAAATCACCAGCATCACTACTCTTGTACTTTGTAGCCACTATTAAGTAAAATAAGGATTACTGAACAGAAGCACTGAGATACCATGACAGGTGATCTGATAAACCAAGATGGCTACTAAGTTACTAACAGGCAGGTAGCAGAGACAACGTGGATACTCTGTACAAAGGGATTATTCGCATCCTGGGCACCACTTAGAAGAGCACACAATTTGGAAGTTATGAGTTGTTTATCCTTGGAATTTTCCATTTAATATTTTTGGACTGAGATTGTGGGTGACTGAAACTGGAAAGCAAAACTACAGATAAGGAGGACACTTCTGTATATCATTGATATTTAATCTTTCTTTGTTGTTCATTCCATTTTATTTCTATATCTCATTTTATCATCTAGTTTTATTTTCCTTAGCCTCTCACACTTTTCCTTTACATTGTTTGATAAATGCTTTTTAAAATTATTGTAGTTTGCATCATCTTTTTATTGATGAGTGCATCATATTTATTTCTTCTTTCTGCTCTAGAAATGTATTAAACACTAAGCAACTAATAATAACAGAGGAAACTGTGAGGATACATGTCCACATCCTAAGTAATGAAAGCTATCAGATGGAATTTGTCTCTAGCTGACTCTGTATGGCCCTTCCATCTTTCCTTAAAAGACTCCCATTTCCACCCTATTCCCTTTAGTGTTAAATTCCTTGAATCTACAAACTGGATAATTACATTTACCCATAGAAAATCCATTTCAGCAGTGAAAAAAAGTGCTATTTTTATGGTAAGGTGAAAATAAGTAATCATTCATTCATCCGTTCAATAGATATTTATTCTTGTGAAGAAGTGAAGTGAGAAGGTCTATGTTCAGGGGTCTCTCTACATAATAACAACTACAACTTCAACAACAATTAACACTTAAAAGTTTTTTTCTGTATGATGAACACTATTAGAAGCATTTAGCATGTTCTAACTCATTTCACATTTTTTAAAAACTATGTGATAGATATTATTATAACTTGTGTACAGAAGTAAAAATTGAAGCAAAAAGAAATTAAATAAATTTCTCAGGATCATATAGCTATTTAACACCTCAGGATTAATTTCAGCAAGTAAACTTGATGGTTTTAAGCCTTCCGTTTAAATTAAGAAGGCATGATGTATTCAAAACTAGACTTTTAAAATCCTCTTAACAATCTGTTTCCAAGTATCTATTTGATTCACCTTGGTTCAAAACAGTATTAAAGAGGATCATCCACGTATTCAAATATTAGTCCTCATATGTTCATTACCCCCAATTTCTAAGTTTTATCCTGCCTTCCACAGCAATTATACTAGTTTATCAAGGCATCCAGAGGTGACAGTTTAGGAAAATAGAATATCTTTATCTATAACTGGAGCATCAGCTATATGAAATTCCCATCTTATCATCTACTCTATTGAATCAGGCTTGAAAATATATCAGCCTTATCTACATCTTTCGCTCTTCTTCACAGGCTCAAAATGGAGCCATTCTAAGCCATTCATTCCTGCTTTATTTATTCTAGAAATCATCTTGGTTATAGTTGGCTACCAAAGATAGGAATGAATGACCTAGAAAATTTCCCATACTGGTTATTCCTCTAGAGTTGTGGAATAGAAGATCAAAAGATTGTGAAGGCTCCAATCTAGTCCCATTTACAAGCCTCATATTCCTTGCACCTGAAGCTCTAACCTCTAATGAAGGACGTAATTTGTGTTCTTTTGATGAGGACTTCATGCTTTCCTAATCCCATCTTAGAGCCTTTTTATATGTTAGGATTGTTGTAAGGGTGGGAGGGACAGCTGCGAGCACAGTATATAGGTTAAACTACATGACCTGCACGTCGTTTTCACCAATTTCCATCTTTTCTCATGAGAACCAAGCCAAATTTAGGTTAAGATGGAACTACTCAATTAAGGTTTTTAGAATGGCAGTGACTGCATCTTTTACTGAATTACTCATGTAAACAAGAAACCAAATTCTAATTAAATATGTCCTAACTATTTGAACATCTAGAGGATGTTCTAGAGGAGCAAAGATTTGGTATACTGTTTACTGTGCTTGCAATGTGCTTCCCTGCCATTCTTTCTTCACCTGGATAATTTACGCGTATTAAGTTCATGTATCAACTCCTCCAGGAAGCCTACCTTATACCCCTAAGTTGAGCTAATTATTCCTATCCAGCACTCCCAAAGGATCATGTACTTACTTCTGATGGTGTCCTCTGTTTTTATTTTTTTCATTATTACAAGAAACAGTCATGTAAATTACAGAGTAATTTTATGTATTACTCTGTATCTTTTATATAAAATTTCAGTAAGAAATTTTGTGTGTAATTCAATGCCATAAAGAGCTTTTGTTTCTTCTGAAAGACTCATGTGATCCTTTCTGATAATGAGAACGATATAACTGATGGTGTGTTTAATTTTATATATGGCTGCCAGAAAGCTCGGGGCCAAATCTTAAGATTCTATTAACATTGGCATATTGGTCTAACCTTTTCTCTGGGTCTTTTATTCTTTTAATTTCATGTAGCTTTTGTTACGAGCCACCTTAAAACCTTTGTGGAAAAGAGAGTTTCAATAAATATTTACCAAAATACAATGTAGATGAAGAAGGTAACTATCCAGTAAATTATTTTATTCTAGAACAAACATGAGTTATTAATCAAAAATCTTTAATTAATTTATCTTGTTTAGTTTGGGCTTTTTGTTTTTCAAGTGAATTCCATTAGTTTAGACTTGTTTGGATACTCCTAATGAATCTGCATTCAGTAAGGAATTGACTGATTACATCTTAAGCTATGTTTCAAGGGTTTAATTAAAGAAATTGGGCCATGTACAACTCCGAAGAGCAATACTTCACAATCAACCCCTTCTCTCTTTTTTTCCCTCAATTTTCCTATTCAAGTTTACCTTATGTAAATGTTGCTGGCCTAGGAACATATGTGAAGTCTACATATTTTGAAACTGTAGCCCTAAAATGTGAGAGATAAAAAAGAAGCATTTTGTTGATGTTTCTTCTCTGCCATCAAATTACCGCTAAGCATATCACTGTTTTGTGAGATTTCCCCTAGCTTCACTTCTTATTTTAAGAAATCAGTATTTCATTTGCCTTAAGACCTTTGGAGTATAGGAATAGCATCTAAGAACATAGCACTGTGATTCTAGAGTTCAAGCTTTGAAATTTAAACACAGAGATCAAAGATCTCTATTCGGGTAATACAAAAAAAAAAAGTTTCTAGTTTTTCATCTTCGTGTATAACCACACAGATGCTATACTTTGAACTAGTAGGGTATTCTAAATCACAAATAATATGAAAGCATTCCAAAGAAATGAATATATATTTTAGAACTAAACGTAGTCACATATTTTACCAAGAGAACATATTCTTCAGAAAGTCACTCACTCACCCAAAACAGTCTCCATGAATACCATTTTCCCTTGTGATTAGATGGTGTTCTTTTGAGCATTGCCAAATCAGATCAAGAATTTTCTTGAGGCCAGTGTTACTCACGTCTGTAATCCCAGCACTTTGGGAGGCTGAGGTAGTAAGCTTGCTTGAGCCCAGGAGTTCAAGACCAGTCTCGGTGAAGTAGTGAAACCCCATCTCTACAAAAAATTAAAAAGAATTTAGCCAGTCATGGTGGTGCATGCCTGTGGTCCCAGCTACTCGAGAGGCTGAGGTGGGAGGATTACTTGGGCTAGGAGGTTGAGGCTGCAGTGAGCCATGATCACACCATTGCACTCCAGCCTGGGTGACAGAGTGAGACCTTGTCTCAAAAAAAAAGTTTTTTTTCCTAAGGAGGCACCTATGAAACATATTCATGCATTCATTCAAATATATATTTATTAAATGTCTACTTTGTGCCAAGCCCTCTTATAGATGCTTGAGACATATCAGTGGACAAAGTCTACCAAGATTCCTTTATGGAATTTATATACTAGCTAAAAGCCACAGATAATAAACAACAGATACAATAAATATGTGTATTATATGACAAGAAGCAGTTGATAAGTGACGCAAGAAAGAAACAATTAGAGAAGGATACAGGAAATGAGTCCAGGGATGTATATAAATTTTAAAATAGGATATTCAAGTTAGGCCTGAGGAAGGACACATTTGAGCAAAGATTTAAAGGAGGTGTGACAGCATTAATATTAGGATGGAAAAGTTGTTAGCAAAGATATGTCAAATTCAGCTGGCTATGACAAGGGAGAAAGAAGCAAAAAAAGTTACAGGTCATTTTGAAGGTGACTCAATTTTATCTTCAAGTCTGAATATTTCAAAGAGATTGTAACCCTAAGTGAAAATGTGGGTTTTAGATTAGTTTTCAGCTCAAAACACAAACTTCAATTAAGGTCAAGGAGAGGTGGTTATATCTTCTACACCCTTTTGTTGTCATAAGTTGGAGTAGAAATGCAGTAGATAACCTTGAAAGTATAAGCAACTTGATGTTTATATTTATGTATATATTTATCTTATATACAGCATGTTTCTATATTTTTATATCTATCTATCTATCTATCTATCTATCTATCTATCTATCTATCTATATATAGATATTTTTTTTTTTTTTGAGACGGAGTCTCGCTCTACTGCCCAGGCTGGAGGGCAGTGGCCGGATCACAGCCCACTGCAAGCTCCGCCCCCCGGGTTCACGCCATTCTCCTGCCTCAGCCTCCCGAGTAGCTGGGACTACAGGCACCCGCTAGTTTTTTGTATTTTTTAGTAGAGACGGGGTTTCACCGTGTTAGCCAGGATGGTCTCTATCTCCTGACCTCATGATCCGCCCGTCTCGGCCTCCCAAAGTGCTGGGATTACAGACTTGAGCCACCGCGCCCGGCCCTATATTATATATTATATTTATGTTTATTTATATTTATGTATACCACATAAGTGTGATGTACATTAGATACCCAACATTAGACACTGAAAATAGGTACCAAAGCTCAACAGTTCATTCAACACTTTCCAGGTGATTCAATAGCAATACATCAAGATGTAATATCTTGCAGGACAAATTCATCCTTCCCAACCTGCCAGAAATTCTTTACCCACTTACCAATGCTTGGAGCAAATATATCAAGCAGTCATGAAAATACCGTGAATGTGAAAGTAATTTTAATGAATCAAAGAAGGAAGGCAACATGTCCACAGCTGTGTAGTTTAGGAGCCGTGATCAAAGGGAGACAAATTAATTTACTCAATGCAAAAGTGACGGTTGCTAGATTAAATCACAATCATAGAGATCATTGTCTGAAATGATTAAATATTCTCAAACACAAAGACAGCTTTTCTCTAAAAATTATTTCAGATAGCTCAGTCTGTTGATATTTTTTTTAACATATTTCCAAGGTCACCAGAAAAAACTAGAGGCAGTTGGGTCTTCAATTACCACCAACATTTTAGCAATGCTCAGTCCTCTGCTTTGCTTTGGTCTGACCTATGCTATATGTCTTTTTTTTTTTTTTAATGAATTTCATATAGAACTTGTATCCATAGAGCATGTATAACTTGCCAGGCACTATACTAGATGCCTTTATATGTATCATCTCACTTATTTCTCATATTCCTATATGTATGTATGTGTAGTTATATGCACATAATGTAGGAATATGGGATGGGAAAGAAAGAATGTTAGCTGCATTTTACAGAAATGTGCTTGGGAAGTATTAGAGCCAGAATTCTACTCAGGGTTTCTAGTTCTGCTAAGCTATCTGCTACTCAACAGAGACCACTGCAATAACTTCTATTTGCATAGCATTTTCCTGTTTGTAAAGTACATTCATATTTTATTTGATTATATCATAACCTTAAAATAGTTCTAATTATCTTGATTTTCTTCACAATTCTCAGTCTATGGTATTATTATAACTCTGCAAACTCTGCAAAGAAGGCTATAGCTACATGCCTATCTGTGTGTGTTTTTGAACTTTCATATACCACACTTATAAGACAAACTCATTACATCTGCCTCTGTCTCACAAGGAAGAAAGAGGCTGCATTTTCAGTAAATGCAGTAATACAAAGTATGGCAAATTACTTAACTTCTCTAAGAATGTATCTTCAACTACAAAATAAGAATAATAATATATACCTACTTCTGTACCTCACAGAATTGTTGTGAAGATAAAGTGGGATAATACAATGTTTATAAAAGAGCTTGAAACTTGCTTATAATAATGCCTTTACCTAATGATTGTTATTAAAGATAATTTATAGATATCTTTATAATACATTTGCTTCTTGACTTTCATTTTTTGTTTCATTGCTTTACTACATAAATATGTGCTTGATAGTAAAAGTTTATATGTACCAAAATATATAAAGTAGAATGCTAAAATTCCATTTTATACTCACCTTCTTCAATTAAACTAATTTTCCTTTCTAAGAGGTAAACATGATTATTAGTTTGATACTTCTTCTTGAGGATCTTTTAATATGTATTTATATACACGGGTTTAAGGCATGCAATGTTTTCTAAATATATAGTAATCAAATATTTTATTGGACAACATTTTTTTTGTTTTTGCGAACAACATGTCTTGGAGATCTTGAATAGCTGTGCAGTCGATTATTTTAAAATGGACAGTTAAGCTATTTCCTTCGTGTTTGTGTGTGTATGTCTATAATAAACACCCATCTTTTTTTTTTTTTTTTTTTTTTTTTTTTTTTTTTTTTTTTTTTTTTTTTGAGATGGGGTCTCACTCTGTCTCCTAGGCTGGAATGCAGTGGCACAATCCTGGCTCACTGCAACCTCCACCCCCAGAGTTCAAGTGATTCCCCTGCCTCAGCCTCCCAAGTAGCTGGGATTACAGGCATATGCCACCATGCCCGGCTAATTTTTGTATTTTTAGTAGAGACAAGGTTTTGCCATGTTGGCCAAGCTGTTCTCGAACTCCTGACCTCAAGCGATACACCCGCTTTGGCCTCCCAAAGTGCAAGGATTACGGGTGTGAGCCACTACGCCCAGCCAAACACCCATCTTTATGCACAAGTTAGAATATTTTACCAAGCTAGAATCCTGTGAGTGCAATGTTGGGATCAAAAAGCATATTAGAAATTTGTATAGATACTGCCTGTGCCAAATTAGACACCCTCCAACAGTGTATGAGTGTCTTTTTTTGAACACTTGCAAACACTACTTACTGTCAGTGAGTCCATTTTCTCTGTCCTATGAGTAAAAATTGTCATTTCGATTTTAATTATCTTCGTTATTAGCAGCAAGGTGTACTGTATTTTAATTTGCATACTATTGGATAATCGCATTTTTTCCATGAAATATCTTTTTATCTCCTCTGCTGAGATGTTGCTTTTCCTATGATTTGTAGATACTCTTTATGTAGTATGGTCATTTTTCCCTTGTTATTTCATATGTAATAAATATTTTCTTCCTGTCTATCGCCTTTCTTTTATTTTTGTTTATGTTATCCCTTACCAGAAACAAGTTTCACATATTAATATAGTCAAATCTGTTAGTCTTTTCCTTTTTGGTTTCTAGTTTTCTGATTTGTTTAAGGTATTCTTATCCAAAAATTATAAAAACAGTATTTTGCATTTTATACTTCTACTTTTCTATTCATTGTGGTAAATACAGTTAGATATGTATCTCAAACTATGTATAAAAAGATAGTTTTGATTGGTTTTAAAAATATATATCTATCTGGGCCAGGCACGTGGGCATATGCCTGTAATCCCAGTACTTTAGGAGGCCAAAGCAGGCCAATTTCTTGAGCCCATAAGTTTCAGAGCAGCCTGGGGTGAAACCCCGTCTCTACTAAAAATACAAAAATTAGCCAGGCCTGGTGGTGCATGCCTGTAGTCCCAGCTACTCAAGAGGCTAAAGTGGGAGGATTGCTTGAGCTCAGGAGGGAGGTGGGGGTTGCAATGAGCAGACTTCCTGCCACTGCACTCCAGCCAGGATGACAGGGCAAGACTGTTATCTCAAGAAAAAAAAATTAAAAATCTATCATCCGTCTTTTTAATATTGAGTGCAACAGACAGCCAATACCATTTTTTGATAAGTTCATTCTTTCCCCACTGGTTTAAAGTGACTTAAACCATATAATTGGTCCCCATGTATACAAAACTTTTCTTGGATGGCTCTCTATTCTGTTCATTTTTCTTTCTGACATTTCCTCATCTAGCTCTAATAAATGTGAGTATATATATTCTGTAATTGTAATAATGGGGTACCTGCTATTTATATTCTTTCACTTAAAACACTGTAAACATTTTTCCATGATTCTATACAGTTTTTGTAATTATTATTTGAATGGCTATAATTCATTATTTAAATGTACCTTATTTCTCTCCCATTATTGGGCATTTCTGTTGTTTGTTTCTAACAATAATGCTGCAATTAACATCTCATTGCCTCTGTCTCTCTCTGTCTCTCATCTCTCTCATTTTGGGGGGTAAATATTTAGTAAAATAATAACTGGATAAATTGGTATGAATTTCTTTATGAATTTTGCTATGTTTTGACTTATTACTAAGAGGATTGCTATAGTTTACAGTGTTTTCAGTAATCTATGAATGTACTTATTTCATTGTGTTCTTGTAAGCATTGAGTTTTTTTATATTTAATAATTTAGTAGAATACTACCTCAAGACTCCCTCATAATTCTATATGGAGCTAGTCACCTGTCCCATTGTTCTGAATGCATTTTATTCATCTATATCACAGGCATATAATTATTGTTCATTAAATAGTAAAAAATCTTAATCTATATTATGAGTTTGAAAATTGTATGTAATATTTGATAGTTTCATGCCTCTTTTTGTCAAATCATCATAATAGACAACACTTGGTGAACTATGGGATAATTGTTCACAATAAAGTCCAATTTTAGACGTTTACTTTTCTAGTTATCTATGGCTATGTAACAAAATCACCCTAAAATTTAGTTGTGTAAAACAACTATTTATTATGTTCACATATTCTTTCTTTTTCTTTTGAGACAGAGTCTTGCTCTGTCACCTAGGCTGAAGTGCAGTGGTACAATTGTGGCTCACTGAGTCATCAATCTCTCAGGCTCAAACAATCTTCCCAACTCAGCCTCCCAAGTAGCTGGGGACCACATGTACACACCACCACACTTGGCTAATTATTTTTATTTTTATTTTTTTAGAGACAAAGTCTCCCTTTGTTGTCCAGACTGATCTCAAACTTCTGAGCTCCAGAGATCCTCCCATCTCAGCCTTTCAAAGTGCTGGGATTACAGGCATGAGCTGCGATACCCACCAAGCCACTCACATATTCTGAACAAGACACAGATGGCATATTTTTTTCAGCTATAGTACATCTGGGGCCTCAGTTGGATAATTTAAGGGTAAGGGTGACTTGATGACTGAGAACTGGACACATGTGAATGCTTGCTCACTCACATGTCTGGTAGTTGAAACTGGATATTGGCTAGGACTTTAGCTGGTTGATGTTGGCTGTTAGCTGGAATGTCTACATATGACTTCTCCAAGTGACCTGGTATTCTTCATGACATGGTGACTGTGTTCTAAGAGTGACTATTGCTCTGTCTAGATAGAAAGAGAAAGTGAGAGAAAGAGAGAGAGAGAGAATGAGAGAGAGAGAGAGAGAGAGACACTGATGAACACCATATCTTTTATAACCTAGCCTCAAAAGACACAAAATGTCACTTCTTTATAGTCATGGGCTAACCTAGATTCAAGGAGAGAGAACATCAATCCCATCTCTTGATGGAGATTTATCAACATCACATTGTAAGAAGAAGTGTGATGAATTATATTCTTGTGGTGACTTTTTGAAAATATAATCTGCCATATTTACCACTGTAATCCAAATTTTTGTGATTCTTTTTTAAATTTTATTTTATTTGTATAAATGTATAGGGTACCAGTGTAATTTTGTTACATGAATGTATTACTTAGTAGTGAAGTCAGGGTTTTTAGTGTATCTGTGACTGGAATAATAATGTACATTGTACTTGATATGGTTTCGCTGTGTCCCCACCCAAATCTCATCATGTAACTCCCACAATTCCCACGTGTTGTGAGAGGGACTGGTGGGCAATGATTGAATCACAATGGTAGGTCTTTCCCATGCTGTTCTCGTGATTGCAAATGGGTCTCACAAGCTCTGATGGCTTTAAAACACGGGAGCTTCTCTGCACAAGTTTGTTTTGTTTTGTTTTGTTTTGTTTTGTTTCTTTTTTTTTTTCTTTTTTTTTTTGCCCTGCTGCCATCCACATAAGATGTGACTTGCCCCTCCTTGCCTTCTGCCATTATTGTGAGGCTTCCCCAGCCATGTGGAACTGTAAGTCCAATTAAACCTCTTTCTTTTGTACATTACCCAGCCTCAGGTATGTCTGTATCAGCAGCATGAAAATGAACTAATATAGTAAATTGATACCAGTAGAGTGGGGCATTGCTGTAAAGATACCTGAAAATGTGGAAGTGACTTTGGAATTGGGTAACAGGCAGAGATTGGAACAGTTTGGAGGGCTCAGAAGAAGACAGGAAAATGTGGGAAAGTTTGGACCTTCCTAGAGACTTGTTGAATGGCTTTGACAGAAATGCTATAGTGATGTGAACAATAAGGTCTAGGCTGAAGTGGTCTGAGATGGAGATAAGGAAATTGTTGGGAACTGGAGCAAATGTAACTTTTGTTATGTTTTAGCAAAGAAATTGGTGGCATTTTGCCTCTGCCCTAGAGATTTGTGAAACTTTGAACTTTAGAGAGATGACTTAAGGTATCTAGTGGGAGAAATTTCTAAGCAGCAAAGCATTCAAGAGGTGACTTGGGTGCTGTTAAAGGTATTCCATTTTATTAGAAAAGTAGAGAATAAAAGCTCAGAAAATTTGTAGCTTAACAATGTGATAGAAAAGAAAATCCCATTTTCTGAGGAGAAATTCAAGCTAGCTACAGAAATTTGCATAAGTAACAAAAGTAAAAAGGAACTGAATATTAATCACCAACACAATGGTGAAAATGTCTACAGGGTATGTCAGAGGTCTTCACAGCAACCCGTTTCATCACAAGCCCAGAGACCTAGGAGAAAAAAGTGGTTCTGTGGATGGGCCCAGGGTCCCCGTGCTGTGTGCAGCCTAGGGACTTGGTAACCTGTGTCCCAACTGCTCTAGCTATGGCTGAAAGGGGCCAACATAGAGCTTGGGCTGTGGCTTCTGAGGGTACAAGCCTCAAGCCTTGGCAACTTTCATGTGGTATTGAGCCTGTGAGTGCACAGAAGTCAAGAAATGGGGTTTGGGAACCTCCACCTAGATTTCAGAAGATGTATGGAAATACCTGGATGCCCAGGCAGAAGTTTGCTGCAGAGGTGGAGCCCTCATGGAGAACCTCTGCTAGGGCAGTGTGGAAGGGAAATGTGGGCCCAGAGCCCCCACATGCAGTCCCTATGGGAGCACTGCCTAGGGGAGCTGTGAGAAGAGGGGCCACCTTTCTCCAGACCCCAGAATGGTAGATCCAATGATAACTTGCACTGTGAATCTGGAAAAGCCACAGACACTCCATGCCAGCCTGTGAAGGCAGCCAGGAGGGAGGCTCTACCCTGCAAAGCCACAGGGTTGGAGCTGCCCAAGACCTTGGGAACCCACCTCTTGCATCAGCATGACCCGAGTGTGAGACATGAATCAAAGGAGATCATTTTGGAGCTTTAAAATTTGACTGTTCCACTGGATTTCAGATTTGCATGGGGCTTGTAGCCCCTTTGTTTTGGGCAATTTCTACCATTTGGAATGGCTGTATTTACCCAATGCCTGCACCCCCATTGTATCTAGGAGGTGAGTAACTTGCTTTTGATTTTACAGGCTCATAGGCAGAAGAGACTTGCCTTGTCCCAGATGAGATGTTGGACTGTGGACTTTTGAGTTATGCTGAAATGAGTTGAGACTTTGGGGGATTGTTGGGAAGCCATGACTGGTTTTAAAATGTGATTATAGGACATTTGAGAGGGGCCAAGGGCAGAATGATATGGTTTGGCTCTGTGTCCCCACACAAATCTCATATTGTAGCTCCCATAATTCCCACATGTTGTGGGAGGGACCTGGTGGGAGATGATTGAATCATGGGGACAGGTCTTTCCCATGCTATTCTCATGATAGTGAATGGGTCTCATGAGATCTGATGGTTTTAAAATGGGAGTTTCTCTGCACAAGCCCTTTTATTTTGCCTGCAGCCATCCAAATAAGATGTGACTTACTTCTTCTTGCCTTCCACCATGATTGTGAGGCCTCCCCAGCCATGTGGAACTGTAAGTCCAATTAAATCTCTTTCTTTTGTAAATTGCCCAGTCTCAGGTATGTCTTTATCAGCAGTGTGAAAACGGACCAATACAGTATTCATTAAGTAATCTCTCATTTTCCACCCCGCTCCCACCCTCTCACCCTTCTGAGTTGCCATTGTCTATCATTCTACACTCTATGTCCATGTGTACACATTATTCAGCTCCCACTTATAAGAAAGAACATGCAATTATTTTTTGGCTGATTTTGTAAAATATATGTACAGATTCACTGGTCCTTGAAACATACAGATTCACACTCTACATTTTTACTATAGTTCTGTTTAACCATTTATGGTGTTATTTGAGCTATTCTATCATCTTTTACTTTGTACTCAAAATAATATTAAACAACATTCAGATGATACTCTAGTTTCTGCTCTGTGCTAATGACATCTATTTTGTTTTTCACTTTGCTTGTAAGGAGATGTGATCAATTTCAATTCTATATCTATTTATGGTGTCAGTCTGTTTGGTCAAATGTTCAAATGAATAGAAGAAATCATTCTGGAGAACCGGTGACAAGGAAATGTGAGGAAGAGGTTGTAGATGGACATCTTGGAATGGACCCAGAGTGTGAGAAATTTGTGTTGTATGTGAATGCATACTTAGTTACCCATGAGAGAAGAGGCTCTCAATAGTCTGGTGACAATATGTCCAATTTTCGGATGATAGTGGGTCTCTTTTCTCAGCCACCCCAGTACTTGCTCAATGAATCTATAAACAACGGGGCCTTGGTGGCAAGAATTGAGCTAAAGATAGATGGAAAAATATGTCCTTTCTTTCATCAAAGCTGAATCTGACTGTCTCCATCACTAAATGCCTAATTTGCCAGTGACAAAAGCTGATGCTGAGTTTTCAATACAGTAGCATGCCTGGGAGGGAGCATCCAGTCACCTAGCAGTAGATTGATTATATTAGTCTCTGCCATTATGAAGTGGGCAATGATTTGTCCTCAGAGGAATAGACACTTATTCTGGATAGACACTTATCCAGACACTTATTCGACACTTATTCTTCTCTGCCTGTCATGCTTTGCCTAGCAACAACTTCTTTAGAATTACTAAATGTCTATTCACTGTCATGGCATCCCACCTAACACTGAATCTGAACAAGGAACTCATTTTACAGTCAAAATGAGACAATGCAAAATGTCAATTGGATTCACTGGTTTTACCATGTGCCCTATTGCCCAGAAGAAACTGATATTACAAGAATCATTAATGGTATAATCAAGACTGAGTTATGACACTGGTCAGGGGACAATATCTTATAAAATTAATGTTCTTCCCTATAGAAGACACCACATCCCTTGAGACAGCTTCCAATAAACGATGCTCCTTCTCTGGTAGACATATGTGGATCTATAACTCAAGGAAGGTGTGGAAGTGAGAGTGGGTTCACTTACTTTTGTACTGAATGACCTATTTGCAAAATGTTTTTTTTTTCTTATTTGCTGGATTAGAGGTTTAATACCTAAGGAATGGAAAATTTCATTAAGGGAAATAACAATAATCTCACAAAAGCAGAAGTTAATACTTACATCAGTTCATTTTGAGATCCCCGTATTGCTTAATTAATATGTAAAAAAGAAGTTACTGAATCAGTAAGTGATTGATCCTGATTATCAAAGGGATATGGGGTGCTGCTACACAATGAAGACAAGAAAAAACGTATTTGAAATCTAGAGGACCTCCCAGAAGTGCTTCTTTGAACTATGTATTAGTCCTTTCTTATGCTGCTATAAAGAAATACCTGACAGTAGGCAATTTATAAAGAAAACAGGTTTAATTGACTCACAGTTCCACCTGGATGAGTAGGGCTCAGAATAATTACAATCATGGCAGAAGACAAAGCAGAAGAAGACACCTTCTTCACAGGGTGGCAGGAAGAAGTGAGTGCAAGCAGGGGAAATGACAGACAATTATAAAACCATCAGCTCTTGTGAGAACCTACTCACCATAATGAGAATAGCATAGGGGAAACTGCCCCCGTGATCTAGTGACTTTCCACTGGGTCCCTTTCATGACATGTGGGGATTGTGGGGATTACAATTCAAGATGAGATTTGTGTGGGGACAAAGCCAACCCATATCATTCCACCCCTGGCCCCTCCAAAATCTCACGTCTTCACATTTCAAAACACAATCATGCCTTCCCAACAGTCCTCCAAAGTGTTAACTCATTTCAGCATTAACCCAAAAATCCAAGTCCAAAGTCTCATCTGAGACAGTGCAAGTCCCTTTGCCTAGGAGCCTGTAAAATCAAAAGCAAGTTAGTTACTTCCAAGACACAATGGGGATACAAGCATTGGGTAAATGCACCCATTCCAAAAGAGAGAAATTGACCAAAACAGAATGGCTACAGGCCCTGTGCACATCCAAAATCCAACACGTCAATCATTATATCTTAAAGCTCCTAAATAATTTCCTTTGACACCACATGTCACTTCCAGGTCATGCCGATGCCAAGAGTGGGCTCCCATGGTCTTCAGCAGCTTTGCCCATGTGGCTTTGCAGGATACAGACCCCCTCCCAGCTGCTTTCACAGACTGGTATTGAGTGTCTGTCACTTTTCCAGGTTAATGGTGCAAACTGTCAGTGGATCTACCATTCTGGTGTCTGGAGGTCCTCTTTTCATAGTTTCAGTAGCCAGTACCCCAGTGGGGACTGTGTATGGGGGCTGTGAGCCCACATTTCCCTTCCACATTGCCCTAGCAGAGGTTCTCCATGAGAGCTCCACCTCTGCAGCAAACTTCTGCATGGACATCCAGATGTTTCCATACATCTGAAATCTAGGCAGAGATTCACAAACCTCAATTATTGACTTCTGTGCATCCACAGGCCCAACATCACGTGGAAGCCACTAAGGCTTGGAGCTTGCACCCTCTGCAGCAATGGCCTGAGCTGTACATTGACCCCTTTTAGTCACAGCTAGGATGCAGGGCACCAAGTCCTGAGAATGCACAAAGAAGCAAGGCCCTGGGCATAGCCTATGAAATCATTTTTTCCTCCTAGGCCTCTGGGCCTGTGATAAAAGGGGCTTCCTTGAAGACACCTGACATACCCTGGAGACATTTTCACTATTGTCTTGGCAATTAACATTTGGATCCTCATTACTCATGCAAATTTCTGTTTCCAACTTGAACTTCTCCTCAGAAAATGGCTTTTTCTTTTCTATCATATCATCAGGCTGCAAATTTTTTAAACTTTGATGCTCTGCTTCCCTTTTAAACATAAGTTCCAATTCCAAACCATCTCTTTGTGAATGCATAAAACTGAATGCTTTGAAGAGCACCCAAGTCACATATTGAATGCTTTGCTGCTTAGAAATTTCTTCTGTGAGATATCCTAAATCATCTCTCTGAAGTTAAAGTTTCCCAGAGCTATATGGCAGGGTCAAAATTCTGCCAGTTACTTTGCTAAAGCATAGCAAAAGACACCTTTATTCCTGTTCCCAACAAGTTCCTTATCTCCATCTGAGACCACCTCACCCTGGACTTTATTGTCCATATCACTATCAGCATTCAAAAAGCCATTGATTTGTTGAACAATTTGTTGAACAAAGCCATTCAACAAGTCTCTAGGAAGTTTTGAGCTTTCCCACATCTTCCTGTCTTCTGAGCCCTCCAAACTGTTCCAACCTCTGCCTGTTACCCAATTCCAAAGTCGCTTCCACACTGTAGGGTATCATTATAGCAGTACACCACTTTCTGTGGTATCAATTTACTGTATTAGTCCATTCACTCACTGCTATAAAGAAATACCTGAGATTGGGTAATTTATAGAGAAAAGAGGTTTAATTAAC